>NC_073624.1:242750532-244000532 GCF_029407905.1 Bubalus kerabau
GACATGTTCCTATATTTGAAGAGTTTATATTCACCTGGTGAGAAAAATGTATAAGCCAATAAAAATCTGGTGTGCTGTGTATTGTGTAACAGAAGGACAAGTGGCATGCTATGTGAAAAGAGAGGAGGTGAAAATTATTATTTTTTCTGGTACCATGTGGCAGGTCTAGGGGTAGATGGAGATGTTTAGAGGGACTGCACAGTTGTTTGAACATGTCTTGAAAGAGAAAGAAAGAACAAAAGAAAGAAAGGCATTGAGGCAGAGGAATGAGATATTTTCTAGCAGTTAGAGACAGGAGATATAACTTTTGTGAAGCAAGCATACCAACCACTAAACTACAGAACCAAAGACTTTAGACCTTATTCCCTGGCTGTTTGTGTGCCTGTCCAATCCTTAGCTCTATGGTTCTATTTTCTTTCTTTTTTCAATTGTAGGTAAGCAGTCAAGAGTGGAGTCTAACAGACCTAGTGTGTTTAAATGATGGAAAATTCTTTAATCCTTATAGCAAAGCTATCTCATGAACATGGAAACATTTAATTTTACCCCCATGCTATTTTGTGGCTCCATATTATCTTTTCTGCATCTTTCCTATGGGAATATCTCTGTAAATACTGAAATTCATGGGAAACTTGAAATTTTTAATGCACATGCCTATTAGTGTTTTTATACTGTAGTAGTTAAGGGAAGTGCCTTTAAAACAGATGATCTTCTGTTTGAATCCTGGATCCTCAGCACCAGCTGTGTTATCCTATGAAATTGAGTCCTTTGGGCCTCTGTTCTATAATAATAATATAACCCCTTAGGATTTTTATGATGATTAAATGGGACAATCTATGCAAAGGACTTAGAATTTTTGGCACAAAATAAATATTCAATAAATTTAACTGTTAGAATGATAGTAAAAGTGATTTGATGTTTTAATAACTAAGTTCATTTTGAGAAGGATTAGCACAGACTCATTTGTCCCAAAAACTATTTTCCAGTATCTAATTCAATGCTGCTTCAGTCATATGACCCCACTGCTTAAAACCAGTTTTTACTGATAGAGCACTGGACTCAAGAGTGGGTGAAATAGGGTCCCAGTCTTGATTCTGCCACAGTTAGCTTGAGGTTGGGCCAGAAACCCAAGCTACTCTCAAGACTTCAGTTTCTGTATCTGTAAGATGACATTAATGACATCCATTGGCTTCCAAGTAAAAAATTCTCTAATTTGCATAACATGTGGAACTCTCTGCAAAACACCATCTTTCTCATCAGTCTAGGATTACATCAAAAAATGTATTGTTACAAGCAGTATATGCAGGCATCAAATCAGAATATGAAAATGGTGATTCAGCAAGACATTATAGTTCCATTTTATGGTGGTGCGCTTTATGGAGGTATATGCACTAAACATCAACTACAGCATGAACATGCCCACTTCGGTGTAAATATATGTATATGTGACATTTATAATCCTATAAATAAGCCAGTGGGTGTACAAAGAAAGCAAAAAGATGTTTAAATATTTATTCTCTAAGCCTGGCTCGGAAAGATTGCACTTCAAGCTCTGTGAGCCTACCAGAAAAATGCTGGCCTCAACTAAAAACTTTGCAATGTGTCTTAGTAGACATTAGACTCTTGAGGATGCAGTGTGTTAATGTCAGTGTAGTCGTCATTCAGGCATCTGGAACTCCAAGTAAAGTCCATATCGATGTATGATTCTGATGGCATTATGTAGCTGAAAGAGATATGATTCCTATGATACAAGATCAATCCAAATGCTTTTGATAGTCTTCTGAAAAGCAGAGCCAAGCATAGTAAAGAGAGTAAAGACCTGGGAATTCAGAGTAGTCTTCTAGCTTCAACTCTGTAAAAGGTTATTTGAGGGCAATACTAATCCTCGGTGATCCTTTGCCCACTCCAACTGAAGTAACTACTCTATCCCGGCAGATGTGTTTATTTGGTTTTGATGCTGATGTATATTGCCTATTATGGACAGTGGGCAAAAGGACTGGACCTCTATAGTGTACACTATGATAAATAAATACAAAAAGACAAAAATAAACATAAGAGAAACTTACTTTCTGAGATGATTATCTGAACTTGGTATATTTTAAAGGGAAGAATGCATAAGCTTAATTCCCTGAAGAACTATCCACTGTACAGCATGGCAGTTGAGACTATTTCTGCCATTTTGAGTAAAGAACTGTGAAGATGTCTGTAAGGTAGGTACTACAAAAATTCAGATTACCCAAGATAAGTAGAAGAAGAGGAGTGGAACATAAACTAGAAAATAGCTTAGAAACTATTTAGAAAACATTTTCTAAAAAACTATTTAGAAAACATTTTCTAAAAAACTATTTGGAAAATATTTTCTAAAAGGGTGGGAAGATTTGGGAGAATGGCATTGAAACATGTAAAATATCATGTATGAAACAAGTTGCCAGTCCAGGTTCGATGCACGATGCTGGATGCTTGGGGCGGTAAAGAATCTGCCAACAGTATAGGAGATGCGGGTTTGATCCCTGGCTCAGGAAGATCCCTTGGAGAAGGAAATGGCAACCCACTTCAGTATTTTTGCCTGGAGAATCCCATGGACAGAGGAGTTTGGCAGGCCACAGTCCGCAGGGCTGCAAACAGTCAGACATGACTGAGTGACTAAACAACAACAACAACAGGTCTGTGGAATTTTATTTCCTCCTCTTCCAAGCATTTCCTGCCTGGACTCACTTCTAATAGTTTCTTACATAAATATTCCCTCAAAGCTTCCTCCCAACCCTCTTTCTTGAATCCTTTCTCCTGGGGTGAATTCAATTACATTTCTATTCAGGCAGGGTATACCTTCCATGGTGTTCACTAATCCCAGCTACTTAAAATCATCAGCTCTTCTGATTGTCCAGTGCGTGCATGCTGAGTCACTGTAGTCGTGTCTGGACTCTTTGTGACCCTTTGGACTGTAGTACAACAGGCTCCTCTGTCCACGGAGTTCTCCAGACAAGAGTACTGGAGTGAGTTGCCATGTCCTCCTCCCAGGGATCTTGCCAATCCAGGGATCAAACTCACGTCTTTCATGTCTCTTGCATTGACAGGTGAGGTCTTTATGACTACAGCCACCTAGAAAGCCCTGATTGCCCAGTGAAAGTGAAAGTCACTAAGTCATGTCCTATACCCATAGACTATACAGTCCATGGAATTTTCCAGGCCAGAATACTGGAGTGGGTAGCCTTTCCCTTCTCCAGGGGACCTTCCCAATCAAGGGATCAAATCCAGGTCTCCCGTATTGCAGGTAGATACTTTACCTGCTGAGCCACAAGGGAAGCTCAAGAATATTGGAGGGGGTAGCCATCCCTTCTCCAGCTGATCTTCCCGACCCAGGAATCGAACTGGGGTCTCCTGCATTGCAGGTGGATTCTTTACCAACTGAGCTATCAGGGAAGCCCATTGCTTCAGGATTGCCCAATGCTCACGCCTTATTGCCCATTGTCCATGATGGCCTGGTTATTAACTCTCACCTCTGCCTTGGGTAACTCATGTCCCACATTTCCAACTTACTTTTCAAACATGCACCTGGAAGTCTCGCCAACCTGTCAAACATAATCACTAAACTTGAACTCATTGTTGGCTTTGCATGAACTGGCTTTCTTCCCTCTAGTGCTTATCTTAGTATATAGCATGATGATTTACTTTTCACTCAGGCTTGAAAACTAGAGTTGATTTTTCTTGTTGTCCCTTTCCCTCCACCACTCAATAATTGCTCTACTTGTCATTTCTACTTTGTAATACCATTTGCCTAACTCCTTCACTCTTTTCTCAATTTTAGTACCTAAGCAGAGGGCTGTTTGCCTGAATCATTGCACTCATTTCTCTGCTTCCAGTTCATCTTCCATATATTTCCCCTTCATAAGCAGTGTTTCCAGATTAGTCCTGATTATGTCCCTTTAGATTTTTTCAAAAAACCTTCAATTCGAGTTCACTATTTAATAAAACCACCAATCAAGTGGCTTCATGTTCTGAGACCAAAAGCCTTCTCTTTCATATCTCTATTCCTGCACTCTATACACTGCTCAAATGCACAGAAATCATACTCACTAATGACAATAAGAAAATACATCATGGAATAAGTAGTATATGATAAGTATTAGGATCCCTGCAATATGTTTATATAAAACAGTGCATTGATCCCTCATAATGTTAATGTGAACTGTGAATTTCCAGATGTTCAAGCTGGTTTTAGAAAGGGCAGAAGAACCAGAGATCAAATTGCCAACATCTGCTGGATCATCAAAAAAGCAAGAGAGTTCCAGAAAAACATCTTCTTCTGCTTTATTGACCATGCCAAAGCGTTTGACTGTGTGGATCACAACAAACTGTGGAAAATTCTTAAAGAGACAGGAATACTGGACCATCTGACCTGCCTCTTGAGAAATCTGTATGCAGGTCAGGAAGCAACAGCTAGAACTGGACATGGAACAACAGACTGGTTCCAAATAGGAAAAGGAGTATGTCAAGACTATATATTGTCACCCTGCTTATTTAACTTATATGCAGAGTACATCATGAGAAATGCTGGGCTGGAAGAAGCACAAGCAGGAATCAAGATTGCCGGGGGAAATATCAATAAGCTCAGATATGCAGATGACACCACCCTTATGGCAGAAAGTGAAGAAGAACTAAAAAGAATGGCATTGAAATATGTATAATATCATATAAGAAATGAATCAGTAGTCAAGGTTCGATGCAAGATACAGGATGCTTGGGGCTGGTGCACTGGGATGACCCAGAGGGATGGTATGGGGAGGGAGGTTCAGGATTGGGAACATGTGTACACCTGTGGTGGATTCATGTTGATGTATGGCAAAACCAATACAATATTGTAAAGTAATTAGCCTCCAATTAAAATAAATAAATTTTAAAAAATAAAAATAAATAAATAAAGAGTAGAATATTATAAATAAATAAATAAAGAGCCTCTTGAAGAAAGTGAAAGAGTGAAAAAGTTGGCTTAAAGCTCAACATTCAGGAAACTAAGATCATGGCATCCGGTGCCATCACTTCATGGCAAATAGATGGGAAGACAGTAGAAAGAGTGGCAGACTTTATTTTTGGGGGCTCCAAAATCACTGCAGATGGTGACTGCAGCCATGAAATTAAAAGACACTTATTCCTTGGAAGAAAAGTTATGACCAACCTAGACAGCATATTAAAAAGCAGAGATATTACTTTGCCAACAAAGGTTCGTCTAGTCAAGGCTATGGTTTTCTAGTAGTCATGTATGGATGTGAGAGTTGGACTAAAGAAAGCTGAGTGCTGAAGAATTGATGCTTTTGAACTGTGGTGTTGGAGAAGACTCTTGAGAGTCCCTTGGACAGCAAGGAGATCCAACCTGTCCATCCTAAAGGAGATCAGTCCTGAGTGTTCATTGGAAGGACTAATGTTGAAGCTGAAATTCTAATACTTTGGCTACCTGATACGAAGAACTGACTCATTTGAAAAGACCCTGATGTTGGGAAAGACTGAAGGCAGGAGGAGAAGGGGATGACAGAGAATGAGATGGTTGGATGGCATCACTGACTCAATGAACATAAGTTTGAGTAAACCCCAGGAGTTGGTGACAGACAGGGAGGCCTGATGTGCTGCAGTCTGCTGCTGCTGCTGCTAAGTCGCTTCAGTCGTGTCCGACTCTGTGCGACACCAGAGACGGCAGCCCACCAGGCTCCCCCGTCCCTGGGATTCTCCAGGCAAGAACACTGGAGTGGGTTGCCATTTCCTTCTCCAATGCATGAAAGTGAAAAGTGAAAGTGAAGTCGCTCAGTCGTGTCCGACTCTTTGCGACCCATGGACTGCAGCCTACCAGGCTCCTCTGTCCATGGATTTTCCAGGCAAAAGTACTGGAGTGGGGTGCCATTGGGGTCACAAAGAATCGGACATGACTGAACGACTGAGCTGAACTGAACTGAATATTAATCTTGTACTAGATTAAAAGCCCAAATCCATCTACCTCGATACCTTCCCTGATTTCCACACAGTAGAATGTGGTTTCTCCCTATATGGAAACCTCATAGGGTTCTGTCCTATTTAAAATTGGCTTACCAATTTCTGCCTGTCATTATGGTTATTTTTTTGTACTTGTCATTTCCCTTGTTTAGATTTCAAGCTCTTTGAAAGTAGGGATTTTATTTTTGATTCTCTGCAGTATATTCTTTCAGTATTTGTTGAACTTGAAAATTCTAATAGGCAAAGTAATGCTTTCTTTGATTCTCATTTCCAAGGATGTAATTTAAACAAAATCATAAAATACTGTAAGTATTGTTTTTGTTCAGTTATTCAGTCATGTCCAACTCTTTGCAACCCCATGAACTGCAGTATGCCAGGCTTTCCTGTTCTTCACTATCTCCCAGTTTGCTCAAACTCATGTCCATTGAGTCTGTGATGCCATCCAACCATCTCATCCATAAGTATATGTGTGTGTGTGTATATATATATATATATGTATTATAAATATATACTAAAAACTGTCATCAATTCTGACTGAATTTTTCCTCCTATTAACAAATTTGAAGAAATAATTGCTACTAATTATGCTTGCTTGTCTAATATATTTTAAGATAGTATTTTATTCCATTGGAAAGTAAAATCAGTGCTTCTGGGGAAATTAAAATTGGCTAAACTATTTCATTTTTTTTTTTCTTGATTCACTCTCTAGTTGAATGAGACTTAAAAAGGGCTGTCAGTTCACAAACTCATCTTTCTGAAAGCTACATGGCAATTTTGGCAACTTTCCCAGGTGATGGTGTTCTTGTAGCTGTTTAAACTCAGTTAAAATTTCACATACAATAATGGATTCTATTAATCTTTTTAAAAGACAGTCACTTTAAATGACATGGCAGTTAAATGAGATTAAGAGTGATGGTACCCTATCAATATACAGAGTGAAGTTAGAAGTCTTTGCACTATATCTCCATCCACTGAGGTCACCATCATGAAGATAAACTATCTTCTTTTCGCATAGGATGGCCCTTGGTGACATTATCTGAACCAGGATTAGATAATGGATGGACCTCAGGTATAAATTATTGTGAATGTACATAAAATTTTAATGTTCATTCCTTCTTTCAATAAAGTTTTATTAAATATCCACAATGTTTTGAGGATAGCTATATCACTAAAGCGGAGAAGGCAATGGCACCCCACTCCAGTACTCTTGCCTGGAAAATCCCATGGATGGAGGAACCTGGTGGGCTGCAGTCCATGGGGTCGCGAAGAGTCGGAGACGACTGAGAGACTTCACTTTCACTTTTCACTTTCATGCATTGGAGAAGGAAATGGCAACCCACTCCAGTGTTCTTGCCTGGAGAATCCCAGGGACGGGGGAGCCTGGTGGGCTGCCATCTATGGGGTCGCACAGAGTCGGACACGGCTGAAGTGATTTAGCAGCAGCAGTGTAAAAAGGGACAAATGAATTTATCTGGTGATATTTTATTTAAAACAGTTGTTTTATGGAAGGCCAGTGAGTTAAACAACACTATTTTAGAGGTTATGAACAAGAACAAGGGATTTCTACCACTTTAAGACTCTCTTTTTAATGTAAGAATGATTCTTTGTTATGTATTATAAAGAGAGGTAAATTTTTACTGTGTCTGCAACTATATAGCTATTGTGACTTTGGATGATACCACTTTACTTCAGCGATCTTCATGCTTTTTACACAGTCTAACATACACATTTTAGGCCTAAAAATCTCTTATTCTATGAAACAATGTGGATATGTCTGAACTGTGGTCAAAATGACTTACTTACAATACACTGTATTTTCTACTTGTCCCAGTTGAAAATGTGTGTTTATCATGAGGTTATTTGAGAATACCAATTCATGCGTAAGCTCAGTTAACAGCCACTTTGGGCAAATGTGCTTAGGGGGAATACATGATACAAGTGGTTTTGAATATACAGTTCAGAGATTGCAACAGTCTGATGAGTCATTAAATATGAGTAAGTCACAAAAGTAACATCACAGCACATGTGGTATAAAATTGAGTTGCATGGTCCTTTTTCAGAGCCAGAGAAAATAACCCATAGAAAATATTGTAGAGAAAATATATATTTGAGCTGTCAAAATAACAATCTAGACACATTTTTAATCACTTTCTGTTAAGATGAAAGGACTAGTTTAAAGGTGCAATATATAATAGATTGCCTAGTTCTAAAACCCTATGCTGCCTCCTTCAAGTCATGGACTTAGTGGAAATTATCCTCATTCTCTGTGTTACAGTTTTATCATCTAAAAAATTAGAAGAATAGTAGTATAAGACTTTTATGATAATTAAATGTTAAAATGCATGTAAAATAGTACCTGGCTTTTATAAAGAGTGCTCAACTAATGTTAGCAATTTTTAAAGTTAATATTCTGAATTGCTGTTTTCAGTAAAGTTAGAGTAGTTTGATTCATACTAATCATCCTGCTAATGACAAGTGAAAACTTTAGACAGACATTAAAACAAGGATTATAAAACAATTATTTAAAAGTTGTGGGGAAAAGCAAAAGAAGGTGGAAACTACAAAATAAACATTATTTAACAGCAAGAGAAATAAACTATGTGACTCAAAATTAAATAGCTTGAACTTGAAGCTGAGATCATCTGTTTTACTGGGATGAAGAGACAGAGGTTGGAATTTGGAGCTGCTAAAATGGCTGGAAATTGAGGGAAACAGTCCTCAAAGGAAGCTACCACAGAGGGAAAAGTACCAAAGTTGTGTACAAATTCTGCTTAAATATTAGCTGATGTGTAAACTGTGCATATGCAAGGTGATACAAAAGGAAGACAGGAAAAAGGATGCTACTGGGCAAATAAAGACTTAAGCAGAAATTTGTACAACCTATTGTTAGAGAGACATTTGGAGTTCAATTCCCAACAGATTAGAGGGAGGTGGTAAACATTTTGGATTTTCCTTGAAATCCCAGAAGATCCATGCCTTAAGAAGGATCTAAGGCTACATTCTAGTTCTAGGAGTAAGGCCAAGGTTCTTAAAGGGTTCACTTAATTTTTTTTAAATTAGATCAGGTCAGCCTTCCAGTTTCTTAATTTTTTATTGGAATGAAACACAATATTCCTACAATTTTGATGACATAATTCAGATTTTCTACAATATATATTATATATAATATCCAGTATATAGTTCAAATTTACAAGATAATGATAAGATAAAAATTGGATGTAAAATTCAAAATAAAGCCAACAGAAACACATTAAAATATGATTTAGATATTAGAATTAGCAATAAACATTTTAAACCAGGTTTAATAAACATATTAAAACAGGTATTATAGATACTGAAAAATATGGTGAAAATTATTGAACAGAAATGGAGAATCACAGCCAAGAAATGGAAAAACTTAAAAAAGAATCAAATGGAATTATTATAAGAGAAAAATACATGTAACATATAAAAGATCTTTGAATTGGCTAGACACAGCAGAGAAAATAATCAGTAACAAAGACAGATCAGTTCAAAATATAAAAATAAAAGCCAGAACAGATAATTTGAGACCTATTATAAAATGCCAGATAGTAATATATAATTGTGGTCCCCTAAGTGGAGAGAATGGGAAAATAAAACCAAATATTTGAAGAGACAATAATCTAAACATTTCTAAAACTGATTAGGATATTGTCACAGAAACAAAAATCTCAGAAAAGCACGAGCAAGGAAAATACAAAAAAAAAAAAAAAAAAAAAAATACACCTGTGGGCATTATTGTCAGAATGCTAAAAACAAAAGATAAAGGGGGAAAAAAGAAACATGGTATTCCACAGAACAAGAATGAAGACTGACTTCTTATTGGAATAAATCCATGGCAGGTGATAATAGAAAGATGTAAAAATTTGTATAGAGACACAAAAGAAACAGAGTAGCCAAAGCAATCTTGAGAAAGAAAAACAGAACTGGAGGAATCAGGCTCTCTGACTTCAAACTAGACTACAAAACTACAGTGGTCAAAACAGAATGGCACTGGCACAAAAACAGAAATACAGATTAATGGAAAAGGATAGAAAGCCCAGAAGTAAACCCGTGCAGCTATGGTCAATTAATCTATGACAAAGGAGGCAAGAATATACCGTGGAGAAAGAACAGTCTCTTCAAAATACAGTGCTGGGAAAACTGGGCATGTACATATAAGAAATGAGATTAGAACGAACATTCTTTAACATCATACACAAAACTAAACTCATAAAGGGTTAAAGACCTAAATGAAAGACTTGGTACCATAAAACTCTTAAAGGAAAGTATTGGCAGAGCACTCTTTGACATAAATCACAGGAAAATCTTTTCTGATGTCTCTCCTAGAGTAAGGAAAATAAAAATAAACAAATGGAACCTAATCAAGCTCAAAAGCTTTTCATAGAAAAGGAAATCATAAACAAAACCAAAAGACAACCCACAGCATGGGAGAAAATATTTTCAAATTGTGTGACTGATAAGGGATTAATCTCGAAAATTGACAAATAGCTCATGAGGCTCAAAGTAAAAACAAACAAACAACCCAAAAAACAAAGGTTTATGCAAAAAATCTAAACAGACTTTTCTCCAGAGAAAACATGCAGATGGCTAAGAGACACATGAAGAGATGTTCAACATCACTAATTATTACAGAAACACAAATCAAAACTACAGTGAGATATCACCTAACACCAGTCAGAATGGCAATCATCAAAAAGTCTGCAGATAATAAATACTGGAGAGGGTGTAAAGAAAAGGGAACTCTCCTTTGGAATGTAAATTGGTACAGCCCTTTGGAGAACAGCATGGAGTTCTTAAGAAACTAAGAAATAGAGTTACCATATGATCCAGCAGTTTCATTCCATATCCAGAAAAAAAACATGGTTCAAAAAGATACATGCCTCACACTGTTCATGGCAGCACTGCTTACAGTAGCCAAGATATGGAAGCAACCTAAGTGTCCATTAACAGAGGAATGGATTAAGAAGATGTGGTACATATATACAATGCAATATTAGTCATAAAAAGAATGAAATAATGCCATTCACAGCAAGACAGATGGACCTGTAGATCATCATACTAAGTGAAGATAAAGACAAATATCATATGATATCACTTACATGCAGAATCTAAAAAAATTATACAAACTTATTCATAAAAGAGAGAGACTCACAGACTTGCAGAATGAATTTATGGTTACCAGAGGGGAAGGGTGAGGGGTAGGAACAGGTTGGGAGTTTGGGACTGACATGTATACACTGCTATATTTAAAATAACCAATAGGGACCTACTGTACAGCACAGGGAAATCTGCTCAATACTCTGTAATAATCTAAACAGGAAAATAATGTGAAAAAGTATATATATATATGTGTGTGTGTAAAAGATATATATATCTGAATTATCTTGATGTACACCTGAAACTAACACAACATTGTTGATGAACTGTGCTCCAATGTAAAATAAAATTTTTAAAAAGAGAAAGAGATCTTCTAAGTGCTCAGGGGAGTAAGTGAAGTCGCTCAGCCCTGTCTGACTCTTTGGGACCCCATGGACTGTAGCCTACCATGTAGGCTACTGTAGCTTCTCTGTCCATGGGATTCTCCAGGCAAGGTACTGGAGTAGGTTGCCATTTCCTTCTCCAGGGGATCTTCTCAACCCAGGGATTGAACCCAGGTCGCACGCATTGCAGGCAGACGCTTTACCATCTGAGCCACCAGGGAAGCCAATAAATAAAGGATGATAAGAAAATTGTGAACCTAGAATTCAAGAATCTGTCCTCAAATATCTTTCATAAATGGAGAAGAGATTGACAATTTTTTTGAGAGGGAAAAGATAAAAACTGAACTAATGTATCATAAAAAAAACTAATAGAATTTCTTCAGGGTGAAGAAAACTAATCTACCAAGGAAACCCAGATGCAAGAAAAGAATAAGACAACTGGAAGTAGTAAATATATAAGTCTATAAGATGGATTGTATTTTTCTTAATTTCTTTAAGTGTCTTTTGACTGTTTAAAGGAATCGCTAATGGTATTAATAGAAGTAAAATATATGATAACAAAAGCAGACTGGCTAAATTAAATTATATATGTTACAGTATGATATTAATTTAAGTTAGACAATGAAACATTAATGGTTCAAAGCAACCATTGAGAAATTAAACAAAGAAATGAAACTAGTAGATTAAGAGGAGATAAAATGAAGTGTAAAAAATACTCACTGCAAAAGAAAGAAGAAAGAAACAAAATACCAGTCAGGACATATAGAAAATAAGAAGCCAAAATATGGACTTCAATCAAATATGTCAAATGGCATTTATTATATATGCACTAAACACAGCAATTCTGGTGATGTCCATGTGTAGAATCTTCTCTTGTGTTGTTGGAAGAGGGTGTTTGCTATGACCAGTGCGTTCTCTTGGCAAAACTCTATTAGCTTTTGCCCTGGTTCATTCTGTACTCCAAGGCCAAATTTGCCTGTTACCAGGTGTTTCTTGACTTCCTATTTTTGCATTCCAGTCCCCTATAATGAAAAGGACATCTTTTTGGGATGTTAGTTCTAGAAGGTCTTGTAGGTCTTCATGGACACATGGACATCACCAGATGGTCAACACCGAAATCAGATTGATTATATTCTTTGCAGCCAAAGATGGAGTAGCTCTATACAGTCAGCAAAAACAAGACCAGGAGCTGACTGTGGCTCAGGTCATGAACTCCTTATGGCCAAATTCAGACTTAAATTGAAGAAAGTGGGGAAAACCACTAAACCATTCGGGTATGACATAAATCAAATCCCTTATGACTATACAGTGGAAGTGAGAAACATATTTAAGGGACTAGATCTGATAGACAGAGTGCCTGATGAACTATGGACAGAGGTTCGTAACGTCATACAGGAGACAGGAATCAAGACCATCCCCAAGAAAAAGAAATGCAAGAAAGCAAAATGGCTGTCTAAGGAGGCCTTACAAATAGCTGTGAAAAGAAGGGGAGAGAAAAGCAAAGGAGAAAAGGAAAGATATACCCATTTGAATTCAGGGTTCCAAAGAATAGCAAGGAGAGATAAGAAAGCCTTCCTCAGCGATCAATGCAAAGAAATAGAGGAAAACATAAGAATGAGACAGACTAGAGATCTCTTTAAGAAAACTAAAGACATCAAGGGAACATTTCATGCAGTAATGGGCTCAATAAAAGACAGAAATGGTATGGACTTAAGAGAAGCAGAAGATATTAAGAAGAGGTGGCAAGAATACACAGATCACGACCCAGATAATCACAATGGTGTGATCACTCACACTCACTTAGAGCCAGACATCCTGGAATGTGAAGTCAATCGGGCCTTAGGAAGCATCACTATGAACAAAGCTAGTGGAGGTGATAGAATTTCAGTTGAGCTATTTCAAATCCTAAAAGATGATGCTGTGAAAGTGCTGCACTCAATATGCCAGCTAATTTGGAAAACTCAGCAGTGGCCACAGGACTGGGACAGGTCCATTTTCATTCCAATTCCAAAGAAAGGCAATGCCAAAGAATGCTCAAACTACCACACAATTGCACTCATCTCACACACTAGTAAAGTAATGCTCAAAATTCTCCAAGCCAGGCTTCAGCAATATGTGAACCGTGAACTTCCAGATGTTCAAGCTGCTCTTAGAAAAGGCAGAGGAACCAGAGATCAAATTGCCAACAAATGCTTGATCATCAAAAAACCAAGAGAGTTTCAGAAAAACATCTATTTCTGCTTTATTGACAATGCCAAAGCCTTTGACTGTGTGGATCACAATAAACTGTGGAAAATTCTTCAAGAGATGGGAATACCAGACCACCTGACCTGCCTCTTGAGAAACCTATATGCAGGTCAGGAAGCAACAGTTAGAACTGGACATGGAACACCAGACTGGTTCCAAATAGGAAGAGGAGTATGTCAAGGCTGTATATTGTCACCCTGCTTATTTAACTTATATGCAGAGTACATCATGAGAAATGCTGGGTTGGAGGAAGCACAGACTAGAATCAAGATTGCCGGGAAAAATATCAATAACCTCAGATGACACCACCCTTATGGCAGAAAGTGAAGAACTAAAGAGCCTCTTGATGAAAGTGAGAGAGTGAAAAAGTTGGCTTAAAGCTCAACATTCAGAAAACAAAGATCATGGCATCCTGTCCCATCACTTCATGGCAAATAGATGGGAAAACAGTGGAAACAGTGGCTGACTTTATTTTGGGGGGCTCCAAAATCACTGCATATGGTGACTGCAGCCATGAAATTAAAAGACGCTTACTCCTTGGAAGGAAAGTTACGACCAACCTAGATAGCATATTAAAAAGCAGAGACATTACTTTGCCAACAAAGGTCCATCTAGTCAAGGCTATGGTTTTTTCCAGTAGTCATGTATGGATGTGAGAGTTGGTCTGTGAAGAAAGCTGAGCACCGAAGAATTGATGCTTTTGAACTGTGGTGTTGGAGAAGACTCTTGAGAGTCCCTTGGACTGCAAGGAGATCCAACCAGTCCGTCCTAAAGGAGATCAGTCCTGGATGTTCATTGGAAGGACTGATGTTGAAGCTGAAACTCCAATACTTTGACCACCTGATGCAAAGAGCCAACTCGTTTGAATAGACCCTGATGCTGAGAAAGATTGATGGCAGGAGGAGAAGGGGACAACAGAGGATGAGATGGTTTGATGGCATCACTGACTCGATGAACATGGTTTTGGGTAGACTCTGGCAGTTGGTGATAGACAGGGAGGCCTGGCATGCTGCAGTTCATGGGGTCACAAAGAGTCGGACACCTTTGAGTGACTGAACTGAAGTGAAACACACCAATTAAAAGAAAGATTGCTAGATTGATTTCAGTGATGAATGGTACTAAAATTGTATATAAATATAATATATAGACATTGAAATTAAAGATGAGAAAAAATAGACAAAGCAAACTAATCACAAGAGAGTCACATTAATAGCAGACAAGGTGAGCATCAAGGAAATGAGTATTACCAAGATACAAAAGGGGAATATTTTATAATGATAAATTATTTTCCTGAAAAAATAATAGAGTGCAGAGACAAAATACATGTAAGAACACAGAAAAATTGTACAACACTTGTAACAACTCTGACCAAACTGACATTGCAGAATACTTCCTGAAACAATTTCAGAATGCATTTTTTAAGGTGCAGATAAAATCAAAACAGACCATATGCTATACTATAAATTAAGCATTAACTGATTCAAGACTGAAAACATACAGTCTATTTTCTCATATCACACTGGAATTAAATTGGAAATAAATAACAAGAAAATTAGAAAATGCCCTTATATTTGAAACTAGGTGAACCACTTCTAATTACCCATGGTCCAAAGAAGAAACCATAAGGATAATTTAAAAATATGTTGACTAAATGACAGTTAATAAAAAATTTTAAAATCCTGTTGAGAGAAATATTTTTAGCTTTAAATTTATATTTTACAAAGGATTAAAATTTTGAAATAAATATCTCAAGTAATTTTTTGAGGATAAACTCAAATAGAAGAGGGTAAAGCAAATAAAAATAACATAAAAGATTTGAATAGAGAATAAACAATTCAAAAAGTTAACACAGCCACATGTTATTTCTTTTAAAAAATAGTAAAATTAATAATATTGATAAAATCAATAGCAAGACACACACAAAAAAATACAAATTAACAATAGCAGGAAGGAGATAGAGCATATTGCTATGTAGCTTATAAATACTGAAAGGATAGTAAGGGGATATTATGAAAAATGTTAGTCTAAATAAATTCAACAACTTTACATGAAATGGACAGTTTCCTTGAATATCACAATTCACTAAAACTAACATATGCAAAAGAAAACTCATATCTTATAAGTTCACTGTAATTAGAAATGAAATAATTACTAAAAATTTACCCACAAAGAAAACTACAGGCCAAGATGATTTCACTGGTGAGTCCTATCAAACATTTCAGGGTCAAATAATACCAATTTTTAATAATTCTTTCAGAAAGAGAAGATGAAAGAATATGTATCAACTTGTTTTATGAGGCAATAACACTGACACCAAAACTCACAATAAGTATGACAAGAATATAAAATTTTAGATCCATTATTAGCATAGATACAAACACTTCAATGCCAAAGATGTTCAAACTACCACACAATTGCACTCACTTTACACGCATAATGCTTAAAATCCTTCAACTTAGGCTTCAAGATTACATGAACTGAGAACTTCCATATGTACAAATTGGATTTAGTACATATCCAGTACTAGGTTGAGGAAGCAGAGATCAAATTGAGGATCACGATCCATCTGTTGGATCATAGAAAAAGCAAGAGAATTCTATAAAAACATCTACTCTGTTTCATTGACTACACTAAAACCTTTGTGTGAATCACAATAAACTGAAAATTCTTAAGAAGATGGGAATTCCAGACCACTTTATCTGTCTCCCAAGAAACCTGTATGCAGGGGAAGAGGCAAAAGTTAGAACTAGACATGGAACAATGGACTAGTTCAAAATTGGGAAAGGAGTACATCAAGGCTATATATTGTCACTCTCCTTATTTAACTTAAGTGCAGAGTACATCATGCAAAATGCTGGGCTGGATGAATCACAAGCTGGTATCAAGATTACTGGAAAAAATATCAATAACCTTAAGATATGCAGATGATACCAATCTAAAGGCAGAAAGCAAAGAGCAACTAAAGAGCCTCTTGATGAGGGTCAGAAAGTAAAAGTGAAAGTCATTCAGTTGTGTATACCTCTTTGTGACTGTCCATGGACTTCTCCAGGCCAGAATACTGGAGCGGGTAGCCTATTCCTTCTCCAGCAGATCTTCCTGACCCAGGAATCGAACCAGGGTCTCTTGCATTGCAGGCAGATTCTTTACCCAACTGAGCTATCAGGGAAGCCCCTAGGTAGTCTTTCCCTTCTCCAGGGGATCTTGATGAGGGTCAGAGGGGAGAATTAAAAAGCTGGCTTGAAACTCAACATTCAAAAACTAAGATGATGGCATCCAGTCCCATCACTTTATTTAAAATAGATGGGGGGAAAGTAGAAACAGTGACAGATTTGATTTTCTTCAGCTCCAGAATCATTGTGGATGGTACTGCAGCCATGAAATTAAAAGACACTTACTCCTTCGAAGAAAAGCTATGACAAACCTAGACAGCATGTTAAAAAGTAGGGACATCACTTTTGTATAGTCAAAGTTATGGTTTTTCCAGTAGTCATGTCTGGATGTGAGAGTTAGACCACAAAGAAGGCTGAGTACCAAAGAATTGCTGCTTTCAAATTGTGATTCTGAAGAAGATTCTTGAGGGTCCTTTGGACAGCAAGGAGATCAACCCAGTCAATCCTATAGGAAATCAAGCCTGAATATTCATTGGAAGGACTGATGCTGAAGCTGAAGCTCCAAAACTCTGGCCACTTGATACGAAGAACCGACTCACTGGAAAAGACCCTGATGCTGGGAAATTTTAAGGCAGGAGGAGAAGGGGACGACAGAGGATGAGATGGTTGGATGGCATCACTGATTGAACAGACATGAGTTTGAGCAAACTGTGGGAATTAAGGAAGAACATGGAAGCCTGGCTTGCTGCAGTCCCTGGGGTCACAAAGAGTTTGACATGACTTAGCAACTGAATAGCAATGCTCTAATGAAATATTAACAAAATCCAACAATACATTAAAAAATGATACTAAACTACAAGTAAATTCTTCTGGACTTCTTCCAGAAACATCAACTTGGTATATAACTATTAAACTCAATCAGTATAATTCATAACATAAGAAGAATAAATAAAAACCATATGATTATCTTAATTCAAAAATACCTCTGATAAAATTTAACAACTTCTTTTAATGAAAAGTTATAGAAAACTGGAAATTGAAAAGATTTATTCAATCTAAAATTAATCATCTACAAAATGAACATACAGCTAACATTATGCTTTTAGAAAAATACTTAACACTTTTCTTCTAACATTGGGAACAGGTAGGGCTGACATTTTTATGCACTGTACCAAGACAGTAGTTAGCAAGGATGTGACTAAAATCCTCTGATGAATTCCTCCCTGGTTCAGGAAGATCCCACATGCCGCAGAGCAATTAAGTTCCTGCACTACAACTACGGGGCCTGTGTACCCAGAGACCATGCTCCACAACAACAGAAGGCACCTCAGTGAGAAGCCTGTGCACCACACATAGAGTAGCCCCTCGTCATCACAACTAAAGAAAGCCTAGGCACAGCAACCAAGACCCAGTGCAGCCAAAAAATAAATAAATTAAAAAAAATCCTTTCTCCATGCTGGAGAAATATCTGGTACACCTAGTAGTAAATTTATAAAATTTGCAAAGTAATATTTCAGGTCAGAAAAAAAAAACTCAACTATGTATGAAATGAAATCAGAGCAGTGCATATACCTATGTATGCTCCTGACATCTTAGTCTGGTATTTTGAGTTACAAAAGCAGATTTAAATTTATTTTTTCATTGCCTACACTATGCTAAGTATTGGGTTAGATGATTTTACATATTCAATCTTATTATTTAAGAAATGAATAATAGAATATTATAGTTCTGGGTGTTCCTCAGCAGTCATTTTCTTGTATTTTTCATTCCCCTGGTATATAAGCTTGAATAAATCTGGATACAGGTACATGTATGGCTGAGTCCCTTCGCTGTTCATCTGAAACTACCACACATTTTTAATTGGCTATACCCCAGTACAAAACAAATTGTTTAAAGTTTGGAAAGAAATAATTCCTAGTTTCCCCATTTCTAAACTACAGTCAAGGACAGTGTCTCTTTAACAATTGCATCTCTAGTGTATAGTTCAATGCATGACATATGGTAGGTAATTAATACAACTTTGCTGATGCTTGGTAAAATGAATACAAATATTCATCTCTATCTTAAACTCTTTGCTACAAATTCACAATTGATCTCTTCTTGCTCTAATTACCAGTGGCAAATTGTAGGATTTGAACACTTGCTTTGTTCCAAGAATTCTGCTAGACACTTTATGTATTGTATTCTTCATCTTAATATTACAGGGTCAATTTTTTTTTTCATTATATGTATGACTGTCTATTCTGTACTCTTGCCAAAACAACATACATTAAAAAATAATTTCTTTTAAAACATCTTGAAATTTGTGGATTAGAAGATGAAAACTGTGTCACTTGTAAATGACAATTTTGCACAGTCAATTAAACAAAAGCACTGCATAAACAGAAAATGCTGTACTAATGCAGATGATATCTATGCTTCTGGTGAACATTTCAGAAAAATTACAAACTGATTTTATTATATTGTCAGTTATGAGTTTTTAGTACTATTATATTCAAAATGGTTTCTACTGTGATTCAAATGTAATTATTTGGAGGGAATAGAGCTAACATAAATTATCAACACTGATTATAATTTACTTCCAGGACAAGTAATTTCATCCATAAGTCTGTGTCAAAAGCACAATGCTTTCAACATCCATTATACAAATCAATTTTCACATTTTTTCATAATTTAACTATGTTTACTCACCTAAATGACTATAGAATTCATGGAAAATAATTAGGGCAAAAATGAGTGTTTCATTTTAATAGGTTCATAAATATATCTGTGAAGTTTGTGCTACATATTTTGTGTTATTCCATAATAAAATAAGTTTCTCTAAAATCAAACTTATTTTTTATTGCAGTAATTTCACCCTGGGATGACATCGTTTAATAATAATGCGGTTATCACATTCTTTCAAGATTACTAGCAGATCTAGAGTAGGAATATGTCTTCTAATTCATGCCCCAAGATTATTGTTTATTTTCAATTGACTCCCAAGGTAGCTTTTCTGTAGGAAGATATTGTTCTTTCTATATGAAGAAATAATATTAAGCAAATATTTTTCCTTCTTTTCCTTCTCTTTTTCCATTCTATCAGATTCTTCTATAAAATGAGACATTTTTAGCAAAATACCTCTAATCTCTTCTTCCTCCTTATCGCTATATAATTTAGCATCCATTGTTAAGGCTAGCAGTCATGAACTAGCACAGTCAACGAGAGTCAGAAGCAAGTTTAAAAAAGCATCTTTCTTCCTGGGAAAAGTGCAAATTACTATTCACAGTTTAAGAGTTGGGTCAAAGGTCATTTCCTCTATGCAGTTTCCCCAACTTTTCAGAGTCATCCACGTGCTTCTCTGGCATTTCTGTCCCTCACATGACTGTCACATGCCATACATGTAATCAACACACTGGCAACTCTTCAGTGGCAGAAATGAGTATTAATCTCAGCAACCCCACCCCTGGGGCTTAAGACAATGTTTTACACAAAATCAGAAATCAGTAAACATTTGTTCATTGAAAAACCAAAAATTTTTTTAATAAAATAATGCAATATATTAAGAATAGAGCTTTCATTCAAAAAAGAATTCTGTTCTTTTATTCTTATTCTCTAATAAGCTTCCTCTTCAACAGAAAAGTCAGATTTCCTGCACAAGATTTTAAGCAATTTTAAATCGTATAGGCAATAATTACTGTGCCTTTTATAAACAGGGACTCATGAAATAACAGAGTATTCGGTGATACAATACCATCCCACTTCCTACTATCATTTCTTAGAATAAGATGTTTAAGATAAGTTAATTCCTTCTAATTAAGTCAGAGCTTGTGATCCTCCCAAGAACTGAGTATTAGTCACTTCTTTAGATTATCACTAATCTAAGAAAAGAAGGAACTGCACATGATAATATATTACAGTGACTTCTAAAAGGCACAATATTTTGACTTCTACATAATAGAAGATGCCTGGTGGCTCAGAATTAAGGCACATGCTAAAATTAGAAATATACTAGTAAAGAGTTAGTATCCCAAGTTCCTGGCTTTCAGTCAAAGTTTTGTTACTATTCTGTGTAAATGTGTTCAATGCTTGTTCTCTTCCATTTGTGTTTCTAGAGGGAGGAGGAGACTTTCTATTCTTAGGGAAGAATATTTGAATGGGCATTTCTTTCCTTCACCTCCTCCATTCCATGCAAATAGGTATCAGTATAAGAATGCTCAAACTACCGCACAATGCACTCATCTCACACGCTAGTAAAGTAATGCTCAAAATTCTCCAAGCCAGGCTTAAGCAATACGTGAACCATGAACTTCCAGATGTTCAAGCTGGTTTTAGAAAAGGCAGAGGAACCAGAGATCAAATTGCCCACATCTGCTGGATCATGGAAAAAGCAAGAGAGTTCCAGAAAAACATCTATTTCTGCTTTATTGACTATGCCAAAGCCTTTGACTGTGTGGATCACAATCAACTGTGGAAAATTCTAAAAGAGATGGGAATACCAGACCACCTGACCTGCCTCTTGAGAAACCTGTATGCAGGTCAGGAAGCAACAGTTAGAACTGGACATGGAACAACAGACTGGTTCCAAATCGGGAAAGGAGTATGTCAAGGCTGTATATTGTCACCCTGCTTATTTAACTTATATGCAGAGTACATCATGAGAAATGCAGGGCTGGAAGAAACACAAGCTGGAATCCAGATTGCCAGGAGAAATATCAATAACCTCAGATAGGCAGATGACACCACCCTTATGGCAGAAAGTGAAGAGGAACTAAAAAGCCTCTTGATGAGAGTGAAAGAGGAGAGTGAAAAAGTTGGCTTAAAGCTCAACATTCAGAAAACGAAGATCATGGCATCTGGTCCCATCACTTCATGGCAAATAGATGGGGAAACAGTGGAAACAGTGTCAGACTTTATTTTTCTGGGCTCCCAAATCACTGCAGATGGTGACTGCAGCCATGAAATTAAAAGACGCTTACTCCTTGGAAGGAAAGTTATGACCAACCTAGATAGCATATTCAAAAGCAGAGACATTACTTTGCCAACAAAGGTCCATCTAGTCAAGGCTATGGTTTTTTCCAGTGGTCATGTATGGATGTGAGAGTTGGACTGTGAAGAAAGCTGAGTGCCAAAGAATTGATGCTTTTGAACTGTGGTGTTGGAGACGACTCTTGAGAGTCCCTTGCACTGCAAGGAGATCTGACCAGTCCATTCTAAAGGTGACCAGTCCTGGGTGTTCTTTGGAAGGAATGATGCTAAAGCTGAAACTCCAGTACTTTGACCACCTCATGCAAAGAGTTGACTTATTGGAAAAGACTCTGATGCTGGGTGGGATTGGGGGCAGGAGGAGAAGGGGACAACAGAGGATGATATGGCTGGATGGCATCACTGACTCAGTGGACGTGAATTTGAGTGAACTCTGGGAGTTGGTGATGGACAGGGAGGCCTTGCATGCTGCGATTCACGGGGTCACAAAGAGTCATACACGACTGAGCGACTGAACTGAATTGAACTGAATAAGAATGTAACTTTAGCAATAGGTTTCTCAAATGCATGGTAATATTTGCTATTATTTCTAGCTGCCGCATTCTCCACATCCTTTTTACAGCAACGCGGAGAACTCTGCTTCATTTGGCTAATTGCATCTATTTATCAGTTTGTTAGAAATCTTAGGAGAGGAGGGGTGGATAATCAAGTGACACCACAACTCCAAATGTTGGAACAGTTTCAGCTATTACTTTATACCCTCCCCTTGCCAGTTCAGATTCTAGAGTGCTTCCCAGTCTTCCTCACACCATGGCACATATATAAAATTCTATTCTTCATCACATCAGGGTGAACAGAGAAAGCATCCTGGCAACAGCAAGTGCAAGGATCAGCCATCCCAGATGCAGACCACTCCCTCTCAAGTGCAAAGAATATCTTTTTTGGAGTGCTTACTAAACTTGATGCAAGGTGCTTTTATTTTATTTTAATGTCTTTGTTTCGTCAAACAGTTGCTAAAGAATAATAATCATAAGGAAAAGGTATTCTTACTGCATGAACCTCAAATACTCATGGAAATCTAGAATCTAGCCTATTATAACATAGATACCAGTAGAGGCCAGTCTTACTTAGCTGGTATTTTGATATGATAATTATAACTATTTATCAATTCCTTAAAATAGACATCACTAGGCAACTAAAGAAGGTAGAGAATTGCAATTATTCATGTATTCAAATAAATAGCACTTAGTATTGTAAAACATCTTTTCTTTTCTTCAAATGAGTCTTAGGCTAAAATCATCATGGAAAACAAGACAATGTTGGGGGTTTTATCCATTTGAGAAGCTTCTGTCATTCGGAAGGATTAACATTTTTTGTTCTGATTCCATCCTCCTCCTCCAAATAAATGATTAAATACCAACTGATTTATTTGGAAGTGTATTAACCTATCAATATATTATCTCTGAGACTCTATAATCCACTCACATAATCTAGATGAATTAACTCCATTGTCTGTTGGTTTACTTGGTTCAGAAAATGAAAACTGAGGTTTTTGGAATTACAGAAACTTAAGGCAGAAAGTCCTAAGGAAGCACTTAAACTAGAGATTAGCAGTATTTTTCTAAAAACGATCAGATATTAAGTATTTTTGACTCTGTGGGCTAGACAGTCTTCCTGGGGATGGCTCAACACCGCTGTTGCGGGGCAGCAGAAGGGGCCACAGTCAAAACCGAATAAATGAATGTGGCCACATTTGGCCCACAGGCTGTGGTTTGCTGACCACTGATCTAAATGTATTTCCATTTGGAGACAGAGTGCTATCCAGAAAGGACAATCTTGTCTCCGGTTTCAGATCAATGGTGGGAAGTCAGATCTCCTATCTCGCAGATGCTCACTCTTTGCATGTTGTTACATTATTTTGGTTTTAGGAAAAAATAGGAAATGAACGGTGTTAAAATGATCAGGGATGTTTCATTCAGCTATGAAACTATTAAAAAGTTAAATCAATACTAATAACTAATATATATTTATCCAGTACTATATATTATATAATATGCTAAGTTTTTACATCATTTTTATTTAATCTTGACTTAACCCTATGAGGTAGATTCTTTTATTATCTCTCACTTAGGTATAGGAGACTGGGAATCAGGTAAATTGCCCAGGACACAGAATTGTAATGGAAACAGCTAAGATTCCAACCCAATGACCAAAGCTGGTCCTCCTACTCATCCATCATATCATATTGTCTCCATTTACAAATATGGAGATCATAGTGGACATTTATTGTTTCAGTTAAGTTGAGTCACTCATTCATGTCCAACTCTTTGCAACCCCATGAATTGCAATATGTCAGGACTTCCTGTCCATCATCAACTCCCGGAGTTCACCCAAACTCATGTCCATTGAGTTGGTGATGCCATCCAGCCATATCATCCTCTGTCATCCCCTTCTCCTCCTGCCCCCAATCCCTCCCAGCATCAGAGTCTTTTCCAATGAGTCAACTCTTCACATGAAGTGGCCAAAGTATTGGAGTTTCAGCTTTAGCATCAATCCTTCCAAAGAACACCCAGGACTGAACTCCTTTAGGATGGACTGGTTGGATTTCCTTGCAGTCCAAGGGACTCTCAAGAGTCTTCTCCAACACCACAGTTCAAAAGCATCAATTCTTTGGCGCTCAGCTTTCTTCACAGTCCAACTCTCATATCCATACATGACCACTGGAAAAGCCATAGCCTTGACTAGATGGACCTTTGTTGGCAAAGTAATGTCTCTGCTTTTCAATATGCTATCTAGGTTGGTCATAACCTTCCTTCCAAGGAGTAAGCGTCTTTTAATTTCATGGCTGCAATCACCATCTTCAGTGATTTTGGAGCCCAAATAAATAAAGTCTGACAGTGTTTCCCCATCTATTTCCCATAAAGTGATGGGACCAGATGCCATGATCTTATTTTCTGAATGTTGAGCTTTAAGCCAACTTTTTCACTCTCCTCTCTCACTTTCATCAAGAAGCTTTTTAGTTCCTCTTCACTTTCTGCCATAAGGGTGGTGTCATCTGCCTATCTGAGGTTATTGATATTTCTCCCGGCAATCTTGATTCCAGCTTGTGCTCCCTCCAGCCCAGCATTTCTCATGATGTACTCTGCATATAATTTAAATAGGCAGGGTGACAATATACAGCCTTGATGTACTCCTTTCCTGATTTGGAACCAGTCTGTTGTTCCATGTCCAGTTCTAACTGTTGCTTCCTGACCTGCATATAGGCTTCTCAAGAGGCAGGTCAGGTGGTCTGGTCCCATCTCTTTCAGAATTTTCCACAGTTGATTGTGATCCACACAGTCAAAGGCTTTGGCATAGTCAATAAAGCAGAAATAGATGTTTTTCTGGAACTCTCTTCCTTTTTCCATGGTCATCCAACTCCAAGTTCATATTTTTTGGTAACTGTAATCTAATAATAGTTACCCAAAGATATCAAGTCCTGGTCTCTAGAACGTAAAAAGTTTATATTTGGGAAAAGGATATTTGTACATGTAATTAAAGATTTTGAGATGAGATGATTACCCCATATTTCCAGGTAGGACCTAAATAAACTCCAATATTGTTACAAGAAAAAGGCAGATGGAGTTTATAGAGAAATAAAGAAGAAGACACAATGTGACAACAGAGACAGACAGTAGAGTAGGCACAAGCTAAGGAATGCTTGGAGCCATGAAAAGTTAGATGAAGCCTGGAAGGGATTCCTCCTTAGAGGAGTGGAAAGAAGCAGTGAGGCCCCTCCTACCTGATTTTGAACCCCTTGCCTCAGTTCAGTTCAGTTCAGTCGCTCAGTCTTGTCTGACTCTTTGCGACCCCATGAATCACAGCACGCCAGGCCTCCCTGTCCATCACCAACTCCCGGAGTTCACTCAAACTCATGTCCATTGAGTCCGTGATGCCATCCAGCCATCTCATCCTCTGTCTTCCTCTTCTACTCCTGCCCCCAATCCCTCCCAGCATCAGAGTCTCTTCCAATGAGTCAACTCTTTGCATCAGGTAGCCAAAGTACTGGAGTTTCAGCTTTAGCACCATTCCTTCCAAAGAACACCCAGGGCTGATCTCCTTTAGAATGGACTGGTTGGATCTCCTTGCAGTCCAAGGAACTCTCAAGAGTCTTCTCCAACACCACAGTTCAAAAGCATCAATTCTTCAGCGCTCAGCTTTCTTCACAGTCCAACTCTCACATCCATACATGACCACTGGAAAAACCATAGCCTAAACTGTAAAAAAAAGAACAAAAAACAAAAAACACTAACAGTGTGTTTTCTTTGAAGCCACCAAGCTCATGGTAATCTGTTACAGCACTTTCAGGAAACCAATATAAGTAACCAAACCTTGTTGTTCCTCTGGAACACCACCTCTTCCCTACTCTACTCATGGGTTGCTTATTGAAAACAACTACACCCTTATTTCTAAGCATGGCTTTTCTGACCATTCCTAAATAAATCACAAAATTACATCCCTTTGGCCCTCATAATTGGCTCAGGAATAGATGCATAAACTAGACATCCAATTAAAGTGAATATGTGAAGTGCATAGATATCAGAGATACTTTATCTTTCCTGCTTAAAAAAAAAAGAGCATGTAGTTTAAGCACTACTTTACAGACATCCTGCAACCATGAGGGAACAGGTTGCCTAATAACAAAGTTAACCCAGAAGAAGCCAAGTCAGAGATAAGTAAAACTGAGTCCTCATGCAGGAGACCCAGGTTCAATTCCTGGATTGGGAAGATCCCCTGGAGAAGAAAATGGCAACCCACTCCAATATTCTTGCCTGGAGAATCCCATGGACAGAGGAGCCTGGCAGGCTACAGTCCATAAGGTCACAAGAGTCGGATATGACTTAGCAAGTAAACCACCAACCACCACAGTCAGGATTCTCCAGACTAATAGAACCAGCAGGAGATAGGTAGGTAGGTAGATAAAGAGATTGTTTACTAGGGACTGGTTCATGAGATTATGGAAGCTGAGAAGCCCCATGATCTGCCCCTTGCAAGCAAGAAACCTATTAAAATGAGTGGTATAGTTGTAATCCAAATGTGAAAGCCTAAGAACCAAGGAAGCCAATGTTGTAAGTCCCAGCCTGAGTTCAAAATCCTGAGAACCAGAAGCACTGATGTCCATATAAGATCAGGAGAAGCTGGATATCCCAGCTCAAGCAGAGAGCAAATTGGTCCTTTCTCCACCATTTCTTTGTTCTATTCAGAAATCAGTGGATCAGATGATGCCCACCTTTATTGGTGAAGGCAATCTTCTTTACTCACTCAGTCAACTGAATAAGCTCTAATTTCTTCCAGAAACACTCTTATGGACACAGTCAATAATAATTTTTTTACCAGATATCTGGGCATTGCTCAGTGAAGTTAACACATAAAATTAACTATTATAAGTAGCTACTTTTGAGCCCATGCATATAGCTTCCCTGGTGGCTCAGACAGTAAAGAATCTTGCAGTGCAGGAGACCTGACTTTGATCCCTGAGTTGGGAAGATCCCTTGAAGAAGGGAGTAGCTGCCCTCTCCAGTATTCTTGCCTGGAGAACTCCATGGACAGAGGAGTCTGGTGGTTTACATTCCATGGGGTCGCAAAGAGTGGGACATGAATGAGTAATTATAATAAAGCTTAACATAAAGCTTCAAGTCCCAGCTGTTAGACTCCCTGATTTCATAAACCCACAAATTTCTTTTATAGTTGAAGCCAATTAGAATTGAGATGTCATGGCATCATAATGACTCATAATGTACAATAGGCTAAACATTTTTAGACTTTCTATAAATTAAAATAAAAATATAGTTTTTAATCTCATTGAAATGCAGAATCAATCAGAAAAATTATTTGGCACATAAAAATAATTTGTGCAAAGTCTAGTTTATATTTAATCATAGTGCTTTTTGTGGAGAAAAAATAGAACCTGTGGATTTTTTTCATTCTTCATTCTCTATCTGCTTACATGGTGGTCTTGCCACCTTAAAATCATTTTATCATTTTTTATTTATTCTATAAATCCATTTCTCTGCTCTCAGCATTATTAAATTTTTACAATTTTGTCACTGTTTCTCCATTTCTTCATTAATATTTTCTTTCTTTTTCATTATTAACTCATAGTTTTAAACATTAATTTTATTTTCTTTAGAAACAATAACCAGAGGGAGACATTATTTGAAAGATGCTTTTGTATTTTACCTCAATACAAAAGACATCATCATGATAATCTGCCTCCAAAATGATAATATCTCTTCATAAGCTGCCCTGATAGCTCAGTTGGTAAAGAATCTGCCTGCAATGCAGGAGGCCCCAATTTGATTCCTGGGTCAGAAAGATATGCTGGAAAAGGGAAAGGCTACCCATTCCAGTATTCTTGGGCTTCTCTTGTGGCTCAGCTGGTAAAGAATCCTCTGGCAATGAGGGAAACTTGGGTTGGATCCCTGGGTTGGAAAGATCCCCTGGAGAAGAGAAGGGCTACCCACTCCAGTATTCTGGCCTAGAGAATTCCATGGACTGTATAGTCCATGGGGTTGCAAAGAGTCGGACATGACTGAGCAACTTTCACTTCACTTCACTTTAGTTGGTATATAACCCAAATCTTAAAACTAACTGAAAATTCAAATCTTCACTCTGGAAGCTTGGATTCTTAGACAAATCAGTGTCTGTTTTATGGGATAACACATTCAAGAGGGCCTTTTCGAATTTATTAAATGCCAGTTGATAGTATATAGTATAGCAAGGAAAATAGCATTGCTTACTCAATTATCCAACATTTAAATATTTCCAGGTTAGTTAGTTTCAAAATATTCTTCTTTTGTCAGCCTCTAAATAGAAAAGATGGCTGAACATATACCACAGACTTAAAAAAGATAAAATATCATGTTAATTATTTCTCAGTAAAACCAGAAAAAATGAAACAATGCATCCATTAGGTATGTACACTGACAATCATTACAGTATAATGCCATTTTTAAATCTTATGAGTGTTTGATTGTTAAAAAAATTACTGAATATGTGAAGTTTTGGTAGAGACAGCAGATAAGTTAATAACTCTGCAATAATCAACATACCACATTGTCATGTAAAATAAAATTGCTTTTATAGTATAGCTCTCTTGGGGGTTCCCATACATCTAAGAAATGTCATCATCACAGCCATTGCTAACGCACTAAACAAAAGGAAAATGTGGGGTAATTTGACCATATGGAATATGAGAAGTTGAAAACTTTGGAAAACAGAGTGACCATGTGAAATATGGCTCCCTGATGCATTTAGCTAGGTTGTTTGTGTGATGACTGAGCTACCTGCCTGAATAACAGTGCTCACCACTCTATATAGAATTGATTCTACAATTAACCTGGGTTGGTTGTTCCTTTGGCTCAGTTCAGTTCAGTCGTTCAGTTGTGTCCGACTCTTTGCAACCCCATGGACTGCAGCATGTCAGGTGTCTCTGTCCATCACCAACTCCTGGAGTTTACCCAAACTCATGTCCACTGAGTCAGTGATATCATCCAACCATCTCATCCTCTGTCATCCCCTTCTCCTCTTACCCTCAATCTTTCCCAGCATCAGGGTTTTTTCAAATGAGTCAGCTTTTTGAATCAGGTGGCCAAAGTATTGGAGTTTCAGCTTCAACATCAGTCTTTCCAATGAACACCCAGGACTGATCTCCTTTAGGCTGGACTGGTTGGATCTCCTTGCTGTCCAATGGACTCTCAAGAGTCTTCTCCAACACCACAGTTCAAAGGCATCAATTCTTTGGTGCTCAGCTTTCTTTAGAGTCCAACTCTCACATCCATACATGACTACTGGAAAAACCATAACTTTGACTAGATGGACCTTTGTTGACAAAGTGATGTCTCTGCTTTTTAATATGCTGTCTAGGTTGGTCATAACATTCCTTCCAAGGAGTAAGCATCTTTTAATTTCATGGCTGCAGTCACCATCTGCAGTGATTTTGGAGCCCAAGAAAATAAATCAGTCACTGTTTCCACTGTTTCCCCATCTACTTGCCATAAAGTGATGGGACCAGATGCCGTGATCTTCATTTCCTGAATGTTGAGCTTTAAGCCAACTTTTTCACTCACCTCTTTCACTTTCATCAAGAGGTTCTTTAGTTCTTCTTTACTTTCTGCCATAAGGGTGGTGTCATCTGCATATCTGAGCTTATTGATATTTCTCTCGGCAATCCTGATTCCAGCTTGTGCTTCCTCCAGCCCAGCGTTTCTCATGATGTTCTCTGCATATAAGTTAAATAAGCAGGCTGACAATATACAGCCTTGACATACTCCTTTTCCTATTTGGAACCAGTCTGTTGTTCCATGTCCAGTTCTAACTGTTGCTTCCTGACCTGCATACAGATTTCTCAAGAGGCAGGTCAGGTGGTCCGGTAAGGCTCAAATCACTGGATAACCAGAATTGTTCTGAACATCAGATTTTGCTTTATCTTAGAAGCATATTCAAAATATAACCAGGAATAGAGTATGCATATCATAGACACAGTGTTTTGTGCATACTTGGGCCATGATGGACATCTTTAACAAGGAAGACTTTTGTTTGGCTTGTTGATTTGAGAATAGATACCAATTGAATTCATCCCCCTGCATGGGTCATCCTTCCTATATCTTGTACTATTATCCTTTTTCCAGAAGATGTCTCCTTTTCCCTTCATTCCTATATGTTGAATATACAAATATGACAATCATTACACCATCAAGCCTTCTTTATTTTGATTGGTGTTTAAGCTGTGTGCTAAGACAATGAGTATAGGAAGTTATTGAATATAGGAAGGTTCTGAATAGGTAGAAAAATAATGGATAAGTTAAAAACTCTGCAATTATTGTCAAACATTGAAGTTTCAAAAATCCTCTCACATGAGAAATACAAAAATCAAATATTTGAAACTAAAAGATTCTACATTGGTCTCTGGTGGTTATATTTAAGAAATGCAGAATATAGGGTGATAGAAAGAGGACTAAAACATAAGCTTAGAGCATATAATCTAGAAGAATTGTGATACTGGTTAAACAGGAGTCATAAGGTAATCCTTGTTTCCTACTGAAGTCATTCTCACTACGCCTTAATGGGGATAGAGGCAGATGGTATATCAAGAAGAAAAAAAAAAAAAGGCTATTTATTGACTGCATACTTTGTTCCAGAAACTTTGTTCAGCACTCTTCATGCCATGCTGCATGTGATACCATGATCTTATCATGATTAATGAAGTAGATTAAGTCATTGATCGAAAAATCAAAGAATATTTTCAGATCAACAGATGAGAAGATGAATTATTCCAAACTTATTTTGGTAAAGATAAAAGCAATTTAGGGAAAAAAATTATGCACCAAAATGGATTTCAAATGAAATAACAAGTTAAACATAGTAAATGAAATGCAGCTTAATGAGAGAATCATAATTAAATAAACCAACAGTTTTTTTTACTACAAATAAAGACATTGGGCTAGGCTTTATAGTTAAGATAAAAGTTATACATATTTTGGTTTTTCTAAATATCATGAGGTTGAAAAAAAGTGAAAGTGTTCGTCACTCAGTCATTGTCCGACTTTGTGACCCCAAGGACTATATAACCCGTCAGGCTCCCCATCCATGGAATTCTCCAGGCAAGACTACTGGAGTGGGTTGCCATTCCCTTCTCCAGGAGATCTTCCCAATCTAGGGACTGAACCCAGGTTCTTTATCATTTGAGCCACCAGAGTTACTTGGAAACAACTGGATTTCAAAGTGATTTCCCTAATGAAGGTGGGAGTAAAATGTATTAAATACCTTTGTACACCTTCTCAAAATCTTTTGGCTTCACCTCTCATTTTGGTACTGGTTCTGTGACTGTTTCAGAACAGGTTTTGATTGGTTCATTTATCCAGATAGAACCTCCTAACTCCTGTAGCTGGCTCTAGGGCTTTTACTAGGTCTGCCAAGATATGCAGCCTGGAGGTGTGCCTGAATGAATGGCTTTCAGGACACTCCTGACCAGTGTAGGATAGGAGTCTATGGATAAATAACTCCCCCTTTCATCTCCAGCCGGACAGTTTTGAGGACATATTTCCTATAGCTTCTTAGGGTTTTCATAAGGATGGTAAATCAGAACATTAGTGGCGGCAAACTGAATAACACGTTTGCAATGGCATACCCTCATTTCCCATTTCACTCCTCCTGTTCTTCACTCTAGCTGTCTGGAATTGGGCTCAGGAGTCAGCAAGACTGAGGTAAAAATCCCATCTCCATTCATTGAATACAGTGGCTTCAGGGTAACTAATTAATGCATCTAAGCCTCAATTTCATCATGGGCAAAAAACTATCATGATGGAATTATTGTGAGTTTAATGTGATAATGTTTGGCAAATAGTAAGTATAAAATAAAAATGGATGACAATTTTTAAAGTAGAGGGCAGTAAAGAATTAGAAACCAAGAGAAACATGTTTATGTCATGTACAGTTACATATTTAGTAGGATATATTCAGGTCATACTCAAAATCCTGTTATCAGGGTCTTCACAGATAGAAAGAAAATATTAAAAGCTATGCATGGGCATTATCACTCATGTTTGTTGGAATTGTTTGCTATAGAGATAAAACTGATCTGATGAAGATGCCAAAAAAAAATTACCACTGATTAATTTTAATTTCTTATCTACTGTTTATAATAACATCTTATCAGAGACTAAAGTGAAATCAATAAAATAAATGTTTTTTATACATTAGGAATTCTTTACCAATTTATTTTCTAAGATTTCTTACCCTGTCAACAGCTCTAACATCCTTAAGGGAAAGTTCAATATTTAAAGATGGAAAGATTGGCAACATTTTGGCAGGTGATAGAAAAAAAGAAAAAAAAGATGTGATTGATACCCGCTGAAAAATTTGTTCTATACAAATTTTAGTATAAAATCTATAATATAATGCTTTCTTAATACTGATGTTTGGTTACTTGCTAAGTGATCCTTGTTAAAGAAAATTCAAAGTTTCATTTTTTATGTAGAAAGTATCTTCTAAGGATGACTGAAATAAAATAATGCCTTCTGTTCCTTGTCAGATTTGACATACATTTATTCCTATTTGCAGTAATACTTATTTACCCTTTTTCTAAGTATAATATGGTGACAATGCTAATGCATGGAAGTCTCAGAAAGTATGTAAAAGCAGATTTGTAGCTATGGTTTCCCAAGTTATTCCAGTATATTAATTTCCTTATCACAGTTATCTATTTCAACTGAAAAACGTCTGATTTCTACTTGGTATTTATAAGCAAATTAAAATTTTTGTTAACATATACTAAGTTCCATGTTCATCATTTTTGCTATGTTTTATTTTTTGGTTATATGGATATGTTAAAAATGGCTATAGTATTATTTGTTTGTAGTGATGCTTCCTAAGGCCCCCTTGACTTTGCATTCTAGGATGTCTGGCTCGAGGTGAGTGATCACACCATCATGATTATCTGGATCATTAAGATCTTTTTTCTATATTTCTGTGTATTCTTGCCACCTCTTCTTAATATCTTCTGTTTGTTAGGTCCAGACCATTTCTATCCTTTATTGTGCCCATCTTTGCATGAAATGTTCCCTTGGTATCTCTAATTTTCTTGAAGAAATCTCTAGTCTTTCCAGTTCTATTATTTTCCTCTATTTCTTTGCATTGATCCCTGAGGAAGGCTTTCTTATCTCTCCTTGCTGTTCTTTAGAACTCTGCATTCAGAAGTATATATCTTTCCTTTTCTCCTTTGCCTTTCACTTCTCTTCTTTTCTCAACTATTTGTAAGGCTTTCTCAGCCAACTATTTGCCATTTTGCATTTCTTTTTCTTGAGGATAGTCTTGATCACTGTCTCCTGTACAATGTCACAAACCTCCATCCATAGTTCTTCAGGCACTCTATCAGACCTAATCACTTGAATCTATTTGTCACTTCCACTGTATAATCATAAGGGATTTGATTTAGGTCATACCTGAATGGTCTAGTGGTTTTCCCTACTTTCTTCAATTTAAGTCTGAATTTTGTACTCAATATGCCAGCAAATTTGGAAAACTGAGCAGTGGCTACAGGACTGGAAAAGGTCAGTTTTCATTCCAATCACAAAGAAAGGCAATGCCAAAGAATGCTCAAACTACCACACAATTGCACTCTTCTCACAAGCTAGCAAAGTAATGCTTGAAATTCTCCAAGCCAGGTTTCAATAATACATGAACCGAGAACTTCCAGATGTTCAAGATGGATTTAGAAAAGGCAGAGGAACCAGAGATCAAAGTGCCAACATCTGCTGGATCATAGAAAAAGCAAAATAGATCCAGAAAAACATCTACTTCTGCTTTATTGACTATGCCAAAGCCTTTGACTGTGTGGATCAGAACAAACTTGGAAAATTCTTCAAGAGATGTGGAGTACCAGACCACCTTACCTGTCTCCTAAGAAATCTGTATGGAAGTCAAGAAGCAAGTTAGAACTGGCCATGGAACAATAGACTGGTTCCAAACTGGCAAAGGAGTATGTCAAGGCTGTATATTTTCACCCCGTTTATTTAACGTCTGTGCAGAGTGCATCATGCAAAATGCTGAGCTGGATGAAGCACAAGCTGGAATCAAGATTGCTGGGAGAAATATCAATAACCTCAGAAATGCAGATGACACCACCCTTATGGCAGAAAATGAAGAACTAAAGAGCCTCTTGATGAAAGTGAAAAAGGAGGGTGAAAAAGCTGCCTTAAACTCAACATTCAGAAAACTAAGATCAAGGCATCCGGGCCAATCATTTCATGGCAAATAGATAAAGAAACAATGGAAACAGTCACAGACTTTATTTTCTTGGGCTCCAAAATCACTGCAGATGGGGACTGTAGCCATGAAATTAAAAGATGTTTGCTCCTTGGAAGAAAAGCTATGACCAACCTAGATAGCATTTTAAAAGGCAAAGAGATTCCTTTGCTGACAAAGGTACTAGTTAAAGCTATGGTTTTTCCAGTAGTCAGTATGGATGTGAGAGTTGGACCATAAAGAAAGCTGAACACCGAAGAATTGATGCTTTTGAACTGTGGTGTTGGAGAAGCCTCTTGAGCGTCCCTCGGACTGCAAGGATATCACACCAGTCGATCCTAAAGGAAATCAATCCTGAATATTAATTGGTAAGACTAATGCTGAAGTGAAGCTCCAGTACTTTGGCACCTGATATGAAGAAGTGACCCATTGGAAAAGACCCTGATGCTGGGAATGATTGAAGGCAGGAGGAGAAGGGGAAGACAGAGGATGAGATGGTTGGATGGCATCACCGACTCAATGGACATTAGGTTGAGCAAGCTCTGTGAGTTGGTGATGGACAGGAAGGCCTGGCATGCTGCAGTCCATGGAATTGCAAAGAGTTGGACACGACTGAGAAACTGAACTGAACTGACAATATTGTTTACATGGAATAGAGTAATAAAAATATTGCTGAATGTTATTTCATAGTTAAAATGTATGGAAACTATAGTCATAATAACTTGAGTTGAGACTAAATAGAGAACAATAACTTTGTGCTATATATTTGCTGGTCTATTGACTTTTCTTTGCTTTTTTTTGCTTTGATACCTAAATTTTTCCATTTTTCTGGCAGTAAAGCCTTCAATTTGTATTTTTTCACTTTGATTGTTATTCATAAAGTTTTTAATCATTTCTATAAGTAAATTAAGCAATGCCAACTTACAATTCAATGCTTGAACTAAAGTCTATATACATATTATTGAAAAAATAAACTTTCATCTTTTTCTATGAATACAACTACTAAATTCAAACCGGTTTTTATATTGATTCAATAACTTCTTTAAAGTATACCATAAACAGTATACTGCTGAGTATTGTTGTCTTGATTCCCATATAGAAATCAATATTTTAACATACCAACATTTCATTTTGGTTTCCAGCTTACCTTCATGAGCAATTTTACCTTGGGCTCCAAAATCACTGCAGATGGGGACTGCAGCCGTGAAATTAAAAGATTTTTATGAAAATCACTTATGTAATTCATTTTTCTTCTTTATTTCAGTAATAATCAACTGAGATTAAAGGTCATCATTGTCAAAGACACATAGGAAACATACAATCATTGTTGAATATTTCAGTCCATATCTTCAAAGTCACCAAAAATCAAAGTCAATATAATGGAATGAATGTAAAGTGGTGTATTACAAGAGATTATATGGAAATTAATAATACAAACACCACCTGTCTGGAACTCTGTGGTGAAACCTACAGCCTAAGAAATTGCATAGCTATAAAATCCTCCTTTGTCTTCTCTTCCAGAAAACTTGCAGAAAAGAAATACTCTTTTCTGAAACTTCAATTTGCCATTTTGCTTTCAAACAATAATCACTGACAAGACGGCGCTGGGATCTGAGGTGTGAAAATGGAATGATGGCTGTGAAGAAAAGCCCTCCTAAAATTTTCTGTAGGTGTTAAGTCAATAATGTTAGTGACCTCCACTTACTCACTTTGGCATTCTATCCTTCGAACATATGTCCAGCATCAAAGAATTTTCCCTGAAACATCCTTGGATCAAACCAAAGTCAGGTGACACGTGTGAGGCTGAACAGATCTGTGAAGATGACATTTTCAGGAACTGGAAGAGCTCTAAGATTCTCACGCTGTCAATACGGAAAGGACACAGAAGGTGCTGAAATACCCCGTGTCTTCACTTCCTGGCAAGACTGGCACGAATATGAGCGGTTTTCAGACCCTCTATGAAGACACTTCTCTTGATGAAATTATGTTGGTGAACTTAAGTTTTTCTCATGTAAAAATCTAGTCTTTTAAAAACCCATGTCTCTTCTGAAGTGCAAAGACAGGAAATTTTCTAGCCAAAACACATTCAGAAGTAGACTAAGGCTAAATCAAGTAAAAGATTGCAGAAATGCCTGCTCTCTCCCATTCTCCCTTCCTAGGGCTCTCTTCTGAAGCAAGCAGCTTCCTTGAGATATTGGCAAGAATCATCCCCCAAAGTACTGTGAACTTGAAAGGAAAATGGTATTTGTAGATATTTCCAAAGTATCACTCACCTCTCTGCCAGATCCAAAGTGCCTCTTTTCTTCCAATTTGATTTCCATCCAAACAGAATGAATAACTCTATGCCAGAATACTTCAGGCTGATATACCTGAATTGCCTCATTGTAACCAATCCCTAAAAGCCTTTTCAATGTTATAGATACAAACAGTTTAATTGCTACCAAGAAAGGATGTTGTACTTGATGTTAGGATCAGTGAGAAGAGTACTCAATAACCTTGAGAAAAATGTTACAAGGGTTTGAGAAATAGTTGTATTTGAGTGCAATTTAAAGTACATGGATGCTAGCAATATTTATCACAAAACTCTGAAGGAACACCATGTTATAATACATTTTGCAAATAAAACAGAGAAAAGAAATGCATTCTATCTGCCAGAGGGATGGCTTGACAATGAGTTCTCACAACTGAAGCTCTGAATTTGTAAGGAGTATGTACCTCTAGTAGGTATAGAAGCAAAATACAATACTTTATTCATCTGTTTTCTAGAACATATAAAATGTAGCCTGAAGGCAAGTGAAAGAACTGTTCACAGGCTACCATTTCTACCTCTTCTCTATTATACTAGTATCAGTGATGTGGCTGGAATTAAGTTCTACACAGTCTGAATCTCTGCTTTCAGAATTTGAAGTCATCAAGTTTAAACACCCTGATTGAATTTATAGTTCTTGTTAGCATTATAGCCTTTGGCCTGGGGAATTCATTTGTCTTTTTATTAGATAGCAAGCTAATACTTATTTACATCACGGAGTATAATTTATAAAAGAGCAAAATTCCATGGGAGTAAGCACCACAGAGTACAAAGTAAAGAATTTAGAAACTGCCATTGTATTTCTTCAGATTTCAAAACCTTAAGAGCCATGGGTTGTAAAAATATAGGTTAAAAAAAAAAAAAAGAAGTCACTCTTTGCATCTGAAAATCTGTTGTACTGGACAATCCCTTGCAGCGCTATTGCCAAAATCAACATTGACAGAGCATGAGAAATGAAATTGGGATGAAGTATGTGGTGAGCCAGGGAGATGCAACAGACTCCTTTAATAAAAAAAAAAAAAGGGGAGCAAAACGATTTTTAGAAGTCTAGTAGAGCGAAAGAAAACGTTCATTAAAAATAAAAAGATATGACTAGGTAAGGACTCCACTATTCACTACAATTGGATAGGGGACAAGCAGTTTTCATCTGGCCTAGATTGAATTATTTTATATCATATAGAACACAAATTCACACTGAAAATGGAAATGTGTTTCTGCTCTGTTTTACTGCTTAACTACAGATGTTAGAAACAATAAAGTTTGAACTTTAGTTGTGCAAAATATTCATATCAAAGAACTGAATCTTATTTCTAGCAGTGTGAGCACTTTCCAAGGTATATAGAACAGCTAAATAGTTTGAGGAAGTTCCTTTTCTCACATCTAGATATCATATCCACAAATTGATTATCTGTTGAGAAGCTGGAAGAATTCACATTTAATTTTTCTAATTAAAAGAGCTTTTGATATGATTTTTAAAATCTTTATCAAAATTTTTACTCTTATCATCCTTTTCCTATTTTCTTGTTAGTAGAGAGCAAAATAAACTGACAAAAAAAATGAAATTAATAGCCAAAATCCAACTAATCATCAAACATTTGTTGTTTTAATAAATTTTATAATTGGTTTTAATATTTAAATATACATATATCATATAGCAAAATATTATCATTTTCTCATTTGTTTTTCTCTCATCAATTTTTATGCCAAGAATATGTTTAATTACTTTTTATTAATTTATATAAACAAAATTATTATTTACTTATCTTTATTTTGCATAGATATAAAAGAATAATCTTGATTTAGAAGATTGATTAAAAATATAACTATTGTTTAATATTTTTCTCTGTCAAGGTTCTTTTAAAGTTTTATTACTATTTATTATTTTGGCAATAATAATAAATTATTATTTACTATTTTATTCTTTTAAAGTCTTATCTTAATAGACCATATAAGTTTACTTACTGTTTGATTCTCCCTTAAACCTGTTATTATAGAAAATTTTAATTATGAATGTATTGCCCCTTGCTGAAATAAATTCCTAATTTTACAAATAAAGCTGGGATTAATTCATATTTTATTATCATTATTTTCTATTTTTACAAAATTTTATGGTTATAATCTTGGAAAGTTAGAATATTATCCCTATATATAGATAACTATAAAACACTGGTGAAAGAAATCAAAGAGGACACTAATAGATGGAGGAATACTGAAAGAATCAATATAGTGAAAATGAGTATACTACCCAAAGCAATTTATAGATTCAATGCAATCCCTATCAAGCTACCAATGGTATTCTTCACAGAGCTAGAACAAATAATTTCACAATTTGTATGGAAATACAAAAAACCTCGAATAGCCAAAGCTATCTTGATAAAGAAGAATAGAACTGGAGGAATCAACCTGCCTGACTTCAGGCTCTACTACAAAGCCACAGTCATCAAGACAGTATGGTACTGGCACAAAGACAGAAATATAGATCAATGGAACAAAATAGAAAGCCCAGAGATAAATCCACGCACCTTTGGACACCTTATCTTTGACAAAGGAGGCAAGAGTATACAATGGACTAAAGACAATCTCTTTAACAAGTGGTAATGGGAAAATTGGTCAACCACTTGTAAAAGAATGAAACTAGAACACTTTCTAACACCATACACAAAAATAAACTCAAAATGAATTAAAGATCTAAAAGTAAGACCAGAAACTATAAAACTCCTAGAGGAGAACATAGGCAAAACACTCTCCAACATACATCACAGCAGGATCCTCTATGACCCACCTCCCAGAATATTGGAAATAAAAGCAAAAATAAACAAATGGGACCTAATTAAATTTAAAAGCTTCTGCACAACAAAGGAGACTATAAGCAAGGTGAAAAGGCAGCCTTCAGAATGGGAGAAGATAATAGCAAATGAAGCAACTGACAAACAACTAATCTCGAGAATATACAAGCAACTCTTACAGCTCAATTCCAGAAAAATAAATGACCCAATCAAAAAATGGGCCAAAGAACTAAATAGACATTTCTCCAAAGAAGACATACAGATGGCTAACAAACACATGAAAAGATGCTCAACATCACTCATTATCAGAGAAATGCAAATCAAAACCACTATGAGGTACCATTTCACACCAGTCAGAATGGCTGTGATCCAAAAGTGTACAAGCAATAAATGCTGGAGAAATTGTGGAGAAAAGGGAACCCTCTTATACTGTTGGTGGGAATGCAAACTAGTACAGCCACTATGGAGAACAGTGTGGAGATTCCTTAAAAAACTGGAAATAGAACTGCCTTATGACCCAGCAGTCCCACTGCTGGGCATACACACTGAGGAAACCAGAAGGGAAAGAGACATGTGCACCCCAATGTTCATCGCAGCACTGTTTATAATAGCCAGGACATAGAAGCAACCTAGATTTCCATCAGCAGACAAATGGATAAGACAGCTGTGGTACGTATACACAATGGAGTATTACTCAGCCATTAAAAAGAATACATTTGAATCAGTACTAATGAGGTGGATGAAACTGGAGCCTATTATACAGAGTGAAGTAAGCCAGAAAGAAAAACACCAATACAGCAGAGTAACGCATATATATGGAATTTAGAAAGATGATAACAATAACCCTGTATATGAGGCAGCAAAATAGATATTGATGTATAGAACAGTCTTTTGGACTCTGTGGGAGAGGAAGAGGGTGGGATGATTTGGGAGAATGGCATTGAAGCATGTGTGATATCAAATATGAAACGAGTTGCCAGTCCAGGTTCGACGCACGATACTAGATGCTTGGGGCTGGTGCACTGGGATGACCCAGAGGGATGGTACGGGGAGGGAGGAGGGAGGAGGGTTCAGGATGGGGACACATGTGTACCTGTGGAGGATTCATGTTGATATATGGCAAAACCAATACAATATTGTAAAGTTAAAAAATAAAAAAAAATTAAAAAAATAAAACATAATAAAAAGAAAAAGAATAAATATTCCTCTTAAGAATAATCCCATATAATACAACACAGGAAGAGTGTGGTTATCTGTCTAGGTAATTTTTATTCACTTAGCTCATGAAATTCCTATCTGCTGTACTACAGTGCAATGCAATAGTTACACTGCATTGCAATTTGGTGTTAAATCATTTCAGTGGAAGAAAGCATTTATGGTCTGTAAAACATTAAACTCACAAAAGCAAAATTTTTGTGGCATTTCTTTCAATAATAAAGCTACTTTTATAGCCTCAGTTTATATTGTTATGGTAAGGAGAAATAACTTATTGGTTGATTGGAACCAACTTAAAAGAGATTCCCTTATTTGTTTTTCAAGCAACACAGTTCTTTGCTTTCAGCACAGTTTGTAACCATGAAGAGTATATTTTAAATAAACAACAATAGGAATTAGCTATTCCATTTTAAAATATAACCCTTTATAGAATAAAATTTTCCTGCATTTTAAGATATTGGATGATGATAACCTGAGCACAATTGACGGTTAACTGTGGATCTTAGGCAAGTCTTTTCCTAATTTTGAGCCTCATTACTAATCTGCAAAGGAAGGAAGGTGCTTCCCTGGTGGTTCAGGGCTAAAGAATCTGCATGACAATGCCAGAGATGCAAGTTTAATCTCTGGTCCAGGAAGATCCCCTAGAGAAGGAAATGACTCCAGTATTCTTACTTGGGAAATCCCAAGGACAAAGGAGCCTGGTGGGCTACAGTTCATGGGGTCACAAAGAGTTGGACACTATTGAGCGACTGAACAACAACAAAGGAAGGAATGGCATATATATCCTTTATGGAGGGACAAACAATATGCACAGATGGAAGATTAAGAACCCAAATTTTAGGCAGGCAGGTCAAAGGAAAACCTCACTTTCAGAAGCGTGAAATGATATGATTTTGGACAAATTACTTTACCTCAGTAAATACTAGATGTATTTGTAAAATGGGGATTACTATATCTGCCACACAAGGAATGATAAATAGAACTATCATGTTGGGAATATAACGGAGGACGTATGCAACAAGAAACAAAGCCAGATGTGTGGCAAAGAGGATTGTGGCATTATACATGCAAAAGATGCTGACTCAAACCAAAGCAGAGGCAGAAGAGTTGATGAGATCAGATTAGATTCAGGATATATTTTGAAGGAGAAGCTAAGAGAACTTGCGGATTAATTGAGTATGAAAGGGGAGGAAAAATAGAGAATAATTCTTGAAACTTTGACCTGCATAATTAAGTGAACATTACTTTGTCAACAAAGGTCCGTCTAGTCAAGGCTATGGTTTTTCCAGTGGTCATGTATGGATGTGAGAATTGGACTATATAGAAAGCTGAGTGCTGAAGAATTGATGCTTTTGAACTGTGGTGTTGGAGAAGACTCTTGAGAGTCCCCTGGACTGCAAGGAGATCCAACCAGTCCATCCTAAAGGAGATCAGTCCCTGGGTATTCATTGGTGGGACTGATGTTGAAGCTGAAACTCCAATACTTTGGCCACCTGATGCAAAGAGCTGACTCACTGGAAAAGACCCTGATGCTGGGAAAGACTGAAGGCAGGAGGAGAAGGGGATGACAGAGGATGAGATGGTTGGATGGTGTCACTGACTCAATGGATATGGGTTTGGGTGGACTCCAGAAGTTGGTGATGGACAGGGAGGTCTGGTGTGCTGCGGTTCATGGGATCGCAAGGAGTCGGACATGACTGAGCAACTGAACTGAACTGAGAAAGAATCTAAGAAAGCACAGCTGAGAGCAAAGGGGTGCTTGGTGAAATATTAAGAGGTCAGTGTTGACTATTCTAATTTGAGATGTGTGTTCCGTAGTAAAGAAAAAATTTCAACTGGGTTAAATACTAAGGAACTAAGACAGGTTCAGAAATTAAATTTAGGAGTATTGAGAGCCATAGTTGGTCCAAACAAAAATAGTTTCTGAGTAGTAGTAGAAACAAAAATTTGACTAGGGTAGAAAGATAAGATGTGAAGAAGTAGAAAAAGCAAATGGAAAGATTTTTCTCAAAAGAGATACCATGGTATGGAAAGAGATGAATAAGGAAATAGGGAAAGGGCCACATATTTAAAGTGCAGGATATTATGGCATATTTTACGCTGATGAAGTGATTCAGTAGAGAGAGTAGAACTGAGAATGTAGTGGAGCATGAGATGATTGCAGAAGCAAAAACCTTGACTAGGTACAATGGTGCTGTTTTTTGTATTTATGTATTAAGATTAGCTTTAGAAGAAGCAGGAGTAGTTTGATCACAATTACAAGAGTGAAAGCAGCATATTTTGTTACAGCTTCAGTGGGCTTATGTATCACACACACACGTACATAGATCTTAATTATTTTACACCACGAAAGAACCACCAAAGCCCAAATACTGATATTCTTGTGTAACTTGGGTCATAGTATAAAAAGAATAGTAGTTGTAACAGTAATTAAACATTCCATAGGGGAATTGAGCAGAGATTATGAAATCAAGGAAGCCCATAAGTGTTAGTCTATTTGGAAAATAACTTCCAAAATACTAAAATAATAGCTCCTCATTTAGTCACTGTTTTAATACTCTGGCTTCTTTTTACTATAAGTGACAGAACCCAACTCAGACTAAAGCAAAGGAGAATTTATTTGCTCAGGGAACTGAGAAGTTCAGAGATAACTGCTAATTTCATATATGAACTAAAGTTCATATGTGTCATTGAATATCTGTCTCTCTCTAGAGTCAATCAGTGATTTGCTCTGGTTACATTTGTTCTCATGGATATTTACACCTTATGCTGGAAGGTGGCAAAGAGCAACTCTACACTTATAATCTTCCAGCTCAGCAGCTTCTCTGGGAAATATGGCTACCCTTTCCTAATAACTCAAAAACTTTCCCAAGATTGAGTTTTAGTAGCCCAACTGGTGTCATCATTTACTGCTTCTTAAAAGTACTGTGGTGTTGGAGAAGACTCTTGAGAGTCCCTTGGACTGCAAGGAGGTTCAACCAGTCCATCCTAAAGATCAGTCTTGGGTGTTCATTGGAAGGACTGATGCTAAAGCTGAAACTCCAATACTTTGGCCACCTCATGCGAAGAGTTGACTCATTGGAAAAGACCCTGATGCTGGGAGGGATTGGGGGCAGGAGGAGAAGGGGACGACAGAGGATGAGATGGCTGGATGGCATCACTGACTCGATGGACATGAGTTTGAGTGAACTGTGGGAGTTGGTGATGGACAGGGAGGCCTGGCATGCTGTGATCCATGGAGTCGCAAAGAGTTGGACATGACTGAGCAACTGAACTGAACTAAACTGAAAAGAACAGTGGGATGCCCCAGAATTGAATCATGTAATCATCTCCACTGAATCTTCATGGATTGAGAGTAAAGTGGCAGCTCCAGGGAAATTAATCTTGATGATGAATTGAATAAGGCTCAAATTTTAACAAAAATCAAGTGATTTCAATGTCCTTAGCTCGGAAAACTGAGTATATGTTATAACAGTGAAAATGGATAAATGTAAAAACATAAACAGCAGTAATTTTAAGGCGAGAGTAGGATAACATCCAGTTTTGAACAATTGACTTTCAGGTGACATTAGGATACTTAATTGGAGTGTCACAAAGGGTCAGACTTGACTTAGTGACTGAGCAACAACAATAACAACAAGAAAGAAATACATGTTCCGCTGGAGAGGGTGTGGAGAGAAAGGAACCCTCTTGCACTTCTGTTGGGAATGTATATTGATACAGCCTCTATGGAAGACAGTATGGAGATTCCTTAAAAAATTAGGAATAAAACCACCATTTTACTCAACAATTGGAGAAGGAACCCACTCCAGTATTCTTGCCTGGAGAATCCCATGGACAGAGGAATCTTGCTGGCTACAGTCCATGGGGTCGCAAGAGTAGGACATGACTGAGTGACTTTCACTACTACTACTCAACAATACCATTTCTAGGCATATACCCCGAGGAAACCAAAACTGAAAAATACATATGTACCTCAGTGTTCGTTGCAGGGCTATTTACAATAGCTGGGTAATGGAAGCAACCAAGATGTCCATTAACAGATGAATGGATAAAGAAACTATGGTACATATATACAATGGAATACTACTCAGCTATAAAAAGGAATGCATTTGAGTTAGTTCTTATGAGGTGGATAAACCTAGAACCTATTGTACGGAGTGAAGTAAGTCAGCAAGAGAAAAACAAATATCATATATTAATGCATATATATGGAATCTAGAAAGATGGTACTGATGAACCTATTTAGAGGGGCAGCAATGGGGACACAGACAGAGAACAGATTTATGGACAAGGGAAGGGGTGAGGAAAGAGAGGGTGAGATGAATGGAGAGAGTAACATGGAAACATACACACTACCATATGTAAAATAGATATCCAATATAAATTTGCTGTATGGCTCAAGGAACTCAAATTGAGGCTCTGAAACAACCTGGAGAGGTAGAGAAATGGTGGGAAGTTGAAGTGGGGTTCAAGAGGGAGAGGACATATGTACACCTAAGGCTAATTCATGTTGATGTATGGCAGAACTCAAACCAGTATTATAAAACAATTATCCTTCAATTTAAAAATTTAAAGAAACAGATTTTCAGAGACTATGTAAAAACTTAGTAAATGAAGAAGTTTCTGTTTATATAATACATTAATGGCATATTTTATTTTGAGTTTTACATAAATATAATGAGGTTTTAAAATTTATCAGAATCCTTGTGTAGAGTACACCAGGTGTCTCACTGTGAAACTGGTTGCTTCACATAACGAGTATGATACAGTGTTTTGTTATTCTTTGAGATTAAATAAATAAAAACATAAATAGTGATCCTTTAATAAAGATTGAAATAGTGACTAAAATCTTTATTTTACTAGCTAACTCAGATGTTTAATAACTAAAGGATGTCTGATATGTAAAATATATACAAACTTAAGAATCTGATCTTAGGTTGCTTCTGCTAAGTCACTTCAGTCGTGTCCAACTCTGTGTGACCCCACAGACGGCAGCCCACCAGGCTCCCTCATCCCTGGGATTCTCCAGGCAAGAACAGTGGAGTGGGTTGCCATTTCCTTCTCCAATGCATGCAAGTGAAAAGTGAAAGTGAAGATGCACAGTTGTATCCTACCCTCAGCGATCTTAGGTTAGCACAAGCTTAATAAAATGTGACTATTTTTCCTCTGTCCCCAAAATGACTTTCTTTTTCCCTTGGACAGCAAAAAAGTCCCAGTTCCAGGAAAAAAAGCTATTAATACAAAATTTTTAAATAAATTGTTTGGCCCTAAATAAAGGTAGCAAAACTGTCTATAGTCAGTCATGACTCATAGAGTCTCTTTAACACAACTAAATGGATATTTAATATTTTTATATTGTCTGTAAACAGGACATTAAATAGCATGATGGTTTATGAGATTCATATCTGAAATATATGTTTATGTGAAAAAATATATATGTATGTGGTCCAGTATAGTCATTTGGGTTCTTTGACAGCAATCAATGAGGCTGATTTATACTGAGCAAAACAAAATATGTATGTATATTTGGAAGTTACAGTTTAGTCATAGAATCAAAGGGATTATGGACTGTATTGTGCCCCCCTAAATACATATGTTGAAGTCCCAATTCCTCAGTACCTCAGAATATGAACTGTATTTGAAGACAGAATCCTTTAAGAGGTAATTAAAGAGAGGTCTTATGGGTGGACCCTAATTCAATATGACTAACGTCTTTATAAGAGGAGTTTAGGACATACACATGCAAAAAGGCAAGACCACGTGAACACAGAGAGCCATCCACAAGCCTAAAAAGAAACCAACCCTTGATCTTGGACTTCCAACCTCCAGAACTATGTGAAAATAGTTTCTATTGTTTAAGTTTCCTAATCTGTGGTACTCTGTTACGGAAGTCCTAACAAATATGTTACTGAACAATCAAGTCTCAGAAAGAATGCAAGTAAGGCATTGTAAAAGCTAGTCAATAGTTATTTCAGAATCCCATCCCTTGCATTAAATAAGTGTGAAGTCTGTCCATCATTACACAAGTTCAAAGTACAAAATTCCAGAAGAAAGAAGCTGAATGGTGAAGGTTGAGTAACATTCCTAACTCTTGGCCAGGACAAAAAAATTATCTTGTTTTACAGCTATACCAAAACTGCATAAAACAAGAAAAAGAGAGTACCTAAATAATATAATAAATACTTCCTATTACAACTCTCAACGTCTTCCAGAATATCACACTCTCAACAGAGGAAGATCAAGTATGGAATCCTAAACTCTACAGAACAGGAAAATCCAGGATAGCCCAAGACTAGACAGAAACTCTGCATGTCTGGAGAGGGATGGGAGGGCTATTATTAGGACATCAAATCAGAGAGAAAGGGGGAGAGGGGCCTGTCTTTTAGAGATGTCTTTTAGAGATGATTTCATAGGTCACAGAAAGAAGTTTACATTTATTTCTCAGTGCAATGTGAAACCACTGCAGTTTTATTTAGGCCTCAGATTGCCTAATAAGACTCAATTGGGAAAGTTTTTGAGTTATTAGTAACAGCCATATTTTCTAGAGAAGCTGCTGAACTGTAAGACTGTAAGTATGGAGCTGCTCTTTGCCACCTTCCATCATTCACAGCAATGTGAATATACTAAAAACTACTGAATTGTATGACTTTGAGGTGAATTTTAAATTATGTATCAATAAGCCTTTACTGAAAAAACTTGGTGATTTAACAGTGAAACAAAATTGAAAATAAACTGATCAGAAAAATTTTAATCTATTACCATTGACCCAATCTTTAATGAATTTCTTTTATGTGGGTGATTTTCAATGGAGAAACATCTAAAAAGTTACTTTCTTTTATTTCTTTACAGTAATCTGAGTAAGAATATCTCTATTAAACAAACACATTCTGTTCCTTGGACATATTTACAGCCTTCTGTGAACATGGGCTAAGGTGGGAAAGGCTTAAAAAGTCTGTATTGCTCCATATCTCCATCTGATGCAATAACCACAGATATTTGGATTTTTTTTAGGTAAAGCATGACACGCTAAGGAATCTATTAATGAGTTATTTATAAATATTAAAGAATGGGAAAAGATTTAACAGTACAAAGAATTAAAGTTGCAAAATTTCCCAATATTTTTCTTTACCTTTCCTTCCCCTTTTGCATGTGGGTACTTCTGGTGTTCAGTTCTGTACTGTCTCTCAGATAAATTAAAAATCTACATAGATTCTAGCAAAACAAGAGCACCAAAGTTGTAAAATTATTGAAATAATTTCATGTAGGATATGCTTTAAAAACCACAAAAGCTGTCATAAATAAAAAGATAATAAAATGTTTTTTGACTTCCTTATGGTAAAGAATCTACCTGTAATGCAGGAGATCTGGGTTTGATCCCTGGGTCGGGAAGATCCCGGAAAGGGAATGGCAACCAACTCCAGTATAATTGCCTGGAGAATTCCATGGACAGAGGAGCCTGGTGGGCTACTGTCCGTGGGGTCACAAAGAGTCGGACACGACTGAGCAACTAACACTTTACTTTCACTTTTCACTCATTTTATTTGGGGAGTTGTGTAATTTGAAATCCATATACAGAAACATGATCTTAGTTCAGTAATGCTTTAAGGGTGTTATACTGGACATATTTCATTAGAAGTAGAGCAATTGACAAATGGTTGAAATTGATAAAATCTCCTTGCACATCTGTTTTATTAGCTTTGACGGTATCAATAAAATCTCCTGAATCTTTACTGCTTAAATATTTCCTGTGGAATCATAGCACAGAGAGAGGATGGTCCTTATTAACTGGCTCAGAGATGAAGACTTAGGCATTAGAGAACATGGGGGCTCAAGCTGACCAAGAATAAGTCAAATGAGTGATGAATGCATAGAAAATTATGGCAGTTTTGGACACTGTGGATTTAGTGTGTTTATAATCATAATGGTTAAATTCTTTTCTTCAATAGTAGACAGCATGAGAAGATGTTTGATGTTTAGATCAGAGTTTTTTGTTTTTCCTGCCAAATATATTAGTAAAAAAGTGTGCTATCAAATGGGCTACTGGGTAAAACAGTTGAGACAATCAATCTTGTCAGTCAAGCCAGGAGGAGCCAGTTACATGACCTGTAAATATATCATGTTTATGGCAGGTGTTTTTGTGGAGGTGAAAGCTGTACATCATGTTTCTAAATGAATAAGACCAAGTGACTCTGAGCAGAGTGGTTAACTTCAGGTTTTCTCTCATTTCTCCATGCAACTAATATTTGACCTTCTCTGCCTGACTCCCTCTCTGTGTCTTCAGCTTGCTGACTATAGATCCTGATACTTTTCAGCCTCCATAATCCTGTGAGCCAATACCTAATAATGACTTTATACATTATTGGCTCTATTTCTCTAGAGAATCCTGATCAACACAAGGAATTAACAAAATTTGGGTAGGTATTTTTGCCTCTAGTATTGATATCTATCCTATTCCTTCCCCTTTTTGTCTTCATACAAATTCTCAGAACATCCTTATTTGTTCCACTGAATTTCTGATCTATCAGAGGATACTCAGTGGGCACAAACCAAGACGATAATTTAATAAGAATGCTTGAGGACTGATTTTTTTTTCAACTTTAACACTGTCTGTAGATTTCCAAGAAGCTTCTCAGAGTACATAGGACCTCACATGACTAATTCATCTACACATTTACCTAAAAATAGGAATTCACAAAAAATAAAATAAACACTTTTAGGACAAAGCAATACTTTAATGCCCATTGAGATATCCTTATAAATACCCCAAGTGAAGAACATGAAAAGTAGGTATACATTTATATCCATATTTCTATTACAGGAAAAATATGTATAAAGTATCTTATTTCCTTAAAATATCCATATACACTTGTATTATTTTCACACTTGGCACTTATTAGTATGTTTGAATAACATTATTTGTAACTGTGTAAACATTTGTATAGCTCTTAAATATATTTTAAATTAAATAATCAAGTTAAACACTATCATTATGCTATTTCCCTAATGTAAATAATAAATAAAAGTAAGATTTAAAGGAAGTATATCAAAATATAAGTCAAGGTGAGCACCTTTTAAAAGTTGTTTCTTAGTTTTGTGTATCAGAAATACAAAAAAATAGAAATGACAAGGGTCAGCTTAATGATTATTTTACAGTTACTAAGACAACATCTTGAGGATAATTTCAGAGTTATGGATCCAGGTCATACTATACAGAAATGAACTGTTACTGGGTTTCATATCTAGAATAATATTTTTTATTAGTGACTAAAGTGAAGGCAACACCCTTGAACAAGGTACTTGGACAAAAGTGAGGTCATCTTTTTCTTTTATCATTCACAATCTTAAGGGACTTGTGTTTATAAGAGATGTGAATATACCTGATTGATGTGATGTCACAAATTATATGTAGTTTTTAGTGGTTTGATTGGGACACTGTGGGAATTGCATTTTTCTTTTGACATATTAATTTTCCATCATTTCATGATGCTTTCTGCCAACATCCTCTGGATCATGGAAAAAGCAAGAAAGTTCCAGAAAAAATTATATTTCTGCTTTATTGACTATGCCAAAGCCTTTGACTGTGTGGATCACAATAAACTGTGGAAAATTCTGAAAGAGATGGGAATACCAGACCACCTGATCTGCCTCTTGAGAAATCTGTATGCAGGTCAGGAAGCAACAGTTAGAACTGGACATGGACCAACAGACTGGTTCCAAATAGGAAAAGGAGTACGTCAAGTTTGTATATTGTCACCCTGCTTATTTAACTTATATGCAGAGTACATCATGAGAAACGCTGGACTGGAAGAAACACAAGCTGGAATCAAGACTGCTGGGAGAAATATCAATAACCTCAGATATGCAGATGACACCACCCTTATGGCAGAAAGTGAAGAGGAACTCAAAAGCCTCTTGATGAAAGTGAAAGTGGAGAGTGAAAAAGTTGGCTTAAAGCTCAACATTCAGAAAACGAAGATCATGGCATCCGGTCCCATCACTTCATGGGAAATAGATGGGGAAACAGTGGAAACAGTGTCAGACTTTATTTTTTGGGGCTCCAAATTCACTGCAGATTGTGATTGCAGCCATGAAATTAAAAGACACTTACTCCTTGGAAGGAAAGTTATGACCAATCTAGATAGCACATTCAAAAGCAGAGACATTACTTTGCCAACAAAGGTCCATCTAGTCAGGGCTATGGTTTTTCCTGTGGTCATGTATGGATGTGAGAGTTGGACTGTGAAGAAGGCTGAGCGCCGAAGAATTGATGCTTTAGAACTGTGGTGTTGGAGAAGACTCTTGAGAGTCCCTTGGACTGCAAGGAGATCCAACCAGTCCATTCTGAAGGAGATCAGCCCTGGGATTTCTTTGGAAGGAATGATGCTAAAGCTGAAACTCCAGTACTTTGGCCACCTCATGCGAAGGGTTGACTCATTGGAAAAGACTCTGATGCTGAGAGGGATTGGGGGCAGGAGGAGAAGGGGACAACAGAGGATGAGATGGCTGGATGGCATCACTGACTCGATGGACGTGAGTCTGAGTGAACTCTGGGAGTTTGTGATGGACAGGGAGGCCTGGCGTGCTGCAATTCATGGGGTCGCAAAGAGTCGGACACGACTGAGTAACTGAACTGAACTGAACTGAACTCTGGCATTCAGATTCTGCCAACCGGCATACTTTTGCGTGTTAGAGGTACACAATTAAATTTTTATCAATGACTTTCTTGGCATATAAAGCTAACATCAGCTCAGTCAGTCAGTCAGTTCAGTTGCTCAGTTGTGTCCAACTCTTTGTGACCCCATGAACCACAGCATGCCAGGCCTCCCTGTCCATCACCAACTCCCAGAGTTCACCCAAACCCATGTCCATTGAGTTGATGATGCCATCCAACCATCTTATCCTCTGTCATCCCCTTCTCCTCCAGCCCTCAATCTTTCTCAGCATCAGGGTCTTTTCCAATGAGTCAGCTCTTCACATGAGGTGGCCAAAGTATTGGAGTTTTTCTGTTTATTATTTGTCTTTTGTTCATATCCTGCTTCTTTCAATATTTCATAATCCTTTCTTAGGACTCTCTTGGGGGTCAAAATGAAAAAAGGGTTTATGAAGAAAATAGGAGCAGAAACAGAGAAATAAAAACAGTAAACTAGTTTTCATCTCAAAAACATTTTTTTGGCCTCAGTCTTCAGCTGAAAAATGATATTTCATCTGTAATGATGGTAGGGGTATTGGTAATTATTCACAGACTTGCTGCCAGCATTTATTAGTCTTTTCCACTGAGGCATATCCCTCAGAGATTTCTGAATTTATAATCCAAGGAATAGGTCTATTATGATAGATATCACTTGGTAATTCACTTAGCCTTACATTTCATACTCCAAGTTGCAATTTAAATATCAGTTTCACAGTTACCTATTTACAACTTTCTCATCCAAATAAATAGTTTTGATTCTTCAGGTGTATATTCCTACAGAACATAATATGTCTATTGCTCACTTATCATAATAATAGATATATTTATAATATAATAGGTATATTTATAATAATTATATTTTATATAATTCTTTGTTTAATCATATCTTTCCCTGATGAATCAGTGGTAAAGAATCCACCTGCCAGTGCAGAAAATGTAGGTTCAATCCCTGGGTCAGGAAAAAGAGAATGGCAACCCACTCTACTTGCCAGGAAAATTCCATGACAGATGGCCTGGTGGGCTACAGTCCATGGGTTTGCAAAGAGTTGGACACAATTTAGCAACAAAACAATAAGAGCAACCCTTCCTCCTACTTAAGAAGAAAGCTGATGTTTAAAGAACTCCTTCCTTAGTACTTAGTACAATGTTTGACACAGAAAATATATTTAATTCCTATTGTTTGAATGAGCATGTGAATGAATAAACTTCATCTCATAAACTTCCATTCTTCCCAATAATGTACACACACACACTTGTGTGCGTATGTGTATACACATGCATATAGTCTGTGAAAACACAAAATTTTTAATAACTGTGTTTTTATAATGAATAGGAAAAACTCAGATGGTAACATTTCATATGAGATTAGTGAAAACCTGCAAAATGAGTAAAGGGTTTTTAGCATTCTTTTCTGCAGCTTCTGCTGTTGGATCAAGCTTGCATAGCATTCCAATAATGCATATTCAGGGAGATCTATGTGACACAGTTAAGAAATATGGTGTGATGACCAATTCAAGGTTGTTATTCAGTTATATTTCTCTCCGGAGTGCTCTTCATGTATTTGCACATCTGAAGGATGATCACAATGAACTATGGAAAATTCTTCAAGAGATGGGAATACCAGACCACCTGACCTGCCTTTTGAGAAACCTGTATGCAGTTCAGGAAGTAACAGTTAGAACTGGACATGGAACACCAGACTGGTTCCAAATAGGAAAAGGAATATGTCAAGGCTGTATATTGTCACCCTGCTTATTTAACTTATATGCAGGGTACATCATGAGAAACGCTGGGCTGGATGAAGCACAAGCTGGAATCAAGATTGCCGGGAGAAATATCAATAAGCTCAGATATGCAAATGACACCACCCTTATGGCAGAAAGTGAAGAAGAACTAAAGAGCATCTTGATGAAAGTGAAAGAGGAGAGTGAAAAAGTTGGCTTAAAGCTCAACATTCAGAAAACTAAGATCATGGCATCCGCTCCCATCACTTCATGGCAAATAGATGGGGAAACAGTAGAAACAGTGGCTGACTTTATTTTTCTGGGCTCCAAATATTATATCTTTTGTTATATTATACCTATATTATACCTTTGTTGCAGACATAAATCTCTGTTGACAAATCTGGCCGACAAAATACAAAAATTCTTTCTTCCTGATGCTATAGCAATAGGGTCTAGTTTGGTGCCAAGACATGGACTGGGGACAGGACATCTGTTCTCCAGAATCAGTTCACAGAATTGACAGTGGAATTTCTCTGTCCCTGCCTGCAGGTCCTGCAAGATCTAGTGGTTCTCCATGGCTTCTGAGCTCTTCCTGGGGGACAGACATCTGCTTGTAATCTCATTTGTATAATTAACCAGGCCATCATTTCAATCTTGGTGCCTTGCCTCCCAGGTGGTAGAGCTGGGAAGCATGGCACAGCTCCCTTGCTCTTCCCCAGTCTACATACATTTCTATGTTTTCCTACGCCTGTACCATGGGGAGATCTATTGTAGTCTGAGTGAAATCTCTTTTTTCATGATTCTTAAAACCACCTTGTTTAAGCCTACCACCATGAGAAATTTTGGAAGCAAAAGCTAGAAACTGAAGTGTGTTCATTACTTTCTGAACTGCAGTAAGGGAGCAAAGAATTTGCTGCCTGCTTTACTGGGGGAAATATAAAGTTTAAATGAAGAGGAAGAAATGGAATATAAAGATTTCAAAATATTTCCCAAGTAAGTAAGGAATGTATGGTCTAGAAAGTGAAAGTGAAAGTGAAGTCGTGTCCGACTCTGCGACCCGTGGACTGTAGCCCACAAAGCTCCTCTGTCCATGGGATTCTCCAGGCAAGAGTACTGGAGTGGGTTGCCATTTCCTTCTCCAAGAAGGAAGAGATGGTCTAGAAGAGATGCTTAAAAATGAAATAAAAATAGATAATCCAGTGACAAGTGAGATAAAACTGAGCCTTCAAGTACAATCTCCAGATCTAAATTTCCACTGTCTTCTGCACTTCCACATTTCTCTGGTAATAGCCTATTTCCAATATGGTCATTGCATACTTCTGTTCTTCCTTGAGACAGATGCAGCCTCTTACTTTTATTGTCTTTTCTTCCTTAAAAACTACTTCAATATTTTACATATAACTTCCCACTATTTGCTGAATAAATAACTGAATATAGAAAGGAATATTTTTAACCACAGCTTTCAAATACATGAAGTTCAAAAGAAATATTGACACAGTACTTAAAAAAGTAATCAAAAGCTGAGGAAAGAGTTTCATGAATGATAGTGATGAGTCTTTTTATTTGATTTCTGATATTCATGTGAAGTCTAGTACTAATAGATCTAAATGCTTGTCAGAATTTTCCAAAAACTGTAGTTTATCTTTATAAAGTATATCTTTATAATCTTTCAAAATACTCTTTAGTGGTATTTCTGAAATTACATATATGGCCTAATTCCTTATTATGCTATACCTACAGATCTTCTCAAGAATAGATAGGTTACCACTTAGAAATATACAATACCAAAGTTCATGTATGAGGAAAAGTTTGTGCAAAATGTCACAAACTGGCAGGCTGCCAGTTAATCGGCACCAAGTCATTGGCTGCCTCCCCTAGAAAGCAGATTCTGAACCAAAGGTTAGCAGGCAGGCAGTTTACTAGGAAATACTATTGGAATTATGCCTGTGGAATGGGAGGATTGGACTAGAGAATATGCAGGCTCAGCAATGGCCCCAGCAAGCCCCATGGGAGCTTTGAAGGTGAGGTCCCTCTCTATTTGTCCCAAATTCTGGGGAGGGGACGAGATATTTGTATCCACGCTATTGAATGTTGGCTGCTTCAATATTTGTGCTTAGCAACAAAACTTGTTAGCTGAAGGAATTTGGAAAAGGACTCTAGCACTTCTAGCAGGTAAAGAAATGTGTGCTTCATTCTTAAAAGAAGACCTGCAGGAAGAGGTATACCATGACATCCATAAAAAACAGTATTATAGAAAGGAAATGGAAAACAATGGCGTGCATATAAGCAAGTCAATGGAATGGAACTGAGAACCCAAATATATCCCCAGGCAAAAGTGGGAAATTGTTATATAATAGAGGGGATATTATAAATCAGTGAAGAAAAGATAAGCCATCTTATACTTGGTACTAGAATAATTGCATTATAATTATAACAAGAAAAAAGATCCTTAATACTACACACTCACAAACATATATTCCAGATAATTAAGGATTTTAATGGAAAATAATTCAAAATTTTAAGAAATATACTAGAAGTTTTTATTTATAGGAGTAAGTAATTTATTAGATAAATTCTGAGATTATTTGTTATTAAGGAAAAACAAAGTTGACGCCATTAAAATTTTTTTTTTAATTTAATTTTATTTTTAAACTTTACATAACTGTATTAGTTTTGCCAAATATCAAAATGAATCCGCCACAGGTATACATGTGTTCCCCATTCTGAACCCTCCTCCCTCCTTCCTCCCCATACCATCCCTCTGGGTCGTCCCAGTGCACCAGCCCCAAGCATCCAGTATCATGCATCGAACCTGGACTGGCAACTCGTTTCATACATGATATTTTACGTGTTTCAATGCCATTCTCCCAAATCTTCCCACCCTCTCCCTCTCCCACAGAGTCCATAAGACTGTTCTATACATCAGTGTCTCTTTTGCTGTCTCGTACACAGGATTATTGTTACCATCTTTCTAAATTCCATATATATGTATTAGTATACTGTATTGGTGTTTTTCTTTCTGGCTTACTTCACTCTGTATAATAGGCTCCAGTTTCATCCACCTCATTAGAACTGATTCAAATGTATTCTTTTTGATGGCTGAGTGATACTCCATTGTGTATATGTACCATAGCTTTCTTATCCATTCATCTGCTGATGGACATCTAGGTTGCTTCCATGTCCTGGCTATTATAAACAGTGCTGCGATGAACATTGGGGTACACGTGTCTCTTTCCCTTCTGGTTTCCTCAGTGTGTATGCCCAGCAGTGGGATTGCTGGATCATAAAATTTTAAAGAATGTGTGACAAAATATACTGGAAACAAAATAATTTATTGGGAAAATGCAATTCTCCCAATTGAACATGTAGCAGTAAGATATTTTTATTTATATTAATATTAAATTTTATAGTTTAATTAATTTATAAATTGATATAAAGGATAAACAACTAAGTAATAAAATAAAGACTATAAATAAGTGATTCAACTAGGAAGAAATCCAAAAAAGCCATAAGATTTTTTTTAATCTTAATAGTAAAAATATGAAAGTTAAAACAACAATGAGATAGGTCAAATGTATAAATCAAGCAGAAAAAAATGTCTGACAATATCAAGACTGGTGCAAAAGAGACAAGAATTTTCATGTATTAGGGCTGATAAATTGATGTAATGGTAAAACAACTTTAGAAAACAATTTACATTTCTTATTTGAAAAACTCTTCAAAATAAAATAACTATTGTCTCTAAGTCATTTTCCAACTCTTTGTGACCCCATGGACCCTGTAGCCCCTGAGACTTCTCTGTCTATAGGATTACCTAGGCAAGAATACTGAAGTGAGTTGCCACTTCTTTCTTCCTTTCTCCAAGGGATCTTCCTGGCTCAGAGGTCAAATCCGTGTCTCCTGCTTGGCAGGCAGATTCTTTACCATTGAGCTACCAGGGAGGAGATGGAACTTCAGATGTCAGTTCTTCCTAACGATCTATAGATTCAATACAATCCCTATAAAAATACCACCAACTTGTTTTACAGACATTGACAAATGGATTCTAAATTTTATATGGAAAAGCAGAAGATACAGAATAGCCAATATGCTATTGTAAAAGTATGTGATGCCTCTTTGAGGCATCAACAACCCTAAGACACAATCCATGCAAGAAATAAGTAGTAAGGTAGACTTCATTCAAACTGAAAACTTCTGCTCTGCAAAAGAAAATGTGAAGAGAATAAGATTAGCCACAAACGGGGAGAAAATATTTGCCACATATACATATGATAGAAGAAAGACTGTAATCCAAAATATATGAAGACCTTTAAAAACACAAAAATAAGAACACAACCTGATAAAATAATGGGCCAAAGATAACTAAATGAAGTGGAGATAGGCAACTTTCCAGGAAAAAAAAAAATTCAGAATAATTATAGTGAAGATGATCCAGGATCTCAGAAAGAGAATGGAGAAGATGCAAGAAATGTTTACCAAAGACCTAGGAGAACTAAAGAACAAACAGAGATGAACTATACACTGGAAGGAATCCATAGCAGAATAACTAACACAGAAGAACAGATCTGGAAGACAGAATGGTCGAAATCACTGCCACAAAACAGAATATAAGAAAAAGAATGGAAAAAAAAAAAAGTGAAGACAGCCTAAGAGACCATGGGACAACATTAAATGCACCAACATTAGCATTATAGATGTCCCAGAAGGAGAAGAGAGAGAAAGGACCTGAGAAAATATTTGAAAAGATAATAACTGAAAAATTCCCTGACATGGGAAAGGAAATAATCAACAAACTCCAGAAAGCACAGAATCCCAGGTAGGATAAATCCAACGAGGAATACACTGAGACACATAGTAATTAAAGTGACAAAAATTAAAGACAAAGGTAAAATATTAAAAGTAGTAGGGAAAAATGACAAATAACATGCAAGGGAACTCCCATAAGGTTATCAGCTGACTTTTCAACAGAAACTCTAGAAGCCCTAAGGGATGACATGATATATTTAAAGATGAGAGGGAAGAAACTGAAACCAAGAATATTCTACCCCAGCAAGACTCTCATTCACATCTGATGGAGAAATCCAAGTCTTTCCAGACAAGTTAAGAGAATTCAGCATCACCAAACTAGCTTTACAACAAATGCTAAAGGAACTTCTCTAGGCAAGAAACAAGAAAAGGAAAAGACCTACAAAAAATAAACTCAAAAAAATCAAGAAAATGGTAATAGGATCATATATATTGATAATTATCTTAAATGTAAATGGCTTAAATGCATGAATGAAAAAACACAGACTGGCTGGGCAGATGAAAACAAATGCATGAGGTACTTCCACTTACCACATCACTCTATTTAACCCTTCAAAGTGTATGTCATTATTTTATTTTGTTACGTTAATCAGGTTTCATTATGGCTTGCAATTGTGAGTGAAAGTCGCTCAGATCAGATCAGATCAGTCACTCAGTCGTGTCCAACTCTTTGCGACCCCATGGACTTCTCCTTGGAATTCTCTAGGCCAGAATACTGGAATGGGTACCTTTTCCTTCTCCAGGGGATTCTTACCAACCCAGAGATTGAACCCAGGTCTCCTGCACTGCAGGCGGATTCTTTCTCAGATGAGTCAGAAGGGAAGCCCTGCAATTGTAGTTTTCTTTTATTTTTTGTCTGGCTATTGATTGTAAAAACTGATAAAGATCTTTTACTATTGTGATTATGTAATTATTATGTTTAACACCATTGTATCCTGATTAGTCAAAAGAAAATAATAGAATTCTATGTCACTAAAATCACCATTTAATAGACAAACTTGTAATCACTTTTTAAAATCCAGATGCAATTAGAATTTTCTTGGAATTTTTTGAAAAATACAAATTCCCAGTTATTATTTTTATCTCTAATGTTCCAGATGTGATTCTAATGAGCAACCATGTTTAAAAACAACTGGACTATATGATGATCTTTTTCTTTTACTTAGTTCATTTCACTTTTTCTATTTCATATTCGGTCTTCCCATCTCATTAATTTATGTTTTCCAATTTCTGCATCTCTTTTTTGTAATTATTCTTTCTCAAGCCTTTATCAAGTGTAGTAGAAAAGCTTTTGTATACATATATATATACATAGTATGTATAATCTAATCTGTATATTTTAGAAAACTTGTGATTTTTTTGCCTAGCTAAAAAATTTATGACATTTTGATTCCACTTGTTTGACTAAGGATGAATAGAATGCTAGATTTCTAATTTATATTCACTCAAAACTTGATATTGTTCCATTTATTCTCACAACTAGTATTACTACTAAAAGTCCAGAAAGCTTATTATCTTAGTGATTAAAAAAAATTGAATGAGGCTTGAAACTTCAAATTCAATTCTGAGAATATAAAGAAAAAATATGCTCAAAAAAAAAAAAAGCAACAGGCAATTAATGTGGGATACAATATTATTAACTAAAATATAGATTTTGTTCAAATTTCACAAAAGTTTATGCCAGTGTCCATTATTTGTTTTCATACCTTATTCAAGATTCCACATTTTATTTAGTTGCATTTAGAGCACCTCCAGCCGCATACAACAAATTCTGATAAATTGTCTTTTCATTTTTATTCTGTTACAAATATTTTCTAATTTTCCTTGCTATGGCTTCTTAGATACACTCATCATTTAAAAGTGAACATTTAATTGCCAAATACATAGTGATTTTAAAGTAAAGTTACAGGAGGCAATCTGAAAAGTTATATACTATATTATTCCAAATATAAGACATTCTGGAAAAGGGAAAACTATGTACAGAATAAAAATATCAGTAATTGCCAGGAGTTGTGCTGAGGACAATTGAATATGTGGAGCACAGAGGGTTTTAGGGCAATGAAAATTCTCTGTATGATATTATAATGGCAAATACATATCATTCTCTATTTTTCAAACTCAGAGAATGTACAAAACCATGAGGGAACCTCATGAAAACTGTGAACTTTGAGTAACAGTGATGTGTTCATATACGTTCTTCAGTTGTAACAAATGGACCTCTCTGGTAGGTAGTTCATTGTTGACGTTCAGTTGCTAAATCATGTCTGATTCTTTGCAAACTCATGGACTGCAGCATGCCAAGCTTCCCTGTTCATCACTACCTCCTGGAGTTTGCTTAAACTCATATCCATTGAGTCAGTGATGCCAACCCAACTATCTCATCCTTTGTTGCCCCCTTCTCCTCTTTCCCTCCATCTTTCCCAGAATCAGGGTCTTTTCCAATGAGACAGCTCTTTGTATCAGGTGGCCATAGTATTGGAGCTTCAGCTTCAGCATCAGTTCTTACAGTGTATATTCAGGGTTGATTTCCTTTGTTCTTGACTGGTCTGATTTCCTTGCTTGAAAGCCTCTAAGAGGCTTTCAAGAGTCTTCAGCACCACAATTTGAAAGTATCAATTCTTTGGGGCTCAGCCTTCTGTATGGTCCAACTCTCACATCCATATATAACTACTGGAAAAACCATAGCTTTGACTAACAGATCTTCGTCAGCAAAAGTGATATCTCTGCTATTTAACATGCTGTCTAGTTTTGTCATAGCTTTCCTTCCAAGGAGCAAGCATCTTTCAATTTCATGCCTGCAGTCACCATCTGCAGTGATTTTGGAGCCCAAGAAAATAAAGTCTGTCATGTTTCCATTTCTCTCCATCTATTTTTCATATAGTGATGTTGCTCGATGCCATGATCTTAGTCTTTTGAATGTTGAATTTTAAGCCAAGTCCTTCACTGTCCTCTTTCACCCTCATGAAGGGACTCTTTAGTTCCTCTTCTCTTTCTGCCATTAGAGTGGTATCATCTGCATGTTGGAGGTTACTGATATTTCTCCCTGCAATCTTGATTCCATCCTGTAATTGATGCAGCCCGGCATTTCACATGATGTGCTCTGCATACAAGTTACATAAGCAGGGTGACAATATACAGCCTTGATGCACTCCTTTCCTAATTTTGAACCAGGCCATTGTTCCATGTCTGGTTCTCATTGTTGCTTCTTGACCTGCATACAGGTTTCTCAGGAGACAGGTAAGGTGGCCTGGTATTCCCACCTCTTTAAGAATTTTCTGTAGCTTGTTGTGATCCACACAGTTAAAGGTTTTAGCTTTGTCAATGAATCAGAAGTAGATATTTTTCCAGAATTCCCTTGCTTTTTCTACGATCCAATGGATGTTGGCAATTTGATCTCTGGTTCTGCTACCATTTCTAAACCCATCTTCTTCATCTGGAAGTCCTTGGTTCATGTACTGCTGAAGCCTAGATTGAGAAGCCTAGGTAGGAAAAGCTCATAACTGAGAAGGCTGTGGATGTGTGGGAGTTGGGGATATGTGTCAAATCTTTGTATGTTCTTCTTAATTTTGGTGTGAAAGTAAAATTTCTCTTACAAAGTGCAGTTAAAAGGTGTAACGTTTTTACCACATAAATAATATATGAACACTATTTCCTTAACTATTTCCTTCCACTATTTACTTATCTTAAAAGTAAGAAGCTATCCAACAACCTCACTTCTGGCCATATATCCAGACAAAATTACAATAGAATTCAAAAAGATACATGCATCTCTATGTTCACAGCAGCACTATTTATAATAGCTAAGACATGGAAGCCACCTAAATGTCCATCAACAGATCAATGGATAAAGAAGATGTAGTATGTATACACAAAGGAATACTACTTATCCATAAAAGAGAATGAAATAATGCCATTTGCAGCAACATGGATAGACATAGAGATTATTATATGAAGTGAAATAAGTCAGAAAGAAAGACACGTACTGCATGATATTACTTATATGTGGAATCTAAAATATGGCAGAAATGAACTTATCTGTAAAATAGGAACAGAGTCAGATACAGCGAACAGACTTATGGTTGCCAAAGGAGAGGTGTAGGGGAGAGAAGTATTGGCATTCTGGGAATAGCAGATGCAAACTATTATATATAGGACAGATGAACAGTGTCCTATTGCACAGGTTACCATATTCAATATCTTATGGCAAACCATAATGGAAAAGAATATGAAAAAAATATATATATATAACTAAATCATTTTGCTATACAGTGGAAATTCACACAGTATTGCAACTCAACTGTATTGCAATAAAATTAGAAAAATAAGAATATATGTAGCATTTTGCTAATGTAGTTTCAAAGTATAAATTGGCCAGAGCTTCCCAGTAACTGCCTCTTTCCTGTAAAATATATTATCTCCAATTTAGTGTCTGATTTCTAGTTTTGCTAGAATCAAATGAATCGACTTTCCTCTGATAATTAATGCCTTCTCTATTCTGTAGTATTCCATTTTATCTTAGGTTTTAGCTCAAACACTAGTCCAAATGAAGTAATCAATGGATACTTGATCCAGTGAATAAAGTCGATCCAAATGACTAAGTGAAAAATCATCAGTAATTGTTTCATTGACTGATATTTACTTATATCCTATCTTCTTCCCTGAAAGTTTTGAGGTGTCTCACAAGAAAAAGCAAAAGTATAGAATAGAAATAGAAAAACAGATACAGGAAGAAGAGAGGATGAGCACACAAAAAGTCAGTTATAATTCAGTTTTGTCTTTGAGTTTCCAAGCAGCAAGGTCAAAAGGAGGAACATGATCCACTATAGTCTGTGAAAGAATGAATATGTCAATTTCTCATCAAGACAAAGATCTTCCTGTCACTTAGTTTTATAAGAGATGTCCCAGATGGGACTTAATATAATGGATACTAATTGATGTAATAGGTATAATTTATTTTGATGATTTCCTGTAGGAAACATAAACAAATCTGTTTTTAATATAGCAATGCAACCAGGAAGTGTAATTCTAGGAGGAGCTAAACTATGGTGGTTCAACTATTTAGGCCTTTGACGGGCCAGATGCTTTAGTTGAATATCAGGTTTCTATTAGTCCTTGGATAGTGGCTGGATTAATCATATTAGATGACAATGGAATTTAGCAGAATATCTTAAAATATTAAGAAACATAATAAAAATATTAGTTGGCCAAAAATTCTTTTGAGTTTTTCCATAATATGTTATAGAAAACCGAACAAAGTTTTTGGCCAGTCCAATATTTCTCAAATTTTGGAGCCTATCACAAGTGTCTGCATGTATTTGTGCAGACTGTGCCTGGTCTGGAAGCTGAATGTGCCAGTGGCAACAGAAACATAGCCAGCACTCTACTCCCTATGCCTACAGCTCAGAGTAAGGGGTATCTTGTAATTAATCTACCTATGGGGGTTCCCTGCCTGTGAAAGGCCTCTTAGAAGGCAATTTAACATTCATTCATCTTCCTTGGCCACCTACCTTATAAAGGATGACAAAACTATACAAGAATATCCCTTGTTGTTGGCATTAGTTCACTCCTTGGAACAAACTTTTTGTGGGATTCATCTGAACATTTACCTGTAGCCAGGGATTTCTTACAACTTTCTCAACTCCCTCTTTAGCTAGAGGTGGCCCTACCACTCAGTCCTTTACTTGTTGAATGGAGATATGATGACTGAAACACAAGTAACCATATTGCTAGGGTGACATGAAAATCAGCATCAGCACTGGCATTACTTTGCTGCTAAAGCCTGGGGCTTCCTACCTCCATTCTCTTTCTGCTGTAAGAAAAAAATTAGCCACATATTTTTATATCACTGCAGGTTGGGTTTTCTGTTGTTACATCTACTGCATTCCTTACTGATATAGTGCTATAATAATAAAACAGGCAGCAATGACAACAATAAAGTCCCACAAAGTCCACAGAGCTATGTAGCTCTTTTAATTCTGACGTATCAGATACTCAACTCCTAGCATACTATCTTCAAATCCTGGTGAAGTTTATGTAAAAATAACCCTTCTGTTTCTCTGATGGTCAAAGCTTGTTAGAGAGCCTTTACCATTTTTTTTTTTTTTTTTTGGTGCAATATCATCAGTTACTGATGAGTCATTAGCTCAAAACTGTGCGTTAAACACCTCTTAGCTGCTTCTCTGAAGAGTCCTCCACCCCCATCACTTATTTTTTTTCCTCTCTCAGATTAAATCATTCAAATATAAATGGAAATCCTCTACATTTTAAGAAACATTAAGTCATTTAATATAACAACATGAAGGACACAATCGTTCCCATCCAGGCCTCTGACCTTTCCATGGCACTTTCAAATATTTATTTTTATCACTTGCTTTGAGAATACCCCATTAGGAGGTGGTAAGTTTGGAATTTATACCTTATCCAAGTCCAACAGAATCCATGCTAATAGACTTCCATTCTGCTTGCTCTTTTATAATGTTTCCCCAGAGTGCATCACTGGGCTTAAACCCAAAATTCTGTCCTGTCCTTCCCATACTCCAACCATCTGATAAATAGGCAAACAGATTCTAGGCCCTGGGTAGCAATGCCAGAAGACGATGCTCAGCAGTCCCCTAGTGGCCTGAAAGAGTTCATGCATGTACTAAAATGCTTATTCTACTCCATGGAGGTGTGAGAGATTTATGAAACAGTAAGATCATTAAGTAACTGCCAATTAGTACATTCCTTTCCAGAAGGTCTGGGAAGTACACTTGAGAATCTATTTAATACATCGTCTGCATTTACTTCCTAGTGGGTTGTGCAGTCCATCAAAATGCCATACTATGTCATCACAATCTGAAATTTTACTGTCAAGTTTGGCATAGTCTCCAGAGTTAAAAAGTTCCTTTTAGGAGCTAGTGACAGTAACCTACTTCAGTTTAGTTCAGTCACTCAGTCGTGTCTGACTCTTTGTGACACCATGAATCGCAGCACACCAGGCCTCTCTGTCCATCACCAACTCCCGGAGTTCACTCAAACTCACATCCATAGAGTAGGTGATGCCATCCAGCCATCTCATCCTCTGTCGTCCCCTTCTCCTCCTGCCCCCAATCCCTCCCAGCATCAGAGTCTTTTCCAATGAGTCAACTCTTCGCATGAGGTGGCCAAAGTACTGGAGTTTCAGCTTTAGCATCAGTCCTTCCAAAGAACACCCAGGGCTGATCTCCTTCAGAATGGACTGGTTGGATCTCCTTGCAGTCCAACGGACTCTCAAGAGTCTTCTCCAGTAACCTACTTACCTGAAGCCAAAAAGAGGACTTTATAAGAAGGATACAATGCTTTCAGGAGGAACTCAAGGGCAGAAAGATACCTAGATAACTAAGGAATGAAATCAAACAGGCCATCAGAAATTTAGGTAGCTGCTCTCTCAGATATGTGGGTAATTTTTGACTCCACTTCTAAATAATGGAAATAGAAGACTTAATTTGACCGAAGCCAATGATGACGGCAGTGAATATGGTGATGAGGGTGGTAGTGCTGTTGATGGAATTTTTTTCTCATTTACCGTGGACAATTCCCCATGATAAACACCTTCATATACTTTTCACTTAATTCTCATGGAGATTCTGTAACACCATTTTATAGGTGAAGAAAATGAAGCCTAGAGATGATAAATAATTTGGCAAGGTAACTTGCCTGCTAATGAACCCGTTACCTAATTCCTCAAGGGAGGGTTGATATGGGGTCCAATAGTACAAGCGTGATGAATAAGGCTCCACTGTATGAAATATCGGGCAACTCTCAGAGAAAAAGTGCTCTTATGAATTGTTTAGACAACCCCATTGTGGTATAGTAGAGATGTCCTTGCCTTTTCTCAAGTCCTTCAGTGAGGAGAATGGACATCTTTCTCTATGGGACTCAGTTTTCTCTTCCAGTGTTTTCATCCATTACATTCTTCCTTGTTTCGTATATTCCTATTTCTCAGAGCCATTTGTTTATAAACAATGTCAATTACCATGCCTCTTAGCTCATCATGCAGCCAGGGAAGTCCATTTATAATCTACTAAGTTCATTCAACTGCTGAAATTCAGTGAAAATGTCATGAAATAATTTTTCATGAGATAATTACTGACCCCTCCTTCTCTATACAGATGCCTCCCCACTCTGTCTTTCCAGAAGCACAGTCAGTAAATTATATATTTTGCACTCAGCATCTTGTCTGCCCAATTAAACTGATTACGAATATCTACCATGTGAACTTCCTGAGGGCAAGCATTTTTTAGAATTCCTATATTCTCAACATATGACAAACATAATTAAAAAAAAAAAAGGTTAAACTGAACTGGTACTGGTTAAACAGGCAGAAATCATGAATTCATATCCCGTGTTCTTTTAGGTATAACATTTTGGTCCTTCTATATTTGTGTCTTGAGGTTTGAAATCAGTATTTCCTGTCTATCCTTCTGGGGGCATCAAATGCCCTGTAATATGTTCAACATTCTATTCCTAACCAAGCCAGAACAATTTAAAGTTGCAGTACAGAAAATTGCCCTTTATTGTCCTTTGTTTCCCAGAGCAATATTATCCTTATTGCACTGAATTCCCAAGAGGGACTGCATGGGGATTTCCTACAATGTCCACTGAGAGGTCACTTATACCATAACAAAACTGTAAACAAAAAAATATATTGTTGGTCCAGAGAGTCTGAGTCCTAACTTTAGAAAATGATATCAAAATAGAAGGTTAATAGACACATAAAAAGATGCTCAACATGGCTAATTATTAGAGAAATGCAAATCAAAAATACAATGAGGTATCACCTCACACTAGTCAGAATGGCCATCATTAATAAGTCTACAAATAAAAATTCTGGAGAGGATGTGGAGAAAATGGAACCTTCTTACACTGTTGAGGGGAATGGAAATTGCTATAGACACTATGGAAAATGGTATGGAAGATTCTTAAAAAACTAAAATTAGAGTTAATATATGATCCAGCAATTTCACTCCTGGGAATATATCCAAAGAAAATTCTAATTCAAAAATATACATGCACCCCTATGTTCATAGCAGCTTATGTTCAACACTGTTGAACAATGTTGAACATAGCAACTATGTTGAACAGTTTACAACACCCAAGGAAACAACCTTACATGTTCATCAACCACAGATGAATAAAGGAAGTGTAGTGTGTGTGTGTGTGTGTGTGTGTGTGTAGCTTCCCTTGTGGCTCAGATGGTAAAGAGTCTGCCTGCAATGCAGTAGACCTGGGTTTGATCCCTGGGTCAGGAAGATCCTTTGGAGGGGGGCATGGAATATTCCATTCCAATATTCATGCCTGGAGAAACCCACGGACAGAGAAACCTGGTGGGTTACAGCCCATAGGGTCCCATAGAGTCAGACATGACTGAATGGCTAACACACACACACACACACACACACATGCACACACACACACATACATATAATGGAATATTGATAAAAAAGAATGAAATACTGCCATTTGCAGTAACATGGATAGACTTAGAGATTATTACACTAAGTGAAGTCAGACAGAGAAAGACAAATATCGTGTGTGTGTGTGTGTGTGTGTGTGTGTGTGAAGTCACTTCAGGCATGTCCTATTCTTTATGATCCCATGAACTACGGCCCGCCATGCTCCTCTGTCCATGGGATTTCCCAGGCAAGAATACTGGAGTGGGTTGCCATTTCCTCCTCCAGAGGATCTTCCCAACCCAGGGATCAAACCCATGTCTCATGTCTCCTGCATTGGCACGCAGGTTCTTTACCACTAGCGCTCACCTGGGAACCCATATCATTTGTATGTGCAATCTAAACGATGATACAAATGAACTTATTTACAAAAGAGAGACAGACTCACAGACATAAAATTCAAATTTAAGATTACCAAAGAGGAAAGGGGGAAAAGAAAAATTAGCAGTTTGGGATTAGCAGATACAAGCTAAAATAAATAAAACAGAAAAACAACAAAGTCATACTGTGTAGTTCAGAGAACTATATTCGATAGCTTTCAATAAACTATAATGGAAAATAAAAAGAATATATGTGATTGTGGGTATATAACTGAATCACTTTCTTTTTTTTTTCACAAGAAAAAAAATTTTATTTTATTTTATTTTTTAAATTTTATTTTATTTTTAAACTTTACAAAATTGTATTAGTTTTGCCAAATATCAAAATGAATCTGCCACAGGTATACATGTGTTCCCCATCCTGAACCCTCCTCCCTCCTCCCTCCCCATACCATCCCTCTGGGTCGTCCCAGTGCACTAGCCCCAAGCATCCCGTATCGTGCATCGAACCAGGACTGGCAACTTGTTTCATACATGATATTATACATGTTTCAATGCCATTCTCCCAAATCTTCCCACCCTCTCCCTCTCCCACAGAGTCCATAAGACTGTTATATACATCAGTGTCTCTTTTGCTGTCTCGTACACAGGGTTATTATTACCATCTTTCTAAATTCCATATTTATGCGTTAGTATACTGTATGGGTGTTTTTCTTTCTGGCTTACTTCACTCTGTATAATAGGCTCCAGTTTCATCCTCCTCATTAGAACTGATTCAAATGTATTCTTTTTAATGGCTGAGTAATACTCCATTGTGTATATGTACCACTGCTTTCTTATCCATTCATCTGCTGATGGACATCTAGGTTGCTTCCATGTCCTGGCTATTATAAACAGTGCTGCGATGAACATTGGGGTACTTGTGTCTCTTTCCCTTCTGGTTTCCTCAGTGTGTATGCCCAGCAGTGGGATTGCAGGATCACATGGCAGTTCTATTTCCAGTTTTTCAAGGAATATCCACACTGTTCTCCATAGTGGCTGTACTAGTTTGCATTCCCACCAATAGTGTAAGAGGGTTCCCTTTTCTCCACACCCTCTCCAGCATTTATTGCTTGTAGACTTTTGGATCGCAGCCATTCTGACTGGTGTGAAATGGTACCTCATAGAGGTTTTGATTTGCATTTCTCTGATAATGAGTGATGTTGAGCATCTTTTCATGTGTGTGTTAGCCATCTGTATGTCTTCTTTGGAGAAATGTCTATTTAGTTCTTTGGCCCATTTTTTGATTGGGTCATTTATTTTTCTGGAATTGAGCTGTAAGAGTTGCTTGTATATTTTTGAGATTAGTTGTTTGTCAGTTGCTTCATTTGTTATTATTTTCTCCCATTCTGAAGGCTGCCTTTTCACCTTGCCAATAGTTTCCTTTGATGTGCAGAAGCTTTTAAGTTTAATTAGGTCCCATTTGTTTATTTTTGCTTTTGTTTCCCTTACTCTGGGAGGTGGGTCATAGAGGATCCTGCTGTGATGTATGTCAGAGAGTGTTTTGCCTATGTTCTCCTCTAGGAGTTTTATAGTTTCTGGTCTTACGTTTAGATCTTTAATCCATTTTGAGTTTATTTTTGTGTATGGTGTTAGAAAGTGGTCTATTTTCATCCTTTTACAAGTGGTTGACCAGATTTCCCAGCACCACTTGTTAAAGAGATTGTCTTTAATCCATTGTATATTCTTGCCTCCTTTGTCAAAGATAAGGTGTCCAAAGGTGCGTGGATTTATCTCTGGGCTTTCTATTTTGTTCCATTGATCTATATTTCTGTCTTTGTGCCAGTACCATACTGTCTTGATAACTGTGGCTTTGTAGTAGAGCCTGAAGTCAGGTAGGTTGATTCCTCCAGTTCCATTCTTTTTTCTCAAGATAGCTTTGGCTATTCGAGGTTTTTTGTATTTCCATACAAATTGTGAAATTATTTGTTCTAGCTCTGTGAAGAATACCGTTGGTAGCTTGATAGGGATTGCATTGAATCTATAAATTGCTTTGGGTAGTATGCTCATTTTCACTATATTGATTCTTCCAATCCATGAACATGGTATATTTCTCCATCTATTAGTGTCCTCTTTGATTTCTTTCATCAGTGTTTTATAGTTTTCTATATACAGGTCTTTAGTCTCTTTAGGTAGATATATTCCTAAGTATTTTATTCTTTCCGTTGCAATGGTGAATGGAATTGTTTCCTTAATTTCTCTTTCTGTTTTCTCATTATTAGTGTGTAGGAATGCAAGGGATTTCTGTGTGTTGATTTTATATCCTGCAACTTTACTATAGTCATTGATTAGTTCTAATAATTTTCTGGTGGAGTCTTTAGGGCTTTCTATGTAGAGGATCATGTCATCTGCAAATAGTGAGAGTTTTATTTCTTCTTTTCCAATTTGGATTCCTTTTATTTCTTTTTCTGCTCTGATTGCTGTGGCCAAAACTTCCAAAAGTATGTTGAATAGTAATGGTGAAAGTGGACACCCTTGTCTTGTTCCTGACTTTAGAGGAAATGCTTTCAATTTTTCACCATTGAGGATAATGTTTGCTGTGGGTTTGTCATATATAGCTTTTATTATTATTAATTATTATTAATAAAAGCTATATATGACAAACTGAATCACTTTCTTATGCACCAGAAACCAACATAACATTGTAAATCAAACATATTTCAATTAAAAAAAAGACAATTATGTCAGATCTGTCATATGTAAGCACAGTGTATAAGAGTGTGTGCTTTTGAATTAGAGATACTTACTAGCTTTGGAGCATTAGGTAGGTATATACCTAATGTACATACCTTTGTGAGCCTCATTTTACTCTTTTGTGCAATGATGATAAAAATGGCTACTTTATAAGGCAGTTACCCAAATTAGAGATAATATCAATGTACATAGTTGCCATCTAGTATGTGTTCAATCGATATTAACTATTATTTTATAATCAACTACTTATCTTCCTCCTTTAGTACAACTTAGTAGGACCTCCCCATTTTTCTCTTTCCAATGTTCCTGCAAAGTACATTTTACCACCAAGATCCTCTTTAAACATTCTCCTCCTCACTTCATTCCAGAAAAACTCCATACCTGATTCTTTGAACCCAAATATTCATTCAAAGTCTCTATCAAACTGTTCTTATTTAGGATGTACCCAGATAACCTCAAGATTCTGCTAAATGTTCTTAGGTATTCTTAGGGACCATGTAATTTCCTCATGAAACAAACATTCATAAACCCATTCATGGTGTTCCAGGCCATAAGAACACTTTCATTAACAAAAAAAGAAACTTTTTTTTCTTCTACGGTAGTCCATTCCATCTTTGGATAAATATGACAGAAGTTGGTCTTTTAATAGAACTGAAATTTATATGTCGTTGGATTCTGCCCCCCGCACCAGCATTAGTTTGTCCCTTCTTGCTTTTGATTTAGACAAGGTGCTTTTAAATTGTAATTCTGCATTTACTAGTTGTGTGAGATTAAGCAAGTTAAATAGTTACTGATCTACAAAAGGACTCACTTAGAGGCAACTCGTAGATTTTTGTGTTAGCAGTGAATAAATTGGAGTATGTGGAATTCTTAACATAATTCTTGGCACATGGCAAATGTCAAATATTTGGTAGTTATTATTAATACTATGCTAATTTCCACTTGGGCTTCCCTAGTAGCTCAACTGGTAATCTGCCTGCAATTCATGAGACCCTGGTTCAATTCCTGGTTTGGGAAGATCCCCTGGAGAAGGGATAGACTGTGCTGTGCTTGCTTAGTTGCTCAGTCGTGTCCAACTCCTTGCAACCACATGGACTGTAGTCCACCAGGCTCCTCTATCCATGGGGATTCTCCAGGCCAGAATACTGGAATGAGTTGCCATGTCCTCCTCCAGGGGATCTTCCCAACCAAGGGATGGAAGCCAGGTCTCCCGCCATGCAGATGTGTTCTTTACCATCTGAGCCACCAGGGAAGCCCAGGGATAGGCTACCCACTCCTGTATTCTGGGGTTTCCCTGGTGGCTCAGACAGTTAAAATAAAGTCTGCCTGCAATGTGGGAGACCTGGGTTCGATTCCTGGGTTGGAAAGATCCCCTGAAGGAGGGCTTGGCAACCCAGTGAAGTATTCTTGCCTAGAGAATCCCCATGGACAGAGGAGCCTGACAGGCTACAGTCCATGGGGTCACAAAAAGTTGGACATAATGAGCGACTAAGCAAAATTTCCACTTACAGTCTTAAATTGTATTTATTGACTGACTGACTGGCTTTCCATAACAGTTTCTAAAACAAACAGCGAAAATGTTTCAAGTCCTCTAGTATTAGGTGGGAAGTAGTTATACAAATACTGAAATCCTTTGGTTCAAGTTCCTCAAATGTAAGAACATTAATGCTCAAATAATAAAGTTACTTTGTTGAAGTTATTTGACAAAAAAAGAGCTACTGGGTTTCTGAGGCTCAGTTCTAATATTGTTTCTTTCTTTCTTTCTTTTTTTTTTTTTTATTTTAAGCCCAGTGGAGATTTGCAGTGAGAAAATACAATCATGTGTTGTTCAAGAGACAATTCCATTCTGATCTTGAAGACTTTGATTGTGTTTTCTATTTACTTATGTATAAATGCATAAATATATGTATTGGTTCTTTTTTTATCAGGGAAAGTACTATTTAGCCTCTGGTGCCAAGTTTGCTTTTTCTGTGCAATAACCTCCTCCAGTCATCTCTGAGTCTTTGATTAATTTCATACACACAAACCTGGGGTGCTAGGAGTTCAAAGTTTAGGACAAAGAAAGGAGATAGATTTTTTCACATTGTCCTTTTGCAAAGTGCAGCATATTAATAACAGTATTATTGGAGAGAATGGTAGTTCTAGGCTTTCCAGTGGAGAGGAACAGCAAAGCAAGCCAGTGGTCATCCAAGGTGATTTAAAAACATATTTAGGAAAAACAGCTATGAAGTAGACGGGTGTGAGACAAATGTTCTCTAATTTCCCAGAAGAAAGTAATTCACTAAATAGGGGGAATTCCTAAATACTTGGTTTGCATGGACAGAATGCTACATAAATGATCACGCATTTCTCAAAATAATTGCTCAAAGAGTCATGTTTTTGAACTCCTTTATGGCTAGTTCCATAGGAAAATAATAACTGTAATCAAACAACAATGTCGTTATTAGAGCTTGTCTGCCAATTCTGACAGAGATGTGTGAAGAGGTGACTTTCTTATGTAGTCACCAACATATAAATCAGATAAACAGAATTACAGAATTTGAGTCCCTTAGGTCCAGCACATTCATTTAAAGGTGAGATCTGCAAAGTGAGATGGCTAAGATTACATACCCTTATTATCCTTCCAGATTTAAGATTTTTTTTTCCTATTTAGACTAGAAAACGGATTTCTTCTCCTTCATTAAACTACTAATTAAAACTCATCAGAAAATAGAATCAAATATGTTAATCTTCTCTTTAGAGACAAATATAATAATAACTATTGCTTTTTTCAATAAATACTTTTCAGGAGGAAAACATGCCTATTCAAAAAGAATATGTATATAAATGTAACATCTCACCAATGATCATCTTTTTAACACATGAAAAAAAAATCAGTCTAGACACCTCACTAAGCTTGAGGAGATGGATAGTAAACAAAATGATGGGTAAAAATGATACAAACTTGCAGGGATAAATGTAGAGTCCTATGATGAATAAAAACAATACATTGTATTAAAAATGATCAGAGAATTACTTAATAGCATCAGATCCTTAGGATTTAGTGCAATCAATGGAATTGAAAATGCTATAGTGATTAGTTGTATTATGTTTAAAATAAAGTGAAAAGAATAAGAAGAAATACAAAAACCAGGTTCTGTAATCAATAAAAAATGATTTTTGGAGTCTTAGCTTAAATTAGAGAGGACATGATGGACATCTTTGTTTATGTGATTGCTATGTAGTTTTGCTCTGAAATAATATTATTTTGTGTTGCTTCAAAGGTGAGAACTAGGACCAGGGTGCAGATTTCAACCCAACGCAAGTAAAGCAAAGTGAGAAATCAGATGCTGAATACCACTTGCCAGGAATGCTGGAGGCAATTCAGGTTTTTGATGAGTAACTAGAAAATTCCATGTAACAGATTCAGTAATTAAAAAAAAAAAATTCATAAGAAATTTTGGACTTTTCCTGTTTCTACTGTTGTCATTGTTGTTTTGTTTATAGCTAATTTCTTGAAATGTTTCTCAAATTATTTATGTCACATCTTCAGAAATAATGCTTATGACTGTGCTACATAGCTTCAAGTTACCATCACTTGTGTAGAATTTAGGTACTGAAAATACAGAATGTGAACTAGGTAGATAGTGGGTGGATCTGGCAGGACGATAGTGAATAAGACATTTGTTTCTGGCTCTTATGTTCCTGAATAAAAATATATATATATATATATATATATATATATATATATACACACACACACACACACACACACACACATAAACACACACACACATTCACAATACTTTATTATTTTTATTTAAAGATTAAAACGACAAGGCTTAAAGAGACTTCTATTACTCCAACTTTCCCAGACTAGGGGGAGAATGCTGTTCCTTGGTTTCAAACATTCCACTTAGACCTGTGACAAGCCTAATAGTGCCAGCAACATCATCATTGACCATGTTTATGGATACTTTATTCTTATAGCATTTCTACATGGAAATCTTAGTAAGCTCTTTCCAGACATTGTCTCTTACAGGCAGCATTTGACTTTATTACTTTGCTTGAGATGCCATACATTTCACAAGAAGGATCAGCAAAGTACTTGCAAAAAAAAAAAAACAGAACACTAATTCAACAGCAAGATGGTCAGGAGTTGTTCTGATGTGTTCTAGGTGCTTTTTCAAAGAAGAATGAGAACCAATATTTAAATAGAGAGGAAAGGGGTAGCTGATGCAATAAAGCTGGTGAAATCAGAAAGAGCATCCAAGAAGACTTCAATATTGTTAGACTTTTTAAGCAGTGAGAGCTATGTAGAAATCCTTCTGTGAACCATAGAAATAATAAATGCTGAGCCCATTGGAACATAATCTCAATCAGCAAGATGCCACTGCCATCCAGATTTCCTCACAGGACCTGCTAAGTCCATGCCAAAACTAGCAGTGAATTTCTCCCTTCTAATCTCCCCTAATGCCTTACTTGATTATTGTCACTGCTCTCTGACCATGCACTGTCCCTCCAGACTCTCATTCCCCAACTGAGTCAGTCAGAGGAGGATAAATGTCCACTGGGACATACCCTAAGACCCCAAACCACCTTGTTTCATGTGAAAGGACAGAACGGAGAGAGAAGAGATCAAGGGGAACCCTCCACGTTTAGCTGGCAACCTTTCCATCTTCATCTACTGGATTACTGGCTGGACACAAACAAGAAGGGCTATGAGTGGTCCCGGAGAGCGCTCTAGTTAACTGGAAAAGGGGAACTGGCTGGGAGGAGGAGAAAGCAGGCGGAGGGCAAGCAGGACACCTCAGTGCACCGCAGGATGGTGTCGCCTCTGCCCTGTCTGTACATTGTTCTCTGGTAAGACTTTGTTTTCTGACTTTTCCTTTTAGCTCTAAGGAAAGGGCAAGCATACATCCACTGGGTGACTTCTATACCAAATCATAGAAGCAGCCTGGATGGCGTGGCTCATCTGTATGGTGGGGTAGACGAGGCTGGAATGAACAGCCTATTTTCTCTGAGGCTGGGAGGGAGGATCATTGATTGTCTACTTACAGGGTAGAAAATGCTCTAGGGAAACTTGAAGATGAAGGAAACTTCTATTCCAAAAACATCAGTCGGATCCTGGACAACTTGCTTGAAGGCTACGACAATCGGCTGCGACCGGGATTTGGAGGTAAGATGCAGAGTCCTTCCTAGACTATATGTGACATATGTGCCCTTCTTCCCCCTTAGTGCCAGTCCAAGGCCCAGAGGCCTCAGGATAGCAGAGTGGGAAGTTGCAGGGCACTGGGGTTGGGGCAGGGGGCCATCCAGTCTCTGCCCCTCCCTCAATTCCTGAACTTACATGTGAGTCATTTGAACTCTCTAAGCTTCTACTTTCTCAACAGTGGTGGGGTGTATGAACAGTGCTTGTCTCATAGGGTGTGTGAATGTAAATGAGATTCTTCATATAAAACACATTTTTAAGCATTTGTTCCATTAAAGCTATCACTAAACATTATTACTGTAGTTGTTAGAATACTAACCCAGTTTTCCTTCATTCCTTAAACTTTGCAATTTGGCCGGAATAAATTCAAAATAATGCAACTAATCTGAGTTTTTAAGAGCTGAAAAACTAAAGGACCCTTGCTACTGGAATTACTTTAGGATGGGTTATAGATTCTGGCTGAGAGAAGGGACTTTGTGAAACAGTCGTTCTGTTCAATCCCCTTAACATCATTGATGATAAATGTCCCTTTGGGCTAATTTCAGGTGGTGTCACTGAAGTCAAAACAGACATTTACGTGACGAGTTTTGGGCCCGTGTCAGACGTGGAGATGGTGAGTGAGCTGAGTGAGGAGAGTAATTTTGCTTAAAGGAGGACCGGACTGAGTCCCAGAATGAATGATAATGGACATTGTTAACAAACTTGGCTCCAGATCTAAAAGCAATATATGCACTCATGCTGGGAAGGAATGGCCATTAGAGCAGATTATTGGCAAAATCTCCTTCACATTTCACTAAAGGCTCTGCTTGAACATGAATCTGAGGAGACTTTTAAGATGACATCCTCTCTTCTGTTCACATATCAAGCGCCAATTCTTCCTTACAAAAAGATTCTCCCCCATCTTTATGAAGTTTTAGGAAATTTATGGAGGAGTTAAAAAATAACAAAGATGGAAAGCCATGTAAGAGTGTATTGAGAAGATCTATTAAACATAAAGCATGGCTGTTTGGGCAGTGCCCCATTCTCAGTACGTGTTAATGAAACAGTAAAGGGAGTCCTTTGGAAAGACGACCGCATTCCGCCTTTTATGTTTGCAAATGGACCAGTAGGTGTTCTGGGAACTCTGTTCCAGGTACAGATGGCTGTAGGATTCGTAAGGGGGTATTTATAGTAAGTGGCAGTGAAAAACTGAACCAGTTTTTTAGAACAAAGTGTATCATGATATTCTTTGATGTTTCTCAGGTAGTGTGTCCCCCTAAAAATAAAATGTAAATACTAAAACTGAAGAAAAACATAACTCTTTAAAGTGGTGCATTAAATGAACTAGGGGATGTAATTCTAGATTAACAGCTATTAGAGATTTTCATTTTCTGCTTTTTGAGCTGAGAATATAAGCAGAAAAGAAAGGAATAGAAATGTAAAGAGGGGGAAAGGAGTAAAAAAGGGAAGAGAAAGGAAAGGAGAAAAGAGTAAAAAAAAAAAAAAAACAAAGAAGAGGGGCAGAGACTAAGCAGCACTCTAGGAGATAAATGTCTTAAGAGTTGAAAGAGAAGAGTCAGCATTTCTTCAGAATCCTCAACAATTTAACTATCAATTTTTTTAATTTGAGTATGATTCACACCAAGAATAAATAATCACAACTGTATTCTACTCTAGCATTGCAATCTGGGGACACTTAGAACTTTTTTTATGCATGTGTCTCTTTTTTAAGTGTATTTATACAAGAGAGGCTTGTTATAGCCTGGATCACCATTATATGGATATACTGTATGTCAAATTATATTTTTAAAATATAATCACCACTTGCAGTAATAGGTCTCATAAAGAAATATATAAAGGATACAAAGCAATTCTTGGCAATATTTTGACATAATTATAAGTTGCTATTTATCATTGACTTTAGCAAAGGCCTTCAGCATAATACTTAAGTTCTTAATGTTATTTCATAAAAGCCACAAATTAAAACATAATTTTGATTATGCATACTTAAATGAGGCTCTGTTTGAGTAATCATGGTAATATTTGCTTTTATGTTCTCTGAGAACTATATAAAACAATTATGATGTACAGACAAAGTATGCTTATCAAGTACAGTTTCTCTATCCTTGGAACTGTACTAAGTGGCACTGTGCTGCTCAGATATATTTTTGAAGGTAAAGAAGTTGCTAAGAGGAATGATTATACTAACTGATGGTAGGAAGGCCAACCCAAAACCTAGATTAAATCTTATATTTTTATTCTAAATTAAACAAGGGGAAATCAGGAGGTCAGTAGATAGAGACATGGATTACTGATAGAAAAAAGGAAGAATGTTGAAGGTGAAGGTGGAGAGGGAGGTTTATACAATATCAACATGATCGTCTATAATAACATTACAATCTTACAGTGTGAAAAATAATAATTCACTGGTTATAGTTCTCCTGATAGGCTATTGTCATAAAAAGTTGCTTTATTTCTTAAATTTTAGTATTGAGTATGTAAGCTAGTGAATAAACTTATTCTTAATGAACCATCTACCCAGCATGCGTGAATATCTTACTTTCTCTTAGGAATACACGATGGACGTTTTTTTCCGCCAGACTTGGACAGATGAGAGGTTGAAGTTTGGGGGGCCAACTGAGATTTTGAGTTTGAATAACCTGATGGTCAGTAAAATCTGGACACCTGACACTTTTTTCAGGAATGGCAAAAAATCAATTGCTCACAACATGACAACTCCTAATAAACTCTTCAGAATAATGCAGAATGGAACCATTCTATACACCATGAGGTGAGGCTTCCCCAGTTCTTTGTCCTCTGCTCAAAGGATTTGTCCATCATACTAACTCAGAACCGTTTATTTCAATGTTCCTTAGGCTTACTATCAACGCTGACTGTCCTATGAAACTGGTTAACTTTCCTATGGATGGGCATGCTTGTCCGCTCAAATTTGGCAGTTGTAAGTGACAAAATGCTTCTGAGAGTTAAATAATGTATTCAAAATACATAATTATTTGATTTTAGACAGGCTGGAAAGCAAAAGAGAAATACTACTCTGATATTCTCTGTATAATTCCTGGTATTAACTTACTTAATCATGTCTGTCAATCTTATACATAGAGGTTTTGGTCACCAGGATTAAAGAAAAAAAATTTTTTTAATTTATGCTTGTATTTTCTTTTTGTAATGGACAAGATTTGCTTTGAAAGAAAAAAAAAAAAAACACAACTAGCCAGATTTACTGCAATTTGTTTAAAAAATTCAGATGCTTACCCCAAAAGTGAAATCATATATACATGGAAAAAAGGACCACTTTACTCAGTGGAAGTCCCAGAAGAATCCTCAAGCCTTCTTCAGTATGATCTGATTGGACAAACAGTCTCTAGTGAGACAATTAAATCTAACACAGGTAAGAATTTAACCAACATGTGAATGGAATCCTACAAGGTGACTCCAGTGCACATTTTCAAAATATCTTGTTTGTTTTTCCTCTGCATTAGCCATTCTCAGCTAAACTTGCAGTTTTAAAGTGATGAGTAGCTTTAAGATGGATTTTGCAACCATGTGCATATATAAAGATTTGTATAGCCTTGGAGTGAGTAGTTTTGTATGTATGTGACACAAAGAACTCCACAGAAAACAATGAGCTGATGCATTTATCATCTGCTGATCTACTAACTTTGTCGTACATTGAAAAATGTCTTTGCTATTTTCTTCCTACACATATTAATTTAAGGAGCTGTAAGGTTTATTTCTAACTGCACTCTTTTTGCTTATTGTCAACAGCAATAATACTGACATACCTGTCTTCCAACAGGTGAATACGTAATAATGACAGTTTATTTCCACTTGCAAAGGAAGATGGGCTACTTCATGATACAAATCTATACTCCTTGCATTATGACAGTCATTCTTTCCCAGGTGTCTTTCTGGATTAATAAGGAGTCTGTTCCAGCCAGAACTGTCTTTGGTATGTTTCACTCTTTGGGCTCTACTTTCCATCATCCTCCAGCTCACATTGCTTGTGTATTTTAAGGGGAATATTCACACCAGTGAACTTTTTCAATCCACAAAGGAAATAAACTCCTATCTCATTCAGACACATGTTTCATATGAAGTAACCTTCATCTTATCACAATTTGTGTGGTGAATCAACAAAAGATTTGTCTCAGCAAGAATTCTGGCCGGTTTCCTATGACTTTCACGTGCCCTATTTTGGAGAATTTCTTATCTCAATTTGCTTTTTCATAACTAGAAAAAGTAGGAAATTTAAAATGACATGTAATTCAATGAAATCAAAAGTTAAGATATTGAACCCATGAATACACAAAATATATCTCCCTTTTATTTAGGTAGGATCATAAAAAATTTTGCCATTTTTTAGGTCTTCAGTTCAGTTCAGTCACTCAAGCCATGTCTGACTCTTTGTGACCCCATGAATTGCAGTTAAATATCACCAATTTCCTGTTGTTCAGACTAAATATTTAGTTACATTTATGTTATATAGAATCACTAACAGTGTGACGGAACAAAATGAAATAAGAAAAAGAGCTGTAACAGAAAATATCTTCTGTAACAAAACCCAATTTTTTTCTCAGCTTTCATGATTATAAGTTTAGTAGTTCATAGGGAAGACCTGAGTTTAATTGAAATCTCAGATGAATTTTGACTTTTTAATTTACCATACTAAAACAGAGCTCTTTCTGCAAGTTATAAAAGAATACATATATAATGATGCTAACCATCTTTGGATTATATAAATCCTCCAAGACAGAAAACTGCTGCAAGATGAGTGATGAAATTATTTGCTCATGATTAAATATTTTATTTTAAAAAACCAATCTAGAAATTAAAATATTGTGAAATCTAATTTTATATTTATCATCTATATAAATACTTATTAATACGATGAAATTTTATATCAGCATTAAATATGCTCACAAGTTCAAGATTGTATTACTCATGTACTAATAATTTACGATTATATTATTATTGTTAAACTAACTCACTTCAAAAAATAACTTTTTGAGCAACTACAATGTATGTGAGGTATTGAAGGATACAAAAATATGAATGCCTATGGTAATAACTGTGAACAATTAAAAATAATAAAATAACAAAAATTACATTTGTAACTGAAATCTTCTCCAACAAGTTCCCATTTGAGCCTGTTATTCGATTGCAAATGCTAATACTGCATTTCTCATTCTGTTTCGTTTTAGGAATCACCACTGTTTTAACCATGACCACTTTAAGCATCAGTGCCCGGCACTCCTTGCCAAAAGTGTCTTATGCAACCGCCATGGATTGGTTCATAGCTGTTTGCTTTGCTTTCGTCTTCTCTGCTCTTATTGAGTTTGCTGCTGTCAACTACTTTACCAATCTTCAGACACACAAGGCCAAAAGGAAGGCGCAGATTGCAGCCTCACCCCCAGTGACAATAGCAAAAGCGACTGAACCCCTGGAAGCTGAGATTGTTTTGGTAATTGTTTACTTTTCTAATGTTACCCACGCTGTATAGGAAAAGGCAGCCTGAATAGTTATTGCAAACAAGTAGATAGTCCAAAAATAACATTAGTAATAAAGTTATGTAACTTTGGTTCCCAGGTCAACTTCTCCAACCTCACAGGAAAAAGCCAAGCAACAATCCTTCATTGATCTTTGCTCTAAACTTTTGGTATTCCTCTTTCATCATCCTCAGTAGTACTGGCAGATTCCAAGTTCTCAGAGGAGACGAGAAAATTCTCAGCCTTTAGATGCTTCCTTTGAACGGGTTCCCATATACCGACCAGGGAGAATAAAGTTAAAAAGAAAGATAAAAAAACATTCTTAATGTGGTACCAGAGTCTGAAGGAAACAAACAGGGACTCTATGAACAATTTTTGTTAGAAATCTGCTTATTGCTTTAATCCAGAAGGGCAAGATGTGTATATTAGATTCTGTGAATGCTGAGTCATAAGCCAAGTTTTTGATTCACATGAAAACATTCTCATGTTCACATTCATGTTATATGTATAAAATATGCATATTTTATGTATATTAATTTTTGCAAAGACTTAATCAGTGAAAAATACCTATAAAATTAAGTTTAGATTTGTGGTGACTAAATGCTGGTCCCCAAAGCATTTTTTAATAAAAAATAAATGATAGCATTAATAATTCAAGGGTCATAAATGTGCCCTCAAATTTCAATTATGTATATGAATAAATTCTCACAATTAAGTTGCATGTACTTCTTAAAAAAGGATTGTAGAATTGATTGACAAGTATACATTTTTACTTCAATACAAACTCCAAACTGTAGCTCTTGAGCAAAATCAAGTAATGCAGACAGTTTGAATTGGAAATTTGTTTATAATTGATCAATTCTCACAAATATTTACAAATCACAAAACTAGTTAATCCGTGCTTAAATTTTACAATAAAAATTATAACACTATATATATTTTATTTTCCAAATACTGAGCTATTTATTGGCTTTAAAAGATCATTTTTTTTTTTAATTTTTTTAATTTTATTTTATTTTTAAACTTTACATAACTGTATTAGATTCAGGATGGGGAACACATGTAAACCTGTGGCGGATTCATTTTGATATTTGGCAAATCTAATACAGTTATGTAAAGTTTAAAAGATCATTTTTATTGAAACTTTTCTCTTTGATAAACTAAGAAACTTGTTTGAGAATTTGCATGTTCTCCAAAGGATAAGACCAGTCCATGATAAGTGGCAATTCATCATTTAAAAAGTTTTTCCTTAAATTAGACCTCACTAAAAAAGAAGTCTGCCATCGAGTAATCCAGTCAAATTACATTTGAAAATAAAAAACAGAGGCTCAGAGAAGGGAAACATTAATCACTTAGAAAACCTACGAATTGATTCCAGAAATCCTAATATTCACAGCTAGACAGAGGCTGACGCCCTAACCTCCCCAGCACTTGCTCAGAGACTGAACTATGAAAGAGTACATACCACTGGGTAAAAAAGACCTTTTCTGAATGTAGGTAAGGTGATTTCCAAAATTCTTTCTTTCATTTAATGTTGTTTGGGTGGTGCTAGTGGTAAAGAAACCACCTGCCATTGCAGGAGAAGCCCGAGATGTGGGTTTGATCCCTGGGCTGGGGAAATCCCCTGGAGAAGCAAGTGGCACCCCACTCAAGTATTCTTCCTTGGGAAATCTTATGGACAGAGGAGCCTGGCAGACTACAGTCCATGAAGTCACAAAGAACTGGACATGACTGAGCATGCACACATCCACACATGTATTTTCAAAGGTCACAAAAACAGAAATTTATAACAAAAATATGTTAGTCTGAAGACCCAGTTCAAATGAGTTGAAAATTATATTTTTCACAAAAGATAAATTCTAAGTATTTTGAGAATTATTTTGTTTGTAAAAACATGTGATTATGTTACAACCTGTCTGTACTTATATAGACACATAACTATTATATTGCCCAAAGGTCATATACTAACGTATATCTAGAAAGGAAGAAGAACTAATATTTATCAAAATACCATTCAACAGTGTCTTATTTGACAAGTACAGTAAAAATAAGAGGAGAAATTCATGAGAAAAAGGGCAAGAAAATTGATTTTGAATATTGTCATTGATCTGATATCGAGACAAAAGGAAAGACCAACTTCCTTACTTCAACATTTTTAAAATATGGATTACTGAGAAGGATATGATCTCAAATCCTTGGAGAAAGCACAGAGTTATCATTCCCTAAGTCTATTATTTTAAAGGTATAATTTATTAATAAGATGGAATTTAAGATCTCAGGTCTTCATATAGACTATCTTCTAATAGTTCTAATATAGTAACATATAATTAGGCTGTCCTTTGGAACTTGTATAAACAAATTGGATTCAAATCATCTCAAAGTACTTTTTTCCTTACAAGTTGACTCTTTTTTCCTATGAAAAATTGTATTTCTAAACCAGGTTCCACTTATAATATTTCAAGGCAATGAAAAGGAGACTTTTGTTTCTGAAAGGCTAAGTCAAAGTATAAAAATAAAAACCAAAAGTAACCAAACCTAACAATATAAACCTTGTAAGCATCAAGAAATAAATACAGATGATTGCATAGAACATGCACATTTTATTTATGTATGTCAAAACTTGGCAATTGCCTTTTATAATATAGAGGAACAAACATAAATTACATATTTGGAATTTATACAGCACAATGGTATATTTTGATTACAAGGTCATTTTTTCTTTTCAAATACCATGACATTTAAAAATGCCTATTCAGTTGTAATCAAAATAACATTATTTGGGTAAGCTGGGCATTGAAATAGCAAACCAATATGGCAAAGCTGAAATGAGATTAAGTGCTTAAATATTTCATGTGATTCTAAATTGTATGTTTTAAAGCGCACATTGTTTTTCACAGGAAACTGGTTAGAATGAATGTGAAAACTTTATCACTTTGAATTTGACCTTGAAATTTATAATAATGATAAAGAAATTCAGACATTTAAAATCTAGTACTCATACCTGAAGAGACTAAATCTGAATCTTCAGAAGTGTTCTACAGATTAATAATCTTTCTGTTTTTAAGGCATTTGGAAGTGGACTTTATATTTTTAGATTTTGAGAAGAAATTGTCCAGTGCCTCTTTCCCGCTTATATGGTATCTTTCCATATTGTTTTTATATGGTGTGCTATTTAGGCATTAGGAAGTACGCCTGTATTTATGTTTCAGAAATTATTATTTGTCTAGGGTGTACTTATTTTGTAGATAAGACTGAGTTTAGGCTCTGATCTCTTTTGGAATGTTTTCCTAGTATTCTTTTTATTTTAAACATCTAAGTCCTCAACACCAAGTTCTTAAGAATGAATCCTCTGCCCCACTACTCAACACATCCAATGTGATTTCTCTTTTTCATGGAAGGTGTGATATTTTTCACAAATTATCTATAAAGTTGACCAAAATTTAATTAGTTGAGAGAATAACTGTGTTTATACTGATTACATGGTTTATTTTTCTTGTCACCTGACACCAATTTATTGAGTACCTATGTGTTCTATTCATACCATAAGCATTTGTTAAGTGCCTTGATATGCAGACCCTTTGTAGAACATTGAGAGTTCATTAGTAAGCAACTTCACATCGATAGAGCCTCTTCTGTCCTGGAACTGCCCATCAAGCAGGAAGAGAGGGAAATCAAGGAGCCCTGCCAATGCGCTGTGATAAAGCTTGTGGTTACAGACATATAGGAGGCTGAAGAAGGGCCATGTGAGAGTATTTGCTCAGTCTGGAGCGGGTGATTCTGGAGGAAGTGGTGCCTATGTTGAGAACAGAAAGATGAGCCTGGCCCTGATATAGAGACACTAAGTCAGTTATTCACAACTTGGGCACAGAGAGGCAAGTAAGACACGTTGTCCTTTCTGTACTCTTTTCAAGGTTGAAACATCTGCTGGGCCATAACCATGTTGCCCTTCACCTGTGTAGAGAAATGTGAAGCATAGATTTACCTCCCCTGTTCCTAATATTGCTGAGATTTTTTTGAGTACTATCGTTATTCCAAAGAATTAGCAATTGAATTAAGACCATCAGAGACTCTGAGCACCAGAAAGACCATGATGCCCCTTCCCCATGGTAGCACCATCATATGACTTATAGAGCGTGTGGGGTGGGTCAGATGAGAAGTGTAGGCAATTAGCTCTTTCCCTATACCTTCCATCAAATCCCCATCTAGTATTCCTTTCAGGAACCTCCAAACATTTCAGTGTGGTTTTCAGACATGTCTCTAGCACCACTGACCTACCAGATTTCTACCAATCAGCTGCTTCTCTGTAGATATTCTGGAATTGTCTCTTCTCCCAGTTCTACCAGTTATAAATGTAAGGACATTTGACAGAGTACGTTTTCTCCATAATTTTTAATACTATCATTTTAAAAATGGTCAAATACTAAATGTTTTAAAAAATATGTTCTCTTGTTTTTGGTGCCCCAGTTAAAAGCAGATGCTTTGTTTGCCCTAGAGTAATGCAGCCCTTGTTGGAATATCTCCCCTAGGAGGTAACCCATTGCTCCCTCCTCTTTAATATATTAGGTTCACTGAATATTGTATCAAAATTGCTCTTAGTACTTCCCAAATGCCTTATCCCTATACCAAATAACTGACTGTCACAATGTCCAGTTTGACTCCAAGTACCTTTGCAATATGGCGTTACCTAAAACAAAGCAATGCTCTAAAAATACCCAAAGCAGGATGGCACTGAGCAGCAGGGGAGCCCTGGAAAAATTCAAAACCACAGGTGTTCCACTCAAAACAGTGACAGCCCCAAGCTGAGCCCTCATCTGGACTCTGACAAAAGCCTATTTTACCATCAACTGAAGCTGCTGAGCTTACAATAGGGCAGGCAGAATCTGATGCAAACCTGTAGCTTGAATGGCTTGCAAAATTGGCTTTCTTTTCATTTCAGAAACTCAATGTGATTCTTCTAAATTTTAGATGTCCAGTCTCTATACTGCCGATCTCTAATTATCCAGGAACTGATTATCCAGCTTGTGGGTTATTCAGCTCTCTGGCATTTCCTTGAGAACCTTGTACTTGTTGCCTGCTAGAAACTTCGCAGGTGGCACTAGTGGTAAAAAACCTGCCAGCCAATGCAGGAGACATAAGAGATATGGGTTCAATCCCTGAATCAAGAAGATCCCCTGGAGGAGGGCACGACAACTCACCCCAGTGTTCTTGCCTGGAGATCCTCATGGACAGAGAAGCCTGGCAGGCTACAGTTCATAGGGTCACAAAGAGTTGGACATGACTGAAGTGACTTAGCACAGAAATCCCCCAGCCATCGCTGTACAATGAGACAGTGTAATTCTAAACCAGTGATGCTCAATGGTGGGTGTCCTCAGAGGACGTATGTCATGATACAAGGGCATTTTTGATTGTCAAAACTCTGAGGATGTGGGTGCTACAGGTATCTTATGGATAGAGGAGAAGGATGATACTCAACACCCCATGATGTACAGGACAGTCCCCACAACTAAGAAGTATCAATATGTCAGTAACTTCGTGGCTGAGAAACAACTTTGCCCTAAACCTTAAAGCTGATGGGAAGGAAAAACAGTATTTATTAAGATTGTGCTCTTAGCAGTGGTCTCCAACATTTTTGGCACAAGGAATCGATTTCATGGAAGATAATTTTTCCATGAACTGGGGTTGGGGGTGGTTTGGGGAAGATTCAAGCACATTACATTCAATGTGCACTTTATTTCTAATCTACTGCTGCCTCTCATCTGACAGGGGTCCCCAAGCTCTGTGTGGCCCAGAGCTTGGGGACCCCTGCTCTTAGGCATCTAAGAGGGACTGAATTCAGGTGCTACCACTTATCACTTGTGTGAGCTTCCTGCTTATACCTTCATTAGCTCATCTCTAAAACAAAATATTATTACATTAGAGATTCTTTCTAGGAATAAGCAGAATAATGCAGGCAGAGCGCCAGGTAGTGCTTGTAAATGGTAAGTGTTTAGATATGGTACCTATGTGCATGCCTGTGTGCTAAGTTGCTTCAGTTGTGTCCAACTCTTTGTGACCCTTTGGACTGTAGCCCACCAGGATCCTCTGTCTATGGGGATTCTCTAGGCAAGAATATTGGAGTGAGTTGCTATGCCCTCCTCCAGGGGATCTTCCTGATGCAGGGATCAAACCCATGTCTCTTATGTCTCCTACATTGGCAGGCAAGTTCTTTACCACTAGTGCCACCTGGGAAGCATGGTACTTATAATATAATGTAATATAAACAATACGCTAAAATATAAAATAATCAAGAAATATTTTGTTCCCTTCTCTTTGCCTGAAAACTCTTGTAAGTCTCAGAAAATGTTTCGATTTTCATTCATTTATTGATTTAGCATATGCTTATGAAGCATTCACTGTGTTCTATGCACTGGCTAGGCAGTTTGGAGTACTTACACATGAAAATAATATGTCCTCTACCATTAAGAGAGATTTCTACATTAAGGAGATTTCAAGTCAGGAAGGGGGATAAAGCACAACAGAAGTAATGTTTACAGGGAAAATATGATAGCAAGAAGAACTGTAACAGCTTAGTAGGCAGGAAGCATATAACGAAGAGACATTTTCTTTCTCAAGTTCTTAAAGAAAGGGAAAAAAACCCTTACAGATGAAATAATTATTGTCTCTAGCTTTAAAGATGGAAACTTTAAGCTTAGGGAGAATTTATGACTCCTTTGCCATGTGTAAGTCATACAGCAGATAAGTAGTAAATGTGGAACTGCAGACTAGGGCTTTCTGACTCTGTTGCCCTCTAACTCCTAAGCAACCCTCTGTAGAGACTGCCTAGGGAAGCATATGAAGAAAAGAAGGATCCTATTATAGGAGATGTTTAATTCCAAGCTAATGCTATTATGCATAAATTTTTCATGCATTAGGTCTTGAACAATCTTGCTTAACTCTGAACAAGGGCTATTTGGCAATTCTCATTAAGTCATTTGTGACACTGTGACATGCCAAGAGATTGACAAATAACTTCTCTCCACGTCTCCAAAAGAGAGAGGGAGATAAAACAATACATTATATTTTTATGCTGGATTATAATTTACACTTTTCCATCTCAATGAACTTGTTCACATCTGCCCTCTTTCTCCCTTAAAAAGAAAGAAACAGTGACAGACAGACAATGCATGCTATTAAAAATCAAGACAGGTTTAGAAAGATCTGCTCTAAAGCCTTGCCCTCTTTACTCTCCATTAAGATACTTAGAAAATTTATTAGAGTAAAATATTTTCATGTTCTGTGTATCTGGAAGGAGGAGAACTCTTTTTAAAGGATTAAACAGTGACACATTTTTCTCTTTCAGGTGAAGAACATTTTGATAACATATATAATAGTTGAAAATTCAAATTAGAATTTGGGAAACATGATAGAAAGCTTTGGCCGGCAATGTTATATTTATCTTCTAAGACAGGCAGCACATATTGAGACTGGGATACCACTACGCTGGTCGTATCCACACACTATTGGTGACCCTAGGCACAACTGTCCTCAGTTGTCACAGTTTTTTCAGTTGTTTAACAATTTATTTGTTTTGATGATGAACAGGGTCCAACATGGGCCTTCTGAAGAAGCTCACTAAAAAAACAAACAAACAAACAAAAAAAACAATTTATTTGTGAAACAGACTAACACACAAGACAGCTGTGTACAATGCCAGATATTATACCCATATATCAATATCTAGATTGAAAATTGTATATTACAGATGTAGGCACTGAAAAGAAAGAATGATCAATAAGGGCACGAGAAATGAAAGGAGGCTCCAATAAGAAAGTGAAGCTTAAAATTGACTTTGAGGAATGAATAGAATTTATGAAAAGAGAGTGACAATGGTTTATAAAGCAAAGAATCAAAGAAGGTTGTCACATATTTTTAATAGAAAATGTCACTTATTTCCTATTCAAGATCAGTAGACTGGGCAATCTTCTATTTGAAACTCTCTTCTACCTCCAACACCTTTGATTTATTTATTTCTTCCACAGGGCCTAGCCCAATATCTGGTCAACAGATAACAGGTAAAGATATTCTTTGCTTGAAATTCACCATGGTCAAGTCAAATCAGACTTTACAGTGATTTATTCTTGCTTTTGGTAAAGAAACAGCATTTACTATGGCCCCCCAAAGCACAGTGGGCTTGAATTCTCTATGATGACTATTACTATTTAGATGTTCAGGAACATCCCCGACGAATCAAAAGCAAAATTCAGGAGTAAAGGGAGAAGAGGTTCTTGGGGTTGTTGTTTTCCCGGAATCCAAGTGTCACCGCATCAGTGGGCCATTCCGGTCCTGCGGTTCCACCAGCACCGGGGAGGCGGCCGCCTCATGCTGTTGCCATGGGGCTGCTCTCTAAAGCCATGGGAGTCTGTCCATGTGCATAACACACCCTGCCAGGTAGCAAAGTGGTGATTTTGCTGCCAGAGAGGAAACAAGGCAGTTTTACAAGAGCAGGGATAATGTACAGCATGCGTGTGAAGGCAGGGACTCAGCAAGGACAACCCAGCCACAAGGAGAGTGATTATTACAGGCTGTAGACAAGAAAAAGTAAGAATCAGAAGAAGCCCCCCTAGTCTCCACCATGTTGAAAGGTGTCTAAAGCAAACAGAATTAGAGTCTCTGAAGCAGGCTTGATACTATAGAGTAAGGAAGAGAAGATGCTGGGATATAGCAAGCACTGAGATTAACCAGGCTGGTTTATTACTGGCTGTGAAAGCGTGGGTGAAGCAGTTCCCACATCTAGATCTCAGCCTCTCATCTGTTACTTAATGCACTGAATATCCCTTTCAAGACTAGAATTGGTTGTCCTCTGATTTTAGTGGAACAGAAAAGCTAATGATAGAAAAGAACATATAATAATTCTGAGGTTAGTAAATGTATCATTTTTGGTAACTTAAGATGGAAGGAGACAGTAGAGAAGTTCTGAACAGGAAGCAGAAAGCTCACAATACAGAACTCTGGACCAAGAGGCAGTCACATTTCAAGGGAAGAATAGTATGGGTATTTCTACGTTGTGCCTGGCTTTTGAGGTACATGAGCATTTTAAAATTTGTTTGCTATTGTTCATACCTCAGTTGGTTCAGATACATGAATGTATAAAGATTAGGCTGTAGGCTGGGAACCTGTCTAGAAGAATGCTATCATTTAACTGAGCTGTTATTTTATGGTATTAACTAATTACCCACATACTCCAAAATGAAATTCCCTGTCATCGTGATATTCCCTCTCATTGCCTATACACATTGCCATACAGGTTGATGCATAACTGGGATGGTGGGTACATAAACCCTTATAACCTGGCTTATCTCTTCCTAATAGTACAATACTCAACACAGTTCCTGGGACATGGATCATGCTTGGCATCAATTGCTGATGTATTAAATTATAGGATATTAAATGAAATTCGCTCAGTCATGTGTAATTCTTTGAGACCCCATGGACTATATAGTCCATGGAATTCTCCAGGCAAGAATACTGGAGTGGGTAGCCTATCCCTTCTTCATGGGATCTTCCTGACCCAGGAATCCAACCAAGGTCTGCTGAATTACAGGCAGGTTCTTTACCAACTGAGCTATCAGTGGCTGTTAGTAAATCAATGTTTTTAGAATTTGTTTTACCACTTTCTTGGAAAAGTAGCACTATCAAATATTATTAAGAATTTGATGACACTGCCCTGGTGATCCAGTGGTTGGGACTTTGCCTGCCAATTCATTGCAGGCACAGGGGGTGCAGGTTCAACCCTAATCAGGAAGCTAAGATCCCACATGCCTCATGGCCAAAAAATCTAAACATAAAACAGAAGCGATAGTATAACAAATTCAATAAAGACTTTAAAAATGGTCTACTTCAAAAAAAAAGAAAAAATAATTTGCTGGTACTTTAACTTATATGATAGAAAGAAAGAGAAAGAAAGTGAAGTTGCTCAGTTGTGTCTGACTCTTTGTGACACCATGGACTGTAGCCTTTCAGGCTCCTCCATCCATGGGATTTTTCAGGCAAGAGTACTGGAGTGGGTTGCCATTTCCTTCTCCAGGGTATCTTCCTGACCCAGGGATTGAACCCCAGTCTCCCACATTGCAGGCAGACTCTTTACCATCTGAGCCACAGGGAAGCTCAACTTATATAATAAAGTGTCAGCAAACATCTGTCAATGACGATAAAATGAATGAATAATGTCTGTTCCTTTACCTAAGCAGAATATATATGTATATTTTTCCTCTACAGCATCCTGATTCCAAGTACCATCTGAAGAAAAGAATCACATCTCTGACATTGCCAATAGTTCCATCCGCTGAGGCCAGCAAAGTCCTCACAAGAGCTCCCATCTTACAGTCAACACCTGTAACCCCCCCACCCGTCTCTCTAACCTTTGGAGGTACCAGTAAAATAGACCAATATTCTCGGATTCTCTTCCCAGTTGCATTTGCAGGATTCAACCTTGTATATTGGATAGTTTATCTATCCAAAGATACAATGGAAGTGAGCAACAGTGTGGAATAGCTTGCAGCCATAATAACCTGTTTTCAGTAAGTTCTTGTTTTCTGAATTTTTAAAAATAGCAATGAGACTTGTATAGATGCTTTTCTGAACATGAAATCAAAATTGAAATCTCTAACATATAACTTTGAGTAAGCCTGTATGGGCAGAAAAGCAATAATGTTACTTTTCACAATTGGAAAGTGGAGGTTGCTAAAGAATATGACTTTTCTGTACATTAGAGAAAATTTTATAAAAGGATACAATGGATTCAGGATGAATTTGTCAATCTTTGTCCTTCATTGTTCAATATTTTAATTGTCACTGTGAATAACATTTGTCACAAAGCAGATAAAATAAGAAATGCTGACACTTCTAAAGGTTGCCTTAAAATATATTTATTTTTGGCTTAGTTCTGAAGAGAACAAAATATAAACAGTCTAAATATTTATCAGGAGGTTAATACCAGCATGTTGGAGGCCTTTATGCTAATAAAATGGCTTTCAGGGCACTGTAAAGCCTGCATTGAGCTTAGCCATTTGTTTCAAACCTTGCTGTGCTATTTTACGTCAATAAAGTATGTTGTTTTTATACATATGAATTATACATAGATCATAAACTATATATGCATTGTATATAGCTTCAGTTGGACTGCAGTATAGGGTTGTTTTATCTCATTAAGTTCTTCTTTTAAAATAATATGTTCATCATAATTCCATGAAGTGGTAGAAGGCTTGTATATTATGACTGTTCTTATATCTCATATTCTTTATCTTTCTAAGTGTATCACTAAACGAAACAATAATAAACATGGTTCTCTGGATCTGTTTAATAAAGCTCAGAAGAGTTCCCTCAAGTATGGGGATGTGAAGTGGTTACCTCCCCAGTGTTAGTGTCCCTCGGGATTCTGAGAGGTAGAAAATATGAGTAGCAGACTTGGTCATCCAGTTCTAAAAAAAAAATTTGTATTCCAGTAGTCAAGCCTTCATCTCCTTTCTGCTCATTCAACACGCTTTCTGTTATAAGATAAATAGGGTCTGAATGGTGACTATAGTTGATAACATTGTATAGTATAATTGAAATTTGCTAAGAGAGCAGAAATTAAATGTTTTCATCAAAAAAAGTAAATATATGAGATGATGGATATGTTAATTAACCTGAAAGAGGAAATCATTTCACAATGTATACATATATTAAATCATCCCATTGTACACTTTAAATATCTTACAACTTTATCAATTGTACCTCAAGCTGAAAAAAAATGAATGAGACTATTTTTATCCCTTTCTATTCCAGCTCCTCCTGATGCTAACTCTACCCATATTTCTCCCACATAGATTGATGTTAGGGAAACAGGAACTAGAAGCAGGAGAAAGCATGTGGTATGATTTGCGCAGATCAATAAATTCCTCACTAACCATAGCTGGGTCTTAAAAATCACTGAGATCAGCCAGAGCTCTGAACCCAGAAAGAAATATTCTGGAATTACTACTCTTGCCTTTATCCAGGAAGATACAAAAAAAAAAAAAAAAAAAATTCTATGGTCAAACAAATTAAAGTTTAATTGAAATAGCTCTACTAAGGGTGAGGAAGCTAATCTCCATCTAACTTCCCTATTAATTAGCTCCATGACCAAATCTCTTAGACTCTGGGAGACGTAGTTCTATAGGATGAGGGGGATTGAATAGACATCCTCTGAACTTCCTTCCATTTTGAATAGCTTATATTAATTTCATTACTAATTTTTTTATTATCTAAATTAAGTCATTACACAAGGCCTTTTCCTGTTTTTGAGACTACATGAAATAATTAAGTGCAAGTTGGTGTTAATCACATTATATACTATGTTATACTTAATTCCTTCACAAACCTGTGAAATATACTACTGTTAGCTGCATTTAAAGATAAGAAACCCAGGGACAGTGAAGACAAATGATTTTGTTCAGAATCAAGTGGTACTCAAGGGCTAGAGCTGAGAGTCATACCTAAGCAGTTGAATCCATAGCTTGTTCACTTAACCCTAAGTGAGTCTGTCCTATAATCCCCTCCCAAATTCTCTCACTTTGTCTTTCATTTCCTGAAATAATTTTCCTGGTGTTCTAACATTCTTCCTGCCCTGCCTCAGCATTTACTATACATTTCACTACAAAGCACATTACTATCAGTCAACATCTATGCTTAGAGCTGAAAAAGATAAATAAAACCCATTAGAACTATTATATATTATAGGCATTAGATTTCTCCTCAATGAAAGTATTTTGAAAAAAAAATTTGCAAAACTTTGGAACTGCTAAGAATTTCTCAGTGTATGTCATAGAGCGGTAAGAGAGGTTAACTGAAAAGAAGAGTTTCCTGAGTTAAAGAATTTTAGGGGAGATATTGAATCAAAGCAAAATAGGTTTATTTCCTGCTGGGCTTCTCAGAGCTTATGTGCATTGTGATTCTCTCACAGTTTTCTAGAGTAGTTAACATTTCCCAAGTCCGCATGGCCATGAGTATTATTTTGCAAGAAGGAAATGCTTGACGAGCATTTCTCAGAAAACAAGTTGTGAAAGACCAGGTATTATTTATATTCCTCCTTCTGTAACCACAACCCCCACCCTCTAGTTAAACAGACAAGGGATTGAGTGTTTGAATGGGAAGATGACTTATCCTAGTTCATACAACTCTTAGAGATCAAATTAAGACTGCATAAAATAAAAACCAGACAAGATATTTCAACAGAGAGAATTTAATACAGAAAGAACTGTTAAATGAATAACAGAGATAGTAACTAAAGGAGTCAGACACCAAAGGGAGGAAGATAGTGTTAGTTCAGTTCAGCTCAGTTCAGTCACTCAGTCATGTCCAACTCTGCGACCCCATGAACCACCAGGCCTCCCTGTCCATCACCACCTCCTGGAGTTTACTCAAACTCATGTCCATTGAATCAGTGATGCCATCCAACCATCTCATCCTCTGTTGTACTCTTCTCCTCCTGCCCTCAATGTTTCCCAACATCAGGGTCTTTTCAAATGAGTCAGCTCTTCGCATCAGGTGGCCAAAGTATTGGAGTTTCAGCTTTAGCATCATTCCTTCCATTGAACACCCAGGACTGATCTCCTTTAGAATGGACTGGTTGGACCTCCTTGAAGTCCAAGGGACTCTCAAGAGTCTTCTTCAACACCACAGTTCAAAAGCATCAATTCTTCTGCGCTCAGCTTTCTTTATACTCAAACTTTCACATCCATATCTCACATCCAACTCTCACATCTCATATCACAACTTAACAAGATAGTGTTAAGAGAACCTAAAAACTCACACAAGAGGCCTTTTAGAGCTGGACTCAATCATCTGTACAGAGGACATCCCCTGAATGGTACTTCAGCAGCTCAAAGAAGAGAACCCCAAAGCTGGGAATCGGACCTTTAAGAACAAGTTGCTACTCAACTATGTGATTATCATGGGTAATCAGGAAAGAGGTTCCTCAGAGCGAGGTCTCAGACGTCTGAGGTCTTCTTACGTGCTGCTATTAACAGCATCTCAGGAGCTGGTGAGAGGACACTTACACATTTGAGAGCAGACTCACAGGGAGGAGGGACTGCCTGATTGAAGCTGCTACCTTTGGGAGAGCAAAATGGAGCTTGTTCTTGGAAAACCCAAACTGGAGACTGGAATCAACTGCTGTCTCAAGGTGAAGGGTGACATTAAAAGGCAAAGTAAGACTGTAGCAGGGAGACTATTCCTTTCCCCTTTCATCTGCTTTCTTGTCTCTCTTGAGTTCCTCCTACTGGAAGAAGCTGATAGAAATCCTAGTGGCAGAGGAAAAATGAAAACTAAGCAGTTTAGCTGAAGCATCACAAACTTTTTAGAGTATAGAAGGTTGCATTTTGAACTGACAGAAAAGTGCTTAATAAATGAAATAATTCGCTCCTCTGGTTATTTGGTACCATATACACACTTCTGTACATATTCATACAATTTCACAATAAGATGCAATGACTCTTTATACAAACAAAAAGTGCTCTCTTCATTTGTCCAAAAAGGAGATATGCAAAATCCAAACATCCATCATGTTCATTTCTAAGTAACAATCACAGCATCTATTTATGATGATATTTAATCTTCTATTACAATTGCAGTCCTACCTGAATATTCTGTTTCCTAAAGACTCAACTGTAAACCTATCTATGATGAAACCACCTTTATAAAAATAGTAAGTGGATAGGATAGAGGAGGTCAAAAGAAAGCACATAATACATACAAATAATAATATGTCTAAATGTTTATGTGGTCTTTATAGATAGACAGAGATATATCTATCTCTCTCTAAATAATACCAGGCAAGGGATAAGCTATGTATAGCTCCTGGAGTCCCCATTTCTGTAATTAGTTATTCATGACTGGAGTTGATATAAATAACTTCTTTTTTATTTATTGATACTATCCTTTTCTGTTATTGGCATCCCAGATGGTTGGTCTGGAATTTTTTATCTCACGGAAGTACTGAAGGGTCTTAATCCCAGAGCAGGATAGTTTTCTCACATCCAGGCAGACAGATTGCTTCCACTACTAAGAACTCTCAGAGAGCCTTGGAGTTCTACCATTCTCGGCATTGTTCAAGTCCACTCAGATGTCACCATGAGTAGATGAATATTTTAATTATACTGATTTCAGAAATACAATGTAAGTCAAAATCTTACACTTGCTATGTCTATCAGGAAAAAGTGAGGATATTAACAGGGAAAGTGAGGCTGAAATTTGCATGGTGAAATCTTAGGAGAATATTCCCAAGGGCTGGGGCTCAGACCTTTAAGAAGGGGTCAATGCCCGGCGCGTGATGAGGCTGTTCCTGGGAATGCAGTAAGAACCAGGTCGAGGTCTGCCAAAGTAGAGGGCCAACATGGGGACACTCCTTAAAGAAGAGACTTGGACGGAATAAGAAAGTCCCTTCTTACTTTTCCTTTGTCTTCACATCTCCCTATAGTGCCTCCTATTCTCAGAATTCAGTGGGAAGCACCTTAAAAGGAGAAATGAAATTTGTGCAGTTTAATGCCAGTGTTCGCAAGTACAGAAGGGTGGATTTGCAACTAAGAGACAATAGCTTAGACACAAACAGTCTGAGACGTAAACTATTTTGGTGTCCAGTGTAAGCTCTTGAGAATTCTTCTTTAATGGTTGAATTCCAAAAGCCACAATGAGCTGGTGGGGGACCCATATAGGAACAAGGAGACATATCAGAAACACTTACTGATAAAAACTCAGTTCCATATGTTAAAATCAAATGAATTTTTATCTGTAAATTTCTCAGAACAGTAACTGGCATATTTAAAGCACCATAATAAGTGATTGTTTATAGTAGTAATAGTATCATCATCATAGTATCTTACTATGTGCTAGTATTAAAAATTGATATACAATTAATAAAATTAAGGTTAAAAGCATTTTATGTCAGGTTATGAAATGTATAATCATGAACTTCCTGATAACAGATATTAGCAGGTACAAAAATACCTGTTTGCAGTGCCGTTCTCCATACCTGAGAACAATGTGTGCTATTGGTGTGTGCTATTACACTAAAACCAAACAAATAAACAAAAAAATAGTCACAAATAACTGTTGAAAAGTTTAAGTGATTCCCCAAAGGGTAAATTTTCTAAGAACTTCCTGTAAAGTTTGGCTATTTGATTATGTGTTATGGTTTAATGATGTTCTTAACCCATGATTTTGGCAGTCTAATACTTTCTGTCCCAGAAAAATCAGTGATAATTATTGTCTTAAATCCTCCAGAACCTGAGCTACACTCATTTTCCTGATAGCATGGATCAGTGAGCATGTGGGTAAAGATTGAGGGGAAACTGGAGACCAGCACTATGATAACATACCATTCCTTGGAATGGGAATTCTTACAGACTAGATGACTGATGTAGAGTCAGAAAGACTCTACAAATAAACTTTTCTTATATTTCTTGAATTAATTTGCTTGTTTCTCAATTAATACAAATTGTACTGACAGACTGCCTTTCCTATTTAAATTTTATATTTCTGTTCTAATTTAGCACATTAATGTCTTCAAATTCAGTTATCGTTCATGGAATATTTTTTGTTTTGGTGGCAATGCTCGGTCATGAATTCATTGTCAATGTCTAATATTCACATATATCCAAATGTTAATGCAACAACGGCTCACATTTATCGGTAGATCACTTTCTGGGATTTTAGTTTTTCAGAAAACTAATCACCTGATGCTCAGCCCAGAATTTTTCTGAACTCCCACCGTTATTCACAACTGTGAAATAGTCCGAATAAATAAACCAAAATAAAGGTACTGAAAGCCACATATTTTACTCACAGCAGAGTCACTCCACCCTCACTCAAAGCCTACACATTTATATTTTAAACCTAGTTCCACTAGTGAATTTGTTTCTTAGCCCAATGTGGATGAGAGAAGTAATGTGTGGAGGGAGGTGCATTAGAATCAGATATATCAAAAGTAGAAATGACAGCAGAGGGAAAGTGGTTAGAGAGAAGAATATATAAATCAGCTTTAAAATTGTGAACTCATTGTGCCTTGGGGCACACAGCCCTCCATTATAAAGTAAAGTGGTGCAGTCTCAATACCCTGGTATAAGTGCATTGGAACACGTTCCTGCATTAGGAGAGGTGAAACCATGGACATGTCAGTTACTTCTCTGGGCCTTTATTCCTACATCTTTATAAATGGGGGTTTAATTATATGATTTTCAAAATCCTTTAACAACCTAAAAGTCTGTTTTATAACAATTTTAAAATGAGTTTCCCATGACCTCCATTTAAAATATCAGAAGGGTATGGGATACCTTTTAAAATATTTCTTCCAAACACAGTTAAAGGAAGCAAATGTGGTTTGGTTTTAATTGTAGTAAATACTTGTTATTTAGCAGAAGTGAGACATTTTTATAAGTAGTTACATATATTTTTATATAAGCTCGACAACCATCCAGTAAAGTCAATTCTATTTATGCACATTGTATAATTGAGACAACTTAGGTTCACACAGATGGCATTAATTGCACAGTATCTCATGATCATTCAGGATTCAATGTCCATTTTTATCATTTGCAAAACATTATACTCCTTCCCAAGATTCACATGTAAGTTCCAAGTACTTAGAAGGGTGCTTCTGCTTTATTCCTGAGTCACAGACCACTAGCAAGTTTTTGATTCACAAGGGTAAACAAATAATTTGTGTTAACCCAATTATATCTCATTGATAAAGAGCATGGCCCCTGGCTGCATGCAGCCATTGATCCCGTCCTGTAACAAGCTACATCAAGAACATTCAAGTGATTAAATATGAGTCTCACTGCTGTGCCCCCATATGACTTGAACACTAATTTACCCCTAAGAGACTGATGATACATGGAGAGATTTCTTTTTGACTATGTCTAAATAGCCATTTATCTATTTAAAAAATCTGTCATTTCTGTGTAAGTGAGGCAAATCATTCAGTTCAGTTCAGTCACTCAGTCATGTCCGACTCTTTGCGACCCCATGAATCGCAGCACGCCAGGCCTCCCTGTCCATCACCAACTCCCGGAGTGCACTCAAACTCATGTCCATTGAGTTGGTGATGCCATCCAGCCTTTCATCCTCTGTTGTCCCCTTCTCCTCCTGCCCCCAATCCCTCCCAGCATCAGGGTCTTTTCCAATGAGTCAACTCTTCGCATGAAGTGGCCAAAGTATTGGAGTTTCAGCTTTAGCATCAGTCCTTCCAATGAACACCCAGGACTGATCTCCTTAGGATGGACTGGTTGGATCTCCTTGCAGTCCAAGGGACTCTCAAGAGTCTTCTCCAACAACACAGTTCAAAAGGATCAATTCTTCAAGTATGCATAAATATCTTCCTGTAACAATTTGATCAGAATTCATTGTGCCCTTTCTCTAACAGTGGAAATAATACTCATGAGGCAATGACTCACAGGTGAGAACATGGGATTGTGAAGGCTCTCTGGGACAGCTAACCACTTTATACCATCTTAGGCAAACTTACTTAAACTCTCTCAACCTTGATGTAGGGCTGCACTCCACAGGCCTACAAGCTCTGGACTTGCCTATCTGTGAGACTGAAGAAAGCGCCCACAGCGGTGAAAGAGACATTCATAGTTTAATGGATGGAGGATATTACATGCCTAAAGCAAGGTCCTGGAGTGACACCCCAACATGTGATACAGACAGTGGGCAGGAAATGGCAGCTGTCCTCACTCCCAGGGGCAAGGGGAGGTTACCAGTTATAGGGGGAATTGGCCCCAGCTTGTCTCATCCCTGACTAGGGAAAGTAGCAGAGAGCTGTATCTCTCATGACCCCTTTGATACACTGTCCTGGTAGAGACATTCTGATATAAATCACTAACTAGGGCAGGGGCAAGTCTGTAGGAAAGTCAGTCATGTGAATGGGGGTATAGGAGAACCAGGCACTGGTCAAACGGGATGTAGAGAGAGTAAGAGAACAGCTTTCTTGAGTGGCCAGATCACACACTCCACTCCTCACTCCTACGATACCCTATTCGGCCCTTAAATGTGAGTCTGTCCCTCTCCTGCACATCCCTGGGGTCAGGTATGGAGAATGGCACTGCAAGCAGAGACCACAAATACAATACAGATATCAGAAGCTAGAGTATCAGGAGTAAGTTACCTAGCATGCTCAGAACAGTCATTCACCAGGATTTGGGCAAATTTTGGAACTAAGCACTCAGTGAGTCAATGGAGAGGGAGTCAGTGGTGGCAGCATCCTATCCAGTGAAGAGAAAGGTAGGCCACCCTCGTTTTCACAAACCCAGAGCCACCCCCATGGAGAAGGGAAGGCCCTGGCTCTAAAAGAAGCATCTTGGTGGCCTAACCAGCAGTCAAAGTACCAGTCTGCTCACTCCACGTTACATTGAGTGCCATTAGGGGTGGATCCATTTAGTCTTTCCTAACAAAAAGAAATTAACCCCAGTAATTGGACTCATGGGTGTCCAGAAGCCAGTTTATTCCATCCCACACAGCATAGCCCAGGGGTGTTCATCGGGAGTTAGTTGTACAGTACCATTTAACAATGGGGGTCCTTCTGACATAATGGTATATGGGAAGGGAACATGGCAAGAGTCTTTGCCCCCACTGTTAGTCATCCACACAGAATCACATTAGCTGGGCTCATTTTCATGGAAATCTAGACGAAGCCTACAGTGGCATTTCACTGTGGACCCTACAATTAGACTCATTTTATAGTAAGGTTGTGGCTGCTTCCCAGTCCTCAAACAGATTTCCTTCACTCAGGCTAATGATGAAATGTAAGACATCTGACAGGCACAATACAGAAGATCATGACCACTAAGCAAAATACAAGCATTACTGGCATTCTGAGATACCTTTGGTTTTTGTCCTGGTCTTCCATGGTTCAGAAAAAATCAAGTTTTCAATATAGGAACATGTCCATAATCACATTTACAATGGCCACCGAGTTTTATCTTGGATGTCTGAACCACAGCTATACCAGTTTGACTTTGAGATGAATTTCCCCTCACAATGACCAAAACAGATGTAGAAAATATGCTCAATAGGGAAAAAACAGGCCACTCTGGTCAATAAAGTTTAAGTTAAACCATGATAAGCCAGAATGCCTTCCCAATACCTCTATATGTGAAGATTTTCCAATAATTTCCCCTTCTGATTGCAAATCTTTCAATAGATCAATATGTCACAGGAAGCCAGTGTGAATGCTGCCTGACTGCCCTGGGTCCAGATCATGTCCCTCTGTGCTAGGCCTCCTTCATATTGGCCTAGTTATCCATACTGAGGGGAAACTGATCAGATATTGTGGATCAGTTCAGAGGCATGTTAAAGAGAAAACATAGGCTATATATTGTATCACTTATACCAAAATATTACACAAACACTGTACATGTGCTTTTAGCAACAGACTGAAAGCAAGTAGTCATACATCCTGAGTAGTTATACTCTGTGACAACTTCACTAGATAATTGTCTTTCCATCCTCAATATCGGGACAAAAGTGAGGCTAACACAATAACTTTCAGAAACACAGACCTCAATTAACAGGAATAGAATTTAAAATCCACTGAAACATAGTATTTTTCTCTCTAAATTTCCCTTATCTCCACAAAATACAGCCAAATCAAGACTAATTTATTTGCACAATATGTCTGGTCAATTGTCTACACATGCCCCTCCATACTGATTGTGGTAGAATTCCTCAGAAGGAATCTGACACTGAATTCTCAAAAGACCTCTGAAGGTCAGGAAAGCCATGCTAAGGACCTGCCATCTGCTTCTGCCTCGGTGTATTTCTCTCATCTAGAGGTACCCCCAAATCAAGATTCCTGCAGTAGAACAGGAGACAGTATTTCCCAGTTACCTGATAAATCTGTTTGGAACCCAAGTGTCTCAATTTCTTGAGAGACCAGGCAGTGAGAAAGAAATTTTTCAAATCTACTCACAAGTGTAATTTACAAAATTGCTATAAGTCAAAACTAACTAAAGTGGAAGAGCTTTCCTATTTGGAAACACAGATGAAAACCAGTAATAATCCAGATAAGACCTTAAAAATTATCACCATATTCACCAGTTTACTCTAAACAATTCTTTTTTTAAGCCTTTTATGAAGCCATTAGGTTTTCCACTAGGATTCTTTAAGTTCTTACCCAGTTCAATGGCACAATATGAAATTTATTATATTTAAACTTGCCAAAAGTTCCTTTCTATGTACCTTCTTGAAGATGAAGCACTTTTACAAAAGCATCAGGTACAACTGTTTATAAGCAACAAAGACTTTTAAAAAGTCACGGTTAAACACTTAAACACAATGTAATTGACAAACTTGGTTACAATAACCAGAATTATGACTGATTATAATTTTACCTCTTAAAATCCTAATCTCTGGTAAAAAACCAAGCAATAAGTAATTATAAACGTTTGTCATATCAGCATTTCCTGATTGGAAATCTTACATTTTAGTCTTTCTGTCTGAACAAGGCAAAGGTAGGTAAACTTAGACCCACCCAGTAATTAATTTTCCAATATTTTACCCTATTTGAAATGACCTAGACAGTCAATGAATTCTCTTGATTTAACTCAGTTTCAGTTTGTTTGCAAGTTACCAAAAGCTGGAAAGACTATTTTAGATAAATATTCCCCAAACATAGTTATTCCTATAGAGTTTACCTACAATCCTTTATCTCATTTACATCTGAAAGGCATGAAAAAATACCAGTTCCTTCTATATAGAAAGCTAACTTCCTCTGAGGGCATAAGCAAAACCCAGTTTTAGAATGTCAGGGATTTTTTTTTTTTTTTTCAGTTTCCAAATTGCCAATATAGTTTAAACAAATAACAGTAACAGGCAATAATATAAGTCTTTGACTCATATTCACATGTCTCACTTCCAGAGGAACCAGAATCAGCATTCAAGCTAACCTTCACCTGGGTTGTCAGCTCAGCCCCTTATGGCCTTTCTCAGTACAAAAAGCAACAGATAGCCCACAACTGCAGCCTTCTTTTTTCCCCACTGGAAAGACAGCCAATTTTTCCCCAATAGCCTTAGGGTTGTCTCAGTTCCTCATATTCCCTGGATGGCTCCTGTTTATCTGGGGCAGTCAAAAAAGGGCCCCACATATGAGTTCGGCCACACAAGGATCACCCTGTAAATTTAGGGCCCCATGTATTCGAAGCTTCAAAACTTTTGATCCACTGTCCTTATTTCCTGACATCTCAGTGCCAGAGAGAGTCTCCTCCATCTCCTGGCTGCTCCGCCAATAGTTGGGCTGCACCGCCAATAGTTGGGCTGCACCACACAGGCCTGCAAGGCCTGCCCAGGTTCCAGATGGAAGAAAGGGTCTGGCCCAGAATCAGTGGCAGAAACAGTTGTTCAATGGATAGGGGAACTTACTGTTCTGAAGCAAGGTCCTAAAGTGACACCCCACCATGTGTAACAAACATGGGTAGGTCTTGGCATCAGTCTTTGGTTCCAGGGGGAGGGGGAGGTTAGAAGTAACAAGGGTAATTGATATCAGGTGGACTCATCTGTTACCAGGGAGACCAGGAGAGGTGCAGGCAGGCCCCTCACCCACCCCTTTGGTGAGATGTCTGATCTAAAAGTTAGAATGATCTCTGGCTGGGATGGGGGCGAACACGTAGGTGGGTAGGTCATGTGAGTAGAGTGGAGCTGAAGCAGGGACTGGTCAAGCAGGGAATGTAAGAGAGAAAGAGAACAGCCATCTTGGGTGACCTGATCATACACTTCGTTTTCTCCTCTAAAACTGGTGATAATAATAGTTCTTAGTTTAAAAGTGGTTGTGAAGATCAAAAGATTATGTATGCAAAACAGCATCTGTAAAAAACACATGAGATACTATTAGCTGCCTCAGAACCATTACTTAACAAGCTTACTGATAATTGGAAACACCTGAAGGCTATACTGAGGCTCTATTTCAATTCCCCAGTTCCTAGTGCAGTGCATGCATGCTCAGATGATAGGTTGTATCAGACTCTTTACAACCCCATGCACTATATGAAGCCCGTCAGGCTCCTCTGTCCATGGAACTTTCCAGTCAAGAATACTGGAGTGGGTTGCCATTTCCTACTCGAAAGGATGTTCCAGACCCAGAGATCGAATCTGTACTTCTTATGGTGTCCTGCATTGGCAGATGGGTTCTTTACCACTAGGGCCACCCAGGAAGCCCCTCTTAGTGCTCCATAAATCAAAGGAGCATAAAAGTACTCCTTTTAGAGGCTCCATAAATTTTTGAATGCTTCTCATTTATTTCTCTAGGTTGTAATTTTTTTCATCTCTCAGTTCAGTTCAGTTCAGTCACTCAAGTCATGTCCAACTCTGCGACCCCATGGACTACAGCACGCCAGGTCTCCCTGTCAATCACCAACTCTGGGAGTTTACCCAAACTCATGTCCATTGAGTCAGTGATGCCATCCAAGCATCTCATCCTCTGGCATCCCCTTCTCCTCCTGCCTTCAATCTTTCCCAGCATTAGGGTCTTTTCAAATGAGTCACATTAGGTGGTCAAAGTACTGGAGTTTCAGCTTCAGCATCAGTCTTTTCAGTGAACATTCAGGACTGATTTCCTTTAGAATTGACTGGTTTGATCTCCTTGCAGTCCAAGGGACTCTTGAGAGTCTTCTCCAACACCACAGTTCAAAAGCATCAATTCTTCCATGCTCAGCATTTTTTATACTCCAACTCACATCCATATATGACTACTGAAAAAACCATAGCTTTGACTAGACAGACCTTTGTTGGAAAAGTAATGTCTCTGCTTTTTAATAAGTTGTCTAGATTGGTCATAGCTTTTCTTCCAAAGAGCAAGCGTCTTTTAATTTCATGGCTGCAGTCTCCATCTGCAGTGATTTTGGAGCCCCAAAAAATCTCACTGTTTCCACTGTTTCATGGGGATCTTTTTGCCATGAAGTGATGGGACTGGATGCCATGATCTTAGTTTTCTGAATGTTGAACTTTCAGCCAACTTTTTCACTCTCTTCTTTCACTTTTATCAAGAGGCTCTTTAGTTCTTTTGCCATAAGGTTTCTGCCATAAGTGTGATGTCATCTGCATATCTGAGGTTATTGATATTACTTCTGGCAATCTTGATTCAAGCTTGTGCTTCCTTCAGCCCAGAGTTTCTCATGATATACTCTGCATATAAGTTAAATAAGCAGGGTGACAATATACATTTTTGACATATTCCTTTCCCGATTTGGAACCAGTCTGTTGTTCCATGTCCAGTTCTAACTGTTGCTTCTTGACCTGCATTCAGATTTCTCAGGAGCCAGGTCAGGTGGTCTGGTATTCCCATCTCTTTCAGAATTTTCCACAGTTTATTGTGATCCACACAGCCAAAGGCTTTGGCATAGTCAATAAAGCAGAAGTAGATGATTTTCTGTAACTCTTTTACTTTTTTGATGATCCAACAGATGTTGGCGATTTGATCTCTGCTTCCTCTGCCTTTTCTAAATCCAACTTGAACATCCAGAAGTTCATGGTTCATGGACTGTTAAAGCCTGGCTTGGAGAATTTTGAGCATTGCTTTACTAGCGTGTGAGATGAGTACAATTGTGCAGTAGTTTGAGCATTCTTTGGCATTGCCTTTCTTTGGAACTGGAATGAAAACTGACCTTTTCCAGTCCTGTGGCCACTGCTGAGTTTTCCAAATTTGTGGGCATATTGAGTGCAGCACTTTCATGGCATCATTTTTTAGGATTTGAAAGAGCTCAATTGGAATTCCATCATCTGCACTAGCTTTGTTCGTAGTGATGCTTCCTAAGGCCCACTTGACTTCACATTCCAGGATGTCTGGCTCTAGGTCAGTGATCACACCATCGTGATTATCTGGGTCATGAAGATCTTTTTTGTACAGTTCTTCTGTGTATTCTTGCCACCTCTTCTTAATATCTTCTGCTTCTGTTAGGTCCATACTATTTCTGTCCTTTATTGTGCCCATCTTTGCATGAAATATTCCCTTGATATCTCTAATTTTCTTGAAGAGATCACTGAGGAAGGCTTTCTTATCTCTCCTTGCTATTCTTTGGAACTCTTCATTCAAATGGGTATATCTTTCCTTTTCTCCTTCGCCTTTCACATCTCATCTTTTCTCAGATGTTTGTAAGGCCTTCTCAGACAACCATTTTGCCTTTTTGGATTTCTTTTTCTTGAGGATGGTCTTGATTACTGTCTCCTGAACAATGTCCCAAAACTCCATCCATAGTTCTTCAGGCACCCTGTCTATCAGATCTAATCCCTCGAATCTATTTGTCACTTCCACTGTATAGTCTTAAGGGATTTGATTTAGGTCATACCTGAATGGTCTAGTGGTCTTCCCTACTTTCTTCAATCTAAGTCTGAATTTGGCAATAAGGAGCTCATGATCTGAGCCACAGTCAGCTGCCACAGGTCTTGTTTTAGCTGACTGTATAGAGCTTCTCCATCTTTGGCTGCAAAGAATATAATCAATGTGATTTTGGTGTTGGCCATCTGGTGATGTCCATGTGTAGAGTCTTCTCTTGTGTTGTTGGAAGAAGGTGTTTGCTATAACCAGTGTGTTCTCTTGGCAAAACTCTGTTAAACTTTTCCCTGCTTCATTTTGTACTCCAAGGCCAATTTTGCCTGTTACTTCAGGTATTTCTTAACTTCCTACTTTTGCATTCCAGTCCCCTCTAATGAAAAAGACATCATTTTGGGGTGTTAGTTCTAGACAGTCTTGTAGGTCTTCATAGAACTGTTCAACCTCAGCTTCTTCAGCATTGTTGGTTTTGGCATAGACTTGGATTACTGAAATATTGGATGGTTTGCCTTGAAAATGAACAGAGATCATTCTGTCATTTTTGAGATTGCATCCAAGTACTGTATTTTGGACTCTTTTGTTGACTGTGATGGCTACTCCATTTCTTTTAAGGGATTTTTGCCCACAGTAGTAGATATAATGGTCATCTGAGTTAAATTCACCCATTCCAGTCCATTTTAATTTGCTGCACATAACCATGTGTGCACCAGGATCCAAGAGAAAGGAGCAATGACCCCACAAGAGACTGACCCAGACTTGCCTGTGAGTGTCCAGGAATCTATGCTGGAGGCGTGGGTCAGCAGTGGCCTGCTTCGGGTTTGGGGACACTGTAGCAGTGCTACATGGGACTCTTTGAAAGAAATTTCCATTATCTTTATTACCACCACCATAGTTTGGCCTCAGGTCAAGTAACAGGAAGGGAACACAGCCCCACCCTTCAATAGAAAATTGGATTAAAGTTTTACTGAGCATGGCCCTGCCCATCAGGACAAGGCTCCCTTTCTCCCTCAGTCAGTCTCTCCCATCAGGAAGCCTCCATAAGCCTCTTATCCTTCTTCATCAGATGGCAGAAATCAGCAGACAGACTGAAATCAACAATCACAGAAAACTAACCAGTCTAATCACATGGACCACAGCTCTGTGTAGCTCAATGAAACTATGAGCCACGCGGCATGGGGCCACCCAAGACGGATGGGTCATGGTCGAGAGTTCTGACAAAACGTGGTCCACTGGAGAAGGGAATGGCAAACCACTTCAGTATTCTTTCCTTGAGAACCCCATGAACGGTATGAAAAGGCAAAAAGATAGGACACTGAAAGATGAACTTCCCAGGCAGGCAGGTGCCCAATATGCTACTAGGGATCAGTGGAGAAATAACTCCAGAAAGAATGAAGGGATGGAGCCAAAGCAAAAATAACACCCAGTTGTGGATGTGACTGGTGATGGAAGTTAAAGTCTGATGCTGTAAAGAGCAATATTGCATAGGAACCTGGAATGTTAGGTCCACGAATCAATTTTCATCTCTAATGGGCCAAAAATCAGCTTTGCCTACCTGAAAGGATTAAAGGATTACTATGGGTCATGGAGCATGCTAAGTAGTTTATTTTTATAAAATCTCCTATGGACGGTATTATGATTTTTTCTCCACATTCTACAGACAAGGAAAGAGCTCCCATAACTTGTTCAGTTAGCAAAAAAAAGCAGAGCCAGAATTTGAATTCAGGTGTGTCTTGTGTCTGAACCAGGATGCTTGTTGTTTGTCTCTCATGAGCTTGATTATGAGAAAGGTCTTATGCCCTTATAATGTATTTGCATATGCCATTCAGTTTGTAGCAGTGGTCTCTTAACTGAGCAGTTCTCCTCTGTGAATTATGGACTCTCTTTACCTGCTACAAGTGTACCATAAAGACTGAGAATCAATATTTAGGATAAATGAGGCTGGAGTGCTCTTGCCACTGTCCCACAGACACGTCAAGTGGGTCAATTATCCAGTCTGTACATTATTCATATCCTTTTGTCTTTCTTGGAGAAGGAAATGGCAAGCCACTCCAGTAATCTTGCCTGGAAAATCCCATGGACAGAGAAGCCTGGTAGACTACAGTCCATGGGATCACAAAGAGTCGGACGCAACTGAGCGACTTCACTCACTTTCGCTTTGTCTTTCTAGTAATTCTCCAACTTTTGGCTCTTTTCTCACTCTTACTAGCAAAAACATATTTAAATCGGGCCATTGTGAAATTAATTAGTAGGTCATCTTAAAGTCACTTGGAGAAAGAAACACTAATATATGTGTACAATTATCTATGGATTTGGGTTTCCCAAGTAGTGCTAGTGGTAAGGAATCTGCCTGCCAATGTAGGAGACACAGGAGACTTGGGTTTGATCCTTAAGTTGGGCAGATCTCTTAGAGGAGGACATTGCAACCACTACAGTATTCTTGCTTGCAGAATCCCAGGGACAGAGGAGCCTGATGGGATACAGTTCATAGGATTGTAAAGAGTTGGATACAACTGAAGTGACTTAGCACGCACACTTCTATGAATTTAGTATCATTATTTACACTTCCAACCTTCAATGTACTCATATATAAGATGAGAATACCAAAATTCCTTCACTACATTCATGAAAATTAAAATTGAAATGTACAGATCCCACTATAGTATGTGGTATGTTCAACAATCAATAAGCCACAGCATAGTGTGAATAGGAATTGGGATGAAGGTTGAAGTTTTTTAAACCAAAGTAACCACAGAATAATCAACATCGAGGAAAATGTGGCTGATTGCTCACATATTATGTAAATATTGAATTCATATCAACTGTGGCCTTCAGGTTTAGAAGAGGACTCACACAAGTACGACTATATAGAACACAAATTTAACAAGTATGGTGATCAAACATTACATATGCCAAAGTCTCCATTCTACATAGATTATCTCTAACTCAATATATATTATATATATGTATGTATTTCTGTATTTTCTAGTTTTTTTCCCCATTATTATTCTGAAATATAAACTTCATTCATTCATATTGAGCACTTATCACATACCCAAGCTCTGCTGAAAGTTTTTTAAAAAGTGATATATACACTATGTCTTCAAGAAACTCAGTCTAGTGAAAAGAGAAACAACAGTTAATTAGACTCCAGGGAAAGAAATGCTAACAGAGATATTCATAACACAATATGGCAGTAATGAAGAAGACATGGCTATGCTCTGCTAGGGGCATTAAGTAACGCAGGAAGCGAAGAGTGGTCTTTGCTAAATTGGCTCACACCCCAAACTTGTTCATTTTATTTCTCAGTAGAAACCACTGCAATGGAAGCTAAAAGATATGGAGGCAAAATAGAAATGTTCATAGGTCGATGCTTAAGCATTCTTTATCCATGGCCTCGTCCAGGAGGCGAGTGAGAGAAGAGCATTGAAAATTGAATCAAAGAGAATTCTTTCTAATTGAACAAAAATCATTCATTTGGCAGCTCTTTGGACCAAGAAGCACATCATTTCACCTCTTTTGTCACCCTCTGTTCCTCCATACATATTTTCAATATATCAAGTGCTCTGAATATATCGCCTTACTTAACACTAACAGGTCAGTGAATTAGAAATTAATGACCCAGTTACAACACTGTAAAAAAACAAGTTTGAGGTTTTGGCCAAGTCTACCTAGCCGCTTAGTAGTAATCAGTTATCAAATGTCTTCTCTTGCACAGCTTCAATACTTTGGGAAAGGAGAGAGCTGGACCACTTTACGAGTATTGTCATGTCCCATTCTATAAATGCTGAGTACTTCTAAAGAAAGCTCCTGAATTTATTTCTATTTTACCTATGATTCACTTGTTCAATAAAAAATAAAAAGATAAGAAAGTGAGACCTAGTTAGATATATGCCTTTTGCATGTATTAGGCGTGCATAGAAATGTAACTTTTTATCTACAGTTGTACAAATTTCAGAAAGTGTTAGAATCATTGAGATTTGAAATAACTAGTCATTGTTTTCACTGGCATTTTCCATGTCAATGGGTAAATACTGATATCGGACATACTATCAATAACATTATTTTGAACTTGTATAATTCATCTAAGTAATTTAAATATTGATAGAACAACTAAATTATCAGTCTTTCATAATGAAGAACAAAAAGTTAAAAAATTTGGGCAAGAACACACAGTAAATTAATAGAGAAGCAGATACATTTACAAAAGCTAATGAGTTCAATTGAGTGTTAAATTCTTATTTGTAAAATCAGGAAGAACTTAGAACTCACAAAGTTATTGTACATGATTACTTTTCTTTAGTCGAAGAAGGCAATGGCAACCCACTCCAGTACTCTTGCCTGGAAAATCCCATGGACGGAGGAGCCTGGTAGGCTTCAGTCCAGGGGGTTGCTAAGAGGCGAACAGGACTGAGCGACTTCACTTTGACTTTTCACTTTCCTGCATTGGAGAAGGAAATGGCAATCCACTCCAGTGTTCTTGCTTGGAGAACCCCAGGGACAGGGGAGCCTGGTGGGCTGCCGTCTGTGGGGTCACACAGAGTCATCAAATCCATAAAATAAAGCTGTAAGAATATAGTTTTGGCCACATGAAAAGAACATATGTGTTATTGGAGTACTTCATCATTCTCTAAGTAGAGAGGTAATTAGTGTTAAAAACCTGGAGAAGGCAATTCTTAAAGTAAAAAGGGGCATCTTTATTCATCTGCTTAAGTCCCTCAAGAAGATACTGTGATGATTAATTGGATCATGACTAGAGAGTAGTTTTTGAAAAAAATAAACCTTAGTACTCAAAATTATTAGCCTGATTTCACAGTTATCTCCAATTTCTACCCTTTCTTGACTTAAATTTCAATTTTATTGGAAAATTGAAAGCATAAAAATCACTCAATGCCAGAGGCACACTCTCTTTTAAGAGGTTATGTAAAGGATAAGAAGAGGCAGACTTTAGTTAATACTTTGTGCAACTTGATGCCTCAGAACAACCCTGTAAGAAATCAAATTTCTGCTGTTTGGCAGCTGCATCTCAAAGGATTCAGTGAAGTTTTAGACCCATTATGGAATGATCCTGCAGGAGGGAAGGACAGAGAGCAATTAGTCTGACATCTCCGTTTCATATTAAAAAAAAAACACAACAAACAATTGAAAGCAGGAATAGCAAAGTGATTTGCCCCATCTAGTGCTATTGCTTAATACACTTCTGACTTAAACACAATCTCTCTCTATTCTGTTGTTCAATGTTTCTCTCTTCTGTCTGTGGGCATTTTGGGTATGGACACGCATATAAGCATCAGGCTATGTCTCCCTTACAATATATAAGGAGAATGTTTTTCTGGAACAGATACTGTTTCCAACATCCAAAAACAAATACCATTTAGATTAGTGGTGAGATATGTGTGAGAGCTCAGGGACTTGAGTGCTTATCTACAGCGTGGAGATTGCTCAGCGGATAGCTCCTGATCAGAACATGTTCATAATTAGAATTACAACAAGAGGTTGCCAATCGTGATTCTACCCTCAGCAATGTAAAAACCACTCCGGACTCTGGTAGAAAAACAGAGAGGATAGTTCCTTGGGAAAAGGAAAAGTCCTCAGGTTATAACTGATGTAGCTAACTCACTGCTTGGAGCTCAGAACATCAGTGATATCAATAATTTCTTCTTTAAATAATGCAAGAAATTAAAGCCCATATTTCATATTTACAATGATGTCCCCTTTAGAAGATAAATGTTTAAACTGCTTTTAGGAGGGCCAATCAATGAATGAAAATGTATCTCCATTTTTTAAGTGGCAACTTTATTTTCTTTTTGTTTTGTATAAATCCTAGATTCCTGTGAAACATTGCAATTGTGCCTATCTAATCTCCTTTTTCATTGGAGAAGAAAATGGCAACCCACTCCAGTGCTCTTGCCTGGAAAATCCCATGGACGGAGGAGCCTGGTAGGCTGCAGTCCATGGGGTCGCTAGGAGTCAGACACGACTGAGCGATTTCACTTTCACTTTTCACTTTCATGCATTGGAGAAGGAAATGGCAACCCACTCCAGTGTTCTTGCCTGGAGAATCCCAGGGACAGGGAAGCCTGGTAGGCTGCAGTCTATGGGGTCACACAGACTCGGACACTACTGAAGTGACTTAGCAACAGCAACATAGCAAATCTCCTTTTTAAATCAATCAACGATTTATCTATGGAGTCTATTTATCACAAGGTAAGCCCATAAGTTCAAATAATTTAAAAAGGAGAGACAGGGATCAAGACCATCCCCATGGAAAAGAAATGCAAAAAAGCAAAATGGCTGTCTGGGGAGGCCTTACAAATAGCTGTGAAAAGAAGAGAAGTGAAAAGCAAAGGAGAAAAGGAAAGATATAAACATCTGAATGCAGAGGAGGGAGGAGGGTTCAGGATGGGGGAACACATGTATACCTGTGGCAGATTCATTTTGATATATGGCAAAACAAATACAATATTGTAAAGTCAAATAAAATAAAAAAAAAAAAAAAGAAAGCCTTCAGCGATCAATGCAAAGAAATACAGGAAAACAACAGACTGAGAAAGACTAGAGATTTCTTCAAGAAAATCAGAGATACCAAAGGAACATTTCATGCACAGATGGGCTCGATAAAGGACAGAAATGGTATGGACCTAACAGAAGCAGAAGATATTAAGAAGAGGTGGCAAGAATACACAGAAGAACTGTATAAAAAAGAGCTTCATGACCCAGATAATCATGATGGTGTGATCACTGACCTAGAGCCAGACATCCTGGAATGTGAAGTCAAGTGGGCCTTAGAAAGCATCACTACGAACAAAGCTAGAGGAGGTGATGGAATTCCAGTGGAGCTATTCCAAATCCTGAAAGATGATGCTGTGAAAGTGTTGCGCTCAATATGCCCACAAATTTGGAAAACTCAGCAGTGGCCACAGGACTGGAAAAGGTCAGTTTTCATTCCAATCCCAAAGAAAGGCAATGCCAAAGAATGCTCAAACTACCACACAATTGCACTCATCTCACATGCTAGTAAAGTAATGCTCAAAATTCTCCAAGCCAGGCTTCAGCAATATGTGAACTGTGAACTTCCTGATGTTCCAGCTAGTTTTAGAAAAGGCAGAGGAACCAGAGATAAAATTGCCAACATCTGCTGGATCATGGAAAAAGCAAGAGAGTTCCAGAAAAACATCTGTTTCTGCTTTCTTGACTATGCCAAAGCCTTTGACTGTGTGGATCACAATAAACTGTGGGAAATTCTGAAAGAGATGGGAATATCAGACCACCTGACCTGTCTCCTGAGAAATCTGTATGCAGGTCAGGAAGCAACAGTTAGAACTGGACATGGAACAACAGACTGGTTCCAAATAGGAAAAGGAGTACGTCAAGGCTGTATATTGTCACCCTGCTTATTTAACTTATATGCAGAGTACATCATGAGAAACGCTGGACTGGAAGAAACACAAGCTGGAATCAAGATTGCCGGGAGAAATATCAATAACTTCAGATATGCAGATGACACCACCCTAATGGCAGAAAGTGAAGAGGAACTAAAAGCCTCTTGATGAAAGTGAAAGTGGAGGGTGAAAAAGTTGGCTTAAATCTCAACATTCAGAAAACGAAAATCATGGCATCCGGTCCCATCACTTCATGGGAAATAGATGGGGAAACAGTGAAAACAGTGTCAGACTTTATTTTTCTGGGCTCCCAAATCACTGCAGATGGTGACTGCAGCCATGAAATTAAAAGACGCTTACTCCTTGGAAGGAAAGTTATGACCAACCTAGATAGCATATTCAAAAGCAGAGACATTACTTTGCCAACAAAGGTCCGTCTAGTCAAGGCTATGGTTTTTCCTGTGGTCATGTATGGATGTGAGAGTTGGACTGTGAAGAAGGCTGAGTGCCAAAGAATTGATGCTTTTGAACTGTGGTGTTGGAGAAGACTCATGAGAGTCCCTTGGACTGCAAGGAGATCCAACCAGTCCATTCTAAAGGAGATCAACCCTGGGATTTCTTTGGAAGGAATGATTCTGAAGCTGAAACTCCAATACTTTGGCCACCTCATGCGAAGGGTTGACTCATTGTAAAAGACTCTGATGCTGGGAGGGATTGGGGGCAAGAGGAGAAGGGGACGACAGAGGATGAGATGGCTGGATGGCATCACTGACTCGATGGACGTGAGTCTGAGTGAACTCCGGGACTTGTTGATGGACAGGCTGGCCTGGCGTGCTGGGATTCATGGGGTCGTGAAGAGTCCGACACGACTGAGCGACTGATCTGATCTGAATTTTAAACTAACAAAGACAGCAAAAAAGCCTAAATAATGCTGAGCAGACTATTGCTTTCAAGCAATCATGGCTATAAGCTCATATCTACCCAGTACAAATTATTTGCTTCTGTAGGAAAAGGAATGAATAATAAAATGACTTTTCCTACAAGTTTTGTTAAAAGTTCCTTTTAATTTATTTTACTCCTCTTCCTTTTTGAAAATAAATGATATTCTCAGATTATTTGGAAGGAGGTTTGGAATTTAACATCAATAATTTGCAATAGTGGTTTATTTATGTTTGCATGATTGAACAGATCCACAGTTTATCCTTTAGTATATTTGTGTGTGTATATTTCTATGTGTCTGCGCATGTACTTTAGTTTCACTTAAAATGCTTTTTGCATCTTTTAGGTGTAATCTGTATGCTAAAAAAACTGCACATATTTAATATATACAATTTGGTGAGTTTAGATACATACATACAACAGTGATATCATCACCATATCACCATGTGCTTAGTCACTCAGTTGTGTCCTACTCTTTGCCACCCCATGGGCTACAGCTCACCAGGCTCCTCTGTCCTTGGGGATTCTCCAGGCAAGAATACTGGAGTGGTTGCCATGCTCTACTCCAGGGGATCTTCCCAAACCAGGGACTGAATCCAGGTCTTCTGCACTGCAGGCAAATTCTTTACTGATTGAGCCTCTAGCCCATCATCACTATAGTCAACTTTATAAACATATCCATTGCCTCCAAAAGTTTTCTACTGTCCCTTTTCTTTATTTACTCTTTGTTGGATAAGAACAGTTTACATGAGACCTACCCTCTTAACAATTTTTTTAAATTTTATTTTATTTTTTAACTTTAAAATATTGTATTGGTTTTGCCATATATCAAAATGAATCCGCCACAGGTATACATGTGTTCCCTATCCTGAACCCTCCCCCCTCTTCCCTCCCCATACCATCCCTCTGGGTCATCCCAGTGCACCAGCCCCAAGCATCCAGTATTGTGCATCGAACCTGGACTGGCGACTCGTTTCATATATGATATTATACATGTTTCAATGCCATTCTCCCAAATCATCCCACCCTCTCCCTCTCTCACCGAGTCCAAAAGACTGTTCTATACATCAGTGTCACTTTTGCTGTATACAGGATTATTGTTACCATCTTTCTAAATTCCATATATATGCATTAGTATACTGTATTGGTGTTTTTCTTTCTGGCTTACTTCACTCTGTATAATAGCCTCAGTTTCATCCACCTCAGCAGAAAAAGAAATAAAAGGAATCCAAATTGGAAAAGAAGAAGTAAAACTCTCACTGTTTGCAGATGACATGATCCTCTACATAGAAAACCCTAAAGAGTCCACCAGAAAATTACTAGAACTAATCAATGAATATAGTAAAGTTGCAGGATATAAAATCAACACACAAAAATCCCTTGCATTCCTACACACTAATAATGAGAAAACAGAAAGAGAAATTAAGGAAACAATTCCATTCACCATTGCAACGGAAAGAATAAAATACTTAGGAATATATCTACCTAAAGAAACTAAAGACCTGTATATAGAAAACTGTAAAACACTGATGAAAGAAATCAAAGAGGACACTAACAGATGGAGAAATATACCATGTTCATGGATTGGAAGAATCGATATAGTGAAAATGAGCATACTACCCAAAGCAATTTATAGATTCAATGCAATCCCTATCAAGCTACCAATGGTATTCTTCACAGAGCTAGAACAAATAATTTCACAATTTGTATGGAAATACAAAAAACCTCGAATAGCCAAAGCAATCTTGAGAAAGAAGAATGGAACTGGAGGAATCAACCTGCCTGACTTCAGGCTCTATTATAAAGCCACAGTCATCAAGACAGTATAGTACTGGTACAAAGACAGAAATATAGATCAATGGAACAAAATAGAAAGCCCAGAGATAAATCCACGCACGTATGGATACCTTATCTTTGACAAAGGAGGCAAGAATATGCAATGGATTAAAGACAATCTCTTTAACAAGTGGTGCTGGGAAAACTGGTCAACCACTTGTAAAAGAATGAAACTAGAACACTTTCTAACACCATACACAAAAATAAACTCAAAATGGATTAAAGATCTAAACGTAAGACCAGAAACTATAAAACTCCTAGAGGAGAACATAGGCAAAACACTCTCTGACATACATCATAGCAGGATCCTCTATGACCCACCTCCCAGAATATTGGAAATAAAAGCAAAAATAAACAAATGGGACCTAATTAAACTTAAAAGCTTCTGCACATCAAAGGAAATTATAAGCAAGGTGAAAAGACAGTCTTCAGAGTGGGAGAAAATAATAGCAAATGAAGCAACTGACAAACAACTAATCTCAAAAATATACAAGCAACTCCTACAGCTGAATTCCAGAAAAATAAATGACCCAATCAAAAAATGGGCCAAAGAACTAAATAGACACTTCTCCAAAGAAGACATACAGATGGCTAACAAACACATGAAAAGATGCTCAACATCACTCATTATCAGAAATGCAAATCAAAACCTCTATGAGGTACCATTTCACACCAGTCAGAATGGCTGAGATCCAAAAGTCTACAAGCAATAAATGCTGGAGAGGGTGTGGAGAAAAGGGAACCCTCTTACACTGTTGGTGGGAATGCAAACTAGTACAGCCACTATGGAGAACAGTGTGGAGATTCCTTAAAAAACTGGAAATAGAACTGCCTTATGATCCAGCAATCCCACTGCTGGGCATACACACTGAGGAAACCAGAATTGAAAGAGACACGTGTACCCCAATGTTCATCGCAGCACTGTTTATAATAGCCAGGACATGGAAGCAACCTAGATGTCCATCAGCAGATGAATGGATAAGAAAGCAGTGGTACATATACACAATGGCGTATTACTCAGCTATTAAAAAGAATACATTTGAATCAGTTCTAATGAGGTGGATGAAACTGGAGCCTCTTAACAATTCTTAAGTGCACAGTACCGAACTGTCACCTCTACGCACTCTGTTGTGCAGCAGATCTCTAGAATTTATTTCTTTTTTATAACTATAACTTTATACCCATTGAATACCTTATTTCCCTCTCCTCCCATCTCCTGGAAACCACTATTCTATTATCTGCTTCTGTAAGTTTGAATATTTCTTTTAACTCATATATACAGAATCATGCAGCTATTTGCCCTTCTGTGACTGACCTTTCACACTTACGGCACCATAACTTCCAAGTTCATATATGTTGTTCTTAAGGCCAAATAATATTATAGTGTATGTACATATGATATTCTTTATCTATTCATTTATTAATAGACATTTATATTGCAAAGTTGCAGAACACAAAATCAATATACCAAAAATCAGCTGTATTTCTATACACTAACAATGATATATCTGAAAAGGAAATTAAGAAAATAATTCTATTTACAATAGTATAAAAAGGAACAAAATACTTAGAAATAAACTTAACCCAAGAGGTGAAAGATCTGTATCCTGAAAACTATATTGATTAAATAAATTAAAAAAAACACAAATGGAAAGACATCCATGCCCGTGGATTAGAAGATAATACTATTCAGTTCAGTCACTCAGTCGTGTCAAACTCTTTGCAACCCCATGGACTGCAGTATGCCAGGCTTCCCTGTCCATCACCAACTCCTGGAGCTTACTCAAACTCATGTCCATTGAGTTGGTAATGCCATTCAACCATCTCATCCTCTGTCGTCCCTTTCTCCTACTGCCTTCAATCCTTCTGAACATCAGGGTCTTTTCCAATGAGTTAGTTCTTTGCATCAGGTGGCCAAAGTATTGGAGTTTCAGCTTCAGCATCAGTCCTTCCAATGAATATTCAGGACTGATTTCCTTTATGATGGACTGGTTGGATCTCCTTGCTGTCCAAGGGACTCTCAAGAGTCTTCCCCAACACCACAGTTCAAAAGCACCAATGCTTCAGTGCTCAGCTTTCTTTATAGTCCAACTCTCACATCCATATGTGACTACTGGAAAAACCAAAGCTTTGACTAGATGGACCTTTGTTGGCAAAATAATGTCTCTGCTTTTTAATATGCTGTCTAGGCTGATCATAACTTTTCTTCTAATGAGCAAGCATCTTTTAATTTCATGGCTGCAGTCACCATCTGCAGTGATTTTGCAGCCCCAAAAACAAGGTCTGTCACTGTTTCCATTGTTTCCCCATCTGTTTGCCATGAAGTGATGGGACCAGATGCCATGATCTTAGTTATTTGAATGTTGAGTTTTAAGCCAACTTTTTCCACTTTCCTCTTTCACTTTCATCAAGAGGCTCTTTAGTTCTTCTTTGCTTTCTGCCATAAGTGTGGTATCTGTTAAAATGTTCATATTTAAACAAATTTAAAGATCTCTTTTTGATATATTTCAATGTACATGTACCAGATGTTAGTGAAATGTAAGAAAAAATGGGAAATTTTCCTAAGTTTAATGATGAAAGTGAAATAACACAGACCTCTACTTGTGGGTTTATTCATTGCATGTAATTTCACTCTCTTCATCATTTTATTGATATTTTATCTCTGTCCTCATGTTTTAAACATTTAAAAGCACTTGAAATTGATTTTTTGAGTTGATCCTCTTAGAACCTCAGTGAAATTCACAGTACCATTATTCTCATTTTATGGATAAGAAAATCCAGGCACAAGCGGTCAAGTGATTTTCCGAAGTTCCATAGGGAGTCAGTAGGGATTTGTGTAGAAATGAAGTTTGTGTCTCTCAGAGTTTGGTTAACTTAATAGCATTCTAATTGATGACATTATAACTGAATAGCAAATATATAAAATATGATAATATGTCTCAAACTATAATAACTTATGGCAGTATTTCCCAGATCTTTTTTTAAACACACATGGGGAGGGAGTATTACTTTTTAAGGTCATATAAGATCTAGTCTGGGAATTGGTTTTATTTGAATAGGAGGAAAATCTTCACTCAAATCTCCATTTTACTGACAACAACATGAACATGCTAGAAAGGTAAAACTTCAGAGATTTCCCTTTATACAGGTGTTTTTCTTATCTCCCAAATACTGGAAACATTTTAAGGATTCTTTGAAGAAAAGGGAACACATATTACCTCATCCTTCCTTTACATTTTAAAAGCTCTTATGGAGTATTTCTTCATAGATAAACTTATATGTAGATAGTTTCTCTATGTCTTCTGTAAACCTAAAGCGAGGTAATAATTTATGTGAAACTCCATTTATGGCAGTATGAGACAGATTTAGAGCTATTGTTCAAAGCTTTTTTGATGTGTTTCTAGTAGAAAACTGGGGAGGGAAGATAAAAGCTCTAAAAGAGTTTATACCGCTTTTATTTATTTGTGTATTTTCGAGATTATACACTGTGAGGTTGGAGAAAATCTTAAAATTGCCGCAAATACTGAAATAAATGATGAAGTAGTATAAAGTATAGTTTAAAACAAGGGACATTTGAGAAAAAACTCTGTTAGGTTATCTATAGATATGATGTTCCAATCTTTTCTATTTATCTTGCAGGCATATTAAAGTTTGTTATTTTATTTTCTTGAGAGGCATTATGTGGATATAGCTTATATATTCAAGGACTTGATAGAACTATTCTTATCATATAGTATTGCTAATACTGCTTGTTCAACTGCTATCTACTATTTCAAAATCATGACTTAAATTAATCCACTCTTTAGTCTCATAGATAATGAGATTCCTAGGGTAAATATTTCACAGTGGGTAGAATTTTTCCTAGAAGAGCTGAAGGAGAAAACCTTTCCACATTTCATATTTGCATTGACCTTAATAATTGACTGAACATTTTATTGACCAAAATCTCTAAGTAAATGCAAAAGGGTAGTAAAAAAACAAACACCCAAAATTTCTATCATTTCATATCTCTTAAAGGCAGCTTTATTAACGTTCAAGTAATGGCATTTGGTAAGTATAATATAATGAACATCCTTTTCTTGATGGCTTGAAAAACAAAAATGAAAGCTTCATAATCACTAAGATGTTAGTCTGAAAAGAGCTGAATTTAATTTATTGCTGAAATGTTGATTTTACCTTCATCATGTTTCTAGTAGTTTCTAGTAGTCTTTTTCTTTTTATTATTAATACTAAAGAGTGGTATGTTTATCTGTAAATATGTTACAATACATACACAGACTCACACACATACAAATTACAGTATGTAATCCTACCATGGAGATAATGTGAACATTTAATTTCCATCTTTAAAGATATAATAAAATTGTAATTCAGGACATGAAGTTGTTTTTTCTGCTGATAACCTTAGTTTTCATCATTTGATTAAATATGATTATCCATAACTATTAAGAAGCACCTTTCTCAACCATAGCTTAAGTTATGTGTAAAAAGGAAAAAATGAAATCAGATTGCTCAATCACAATACTCCACGCATCTTTAAAAATATTGGTCAGACTTGTAGATGTTTGCTGTATGCATCCCTTATGTATGATGACTGAAGTTAAAAACATGTGAAACTCAGTTAGTGCTTGTATCTTAATAATGTAATTAAATATTTTTAAAAATTGACTTTCCATTTTTACTTGTGTATAGATTTCCTTATTGCAACTCCAGCAACTATTGCTTATCATTCTGATACAATTATAGTAAGACACTGTTCTTTTCCTAATATTCTTTTCAAACAAAGGAGGGATAAACATATTTTTAAAACATATTTTTATCTTTTTTTTTTTTTTTTTTTTTTTTTTTGGCATTTTTCTTACCTAGAGGACTCCCTGATGAGATTTAATCATGATTAGTGAACAATACTTCTTTTTTTTTTTTTTTTTTTCACTTTCTTTTTTTTTTTTTTTTATTTTATTTTTAAACTTTACATAACTGTATTAGATTTGCCAAATATCAAAATGAATCCGCCACAGGTTTACATGTGTTCCCCATCCTGAACCCTCCTCCCTCCTCCCTCCCCATTCCATCCCTCTGGGTCGTCCCAGTGCACCAGCCCCAAGCATCCAGTATCGTGCATCGATCCTGGACTGGCAACTCATTTCATACATGATATTTTACATGTTTCAATGCCATTCTCCCAAATCTTCCCACCCTCTCCCTCTCCCACAGAGTCCATAAGACTGTTCTATACATCGGTGTCTCTTTTGCTGTCTCGTACATAGGGTTATTGTTACCATCTTTCTAAATTCCATATATATGCGTTAGTATACTGTATTGGTGTTTTTCTTTCTGGCTTACTTCACTCTGTATAATTTAAAACATATTTTTAAAAAAGACTTCTGGGAGGCATCATAATGTGAGCAGGACAGAAAGAGATATTATTTTTTAAAGAGCAACATTTATTTTGTCCAAAAAACTAGAGATATCAGCTTTTATCCTTTTGAGAAGTGCCAATGCTGAAAGAGAGTAACTTTTGTTACTGTTCAGCTACTTCATTAAAAAAAAAAAACTTTCCTGTATCTGTGATATAAAATGTTACACATTTAACATTTCTGAAATTAGGATATACGCAGTAGAGAAATAGAGCATATGGGATTTACTTTCAAAGCCAGTATTCAAGGTAAGAATTATATGCCACAAAAAATAGGCTTTAATTCTTGAAAATGCCCATAGAAAATAAAATAGATAGCATGTCCAGTCTTGTTCAATACATACTAAAAGAGTCATGTGGTGAAAATTACATGTCTGTAAATACTAGAAGCCCAGATCACAAGATATATTCTGGGTAATAGGAAATGAATGAGAAAATGGGAAATTCACTTCTGTCATTTCAAGATCACTCCAGCCCATATACTCAAGTGAGAAATGGTCACTAACATAATTTATCCTTTTTCAGTCCAGTTCAGTCTCTCAGTTGTGTCTGACTCTTTGTGACCCCCATGAACCACAGCATGCCAGGCCTCCCTGTCCATCACCAACTCCCGGAGTCCACCCAAAGCTATGTCCATTGAGTTGGTGATGCCATCCAACCATCTCATCCTCTGTCATCCCCTTTTCCTCCTGCTCTCAATCTTTTCCATCTTCAGGGTCCTTTCAAATGAGTCAGCTCTTTGCATCAGGTGTCCAAAGTATTGGAGTTTCAGCCTCAGAATCAGTCCTTCCATCCTTCCACCCAGGACTGATCTTCCTTAGGATGGACTGGATGGATCTCCTTGCAGTCCAAGGGACTCTCAAGAGTCTTCTCCAACACCGCAGTTCAAAAGCATCAATTCTTCGGCACTCAGCTTTCTTTATAGTCCAACTCTCACATCCATACATGACCACTGGAAAAACCATAGCCTTGACTAGACAGACCTTTGTTGGCAAAGTAATGTCTTTGCTTTTTAATATGCTGTCTAGGTTGGTCATAACTTTCCTTCCAAGGAGTAAGCGTCTTTTAATTTCATGGCTGCAATCACCATCTGCAGTGATTTTGGAGCCCAGAAAAATAAAGTTTAAAAAAAATTGATCCTTTTAAAATTATGTTTTTCTCTTTTTCTCTCTCTCATTCTCTCCCACCTGCTACCCTTCTTCTCTCCCTCCTGTCTCTCTTCACATCCCTACTCCTTCTTTCTCTTCCTCTCTCAGCAGAAAAAAAAAAGTTGAATTCATGTGATTAAAATACAATCACTGAAAAATCTGAAGGTGCTGATAAGGAATTAAGACAATGGAACATTTTCAACACAGCCATCCTGCATGAAATCTGTCGGGATTACAATTATCAATAGGTGTTATTGTAATTAAATATTTAGTAAGTTACAATCCATAGGGTTGCCAAGAGTCGAACACGACTGAAGATACTTAGAAAAAACCATGCATGCAAGTTTTTACCATGCACGCACACAGGTTTTAACCAGGTGCATAATAGCATTTTTAGAAACTAGAATTCTATCTGGGGATGAGCATCTTTGCAGTCTCCCTCTGCCTTGCTCCAGTGGGTAGGTGCCATCTTTTTTTAAGAGTGGGTCAGAACTGAAAATAAATGCTCCAAAAGGTTATAATCCAATATGAAGAATCATTATGTCATTCCATATTCTGTTAATTAAGCCTAAGATGACATACTAGCCATACACCATGGTTGACTTGTATTTTTCTTGCTGTCAATCCCTCAAACCCTTTTTTTTTTTTTTGAGTTTGTATATATATTTTTCTTTTTTTCCACAAACTGTATAAATACTTTTATTAAATCACATTATCCATTTCCTCCAATTCAAGGAAGTACCTGCTTGTAGTGGGGAGGTAAAGAGAAGGGAAAGGTATTATCCCTGTATATTTAAAATTATCATCCAAGAGAAAGAGTTTTAATTTTTATGTGTATAGTTCCCCAAGAATAACTCGTTAAATTAGTAGCCAGTGGATAATCCATGATAAAGTGATATCTTCTTAATAGCTTGTCTGTATAGCAGCCTTATATATCCATCAATGGATTCATCCAACAAGCATGAATCCAGCATCTACCATACACAAAGTACTATGCAAGATATAGTGATCAATAACATTTGTGACTTTGCTCTCAAGCATAGAGCAGGATCTCTGTTACATAAAGGTCTTTTCCCTTTGGCTCAGTGGTAAAGAATCTGCCTGCCATGCAGGTGATATAGGTTCAAGCCCTAGCTTGGGGAGATCCCCTGGAGAAGGAAATGGCAACCCATTCCAGTATTTTTGCCTGAGGAGCCCGGCAGGCTGTAGTCCATTGAGTCACCAAGGAGTCGGCCATGACTTAGTGACTAAACAATATCTTTCCTAGTTTGAATTATGAACGCTGCAGAATTCTTATCACTGCTATAGTCACAAGTATCCACAATCACTAGAATGTCATTTTCCTCAATATATTCACTGATTTAATGAATGTGTGTAAGTGTAGTTGTGTGTGAATGATACTGCAGCAACTGCTGAAGTTAAAACAGTCCAGAAATGCAGTTATGTTTTACAGACATAAATGAGAACTGACAGTTCTATTCCTGAACTTAAAATACATAATATCACCTGTTGTGCTTCATTATGCATTCTGGATTTCTCTGTGAAATCTCTGACATAGGAAATTATGTGCAGACAGGATAAAGCTCATTAACAAATCTACTTAGTTTGTCAGGGCAAAATTTATCCTTCGTGTAGTTATAAACTTCTGCACTGGTGAAGTGAAAGTGAAAGTGATAGTCACTCAGTTGTGTCCCACTCTTGTGACCCCATGGACTGTAGCCCACCAGGCGCCTCTGTCCACGGGATTCTCCAGGCAAGAATACTGCAGGGAGTTGCCACTTTCTTCTCCAGAGGATCTTCTTGACTCAGGGACCTGGTCTCCTGTATTACAGGCAAATTCTTTACCATCTGAGCCACCAGGGAAACCCTACACTGGTAACAAAAACTTAACGATATCATCTAAAGGATTTTATTTTCTCATTTGTGGAATAAATAGGAATGTGTTTACTCTCATTGGGTTGTTTTGTACATAGATTGTATATACATGAGGAAAGAAAACTTTGTGCTGCGTCAGAAGAATTTTAAAGATTTAGAAGTAAGGGTTAGCAAGTGCTTACCACAACTTGGTTTTCTTTTGTAAAAAATATTTAATACAGACTATCAATACAACATTCAAATATTTATAGAATACAGTGCAAATTATTGTAATTTGCCATGTAAGTGAAGTTCTGTAAGGAGAGTGTAAATATTAGTCCCTTACAGGTTAATCCATCTTCTTCCATAGACTTCAGATTGAACTTCTAACTTTTGATGGCTAGTTTATAATTTTTTCTTCATGTTCATAAAAACAACTTGATTAAAAGAATGTGGTTGCCTCAAGGTAAAATTATTCCTACTACTATAAAAAATCAATAGTACTTCATGCTCTGAAATCAATACATATGATTATTGTATAAATAACATCTTTGTAGAAAAAATCAATTTTTTACCTTCAGACAAAGGTAATTCCTTCTCAATTCCTCAAAAATGCATATGTACATATATACACATGCATTTATATATATATATTTATAAAGAAAGAATAAGAGAAAGCATGATATTTTTTTCTGAAAATATTATAGGGGCATATCTACATGTATATATCAATACTGAAGTTAGGTATAAAATAAGGATTTTCTTACACTACATTCAAGGAATCAAGATAACTAATGACTTTCAAGAATACAATTTTAAAGGATTTAAAATCTCTATGTATTCAATCTTTATGGAACAAAAGGTTACATGAACAAAATGCAGAGTATAAAATCAATAGGAAAACAAAGAAACTTTTAGAGAAATAAAACAGTAGCAAAACTAACATTTCTTTCAGTCTGTGATATTTTGAATTGACAAAAAATGAAGCAAGAAAACAAAGTGAACATAACAAATGGATATAGGAATAGAGATACACTTTACTTTTAAGGAACTATGTACCATTTACAAAATTTGACCACATATTAGGCCTCAAAATAAAATTCTGTAGATGCTAAAAGTATCCATTTAATAGAAATTACTCACTGTTCAAAGTGTAATCAAGCCAGATATTAACTGAAAAACAGAAAAATTATATATATATATATATGAGAAAAGAAAGAAAATTCCATATTTAAATTAAGAATTTGTATATTTTCTTTGGTGAGGCATTGTTCAGATCTTTTGCTCAAATTTTATCAGGTTCTGTCTTTTCTTATTTTTGAGTTTGAAAGTGTGAAAGTGTTAGTAGCTCAGTCGTGTCCGGCTCTGCCACCCCATGGACTGTAGCCCGCCAGGCTCCTCTGTCCATGGAATTCTCTAGGTGTGAATCCTGGAATGGGTTGCCATGCCCTTCTCCAAGGGATCTTCCCAACCCCTGATCAAACCTGGGTCTCCAGCACTGCAAGCAGATTGTTTACCATTTGAGCCACTAGGGAAGCCCATTATTTTAGTTTAATTATGTTTTTTAAAAAGAAGAGAATAATAACAACTTTTAATATGCTGATGGAGATAATCCACTAGAGGGTGAAAGATAATGAAAGAGAGAAGAGAATTGCTGGAGCACAATGTGAGGATGTGAGAAAGACTGGGTATAGTCCTCAAGTCTTAATGACTTAACCACTGAATTTATGTTATATGAAAACTAAATAGTATCTATTTCATACATGCTATTCAATATACTGAATATATATAAAGCTTATACACATATATATTATGAAAGTATGTTTATATACTGATATACAATTATAGAAACCTAGAAAATTAATTATGAGGTAAATCTCACAATTGTTAGAGAAATATCATGACAGAATACTTTATTTTCCTGAAATTTTCACATTTTAAAGTGGTATTATGTTTTAAAAACTACAGTAGTAACTAGTATGTTCATTTCTTAAATTTAGAAAGAAGTTATTTTCCCCCTGTATTTGCTTTCACTAAATTCCTTCTGATTTAACATATAGGCTTGTAACATACAGGCTTGTAAAAAAATATAATAACACTATATGTGAGGTCAGAGGGAAGGTCAGGTGAACAGGAATATAGTTTATTATTTATAGTTTGTTATAAATTATTATATTTTGTCATAAATTATTATTTAACTTATATGCAGACTGAAGCGACAGAGGCAGCAGCAGAGTACATCATGAGAAACGCTGGGCTGGAAGAAGCACAATTGGAATCAAGATTGTGGGGAGAAATATCAATAACCTCAGATATGCAGATGACACTACCCTTACGGCGGAAAGTGAAGAGGAACTAAAAAGCCTCTTGATGAAGGTGAAGGAGGAGAGTGAAAAAGTTGGCTTAAAGCTCAACATTCAGAAAACGAAGTTCATGGCATCCGGTCCCATCACTTCATGGGAAATAGATGGGGAAACAGTGGAAACAGTGTCAGGCTATTTTTCTGGGCTCCAAAATCACCACAGATGGTGATTTCAGCCATGAAATTAAAAGATGCTTACTCCTTGGAAGGAAAGTTATGATCAACCTAGTCTGCATATTCAAAGCAGAGACATTACTTTGCCAACAAAGGTCCATCTAGTCAATGCTATGGTTCCAGAGGTCATGTATGGATGTGAAAGTTGGACTGTGAAGAAAGCTGAGCATCAAAGAATTGATGCTTTTGCACTGTGGTATTGGAGAAGACTCTTGAGAGTCCCTTGGACTGAAAGGAGATCCAACCATTCCATCCTAAAGGAGATCAGTCCTGGATGTTCTTTGGAAGGAATGATGCTGAAGCTGAAACTCCAATACTTTGGCCACCTCATGTGAAGAGTTGACTCACTGGAAAAGACCCTGATGCTGGGAGGGATTGGGGGCAGGAGGAGAAGGGGACGACAGAGGATGAGATGGCTGGATGGCATCACCAACTCGATGGACATGAGTTTGGGTGAACTCCGGGAGTTGGTGATGAACAGGGAGGCCTGGCATGCTGCAATTCATGGGGTCTTAAAGAGTCAGACACGACTGAGTGACTGAACTGAATTGAACTGATAAATTATTATATTAGAATTAACTATTATTTTATTAATTATTTAACTTTATTAAATTAGTTTATTACAATTTATTTAAATTATTTATATATTAGAATAAATTTTTGATTTTTTAAAAATAATTTAGTCCTTTATTGTTATAAATGGACTAAATGAGCCTATTTGGATGCAGGTTTCTTTGTATTCTTGTCTTGTCTTTCAGTTCTCAATTTCTCCACTCTTTCCCATTCTTCTTTTTTCATGCCTTTTAGATGTTTTTTCATGTCCTTTATGATACTGGGTTTTAGTTATAGAAGAAGAGATTTGAGCATTCCTAGATATTTTGGCTTAGTGAAACTATTCAAAGATCTTACCATCTTTGAAAAATGTATTAAAATTTCCTGTGAAATTGTTCAATCATTAAACATGTCCTCTTGCCAAATTTATAATTTAAACAATGCATTTTTCTATATCAGACTAATTATTCTGACATTTCTATTCTGATACAGAAATGAAACATAAAAGATTCTTGGCTTTCAAGGAATTTCTAAGGATATCAGGGAACTCTTTCAAAACACATACCCTTTTAGATGACATTCACTGACACAACTTCTGCCTTTAAGTTTCTCAGTCTTTCAGAAAGACAATAAGTATCTTTCATCATGTATAATCTGAACTCTGTATTAGTTTCTCATATATTCCACAAAAATCTGCAACAGAATTTTTATGTTGCAGCCTGTAAATAAAAGCTACCCCACATCAAGGTAAGGAGCAGCAGCTGTGCTTTGCTGGAGCAGCTGTGAAGAGATACCCACATCCAAGGTAAGAGAAACCGAAGTAGGGTGGTAGGTGCTGAGAGAGGGCAACAGAGGGCAGACAGACTGAAGCCACAATCACAGACAATTAGCCAATCTGATCACATGGACCACAGCATTGTCTAACTCAATGAAACTAAGCCATGCTGTGTGGGGCCACCCAAGATGGACAGGTCATGGTGGAGAGGTCTGACAGAATGTTGTCCACTGGAGAAGGGAATGGCAAACCACTTCAGTATTCTTGCCTTGAGAACCCATGAACAGTGTGAAAAGGCAAAAAGATAGGACACTGAAAGATGTACTCCCCAGGTCAGTAAGTGCCCAATATGCTACTGGAGATCAGTGAAGAAATAACTCCAGAAGAATGAAGGGATGGCGCCAAAGCAAAAACAACACCCACTGGTGGATGGGACTGGTGATAGAAGCAAGGTTCGATGCTGTAAAGAGCAATATTGCATAGGAACCTGGAATGTCAGGTCCATGAATCAAGGCGAATTGAAAGTGCTCAAACAGGAGATGCCAAGAGTGAACATCGACATTCTAGGAATCAGTGAACTAAGATGAACTAGAATGGGTGAATTTAACTCAGATGACCATTATTTCTACTGAGGGCAGGAATCCCTTAGAAGAAATGGAGGACCCATCATAGTCAACAAAAGAGCCCGAAATGCAGTACTTGGATGCAATCTCAAAAACGACAGAATGATCTCTGTTAATTTCCAAGGCAAACCTTTCAATATTACGGTAATCAAAGTGTATGCCCCGACCAGTAACACTGAAGAAGCTGAAGTTGAACGGTTCGATGAAGACCTACAAGACCTTCTAGAACTATAGGGGATGGAATGCAAAAGTAGGATGTCAAGAAACATGTGGAATAACAGGCAAATTTGGCCTTGGAGTACAGAATGAGGCAGCTGCTGCTGCTGCTAAGTCACTTCAGTCATGTCCGACTCTGTGCAACCCCAGAGACAGCAGCCCACCAGGCTCTGCCATCTCTGGGATTCTCTAGGCAAGAACACTGGAGTGGGTTGCCATTTCCTTCTCCAATGCATGAAAGTGAAAAGTGAAAGTGAAGTTGCTCAGTTGTGTCTGACTCTTCCCGTGTCCCATGGACTGCAGCCTACCAGGCTCGTCCATTCGCAGGACTTTCCAGGCAAGAGTACTGGAGTGGGTTGCCATTGCCTTCTCTGAATGAAGCAGGGCAAAGGGTAATAGAGTTCTTCCAAGAGAACACACTGGTCATAGCAAACACCCTCTTCCAACATCACAAGAGAAGACTCTACACATGGACATCACCAGATGGTCAATACTGAAATCAGATTGATTATATTCTTTGCAGCCAAAGATGGAGAAGCTCTATACAGTCAGCAAAAACAAGACCGGGAGCTGACTGTGGCTCAGATCATGAAATCCTTATTGCCAAATTCAGACTTAAATTGAAGAAAGTAGGGGAAACCACCAGACCATTCAGGTATGACCTAAATCAAATCCCTTATGATTATACAGTGGAAGTGAAAAATAGATTTAAGGGACTAGATCTGATAGATACAGTGCCTGATGAACTATGGATGGAGGTTTGTGACATTGTACAGGAGACAGGGATCAAGACCATCCCCATGGAAAAGAAATGCAAAAAAGCAAAATGGCTGTCTGAGGAGGCCTTTAAATAGCTGTGAAAAGAAGAGAAGTGAAAAGCAAAGGAGAAAAGGAATGATATACCCATTGAAATGCAGAATTCCAAAGAATAGCAAGGAGAGATAAGAAAGCCTTCCTCAGTGATCACTGCAAAGACACAGAGGAAAACAATAAAGTGGGAAAGACTAGAGATCTCTTCAAGAAAATTAGAGATACCAAGGGAACATTTCATGCAAAGATAGGCTTAATAAAGGACAGAAATGGTATGGACCTAACAAGCAGAAGATATTAAGAAGAGGTGGCAAGGATACACAGAAGAACTGTATAAAGAAGAGCTTCATGACCCAGATAATCATGATGGTGTGATCACTCACACTCACCTAGAGCCAGACATTCTGGAATGTGAAGTCAAGTGGGCCTTAGAAAGCATCACTACGAACAAAGTTAGTGGAGGTGATGGAATTCCATTTGAGCTATTTCAAATCCTGAAAGATGATGCTGTGAAAGTGCTGCACTCAATATGTCAGCAAATTTAGAAAACTCAGTAGTGGCCACCAGACTGGAAAAGGTCAGTTTTCATTCCAATCCCAAAGAGAGGCAATGCCAAAGAATGCTCAAACTACTGCACAATTGTGCTCATCTCACATGCTAGTAAAGTAATGCTCAAAATTCTCCAAGCCAGGCTTCAACAGTCCATGAACTGTGAACTTCCAGATGTTCAAGCTGGTTTTAGAAAAGGCAGAGGAACCAGAGATCAAATTGCCAACATCTGCTGGATGATGGAAAAAGCAAGAGAGTTCTAGAAAAACATCTATTTCTGCTTTCTTGACTATGCCAAAGCCTTTGACTGTGTGGATCACAATACACTGTGGAAAATTCTGAAAGAGATGGGAATACCAGACCACCTGACCTGCCTCTTGAGAAACCTATATGCAGGTCAGGAAGCAACAGTTAGAACTGGACATGGAACAACAGACTGGTTCCAAATAGGAAAACGAGTTCATCAAGGCTGTATATTGTCACCCTGTTTATTTAACTTATATGCAGAGTACATTATGAGAAATGCTGGGCTGGAGGAAGCACAAGCTGGAATTAAGATTGCTGGGAGAAATATCAGTAACCTCAGATATGCAGATGACACCAGCCTTATGGCAGAAAGTGAAGAAGGACTAAAGAGCCTCTTGATGAAAGTGAAAGTGGAGAGTGAAAATTTGGCTTAAAGCTCAACCTTCAGAAAACGAAGATCATGGCATCTGGTCCTATCACTTCATGGCAAATAGATGGGGTAACAGTGGAAACAGTGACTCAGTTTATTTTCTTGGGCTCCAAAATCATTGCAGATGGTGACTGAAGCCATGAAATTAAAAATTAATGAAAATTTAATTAAAAATTAAATTAAATTTTATTTATTTAAAAAATAAAATTACTCCTTGGAGGAAAAGTTATGACCAACTTAGATAGCATATTAAAAAACAGAGACATTACTTTGTCAACAAAGGTCCGTCTAGTCAAGGCTATGGTTTTTCCAGTGGTCATGTATGGATGTGAGAGTTGGACTATAAAGGAATCTGAGTGCTGAAGAATTGATGCTTTTGAACTGTGGTGTTGGAGAAGACTTTTGAGAGTCCCTTGGACTGCAAGGAGATCCAACCAGTCCATCCAAAAGGAGATCAGTCCTGAGTGTTCATTGGAAGGACTGATGTTGAAGCTGAAACTCCAATACTTTGGCCACCTCACGTGAAGAGTGACTCATTTGAAAAGACCCTGATGCTGGGAAAGCTTGAGGGCAGGAGGAAAAAGGGATGGCAGAGGATGAGATGCTTGGATGGCATCACTGACTCAACAGATACGGGTTTGGGTGGACTCTAGGAGTTGGTGATGGACAGGAGGCCTGTCGTGCTTCGGTTCATGGTGTCTCAAAGAATTGGACATGAGTGAATGACTAAAGTGAACTGAACTGTAAATAAAAGTGTCCCTTTGCAAATACATATTAAGAAGTATAGATTTAAAGGAAACTTGCACAACTTTTTTTTTAAAGTATTGTTCTTTACAATAAATTTTATATTTAATTTATTAAAAGGAAATCCAGCTGTGAATCTTGATTTAGTAGCAACCATTATTTTGTTTACATAATTATGGTTTTGTGTGTTCCTTTGCTCCATACTGGAAATATAAAGTTTTCTACCTAATTTCAAATATATATGTCATAAAATACAAGAAGTCAGATCAAAGCTATCAAGTGATAATAACAGTTCCTATTTGTTGCTCTAGAATGGTCTTTCAGTGCTGTTCTTAGGGTCAAGTAAGACAGTGCTTAATGCAGTACCTGTTGCAAAGTCAGTGTTCATTAAATGATAGAGCTAGAAATTGTTTCATTGATCTCTCTTTTTTTTAGGTTCTCCAGAGGCAGATACTAATGCAAGAATTTGAGTGTAAATAGTTTATCTAGTAAGAGATACCAGAGTACTCTGGTATTAAGCTGGTTACCACTGTAAGTTTAATCCTGCCAGGGAGCTCAGGAAGATGCTCCACATCACAAGATCACATCTCGGAGTTGTGCTCCACCCCCACTTCATGCGATGAGGAAGCTAAGGACAGGTATCCAATTCACAGGCTGCCGTTGATACAAGATAGGCTCCCGGGACACTCGTTCTCTTATAATTCTGTCCTGTCCTAAGCATAGATCCATTGTACCTGTGTCCTCTCCCCCAAATTCTTCAGGTCGAGAATTATTCACATTTACAGTAAGAAGCCTTTTGATGCTGACGTGAAAGCCAAGCACCCACAGAATCTGCTACTCTTTACAATGTTTGTAATTGTTATTACTGAAATCATTTAGAATAAACAAGGGTTGCCCAGTTTAAAATTTGAGAGTGAAGCTTTCCAAAGAAAGGGTAATCAATGTATGATGTTTGAAAGAAGAACTTCTAAAAGTTAGAAGTTTGCCAGATAAAGAGGAAGCATCATGTAGAAAGGTCTACAGGCTCTGCAATGCCTGGTCCACTTGATAATTGAAAATAGTCTGCTCAGCCTGCAGTACAGGTTGGGGATAAAACCTCCAAGGGAAAAGAGAGAGTTTAGCAAGGCCCAGGTCACAAATAATGTCATGTGCAATGTTGCAGAGTTTGGATCTTATCCTAAGAACAATGGTGGCCCAAAGAAGCTTTTTAAGTCAAAAAGTCACATGCTCCAATCTAAGATTGAGACATTTCTTTTCTGTTATAAAGATTGGCCTCAAATCAAAGGCCACCAATAATCTCTTTGATCAATATGAGTCAAAGTTGCCTTCCATGCACAGGATTTGCCAGGGGGACATGGCTTCTGAAATCAGAAATAAGGGTCCTTCCCATAGAGAAACATTTTGGTATTTGTCATAACAACCCTAAATGGTCAGACCAGTATCTGCTTTCCTAGAAGAAAGACTTTGTATAGATGTAACCCTCACTATACATAAAACTAACAGTAAACACTAAAACCAGTACGCCAGTGTAATTCCACTACTGAATTCCACTATCCTCTTGGAGGCTTTTAGTGGCATAAGAGGCCAAGGAGAGCTAAGGGACTGTAAATATATTTTATCTTCTGTTCTAATCTAATAATCTAAATACATTTATCTTCTAGCTCTACCTGATTCACAGTTACCTAGAACACTATGCTAAGAACGATTCTGAAGCTAACCTTAAATAGTAGTACCTAGTCGGACATGACTGAGCGACTTCCCTTTCACTTTTCACTTTCATGCATTGGAGAAGGAAATGGCAACCCACTCCAGTGTTCTTGCCTGGAGAATCCCAAGGATGGGGGAGCCTGGTGGGCTGCCGTCTATGGGGTCGCACAGAGTCGGACACGACTGAAGTGACTTAGCAGCAGCAGCAGCAGCCATGGGTACAGAATGTATAAATTATATTATCTAGTGTTTTCCTTATGTTATCAAAGTAAGCGTCTGTATTTCAGAGATGGCAAATTGGAAGTCCTTTGAAAGAAAAGAATGTGCTGCCTGAGATCATCCAGACTTCTAATTATACATCAATTATATGTACTTCTAATTCAGTGTAGAAAATATATATATGTCTTGAAAAAGCCTCATTTATATACTAAACAACCCTCATGGTGAATTTGCAAATAATATAAGAATCTCTTAAAAATGCAAAATTAAAGAATGAATAAAAATAGTTCCAAGTTGTCCTAATCACTGGATCCTTTTCCTTATTCAGAATTTCAAAGCCTGAGCTAGCTAAGTACATCTGACTCTTGGATGTCACTTTTATTTTTAAATCCACAAACTAGCATGCCCAGACATGAGGTATCGTTTTCTCTAAATTAAATAACAATCAAGACTGTGTCATTTTCCTAATGAAGACTCGTGCATAGCACCAGTCCTTCTGAGGTATATTCAGGTGAGGATGTGTGATTTTAACATCCAGAGTTGCTAAGGGACTCATTTAAAGAAAAAGTGTCCTAAAAGGAGCTCTTGAGATTCAACACATGATTAAATAGAGAAAAGCTTACAGAACGTGGCCATTTTTCTCAAAGGAGAGTGAACGTACAAGGCTGAGACCTGCAGCTAACTCACAGCAAGGAACACAGCAATTTCCATGAAGGTGGAAAGTAGCGATGTTTAGGGACAATTCTGAGTGTTCTGGTACTTTGTGGACCACATGTACACATGGAAAAGTGGATCGTATCACTTTTTCTGTCAGGATTCAGAGTTGATCTTATACACAAGTCTCTAAATATCCATCTTTGATTGCATCGCTTGACTGAGGAGGTACCTTCTATGTCCTTTAGCTCTCATTTCAGTTGTTATTTTAGTCAGAAAGATTTTTCTCTACTCCAACTGGGTCTTTCATCTTTCCTATACATTTACTTAGTGTTCTCTATTCATTGGGTGATAGCACATTTCAGTGTGTTCAGTTCAGTTCAGTCACTCGGTCCTGTCCAGCTCTTTGTGATCCCATGGTCAGCAGCATGCCAGGCCTCGCTGTCCATTACCAAGTCTCAGAGCTTACTCAAACTCTTGTCCATTAAGTCGGTGATGTCATCCAACCATCTCATCCTCTGTTGTCCCCTTCTCCTCCCACCTTCAGTCTTTCCCAGCATCAGGGTCTTTTTCAACGAGTCAAGTTATTCGCATCAGGTGGCCAAAGTATTGGAGTTTCAGCTTCAGCATCAGTCCTTCCAATGTATATTCAGGACTGATTTCCTTTACAATGGACTGGTTGGATCTCCTTGTAGTCCAAGGGACTCTCAAGAGTCTTCTCCAACACCACAGTTCAAAAGCATCAATTCTCTAGTGCTCAGCGTTCTTTATAGTCCAACTTTCACATCCATACAAGACTACTGGAAAAACCATAGCTTTGACTAGACAGACCTTTGTTGGCAAAGTAATGTCTCTGCTTTTTAATATGCTGTCTAGGTTGATCATAGCTTTTCTTCCAAGGAGAAAGCGTCTTTTAATTTCATGGCTGCAGTTACCATCTGCAGTGATTTTGGAACCCCCCAAAATAAACTCTGCCACTGTTTCCATTGTTTACCCATCTATTTGCCATGAAGTGTTGGGACCAGATGCCATGATCTTAGTTTTCTGAATGTTGAGTTTTAAGCCAACTTTTTCACTCTCCTCTTTCACTTTCAAAGGGCTCTTTAGTTCTTCAATTTCTACTGTAAGGGTGGTGTCATCTGCTTATATGAGGTTATTGATATTTCTCCTGGCAATCTTGATTCCAGCTTGAGCTTCATCCAGCCTGGGATTTTGCATTATGTATTCTGCATATAAGTTAAATAAGCAGGGTGACAATATACAGCCTTGACATACTCCTTTCCCAATTTGGAACCAGTCTGTTGTCCCATGTCTGGTTCTAACTGTTGCTTCTTGACCTGCATTCAGATTTTTCAGGAGGCAGGTCAGGTAGTCTGGTATTCCCATCTCTTTCAGAATTTTCCACAGTTTGTTGTGATCCACACAGCAAATCAGTGTGTTATCTTGTCTATTTATTTACCTTTTTCCCCCCCGACCACATCAAAAGCCTTGTGAGGGTGGAGAGCATCCCTTTAATTTTATTGATAATTCTCCCATGCCTATAATGGTACCTACTGTATCAGATCAGATCAGTGGCTCAGTCGTGTCCAACTCTTTGTGACCCCATGAATAGCAGCATGCCAGGCCTCCCTGTCCAACACCAACTCCCAGAATTCACTGAGACTCATGTCCATCGAGTCAGTGATGCCATCCAGCCATCTCATCCTCTGTCGTCCCCTTCTCCTCCTGCCCCCAATCCCTCCCAGCATCAGAGTCTTTTCCAATGAGTCAACTCTTCGCATGAGGTGGCCAAAGTACTGGAGTTTCAGCTTTAGTATCATTCTTTCCAAAGAAATCCCATTGCCGATCTTCAGAATGGGCTGGTTGGATCTCCTTGCAGTCCAAGGGACTCTCAAGAGTCTTCTCCAACACCACAGTTCAAAAGCATCAATTCTTCAGCGCTCAGCCTTCTTCACAGTCCAACTCTCACATCCATACATGACCACAGGAAAAACCATAGCCTTGACTAGACGGACCTTTGTTGGCAAAGTAATGTCTCTGCTTTTGAATATGCTATCTAGGTTGGTCATAACTTTCCTTCCAAGGAGTAAGCGTCTTTTAATTTCATGGCTGCAATCACCATCTGCAGTGATTTTGGAGCCCAGAAAAATAAAGTCTGAATAAGTGATTATCAAATATATCTGCATAAAAGAACAAATGAGTGAATTAAAGATGTACCCCTTATATTTTTAACATGGTATTAGGAATATGAATGTCCTAGGCTCATCTCCCCATTTCTTTCAAGACTGCTGATGAGTAATGGGTATGGGGAGGGCATTATTCCTGAGCAATTACTGAAGATATTCTGAGGAAGGCAAAATCCTGCCTTTCTGATTTGTCCTCAAAATCTAAAGTATCACCTAAGTGGGAAAAAATGAGACAATAAAACCTAACCTGTTCCTCTGGTGGCCATCATATCAAAGGGACTATATATTGATTTGGGATGGTATCACTTACCACAATCAGAGCAATAAAACAATGAAAATTGTCAGTGTATAAATCTCATTAACTTGCACATTTTGAAACTGATAGAAACAAGTAAAATTTGCTTTGCTTCATTTCAGAGTAATTACTGTACTCAAAACTTAGAAAGTCAATAAATGCATTTCAATACATATGATATAATAATCACGTATTATGGTCCATTTTCAAACAAATCATAATTACTGTCTGCATATGACTCAAATCACCAAGGAACTTTCACAACTACTAAATTACTTGCAATTTGAACATGCTAAAAATGTCATGCCATTTACCACATAGAATAGATGAGTGATGGGCCAAACTTAGAAAATTCAATTCACGGTAAGTTATATTACTAAATTTTTAACAGATGGCATGGTCACTGAGGTTACTCAAGGACTGTTTATTTTAAAAAATTGATTTTAGATATTTTCAGGCATTTATAATTAAGATGCTTTTAAATAGTTTAAAACTTCTCTGTTTGGAATATATTAACTCAATCCAACCCAAAATTATTTTCCTTTTTTTTTTTTTTTTGACAAGATGCAAAAGTCTCTCCTCTGGCCATCAAAATAATCTGAACTCTTTAAAGTCTCTCCCTGAGGTATAGATAACTTTTTTTCACTTAGTTAACATATTCTAATTGAGAATCCTCTAAGTGTCAGGCTCAGCGTTAAGAACTGGTAATAAAGAGTTCAAAGACACAGTTTCTTTTCTGAAGGTTCATGGTTTAGCACAAGATGACCATTGGTGACTAAAAGGTTTGATAACATCAGTCCTTCTCTCATTAACTATAGGAGAAGCTTCCCAAGTGATGGCTTGAAAAGTGAGTGGTAGGATTCAATCAGGATAGAGTGGATGAGAGAAAACTCAGAATGGCCAATAAAACTCTAGATGACTGGCAACAGACCACTGAAGAGAAGTAGGCCAAGAGATACCTGATCATAATGGCCTTGAGTCTCATGCTAGAGTGTGAATTGTATCCTAATGGTGAAGAGATTTCATTAAAGGATTTTAACTAGACCAGTGATTCTTCACATACATATATTAGAAGAACCCCCTCTGATGGCAGTGTGGAGCACTAAAGAGAAGCAAGACCAGGCAGATTCCAGGGCAGAGGCTGATCCAGTAATTCAAGTGAGAGATTAAAGCAATTAAATGAAGATCTTTAAGAATGTGGGCAAGATGTCATTCCTCATTGGGAACATCCCTATCTGAATGACTAGTGATATAATATTCCTTATCTTGTGAGCTGGTTGGAGTAAAGTAAATCTATCTCACAGCTCAATTTAAACTGTCCAATCTAAGTATGTCATAACATACACAAAGATACAACACAAACATTTTGAAATATGTCATAAATAAGACTTTTATGTATCCATCTAACTTTATCATTTCCTTAGTTATGAAAAATGTTTCTAATGCAAATATTTTTATTAAACATTTACTATGTGTGGTGCACTGGGAGACATACAGGGAATTTACAGGCATAATCTCAATCCTGAAGCACTTAGAATTCTGGTTTGCTGTTTAGTTGCTAAATCATGTTTGACTCTTTGAGATCTATGGGCTTCAGCCTGCCAGGCTCCTCTGTCCATGGGATTTCCCAGGCAAGAATACTGGAGTGGGCTGCCATTTCCTTCTCCAGTGGATCTTCCTGACCCAGGGATTGAACCTGAGTCTCCTGCATTTGCAGGAGTATTCTTTACCACTGAGCCACCAGGGAGGCCCAAAATTCTGGTTAACAAAGTATAAATTGGTGTTTTCCTGATAGCTCAGTTGGTAAAGAATCCTCCTGTGATGCAGGAGACCCTGCTTTGATTCTTGATTTGGGAAGATCCGCTTGAGAAGGGATAGACTACCCAACCCAGTATTCTTGGGCTTCCCTTGTGACTCAGCTGGTAAAGAATCCACCTGCAGTGCAGGAGAGCTGGGTTCGATCCCTGGGTTGTGAAGATCCGCTGAAGAAGGGAAAGGCTACCCACTCCAGTATTCTGGCCTGGAGAATTCCATGACTGTATAGTTCATGGGGTCACAAAAAGTTAGATAGGACTGAGCAACTTTCACTTTCAAGGTATAAATTATGAAAAGATACTTATTTAAGAACTACTGAAGGCAACATTTAACAACATACTGAGATATTTAGGAGAATATATATTTTGAGAGTAAGGAAACCAGAGCAATTTATCTAGACTGGGATAGCATAGGAAAATTTTCTTGTAAAGATTGGACATAAATTAGGCTTTGAGGAAATGGAAAAAGATTAGAGGCTGAATCAATCTAGACTATAGAACAGAAATAAAGTTTTAGCAAGAAGAATGAATTTGGGGCTTATGCTCGTGGGTACAGTAAGGTATACTGAACATCCTAGAGCTCCTGGGAGATTGACTGTTCTGCTTTCATCCCACTAACCTGCATTTATAAGGCAAGTTCAGTCATTAAGCCTGAGAAGCTCAAAGGGTAGTTAGAAAAGAATGCAGAACTGTGCAGTCTCTACATTTGTTCTCCCTCTATTTATCAACATATACGATTTTTAAAATTTGTGTGATATTTTCAGGTTTGTCTTCCTGTAAATTTATGAATAACATATTTTGGTTTATTTCTATATACTGAATGAATGCTTATAATACTCTAAAAACACTCAGACATATTTTTGAATGAAGGAAGGAATGGATAGAGAGATGGATAAATTTACAAGGAGAATAAAGCCATATTTTATCACATTTATGCTCAAGTATTATTTTTGGTGCTATCACAAATATATTTTTTAAAACATTCACTTCAATAGTTTACCAATGGAGTGTTGTAAAGCAATTGGTTTATACATTGACATTTTATCCTAAGATTTTTCTATTCTTGTGTATTATTTCTGGGAGTTTTTTGAGAGTCAGGAGGGGTGGTTTGGGATTTTATACATATACAATATAGTTATCTGCAAATGAAAACATTATTATTTCTTTCCAACATGTGTAGCTGCCTTTTTCTTGTTTTATTGTATTATCTAGAATTTCTAGTATAACATGGGATAGAATTGGTGAGAAATGACATTCTTGCCTTGTTCTCCCTAGTAGAAAAGCATCCAGTCCCTCATGGTTAGATATGATGTCAACTGCACATTTTTAAATAGATATTCCTAAAAAAAATATTTTTTGTCTGTGCTGGGTCTTCGTTGCTTCACGGGGGCTTTCTCTAGCTGTCAAGAGCAGGAGCTACTCTCTATTTGTGGTGCATGGGCTTCTCATAGCAGTTGCTTCTCTTGTTGCAGAGCAGAGGCTCTGGACTCAGTAGCAGCAGCATGTGGGCTTCAGTAGTTGTGGCTCATGGGCTCTAGAGCACGGGCTCAGTGGTTCTGGCACACAGGCCCAGCTGTTTCACAGCATATGAAATCTTCTTGGACCAGGGATTGAACCCTTCCTTGCCCTCCCCAACATCCCCCCACTCCAGGGTTCTTGCCTGGAGAATCCCATGGACAGAGGAGCCTGGCAGGCTACTGTCTTCAGGGTTGCAAAGAGTCAGAGCTGACTGAAACAACTTATCACGCATGCACATTTACTTTTTTTGCCCCCCTAGTTAGCCCAGCTAGATGTTTATCAATTTCATCAGACTTTTATAAGAACCAACATCTGTCTCATTGATTTTTCTCCAGTGCATTCCTGTTTTCAATTTCATTGATTTATGCTTTAATTAGTATTATTTCTTTTCTTCTGCTTGATTTAGACTTACATTTCTTTCCTTTCCCTAGTTTCCTAAACTGGAAGTTTAGATTATTTATTCTAAATACTTCTATTATAAGCAGTTCATGCTATAAATTTCCCTCTAAGCACTACTTTTGTTGCATATGACAAATTCTGATAACTTAAATTTTATTTTCATTCAGTTTTAAACATTTTTCATTTCCCTTGAGACTTCTTCATTGTCCCATGTTAAAGTTAGAGCTGTACACTCAATCTCTAAATATTTTGGAATTTTCCAGCAATCTTTCTATTATGATTTCTAGTATAATATCACTGGTCTAAGGGTACACTTTGTAAGATTCCAATTAAAAAAATTGTTAACACTGTTAATGTGCATTTTATAATCCAGGCCATAATCTGTTTATTAAACATTCCATTGAACTTGAAAATAAAGTGTATTCTGCTGTTGTGTGATGGAGTCTTCTAAAATACACATTCAGTTCAGTTCAGTCTCTCAGTCGTGTCTGACTCTTTGCAACCCCATGAATCGCAGCACGCCAGGCCTCCCTATCCATCACCAACTCCCAGAGTTCACTCAGACTCACGTCCATCAAGTCAGCAATGCCATCCAGCCATCTCATCCTCTGTCGTCCCCTTCTCCTCCTGCCCCCAATCCCTCCCAGCATCAGAGTCTTTTCCAATGAGTCAACTCTTCGCATGAGGTGGCCAAAGTACTGGAGTTTCAGCTTTAGCATCATTCCTTCCAAAGAAATCCCAGGGCTGATCTTCAGAATGGACTGGTTGGATCTCCTTGCAGTCCAAGGGACTCTCAAGAGTCTTCTCCAACACCACAGTTCAAAAGCATCAATTCTTCGGTGCTCAGCTTTCTTCACAGTCCAACTCTCACATCCATACATGACCACAGAAAAAACCATAGCCTTGACTAGACGGACCTTTGTTGGCAAAGTAATGTCTCTGCTTTTCAGTATGCTATCTAGGTTGGTCATAACTTTCTAGAACAAGTTGATTGACAGCACTACTGTATTTCTGCCTCTTTGATTTGTCAATTACTGACAGATGAGTATTGAAGTCTCAAAACATAATTGTAGAGTTTTCTATTTTCAGTTCTATCGATCTTTGCCTTGTGTAGTTTGATGTTTTGTTGTTAGATGAATACACATTAATTGTTATGTCATCTTGGAGACTGAAAAATTTATGATTATTTAATATCCCTCTTTATCCTTAACATTTTTCCTTGTTCTGAAATCTGTTTTGTCTTAAATTAATATAACTATTACATCTTTTAGGAGAAGGCAAAAGCACCCCACTCCAGTACTCTTGCCTGGAAAATCCCATGAGCAGAGGAGCCTGGTGGACTGCAGTCTATGGGGTCGCAGAGAGTCAGACACGACTGAAGTGACTTAGCAGTAGCAGCAGTATTACATCTTTCTCTTCATTAGTGGTTGCCTAGTATAATATATTCGGAGAAGGCAATGGCACCCCACTCCAGTACTCTTGCCTGGAAAATCCCATGGGCAGAGGAGCCTGGTAGGCTGCAGTCCATGGGGTCGCTAAGAGTCAGACATGACTGAGCGACTTCACTTTCTCCTTTCACTTTCTCCTTTCACTTTCATGCATTGGAGAAGGAAATGGCAACCCACTCCAGTGTTCTTGCCTGGAGAATCCCAGGGACGGGGGAGCCTGGTGGGCTGCCGTCTATGGGGTCGCACAGAGTTGGACACGACTGAAGCGACTTAGCTGCAGCAGGAGCAGTATAATATATGACTATATTTTGTCTTGTCTAATTTTAATTAAGCATTTTGTATTATTCCATTTTGTCTCTTCTGTTAGTATGTCACCTATATTTCTTTTTAAACATTTTTGAGTATATAACTTTCAGTTTATGATACATATTTTCAATTTATCCAAGTTGATCTTCAAATAATACTATACTGTTTTACATGAAGTACAGATAATAGAACACAAAATTCCCAATTCCTCCTTACCCTTCCTTGTTGCAATGCTATCATTTATTTCACTCATCAATATGTATAGACACTCCATCCATTTTTACTCTATTGATTCAAACAATCAATTGCCTTTCAGATGAATTTTAAAACTAAAAAATAAAGATTTTACTTTTATTCATTTCTTCTCAGATACTTTATTTTTTCTTTATGTAGATCACAGTTTCTGACCTTTATCAACTTCGTTTTTGGCAAATAACTCCTTTGTTTCTTTCAAGACATGTATGGTGGCTATGATTCACTCTATTTTGTTTGAGAACGTTTTCATTTATTATTCTCTTTTGAAGAGTAATTTCATTGGGTATAGAATTATACTGAGTATAGAAATCTTATGTGGAAAACATGGTCTTTCATCATTAAGTCACATTAATAGTAAGGTTTTTAAGATGTTCTTTATCATGTTGAAGTTACCTTCTTGACTAGTGTACTAAGGTTTTTTTTTTTTTTTTATCACAAATGAGTGTTAAATTTTGTGAAATGATTTTCCTATGCAACTACTGATGTGGTAGACTATAATAACTTATTTTTGATTATTGAATCAGTCTTACAACCTAAGATAAACCCCTTTGGGACAAGGCTTATTTTATTTTATACTTAACTGGATTTGATTTTTATTTATTATTTTATTGGCCTGTAGTAGCTCACTTGCTTGCCCCCTCTCACATTTTTTTAAATGTGTTTATCTGGTTTTTATGTCTATGTAATGCTGGCTTTGCACAATAAGGTAGAGAGTCTTCTCTCCTGTTCTATTTTCTGAGAGAAGTTGTATGAGAAATGGTTAATTCTTCTTTTCATGTTTGGAAAAATTCTTCAGAGAAGCCATCTGGGCACAGATATTTCTTTTTTGGGAGTTTTTTAAAGTACAAATTTACTTTTCTAATTTATCTTTATTTATCTTAATAGTTTGTGGTTTTCAAAGAATTGGCACATTTCTTTCAAACTGTTGAAATTTTGAGCATTCCAGACACATTTATCCCAGAGAAATGAAAATGTTTTTCATACAAAAACCTGCACATAAATGTTTATAGCAGATTTATTTGTGGAAGTCACAAGACTGAAGCAACCCAGATGTCCTTCAACTAGTAAACTGTTAAACAACCTGTGATTCATATATATCTTGGATGACCATGTGGCAATAAAATGAAAAGAACTAACAATAAACTCAGCAAACTGGATAATCTCCAGAGAATTATGTTGAGTATGAAAAAAAAAGAAAGAAAATTTCCAAAATGTTACATATTCTGTGGTTCATTGATATGATTTTCAATAAATGAACAAAATTAGAGAAATGGAGAGCAGGAGACTGGTTGCCAGGTATTGGGGAGGGAAGGAGAAGGGAAGTGGGTGTGGCCATAAAAAGGCAGCATGAGTGATCATCTTGATGATGGAAATGTTCTGTGTCTTGTTTACATCAATTTCAATATTCTGGTTGTGATCTTCTACTACAGAGCTACAAAATGTCCCCCTTTGAAGCAAACTTGGTAAAGAACACTGAGAGTAAAGATCACCCACACTCTCTCTGCATTATGAATGTGAACGCAAATCTACAATTACCTCAAAGCAATAAATTTAATTAAAAAATACACTTCAGAGATACAACACTCAAATGCAACATAGGGACTCTTGGATCTTGATTCAAAAAAAGATATCACAAGATTTTATGACTATCAAGTAATGTGAATATAGATTGGTTGTTTGATGATACTAGAAGATATACAATCATTTTGTTAGGTGTGATCATTGGCACTGTGGTTACATAATGAAAGAAAGTGTTTACTATTCATATTGCAGCAGCAACAAGATCAAAAGAATGGTGGTTTTCCTTAACATACTTTGGAAAACAATTATTAAAATGTTAGAGGATTTCTGAAACAAAATAATAGTTGAGAAATAAACTGGTGCTCTATCTGTCATCCTAGGGCCCTTGCTGCTGCTGCTTCCCACTGTCCTGGCCAAAGTCACTGCAGTAACCCCTGAAGACCCAGACCCCAGCTTCATGGGAGATCTGCACGCATTCACACCTCAGACACCAGGACAGCTGCCACAGTAAGTGCACCTATGTGTTCCCCAGGACCCAAGAGCTGCTGTAATTTTGCATGCACCTGATCCCAGAACCCCAGCTCTGCTGTTGCTCTAAGTGCCAGCATGCCAGACCAGGTGCCAAAAGAAACCTCCTCAACTGGAATTTACTCCCACAGGTAAAAACAAAGACAGGAAAAGCCTAGCAGTGGTAGCCTCTATAGAGCCTACTAGCCCTGGCTACCACTGCCACTCACATTCCATGGTCTTGGCCACAGAAGACCCCCCTGCAGTGTGCACTGATGTTGACCTCAGCTGATACAGCTGCATGAAGATTACACCATCACGCCTTGCCATGAACCAAAGGCATAGCATCCAGTCCAGCTGGCATTCTTACAGTCACCTTCAGATGAATGTCTTTCCCCACTGAAGCTGGTCCAAAAAGGCTGGAAGAGGTGACTACAACATCAAATACACAAACATCAACACAAATCTGGGGAGAGAGATGGCCATCCAGGTAAATGATGTTCAAAGATGCTCAAACAGATATAAACCAAAGAAATTTTCACTGAGACAAGTCATAATCAAGCTCTCAAAAATCAAAGACAAAGAGAATTGTGAAAGCAGCAAGGAAAAAAAAAGTATCATATAAAACATGTGTTCAGTTGTGAACGACTCTTTGTGATCCCAAGGACTGTAGCCTGCCAGGCTCCTCTGTCCATGGAATTTTTCAGGCAAGAATACTGGAGTGGGTTGCCAATTCCTCCTCCAGGGGATCTTTCTGACCCAGGGATCGAATCATGTCCCCTGTGTCTCTTATAGGCAAGTGGATTCTTTACCACTGAGTCACCTGGGAGCATATAAAGGGGAATCCCAATAAAGCTATAATTTGATTTCTCAGCAGAAGCCTTGCAGGCTAGGAGAGAGTGTGATGATATATTCAAAGTGCTTAAAGAAAAAACACTTTCAGCCAGAATACTCTAACCAACAAAGCTGTCCTTGATCTTAACAGAAAACCATATTCTACTAAAACCTTACTTATATTAATTAGTAAATAATTAATAAGTGAATATGCAAATAAATGAATTCTAAAGTTGCAGGACACAAAATCAACATATAGAAATCAGGTGAATGAAAATTCTTATGATGACTGATTTGAATTTTATCAAATGATTTTTTTTCTGCATCTATTGAGATAAATATATGGCTTTCTAATATTTTAATTTAAGGAATTTTGTGTCGACACTTACAGGTACTATTGGGCTTTAACTTTCTGCTTCATACTATTCTTGCCTTGCTTTAGCATCAATTTTATACTTGCCTCACAAAATTACTTGGAAATAGTTCCCATTTTCCTATTCTCTCTGATATTTTATTTGAGATTTAAATTATCCTTTCTTTTAAAGTTTGGAAGAATTTTCCTATAAATATATCTAGATCTGGTATTGATAACAAGGGTAGACTTTTAGCTATGGATTCACATTGTTGAAAAGTTAGAAGTTTATTCAGATTTTCTTTTCTTTCTGTAATCAGTTATGTTAAGTACTTGTTGTCTAGGTTTTCACATGTACTCTATGTACAATCATATACCCTTTTTGTATATATGTCTTTTCTCCTGTTGTATTTTTAGTACTCTAAAGGAAGTGTACATTTTTTATCTTTCTGATGCTTTCATGATTTTGCTATTGGATTTTGTTTTTCTAAACATTTACTATGTTTGTGTGAATTATTTTTTATTAATTCTTTCTTGTTTTTTCATCAATTTTGGGTAATCCTAACTATTACCTCCTTAAATATTGGCTTTAGCTTTTTATCTTATTACCTCTGTTCTCTCTTTTTAGAATTTCTATTAGATATATGTTACAATATCTCATTTTCGTTTGAAAAAGTTTTTGTTATATTTTAACCATGATTTACTTTGACTCTTTCATTCACTAATATTCTCAACATTTAATTCTGTCAGTCCTGAATAAGTCATTTATTTGAAGGCATTCATTTATTTGTCCATTTATACATAGATTAAATATAGGTTGACTGTCAGCCGAGTGTTTGTTAGGTACCATGTAAGGCACTGAAGATACACTGGTGAACAAAACTGATATATGTTCTGCTCTCATGGAAATTACAAATGCTAAATTCTTCTTGTTGCTAGATCTTTACACATAACCATGATGATTTCTTTTGGATGTATTTTAGACATACATCTGCTGGTTGAAAAGGTGTGATATATGCTAAAATTTTAATAACTGCCAATTTTTTTGCTGAGAGTTTGTACTAACTTACATATAATAGCCAAAATAAAAGACAAGAACCCTCTCCCACAAAAATATGTATTGTGTGTTTATGTAGTGACAGATTTTATTTTATCAGGCTCCAAAATCACTGCAGATGGTGACTGCAGCCACGAAGTTAAAAGACACTTGATCCTTGGAGAAAAGCTATGACAAACCTAGACAGCATATTAAAAAGTAGAGACTTCACATCACTTTGTCGACAAGGTCTATGTAGTCAAAGCTATGGTTTTTCCTGTAGTCACATACAGATGTGAAAGTTCTACCACAAAGAAGGTTGAGCACTAAAAAATTAATACTTTTGAACTTTGGTGATGGTGAAGACACTTGAGAGTCCCTTGGACTGCAAGGAAATCAAACCAGTCAATCCTACAGGAAAAGTGAAAGTGAAAGTCAGTCGCGTCCAACTCTTTGCAACTCCATGGACTATACATGGAGTCCATGGAATTCTCTAGGCCAGAAAACTGGAGTGGCTAGCCTTTCCCTTCTCCAGGGGATCTTCACAACCCAGAGATCGAACCCAGGTCCCCTGCATTGCAGGAGGATTTTTTACCAGCTGAACCACAAGGGAAGCCCTACAGGAAATTAACCCTAAATATTCATTGGAAGGACAGATGATGAATCTCCAATACACTGGTCACCTAATGCAAAGAGCCGGCTCATTGGAAAAGGCCCTGGTGCTGGGAGAGTGAGAGCAGAAGGAGAAGCGGGTGACAGAGGATGAGATGGTTGGATGTCATCTCCGACTCAATGGACATGAATTTGAGCAGACTCCAGAAGATAGTGAAGGACAGGCAAGCCTGGCATGCTGCAGTTCATGGGCTCATAAGGAGTAGGACTGATTTAGCATGACTTAGCACAAACAATGCATGTATACAGTCAGTGACAGTTTCTTTTGCTCTTTTTCTTTTCCCTTTTGGATATTCTCAAGCATTTTCTATACTTTTTTTTTAGAGTAAGGAAATGAAAATCAATATTAAATCAATTATCCTAGCTACTTCATAAAGGTTCATATGAATTTATTGGTTAAAATGTACTTGTTGGATTTCCTGGGGGTTCCATCAATCTCTGCTATTTCTTTGATTCTTCACAACACATGAAGTTCATAGTTGATAAGAATCCACAATTCCTTGTAAATCCTAGGAGATATTTCATTGATTTCCTAGGTTGAGAAAAATCACAATGAGAATCCTGAATAATTTGTTTTAGAAATATTGCCTGGCCATTATTTCCACTTAAAATTATTAAATGTTAAAAATTTGATATTTTTCAGTAAGCAAAATTCAGCTAAACTTAAAGGTTGTCAAGAGACCAGTTGTTGAAAATCTGCCTAAACAAGTAGGTGAAAATTTTATATAATGGAAGTATGAGTTTATTTCAAAAGGGCTCAGATAAAGCTATCTATCAGACTAATATCTCTTGCAGAGCATTTCTAACTTTTGGATTCACACATCTGTTTCTCATGGTTTGGAGAACAAACAAACAAGTAAATATCCAAACAACTACTCTTCAATGCCCATAAATTCCATAATAGTGGACTCCTGCTGAGGGAACCACAGTGAATCAAGATCCTCCAAATATTTGTAAGCTTGATACAAAGACGTTGAAAAGGAATTGGGATTAGTTTAGTTTGTTCTACATAAATTGTACTCTTGATGTTCCATAGGCAATTTTATTTAAGCCTGATTAAATAATAAGTTCAGTAGAATTACTAATGTCAGAAAATTACATGAATGATTATGGACAGAAGTGAGATTTTCTTAAAAGGAATGAAATGTTTCCTTGGCAAATATCTTGAGAAATATCTTGAGGTCAGTCTTGTAGCCGAAAAATGAAAATCCAGGGAGCAAGTCTCAGACCATAGTGAGAAAAACTTCCTCTTCTCTCTGGGTGAGCAGTAAGGTATACTTTTGAGCTTGGAAATTCTTAGTGTGTTACTCTTGGAGGGAGTGGGGGTTGGGCTTCCTCTGGGTAAGTGGAGACAGCCCAGAGCTCCACCCAGAAATAGCTCAGGCTGAGGTACTAAGAGAAATTGTAACTTAGTCTTTGTATTTTACTTCCCTCCCCTTATCTCTTTTTGTCCTCCCTGGAGGCTCAGATGTTAAACAGGCCTGCAATACAGGAGACTGCCTTCCATCCCTGAATAGGGTAGATTCCTTGGAGATGGGAATGGCAACCCACTCCAGTATCTCCTTATCACTATCTTTCAGTCACTTATCTCTACCTTTCAGTAAATGAAAGGCACCTTTCTCTATCTTTCATGAGAAAGGAGACTCTGGGCTTATAACATTAAGTTCATGGAAAGAAAGATTTCTTCACATTTGGATGGAGTTGAAAAGTGGAAACCGGGATCTCCTCCACTGAGCTCATGGTGGGGAGTAGTGAAATGCTTACTAAATGCTGCAGATCAGTTCATTCCTAAGGATCAACACACAGCAGCAACAGCAGGGGGATAGAACTCAGAGGTCATAGTAAATGACCTATTCCTGAAGAGAAGTGAGCACCAACCAAAGACTTCTCTAAAACACTTAACAGTCACTTAGAGGGAGACTAATTTTAGCCTGTAAGCCATTGGAAGCTCATAGTGTAAGAATGCTTGTTTTATGAGATTTTTCCCAATATTGACTTATTTTTGTTTAGAGGGAGCCAGATCTGGGCTAGAGTTTATCAAACTCATTATTTCTGAGTTTCCTGTAAGCAACAACTTTTCTATAGAATCTTCACACTGCGCTCTCCCAGTCTACACCTATTTCTTTCCTCTCTGCAGCTCCTAACAGCTCTTCAAATGTGAGAGGCATCTTAACACACTGGTAAGTGATAGAGAGTAATTCCAAGGTTGGTACTGAGGATGAGAGAGGGTGGGAGGGAGAAGGGGAGGAAGGAGATAATCACACAGATTAGCCTCTCTTACTAAAAATAAGATGTGTGATACTCTGAAAAGCAGAGATTTTAACTTTGCTGAATCCAAATTTATAAATGGAGTATGTCTCTTCAGGAGACACAGATTTTGCAAGAGAAATCACTAATAAATACCAAGGACCCCAGAGTCCTTGAGTCCATTTTATGCTAAGTACACACTATGTAGGAAAATTAATCATGTATCCTAACATGAATAGACAGCACAATCATTACCCATTTTCATTTGAAAATCCAGCACTTAGGCTTTTAGTAAGAAAAGATCATGGTTTTGTCCTTTGTTCCCCACAGGACACTTTTTGAAGAAATTCTACTCTAGCGTTGAATGTTACGCTAAAGTGTTACATGCTAAAATGTGATGATATGAGAATCATATAGGCATATAAAGTAGGAAAAGAGCTACTCAGGTCACTTGATATGGGGGGATGTCATTTTCTCATCAAGTCATTACATTACAAAGCACTTTGTGATCAATTTACACACAGATTCTGTGTAAAGGTAAATACAAGAGAAGGGTGAATTCAAAGTGCAGAAGAGCAGCCTCTGACCGTAATTAGGTGGTTTTGTTTCCCAGTGAACTCAATATTCCCATTCTTAAGTGAAACCATGTGTTCATAGACTCCTCCTGCTTAGAGTAGTGGTCTCCAGAAGAAACCAGAGAGCGTGAAGAGATGACAGCAAGTCTTTCATTGGAAACTTAGATGCATGTATTATTCTTATGAAGCCAATTCTGTGCCAAAGTGAGCAACGTGTTGTCTTCTACTTATCTCATAGGAGTACATTTTGAAACAGGTTTATAAGAATCTCCAGAAACTGCTTCACCTCAGAAAAGGGCAGGAAAGGAGGAATGTGGAATTTAGAATTTCTGGAATCACATATACTTCAGAATATTCGACAGAAGGTATCTCAGCATCTTGCTCTTTTATTTCCCAAGTTGTCTAACTTTGAAACACAGAGGATAATCAAGGTCCTTATAAGAACTATAAAACTTAAAAGCAAGAGAGAGATGCATAAATAGGGGTGTTCCAAAGAAATCAGCTAAATCTGTGGCTTTGAAACATTTTTCCTGTGATAACTATAAAAAAATCCATTTGATATCACAACCCAGTGTACACTTACAGATACATATACATTTACCTTCGGAGAAGGCAATGGCACCCCACTCCAGTACGCTTGCCTGGAAAATTCCATGGACACAGGAGCCTGGTAGGCTGCAGCCCATGGGGTCGCTGGGAGTCGGACACGACTGAGCGACTTCACTTTCACTCTTCGCTTTCATGCATTGGAGAAGGAAATGGCAACCCACTCCAGTGTTCTTGCCTGGAGAGTCCCAGGGATGGGGGAGCCTGGTGGGCTGCCGTCTGTGGGGTCGCACGGAGTCGGACACAACTGGAATGACTTAGCATACACTTACCTTTACTCTGTGTGCTCCATTCACATATTTTCTTTTGTTTCTACTCTATTTCATTTAAAAAATTGCTTAGGATCCATTAAGTTACTATAATGACCAGTTATAGGGCTCAATCTGCTGGTTGGAAAACATTGAGTTCTACTAATGAAAAAAAATTCATGATAGACACAAAAAGCCAGTAGCCCATTTTATATATTTGGGTAACTATAACATGTGAAGGGATCATGTGGAAAGGGTATGCTTTCCCACTTGTTCCACCTGGCCTGAACAATGTAAACAGTTTTAATATTAAGCCTTTATAGACACCTTAGAGTAATACAGGATGCTTTGCCTGGTTTTCTCTGATAACAAAACATGGGTTTGATCACAAAGAAATGCCAAGGAGAAGAGCTTATTTTTCAAGAAAATGGAAGAATGATTGGGAACGATTGGAAAAACCTGACCTTGTGGAAATAATGGAGAGTTTCCCAGGGACACAGAGAGAGAATTTACCTGGCAGGTGATGACCAGGCTCAGGATGATCAGGGAATCCTGAATAGCCAGGAGAACTATACGCATTTTAATGAGCCACTGAAGCAGTATTCCACCTTCAAGGATGGAAAAAATGAAAGAAAAGAGAGGCTCTTTCAGGGTTGGCTTGTTTTTCTTTTTACTGGAGAAGATGAATACTAAAATGTTATAATCAAGAAAGATGAGTTCAGAGGAGATGACAGGATGCATATTTAGATGGAGCTTTGCAGAAAAGAATTAAGAATAGGGATTTTACTTTTTAAGTGAAGAAGTAAGTGACTGGAAATGCAATTTAACTAGTTTGAGACAAAAATTCCCTGAGTGAAACAAATTTTTAAGTAATGGTTTCATTTTTTTTCTGATCTCAATCTACCAAATATTTTCAGAGAAAGTGATGTACAGAATATTTGGGGCTCCATAATTAAAAAGATAGCAATAAATTTAAATATGTACATATGAGAGCATCTGAGATGGTGAAAACTCTAGAATAAGTGTTCTATTAAGAACCCCAAAGAACCTGGATGCACTCATCTTAGTGAAGCAAATTCTAAAAAGACACAAAGTTTGTATCTACAAATATAAGTTCTTTTGTATAGAAAAGGATAACACGATTTTATGATTTGAATGAGTTGCACACACATCAAAAGACATGATCCTTCATGAAGAGGATGACTGAAGACGTATAAGACCATCTCCAACTTTAGGACTCTGTAATTCTAGATATCTACCTTATCATTGAGAAGACGAAATGAAATATATATTAAAAATATATAACATCTATACATACAATAATTAGAATATGATAAATAATAAATGATAATTATGATTAAATGGATACATTTCAATTTACTGGTAAGTTTTGGAAACCTCCTTAAAACTTTAAAAATTAAAGTTGTTTTCCTGGTCTAATAAAAAAAAATTAAATCCTCAGTTAAAATTTTAAAAAGTGAATTTTCTAGTGAATTGAATTATCTGGGTTACTTTAACAAAGATTTTCCTAATTCAGTCACAAAATCACTGATTAATTTTTGTTAAGGGACCAGTATAGAAAGGAATTCAGGTTTGAAGTTTGAATATATACATATATATATATATATATATATATATATATATACATACATACAGACAGAGAGAGAGAGAGAGAGAGAGAGAGAGAGACAAAGCAATTAGTACAATGCTTGGCACATCACTGACAACAATAATAATTAGTTTGATAACAAGACACTTCACAAATATGTTTACTTAGCCAATTAAGGCTAAATATGTCAGCAGAATGTCCAGAGGAGACAGTTACGAATACCAAAGGGAAACAACTACTACATTCGGAAAATACCATTGATTATATTAAATTATCTTTAGGGACTTATTTTAATTTCAAGCTGATGATATCTGTTTCTCCGAAAGAATGGGACCTAGATACCAATATATCTGCAACTGTGTCAACATAAATGGATTTTTCTTTTCCTCTCTGTCAGAGAATTTTCTTTGTGAGCAACTAATAATTATGTAAACTTATGTCATTATGATTTCCTTTCTTGCCAGATATGTGCAGAGCAACTGACATAATGCACAATAGTCAGTACTTACATGGTATGAACACCCACACCATTACACTTGCACAGAAATCTAAAAAGGACACTTTACCATTATGATTATGATTTTGTTTGTTTGAGTCTTATTTAAGGCAGATACTGACAGAAAACCAAGTATGGATAAATTGTATATACTTTGTTTTAAATTTGCCTGCTGAATGTAAAGGAACACTGATAGTTTTATATATGAACTTGATTGGATCACAGGATGTCCAGCTATCTAGTTAAATATTATTTTCAGGTTTGGCTGTGACAGTGTTTCCAAAAGAGACTCGTTTTTGAATTGGTAGACAGAGTAAAGTAGATTGCTCTCCCCAGTGTGCTCCGGCATCATATAAGCTTCTTGAGGCCTGAAGAGAAGAAGAAGAAGGAGGGAAGTTTGAAATCACTTTCTGCCTGACCACATGAGCCTAGACATCAACCTTCTTCTTCCCTTGCACTCCTGCTTCTCAGGCCTTCACACCCAGACAGGAGTCTATACCACTGGCTGTCAACTTTTCAGATCTACAAACTCTGACATTCCTGAATATCCAGCTTTGAGACTACAGATAAGACTTGTCAGCCTTCATAGTCACATGAGCCGCTTCACTATAATAAATCTCTTTATGTAAGTATACACAAGTATAAATATAAGGTATTATATATTATCATGTGTAATATATATAATTATATGTTCGGGTCTGTTCCTTTAGAGAAACTTGACTAATAAAAACATATAAGACATGAAAGATACATACATAAGATACCCACATAAGATATGGAAGATGTAGCAAATCTCTAGAAAACAGGAACCTGCAGGAATAAAAGTTGAAGGAACACTTGACATTTTCCCATGCTTATAAATTATTTCTGAAGAGACAGATAGTCTGAAATTTATGGAAATTAAAATCTGGGTTTGCCCCAGCTGAAAAGCTTTGACTTTAATTATGCTGCACTGCTTATTGTTTTATCAAAGTAGGAGTTCTAACAGGTGGAACTTCAGTGGACTAAGGTGGATTCATTTAGTGGATTCATTAAGTGGACATATGGATTAAATGAATCCAGCTTGTGGCTGTCGGGCTGCACCCCATGGGCCTACAAGGCCTGTACTTGCCCAGCTTCAAGATTGAAGAAAGAGCTCAGAGTCAGCAACAGACATCAGTGGTTTAATGGATGGGATGGAGGATCTTACATGTCTGAAGCAATGTCCTGGGGCAACAACCCACCATATGCAGCAGAAGTGAGCAGGATATGACTAGCTGCGGTCCTTACTCCAGGAGGGAGGGGAAGGTTACCAGTTGGTTACAGGAGGAGTTGACTGCAGGTTGGTTCATGGGTTACCAGGGAAAAGAGCAGAAGAGCATAACCCTCATTCCCTCTTTGTTAAGCTGTCATCAGGTGGAGATTTTCTCATTTAAAGGTAAGGAAAAACACTGGCTGGGGCAGGGGGCAATACGTAGGAAGGTCAGTCATGTGAGTAGGTGTAGGTGAAGCAGGGACTGGTCAAGCAGGGGATGTATAGAGAGCAAGAGAACAGCCATCTTGGGAGGCCTGATCACACACTCCACCCCTATGTGTCTTTCATGACCCTTACAATCTTGGTCTGGCCCTCTTCTGAGACATCCCTGGGATCAGGTACATAGAAGGGCATGGCAATCAGATACAGCAAATACAACACAGACATCAGAAGCTAAATATCAAGACTAAGATATCCAGTAGGACCAGAACAGTGAGTCACCAGGATGTGGGCAAATTTGGGAGCCAAGCACTCAGCAGGTCAATGGAGAGGGAGTCAGTGGCAGCAGCTTCTTGACAAACTGTGGTTTTCACAAACCCAGAGCCACCCATGGGGAGGGGAAGGCCCTGGTTCTAGAAGAAACATTCTGGTAGTCTAGGAAGGAGTCAGCTGTCACTGTAAGTCTGAAACCCAGGTTATGTTGAGTGCTATTAGGAGTGAATCCCTTCAGGTCAGTTCAGTTAAGTTCAGTTGCTCCATCGTGTCCGACTCTTTGGGACTCCATGAATCGCAGCATGTCAGGCCTCCCTGTCCATCTCCAACTCCTGGAGTTTACTCAAAATCATGTCTATCGAGTCAGTGATGCCATCCAGCCATCTCATCCTCTGTCGTCCCCTTCTGCTCCTGCCCCCAATTACTCCCAGCATCAGAGTCTTTTCCCATGAGTCAACTCTTCGCATGAGGTGGCCAAAGTATTGGAGTTTCAGCTTTAGCATCAGTACTTTCAATGAACACCCAGACTGATCTCCTTTAGAATGGACTGGTTGGATCTCCTTGCAGTCCAAGGGACTCTCAAGAGTCTTCTCCAACACCACAGTTCAAAAGCATCAATTCTTCGCCACTCAGCTTTCTTCACAGTCCAACTCTCACATTCATACATGACCACTGGAAAAACCACAGCCTTGACTAGATGGACCTTTGTTGGCAAAGTAATGTCTCTGTTTTTCAATATGCTATCTAGGTTGGTCATAACTTTCCTTCCAAGGAGTAAGCGTCTTTTAATTTCATGGCTGCAGTCACCATCTGCAGTGATTTTGGAGCCCCCCTAAAATAAAGTCTGACACTGTTTCCACTGTTTCCCATGAAGTGATGGGACTGGATGCCATGATCTTAGTTTTCTGAATGTTGAGCTTTAAGCCAACTTTTTCACTCTCCTCTTTCACTTTCATTAAGAGGCTTTTTAGTTCCTCTTCACTTTCTGCCATAAGGGTGGGGTCATCTGCATATCTGAGGTTATTGATATTTCTCCTGGCAATCTTGATTCCAGCTTATGCTTCTTCCAGCCCAGCGTTTCTCATGATATACTCTGCATAGAAGTTAAATAAGCAGGGTGACAATATACAGCCTTGACGAACTCCTTTTCCTATTTGGAACCAGTCTGTTGTTCCATGTCCAGTTCTAACTGTTGCTTCCTGACCTGCATATAGGTTTCTCAAGAGGCAGGTCAGGTGGTCTGGTATTCCCATCTCTTTCAGAATTTTCCACAGTTTACTGTGATCCACACAGTCAAAGGCTTTGGCATAGGTCTTTCCAAATAAAACACAGTTAAGCCCACTAGTTGGAGTGGTGTGTCCAGAAGTCAGCCTATTCCATTCCACACAGCATTGCTCTAGGGTGCTCATGGGCAGTCAGTTGCACAGTGGCATTTATTGAAGGGGGTCCTTCTAATATACTGGCATGTGGGACAGGAAGATGGTGAGAGTCTTTTTCCTCCATTGTTCATCATCCCCACATAGTCACATTAGTTGGATCAATTTCAATGGAAGTACAGAGGATGACAATGGTATCTCGCTGTGGACCCCACAATTAGACTCATTTTGCAATGAGGCCACGGTTGCTTCCCAGTCCTTGAACAGATTTTCTTCACTCAGGCTAGGGGTGAAATGTAAGGCATCTAATAGGTTCAACACAGGGAGATCATGACCATTAAGCTAAATAAAAGCAGTACTTGTATTTTGAGATATCACACTGCCTGTAGTTTTTGTCCTGGTTTGCCATACATTCCAGAAACTCAAGTTTTCAGTAATAACAGAAACATATTCAAAATCATGTCTCCAACGTTCAACCTAATTTTACCTCGGCTGTCTGAACCACAGGTTACTCCAGTTTGACTTTGAGATGCATTCCTCTCCACAATGGCGTCTCAGGTGGCTCAGTGGTAAAGAATCTACCTGCCAATGCTAGAGACATAGGAGATGCTAGTTTGATCCCTGGGTCAGGAAGATCCCCTGGAGGAGGAAATGGTACCCCACACCAATATTCTTGCCTGGAAAATTCCACAGACAGAGGAGCCTGGCAGGCTACAGTCCATAAAACTGCAGAGTGGGACATGACTGAGCGATTGAGACGGCACACCCCTCCACAATGGCCAGAGAAGATGTACAATGCATGCTTGATAGGCCGCAAACCAGACCACTCTGGTCAATAAAGTTTAAATTAGATCATGTGTAAGCTGGAATGACTTCCCCATACCTCCACATGTGAAGATTTTTCCTTCATTTCCCCTTTCGATAGGCTAAAGTACATAAACCTTGAAGTCACAGTGAAAGTTGCCTGTCTGCCCTGGGTCTGGATTGTGTCCTTCTTGCTCTGCTAGGCCTCCTTCATATTTGCCTAGTTATCTATGTGGGGGGAAAGCTGATCAGATATTGTGAATAAGCTTCGATGTTGATGGGGAAACATTTTGGAGGTTATTCATTTTATCTCTTATACTAAATTGTTACATACCCACTGTACATGTGCTTTTAGCAGCAAACTTGGAGCAAGCAGTTATACATCATGAGTAGTTCTACTCTGTGACAACTTCACTAGATGATTTTCTTTTCCTCCTGAACATCAGGGCAAAAGAGAGGCTAACACAATAGCTTTCATAAATATAGACCTCAATTAGCAAGAATATGATTTAATACCTGCTGAAATATACTTTTCTGTCTAAAATTAACCTCATCTCTACCAAACATAGTCAATTCAAGACTAACTTGTTTGGAAAATAAGTCTGGTCAGTTGACTATATAGGCTCCTCCAAACTGGCTGTGGTAGAATTCCTCAGAGGAAATCTGAAACTGAATTCCTCAAAGGCCACTCAAAGACAGGAGAGCCATGCCAAAGACCTGCCATCAGGCTCTGCCTTGGAGGATTTCTCTCTTCTTGAGGTCCCCCAAATATTGAGATTGCCACACATGCCAGGAGATGGTCTTTCCTGTCCCCATGATAAGGCTGCTCAGAACCCAAGAGTCTTCAATTTCTGAGAGACTAGAAAGAAAGAAAAGAAAAAGTTTTCAATTCTACTCATAGGTGTAGTTTACCAAATTGCTGTAAGTCATAAGTAGCTTGAGGGAAGGGCTTCCCTGTATCTAGAAAACACAGATTAAAACTAGAAATGTTCTAGACAAAGCCATAAAAATAATTAACATAACCATCCAGCCATTAATGTTCCAATATTTTATCCTCTTTGAAATGACCCAGACAGTCAATGAATCTTCTTCACTTAGTTTAGTTGTGTTGCTGCAGCTGCTAAGTCACTTCAGTCGTGTCCGACTCTGTGCGACCCCATAGATGGCAGCCCACCAGGCTCCCCTGTTCCTGGGATTCTCCAGGCAAGACCACTGGAGTGGGTTGCCATTTCCTTCTCCAATGCATGAAAGTGAAAAGTAAAGGTGAAGTCGCTCAGTCGTGTCCGACCCTCAGCGACCCCATGGACTGCAGCTTTCCAGGCTCCTCTGTCCAAGGGATTTTCCAGGCCAGAGTACTGGAGTGGGGTGCCATTGCCTTCTCTTTAGTTGTGTTAGGTAGTTAGAATAGGGAAAAGGAGTCCAAAATGGAGGTGGCTAAAAGACAAGGAAGGGAAAAGCCCACGAAAATAGAACAGAGGAAGGTCAAAGGAAGGTCGAGGGCCAGAGTGAGGACTTCAGGTAGAACAGCACTCCTGGTTAAGCCCAATTTGCATAGGGCAGGCCCAGGGGGAAGGAAAAAACATATAAAAAGAGGAGCCAAAGGGCGCTCTCTCTCTCTCCACCGCGCGCTGGGGCGCTCTTCTCTTTGCGTTTTTGGATCGATGTGCCCTCATGCCTTGAAGGTGGATTTTCCTGCTATCTTCTAAATAAAATAGAGCTGTAACACTGAGCTGTAACACTGATTTGTCTAAGAGCTATAACACGGTCTGTTCGAGACCTGAGAGCTATAACACGGTCTGTCTAAGACCCGAGAGCTGTGACGCGCCAAGGGGGTTTTAATGTCCATCACTCCAAATCTTTGTTGTGACGAGACAAAAAACCAAGGAGCATATACTCGCCTGACAGTTGCAAGTTACCAAAATTTGGACAGACTGTTATACATAGACATTCCCAAAACACATATAGTATTTTAAAACATTTTAAAAGGCCTTGTTTTTTCTTCTCTTCTTCACTCTCAGGGATCAGGTGATAAAAGTTCCCGAGACCCCAGGTAGATCATTTACATCTCAACAGCACAAAAGAGAAATAATAATTTTTTCTAGAAAGCTAACTTCTAACTGAAAGTGCAAAAAACCCCTAGTTTTAGAATGTCAAAAGATTCCCATCATAGCCATTTTCAGGGATTTTTTTTTTTTTTTTTAGTTTCAACAAATAACAGTAATAGATGATACATACCATTCATGCATATTCACATGTCTCACTTCCACAGGAACCAGAATCAGCATTCAAGCTAACCTTCACCTAGGCTGTTAACTCAGCCTCTGTGGCCTTTCTTAATACAAAAAGCAAAGGCCAGCCCACAACTGCGGCCACTTCTTTTTTCCTCACTGGAAAAGTGGCCAATATCTCCCCAGCGGCCTTAGGGGTCTATAAGTTCTGTATGCTTGCCAGCTCCCATTCATCACAGGGCCCCACAGACTAGTGGAGAGCCACCCCAGGACCACCCTTGCAACTTCCAGGCCCTACATGGAATGCAGGAAAACAGCCCCTGCAACTTTTCATTTCCTGTCCTTACTTCTCAACATCTCAGCCCTCACAGGAGTCTCCTCAGTCTCCAGGCTGCTCTGCCAATTGCTAGGCTGCATTCTGCAGGCTTGCAAGCCCTGTACTTGCACAGCTTCTAGACCAAAGAAAAAGCCTGGAGTCAGGGAAAGAGACATCATTGGTTTAGTGGATGGAGGAATTTACACGTCTGAAGCAAGGTCCTAGAGTGACACTCAGCTGTGTGTGGCAGAAGGCAGGCAGGATGTGGAGGCAGGCTTTGCTCCTGGGGGAAGAGGTAGGTTACCAGTCACAGACAGAATTGAAGTCTGTAGGGAAATTGGCAAAGGAGCACAAACCTCACTTTCCCTTTCATAAGCTATCTCAGTGGAGATGACCTAAAGGTCAGAACAATCTCTAGCTGGGGTGGGGACAAGAATGACAGTTATGTGAGTGGGTTGTAGATGAAGCTAGGTCTGGTGGAGCAGAGGATGTACAGAGAGGAAGAGAAGAGCCATCATGGGTGCCTGAAGGTACAGTGGCTTACAGCAGAGAAAGAATATTGAAACAAACCTCTAACGGTTACATCCATTGTGTCTAAGACTTTGACACAAGATATAGTGGAATTGCAATGCCACCATTTTCTTTCACCATTCAACGAAGAAACTACTACTTTCACCACAACCAACTTTTGATTTATTGTAACCATAGGGCTCCCTGGTGGTTCAGCTGGTGCAGAATCCATCTGCAATGTAGGAGACCCTGATTCGATTCCTGGACTGGGAAGTTCCCCTGGAGAAGGGGTAGGCTACCCTCTCCTGTATTCTTGGACTTCCCTGGTGGCACAGACGGTAAAGAATCTGCCTGCAATGTGGGAGACCTGGGTTTGATCCCTGGGTCGGGAAGATCCCCTGGAGGAAGGCATAGCAACCCACTCCAATATTCTTTCTGAGAGAATCCACATGGACAGAGGAGCCGGGCAGGCAACAGTTCATGGGGCCACAAAGAGTCGGACATGACTGAGCGATTGAGCACAGCACAGCACTGTATCCATATTAATAACATCAAAAATTCCCCAATTTTGTAAACTCCTTTTGGAAACTGCAAAGGCAATTGAGATCTTTGATATGATAAAATGTTTCTTAACCAAGCAAAGTTGTAACTGTAAGAAAATATGGGCCATCTGGGATCTTGGCACCAAATCTGATTTGTTACTCTTGGAACAAGTTCTTCTGCCATTGTAACCCATGGGCATCAGATGAAATAAAGGATACTGCCAGCAATCTTCAAATAATTCTTGTCCACTGCCTCAAAAGTGACCAATTAAAGTTTCATCAAAAGAATGTTCTAATATACAGATAATGTATGGCTTAATATTTTTTTTTCCTGAATATTTTTTTAATTTTATTTTTAAACTTTACAATATTGTATTAGTTTTGCCAAACATTGAAATGAATCCACCACAGGTACACCCGTGCTCCCCATCCTGAACCCTCCTCCCTCACCATACCCTCCCTCTGGGTCGTCCCAATGCACCAGCCCCAAGCATCCAGTATCGTGCATCGAACCTGGACTGGCAACTCATTTCATACATGGCTTAATATTTTAAAAAATCTTAGCGATATTTGAATAAAATTCAGGCATAAGTTTCACCTTAAGAAGAAATATGTTCAACTTGAAGAATACTTTGACAACAAAGAGTTTATTAATTACTTGGATTAATTAGCAAAATGCTTAAGCCATATAAATAAAATTCATTTTATTATTCAATGTTATCCATTCAGCCACCTCAAAGTGCTATCCTAAGGTTATTACTAAATGAATTTGCCATTGTATAATGAAGTATTGATGACAACAAATAATTGGGCTTTCTTGTGCTGGAGGAAATGCTTCTTAGTGGCAAATCCTGTTGATTTCCCTGTAGGTAAAATCTGGCTCACAGAAGCAGGGTCAAATTTTCCTGAAGGTTAATTATTGATAAATGACTTTAAAGCTGATTTATGGATTTCCCTTCCTTTACTATGTTTCAGATTATGGATGACCTGAAATTTGCCAAAGACAATATTGTGAACAAATGAAATGCTTCAAATCTAATCCCCTCATGAAGTCCTGTAGAATCCTGTTAATCATTAATGCATGAGTATCAATGTTCAACAGCTTTTATGTAATTTGCCACTTGTCTGAACTAGTGTTTTCAACATTATCGTAAAAAAGCAATTGAAATCAATAGAAATAAAAAATAGAATGCAAGTCACCATAAGAAACATCATTCCCAAAATTTAACTTCATCTTCAAAACAAACAACATTGGCTTTTGAAAAAATGCACATTTGAACAAAATTGAGGTTTAATTTTATTTTGTGTTGCTATTTAGAGTTATTTAAAATGCCTTATGACCCAGCAATCCCAGTGCTGGGCATACACACTGAGGAAACCAGAAGAAAGAGACACGTGTACCCCAATGTTCATTGCAGCACTGTTTATAATAGCCAGGACATGGAAGCAACCTAGATGTCCATCAGCAGATGAATGGATAAGAAAGCAGTGGTACATATACACAATGGAGTATTACTCAGCCATTAAAAAGAATACATTTGAATCAGTTCTAATGAGGTGGATGAAACTGGAGCCTATTACACAGAGTGAAGTAAGCCAGAAAGAAAAACACCAATACAGTATACTAACACATATATATGGAATTTAGAAAGATGGTAACAATAACCCTGTATACAAGACAGCAAAAGAGTCACTGATGTGTAGAACAGTCTTTTGGACTCTGTGGGAGAGGGAGAGGGCAGGATGATTTGGGAGAATGGCATTGAAACATGTATAATATCATATACGAAATGAGTCTCCAGTCCAGGTTCGATATACGATACTGGATGCTTGGGGCTGGTGCACTGGGATGACTCAGAGGGATGGTACAGGGAGGGAGGAGGGTTCAGGATGGGGAACACATGTATACCTGTGGCAGATTCATGTTGATATATGGCAAAACCAATACAATATTTTAAAGTTAAAAAATAAAATAAAGAAAAAAAATAAAATGCATTAAAATGAAATCAACAGAGATGTTGCCTTTGTAAGGATAAGTTTTCAATCCATGTGAAGGACATTAATTTCAGACTCAGTAAAATAAACTGCAGATGTATGTTCCTGGTACTTAGAAATGTTTTTATCTACTCTTTGTCTAATTCATTATTTTACATAGGTTTCAAATCAATCCTTAATTTTTGAGAAAAGTGTTTTCTGACTGCCTTTAACCAGGCAAATTTGCCTTTTTTATATTCTCACATGACCAAATATCAGCCCTTCAGAGTACTTACCCTAGTGAAGTCAAGGTCGCTTAGTCGTGTCTCTTTGCAACCTCATGGACTATACAGTCCATGGAATTCTCCGGGCCAGAAAACTGGAGTGGGTAGCCTTTTTCTTCTCCAGGGGATCTTCCTAACCCAGGGATTGAACCCAGATCTCCCACAGTGTGGGTGGATTCTTTACCAGCTGAGCCAGATTTTTTAACTAATATGTTCTTTTACTGCCTACAACTTCCATGAGAGCAGGGACTGTGCCTGTTTTTTTTTTTTTTTTTTAATCACCTTCTTCTTAGCACCTAGAAAAATGACTGCATGTGGTAGAAAGATGTAAAATTTTAAGAATGATGAAATCTTATCAAATAGAAAGCTTCTTGAAGCTGAGAAAAAAGATGTATAGTTCTGTGGTGGAGAAGACTAACGCATTCTGGGAGACATGACTATATCCCTCAAGTTTCTAGGCCATTGATTTGCTCAGGTTCTAGAGATAGACAGTCATGTAGATAGATATACTCAGGAAAATTGCAGAACATGTTAGACTAGATAATTATGTTGAGCCCTTAAAACAAGATCCATTGTGGTAGTCTTGTATATTTTACTATTACCTATGCATACAAATATACATATATCATATATATATATACAAAATACATATATTACATAAATATATGTTTAAATGTTCTATGTAAGTGTAAAAGCACATTATCTTCAGTGCATCATGATTCTTATGTGTACATTCTAAGCACCCTATAAAATAAAGTATATACAACTATCCCAAAGTAATTATGTTTGTGAACTGCTTTTCCCATGTTTCCATTCGTGACTACTAAGAGACTTGACAGTTTTCCCACTCTTTACCAGGGAGCTCCAAAGTTGGAAAACTATTCTTTCAGTTTAATAGAAAAGTGTTTTTTTCCCCTAAACCATGAAGAATATAATTTTACTATCCAAGCTGTCTAACATGAACAGATTTTTCCAAGATATAAACAAATACTTTTCTGACAAGTTTTTATTTTTGCTTTTAACTAACTATATAACACCAAGTTATAAAAGTGCCAAGATTAAAAACATCACTAGTAACTAGTTATTTTGATAATCTGGCTAGTAAAGGCATGATTTTTACCATATTATGAACAGTAGGTGATTTTGTCAGCTGGACTTTTTACAGAGTGTTCAAGATGTTCGCTTGTTGGGGGAACTGTAATGAGTCAGACAGGAGTTGGAAACACATCATGACGTGCAACGGCACTTTGCACCTTGCACAGGAGACCATGTTTTGCAACCTGTTAATCTGCAGAGTAAGGTAACTGCCACCTTCTTTAACACCCACTTCACCCTGATGTGACTTAAACACAGCTGCTATTAAAAGCAAATTCAGATCATTACTAACTCTTGTGGCTGCTTAATCATCCAAGTGCAGTGCTGAGATGGAGAATTCAAGTGACATTCTTAAGTCTCCTTAATTGCTAATAATAGAAAATACACCTCAAGGAGAAAGCTTGGAGTTATAAGAAGAAATAATTATTCCTCTCTGCTCACAGACCTTCAGAGTTGATTCATAGTTACTTTCAATAATTTGTCAGAATAGAATCCTCACTTTTGGTTCTAGATGGCTGTCCTGGCCATATGGAATACACAAAATTAAATCAGAGAGGACATTCAAACCCAGTGTCCAATGACACTAGATCTTTGCCTAGCCACAGCAAAGGGCTGGGTGGTTTTGATGAACTTATTGGTGCTAGTGTTTAAAACTCACATGTTTAATAAATTTCTATTTTTTATTAAAATTTCCATTCAAAATCAACCTGAAATGTTATATCTCAAGATCCTAAAACTTATATATATTTTTGTATATATAGTGATATATATGGAGAAGGAAATGGCACCCCACTCCAGTATACATGCTTGGAAAATGCCATGGACAGAGGAGCCTGGTAGGCTGCAGTCCATGGGGTCGCTAAGAGTTGGACACGACTGAGTGACTTCACTTTCACTTTTCACTTTCATGCATTGGAGGAGGAAATGGCAACCCACTTCAGTATTCTTGCCTGGAGAATCCCAGGGATGGGGGAGCCTGGTGGGCTGTCTATGGGGTCGCACAGAGTCGGACACGACTGAAGCAACTTAGTAGCAGCAGTAGTGATATATAATTAAATGTATTTTTGTGCATACACTGTACAAATTATTATCTCACACATTAATGTTTATTTAGTTCAGTTCAGTACTCAGTCATGTCCGACTCTTTGCAAACCCATGGACTACAGCACTCTAGGCCTCCCTGTCAGTCACCAACTCCTGGAGTTTACCCAAACTCATTTCCATTGAGTTGGTGATGCCATCCAACCATCTCATCCTCTGTCATCCCCTTCTCCTCCTGCCTTTCTTTCACAGCATTGTGATCTTTTCAAATGACTCAGCACTTCGCATCAGTTGGCCAAAGTATTGGAGTTTCAGCTTTAGCATCAGTCCTTCCAATGAACACTCAGGACTGATCTCCTTTAGGATGGACTGGTTGGATCTCCTTGCAGTCCAAGGGACTCTCAAGAGTCTTCTCCAACACCACAGTTCAAAAGCATTAATTCTTCAGTGTTCAGCTTTCTTTATGGTCCAACTCTCACATACTACCATACATGACTACTGGAAAAACCATAGCCTTGAGTAGATGAACCTTTGTGGCAAAGTAATGTCTCTGCTTTTTAATATGCTGTCTCAGCTGGTCATAATTTTCCTTCCAAGGAGTAAGCATCTCTTAATCTCATGGCTGCAATCATCATCTGCAGTGATTTTGGAGCCCTCCAGAATAAAGTCTGCCACTGTTTTCATTTTTTCCCAATCTATTTGCCATGAAGTGATGGGGCCAGATGCCATGATCTTCATTTTCTGAATGTTGAGCTTTAAGCCAACTTTTTGACTCTCCTCTTTCACTTTCATCAAGAAGCTCTTTAGTTCTTCTTCACTTTCTGCCATAAGGGTGGTGTCATCTGCATATCTGAGCTTATTGATATTTGTCTTGGCAATGTTGATTCTGGCTTGTGCTTCATCCAGCCCAGCATTATTCATGATGTACTATGCATATATGTTAAACAAGCAGGGTAACAATATACAACCTTGACATACTCCTTTTCCTAATTGGAATCAGTCTGTTGTTCCATGTCCAGTTCTAACTTTTGCTTCCTGACCTGCATACACATTTCTCAAGAGGCAGGTCAGGTGATCAATTATTCCCATCTCTTTCAGAATTTTCCACAGTTTATTGTGATCCACACAGTCAAAGGCTTTGGCATAGTCAATAAAGCAGGAATAGATGTGTTTCTGGAACTCTCTTCCTTTTTTGATGATCCAACAGATGTTGGCAGTTTGATCTCTGGGTCCTCTGCGTTTTCTAAAACCACCTTGAACATCTGGAAGTTCGCAGTTCATGTTATTGTTGAAGCCTGTCTTGGAGAATTTTGAACATTACTTTACCAGCATGTGAGATGATTGCAATTGTGCAGTAGTTTGAGCATTCTTTGGCATTGCCTTTCTTAGGGATTGGAATGAAAACTGACCTTTTCCAGTCCTGTGGCCACTGCTGAGTTTTCCAAATTTGCTGACATATTGAGTGCAGCACTTTCACAGCATCATCTTTTAGGATTTGAAAGAGCTCAATTGGAATTCTATCACCTCCACTAGCTTTGTTCATGAGAAGGCAATGGTACCCCACTCCAGTACTCTTGCCTGGAAAATCCAATGGATGGAGGAGCCTGGTGGGCTGCAGTACATGGGGTCGCTAAGAGTCAGACACGACTGAGCGACTTCACTTTCACTTTTCACTTTCATGCATTGGAGAAGGAAACGGCAACCCACTCCAGTGTTCTTGCCTGGAGAATCCCAGGGACGGGGGAGCCTGGTGGGCTGCTGTCTATGGGGTCGCACAGAGTCGTACATGACTGAAGCGACTTAGCAGCAGCAGCAGCAGCAGCTTTGTTCGTAGTGATACTTCCTAAGGCCCACCTGACTTCACATTCCAGGATGTCTGGCTCTTGGTGAGTGATCACACCATTGTGATTATCTGGGTTGTGATATTTTTTGTACAGTTCTTCTGTGTATTCTTGCCACTTCTTTTTAATATCTTCTGCTTCTGTTAGGGCCATAACATTTCTGTCCTTTATTGAGCCCCTCTTTGCATGAAATGGTCCCTTTGTATCTCTAATTTTCTTGAAGAAATCTCTAGTCTTTCCTGTTCTATTGTTTTGCTCTATTTCTATGCACTGATCGCTGAGGAAGGCTTTCTTATCTCTCCTTATCTATTCTTTGGAACTCTGCATTTATATGGGTATATCATTCCTTTTCTCTGTTGCCTTTAGCTTCTCTTCTTTTCACAGCTATTTGTAAGGCCTCCTTAGAGAGCCTTTTTTTTTTTTTATTCCTTTTTCTTGGGGATGGTCTTGATCCCTGTCTCCTGAACAATGTCACAAACCTCTGTCCATAGTTCATCAAACACTCTGTCTATCAGATCTAGTCTGATAGACTTAAATCTATTTCTCACTTCCACTGTATAATCGTAAGGGAGTTAGGTCATACCTGAATGGTCTAGTGGTTTTCCCCACTTTCTTCAATTTAAGTCTGAATTTGTCAATAAAGAGTTCATGATCTGAGCCATAGTCACCTTCCAGTCTTGTTTTTGCTGATTGTATAGAGCTTCTCCATCTTTGGCTCCAAAGAATATAATCAATCTGATTTCAGTGCTGATGATCTGGTGATGTCCATGTATAGAGTCTTCTGTGTTGTTGGAAGAGGGTGTTTGCTGTGAATAGTTCATTCTCTTGGCAAAACTCGATTAGCCTTTGCATTACTTCATTCTGTACTCCAAGGCCAAATTTGCTGTTACTTCCGGTGTTTCTTGACTTCCTACTTTGCATTCCAGTCCTTTATAATGAAAAGGACATCATTTTGGGGTGTTAGTTCTGGAAGGTCTTGTAGGTCTTCACAGAACCGTTCAACTGCAGCTTCTTCAGCATTACTCGTCAGGACATGGTCTTGGATTACCGTGATATTGAATTGTTTGCCTTGGAACCAAACAGAGATCATTCTAAAGTTTTTGAGATTGCATCCAAGTACTCCCTTTTGGACTCTTTTGTTGACTATGAAGGCTACTCCATTTCTTCTAAGGGATTTTTGCCCACAGTAGTAGATACAATGGTCATCTGAGTTAAATTCACCCATTCCAGTCCATTTTAGTTTGCTGATTCCTAAAATGTTGATGTTCATGCTTGCCATCTCCTGTTTGAACACTTCCAGTTTGCCTTGATTCATGGACCTAACATTCCCAGTTCCTATGCAATATTACTCTTTACAGCATTGGACCTTGCTTCCATCATCAGTCACATCCACAACTGGCTGTTGTTTTTGCTTTGGCTCTGTCTCTTCATTCTTTTTGGAGTTATTTCTCCACTGATCTCCAGTAGCATATTGGGCACCTACCGACCTGGGGAGTTCCTCTTTCAGTTTCCTATCTTTTTGCCTTTTCATGCTGTTCATGGGGTTCTCAAGGCAAGAATACTGAAGTGGTGTGCCATTCCCTTCTCCAGTGGACTACATTTTGTTTATTTAAAACACCTATTGTTACTTTATTCAAAAGAGTAAGCCATATTATAAGATTTGACTATAATTCCATGTGTTATACAATATATCATTGTTGCTTACCTATTTTATATATAATAGTTTATATCTATTAAGCCCCTATGCCTAATTTGTCCCTCTTCCCTTTCCTCTCCCTTTTGGTAACCACAAGTTGGTTTTCTATATCTGTGATAATGATATATGCATGATACTGAATCACAATGCTGTACATCTGAAAATAATACAATATTGTAAATCAACTGTACTTTTCTTTTAAAATGGCAAGACATACAGTGGGATTAATAAGAAGGGTAACAGCAAGATTCCTCATCAACATGCCCTTACCCAGTGTATCTATCATAAATCTGCGAAGAGGTCCCCATGTGTCTGTTGTTGAAAACTAAAGTATGCATACCTTGAATGAAACTGTTAAAGACTGGGCACAAAATAACTGGTCCTCCCCAGTGGCTCAGCAATAAAGAATCTGCCTGCACTGCAGTAGACTCAGGAGACTTCAGTTCGACCTTTCTTGGTCAGGAAGATCCCCTGGAGGAAGTCATGACAGCCCACTCCAGTATTATTGCCTGGATAATCCCATGGACAGAGGAGCCTGGCAGGTGAATGTCCATAGGGGCACAAAATAACTAGGGAGCTATAAATTAAAACATTCTCATAGTTCACTCAGGGCTAGGAGAACTTAAGTTCTAAGAGGCCAGAAGAAGTATTTATTGAACACTTATACCATTAAGCAAAGAACACAGAATATTATGACTTTGGATCTAACTAGCCCTACAGTTGGAGAAGGCAATGGCAGCCCACTCCAGTACTCTTGCCTTGAAAATCCCATGGATGGAGGAGCCTGGTGGGCTGCGGTCCATGGGGTCGCTAAGAGTCGGACATGACTGGGCGACTTCACTTTCACTTTTCACTTTCATGCATTGGAGAAGGAAATGGCAACCCACTTCAGTATTCTTGCCTGAAGAATCCCAGGGATGGGGGAGCCTGGTGGGCTGCCGTCTATGGGGTTGTACAGAGTCGGACACGACTGAAGCGACTTAGCAGTAACAGCCCTACAGTAAACACTACAATTGTTTAGTTGCTAAATAGAAGTGACTTAGCAGCAGCAGCAAAGCAGAAAACCATGTTTTAAAAGGATTCAGGTGTTATGCAAGTAACTTACTGTCAACCAGGAAAAAAGTGCATTAATCTATAAAGAAAACACCAAAATACAATTGTAACAATGTAATATTCAAAATTTGAAGCAACTCCTATAAAGTTATTAAGTGAAAAAGTGCAGAAAAGAGAAGCAATAGCCAGGAGAAAAATTAGTCAGTAAAAAAGACCCAGAAGTGACTGAGATAGTGGAATTAGCGAGCAATCAAGGAATTTCTACTACTCAAAATCTAAAAGAAAAAATAATAGAATGAAGATATGAGTAAACTCATAAAGTAGAACCTAATGGGACTTTGTAACTGAAAAATCCAGAATTGAAATTGTAAAATTCACTGGATGACATCCAAGCAGTTTAGACATTTCAGGAAAAAAAAGAACAGAGAATTTGAGGAGTTTGTATTGAATCTATACAAATTAGCATAAAGACAACTGTGAACTTGACAAGTTCTTATGTGCAAAAGTATATGAATTTCATAGCAAGGTAAAATAGTTTTTTTTTCCCATTACATAAAATCACTAATAGCATTTCAAGGTATTTTAAAGTATTTAAATATTCTTTTGCATAAAATTTATTTGACATAAGTGATATTTATATTATAATATAAAGGATGTTAATATAAACAGGTGTTATGTAATAGGCTATATTCACCATTTGCCCTCTATCCATACAGGCAGTTGCTCAAGGATAGGAGTCATTCTTGACCCACTGCTTTCATTCTCTGAGCCTCATAACACACAATTTCATCACGAGTTTTGTTAACTCTCTGCCTTAAAACCTCTCCATCCCCCTCTCAAACTCCACTGTCTAGAATTGCTCCAAATATGTCCAAGTTGGTCTACTTGACTCAGTCTTGCCTTCTATAATCCATTCCTCACGTTGAAACTATGTTGATCTTTGTAAAACACAAATTTGATCATAGAAACCTTAGTTAAATTCTTTCAATGGTTCAGTGATCAAAATGTGAAGTGTGGTCCTTTCAGCATGGTTTATAGTGTCCTCTATGAACTGGCTCCTAATTACTTCTCCACTCTTGCCATTCTGAGGGCTACACTGGTAGTGAGTCTCAAGCAAAGAGTTTATTACTATAATCCTTTAGGACAGAATCTAGAGGGGTTCTTTATTTTTATGCTTACAACTATAAAAAGGGATACTAAAAAATTTCTGTGGTAGGTGACTAAAATTATAAACTGTTTTTTGTTAGCAAGTTTGGGATATTTGTACATATATTTTGATCTGAAATTTTAGGCAACTTCTTGTTCAAGGAAATATCTTGAGCTGAAAAAGAATATTTTCCCTTACTAGAAAAAAAGGTTTAATTTCTGCTATGCATTTCAGAAGGAACTGATTTTTTGTTTGTTTGAGGAGAATTGACTCCTAAATTCAAAACTTTTATCATAATATCAAATCATAGAATGGCTTATGAATTACAATATCAGAGACAGATATTGCTTTAATACTGATTAATAGACAAAAGTATCTGTAATACTAATCATTCTGCTTATGTTAGTTTTTATTATATTTTTTATTTTGCTTTAATAATAATTGACACAAACTAGTTTATATTTGCAAAATAATATATTTTGAAAAAACACTGAATATTTTTCTATCCATTAATATAAAAAAAACAACTTGGAAGGTAAATAAAGAAAACTTTTAAAATTTTACAAAATTTATTTAGTTTTGCTGTCTCCTTTCATCTTCAAAATTGACTCATACTATAGAGAAGACATTGAAAAATAGTCTCATTACAATTATCACTTTTACTTTTGATCTATGTAAACATATAGAATGATTCAATATACATATTTTGAGCACAGTTCATCTATTATAGTCTTAAGACCTAATATATTTGAGACACTAATAAACACTTGTTGAACTTATTGATCAGGACAAGTTTTTCTGTATTTTATGTTTATTTGATAATTTTGAGTATCTAGTACCTGAAACGTTCTATCCTAGTTGTTGGGACAGATACAGAGATATAAGACTACACTAAATATATTCTCTACTCTTCAACTTAATTAGAATGACAGTATGTATACAAAGTGGTATATTTAAAGTCTGTATGTGTGTGCATTTTTCATATTTTATTTCAATGTGCTTTTCTAATTGTAGAGTTATTTCCTCAAATCTCTTTAGTTCCAATGCAATACTTTGCACCTTTTTTGTAGTATGTGTCATTTTTGATTCTGTATTAGAAATATTTACAAGACTTATTTCCTCTGCTAAACTGTAAGCAAATAGAGGCCACGTTCATGCTTGATTCACTGTTGATTCTTTCAGAGTTCTTAACAAATGAAAAAAGCTCAAAGTATTTATTGAAATGATAAATGATGTAACTACTCTACTAGAAAGTGTATAATGAATGCATATGAGTGATCTTATATGATTCAGAAAAGTAATAAACCATTTCCAATTAGAGATATTTTTTCATTTAATAAGCATTTGTTTATCGGCACTGTGTGTCAAGCATTATACTGGGCACCATCATACAGAAGTGAGTAAGATAAATATGGTCTCTATTCTTCTGAAAATAAACATTAATTGTTTTACTAATAAATAATTTTAATATGAGCCAACTTTATGAAGAAACCTCAGGATATAGTGAAAACAGGCAATACAGAGGTCTGACCTGGTGAAGGAAGTGAAGAAAGGGTCTGTCACAATTTGCTTTCATAGGAAAGATTGATCTGGCTCAGGAACATGAGAATATGGAGAGGGAGAGATTAAAGAGATGGAATAAAGGGCAAATGGGAATGAAGAGGTGAAATTAGAAAATGATGGGGCGTGTTATAGGTCCTTGAGTAGACCAGGAATAGGGAGAAATACTAATGGGGTCAGGAATGTCAAATTCTGGAGGACCCTTACAGATTTTATATTTCAGTTTCATCCTGCAGTAGCATATGGGGTGTTTGGACATGGAAATTTGGGGGAGAATACTGGCAACATAAGCAAAGAAGCTTATGTATTAGACACAAAACAGATTTGGGATAGAGAAGAGGAGGAATAAGGGAGAATGTGAAAGAGGAAAGTTGAAAATTAAAGATATTTGTTAATTCTGCAATTGTTCGGTAATGAGCCTGACTTAGGATAAAGAAGATTTTGAATGACTTTCTTTAAAAGTTAAGAAATCTCAGCTCTTCTTTGAAAGGTCAAGGTCTGTGAACGTCTCAGAGCACAAAAGTCACTTTATATTGAAAAAACACTATTCAAATTATAGTAAAACTTGCACCACTTTGGTACCAAACATCTTCCAAAACTGATAGAAATGAAAAAGGTAAGGGTAATTAAAGGGTAGAGGCAGTGGAAGAAGCAAACTATTACTAAGATACAGTAAGTATAAGGGTTCTAGATTTCTTGATTCTTCCTTGCTTGCTAGTAGCTTCAGTTACGTCCTACTCTGCAACCCTATGGACTATTACCTGCCAGGTTCTTCTGTCCATGGAATTCTCCAGGCAAGAATACTGGAGCAGGTTGCCATGCCCTCCCCCAGAAGATCTTTCTGACCCAGGGATTGAACCCGTGTCTCTTATGTCTCCTACACTGGCAGGCAGGTTCTTTACCATTAGCACCAACTGGGAAGCCCAGACCCAATTCTAGTGCATGTACAAAAGAACATGAACAGAAGTTCATCCAGATCTACAGATATTTTCTTCAAATAGAAAAAATCTATTTGTTAATTTTCTTCTTATTAGCATGGATAAAATATAACCTATTTTTTTCATTGATTTATTTTTATTATTATTATTTTTTTACTTTACAATATTGTATTGGTTTTGCCATACATCAACATGAATCCATCACGGGTGTACATGTGTTCCCCCTCCTGAACCCCACTCCCTCCTCCCTCCCCGTACCATCCCTCTGGGTCATCTCAGTGCACCAGCCCCAAGACATAAGCAGTAAGGAAGACATTTCTACAGTTCTCTAAAAAGATTTTTAAAAACCATGCAGAAAAGGTCTATTTCTAACCTGAAAGATGAAACTCTACCTCTCAGTAAATGAAAACACCACTTACCATAAAAACCTTCAGTAGTAAGAGTGAAGTTTTACCAATATTAATTCCATGGCCAGTGATCCTTTAGCAACCATATCCCCTGGGGACTACATGAGGCTCTGAAAGTGTGGTTCAAAGTTTCCTCAGAGTCTAATGATGATAATTTGCTAATGGATGTTTTGTTTGATTTTTATCCAAAGGCAAAAAAGGACATAACTGATTAGCATCTGAATGTCAGTAACACAAGTGTTTCCTTAAAAAAATGATGCTCTCATAGTACAAACAAGAGCCATAATTAATGTTTCGTCAAATCTGTAAAAGAAAATGGAGAGGCCACTGTCTTCCACCATTAAAGATGTGTGTACAAGAGTGAGAACTATGCTTTGGGAGATCATCTGTGCATTCCCTTCAGATATGGCACTTTTTAGTCAAGTTAAAAACAGATAAATAGGTTATTAACATGTAGATCAATATTTAGCCCTGCCCTTGCAAGTTTCACATTTAAGTTATTTTAGGCTCACGTCACTTGAAATAGATATGCTCATGACACTTGAACGGTTTGAGCTCATATTACTTCTTTATATACTTTTGAAAAATTTTTGGAATAAAATAGTAAAATTTCTAAAGGCACAAAGAGTTATAATTAAATATTCCCTTGTGTTTCTTATCATCTTCTCTTTTACTCCCCAGACTTAACCACTAACAGTTTCTCATTAACCAAAATATGAAGAAAATAAGAAATTATAATGACATGAAAACAATACCTTGCTTGGGCTTCTCTGATAGCTCAGTTAGTAAAGAATCTGCCTGGGTTGGGAAGATCCACTGGAGGAGCTATAGGCTACCCACTCCAGTATTCTTGGGCTTCCCTTGTGGCTCAGCTGGTAAAGAATTCACCTGCAATGCAGAAGATTGGGTTCAATCCATGGGTTGGGAAGATCCCCTGAAGAAGGGAAAGGCTACCCGCTCCAGTTTTCGGGCCTGGAGAATTCCGTGGACTGTATATAGTCCATTGGAGAAGGCAATGGTACCCCACTCCAGTGCTCTTGCCTGGAAAATCCCACGGACAGAGGAGCCTGGTAGGCTGCAGTCCATGGGGTCGCTGGGAGTCAGACACGACTGAGCGACTTCACTTTCACTTTTCACTTTCATGCATTGGAGAAGGAAATGGCAACCCACTCCAGTGTTCTTGCCTGGAGAATCCCAGGGATGGGGGAGCCTGGTGGGCTGCAGTCTATGGGGTTGCACAGAGTTGGACACGACTGAAGGGACTTAGCAGCAGCAGCAGCATATAGTCCATGGGGTAGCAAAGAGTTGGACACAACTGAGCAACTTTCACTTTCGTGCAAAGTATTTTACAATTCATTAATAACTCCCATATAATTTTTTATATTCATCCAGCTTTGTACAGAGGGTAAAACTGAGGCTAAGAAAGAAAAGCGACATGGAGAACACACTTGTAGACACAGTGGGGGAAGGAAAGGGTTAGATGAATTGAGAGAGTAGAAAGAAACACACACATTACCATATGTAAAATAGATAGCTAGTGGGAATTTGCTGTATGATGCAAGGAGCTCAAACCTGGTGCTCTGTGACAGCTTAGAGGGGTGGGAGGGGGTGGCAGGTGGGAGGGGGTTTTAGGAGGGAGGGTACCTGTGTGTACCTATAGCTGATGCACACCAGTGTATGGCAGAAACCAACACAATATGGTAAAGCAATTATCCTTCAATTAAAATTTTAAAAATTAAATAATTTGTTTAAAAAGGAAGCAAAGAGGCAGAGATTACAGAGATAATGTCTGTGGGGTAGGACTTTGATGTAGAGCTTCTGCCTTTAAGACTGTTAACCAACACAGGTAGGCATACATGCTTACGCTATCTGCAGAGACCATCACAAAGTTGTGGAAGAAAACATACTGATACAGATTCTTAAAAGCTGGTTTGTTAAAAATTTAGAAAAGTAATAATACAGTTTCACAATACAGGAACACAATGGGAGGAAACGGCCATAGAGGAAAAAGGAAGATTGAGGATCTGCTGTATACCAATAAAAGAAGAATTAAATAAGTGAATAACCAAACTTGGTATTGGATTTTTGTCCAACAAAAAGGATCCCCTGCAACTGGGAATCCAGTTTCAAACAACATGAATTGTGTAAGACATATCTGAAATCTCTAGTTGAGGGTTTCCAAAAGTGACCACTAAGGCACACAGATCTCCTAAGGTGCTTTTAAAAAATCAGTGCTTACACAGATTTGGGTGAAATGATGTACTATATTCTCTGTCCCTCTCTTTTGGAAATATGAGAATATCAAAGGTTTCATGAACTACTTAGAGGAAGAAATGTATCTAATGCTGTGTTTATGCTGCTGCTGCTGCTGCTAAGTTGCTTCAGCTGTGTCCAACTCTGTGAGACCCCACAGATGGCAGCCCACCAGGCTCCCCCGTCCCTGGGATTCTCCAGGCAAGAACACTGGAGTGGGTTGCCATTTCCTTCTCCAATGCATGAAAGTGAAAAGTGAAAGTGAAGTCGCTCAGTCGTGTCCGACTCTTAGCGACCCCATGGATTGCAGCCCACCAGGCTCCTCCGTCCATGGGATTTTCCAGGCAAGAGTGCTGGAGTGGGGTACCATTACCTTCTCCAGTGTTTATGCTAGTTTTTCTCAAATTTAATCGGCACTTGTTCCCATTATTGAAGTCATGCTGTTAAACTTTGCTGGGTACCATTTCAGGAAATGGCAACTTAAACACAGAAAGATTTGGAATAGAAGTATAGCAAGTCAGTTAAAGAAGTAAAGCTTAGTGTTTTTCCTATATCATTTCATACCTTACTTTTATACTTGACTATTCAGACAAGGGGAAAGACATCTGTGGATACTTTGCTGAGAGCTTTTACAATTGCTTCCCAGACACTAACATATTCAAGAAAAATCTGATTAGGGGAAGACATGTTTAACTTTCTATTATTCATTCTGCTTGACTTCCTTCATAGCTAAATGGATATGGTCAATCTATTAAATAATCAATCAGCACACATTCTCCTTGTTTACAATGCATTCTGTAAGGCAGATGTTGAATCTGCATCAAAGAGCTTGCAATTTAATTGAGGCAGCCAGGCCTGGATATCCTGACAAATTATATAACTATGTGATGTTAAATATACATCATCAGAAATGTCTCAAGGCAGGCATGATTAATTGCTGAGTGAGTATCATGGGTTGTTCATATGCTGAGTTCAGAAGGAGTGAGGTCACAGTGGGTGATGGTGACTTAAAATTGCTAGGGGTTTCCTGAGATTCACATATTGTGAAGCATATATTTATAGCCATGTCCAGGCACAGTTTGAAAAATGGCAGAAAGTTTGAAAGCAAGCAAGTACCATAACACATTTGAATTTCTGAATTAGAAAAGACAGTTGCTGATAAGAAAGGAGGAAAAAGAAGTTAGGAAATTGGCTACTCTGCCAAGCTTCAAGAAGAGGACTTTGAAGGAAAATAGTTAAATGAAACAAGGGACTAAAATATATGTATTAATTAATTGAACATCACTTAATCATTGTTCATTATCTTTGTTCACTTGTAAAGGAAGAGACACATAAAGAAGTCTACATTTAGATGTGGCTAGAAGCTGGAGTACAGAGTGGAAATTGCCCATTGAGGCAATTATAAGCTTTGGCTCAAAGATTCCATGTGAAGTTAAACATTAGAAATTAAATGAAGACATGTTTCTCTGATTCTATAAATCAGAAATTAATTTAGTTAACAAAAGAGCCTGGAGAGAAATATACTACATAGCTAGATATAATCTAACTTCTAAGACCTATGATGTATTTCCTAAGTAGCATGGGATTTACTGTATTTTTATATCTGGAAATTGCTATGTATTTATCACTTGAATAGGGAAATTTTGTTTAGCACACTTTGATGTAGATATGTACTTTTCACAGATATGTGTATAGGCTACACAGATTTTTTTCCAGAATTTTAAAGCTTTTAAAGGAAACCCACATCTCACTGAGTTAGACATGAAGCACCAGAATTGTGCAAATGAATACATACCTTTATAGAAGACACAGGGATATATGCATGTATATGTCTATAGTAATACCTGTATTTCAGCATGTGTCTTAGAGCAAACTTGTGTGTGTATCTGTATATTACTAAGGTTATCACTAAGGAATTTAATCTGAATTAACTAGAAACTGAACCAAAGCATCCTCAAAACTGAATCCCAATCCATATCATAGTTCAAAACATTTTCATAGAAACGTTAAAAATGCTAATCTAATATTAATATGCCAAACCTAAACATTGCCTAAACAGTTTCAAAATCTATTCTGAGCCAAAATTATCCACTGTGAGTAAATTATTCTAATTCAAGTCCAGTTAGTCCAAACCAAGTTATGCCCAGTCATCAGAGAGAACTAGACTCATCAAGGAACCAGCATTAGCACTGAATCAAAAGTTTGAAATTAGGTCAGAGTATGATCTGCTTATTGTTTTTCCTGAGAATTTTAAAGAGATATCCAATGTATTCAATCTAAAAATATTTATTGAACACCGACTGTTCTCTCAGCACTGAAAACAGCTCTGGGAGGTACTAAGGAAAACTTGAAAATGGTTTTGCCCTTGTGGAATGTACTAGATTGGGGCTTCTCTGGTGGCTCAGATGGTAAAGAATCTGACAGCAATGCAGGTGATATGGGTTCGATCCCCAGGTTGGGAAGATCCCCTGAAGAAGGAAATGGCAAACTTCCGGTATCCTTGACTGGGAAATCCCATGGATAGGGGAACCTAACAGGATTTATAATTCATGGGTTCAAAGAGTTTCAGACACTGAGCGACTTAATGCTTCACTTCACAATTTCTAGATTAGTAGAAGAAAACAGGTATTAAGCAAATACTTTCCCCAAAAATGCATTCAGTAGATTGTGAGGTGTGTGCAGAAGCAGCAGCAAAAGCAGTTACAAGAGAGAATATACAGGATTCTCCTTAGCAAATGTTGCAGTCAGAAATTTGAGACTGAATCAAAATGCTCTCATCTGTTAAACTAAATTTGGCTGGTGAGTGAATTTTTTCTGGATGTGTAAGTGATGCAAATTTATGCAAATACTTTATATCCTGACTCTTCACACCCCTTTTCATATAATTTCCTTATTGGGCTCACTGCAGTTAAAATAATGTTTATACTATAGAGAAAGTCTTAAGACTGCATGGGATTTGACATGCTGAAAAAGTTTAGAACTGGCTTTTTGTCTTTGCAACCTTATAAATCTGCCACTTTTCAGACTGTTTTAAAAGGTGAATATATTTATTTTAGCAAATTTATTCTTTTAGTCTGATAAAATCTCTGGGTTATATTTAATTGTGATTTAAATAACTTTGCAGTATTTAGTTCATGTCTAATTTATTTTATTTCTTATTTTATTTCATTTCTCTAACTAGGAGAGGTACAAGTATGTATTACAAAAAAACATAGAAATATGCTTGGAGAAAAAAGTATGAAAGGAAACAATAAGAAAAACATAAACCTGAGTGTTATTCTATCTTGAAAAACATACAGTAAATTTAAAATTATCTGCTACCCCTAGGTTACTAATTTGAAGATTCAAAATTATGTATAATTCAATATCTTTTAAAAATGTGTGGTGATGACAGTAGACTTTGCTGATTTCTTTCTGCATTTGTTTGTTTCCATTCTTCAAAGTGACTTTTTTCTTTGAATTAATTTTTTTTTTAATTGTGGACTGCTTTTCATTACACCTTGCTTTGTAAGGTTTACAAAAATCTCCCAACAACAGGAATATAAAGAGGGATATAATTTGGGAGGTTATAAATGACATCTCTTAACTGTAATAAAATCAGCAAGGATAAATAAAACTGGTTTAAATTGAAGCCCATTAGTGAGTTATGAAACAACACGAAAAGGGACTGGAAGGATTTAGCAGCAAATCTGCAAGGATGTTCCTTTGTGCGATAAATGGCTGATTGTGGTGAGAAGCCTCCTCCAGGGGTCCTTGCACGTGCCAAGTGATGCACTGCAGCTAAGAGGAGAAGAACCACGTTGTCTGTGTACACAACAGTGCCTCACTTGCATCTTTGAGAAAGAAGTTAAAAGTTCTGAACCATGGAAATCAAGTCTAATTCTACAATAGTTTATTGTTAATTCTGTCAGGGACTTCCATTATGTAGACACTGGCTTCTCTTGGTTCTTATCTCCAGCTCCCAATACCTGAGTTCTGCTGTTACATGGTGGTGGGCGGGAAGCAGAGGGAAGGAAGAAGGTTAAGATGACTGTGGAAGCTTAAGTCAGGTAGTCACGTATCCCATACACGTGGCATCATTTCAGGCAAGTTACTTCACTTTCCAAACCTCAGTTTCTAAATCTGTGAAATGGTATAATAATAGTCCTACCAGAGAAGTTTGTTGTAAAGACAATGAAAGGTAGCCTTACATGCTCTAGACAGTGCAGCATATAAAAAGCTCATAATTATGAGGAAAATTAAAACAGAAGAAAATATATAGTAAACACTGGATAAGGACTGGAAGTAGATATAAGCATAAAGAGACGCTCAGAGAAAAGAGGGCTGTAAACACAGTAGCACTGATGTACAACGCACGGGAGTTTCACACGTAAAGGAAGGTGACGCCACTAACAGTCTTGGGAATGACACTCAGATGCTGGTTTCAGAAGCCGGGTAATCCCAATCTGCCTCCTTTCATTCCTGAATTTTACCTTATAGTCACAATACACGAATTTGCTTTATAGCCACTTAAAGAGCATTTTATTGGTTTAAAAATTCACATGGGTGTTACTCGTCACTACCAGTTGGAAATACTGAGGAGGTTTCAAAGCATCGATTTGGGATGAAGAGTGTAACAGTCTCTTAGTAACTGTCATGCCTAAAATCCACCAATGGTATTTAGTATTTTAACTCATACTAGACGAAGGTACAGAAATCCTGGTGCTTAAATTTCTCAGTTTATGGACTCCTTATGTTAATTCTTATGTTAAATACTTTCATTCCAAACATATCAATATATCTGAAAAATTCTTAAGTGCTATCAGTGAGTTGGGTAAACCAGAAGTGACCAATTAGATGGGAACGTACAAATAAATTGTTCTGTTCGCCCCAAACATAAATGCAGCTGACTCTCCTTAGTGACAGAGTATAAATAGATCATGTTATATAAGGCACATTGAGTTTTTTTTTTTAACGTTCCAAAGAATTAGCATTGCACATAGCATTACTATTTAAGAATTTCCTCCACACAGAACATGGTGTTTGAAAATCTACCCCCACTAACTCTTACCAGAACCAGGAGAGCAAACAAAGATTGAGAATCTGCATCTTGAGGAGTCCTGGTTTATGAACATAGACTGGTGTAGAATTTGTCATGAATATTTGAACAATGCTGAAAGTAGGTATCTGGTTATTTAAATTTCTATTTAACAGAGTTAGCAGCAACAGCAGCAGCATAAATCTTAGTTACCTGTCATCAAAGTAAGGTGGAGAAGGGAGAAGGCAATGGCACACCACTTCAGTATTCTTGCCTTGAGAACCTCATGAAAAGTATGAAAAGGCAAAAAGATATGACACGGAAAGATAAACCCCCCAAGTTGGTAGATGCCCAATATACTACTGGAGAAGAGTGGACATATAAATCCAGAAAGAATGAAAGACAGAGCCAAAGTGAAAACAACACCCAGTTGTGGATGTGACTGGTGATGGAAGTAAAGTCCGATGCTATAAAGAACAATATTATATAGGAACCTGGAATGTCAGATCCATAAATCAAGGTAAATTAGAAGTGGTCAAATAGGAGATGGCAAGAGTGAACATTGACATTTTAGGAATCAGTGAACTAAAATGGACTTGAATGGGCAAATTTAATTCAGATGACTACTGTGGGCAAGAATCCTTTAGAAGAAATGGAGTAGCCTTTATCGTCAACAAAAGAATCCAAAAGGCAGAACTTGGGTGAATCTCAAAAATGACAGAATGATCTCTGTTCATTCCAAGACAAATCATTCAATATCACAGTAATCCAAGACTATGCCCAAACCAGTAAAGCTGAAGAAGCTGAAGTTGAACGGTTCTATAAAGACCTACAAGACCTTCTAGAACTAAAACCCAAAAAAGATGTCCTTTTCATCATAGGGGACTGGAATTTAAAAGTGGGAAGTCAAGAGATATCTGCAGTAACAGGCAAATTTGGCCTTGGAGTACAGAATGAAGTAGCACAAAGGCTAATAGAGTTTTGCCAAGAGAATGCACTATTCATAGCAAACACCCTCTTGAACAACACAAGAGAAGACTCTAAACATGGACATCACCACGTGGTCAATACCAAAATCAGATTGATTACATTCTTTGCAGCCAAAGATGGAGAACCTCTATACAGTCAGCAAAAACAAAGCTGGGAACTGCCTATGGCTGAGAGCGTGAACTCCTTATTGCCAAATTCAGACTTAAATTGAAGAAAGTAGGGAAAACCACTAGACCAATCAGGTATGACCTGAATCAAATCACTTATGATTATACAGTGGAAGTGACAAGTAGATTCAAGGGATTAGATCTGATAGACAGAGTGCCTGACATGGTACAGGAGGCAGTGATCAAGACCATCTCCAAGAAAAAGAAATGCAAAAAGCCAAAATGGTTGTCTGAGGAGGACTTACAAATAGCTGACAAAAGAAGAGAAGTTAAAGGCAAAGGAGAAAAGGAAAGATATACCCATTTGAATGCAGAGCTCCAAAGAATAGCAAGGAGACATAAGAAAGCTTTCCTCAGCAATCAATACAAAGAAATAGAGTAAAACAATAGAATGGGAAAGACTAGAGATCTCCTCAAGAAAATCAGAGCTATCAATGGAACATTTCATGCAAAAATGGGCACAATTAAGGGCAGAAATGGTATGGACCTGACAGAAGCAGAAGATATTAAGAAGAGGTGGCAAGAATACACAGAAGAACTGTACAAAAAAGATCTTCATGACCCAGATGACTACAATGGTGTGATCACTCACCTAGAGCCAGACATCCTAGAATGTAGAGACAAGTGGGCCTCAGGGAGCATCACTATGAACAAAGCTAGTAGAGGTGATGGAGTTCCAGTTGAACTATTTCAAATTCTAAAACACGATGTTGTTAAAGTGCTGCACTCAATATGCCAGAAAATTTGGAACACTCAGCAACGGCCACAGGATATTCTAATCCCAAAGAAGGGCAATGCCAAAGAATGTTCAAACTACTGCACAATTGCACTCATCTCACACACTAGCAAAGTAATGCTCAAAATTCTCCAATCAAGGCTTCAAGAGTACGTTAGCTGTGAATTTCCAGATGTTCAAGTTGGATTTAGAAAAGGTAGAGGAACAAGAGATCAAATTGCCAACATCTGTTGGACTATCGAAAAAGCAAGAGAGTGCCAGAGCAAAACCTACTTCTGCTTTATTGACTACACAAAAGCCTTTGACTGTGTGGATCACAAAAAACTGTCGAAAATTCTTCAAGAGATGGGAATACCAGACAACTTTACCTGCCTCCTGAGAAATCTGTATGCAGGTTAAGAAGCAACAGTTAGAATCGGACATGGAAAAACAGACTGGTTCCAAATAGGGAAAGGAGTACATCAAGGCTGTATATTGTTATCCTGCTTATTTAACTTATACACAGAGTATATCATGCAAAATGCCAGGCTGGATGAAGCACAACTTGGAATCAAGATTGCTGGGAGAAATATCAATAATATCAAATATGGAGATGACATCATCCTTATGGCAGACACTGAAGAGGAACTAAAAAACCTCTTGATGAAAGTGAAAGAGGAGAGTGAAAACGTTGGCTTAAAACTCAACATTCAAAAAGCTAAGATCATGGCATCCAGTCCCATCACTTCATGGCAAATAGATGGGGAAACGATGGAAATAGTGACAGACTTTATTTTCTTGGGCTCCAAAGTCACTGGAGATGGTGACTGCAGCCATGAAATTAAAAGACGCTTGCTCCTTGGAAGAAGACCTATGATCAACCTAGACAGCATATTAAAAAACAGGGACGTTACTTTGCTGACCCAGTCTGTCTAGTCAATGCCATGCTTTTTCCAGTAGTCTTGTATGGATGTGAGAGCTGGACTATAAAGAAAGCTGCTGCTGCTGCTAAAAAACTTCAGTCGTGTCTGACTCTGTGCGACCCCATAGATGGCAGCCCACCAGGCTCTGCCGTCCCTGGGATTCTCCAGGCAAGAACTCTGGAGTGGATTGCCATTTCCTTCTCCAATGCATGAAAGTGAAAGTGAAAAAGAAGTCGCTTAGTCACGTCCAACTCTTAGCGACTCCATGGACTGTAGCCTACCAGACTCCTCTGTCCATGGGAGTTTCTAGGCAACAGTACTGGAGTGGGTTGCCATTGCCTTTTCTGAAAGAAAGCTGAGCCCTGAAGAATTTATACTTTTCAACTGTGGTGTTGGACAAGACTCTTGAGAGTCCCTTGGACTGCAAGGAGGTCAAACCAGTCAATCCTAAAGGAAATCAGTCCTGAATATTCATTGGAAGGACTGAAGCTGAAACTCCAATACTTTGGACACCTGATGCAAAGAACTGACTCATTGGAAAAGACCATGATGCCAGGAAAGAACAAAGGTGGGAGGAGAAAGGGACAACAGAGGATGAGATGAATGGGTTGCATCACCAACTCAATGGATATTAATTTGAGCAAGCTCTGGGAGTTGGTGATGGACAGGGAGGCCTGGCATGCTGCGGTCCATGGGGTTGGAAAGAATCAGAGATGACTGAGTGACTGAATTGAACTGAACTGAACTGAAATCAAGGTGGCAAATTTTCCTGGCTTAGAAAATCAAGTCGTATGTGAAAGTGTCCTTAAACTACACAACTACCTTAAACAGTGGAAACAGTGTCAGACTTTATTTTTGGGGGCTCCAAAATCACTGCAGATGGTGACTGCAGCCATGAAATTAAAAGACGCTTACTCTTTGGAAGGAAAGTTATGACCAACCTAGATAGCATATTAAAAAGCAGAGACATTACTTTGCCAACAAAGGTCTGTCTAGTCAAGGCTATGGTTTTTCCAATGGTCATGTATGGATGTGAGAGTTGGACTGTGAAGAAAGCTGAGCACCGAAGAATTGATGCTTTTGAACTGTGGTGTTGGAGAAGACTGTTGAGAGTCCCTTGGACTGCAAGGAGACCCAACCAGTCCATTCTAATGAAGATCAGCCCTGGGGTTCTTTTGGAAGGAATGATGCTAAAGCTGAAACTCCAGTACTTTGGCCACCTCATTCGAAGAGTTGACTCATTGGAAAAGACTCTGATGCTGGGAGGGATTGGGGGCAGGAGGAGAAGGGGATGACAGAGGATGAGATGGCTGGATGGCATCACCGTCTCGATGGATGTGAGTCTGAGTGAACTCTGGGAGTTGGTGATGGACAGGGAAGCCTGGTGTGCTGTGATTCATGGGGTCTCAAAGAGTCGGACATGACTGAGCGACTGAACTGAACTGAACTGAACCTTAAAAGTTTCAACTGTATTTTTACTTGCTGTTAGTAGCATGATAGCCCAGAAATGTCAATCTGGTTAATTTGCATTGGAAAAGACCTCAGATAGACTGAAGTCTCAGCTTTCTGAGGATGGAATGCTTTAGAAATTCATTATTTACAGTAATATACATGGTTTGCTGTTATTTGATCCAGTGAGCATTTAGGCAAATGTCTCAAAATCTGTTAGGGAATATCCAGAATTGTGCAATCCTTCTTCATCCTATGCCAGTCAATTTGATAATGATAAGACCAAGCTTCTTCAGAGGATCTTTACATTGTATTGTGGATAACTGACAGCTGGGCATTGTTATGTACATGTGAAAACATGGGCAATTTGCCCTTCTTCCCCAGTGCAGCTCTTGCCTGCCCTCTTTGAGCCAGGTTGGAATTGCACCCACCTCAAAGGACATCAAATCATTTCCCTACATTTATGGGTTTCCCTGGTGGCTCAGAAGGTAAAATATCTTTCTGCAAACCAGGAGACCCAGGTTTGATCACTGGGTCAGGAAGATCCCCTGGAGAAGGGAATGGCTACCCACTCCAATATTCTCACCTGGAGAATCCCATGGACAGAGGAACCTGCTGGGCTATAGTCCTTGGGGTTGTACAGTTGGACATGACTGAGCAACTAACATTTTCACTACACTTTTCAGGTCTATGGCATCTTTCCATCAGTCACTCTCACCAGTGCATGGAACAGTTATTTGTGCGTTATCTGGGGAATTCGTTGGGGTCCAGATATTGTACTGTTCTATCATCTCACAGACCTGGCAACTTCACTATTATGAGACAAGTGTTAATTGTGAATACAGGAATATTATAAGCTGAAATGGTTATATTTTCTCAACCAAAGCATATTTTAATAACACTTGCAAATATTTAAATGGACAAACTTAACTTTATAACTTTTCTGCCAGAAAGTAAATTGGTTGATGCTTTAGAAAACATAAGGCCAAAAATGGAGGGAGAATGAACCTAAATCTCATTTCATTTTAAAATCTGGGCTGACTAGCCATATAATTAGCTAACTAATTAGAAAAATAATTAGCATCTTAAGACTTTTACTTTATCATTTGTACTTTGGAGACTTTACTTCTCTGGAAAGATTTGTTGAGAGTTTTCGATTCCTAAGAAAAAGTGTATTAAACCACACTTGAGGGCTATAAAATATCATCTTATAAGAAACTATTAGCACCAATTACTTGTTTAAAAACTAAGAATGAGTAGCCAAAAAAGAAGTTAGTTACATTATGCTCAGAAAAATTTTTGGATAATTAATCTAATATAAATGCACTTATTTGTACAGGAAAAAACAAAGGAGAAGAAAATATATTTAGAACATTTTAATACTTTTTCTCAACAATTTTTTTTAGCTAAACTTGTCCTGAGCAAGAACATGATAAGAAAGCAACTGAACAACTTTGTTGATTGCCAGAGGGTTAATTTTGTCATTCCAAAGACCTATCCTCTGTTTTGTTAATGGACCTGAAATAAAAGAGGGGAAAAAACAAAAGAAAGAAAAAATGGGCCAATGCTTAAGAATAAAGGGAATACATTTTTGACCTGATTAAAAAAATCATCTTTATTTAAAAGAAATTATAAAATTACAAAACAATAGAAAAATGAGTTAATTGATATAACATCTCAGTTACTTTTGCAGTTTTTATTTTAAAGACCACTACAAAATATTAACCTGAGACTAAAATAAATAAATGAATGGTATTTTTATGTGCTTTTGCTCTTCATCTCTTGAATATCACAAGATACAACAATTTTGGAATCATTGGAAATCAGTTCAGTTCAGTTACTCAGTAGTGTGCGACTCTTTGCGACCCCATGAATCACAGCATGCCAGGCCTCCCTGCCCATCACCAACTCCCGGAGTTCACGCAAACTCACGTCCATCGAGTCAGTGATGCCATCCAGCCATCTCATCCTCTGTCGTCCCCTTCTCCTCCTGCCCCCAATCCCTCCCAGCATCAGAGTCTTCCAATGAGTCAACTCGTCGCATGAGGTGGCCAAAGTAAAGTACAGCTTTAGCATCATTCCTTCCAAAGAACACCCAGGACTGATCCCCTTTAGAATGGACTGGTTGGATCTCCTCGCAGTCCAAGGGACTCTCAAGAGTCTTCTCCAACACCACACTTCAAAAACATCAAATCTTCGGCGCTCAGCTTTCCTCACAGTCCAACTTTCACATCCATACATGACCACTGGAAAAACCATAAATGTTGCCTATTTATCTGGCTTCTTTCTTTGACTTTAGCTAGTATCTAATCTAAACTATCTCATCTGTGGATAAAAGTTAGAACCAAAACAATCAGAGAAGTATGAAAAAATTTTAGAATGGATGTCTTAGTTCTTTCTTATCACTCTGCTGATGATAGAAACAAGACCCAGAATGGTTCTAAGCTTTATCTGAGGTCAGATACCTACATTAGAAGCAGAAAAAGAAAACTATGTCTTCTGACACTGGCTCCTGTCTCCCTTCCAATATACCATGCTGCCAACATTTAAAACTTGAAATATTCATCAATGAACTCTTTAATGGATTCATTGGTGATTTTACTGGAAATTAAAAGGTAGTTTTCTTAGGGAACAGTGAAAGAGCATATTATTAGTACTTCTTAAAATAATATTTCTATTTTACGTTTTAAATACTTCATTAAATATCTATTATTTAACTACAAAAATATATAAAGTAAAAGTGGAAAACTCCTTTCTCTTTTCCTAAACCCACTTTTCCCATTATTTTTCTTTGTTAATTGATATGCATTGTCCTATCTTTTTTCAATGAATTGATGTTCTCACGTGACAGTGCGTGATCAGTCAGTTCAGTCATGTACAACTCTGTGCGACTCTATAGACTGTATCAGGCTCCTCTGTCCATGGGATTCTCCAGGAAGGAATACTGGAGTGGGTTGCAATGCTCTCCTACAGGGGAACTTCCTGACCCAGGGACTGAACCCATGTCTCCTGTGGCTCCTGCATGGTAGGCAGATTCTTTACCGCTGAGCCACCAGGGAAGCCCTGATATGCTCATAGACATACACAAACCTGTAGAATCTCAAAATGATTTTGGGTGCAACAAGCTAAATGTACAAAAGAATCCAACTTGAGCACTAAGGACACTTATTGACTGACTTTACCAAAAGTCTAGATAAATGTAAATTTCCAAGTTGACAATTAAGTGTCTCTGGCTACATTTCCTGTGATTCCTTGTTGAACTCTACCTCCTCTGTGCATTGGGCTTTTAGTTGGATAGGTTCAGCAGTTCTGAGACTTACACCTGCATACAAGAACATCCTAATAAAGACAGAGCTGCTCTTCGAAAAGACCCCATAGGGATTGTCTTCCTAGGGAAGAAGAGTTTTCCTAGAAGGTTCCCAGCAAACTTCCTCTCATAGGGCTGGCTCTATTGGGTCATATTCTTGAACTAATCACTAGTAAAGAAGGAGGATATGGAGGATCTAAGGTCCATGGAGACATGTGGGATGCATGGAACAAATTTCTGAAAACAGTTCGTATTCAGGTAAGAAGAAGAAAGGAGAGTACAGACACTAAGTAGATATTTTACAATGTTTATTACACACATACAGATAAATAACACTCTGAATGTATAAACATAATATACATATACAAACATACGTACCTTGAACATCTTTTATGCCATCATACAGCTCCGCCTTATTCTCTTTCACTGCTTCATAATAGCTCATAGTACTATTGTATTATAATATTTAACTGATACCCTAGTGATATTTTTAAGTTATCAACCGTGTTTCCTAAATTTGGATGAGGCCTGAGTGAGGAATTTTTAAATAACTTTTATCACAAAGCTAAAGCCAAACAAAAAGCACATTCCTAGGTTAGGTATTCATGTGAAATTACCTTAGGGAGTAGCACTATATGCCTGGTCCCATGTGCTTTGCATGTAACCAAATAGTAGTTAATGAAGTTTCATACACCGTGTTTCTCTGTTCCTTATGAACTACAAAATGGAAATTCTTCAGTTGTGGCAAAAAGGAAAATGAGAGTGGCAAAATATTTTATTTGAAAGAGTTAAAGTTCCAACTGAGACCAGAATTTCTTCCCAGTAATTTTTTTTTTAATTAAAATATGGTGGAATTGGATCTTAAACATTTGAAGAATATCTAACTTCCCAAATTAACTGAGTGATGTTTAATTTAATCTTCATTCAATGTAATACTTAAAATTTACCTTCCTGCACTGGACTGCAAATTCATAAGATCAAAAACAATATTTTTCTTATTATTGCATCCCCAGAACTTAGTACAATGTTGGAAAAAAGGAGGCACTGGATAAATAATTGTTGACTGAATAAATAAATGAATAAAATAAACAGCAGTAAAAAATGGCATGGAGCTTGCCTTTTATTGGGACTGATGGTATAGAAACAGTTGCATTGCAAGATCAAATATCCTAAGCGCTGTAAGAAATGATTAGTCCTATGTGACAAGTGAAATTAATAACAATAGGTGAGGTCAATAGAAATGCTGCTGTTGCTGCTAAGTTGCTTCAGTCGTGTCCGACTCTGTGCGACCCCATAGACGGCAACCCACCAGCCTCCCCTGACCCTGGGATTCTCCAGGCAAGAACACTGGAGTGGGTTGCCATTTCCTTCTCCAATGCATGAAAGTGAAAAGTGAAAGTGAAGTCGCTCAGTCGTGTCTGACTCCTAGCGACCCTATGGACTGCAGCCCACCAGGCTCCTCCATTCATGGGATTTGCCAGGCAAGAGTACTGGACTTGCTTTCCATTGCCTTCTCCTCAATAGAAATGATGACTCATTAAATCTTTTAATGACCAACAGTCTTATATATCCTTCCTACATGAATACGAAAAGCCTTATGTTATTTAGGATCATTTTAGTTGCAAGGAGCTGTGATATTAGTGATTTCAAGGAAGAAAGAAGAGGAGATTTATTTAATTTGACATATATTTCATTGAGTACTGAGGTACAGAAATGACTACAAATATTACCTGGGAAGCATAGGAACAGGAAAACTGCCAGAACTAGACCTTGCTCTTTCTGTCCCTCTCAGGAACTGAACATGATGTGTGGTCCAGTCTTGTTAATCTGGACCAGCCTGGTTTTCTCTCAAAGCTCTGCCTCTGCTTCTTTGTGTTCTTAGTGTATCATAACTGCAGTTTCCTTCTACCTCCTAGGGTTCCATTGTCTCTTTATTTATTATACCACTTGTATTGACTCTTTGGTTCCAAGTGCTAACTGATTCACACCCGGATATCTTATTTTTTAAATATCAAATGAAATATCTCCTTTGTCTTGTTTCTGTCTTCCGTTCAGACAATAAGTAACTAGTCACCCAATAGAGACTAAACTGAGGGCGATTTGTGGCTCAGGGTCATGTGGCATGTGACTTTGCAGCAGGGGCGTAAATAATTACAGATTTCTGAGGAAACCATGGAAAAGTGGACAGGCACAAAACAGATCTAGTGCAAACATTTATTAGTACTCATCAGCTATCTTTTTCAGGTTAAAAAATAAATACAGGATTAAAGATAATTCATTTTATCTTTATAACACTGAATCATTCCATGCATCCTGGAGTTTTCCTCAGTCTATTTTTCTGCATATATTTCCAATATTGTGTACTGTTTACATTTTTTTTTTTTTTGTGGGATCTCACTCTGTATTTTGATAGATCTCCCATTTTCCTTGATTATTTATACTACTTACTCTCTTTAGGAAAACAACATTGATTTAAATGACTATATAATATTCTTTTTTAGAATTCATCATCTTTATTTACTCCCCCTGCTCTCAATTCCAGCCAAGAGATCTGTAGACCTAATGATACTGAAGCAAATATCCTTTTACCTAAATGTCTCTTCATATTCTGATTAGGTTCTTGGGTTAGATTCCTAGAAATGAAATTACTGGATAAATTGACTTGAACATTTAAAAGGTTATTGAAATTTATTGCCAAATTGCTTTTAAAAGTTTGTGTTTACTTTTACTCTCAGTAATTGTATAAGAAGCTATCGTTTATTTCTCATTAATTATCTCTAGCGTGGGGCTAATGACTGTTCTTATGAAGTTGAAAAGACAGGATTTCTAAATAATAGAAGAGTGGGCTGTTAATGCTTGAAGTATTGAAATCTAGAATCAAATGAGTATATATTTCCTCTTATGGAGCTGTTTTCTGATTTGTAATAGTCTAGACTGAGCAACTTCACTTTCACTTTTCACTTTCATGCATTGGAGAAGGAAATGGCAACCCACTCCAGTGTTCTTGCCTGGAGAATCCCAGGGACGGGGGAGGCTGGTGGGGTGCCGTCTATGGGGTCGCACAGAGTCGGACATGACCGAAGCGACTTTGCAGCAGTAGTAGCAGCAGCAGGCAAACGACATAAACTAAATCGTGTTACAGTTTTAATAGCATAGGATATTGGGCCATAAACCATCAGTATAATTCCCCACATTTTAAAATTAATTCATTTATTTGTTCTGTTATTTTTTTGTTCTCAAAAATATCAGACATCAATTGTAAGCTTAGGTTGTGCTCAGATGGCTCTGATGGTAAAGCGTCTGGTGGCTCGGATGGCAAAGCATCTGCCTGCAATGTGGGAGACCCGGGTTTGATCCCTGCATCGGGAAGATCCCCTGGAGAAGGAAATGGCAACCCACTCAGTACTCTTGCCTGGAAAATTCCATGGACGGAGAAGCCTGGTAGGCTACCGCCCATGGGATCGCAAAGAGTCGGACACAACTGAGCAACTTCCCTTTCTTTCTATTTGTTCTGTTATTTTTTTGTTCTCAAAAATATCAGATATCAACTTTAAGCTTAGGTTGTGCTAGGCACTAGGGACAAAAATATGAATAAAAGGTCTTTTCATACCCCCAAACTCCCAGATGGTAGAAAGACATGGAAACAATCTATTCCAATATAATATTTTAAATGATATGAAAGAAGAAAATACACAGAGCTGTGGGTTCCACAAGGAAGAGGCGGCTAACTCCGCAACAAGAAACAAGCAAGGGAGGTTTCACAAGGAAAATGATAATACTTTGATATTAACACTGAAATAGTAGGCAAACCATGAACCAGTTAAGCTTACAGTTGGAGAAGAGAAAAAAAAAGGGAGATAGACTGGGGTAGTGAAGCTTCTTTCATGTAGTTCGGAATTTACCTTTAAAGCAAAAACAAGCCACTGAAGGCTAGAGCAAATTAGAGGTCACTGGAGTGATCCGGGGAAAGATGAAGAGTTGCTGATAATGCTGAGTCCCTGAGAGCAGTGTAGAGAACTTGGTGATATTTGAGAGATAAAGTCAACAATGTTTATCAACCAATTAGATATGGATTCCAGAGAAATGGAAGCTGAGTTGTTTCAGTGGATTTTTTAGTACATGGTGGATCTGTGGATATCTATGTCCGAGTCAGAGTCAGTTTGAGCTCTATTAAGTTTGAAAAGAATGAAAAATATGAATTTTCATATATAAAATTGGAATTCTATAAATAAGATGAAACTGATGATTAAAATTTGAGAGTTAAGAGCATATACATAGGTCATAAACCACATTTGAAATTATCAACAGGGGAGAGTATAAAAGGTAAGAAGAATATAGGGTATAAAATGAAACCCTAGGAACAATGATTGTTTTTAGAATTGTATGTGAGAAAAGAGCAACTAAAGGAGACCAAATCCATGTTTCTAAAGGCTCAGTGCTATTCAAGAAAAGAGTAAGTGCTTTAGAAGCTCAGAAGAGAAGGAATGGACAACTTTGTCAAACACAGCAGAGAGATCAGGTAAAATAAAGGCTAAAATTGCCCAGAATACTTTGTAGCTGGAGGTCACCATAGACCTGGGCCATTTACAGTGGCTTTTGTGGAAGTATAAATCATATTGTGGTATAAAAAGCAGAGAATGGTAGTTGGGAATTAGCTAAAATATAGACTACTATCTAAAGAATTCAATAGTGATGTAAAGACTATACATAATCATAATCATAAGGGATTTCATAGTGGAATGAAGTTATGAATAGCAAAGTCTCTGAGAATGGAGAGTTTGAAGATAAAGGAAGAGGATATTTAGTGATAAGAAATAGACTAGAAAGAGTCTGATGACCCACTGATTTAACTTAAAATGACAAAAGTAAGAGTATATTTTGATTCAATATTGAAGCTATGTTTTCAATCATTTTTAAAATTTTTTATATAACTTTTAAAGATTACTTTTCATTTACAATTATTATAAAATATTGGCTATATTCCCTATGTTGTACAATACTTCTTGAGCCTATCTTATATTCAACAGTTTGTATCTCCCATGCCCTGACCTCAATCCCTGTTTCCCCACAGATAACTACTAGTTTGTTCTCTATTTATGTGAATCCACTTCTTTTTTGTTATATTCACTAGTGTGTTGCATTTTTTAGATTCCATATATAAGTGATATCATACAGTATTTGTCTTTCTCTGACTAATTTCATTTGTCATAATGGCCTCCAAGTCCATCCATGTTGCTGCAAATGGAAAATTGTGTGTCTTTTTGTGGCTGAGGAGTATTCCATTTTGTGTGAGTGTGTGTGTGTATGTGTATATATAAATATATATATATATATATATACACACACGTAGGTATGTATATGTAATATATACCTAGACACACACACACGGACACACACACACACACATATATATACGCACACACATCTTCTTTATCCATTCATATATTGATGGAGATTTACATTACTTCTGTCTCTTGGCAGCTATATGTGTTTAAAATTTTACATAATTGAGATTAAGTGCTTATACAGTGTACTAGGTTTGTAAGATGAGTATTCCTAATTCAAAGATATAAACCTCTGGATTTCAACTTGTGACCAGAGTCAATATGTCCAAACCATTTGACTGATTCCATTAATGTGAACTTTGTTAATTTCAAATAATATGGCCATGGCCTAGAAAAAATGTAGAAAGACATTTCAACAATAAACAAATTGGTAAATAAATAAAACATAAAAAGACACAATACTCGGTTGGATAAAATTTTCTACACAGTTGCAGCCTGGAAACCCAATAGACTGTTAAATCTATGAGTGGAGAAACTCTATCTATCTCCAGGACCTCACACAATTCCTAGTACATACTAAACATAATCGAGTGCATTGTGTAGGTGAGTTTTAGGAGCATCAGACTGCGGAGATTATCAAAATCATGGAAAACTGATTTATTTTATTATCTGTTTGTGCAACTTAGCAGAGAACCAGAAAAGACATTTAAAAAATAAAATAATAAAAAATAAATAAATAAAAGGGGAAAAAAAAAGTCTTGACTCTATATTTGATTTCCAAAAGCAAATTGATACTGGAGAAAAGATAATCTTTTATTACGTATAATCACTCATGTGTTTCCTCTGCTTTTCTATATGTGCTTCCTACATGTTCTGTAATCATAAATCTATTGCCCCTTGTTTTCTCTCCCTGTTTTTCTTCCTTCTTTCCTTACTGGTGAACTCTTGGCATTTATTTTTGGCTATTTTTACCTGAAGGAAAGCAATAGCCTCCTAACTGGTACCCTTCTACTGTAATATCTAAAGAACTACGGGTGTCATCTTTCCAAATTGAAACCTATGTCCTGCTCTAAAATGTAATGGCTCCATATTGCTCTCAGAAACAAGTCCAAAATTCTATGAGGTTTTTTAAGTCCATGTTAACCTGGCCATCCCTAACTCCTAGTTATTAGCTCACGTCCCGTTCTCTCTCCCTCACTGTGTTGTTCTACTGTTGCCATATCTCTTCCCAACTAGAGACTTTGGGCCAACAGTGCCAGAAATGATCTTTCCAACACACTTCCCCTTTTCTTGAAACTAGCTGGTGCTAGCTAAAAAAATCACAGCTGTTTCCCTAGTTCAACTTGTTCAGGACAGGCTGTGTTCTTTGTAACAAATATATAGTTGTTAATAAACTTTTCCCTCCTTTCTTTCTCTAAAGAATATATATTCCACAAAGTCAGAGATTTATCCATTTGTTTATATATATGTTCCCATTGTCTGATACACTCACTGAATATAATTGGAAAAATAAATGAAATGATTAATATTGAGAAAAAAATGTTAATTATCTCTCACAATTAGTACAATTTTAAAGTGATTTTTAAGGATAAGTATCTGGGACCATAATACAGAGAAAAAATCCAATTTTTTTCAGTCTTCCACACATGCAAGTCTAATGGTCCATATTGTGGTGAGAAAGTTATGAATATGATTAACTTAAGTTCTCAATGTTCTTAAGTTAATGATCTTTTAAGGGTTTATGTTAATTAAAGAACAAATTTTAACTCAATATTGGCATCTTTCTCCATTTAATGTAAAACAATCACAGTTTTTTTCCACTGTATTATATAGCTTATATAATCTAGCATAAATTCCCAGAATTAAATTTTTACAAATTCACAATTTTGATACTGAATAATAATTTATTTTTTCCTGATTTTCCTTTAATTTATTGTTCATTTTTACTGAAGTATAGTTTATTTCCAATGTTTGTGTTAGTTTCATGTGTATAACGAAGTAACTCAGGTATCTTTTTCAGATTCTTTTCCGTCATGCTGCTGCTGCTGCTGCTAAGTCGCTTCAGTCATGTCTGACTCTGTGCGACCCCATAGACAGCAGCCCATCAGGCTCCCCCGTCCCTGGGATTCTCCAAGCAAGAACACTGGAGTGGGTTGCCATTTCCTTCTCCAATGCATGAAAGTGAAAAGTGAAAATTGAAAGTGAAGTCGCTCAGTCGTGTCCGACTCTTAGTGACCCCATGGGCTGCAGCCTACCAGGCTCCTCTGTCCACAGGGTTTGCCAGGCAAGAGTACCGGAGTGGGGTGCCATTGCCTTCTCCCTTTTCCGTCTAGGTTATTTAAAAACACTGAGTATAGTTCTCTGTATTATACAGTAGGTCCTTGTTAGTTATCTGTAATTATTTATTTTTTGATGACTAAAAGTTTTAACCCGCCTCTGGGCCCACAGTCTGTATGTCAGAAACTGCAAACCATGTTATACTAAATAATCAAGAAAATAAAGCAATTGAATGTTACTTTCAACAATGAGAGCAGGACCAACAAAAGAATTTTTTTGGTAAATACCAATGAACCAGAAATCAACTATTTTTGAAGATACCTCTCTCCCAATATTTTTTGTTGTGGTTGTGGCAAAACACATGCAAAATAAAATTTATCATTTTATCTTCAAATGTTAAGGTTAAATAAAGATGTAATATACATGGCAGAGACTACTTTGCTGTTCTCCAGAGCTGTGTTTTCTATCCTTGTACTTATAGCTGTCCTTTATTTTCAGCTGTGCTATTAGTTTGGTGTGGCCATATGGCTCGATCGTAGCTCTTGCAATGAGGTATGAGCAGAAGTTAACATTCTCCACACTTGCTCTATAAAATACTTCAATCGAGAGTTCCTCCAAGCTTTTTGCTCATCTAGTGGTTGAATGACAGGACTGAAAGGCCGTAGAGGAGAGTAAACTCACAAGAGGAAAAGATGCTGGTTTCCTGAATGATCACTTGGAAGGTGAACTGACACAATGGAGCATTTAATGCCATCACTTAATGTGGTGTGGAATTATGAATTTTGATGGTCACAGATATAGAATCCAGTATTATCCTAACAAATACTATGTGCTTTCCATAGCAGGTACAAATATGGACTGCTAGACTTTCCAGGTATTGAACTAGCAAAACATATAAGGGGTGCCTTTTCTTTTGTTTGCTTTCCTCTTAATTGACTAGTTTCTGGAAATTGATGGTAGCAGTTGAGGAGACAAGTAAAACAACCCTATATCACTAATAGTAGGAAGAAAGGCTGGGATGAGCAGCACATCCTTTAGGGGATGGCATAATTCCCTACAGAATGCCTGAGGCCGACCTAAGTTCACATCAGAATGTAATGATGGTTGCCACAGCAATGGGGCGGTAGCATTTATTTCTGTTGAAAACATCTGAAGCACATGATGCACCTTTTCCAAATCAAATGCTCTACTTAGAAGTCATTTGCCCAGATTCTCTATCCTAAACTGCTACGATTCCCTGTTGAACTCCACTCCTTACTATAAAGGGCAAAGGGCCTCAGCACATATTTCCAATATGTGCTGTTACAATATGTGACTGTTCACTCCACTTTCAGCTTTTCAGAAAGACTAGAGGGGAATACAGAAGGATTCCTTTGACTGGGGAGGATATGAACCATAAAGGTGATAAGGTATAAACTGTTCCCTGTGAGAAGGAGGAAGGACTTCCTTCTTAATCACTACGTATGGATGTGTCTGATAGTGAGCCCTGCTGAAGTAACTTAACAGTAACTTAATATAGTTCTACTTTCTCTCCTTAAAGAGTTAAAACAATACTTTTAGGAAGATCTGGGGGATGGGGAGATCTCTGGATTAATGAAGCTCACCTAAAATGACTTGTAAAAGCAGCCAGATTAGCAGAGAAATTACTCTCTTGTTTAAAATATGTCAGTGGCTCCATGTTGGGATACCAGACATGGAACAACAAACTGGTTCCAAATTGGGAAAGGAGTATGTCAGGGCTATATATTGTCACCCTGCTTATTTAAGTTGTATGCAGAGTATATCATGCGAAATGCCAGGCTGGATGAACCACAAGCTGGAATCAAGATGGCTGGGAGAAATAACAATAACCTCAGATACACAAATGACATCACCCTTATGGCAGAAAGCAAAGAGGAACTAAAGAGCCTCCTGATGAAAATGAAAGAGAGTGAAAAAGCTGGTTTAAAACTTAACATTCAAAAAACTAAGATCATGGCTTCCAGTCCCATCACTTTATGGCAAATAGATAGGGAAACAATGGAAACAGTGACAGACTTTATTATGGGGGGCTTCAAAATCACTGTAGATGGTAACATCAGCCATGAAATTAAATTACATTTGCTCCTTGGAAGAAAAGCTATGACCAACCTAGACAGTATATTAAAAAAACAGAGACATTACTTTGCTGACAAAGGTCTGTCTAGTCAAAGCTGTGGTTTTTTCAATAGTCATGTATGGATGTGAGAGTTGGACCATAAAGACTGAGCACTGAAGAACTGTTGCTTTTGAACTATGGTGTTGGATAAGACTCTTGAGAGTGCCCTGGGCTCCAAGGAAATCAAACCAGTCAATCCTAAAGGAAATGAACCCTCAATACCTCCTGATGTGAAGAACTGACTTATTGGAAATGACCCTGATGCTGGGAAAGATTGAAGGCAGGAGAAGGGAATGACAGAGGATGGGTTGGTTGGATGGCATCACTGACTCGATGAACATGAGTGTGGGCAAGCTCTGGGAGTTGGTGAAAGACAGGGAAGCCTGGTGTGCTGCAGTCCATGGGGTCACAAAGATTTGGACATGACTGAGCCACTGAACTGAATTGAACTGATGTTGGGATAAATGGTTAAATTCTTAAGAAGCTACAAATGCCTGAATCATCATGCCCTTACTCTCTTCTACATCCCCATCTCAGAACAACCTTCTCATCTCTGTCTTTAGTTCAGCTTTGTTTCTTGAAATTTTATAAAACGCCATGTTTACTTGCATCTCAAAACACTTTCATTTGCTGTTTGTGCTGCACAGAATGTTCACTGTGGGGCCACAATTTTTAGTTAAATACATCTCATCCATTAGAATAGCACTGAGACAGTGCTACCTTCAGGCTTTCCTTGTCTCCTCAACTAAGTTGAGGATTCTTTCACATGTAAATTGTGGTTGCATTATTTGTTTAAAATATCCTCTGGGGGGACTGTCCCTTTCTGTCTCCTCTTAGTGGAAAAGTGTTATTTCCTTCCTCATTGAGGCATGATTTTACTATGAGGTTCCCTGGTGGCTCATCTGGGAAGGAGACCTGGGTTCGATCTGCAATCGAACCTGCAATGAAGGAGACCTGGGTTCGATCCCTGGATTGGGAAGATCCCCTGGAAAAGGGAAATGCTAAGCACTCAAGTATTCTGGCCTGGAGAATGCCATGGACTGCACAATCCACGGGGTCATAGAAGAGTTGGACACAACTGATCAACTTTCACTTTGCTTTCTACAGTGAAATGACAGTGAAAGTGATAATATGTTCATGAAGAGGTTTTAAGGCTGGTATAGCTAAGACAGGAAATGATCTTTTCTCCTGGATTCCAGAATATGTGGAGGAGAGTTGCAACTGACCCACAAGGAATATTAACTTTCAGTTCAGTTCAGTTCAGTCGCTCAGTCATGTCCGACTCTTTGCGACCCCATGAATCGCAGCACGCCAGGCCTCCCTGTCCATCACCAACTCTCGGAGTTCACTGAGACTCACGTCCATCGAGTCAGTGATGCCATCCAGCCATCTCTTCCTCTGTCGTTCCCTTCTCCTCCTGCCCCCAATCCCTCCCAGCATCAGAGTCTTTTCCAATGAGTCAACTCTTTGCATGAGGTGGCCAAAGTACTGGAGTTTCAGCTTTAGCATCATTCCCTCCAAAGAAATCACACATTAGCAATAAATAATTAAACCTTTATCATTGTGTAAGTCACAGAGACTTGGAATATGTCTGTTATTTGAACAAAATGTAGCAAAAGCTGACTAACACACTGTCATATTTCACTTTTTTTAAATAAGGGGAAGTATAGCAAAGTAGTATTAAACAGGCTCTAAATTCAAACTCCTATATTCAATGTCCATTCTGCCACTTGATGCTTTGTGTTTTTAAACATCACAATTAACGTCTTTGGCCTCTGTTACTTTACTTGTGAAATGGAGATGATACTAGTATATACTTCATAAGGTGGCAGTCAGGATAAAATGAGTTAATATTAAGATTTAGTTCAGTTCAGTTTAGTCGCTCAGTCATGTCCGACTCTTTGTGACCCCATGGACTACAGCACTCCAGGCCTCCCTGTCCATCACCAACTCCCTGAGTTCACCCAAACCCATGCCCATCGAGTCGCTGATGCCATCCAAACATCTTATCCTCTGTCGTTCCCTTTGCCTCCTGCCCTCAATCTTTCCCAGCATCAGGGTCTTTTCCAATGAGTCAGCTCTTCGCATCAGGTGGCCAGAGTATTGGAGTTTCAGCTTCAACATCAGCTCTTCCAATGAACACCCAGGACTGATCTCCTTTAGGATGGACTGGTTGGATTTCCTTGCAATCCAAGGGACTCTCAAGAGTCTTCTCCAACACCACAGTTCAAAAGCATCAATTCTTCAGCGCTCAGCTTTCTTTAAAGTCCAACTCTCGCATCCATACATGACTACTGGAAAAACCATAGCCTTGACTAGACGGATCTTTGTTGGCAAAGTAATGTCTATAATTTTTAATATGCTGTCTAGGTTGGTCATAACTTTCCTTCCAAGGAGTAAGCGTCTTTTAATTTCATTGCTGCAATCGCCATCTGCCGTGATTTTGGAGCCCAGAAAAATAAAGTCAGCCACTGTTTCCCCATGTATCAATATTACCTTCTCCAAATTAAATATTACACCTGTGCCTCGAACAGAACAAGCCCTGAACAAGTGTCAATTATTAGTATTCATAGGACTTAGCAAATTTTTCAATCATAAATTCTCTATGATTATTTGATTAAAGTCTGTTTCCCCTATTAGACTGTTTGAATCCTGAGAGCAGAAACCTCACCAACTTGACTCACTTTTATCTCACCAGTGAATAGCATAAACTTGGCACATAATGAGCACCTGACAAATATTTGTTCTATAATGAATTTTTAAAAATTAATGAATAAAAATAATAGCCCAAAGCTAACATCAGTCACTGTATTGAAAAGAAGAAATGATAAATACTATTAATATTTTAAATTACTTATAAGAGGAACAATATTTCAAGCAATTCCAGCTTTGTCCACTGAAATTATATAAACTCTATACTGATGGAAAAACCGTATTTTTTTTTTGAATGAAATTTGCAGGATAAGATTTCCCGTGGTAGATTGCACTGCTGCTATTACAAAGGTCACAATTGTGTGAAATATGGGAAGGTTGTCATTTGTTTGTATGTTTCTCAAAAAAATACTTCAACAATGACCCATCTAATTAATTTTATGATGAATAAGGTCAGTTCTATTGTCTATATAATTCCTGTTTTCATATTCTTTCACTGCCCCTTTCTGCCTCTCTTAGAAGACATTGCCTAGTACCCCACGTTGGCCATCCTTTTTGTAACATCTGATGTGACTGCAACTTCATGTCCATCCATCTCTGAGAACAGGTCTCTATTTTTAGGTACTTTGCTTTCCATTTCAACATTGTGTACCAGGCAATGTCCTTTCACAGAGGCTTGAAATTCAAAAATTAGGTTGTATGGCATAAGATACATGACTGGACTGGTAAATTAAATTGGACTCTGATGTAGATTAGTAACCTGGGAGAAAAGACTGGGATACAAATGTAAGGCTTAGTGAAGTTAGAGGTGAGTGAAGTTTGGAAGGTAGGATGAGCACTCGATGAGAACGGAGCTGGCAGCAAGACCCTTGGTATTGAGAGGTATGTGTGGGCCACTGAACCAGTGAAACACTGGTCTGTTGTTAATAACTCTGCAATCAACATGAGAGAGCAGACACCTCTTTGAAATCCTGATTTCATTTCTTTTGGATTTACATATATACAGAAACAGGATTGCTGGGTCACATGGCAGTTCTATTTTTAATTTTTTTGAGAAATCTCATACTGGTTGACATAGTGGCTATACCAATTAACATTCCTTCCAAGAGGGCCCTTTTTTCCCCCATATCCTTACCAACCCTTTTTGATAACAAACAGGTATGAGGTGGTATCTCATTGTGGTTTTGATTTCCATTTCCCTGATGATTAGGGATATTGCACACCTTTTCATATACTTATTGGCTATTTGCATGCTGTTTTTGGAAAAATGCCCATTCAGGTCCTCTGCCAATTTTTATTTGGATTGTTTAACTTGTTGCTATTGAGTTGTATGTGTTGCTTATATATTTTGGGTATTAACCTGTAATTAGGGAGGAAGTTTGCAAATATGTCTCCTATTCTTTATGTTGCCTTTATATTGTATTGATTTTTTTTTTTTTTACTTTTTTACTTTACAGAACTGAAAAGTGCAGAAGCTTCTCAGTTTGATGTAGTCCTGCTTATTGATTTTTGCTTTTACTGCTTGTACTTTTTGTGTCATATCCAGAAAATTGCTGCCAAGACCAATGTCAGGTTTGTTTTTTTTCTGTTTTCTTCTAGGTTTACAGTTTCAAATCTTATGTTTAAGTCTTTAATTCATTTTGAGATAATTTTTGTGAGTGGTGTAAGGTAGGAGTCCAATTTATTTTTTGCAAGTGGTAATCCAGTTTTGCCAGCAACATTTATTGAACAGACTATCATTTCTCCATTAAGTATTTTTGGCTTCTTTGTCAAAAATTAATTGACTGCTAATGGAAGGGTTTATTTTTAAGCTCTCTATTCTATTCCATTGGTTTATGTGTGTATTTTTTTTTTTTTTGCTAGTATCATGTTTCTAAATTACTGTAACTTTGTAATAAGTCTGAAATCAGGAAGTATGATAATTCCAGTTTTATTCTCCTTTCTTAAGACTGCTTTGGCTAGGAGAGGCCTTCTGTGGTTCCATACAAATTTTAGTTTTTTATTCTCTATTTTGGTGAAAAATGCCATAGGAATTTTGATAGGGATTTTACAGAATCTACAGAAGGCTTTGGGTATTATGGACATTTTTACAACATTAATTCTTCTGATCCCTAAGCTTGGGATAGTTTTACATTTATTTGTGTCTTCTTCCTTCAACAAAGTCATATAGTTTTCAGTGTACAAATCTTTAATCTCCTTGGTTAACTTTACTCCTAAGTATTCTACATTTTTTAAACTATTTTAAATGGGATGGTTTTCTTTACTTCTTTTTCAGATATTTCACTGTTAGTATTTAACTGTGTTTAAGTTAAAGCATACATATGATCAAGTGATTTTAATTCTTAGAAGTTCTTTTTGAAAACCTTGGTCTGCAAGTCCTTGAGACTGAGAAACTTGGAAATATCTCAGTGGCAGTTAGATAAAAACATGTGCATGTTTTATTACAAGAGAAACAAACATAATAAACACTTAACAAGTCAGGTTTGTTGTTTTTGTTCACTTTCTTTGCTAATGAGTGTTTTTGAACTCTACAGAGATGATAGCTGGAGATATCTAAAAGGGACAAGAAACAGGCACTTTGATTTTCAATTGATGGTATTTGGGGATAATAATTTTGTAGATTATCTTTCCTTAATTTGTCAAAAATTTATTACATTATGAATGCGTGAGGATGGGAAGGGACAGGCAAGGCAAAAATGTTTAGGAGGTAGAAAAATGGTAACAATGTATTGATCCATTAATTAAATGATAACGCATAATAGCTCAGTTCAGTTGCTCAGTTCAGTTCAGTTGCTCAGTCCAGTTCAGTTCAGTCGCTCAGTCATGTCCGACTCTTGGCAACCCCATGGACTGCAGCACGTCAGGCTTCCCTGTCCATCACCAACTCCCAGAGCTTGCTCAAACTCATGTCTATAGAGTCGGTGATGCCCTCCAACCATCTCATCCTCTGTTGTCTCCTTCTTCTCCTACCTTCAATCTTTTCCAGCATCAGGATCTTTTCCAATGAGTCAGTTCTTTGCATCAGGTGGCCAAAGTATTGGAGTTTCAGCTTCAACATCAGTCCTTCCAGTGAATATTCAGGACTGATTTCCTTCAGGACGGATGGTTGAATCTCCTTGCTGTCCAAGGGACTTTCAAGAGTCTTCTCCAACACCACAGTTCAAAAGCATTAATTCTTTGTCACTCAGGTTTCTTTATAGTCCAACTCTCACATCCATACATGACTATTGGAAAAACCATACCTTTGACTATAAGGACCTGTGTTGGCAAAGTAATGCCTCTGCTTTTTAATATGCTGTCTAGGTTGGTCACAGCTTTTCTTCGAAGGAGCAAGCGTCTTTTAATTTCAAGGCAGTAGTCACCATCTGCAGTGATTTTGGAACCCCCAAAATAAAGTCTGTCACTGTTTCCCCATATATTTGCCATGAAGTGTTGGGACCAGATTAGCATAGTAGCTAGTTGATCAAAAAACTGTATTTTTTTAGATTTATTCAGAAGTAGATGTCAGTTTCTGTTCTCAAATTATTATATTTTATATTTTACAGTCAAGAATATCCATGAGTTACAGAGAACAGACTTGTAGTTGCCAAGGGGAAAGTGGAGAGGGATGGACTGGGAATTTGGGGTTGGTAGATGTAAATTTTTATGTTTAGTATGGACAAATGACCAGGTTCTACTGTATAGCACACAAAACTATATGCAGTCTCCTGCGATAAATCATAATGGAAAAGAATATTTAAAAAAGAATTTACATATACACAATGGAGTATTACTCAGCCATTAAAAAGAATACATTTGAATCTGTTCTAATGAGGTGGATGAAACTGGAGCCTATTATACAGAGTGAAGTAAGCCAGAAAGAAAAACACCAATACAGTACTAACACATATATATGGAATTTAGAAAGATGGTAATGATAGCCCTGTATGCGAGACAGCAAAAGAGACACAGATGTATAGAACAGTCTTTTGGACTCTGTGGGAGAGGGAGAGGGTGGGATTTGGGAGAATGGCATTGAAACATGTATAATATCATATATGAAACGAGTCGCCAGTCCAGGTTCGATGCACGATACTGGATGCTTGGGGCTGGTGCACTGGGACGACCCAGAGGGATGGTAGGGGGAGGGAGGAGGGAGGAAGGTTCAGGATGGGGAACACATGTATACCTGTGGTGGATTCATGTTGATATATGGCAAAACCAATACAATATTGTAAAGTTAAAAAATAAACAAAAATAAATTAATTAAAAGTAAAAAAAAAAAGAATTATACATGTCTATGACTGAGTGACTTTGCTGTAGAGCAAAGACTGGCACAATGTTGAACACCAAGTATATACTTCAGTGAAAGAAAGGAATATTCAGGAAAAATTTAAATGACTGAGTAAAATGTATTCAAATTAATGAAGACTACATTCCTAAGATAATAGATGAAATTCTTGTGGCAGTAAATGTTTTTCCTTGAATAAAGAGCAGAGACAATTTATAACAATAAATAACAATATTTAATCTAATCAAAGTTTAACAGTACAATAAGCTTTGGAGTCTAAATTTCTTGCCATTTATCCCTATAAATACGGATCTGACGTCCTTAGAAACCCCGGGTGCTTGTTTTACTATATAATATTTTCTTGAATTATATTTTATGGTCCCAAAGAGAACTGTGATATCTCTGATATATAACGCAAGCGTCCAGGCTCCTGTTTTTGTGAGGTGAGATCCCTTGTGTGCTTCATCCCATTAGCCCTGAGTGGATTGTGGGCACACTTAATCTGGGCAGGAAACCAAAGGGACAAAAACACATTTCTTAGTTTTTACATAAAGCACTTCATTTGTCTAGACCTGGCACCAAAGAATGAAATATCAATTATTACAAAACAGATTTTGGGCACTTAGAGGCACATTACTCATTCTTTGATGTGGAATGGGAATTTGTGTTTCCAGAAGAGAGATGGCAGGTGCAGTGAGAAGTACTGCAGTAAAATTCCCCTACAAAGAGAGATGCTGTGTGTAGAGAATGTGTGCAAAACCTCCTGCATTGCTTAATCCATTTTTCTTGAGTAGAGAAGCCAGTTTACATTTTCCAGTGAACCATATCCATTGACGATTGCTTTGATTTCATTGAACACGAGGCTTAACAAACAGCCAACGGATTTATGTTTTAGGGGAAAGCCTGGCATAACCTTCATCAGAAAACCTCCTTCAGAAAGAACTGATGTGCTTAGACTGCCAAATGCATTTAAGTGTTGCAACAGTCTAAGAAAACAGGACATATGTGTGCCACGTTCACCAGGCTGAGTGTCCTCTGAATAACCCCCTCGGGGACAAGTCCACATACAAAAGATTTCACATGCTTCCTGACCTTAGCAACTTCTGCATCTCTCTCTATGTGATGATAAGATTTTTTTTTTTTCCATTTTAGTGATTTGTACCTTTAAGAGCTGTTCATTTTTAAGTCATCCATTTTGTTCTCTGTTGAGGGCAAAAGCAAGATATGCTTTTAAAAATATGTGTAGATAGTACAACGTATCAGTTAAAATATCATTTTCCCTAATTGTAAGATTTGAATTGCAAACAATGACAATTTTAACTGCTTTATTGAAGTATGATTAACAAATAAAAAGTTGTAAAAATTTAATTTATACAACTTGATATTTCAAGGTAGCTATACACTCTTGAAGGGCTTCCCAGGTGGCTCAGTGGTAAAGAATCCACCTTTAATGGTGCAGGAGACACCAGTTCTATCCCTGGGTCAGGAAAATCTCCCAGAGAAGGAAATGGCAACCCACTCCAGTTTTCTTGCCTGGGAAGTCTCACGCACAAAGGAGCCTTATGGGGTCATAAGAGTCAGACATGACTGAGCAACTGAACACCACCACCATACACTCTTGAAACCATGAGCACTATTAATGCCATAGTTATCCATCACTTACGTAAGTTTCCTCTTCCCCCAATCTGTAATTTTGTTGTTATTGTTTGGTTGGTTTTATGGTTTTCCTTTTTGTGTTAAGAGCACTTTGCCATAAGATCTAGCCTCTTCTTGAGTCTGTTGGGCCCCAATTAGAAATAACCCAGTTGCCAAAAGTGACACATTTGGGGGAAACCAGAACCCCATCATATCATAAGGGTCTGCTTTGTTTTTCAAGCAGGGATACTGCCTTTGGGGAAGTTTCAGGAAAAAATATGGTATTGAATATGATTTCTGTGGCTGATTTCTATGTTGATAATACAGAGACATTATTTTCTGCAGTCTAGATGGAGGGAGAGGAAGACTGAGGCCAAAAACTTATTGATCTTTGATTTACAAGACTTTGTATTCAAGCAGGTTCTGTGGACTTTATCCAAGCTCTGCTTCATTAGTAGTTATAATTAGAAAGTAACTGTTCTCCGTTCCTATGGTATTCTGATATAAATTTTGGGAGAGACACGTGCTTTATTGATTTTATATTTGTGCAATATATGAGACTTTTAAAAATTATTTAATTGGAGGATGATTACAATATTGTGATGGTTTTTGAGATTTTTAACTGAAAAATCTTTCCTTATTCATAAGTAATCTTTAAAATTCTATTTAAAGGCACTTAATCCTCACATATCAGCCTGGCATCTTCAACCTGTGAGGCACCATGTACTTGAATTTGACCCCTGCTGTTCCTTTCATCCAGAACGGCTCCTCAAACAGCACAGGTCCTTCTCCCTCATGTCACGATGCTGCTCAGATATCATCTGCTCACTGAGGTCTTCTACGGTCACTCTATTCAAAATGGCACCTCCATATTTATACTTCCTATGCTCCTTCCAAGCTTTATCTTTCTCTCCAGAATTTAACACCTTACAGAAAAGTATATAATTTTACCTTGCTTATGTGACCTCCATTCACAAAGATGAAAGCTCCATGTGGGCAGAGGTTTTCAGCTGCTTTTATACTAAAACTAACCAGCTTAGAACACTATCTTACACCTAATATATATATATATATATTTGTATATATACAAATATAGCATTGGGTGAAAACTATTAATACAAAAAAATTAGCAATATTTAAATACAACTACATATATCTTAGATCCATTTTTGTAAACTACACATAATTAGGGACTATAGTAGCAATAACCAAGGATACTTGTCTAAATATTTATAATTCCACATTTAGATAATTATTTAAAAATAAAAAAGGCTGTATTACTTTTAAATGGAATAATTTATCATGGATTTAGACATCAGTTCTTGAAATCTTTCAAAATTTGTTTTGCAAGCTGTATTTTAGCCTAAACGATATTATTGCTTTCAAAATATTTTCCCAATAACAAGAGAAAAAAATTTTGCTTACATTTAAGAAGAGTCCATAAGAAATTATAATAGATATATACTTGATTTCATTCATTAAGTGAAAACTCCTAAAACAAGAAAGTGAAAGTGAAGTCGCTCAATCTTGTCCAACTCTTTGCGACCCCGTGGACTGTAACCCACCATTCTCCTCTGTTCATGGGATTTTCCAGGCAGGAGTACTGGAGTGGGTTTGCCATTTCCTTCTCCAGAGGATCTTCCCAACCCAGGGATCGAACCCAGGTCTCCCGCATTGTAAGCAAGACCAGCTGAGCCACCAGGGAAGTCCTAAAACAAGAAAGACCAGGACCAAAACAAAAACAAAAATTACACCCTAAGAAGAATAACAGCATTGCAATCTAAGATACTATGGACTTTTTTTTCCCCTTAGCACTGTCTTTCCCACCTGTGTTTATTGGCAGTGGATCCAGCTTCATAAGATCTGTTTTCAAAGAGACATTAGTGACCTGATGTATAAGTTAGTTTTCCATGTTAAAACTGACTAGGAATTAATTGCCAAATAAAGGATTGCATATTAATTCATCATTCATTTATTCATTCAGCATGTATGTATGTGTGTATATATTTAGCAAAGGCCCACTATTAAAAACATTAGGCTTTGTGCTACCTACAAGAAGAACAAAACACAGTCTTGGTCTTCAGGCAGCGTGCATGCTATGGGAGAGAACAACTGGAAAATCCAAGCTATGTGTGGTGATACCCTGAAAACTCCCATGGGGGCCTTCATAGTATTGTTCCCTCCATGAGGATCTCTATAGCACAAGTGAAGAGCTGTGAAGAGCACAAGTCATCAGGTCAGGAAGTATAGGCTGTGATGGAGACAAATTTTATCAAATAAGGCAGGAGAGTATAGGTGCTATTCAGGAGGTGTAATCAATGTGTTGTGAGAGTAATTAATTCTAATTCAAAGACTGGAGGGTGGGAAAGGGGTGACAGGAACTGCAAGTGGTGTAATGTGAATTTTTTTCCAAAGCTAGGAAGGTTATTTGGCTTAAGTAGACTCTCACTTTCATTTTCTTCAGACTTTTAGAGTAATTAAACATACAAAAAAAAATAGAAAACATTTAACAGATAATTTCTACTTCAATATCTTTGTTTTATTGATCCAGAAACTGAAGCTCAGAGAGAGAAAGTGATATGTCCAAAGTTACAGAGTTAGTTAAATGCAGTATGAAATTCTAATCTCATTTATTAGTTATTACTTACTATTTGATATTATTTGCAATCTAGAATTTTTTCTTTACCTTTTTCAATGAAGCTAATCTTTCTCTTAATCTCTTGATTATTCAAGTGGTCTCTTATTAAATGCTAAGAGAATTGTAAGGTGATACTGTATGAAAACTTTTTTAGATAATATCATGTGTTAAAAATCTGCTTCAGGCAAGAAAATTATTTTGTAAGAAACATTTTGTGCTGTTTTTTTTTGTAACTAAATGAACCAAAGTTATGATTCCATACTTTTCAGTTTTTTCTCAGGCTAAAAAAAAATGACTATAGCAAAAATAACATGTTATAGCAATAGTGAAGGGGATTAATATGTTATTTAGAGATGTGGAAAACTATTTCTAACAAAACTAAGCATTTCTTTAAATCCTTTAAGTCTACTGTGACTAAAAGAATTAGAGTTGGAAAAATTCCCTCAGGAGAGTATAAATCAGAAAGTGTATGGCCTTGGTGTGGGTTCTATTTCTGATTTCACTCCCACCTTTTTTCTTTCATGATGGCTCTATTGGGAAAAAATATTTCATTTAAATACTATTATTTAAAACTGAAGAAATATTTGTAAAATTAAATTTTCAATTAAAAAATTGTTCTAAAGCCTTAGAAAATTAGCCACCAAATCTTGAATTTACATTTACCTATATATGTAAAAGTCAAGAGTGCTCATATTCTATAGGCATAGGAATTTAATGGCAATGGTATACCATTATATACCCTTTATATATATATACATATATGCACATATATAAAAATACATATTCATACATATTTACAAGTATATTTTATATACATATATAAAGCATATATATATGTGGGTAATATATACATACATATATATTTATATATACATCTATATTGGAGAAGGCAATGGCACCCCACTCCAGTACTCTTGCCTGGAGAGTCCCATGGACAGAGGAGCCTGGTGGGCTGCAGTCCATGGGGTCGCTAAGACGACTGAGTGACTTCACTTTTACTTTTCACTTTCATGCATTGGAGAAGGAAATGGCAACCCGCTCCAGTGTTTTTGCCTGGAGAATCCCAGGGACGGGGAAGCCTGGTGGCCTGCCGTCTATGGGGTTGCACAGAGTCGGACACGACTGAAGCGACTTAACAGCAGCAGCATACATACATATGCATATATATATATATATATATAGCCACAATGTGATAGGCATACAAAAATTTTAAAAAACAATGTTCTATACTTAATTCTTTGTATCTTCTTGGCAAATCATTAGAAATTATTGTTTAAACTAAATTGAAAATGCCCTTTGAAGAGTATTAAATGGGAAGGTTGATTAATAAATTTACATACATGGAAAAATGTTATGCATTGGGAATAAGAATGAGAGTAACTAAATTTTTGAAAGAGTCTAGTCCTGGTAAATTATCCTTAAAGTATAGAGGCATTATGAAAATATTAATTAAATAAATTATTTAAATTGCTGCCAGCCTAAATATAAATCCATCCCATTTATTGAATGCAGGATTAACTTTAGGGCCATGTTAATACTGTTCACTAAATTTAATCTGGATTTCTAAAAGTGCTCATTATTTTACAGCATTTATGAAGAGGAAAAGAGAATAATTTCTATGTGTGGGTATTTATTTTCCCATGTAGGGCAAAAGTTAAAGAGAATGAGAAATAAACTATTAATGATAGACATACTTGAACAATGAGATTATTGTCGCATTTTTCCATGTTTTAAATTTCTAAATCTTTTACTATTTTAGGTTTAGTATGTGCTGTATCTATCACTTGGAAAAACAACCATGACTTTAAAATAGGCAAAACAGCAACAAAACCAAAACAAGTATTTTCTCATAAGATTCCTTGGTATATATTTTTTTTACCTATAAGTAAAACAGAGCCAACATCCGTTGGATCATTGAACCTGTAAGTAAAATCCAGAGCCAACATCTGTTGGATCATTGAAAGAACAAGAGAGCCAGAAAAACATCTACTCCTGCTTTATTGACTATGCCAAAGCCTTTGACTGTGTGGATCACAACACACTGTCGAAAATTCTTCAAGAGATGGGAATACCAGACCAGACCACCTGAACTGCCTCCTGAGAAATCTGTATGCAAGTCCAGAAGCTACAGTTAGAACCAGACATGAAATGACAGACTGGTTCCAAATTGGGAAAGGAGTGTGTCAAGGCTGTATATTGTCACTCTGCTTTTTAATTGATATGCAGAGTATATACTGCGAAATGCCAGGCTGTATGAAGCACAAGCTGGAATCAAGATTGCCGGGAGAAATATAAGCAACGTCATATATGCAGATGACACCACCCTTATGGCAGAAAGTGAAGAACTAAAGAGCCTCTTGATGAAAGTGAAAGAGGAGAGTGAAAAAGTTGGCAGAAAACTAACATCATGGCATCTGGTCCAATCACTTCATGGCAAATAGATGGGGAAACAATGGAAACAGTGGCTGACTTTATTTTGGGGGGCTTCAAAATCACTGCAGATGATGACTGCAGCCATGAAATTAAAAGATGCTTGCTCCTTGGAAGAAAAGCTGTGACCAACCAAAACAGCATATTAAAAAGCAGAGACATTACTTTGCCAACAAATGTCCAACTAGTTAAAGCTATGGTTTTTCCAGTAGTCATATATGGATGTGAGAGTTGGACTATAAAGAAGGCTGAGCACCAAAGAATTGATGCTTTTGAACTGTGGTGTGAAGAAAACTCTCGAGAGTCCCTTGGAATGCACGGAAATCCAACCAGTCCATCCTAAAGGAAATCAGTCCTGAATACTCACTGGAAGGACTGATGTTGAAGCTGAAACTCCAATACTTTGGCCACCTGATGTGAATAAAAGACCCTGATGCTGGGAAATATTGAAGGCAGGAAGAGAAGGGGATGACAGAGGATGAGATGGTTGGATGGCATCACTGACTCAATGGACATGAGTTTGAGTAAGTTCCGGGAGTTGGTGATGGACAGGGAAGCCTGGCGTGCTGCAATCCATTGGATTGCAGAGTCAGACAAGACAGAGCGACTGATATGAACTGAAAATAGAGCCAGATAGAAAGGGCTTCAGAAAAATTTGTAAGAAAATATACCACAAAATAATTAAAAATCCATAATTATTGAAACATTTATTGAAGATGACTGATTTAGTGGTTTTATGTGAACTGAAAAAATGGCAATAATCCCCCATGTCTTTGAGTTATATGGACTACAGATATACCACTTGGTCTTATTCTAGGGTTCACCATGTCCATATTCTGGGCCAGCTAAGGAAACATAGGCAATAATTCAGCCGATGGCACTCCTGTCCTTAGGTCGGGACTAAAACCAAGTCTAAAGATGTGTGTTTCACACCTCAGTATAGAAATAGCACTGAGAAACCTGTAAAAACGATTTATCATAATACTAAATGGATCAATGCATTCCCCACCCAAAGCTCAGCAAGTTGTTTTGTGGATATCAATAAACTCAATTCTAAACTTTATGTGTGTGTTCATTCAGTCGTGTCCGACTCTTTGAAACCCTATAAACTGTAGCCCACCAGGCTCCTCTGTCCATGACCTTCTCCAGGCAAGGATACTGAAGTTGGTTGCCTTGCTCCCTCCCAGGGGATTTTCCTGATCCAGGGATCAAAACCACATCTCTTATGTCTCCCGCACATAACAGACATGCAGGCAGGTTCTTTACCACTGGCACCACCTGGGAAGCCCTCTCAACTTTATATAGAAAGGCAAAAGACCCAGAATTGTCAACACCAAATTGGAGAACTGACACTAGCAGGTCTCAAGGTTTACTATAAACCTGTAGTAGGCAGTTCAAATCAGGATGGTGGTATAAGAGGAGCATGGAGCTCACCTCCCCCATCAACACACCAAAAATGCATCTACAGGTGGAATGGTCCTCACTGAAGTCTACCTGGAGACTGTCAGAAGGACTCCTGAAAAACCAAAGCTATATGAAAAATATACACCTAACTGGGTAGGAGAGGAAGAAAAGTGATTGGATCAAGACCTGTGCCCTTGTGAGGGGTCTAAGGGGGTAAAAATAGATATTACACAGGAGGACACCCTCCCTGGGTAGTGAGCAGTTAGAGCCACAGATGCGTTACCCTGTTCCTAGGGTCCTTTGAGAGGGAGACAAGCCCATTGGCTGGCTGGAGGACCACTGGGCCTAACAATGGCTGTGGGAAGCCTGAATTCCACCCAAGAGGAGCACACAAGCTGGTTTGCCTCAGAGGCAGGGTGGAGAGAGGTTGTTCTAAAGGCTGCTGGATTTCCAGCTACCACCTTGCTGTGAATCTCAGTCTAAGCTTTGCAAACACTTAAACCCCACTCACTCCACATCACATTGCAGCACTGGATCTACGGAGGCTATGAATGAGGCAAAGACTGGACCATGGGACACAGAGTGACTCAATCCTGGGACAGATTGGGTAGTATTCCAGTTGGTGCTTATTCAGGAAGTTTCTCAGAAATAACTCAGATCCCTGACAGCAGCTGCACAACCACAGCTCACCTCCTGAGACGTGCTAAGAATCCACATGGGCCCTGCCCACCCTGCAAAGCAGCTCCATAACAGAGAAGGGGGAGCAGAGGCTAGGGTCAGGGATCAGCTGTGATGGACAAAGGAGACTTGCACTCAAGGATGTGTCTGAGAAGAGCCACTGGGGCCTGCACTCGAGCTTTGAACTTTCAGGGGCCTCACTTCCCTCCTCCAGGGCACTGCCTCCTCCAGGGCAATGTAGGAAAAAAAAAAAAAATACACACACACTCTGAGGGAACATAGCTAGTTTGGGCCCGACCCTCTGGGCTTCTACTCCAGCCACTTGGGATCAGACCCCCTGATAGGGTAGTGATGGTCACTGAGCAGAGAGGAAGTCCCATGTCATGCTGTGTGTGACAGCTCTGGCCCCTTCACTTCCAGTCCACCCCTAGCAAGGTGATACTCCAGCACACCCAGATGAATGATGTGACTTGCATCCACATCAAACCCAGCCCCAACCCTGCCAAAGGCATTGGGCGCACACAGTTTGTACAGGGATGCTCCCACATAAAGACATTCATTCAAGACTGCACAAAGTAACTATTTCACCCAAATTCATAGATGTAGAGAAAGGCAAGTAGAATGAAAAGGCAGAGGAACTACTCTCAATTGAAAGAGCAAGAGAAAACTCCTGGAAAAATAAATAATGAAACCGAAATAAACAATTTACCATATAAATAAGTCAAAGCATTGGGAATTAAAATGTTAACTGAATTAGGGAACACAAGTGGTGTAAACAGTGGACAGTTTAGCAAGAAACAAGAAAATAAAAAGACCCAATCAGCAAACAAAGAATTCAATAGCTGAAATGAAAAAACACACTGGAAGGAATGAATAGCAGACTTAGTGATACACTTCACTGATTCCCAGAACAGCAACCCTGTAAAATGATCTCAGTAACCCTACATTTTAATCTGGGAGTACTCTAGTATTGTTTCTGGATTGGTACTTGCTGACATTCTGCCACAGGATGTGAAAAATGCCATTGTCACCTTGCAAAAATGCCATTTCTTAAGAAAGACAGACTTTCCTGATTACACTGAGGGAGAGAGATTCCACCCAAATCCTATCACTCATTACTCTCTGAAATTGTAACATGTATTTATAAATTGTAACATGTATTTATAAACATGCAGTTTATAAATACATCCAATCACATGGAGGTATTGTCTGTCTTGGTCACCACTTAAACCCCAGTGTTACCACTTAAACCCCAATGCCTGAATGAATGAATGAGTGAACCTGTGAATGGAAAACAGAATAAATGAGGCTAAGAGAAATTTATGTTTAAGGAATTTATCCAAATGTTCACAATTGGTAGGCTGTACAAACGAAATTTTAATTGCAGATTTGAGTCCAAACCCTACGGGCATCTCACCATGCCAATGGTTTCCATCTTGCTTCCAACCATTAATGTCACTGTGGCCATGGAGAGCAGCATAATGTAACAGGAATTTGAGCCATATGGAATTTTCTTCCTAGGTTGAGTGCTATTTAATCTATAACATGAAATATATAAAGAAGCCACTCTGCTACTAGGAAGGATATCTGATGCAGAAGAGTCAGTAAGTTCAAGGGCTTATATATTAGGGAAAAACATGGATTATTCTATAAACCTACAAAAGGCCAATATAGCTGGAATTTAGTAAGTGATTGACAAGAAACGTGTTTGAAATTAGTTTGGAGGATGGGCAAATTCCAGATCCTACGTAGTCCTGTAGGTTATGCAAAGGAGTTCAGATTTTATTCTAAGTACGCTAGGAAGACACTGAAGGTTTCAAGTTTAAAGAGTGACATGCTCTGAGTTTCTAAATGGTCACTCTGGTTGTTGTGTGGAAAACAAAGAAATGGTGAAATATGTATACATGCTCTATACCTTCATACCCCACTTGTTACCTCTGGAGAGGTATAAAGGATGGGGGAAGAGAGTATTCTGTACAGATTAGACACACGGTAACAGCAGAGTTTATGACAGTCTCTGAACACCAGACACAGGTATGTTTTCCTCTTTCTCTGTCCAAGCTGCCTGCCCTCGCAGCAGTATGAGCAACCTAACACAGAACAAGGCCTTGCCCTACAGATTGTAACTCTGATATGAATGGAACACTAAATGAGATATAATTTCATATGTAAAACATTTAGTATGTAACATATATTTTCTGTTAAAGTGTATTTTATTCCTGAATGCTATCCAATTGCTAACTATAGTTTTCTTTTTTCTTGGCCATGTGATTCTTACATCTTTTTTTTTTTTTTTAACCAGCTCTGTTTTCTTTTATTTCCTAGGATAAAATTCAGGCATTTAGAGATCCCCTTGGAAAAGGAAGCCTTCCTATACTGTTGGTGGGAATGTAAATTTGTGCAGCTACTATGGAATATAGTTTAGGGATTCCTCAAAACACTAAAAATAGAGTTGCCATATGATCCAGCAATCCCACTCCTGGGACATGGAAACAACCTAAATGTCCAATGACAGATGAATGGATAAAGAAGTTGTGCACATATATGCAACAGAATACTACTTACCATAAAAATAATGAAATAATGTCATTTACAGCTACATGGATGAACCTAGTGATTATCATACTAAGTGAAGTAATTTAGATAGAAAAAACAAATATCAAAAACAAAATATCAAATATCATATGATATCACTTAAATGTGGAACCTAAAATATAATACAAATAAACTTATCTATGAAACAGAAACAGATTCACAGGGGAAGAGAACAGCCTTGTGGCTGCTGAGGCAGGGGGAGTTAGGGAAGACGAGGACTGGGAGTTTGAGCTTAGCAGATACAAACTGTAATATATAGAATAGGTAAACAAAAATGTTCTACTGTACAGCACAGGGAACTATATTCAATATTCTATGATAAGCCATAGTGTAAACTTATGAAAAAATATACGTATACACATATAACTTAATCACTTCTTTATACAGCAAAAATTAACACTATAACATTATAAATCAATTAGACTTCAATGAAGTAAATTTTGAAAACATTCTTCATGATCTGGTCCCTACATCTTTCTATTCTCACCTTTATAAGCAATTTCCACTCATCCATCACATATCCACAAACACACACACGCACATACTTAGTGCTGAAACATTAATGAATATAGTCATTGCATCCTATGATTTTTTCCAGGCTTTGATATCTTTTGGGATGTTTGACTTTTTAATCTGACAAACTTGTACTCAATCCTAAGACCTCAGTTGCTGTCATCTTCCCCAGAGAGCTATCCCTGGTATTCTATTAAATGGAGGCAGTTATACTTTTTCCTAAATTTTCTCTATACCTTATTTATGTATATATGAATGAATTTCTTTATCAAATTGCTATTTACTTATTACCAGAATGAGTTTCCTGTTAAGGGATTTCTTCTCATTTGTTTTATGTTTCTTGTGTCTAGCAGCATTTGGCTTGAGACGGTTCGGCCATTCAAGGAATATGTTCTGCGTTGAATTCTACTTTTCATCTACACAGATATTCTGAATAACTACTATTTCCTGTGCAAATAACATAAATTTGGATTATGAAGTTAAAGTGGACACCATGATAATTATTATTAATTTGTCTAGTCCTCCTTGCAAAATGTATTGCAACTTGACAAAAGGAAACATAATTTCTTAGTGAAATTGCAAACATTCTTTAGAATTTTAATTATTTCCTTTGTAGTTTTGGAAGTCTATATTTATGAAGATATAATGTAGAATAAAAGGATAAATTAAAAGCCCATGACAAGCTTGTTTTAAAAAACTGAACTTGGAAGAAATACATCAATATACTGTGGATACCACCTTTTTATGGTTTTGATTTAAAGCACTTTAAAAATAATATTTCCACTAAAGGCCTCTACCACAATTTATAATGGTTTTTGGTCTTTATTCTTTTGTTCAGAATGCTGCTGACCTTTGAAATTCAAGCAGCTGGGAGCTGGAAGGAAGAGAATCAGTATTTATTATTTGAGGTGGTAGTGCACAACCAGGCCTCTCTCAGCTCTGACAAAGGAGATCAGAGCTTGTGAAGCTATGGGAAAAAGTTAAACACCAACCAAACAACAATCTCCATCCATCTGTAATCCAGGTAATAGTAATAGACTATAACACACTTTTTAGATTCAAGATCCCAGAAATTAAGAAAGAAAATGTTTGCCATAAAAAAGAGGTTTCAGTGGATATATTTTTCTGATGAATGTTATTTCCTCCTTAGATTTCCTCACCTCCTTTCACGAGGCCACTGGAATGTCTAAAAATAATATAAATAAAAATAATGCTCTGATGAATTAATTACTTCAGGAAGAGAATCACAGATCTCACATGGTTATGTTAATTTCGCTAGAATCTGGATATTTGTGACTGGGATCTTTATCTTGTTCCCTCTTTAGAATAAACACCTAAAATAGTGGAACAAACATGGTGAGATCTCAGTATTTGTTGGACTAATGAATGACATATTGCATATCAACTTAAATATAAATGGAAATAACTATTCTTTTCAATTGTCATATAAATATATATACATATGCATATTTTTTAAGTTTTTTTTTTTTGGCTACACAGTGCAGCATGTGAGATCTTAGTTCCCCAACCAGGGACTAAACCTGTGCCCTCTGCATTGGGAGCGTTGAGTCTTAATCACTGGACCACCAGGGAAGTCCCTTAAAGATTTTTTGTGAAAAAGAGCTCTGATATTTCTCTTACTCAATCCTCCGATTGTTAAATTTTGCCTCATTTGTTCTATTGCCCAATCTATACATAAATATATAGTCATTATCTTTCATCTTTTCCTAAACTTTCCAAGAGTAAGATGTAGGCAGAATATCCTCTCACTCCAAAAATACAGTATTTATGTTCCCCAAAAAAGAATACTTTTGGGAATAAAAATCATATAACCCTTCCTCAATTTAAGTTCCTCAATCAGGAACCTAAAATCAGTACATCATCATTCAAGCCCATGTTCCCATTCAAATTTTGTCAGCTGCCACAAAAATGATACCTTTCCAATTCTAGTTCTGATCCTTATCTAAGACACTATGGTGAGTTTAGCTGTCAGCTCTCTTCTAATTCTTCCATCCTGAATTAGTTCCTCAGTGTTTTCCTGTCTTTTGCGTTTCTGATAGGTTTAAAGGTGCTTGTGCGCAATCACTCAGTCATGTCCATCTCTTTGAGACCCCATGGACTGGGGCCCACAGGTATCCTCTGTCCATGGAATTTTCCATGCAATACTGGAGTGGGTTCCCTTTTCTTATTCCAGTAGTTTAAAGTAGACAGGCCTTAAACCCTATAGCAGGAGCCTCAAACAGGGTCCATCTGATGATTCTTCATGTCCTGATTCGGGTCATGCACTTTTGGTAGAAATTCCACAGAAATGATATTACACAATTCTTGGTACATCATTTCCAGAGACACTTGATACGGAACAATTCTTCCTCTGGTCACGTTAAATTTAACCACGCAGTAATACTGGGCTCTGTCAACTCTTCAACTATACAGTCACTATTTCTCCAGTTAAATTTATTAATATATTGTAGGAAAGTGAAGCCATCAACTCATTCCTCACCAAACCACCAGAAATAACTTTAATATCCATTGACAATATCTACTTATTAACCATACTCTTTCAGATCAGATCAGATCAGTTGATCAGTCGTGTCTGACTCTTTGCGACCCCATGAATCGCAGCACCCCAGGCCTCCCTGTCCAGCACCAACTCTCGGAGTTCACTCAGACTCACGTCCATCGAGTCAGTGATGCCATCCAGCCACCTCATCCTCTGTCGTCCCCTTCTCCTCCTGCCCCCAATCCCTCCCAGCATCAGAGTCTTTTCCAATGAGTCAACTCTTCGCATGAGGTGGCCAAAGTACTGGAGTCTCAGCTTTAGCATCATTCCTTCCAAAAAAATCCCAGGGCTGATCTCCTTCACAATGGACTGGTTGGATCTCCTTGCAGTCCAAGGGACTCTCAAGAGTCTTCTCCAACACCACAGTTCAAAAGCATCAATTCTGCGGTGCTCAGCCTTCTTCACAGTCCAACTCTCACATCCATACATGGCCACAGGAAAAACCATACCTTTGACTAGACGAATCTTTGTTGGCAAAGTGATGTCTCTGCTTTTGAATATGCTATCTAGGTTGGTCATAACTTTCCTTCCAAGGAGTAAGCCTCTTTTAATTTCATGGCTGCAGTCACCATCTGTAGTGATTTTGGAGCCAAGAAAAATAAAATCTGACACTGTTTCCACTGTTTCCCCATCTATTTCCCATGAAGTGATGGGACCGGATGCCATGATCTTCGTTTTCTGAATGTTGAGCTTTAAGCCAACTTTTTCACTCTCCACTTTCACTTTCATCAAGAGGCTTTTGAGTTCCTCTTCACTTTCTGCCATAAGGGTGGTGTCATCTGCATATCTGAGGTTATTGATATTTCTCCTGGCAATCTTGATTCCAGCTTGTGTTTCTTCCAGTTCAGCGTTTCTCATGATGTACTCTGCATATAAGTTAAATAAACAGGGTGACAATATGCAGCCTTGATGAACCCCTTTTCCTATTTGGAACCAGTCTGTTTTTCCATGTCCAGTTCTAACTGTTGCTTCCTGACCTGCATACAAATTTCTTAAGAGGCAGATCAGGTGGTCTGGTATTCCCATCTCTTTCAGAATTTTCCACACTTTATTGTGATCCACACAGTCAAAGGCTTTAGCATAGTCAATAAAACAGAAATAGATGCTTTTCTGGAACTCTATTGCTTTTTCCATGATCCAGTGGATGTTGGCAATTTGATCTCTGGTTCCTCTGCCTTTTCTAAAACCAGCTTGAACATCAGGAAGTTCACGGTTCACATATTGCTGAGGCCTGGCTTGGAGAATTTTGAGCATTACTTTACTAGCGTGTGAGATGAGTGCAACTGTGCGGTAGTTTGAGCATTCTTTGGCATTGCCTTTCTTTGGGATTGGAATGAAAACTGACCTTTTCCAGTCCTGTGGCCACTGCTGAGTTTTCCAAATTTGCTGACATATTGAGTGCAGCACTTTCACAGCATCATCTTTCAGGATTTAGAATAGCTCAATTGGAATGCCATTACCTCCACTAGCTTTGTTCGTAGTGATGCTTTCTAAGGCCCACTTGACTTCACATTCCAGGATGTCTGGCTCTAGGTCAGTGATCACACCATCGTGATTATCTGGGTCATGAAGATCTTTTTTGTACAGTTCTTCTGTGTATTCTTGCCATCTCTTCTTAATATCTTCTTCTTCTGTTAGGTCCATACCATTTCTGTCCTTTATCGAGCCCATCTTTGCATGAAATGTTCCTTTGGTATCTCTGATTTTCTTGAAGAGATTCCAGTCTTTCCCATTCTGTTGTTTTCCTCTATTTCCTTGCATTGATCACTGAAGAAGGCTTTCTTATCTCTTCTTGCTATTCTTCGGAACTCTGCATTCAGATGTTTATTTCTTTCCCTTTCTTCTTTGCCCTTCTCTTCTCCTCTTTTCACAGCTATTTGTAAGGTCTCCCCAGACAGCCATTTTGCTTTTTTGCATTTCTTTTCCAATGGGATGGTCTTGATCCCTGTCTCCAGTATAATGTCATGAACCTCATTCCATAGTTCATCAGGCACTCTATCTATCAGATCTAGGCCCTTAAATCTATTTCTCACTTCCATTGTATAATCATAAGGGATTTGATTTAGGTCATACCTGAATGGTCTAGTGGTTTTCCCTACTTTCTTCAATTTAAGTCTGAATTTGGCAATAAGGAGTTCATGGTCAGAGCCACAGTCAGCTCCTGGTCTTGTTTTTGCTGACGGTATAGAGCTTCTCCATCTTTGGCTGCAAAGAATATAATCAATCTGATTTCGGTGTTGACCATCTGGTGATGTCCATGTGTAGAGTCTTCTCTTGTGTTGTTGGAAGAGGGTGTTTGTTATGACCAGTGCATTTTCCTGGCAAAACTCTATTAGTCTTTGCCCTGCTTCATTCCGTATTCTAAGGCCAAATTTGCCTGTTACTCCAGGTGTTTCTTGACTTCCTACTTTTGCATTCCAGTCCCCTATAATGAAAAGGACATCTTTTTTGCGTGTTAGTTCTAAAAGGTTTTGTAGGTCTTCATAGAACCATTCAACTTCAGCTTCTTGAGTGTTACTGGTTGGGGCATAGACTTGGATTACTGTGATATTGAATGGTTTGCCTTGGAAACGAACAGAGATCATTCTGTCGTTTTTGAGATTGCATCCAAGTACTGCATTTCAGACTTTTTTGTTGACCATGATGGCCACTCCATTTCTTCTGAGGGATTCCTGCCTGCAGTAGTAGATATAATGGTCATCTGATTTAAATTCACCCATTCCAGTCCATTTCAGTTCGCTGATTCCTTGAATGTCGACATTCACTCTTGCCATCTCTTGTTTGACCACTTCCAATTTGCCTTGATTCATGGACCTGACATTCCAAGTTCAATTCTCCAAGCCAGTCTTCAGCAATATGTGAAACGTGAACTTCCTGATGTTCAAGCTGGTTTTAGAAAAGGCAGAGGAACCAGGGATCAAATTGCCAACATCCGCTGGATCATGGAAAAAGCAGAGAGTTCCAGAAAAACATCTATTTCTGCTTTAGTGATTATGCCAAAGCCTTTGACTGTGTGGATCACAATAAAGTGTGGAAAATTCTGAAAGAGATGGGAATACCAGACCACCTGATCTGCCTCTTAAGAAATTTGTATGCAGGTCAGGAAGCAACAGTTAGAACTGGACATGGAAAAACAGACTGGTTCCAAATAGGAAAAGGAGTTCGTCAAGGCTGCATATTGTCACCCTGTTTATTTAACTTATATGCAGAGTACATCATGAGAAACGCTGAACTGGAAGAAACACAAGCTGGAATCAAGATTGCCAGGAGAAATATCAATAACCTCAGATATGCAGATGACACCACCCTTATGGCAGAAAGTGAAGAGGAACTCAAAAGCCTCTTGATGAAAGTGAAAGTGGAGAGTGAAAAAGTTGGCTTAAAGCTCAACATTCAGAAAACGAAGATCATGGCATCCAGTCCCATCACTTCATGGGAAATAGATGGGGAAACAGTGGAAACAGTGTCAGATTTTATTTTTCTTGGCTCCAAAATCACTACAGATGGTGACTGCAGCCATGAAATTAAAAGAGGCTTACTCCTTGGAAGGAAAGTTATGACCAACCTAGATAGCATATTCAAAAGCAGAGACATTACTTTGCCAACAAAGATTCGTCTAGTCAAAGGTATGTTTTTTCCTGTGGCCATGTATGGATGTGAGAGTTGGACTGTGAAGAAGGCTGAGCACCGCAGAATTGATGCTTTTGAACTGTGGTGTTGGAGAAGACTCTTGAGAGTCCCTTGGACTGCAAAGAGATCCAACCAGTCCATTGTGAAGGAGATCAGCCCTGGGATTTTTTTGGAAGGAATGATGCTAAAGCTGAGACTCCAGTACTTTGGCCACCTCATGCGAAGAGTTGACTCATTGGAAAAGACTCTGATGCTGGGAGGGATTGGGGGCAGGAGGAGAAGGGGACGACAGAGGATGAGGTGGCTGGATGGCATCACTGACTCGATGGACGTGAGTCTGAGTGAACTCCGAGAGTTGGTGCTGGACAGGGAGGCCTGGGGTGCTGCGATTCATGGGGTCGCAAAGAGTCAGACACGACTGATCAACTGATCTGATCTGATCTGATGCAATATTGCTCTTTACAGCATTGGACGTTGCTTTTATCACCAGTCACATCCACAGCTGGGTATACTTTTTGCTTTGGCTCCATCCCTTCTTTCTTTCTGGATTTATTTCTCCACTGATCTCCAGTAGCATATTGGGCACCTACTGACCTGAGGAGTTTCTCTTTCAGTATCCTATCAGTTTGCCTTTTCATACTCTTCTTCGGGTTCTCAAGGGCAAGAATACTGAAGTGGTTTGCCATTCCCTTCTCCAGTGGACCACATTCTGTCAGATCTCTCTACCATGACCCGCCCATCTTGGGTTGCCCCATGTGCATGGCTTGGTTTCACTGAGTTAGACAAGGCTGTGGTCCTAGTGTGATTAGATTGACTAGTTTTCTGTGAGTATGATTTCAGTGTGTTTGCCCTCTGATGCCGTCTTGCAACACCTACCATCTTACTTGGGTTTCTCTTTTCTTGGGTGTGGGGTATCTCCTCATGGCTGCTTCAGCAAAGTGCAGCCATTGCTCCTTACCTTGGACGAGGGGTATCTCCTCACCACCGCCCTTCCTGACCATGATCTTTGATGGCTGCCAAATGTCAATTCTCTGTTTCCATTATTCCTTCAAAAGTTGCTGGTATTCTACTATGAGGAATAATTTTATCTCTACCTATATGTAATTATCTAGCTATAATAGAATATATGTGTATATAACCACACACTATCTATAACACAATTCAATTCTATTCAGTCATATATTATATCACTATAATACCAAGGATTACTATGTTATCCAATGGGGTTTCAATCCATTGTTATTGTCATTTATTTTGATGATAAAATCATCTCATTCAAACTGGCTCTCACCTATGTGCTTTAGACATATGCCAACATTCATTGTCTGTCATGTTGTCATTGTCTGTTGGGACACACTGAAGCAAATTCAGTACAGTTCAGTTCAGCTGCTCAGTCGTGTGCAACTCTTTGTGACCCCATGGACTGCAGCACAACAGGTTTCCCTGTCCATCACTTACTCCTGGAACTTAAACTCATATCCATTGAGTCAGTGATGCCATCCAACTGTCTCATCCTCTGTCATCCCCTTCTCCTCCTGTCTTCAAGCTTGCCCAGCATCAGGGTCTTTTCCAATGAGTGGCTTCTTCACATCAGGTGGCCAAAGTATTGGAGTTTCAGCTTCAGCATCAATCCTTCCAATGAATATTCAGGACTGATTTCCTTTAGGATGGACTGGTTGGATCTTCCTGTAGTTTAAGGAACTCTCAAGAGTCTTCTCCAATACCATAGTTCAAAAGCATCAATTCTTCAGCACTCAGCCTTCTTTATAGTCCAACTCTCACATCCATACATGACTACTGGGAAAATCATAGCTTTGAACAGATGGATCCTTGTTGGTAAAGTAATGTCTCTGCTTTTTAATACGCTGTCTAGGTTGATCACAGTTTTCTTCCAAGGAGCAAGCGTCTTTTAATTTGATGGATGCAGTCACCATCTCCAGTGATTTTGGAGCTCCCAAAATAAAGTCTGTCACTGTTTCCATTCCACCCCACCCCCCCCATCTATTTGCCATGAAGTGATGGGACCAGATGCCATGATCTTAGTTTTCTGAAAGTTGAGTTTTAAGTCAACTTTTTCATTCCTCTCTTTCATCAAGAGGCTCTTTAGTTCTTTGCTTTCTGCCATAAGGGTGGTGTCATCTGCATATCTGAGGTTATTGATATTTTTCCCAGCAACCTTGGTTCCAGCTTGTGCTTCATACAGTCTGCCATTTTGAAATATGTATTCTGCATATAAATTAACAAGCAGGGTGACAATATACAGCCTTGACATACTCCTTTCCTGATTTGGAACCAGTCTTTTGTTCCGTGTCCAGTTCTAACTGGTGCTTCTTGACCTGCATACAGATTTCTCAAGAGGCAGATCAGGTAGTCTGGTATTCCCATCTCTTGAAAAATTTTCAACAGTTTGTTGTGATCCAGTCAGTCAAAGGCTTTGGCCTAGTCAATGAAGCAGATGTTTTTCTGGAACTCTCTTGTTCTTTCAATGATCCAGTGGATGTTGGCAAATTGATCTCTAGTTTCTCCGACTTTTCTAGTCCAACTTGAACATCTGGAAGTTCATGCTTCACATACTGTTGAAGGCTGGCTTGGAGAATTTTGAGCATTACTTTACCAGCGTTTGAGATGAGTGCAACTGTGCGGTAGTTTGAGCATTCTTTGGCATTGCCTTTCTTTGGGATTGGAATGAAAACTGACCTTTTCCAGTTTGGTGGCCACTGCTGAGCTTTCCAAATTTGCTGACATATTGAGTGCAGCACTTTCACAGCATCATCTTTTAGGATTTAAAATGGCTCAACTGGAATTCTATCACTTCTACTAGCTTTGTTCATAGTGATGCTTCCTAAGGCCCACTTGACTTCACATTCCAGGATGTCTGGCTCTAGGTGAGTGTCAGTGATCACACCATCATGATTATCTGGTTCATGAAGATCTTTTTTGTACAGTTCTTCTGTGTATTCTTGCCACCTCTTCTTAACATCTTCTGCTTCTGTTAGGTCTCTATCATCTCTGTGCTTTATTGAGCCCATCTTTTCATGAAATGTTCCCTTGGTATCTCTAATTTTCTTGAGGAAATCTCTAGTCTTTCCTATTCTATTGTTTCCCTCTATGTCTTTGCATTGATCGCTAAGGAAGGCTTTCTCATCTCTCCTTGCTATTCTTTGGAATTCTGGATTCAAATGGGTATATCATTCCTTTTCTCCTTTGCTTTTTAGTTGTCTTCTTTTCACAGCTATTTGAAAGGCCTCCTCAGACAGCCATTTTGTCTTTTTGCATTCCTTTTTCTTGGGGATGGTCTTGCTCCCTGTCTCCTGTACAATGTCACGAACCTCCATCCATAGTTCATCAGGCACTCTGTCTATCAGATCTAGTCTCTTAAATCTATTTTTCATTTCCACTGTATAATTGTCAGGGATTTGGTTTAGGTCATACCTGCATGGTCTAGTGATTTTTCCCACTTTCTTCAATTTAAGTGTGAATTTGGCAATAAGGAGTTCATGATCTGAGCAACAGTCAGCTCCTGGTCTTGTTTTTGCTGACTGTATAGAATTTCTCCATCTTTGGCTGCAAAGAATGTAATCAATCTGATTTCAGTATTGACCATCTGGTGATGTCTATGTGTAGAGTCTTCTCCTGTGTTGTTGGAAGAGGGTGTTTGCTATGACCAGTGTTTTCTCATGGAAAAACTCTGTCAGCCTTTGACCTGCTTATTTTGTACTCCAAGGCCAAATTTGCCTGTTACTCCAGGTATTTCTTGATTTCCTACTTTTACATTCCAGTCCCCTATAATGAAAAGGACATCTTTTTTGCGTGTTAGTTCTAAAAGGTCTTGTAGGTCTTCAAAGAACTGTTCGACTTCAGCTTCTTCAGCATTACTGGTTGGAGCCTAGACTTGGATTTCTGTAATATTGAATGGCTTGCCTTGGAAACAAACAGAGATCATTATGTAGTTTTTAAGATTGCACCCAAGTGTTGCATTTCAGACTCTTTTTTTGACTACGAGGGCTACAACATTTCTTCTAAGGGATTCCTGACTGCAGTAGTAGTTATAATGGTCATCTGAGTTTAATTTGCCCATTCCAGTCCATTCTAGTTCACTGATTCCTAAAATGTCAGTGTTCGCTCTTGCCATCTCCTGTTTGACCACTTCCAATTTAACTAAGGATATTTGTCTATTGAAAAGGCTTGGAAGAGATTGATTCTCCTTCTGCAACAGACCTGGTTTGTTTACTTCTCAGTATAATAAAGATGCAGCACAGACTTGATTGCTAAGGGCTAAGCAACTTAGCATGCAACATTCACTGGGCATTACCGTAATTTCAGATACAATATGATGTTCAAGGCTTGTCTCATACTTTATCTGCCTAATCCTAGAAATTTTTCTCCAAAAAATCCTGGTTCCTTTGGGTGAAGACATCATTTAAGTGTCTTGGAACTCATTGTTACAAGACTGTGTCCTATAAACGGGCAGAGCTTAGAAGCATATGTATATGACTCTACATAAAACTAAAATGACTCATCTGCATCAGTTCTGTTCAGTCACTCAATCATGTCCGACTCTGTGACCCCACAGACTGCAACACGATAGGCTACCCTGTCCATCACCAACTCCTGGAGCTTGCTCAAACTCATATATCATACTCACATATGCACCTTAATCTAGTGAAAAAGGGATGTTTCTACTCTTGCTTCTCCTTTATTGGTGCAGCCACACTAACAGATTTACCTGCCTGTTCTCAGCTTAGAGGGTAAAAAATCTGCCTGCAATGCAGGAGACCTGGGTTCAATCCCTGGATAGGGAAGATCCCCTGGAGAAGGGAGTGGTGACCCACTCCAGTATTCTTGCCTGGAGAATTCCATGGGCAGAGGAGCCTGGTGGGCTACAATCCATGGGGTTGCAAAGAGTCAGACAAAACTGACTGATTTTCACTTCTTTTGGTAAAGTGAAAGTGAAAGTGTTTGACTCTTTGCAACCCCATGGACTACAGTGCATGGAATTCTCCAGGCCATAATACTGGAGTGGGTAGTCTTTCCCTTCTCCAGGGAATCTTCCCAACTCGGGATCGAACCCAGGTCTTCTGCATTGCAGGTGAATTCTTTGCCAGCTGATCCATAAGGGAAGCCTTTCTTTTTGTAAAGATTGGGTCATTCATGCCTAATTAATGGCTGCTGAGGAGGAGAAGTCCTATCATAATTCTTCCCTTCTATTTTATTTCCTGCATCATATGAAGGGGAGGATCCAAACAAATGGAGATTCTATAGCAAAGAAACAGGCAGATGGGGAAACCAATTGAGACTGCTAGGCTCCTACTCCAGGAATATTTCTACTTCTCTGGTCTATAAATTTTAAACATTTTTTTTTTTCCAGCACAAAGATGTAAATGATCTTTCTGTTCCATGTAAAATAATAAAATACAAGTAATTGCAAACATTTTACCTATTGGGAAAATCCTAATGGTGAAGCTAAGTAGAATATACAGCTTCATTCTATTGTCTGAGAGTTTGTGGTTCTTACTCAGGTTATGAGATTGTAATTCAAAGAAATCCTTCTTTCCACCATGAGGTTTAGAGACAGTGAACAACAACATTACTATCCCTTTAAGGAATGCTCTCCATCTCCTAAAGTGTTTCTTCTTATTTATAACTTGAAAAATGTGAATAGAATTGCTCTTCAAAATTAAATTTTCTTAAATTCCCTTGAGAGTTTATCATTATCATCTTCATCAAGAAGTCATCTCTTGAATTACCAGAGAGCCAATTAGCATGATTATGAGAGCAATTTATATTTGAATGGTCTCTAAATATGTATTTCATGGAGGGAAAGTGAAAAATATCTGTTTGATTAATTTAATTACTAAAGGTGAAATTCAAAAAAAGAGAGCACTTCCTTTCCACTAGATTGGCTTTTCTTTTCCTCTAGGTTAAACTTTTATATCCAAGAACTCTCAAACATACAATGCTGCTGTGATGTAATGGAATCTCAGGAAACTGGGTTACCAAGCATTTCTAGTAACCTAGGGAAGAATCTTTCATCTTTTAACTGGTAGAATATAACAAAGGCCTCTTTTTTGAAAGAATGTGTTCTCTGGTCTCCCTTCCTTAAGGGAAGTAATTACATGAAGTGCTCTATCTAGTTTTTAAAATCTGATTTGAAATATGCCACATTTAGTTTCTAAACAGAGGACTCTTCAAACTTTGACCTCTTATACTGGGTCAAATGTTGTTTCTTTAGTTGGTTTTTGTTAGTATTTTTTTTTTTTTTAATCAGGAATGTACTTTCTATCAAAAATTCTGAAAGATAAATCCTAGTTCATACATATACCTCTCTACATGGTGGAGGGGAAAAAGCTAGAGTCCTGGACCAGGCTTTCCATCTAGAATAAGTTGCTTGGGAGCACATCACATAGTGATAATTTTGCAGTAAGGTTCAGGAAGTCCCAGTTAGCCTCTATTACTGTGTGACATTGGAAAAGCTGCTTAACTGCCTTGGGATCTTTGTTTCCTTATTGTGAAGTTCAGGCATTGGGTTAATGCTAAGAATCATCATTCCATAAACTGATTCATCTCAAGATCTGTGAGATTTCATGATTTTTACTAGTTTTATAGGGCTGTAGTCAGGATGTTTTCTAGACTTAAGGAAATGCCTTTAGTCCTTGAAAAGTTTTGTTTTATTAATGTTTTAAAGGTTCAGTTCTATAATTTATTTTCCTTTTTTTTTTAAAAATTGGAGGATAATTGCTTTACAATCCTGTTAGTTTCTGCTGTACAACAACCCGAATCTGCCAGTTCCATGATTTTTATCTCACTGTTTTCTTCTCCATTTGTGAAAAAACACAAAGACTAAGCGTCCTGACTCTTTATTTTCCTAATTCTCAAAATATCTATTCCTGCCTTTTTGTCTCATTGAATATACTGCTCTTATGGAAATAAAGAGATGGATTTAATTGATACAAAAGAGAAAGTTCTACCGTGTGCAATAATGTCCTCTTATTCTGAATCTGTGCTCTAGGATATCAGTAAAACTTTTACTAGAATAATGATAGTAACACAGAGGTACTGAATACTGCAAGGCATGTCATATTATTCTCTTTGAGAACTAGATGGAGTCCAAATAAAAATAAACAAAAGTAGGCATGTTTTTATATTATGTTCCATAAGTAGACTGCTTTCTTGTATTAATTATATGTGTCTAATCTACCTAATCATTGTGTTCTAAACTGCTTATTTATTAAGTCAACTGGGTATGCAATACCATGATACAATTTCCCACCACCACCCACTCAGCCTCTGCCATAATCTGGTGGAGGTAGCGATGCTTTCTGCCAAAATCTTTGTGAATAGTCGTTCTTAGATATATTCTCTTGCATGAGGGTATGTGTTTCATGAACTTAAAAGTAAAAAAATTCTTAAGGGAATAATGCCAGAGGCAGAAATCTTTATAAAGGGATATAGATGGTAGATGAGAGCAGTATGATGAACTTGAGGTCTATTTCATAAACTGACTGATTTCTCCCAGAAATGGAGTTGACTGGGTGGAGGTGATGAGTGTTGTAGATGGGATATAAACAATCACAACATTGTTGCTACTTTAATTTTAGAAAGGCTAAGGGATCCTAAAAATGTTATTGTCTCTCAAGGATATGATCATTTCTTCTGAAATTGGTGCTGTGCAGATTTTTGTGGATGCTGTAGTCACTGGTTCTTTAGTTTAAATGGTACTACTTCAATGGGAAAAAAAAAAAAAAAAAAACCTGGCTTCAGTCAGAATGCTCAAAGAAAGCACAGTGCTAAATACCACAGTAGACTGTTTCTTAGCATCTTCTCAATACCAGGAACCATGAGCCTTGGGAAAATGAAAGTCTCCTTGACTACAAATGTGAAGAGATGAGTAGATTCTGTGCTCCTATCCTGGGATGATGAGATGTTTTCAAAATGGCAGAGAAATCAAAACCATTTTAAGCATGGAGAAAGCCAAATGTTAGTAGAGAATCAGATTAGATCAAATAAGCATCAGAATTATATGCTCTTAAAAAAAAAAAAGTTGCTCTTTAAAAAAAAATGGAGAATATAACTGTTAAACTCTCATTTTATACAATCATTTTCCTCAAATTTGGGCTTTCTATTGATAAAAAAAAGTCACCATTCCTTTTTCTCCTATGACTGTTGGTTAGGTTCCTGGAATTGGCATCACTTCATGAGTAAATATTAGTGACCCATTACTAGCCAAGCGAACATGCTACTACTGCAGTGGTTTGATATCTGCTCTGGCCCATCCAGCAACTCCAATTTTGCTTCCTCATATCTAGTTTCATGCCCCACCTCCCCTACCTCCCCAAATCAGCCTCTCTTTTCCATTCTCCACAGAGAGGGCTTCCAAGAACACATGTTTAATCCTGTGTCTTTTTGCCTAAAATTGCTTAATAGTGCCATATTACCTAGAGTATAATGCCTAAGACCCTTAAATTAGACTTGAAAGCCCTTCATATTTGCCTTTGTCTACTTCTCTAAATCTGTAATTTTTCTGTCTCAGGACCATGTATCCACTTAAAGACTACCTCAGTTTTATCCTCTAGCTATAGCAAAGATTTGGATCAAGAGAGTTGGACCATAAAGAAGGCTGAGGACCGAAGAATTGATGCTTTCAATCTGTGGTGTTGGAGAAGACTCTTGAGAGTCCTTTGGACTGCAAGGAGACCCAAACAGTCCATCCTAAAGGAAATCAACCCTGAATATTCATTGGAAGGACTGATACTGAAGCTCCAATACTTTGGCCACCTCATGCAAAGAGCTGACTCATTGGAAAAGACCCTGATGCTGGAAAAGATTGAAGGTGGGAGGAGAAGAGGATGACAGAGGATGAGATGGTTGGATGGCATCACTGACTCATCGGACATGAGTTTGAGTAGATCATGGGAGATGGTGAAGGACAGGGAAGCCTGGTGTGCTGCGGTTCATGGGATTGCAGAGTCTGACTCGACTGAGCAACTGAACAACAAGACCAAAGATGCTGAAGTTCTTGGGAAACATCACATTGCCCTCCTTTCGTTTATTACATTCTCTATATTCAAAAGCAGAGACATTACTTTGCCAACAAAGGTCCATCTAGTTAAGGCTATGGTTTTTCCAGTAGTCAAGTATGGATGTGAGAGTTGGACTGTGAAGAAAGCTGAGCGCCGAAGAATTGATGCCTTTGAACTGTGGTGTTGGAGAAGACTCTTGAGAGTCCCTTGGACTGCAAGGAGATCCAACCAGTCCATTCTAAAGGAGATCAGTCCTGGGTGTTCTTTGGAAGGAATGATGCTAAAGCTGAAACTCCAGTACTTTGGCCACCTCATGCGAAGAGTTGACTCATTGGAAAAGACTCTGATGCTGGGAGGGATTGGGGGCAGGAAGAGAAGGGGACGACAGAGGATGAGATGGCTGGATGGCATCACCGACTCGATGGACAGGAGTCTAAGTGAACTCTGGGAGATGGTGATGGGCAGGGAGGCCTGGCGTGCTGCAATTCATGGGGTCGCAAAGAGTCAGACATGACTGAGCGACTGAATTGAACTGAACTGAACCCATTTTGTATTTTCATTTCTTCTCTACTTGCAAAATTCCCTTTAACTTTCAAAACCTAAGCAACGTTTTTTGGAAAAACTTCCACGAAATACTCAGAATCATTTTCTCTTTTATTTTTTCCACATCCTCAGTATTTGCACAGTTGCTGGCACATGCTAATTTCTTAATAGTTGCTTTTATGTAAATATGTCATGCTTATGACTGTAATTCTCTGGATCTTTAATGGAAAAAAAGTGCCTGTAAACCTTTAAGAGGAGTGTGGAATGTACAGGGTGTATCAGGAATCACACCCAATTGCTGGCAACAGAGACCTGGTTGGAATGGCTTTAAAACATTAGCATTTTATATCTTCACTAAAATCAAGATAAGAGGTAGACACACGAGGGCTGAATGGCAGTACTACAAAGTAAATTAAAGTTTAATCTATAGGGTGTTGTAGTATAAGCTCTGACAGTTTTTCTTTTTGTAATGCAAGTGCCTAATTTAAAATCTGTCTAAGCATCCACTTCAATGATGGCTATCTGGAATGAATACAGTGCCAACCACAAGGCAGTTAAAGAGTCAGGCCCCACCTACTTTGTTTGAGATACCTTGGTTAATTTCAATAACTGAGTATTAGGGACAAAGATTTCCCCTTCATGTGCTTTAAATTTCCACACTTGTGTTTAAATTCACCGATACAGAATGAACTTTTGAAACTATAGGCCCTCATCCTAGACCTCAATAAAGCAGAACTCCAGGCCTCTTGCACTCTCTCTCTGTCTTTGAGACCTGCTGTGTGTCCCTAGATGTGTCATGTAATTTCTAAGACTTGTAAGTACCCATTTTCTTTCCCCTAAAGTTTCTTAATGGTTATTGCTGAGGGTGTTCTGTGTGTGGAATCAAAATTTGCACCCCAGGACTTCGCTGGTGGTCCAATGGTTAAGATTCTGTGCTTCCCATGCAGGGGGCTCAGGTCTGATTCCTGAGGGGGAAGCTAAGATCCCACATGCCACATGGCACAGCCAAGAAGTAAACACATAAAAAATTACAAATCAGTGTGACAAGAAGATTATTATTAAGTAAAAGAAGACTCAGGAATTGTTTTTATTTCACCCTTAGCTACCTAATAAATTAGCTAAAAGGGCCTATAACAAGAATGGAAAGAAAGAAAAGGTTAGTCTCTCAGTCCTATCCAACTCCACAATCCCATGGACTGTAGCCCAACAGGCTCCTCTGTTCATGGGATTTTCTAGGCAAGAATAATGGAGTGGGTAGTCATTTTCTTTTCCAGGGGATCTTTCTGACCCAGAGATTGAACTGGGGTCTACCTCATTGCTGGCAGATTCTTTACCATCTGAGCCACGATGGAAGCCTTACAACAACAATGGAACTATCACCAAAGATATCTACTACTGGGTTAGGTGTGGAAGAAGGAATTTGGGAGGGCCTGGAGACCAAAAGTCCTGTCTGTATCCTATTGCCTCTGCAGCCCCAGAAAACATATGTTTATAAAACATTTGTTTTCCCATCTCCATGTGAATCACCTTCCTTCCTTTTGAAGTCCCAACCCCAAACCCTCAATGTTCTCTTTGGTCTTTTGCTGTTGATGGTGTTTAAGGTGAGGGCTTTGGACATTTTGGTGAATTACTCAGTTTTCCTGGGTCTCTTCTGTGTGTACAGCTATTAAACTTTTTTGTTTGCTTTACTCCAGTTAAACTGTCTCATGTCAATTATTTATTAGACCAACCAGAAGAACCTAGAAGGAAAAAGGGAAGTTCTTTTCTCTCCCACACTTTCAGTCATAGTAAGAAGCACAAGGGCCAGCCCAGCCAAGACACTGGTTACCAGTAGACCGAGACTGGCACAGAGCAGTGCTGTCATGCCAACTTTGGGGATTTTATCCTAAAGACAACCCAATGCCCGAAGAGTATGGACTACTGGAACTCCAGCCATCATATATGGCCAAAGAGTAAAACAGAAAAGGGGCAAAATAGATCCACTCCAATCTTAACTTACAGCCCTCTCTAAAGAACTTTTCTCACACAATCTAAAATTAGATTTATATTTCATCAGCCTCCTCAGTGAAATATAGACTGGGAAATATATTCACCTGGTTATAATGTATATATCACCCTGGTTCTACTCCATCTCCAAATAAAAAGATTTTTTAAACTGGTGTTCTGTTACTAAGAAGGAAGAGATATGGATAAATAAATTCTGCTGGAGGAGTTTCAAACTATGAAATCCTTACTTCATAAAACAAGATCGTTGCTAGAAATGTGCATTCTTTGAAATACAGTTTTGGAAACAATGGTGTAGGCAATCTCTTTGAAACATTTTTCCCAGTAAAAGTAAAAACACATCATTAATTACTAATTACTCCAGGCGTGAATTTCAGATCCCCTCAGATCTGATATTCTACTATTCTATTAGATCAAAACCTGAATGTTTAGTTCAAATAACTTTTTTGTGTTCCCTTTGGCTCTGTACATTTATGAAACATTTTCTCTAGGATGGTAATGATCCTTTCTCTTAGAGATTTTTTTCCAGAAACCCATCATTTTTTCTTCCAAAGGACCAAAGTTTAGAAGCACCTAGAATAAAGATGGGTCAGCTATATTTTTATGCTAGAAGACTGATTCAGGTGCTTCTACCCATCTTATTGTGTAGACAATCTATTTTCTCTTATGGCGTCACTGAAAGAAAAAATGTTATGTGCTGTATTTCAGCTGCTGTCTAGAGCCAGGCTTTTCAAACAGTGAAGATAAAAACCACCAATCATTTTGTACCATTACTGAACCTACCAATCTTTGGGATACTACAATTCTCTATCAAATGATGACAAAGCTGCCTGCTTTATAAGGGAAGAAACATCTGCAACATAAAAGATGCTGCATTAAAATACAGGCTATATATTCTGCAAAGATCCTGGCTCTGGAGCCAGATAGTTCCAAGGTTCAAATCTTGGCTCAGGCATTGGCTGGATGGAAAATCTTTGAATTTTCCACCAAAAAGAGCTTTGCTTCTCTGAGCCTGAATTCCCATCTCTGAAAGGAGCATCAAAGCATGTTGCAGAATAATCTTGAGGTTTAGAAAAAAGCCAGTAAAGCATTGAGCATAGTTCCTGGCACATGTACTCCTCCATAATTTGTTATCTTCCTTGTCTTCTTATTCCTTCCCCACCCCTCCTCATCCTTTTCCTCATCTTTAGATGTTATTTAGATTGTTATTTTTAGTGGCTGTAGAAATATCAATTATAATAGTATAATACAGTATAATAGCCGCTGCTGCTGCTAAGTCGCTTCAGTTGTGTCTAACTCTGTGCAACCCCATAGACGGTAGCCCACCAGGCTTCCCTGTCCTTGGGATTCTCCAGCCAAGAACTGGAGTGGGTTGCCATTTCCTTCTCTAATGCATGAAAGTGAAAAGTGAAAGTGAAGTCGCTCAGGCGTGTCCAACTCTTAGCGACCCCATGGACTGCAGCCTTCCAGGCTCCTCCATCCATGGGATTTTCCAGCCAAGAGTACTGGAGTGGGGTGCCGTTGCTTTCTCCAAATAGTAATAGCTAGTTGCAAATATACCTTATTCTGTTTTCCAAACACTTTAAGGTGAAGGCATTTTTTTTTCCTTTGCAATTCATACACCTGCCTTCCATTGTGCAAATGTATTCCTTATTTTCAGAAGACTCATAGCATCAATAGACTTTGTGTCTTTTTTTAAAATAATGAGGAATGTGAGCCAGTTTAATTCACAAAGGAGCAGAGACAGCATCTATCCCATCTGATTGCCTACTGTAGTCTATAATTTTCAACACGATCTGGCTCCTGCACAAATGGCTAAATTCAGCCAGTTTTCCTTTTCCTCTCACTCATTATGTTCCAGCCACACAGCTTTTCTTTCTCTTTTTCAAGCTTCAGTGTCTCTACTCATGTGGCTTTTCTCTCTCTCCCTCTCTTTTCCCCTCCATTTCACTTTCTCTCCTTCTCCTTTTCCCTGTCTTCCTGGAATATTCTTCCCCCCAAAGTCTACATGGTAGACCTTTATCTTAAATGCTGTCATTTCAGGCAGGCCTTTCCAGACCACCCTATTTAAAGAAGCTTTCATAATGATATTTTTTTCATTGAGCTTCATAATATTTGTAACCATCTGAGATTTTAAAATCTATGTATTCACCTTTTTATATTTGTCCTTGCTCACCAGTAGGTGTGCAGCAAGAGAGGAAGGAAATTGTTGGTCATAGTTAGTGTTCTATCCCTTGTATCTGGAATAATCCCTGCCATCTGGAAGGTGCTTGATATATACCTGAATCAATGAATTCATGCTAAGTAAACCCTTATTGGGATTCCCAGGTGGTACTAGTGGTAAAGAACCCACCTGCCAATGCAGGAGATGCAAGAGACACAGGTTCAATCACTGGGTCAGGAAGATCCCCTAGAGGAGGACATGGCAACCCACTCTAGTATTCTGCCTGGAAAACTCCATGGACAGAGGAGCCTGGTGGGTTACAGTCCATAGGATCAAAGAGTTGAACACAATTGAAGCCATTTAGACAGCACAGCACAAACCTTTACTAAATATGAAGGAAGGGAATCACAGGATATTTTTAGTCTTTTATCTTTCTACACTTCTTTTATATGCTGCAAATGTTTTTTTTTTTTTCCTACAGTTTCTCAAGACCTATAAAGTATCTAATATTTATTTACTTGTAAGCTAATACTTTATTCTGCTGCCATTTCAAGAATGCTAGTAAAAGACATAAGATCCCCATGTCAAAAACAAAGGACTTTTATTATTCCTAGCACGCAGCACGAGGCATGCAGCACGAGCATCACATTTGCATCAGTGTCCCATGCCCTGATTTTCACAGGGTGACATGAAGAGGGCCAGGTGACATCTGCAAATTGAATGGGGTGCATTATAGTAGAGGAGATTCCAATTTAGGGGACCCACATGTCTTACTATGAGAAATGAGCATGCTTGCGCTTTGTTGCAGATGGAAACATTATCTCTACCTTCCAAGGCTATAAGAAAAATTGCTTTTTGCTCTAAAGAGACATACTCTCCTATAAGGATGTTTACTAAAGAAACATCTATGAAAAAATAATCTGGGAGAAAGCAATGATTGTTTCCTGCTCATAAGATGTGCAGAAATGCCAGAAAATGCATTTTTCTATCTCCCAATAAGTCCCTCTAATTCTTACTCACATTTCACCCCAGGGTCTATTTTGCTCTTCTATCTTCTATGAGGTGTTCAATCCATTTGTCCACTCTGAATGCTCCTGGTTCTCAGGAAGCTTATAGTCTTAATATCAGTGAGTAAGGAAACCCATTTTCCAGCTCCCAAACCAGAATTACCTGCCCCAACCTGTGAGTACAGGCCCCTAAATACTTGAAGTGGCAGCCACTGTTTCTCAGCGACATCTCTCTAGGTATATTAGACAAGAAGTAGTAATGCTTTCCAGTGAGAACAGAAGGCTGGATATCTTCTGAAGCACTTAGAAATATTAAACTCAGCAGGAGAAGTTTAAGAATGATTGCACTGAGAAAAATCCCCTTATATGATTTACTATTGTTGGTATTGGTAATAATCAGAAGATTCCTAACCAGCAGGGCTCCAATACTTTGGAGATGGAAATGTGCCTGTCATAGTTTGCAATGTAATCAGTCTGTATTTGTCAGGACTGGATTAGAGGAGGGAAGTTTTTAGTCCAATAGAAGCCTAGGCACCAATGTCTGAGTGTCAAGTTTTTGAAAATATTCAGCGTTGATATATAGGAAAACAATTTTCTCGATTAATAACTGCAATAAGAGACATAATATTCAAAAAGAAATAGAGAAGGGTGTAGAGGCTATATTATACAATTTGCAAATGGCAACGTTAACATTTTTTGTTTTTACCTGTGCAGAGGTTCATGGAGCCAAGGAGGAGAAGTAATTGTACATTCTGATTGATCTAACTTCAGTGTTTGTATGATCTCAATCTTTCAGAACATTTATAACTAGACTACAGTCTTTAAGGTAGGATTATCTAAAGCCTATAATGACTGCCCACAGTGATAGACATTGCCATCACTTCTAGGAATCTTAAGTTCATCCATTAAATCCTAAAGTGTACAGTGTATCCAGGAAGACACGTGTTGCTTGATGTGTAGCATTAGCATGCCTGTTTTGTAAATTCTCAAGTGATGATGACAACAGCTGTGTTCCTTAAAGAAAAATAAAATCTTACAGTGTCACTGTCTCCAGTAACGATACCTATGGTGAAATTTCCCTCAGATAATTGATTTCTAACTTCACTTCAGTCCTGAGTGTTCACTGGAAGGACTGATGTTGAAGCCGAAACTTCAATACTTTGGCCACCTGATGTGAAGAGCTGACTCATTGGAAAAGACCCTGATGCTGGGAAAGATTGAAGGCAGGAGGAGAAGGGGATGGCAGAGGATGAGACAGTTGGATGGCATCACCGACTCAATGGAGATGAGTTTGAGTAGATTCCGGAAGTTGGTGATGGACAAGGAGGCCTGTCGTGCTGTGGTCAATGGGGTCGCGAAGAGTCGAATATGACTGTGTGTCTGAACTGAACTGAACTGAACCTCACTGTGAGGAACAAATATTAATCTCAATCTGTAGAGAAACTGAGTCTCAGAAAGATTTATTACAGTAGTGATAATAATAATATTAAGAATAGAAATAATATCAGTTACTTTTAAAAATATTTACTGAGTATTTATCATGTGCTAAGCACTGGGCTTCCCTGGTAACTCAGATGATAAAGAATCTTCCTGTAATACAGGAGACTCAGGTTCGATCCCTGGGTCAGAAAGATCCCCTGGAGGAGGGACTAGCAACCCACTTCAGTATTCTTGCCTGGAGAATGCATAGGGTCCTTAGGGTCACAAAAAGTCAGACATGACTGAAGTGACTTAGCACATATAAGCACTGTGCTAAGAACTTTATTTACCTAATTTAGGCCTCACAGGAAAAATCTGAAGTGGCTCTTACTCCTAATTATTTGGCAAATAATCAGAGACATAGAAAGGTTAAGTAATTTGTCTCTGCTCACTAATTGTCTGAGCCAGGACATGACCCCTGTTTCTGTGAAAATGCTCTGCCGTCCCTCTACTTGGATATCTACTTCATGGAGTCTGCTTTGAACAAAACCTCTGCCACCTCTATGCCTATCCAAGATGGGACATCTAACCCCTCCCTCCAACCTCTACTCTCACTTCATCTCAAAAGCACAAGGAAAGTCCTTCTCTTTGCAACCAGTCTGCTTAGTCATTCAGTCATGTCTGACTCTTTGCAAACCCATGAACTGTAGCCCATCAGATGCCTCTGTCCATGTGATTTCTCAGGCAAGAACACTGGAGCAAGTTGCCATTTCCTTTTCCAGGGGATCTTCCCGACCCAGGGATCAAACCCATGTCACCTGTGTCTCCTGCATTGAAGGCAGATTCTTTACCCTCTGAGCCATCAGGGAAGCCCATCAGGGAAGCCCTAAAGACTGATGTATGCCTTACTTCCCTGGATGATGCCACCTTGACTATCACGCTAATTTTTACTCACTTACTCTTTTGAAATGCAAACTTATTTAAGCTGAGTTGGAAATAAGAAAATGCTACTCTCATCTACAAAGATGCAGTAGTAAAATGTAATAATCAGAGTTTTAAAATTAGAAGTGTTGCAATAAAATCCTGCAGATATATTTATCAATGATTAATCCTGACCTTTTCATCCTTTGGACAGAAAGCCATGCTTTCAAGCCAGAGAAAACAGATGCCCAAAGTGTATTATATTTATTAAGGAAGAATTGTTTTCTTTCTTTGTACAAGGATGCAAAGCAGAATTATACTTTTCTCTTGACCATGAGGTAAACTTTTTTAAATCTCCATAAACAATGGACTTATGATGGTACATTTTTTAGGAGTGAAAAAAAGACATTTGGGACATTTAAACTTACTCTGTTTTAAAGCAGGGTTTTAAACTTACTCTATTTTAAAACAGCCTCTCTTTGTTGAGGCTATGTGAAAATTAAAAAAAAAGCAAAAACAAAAACAGTAAAACCTTCCATATGAGAGAAAAGAGCATGCTTGATAGGAATTGGGAGCTGTTTACTTAGATACCTGTTGTGCAAAATCACAGAACCAAACTTACATATCTTTTCAAGTCAGGGAAACAAAGGGACTTATTTAACAATTGGCCCATGAGAATTAAAGGGCTAGTGGCGTTCCAACATCTGCAGACAGAGAACTAGGCAAAGAACTCTGGTTCCCATCAATGTGATACTAACAAATGTAAACGTATGCTCTGTAGGCTAGCTAGCAAGCACAAAACAAATTCTGCCTGAAACCCTGAAACAAACACACCAAACATGGGCAGGGGCTGTAAGTCTCCACACCGGTGATACTGTAAACTGTTCTGGTGTTTATAGCATGCACCCAGTGAGTCCTTCCTACTCAACCATGTCTGTTTAGCTGATTGACAGCCTCTGTTTTTCAATCATCTGTTACAGAGTTTATAGTAAACCTATAAGCACATTATTTGAAGCAGAACTTAAGATTCTGAACTAAGTTATCTTATTTCTGAAGTGTTACTCCTGGATGACTATGTAATTAGGAGAACAGAGAAAGTGAGTATGAGCTTCTAGCACTAGGCTGCCACTTCCTCTTCAACTTCTAGAAGAAGTGAATGAAATCTCAGCAATTTTGAGAATCCAACATTTTCTGGGTGATAATTATAATACAAACTTGTCTCTGCAAACACATAAGAGTCAGACTTCTGTGGTTTTAAGTGAACTCAGGTGTCACTGATTTCTTCTGTCAGGAAATTGATATCACAACCTTTTACTTTTTCTTTCTGTTATTGTTTTATTACAGTTTTTACAAAATATGTATATACATTTAAAAGTTGCACTATGTGGAAATGACAAATTAAAAAGGTGTGATATCTACAGGTAGTTTTATTTGTCTGAAATGTGTACCATTTCAGACCTATATTTTACCTTGTTTTTATATGTATTTTGCAAAACAGAAATCATACTATTTATATTTGCTTTTTGATTCAGCAATACATTGCAAGCATCTTTTTGTGTCAATGAGTAAAGATTTACTTGTTTTATTTTTATTTATTTTAATTTATTTTAAATTGCATACAATTTCATGATGTGAATATATCAAAATTTATTCAACCATTCCCCCATATTTGAACTTTTATGCTTCTAATTTCAGAGGTATTTACTAATGATTCTACATTAAATTTCCATCTATATACACACTTTCCCTCTTGTACTAAAATATCTAAAGAATGCATTCCTAGAAATAGTATTACTGATAGAAATTTTGTATATATGTATTTATCATTTGATATATACTAACATTGCTTTTATTACCAGCAATTTTTCAGATGAACATTAAATCAGAACATTAAAGTCTTTAAAATATTTGTAACAATCTGATAACCATGACATTATCTTATTTTAGTATGTATTTTCTTGATCACAACTGTAGTTAGATATCTGCTGTTATATTTCTATTAGTAGAATTATCTTACTGATGTAACGTTTCATCTTCTGTACTCATTTGTTTTCTGTGAGTTGTCTTTTATTATTTATTTAACTGATCTACAGGATTTTTGTAAATTTCTTCCTTTGCAAAGAATCCATTTTTATTTACAGTTGGAGGTGCAAATCAAATTAAAGTTTCTGTTTGACTTTAATGTATGCTTCAAAATGTTGCCAAATGTATTAAATAATAAATTACTTCACAGATTTGGAATATTACTTTTTCATATACAATTTATCATATGTTCATGAATGTTTCTGGGCTTTTCATTATTTTTTAAAATAGCTATATAGAACGTTCGGGGCCAGAAATCTTGAGTTTATTTACTATAGTTTTTCATATGCATTTTTGTATCTGGTAGAACAATGTCTATGCCTAGACTTTCTTTCCTCTAAAAAATTCTTGATGATTTTGTTCACATATGCTCCTTCACAAGGACTTGTGAATTGACTTTACCAGTTCTAAGGATAACCTGACTAATTATTTAGTACATTTGTAAAGATTTTGAATAAAATAAATTCTGGGAACTCCAGGCAGTAATGTACACATAGATATGAATTCTGCAAATGGGAATGAGAAAGCGAAACTAGTAGTTCTAAGCAGGTGTGTCCTTCAATAGAGCGCTATGCTGTTAAATAAATAAATATCAAATTTGAACATGAATTTGAAAACCAAATAGAAACTATGATAAGGGTGGTCACTGAGGGCTCTGCAAATAAAAGCGATATGAACAAGTAACTACTTAATATTGTCCAGGCATCATCTTTGTAGATTTTAAATAAAATTTTATTTTTCCATACATTGAGCTCTGAAGACCATATTTATCTTTATTTCTTAATCAATGTTTCAAAAAAGAAGGGATGTTAGCAACTTTAGAGTAAGAATGATACTTGAAAAGGAAAGAATGATAAGAATATTTGGGACTACAATTTCAAATTTTACAAACACTTGCTCTACCTGTATCCCTACATTATAGTAGAGGGATTACTGTAAGGTTTAAACTAATTTAGTCCTAAAATGTTTGGGTTTTTTCCCTCTCACATTTTCCTGGTGCCTCACAAGCTCTTCTCAAGGAAGGTGGTATTAGTCTGCCTTCTATTTTAATTTTTTAAAATTTTCCTTTGCTCTTATATATTGCTCCAAGCCAAATTACACCTTGATTTTGGGAAATGTGGGGGATGGAGGCCACAGTTTGTAATGGATTTTTTTTCATAATTTATGGGGCCTCCCATGAGCATGTATGTGGGCAGTAGCTGCTGCTCTGTCTGAGAGCAGGGCTTGTATTTGTGTCCTCCTTAAGCCTTTGACAAAGGCTTTCCAAACCTTGACTGACCTTCCCCAACCATGTTCTTCCAAAGCCACAGGGCACTTCTCTTGAATTCACTGACTTGTTTGCGAGCCTGACAAAAATTTCTCCAGGCACTGAAATCATGATTTAAACATATGGCTGTCAGACTAACTTAGGACAGTTCAATCCCTGAAATAGCTTGTTTTCCTAGAGGTATGGAGTCTGTCAAGGTCACCTAAAGAGTAACTACAGTATTTTAACATGGTTCACCAAACTATTTAATAAAGAAGGGTAAGAACAGAACATCAGCCTAGCTAAGTTGCTTTTCAGATACTGTTTCTAAGTTCTGGCTGCATTCCACTTGGATATTTAAAAGAAATATAAGCACCTTTTAAATTTGAATTTATCTATTGAAAATTGCAAAACAAAAATGTTTTGTTTTACAATTTTCAATTGATAATAGTTGATATTTGTATTTAATTTGAATTTCTGAACATTGATATTATTCACTTGGTTCATCAAGAAACTTCCCTGCTAAACTTCCCTTCTGAAAGATTCCCCAACACATTAAAAACAGGAAAAGCATGGTATAAAAATGGATCTCATCAGAGTTTCCCTGATACTTTATTTGTCTAGCAAAGCTTTCTTTGATTTATCATCATTTCCAGAATTTGCCAAATCAATAATAAATGGCTTGTCTTTCAAAGTTGCTTTCTAGAGTTTTTGGACTGCTTCCTACTTCAACAACAATTATACCAATTATCAGAAAAGATAAGACATAGCAAGAGTAGATAATTTTCCTCAACCTCTTACTTATTCCTTCATTTTCATGTCATGTATTTTATATTCCATTTTTTCTATTTTCAATATTAAGCTATCATATTTTCACTCAATGTGAGTTGTCTTATTGGTGAAAGAGTTAAGCAGAAGAGGTTGGACGAAGAAGAATTTTTTATCTTCTGTTGTGTGGTTATAGTTGAGCCTTGCAGATGCTTCAGCCTTAAGCATTTTATGTCTTTTGTGCTACCACCTGCTGAGTCAAATTTTTCTGAAATAATGACTTTGCTTTCCCTGCAAAGACCAATGTTTTCTTGCTACAAGCTCAAACTATATGAAGAAAAAGCCCAAATGGGCAACCTGGTATTTGATAAAATTTGACTGTGTTGGTTTAACTGCGAAGTTTCAGCTTAATTGGTGGACATGTGTAAAACCTTAATTTCAATATTTGAAAAGTTAAGTTATTGGAAAGGTCATATATTATCACAAATTATTATACTATAAAGATTGTGTTAACTATAACTGCTGATTCTTGAAAATATTTTGTAGGTATACCATAGATATCCCATGTAAAATAAAGTTATTACTCATCTAATACAATACAAATAAAGAAACTGAAGTTTAGAGAAGCCAGGTGACCAAACAGTAAGTCACTTACTGAGAAAGAAAGTGTCTAACTCTAAATTCTACTTTCTTACATAGGTTAATCTTATTCTCTATTTGTTGTTGTTTAGTCATTAAGTTGTGTCCGACTCTTTGTGACCCCAAGGACTACAGCCCTCCAGGCTCTTCTGTCCATGGGATTTCTCAGGAAAGAATAATGAGTTGCCATTTCCTTCTCCAGGGGATCTTCCTGACACAGTGATCGAACCCACATCTCCTGCATTAGCAGGAAAATTCCTTTCCACTAAACCACCAGAGAAGCTCTTCTTCCTTATATCAAACATTTAAACCTGTATTTTACATTTCACTGTCACAAACATTTGTGATCAGAAATATTTTCATTAGCCTCTCATGTCAGTTCTACTCCCAGAATACATGGAAGGGAACTACCTGCACTGCTTAATAATCATGAATTTTTGGAAGCCACAAAATCTGTGCCTGTGGTCAAATCCAAGTTCTGATTTATACCCCATGTGTCTCAGAGGAAGTCCCTTATTCTTTTTGAGCCTAGGTTCTCTATCTGTAAATGGCATAATTATAAGAATGTGATTACAAAGTTCATGTCGAGGAGGGAGAAACTAGAACAGTGTCTGGTATATTACAGTTATTAAATAGGAGATAATCTCTTTTATGAGAGGAGGGAATAGTATTTTGGGGTTCATTCTCTCATCCCCCTAAATGAAATTTATGAATGGTCTACTTTCTGTTGAAATTCTAACAGTGAGTATGTGAGTGACAAACAGTGAGCCCACTCAACTGCTTTCAGAATCGCACTTTACATCTTTCAAAGGCAATTAGGAGCTGTCATCTTTACAACCAGTTAAAATGTAGGACAAATAAATATATCTTTATTTGTCATCTTGATTCTTTATGTTAACTTGGTAACAGACTATACATTGTATCCTTTTACTCACTAAGAGAAATGCTTTCTGGGCCAGATCTCCAGTTCTCATAGTGAATAGCCACATTTATGACGTTTGCATGGGTTTTTTGTTTCATAAATACAATTACTCAAGAGTGATTATCATTCACCTTTAAAACTCTTTAGTTCTTCTCTACCCCTGCACAAGTTCATATATATACGTATATATACATATATATAATACATATAATTAAATATATATTATATTAAATATAATGGAGGTTTTGAAATATTCTCCAAGAAAAATCGTAATGAATGTTACTATAAGCAACATGGAAATGTGTTAGGATAAGATTCTTTAGTTGTAAATGATAGTTAAAAAATCCATTAGTTCTTTTTTCTACATTTAACACAAAGACGTTAGTTACATTTGGGTATATTTATGAACACCTAATAAAAATGCATCCACATCCACAAATTCGTTTTCATTTCATTGCACTGAACACAATTATTGTAAACATCAAGAATTGGGAGCTATTGAACAGATGGGGCATCAGTGTCTTAATTCTTGATCTTTGTTCTAGTAAATCCTTCCATTTCATAGCCTTTCCACAAATCCTACAGCCATTCAGGGCACGATGAATGATTTTTTAAATGCTGCTTTAATGTTCATGTCACTTTTTGTGTTTTACAATTTCAAACAAATATGTAGACTCAGGTGCCCAAGCAGGATAATGAGACCATATTAAAATATTCAAATAATGTAAACTAGGCATATCCTAATCATGCCAGAAGATTCTGCATATACTATAATAATGCAGTTTCTTGATACAAAGATGTCTAATACTTTTTTATTATTTCTGATAAATAAACCCTGTAAATTGATTCCTGAGATTTTTATTTTTCCATGTTGCATGTCAGATACTTAAGAAATGATACTGATTGAATATATATTCATTATGTTTATCTTAGCAAAGAAAAATAGAGGTAAATAAACATACTGATGGTTTAAAGGACTTTACACAGAGACCGTACATATACACGCATACATTCAAAGCTTCACTGACGGAAGCACATGTGCATCCTCAATGTCTTAATTTTGCCATAAAAATAGAGACTATCTGTTTCCTGAATCAAGTCATACAGAATATAGCATTTTAAAATACCTATTCTAGGGTTGTGACAGAGTTTTAACAAACTATGTGTGTTTTCTTACCTCCCTCCTGGCTTACACCTTAGTCTTCAATTTGCAAACGGAATCTACAGAGTCCAAAACCCTTGTTCAAAGTTTTAGGAATCATTGATATTTTATTTGACATTTGAAAACAGTTTCTTTCAACTATCAGCATATTATAATTCCTCTTAAATCTGAATAAAACTGCAGTTTTCTGCTTGGGTTGATGGGATTGACATCTGTGCAAAGAAAAGACTTTGAAAGAAAATGGGTGAATCCAGGTTACACATGAGTTGCTTATAACTGAAAACTGCCACAGATGAAAACTGGATAGTGTCCTACTTATGTGACTATTAAGGACAGTCTGGCTCTCACATGTGTATTCTATTCCTGATGGTTATTGCTTGGGTCCCTCTTAAATCTTATGGAAAAATAACATAAACTGTAGCTTTGGGGAAAACTACTGCCGACTGTAGTAGCTGTGCTTAGAATGTATCTGATGGGTTCTCTCTTGGGACATATTCTCTTCAAGTCTTTCTGGTTTCGGGGAGAGCAGACAGGATGATGCGAGAAGATCTGAGCTCACTTCCTCTCAGGAGCATACCAAAATCACAACTATATTGAGAACAACCATCAGTGGAAAAGACTGGAACCCACGTTAGAAAACCTTGTCCAACATAAAAAAGAAAGCACAACGAGACCGTAGGAGGCGTGGATGTGCAATGTAATCAATCCCATCCCCACACTAGGTGGACAACATACACACTGGAGAATAATTCTACCGCAGAGGTTTCCCCCTCAGGACTGAGAACTCTGAGCCCCATGTCAGGCTCCCCGGCCCAGGGGTCCAGCACCAGGAAGATAAGCCCACAGAGCATTTGGCTTTGAAGGCCAGCTGAGCTTAACTGTCAGAGCTTCACAGGACTGAAGGAAACAGAGACTTCACTTTTAACGGGGAACACAAAATATCAGGGCAAAAGCCGTCATTTGACAGGTGCTTGGGCCAGACTCCTTGGAAGGAAAGTTATGACCAATTCAGACAGCATATTAAAAATAGAGACATTATTTTGCCAACAAAGGTCTGTCTAGTCAAGGCTATGGTTTTTCCAGTGGTCATGTATGGATGTGATAGTTGGACTGTGAAGAAGGCTGAGCACCGAAGAATTGATGCTTTTAAACTGTGGTGTTGGAGAAGACTCTTGAGAGTCCCTTGGACTGCAAGGAGATCCAACCAGTCCATCCTAAAGGAAATCAGTCCTGACTGTTCATTGGAAGGAATGATGCTAAAGCTGAAACTCCAGTACTTTGGCCACCTCATGCGAAGAGCTGACTCATTTGAAAAGACCTTGATGCTGAGAAAGATTGAAGGCAGGAGGAGAAGGGGATGACCAAGGATAAGATGGTTGGATGGTATCACTGACTCAATGGACATGAGTGAGTAAACTCCAGGAGTTGGTGATGGTCAGGGAGGCCTGGCATACTGCAGTCCATGGGGTCGCAAAGAGTCCCACACGCCTGAGTGACTGAACTGAACTGAACTGGGCCAGACTTACCTGCTGGTCTTGGAGAGTCTCCTGGAGAGGCTGGAGGCTGTCACTCACTCTGGGGACATTCAATTACGGGAAAGCGGCAACGGTCATATTGACTCATTAGCATCAACACCACACCTGGTCCTGCCCAGCAGTCTGCGGTACACGTGCTGGTGCTGGGACTCAAGCCAAACAACTTAAAGGGCCAAACACAGCCCTGCCCATCAGCAGACACGCCCCTAGACATGTGAGGGCTCCACATGTGGGCCAAGCTCCAGCTCCACCCACCAGGGACAGGTACCAGAAGCAAAAAACTAGGATCTACCACGCAGGTCACCTGGGACCTGCTGGGCCCTGTCTATGCCCACTAGCAGGCCAACCCAAGCTTTGGGACCCCCCCCCATACCCTTTACTCAACTGTATCAGCAAATATTCTCCCCCATCCGCGTCCCACCTTCCCCACTCTGACCCAAGGAAAAATCCGACAAGGGTTCTGGGCTCCCTGATCTGCAGCCAGACTCCAGGAAACAGCTCTGCTGCCAGTGGTCTTGCACTAACCCCAGGACCTGCCTTCACCTGCCAGTGGGTGGGCAGCAGCCCAGAGTCTTTGGGACCCTAAGTCTGCCCAGCAGTGAGCCAGCACTACCCTCTGGGGCCCCCTAGGGTTTCTCAACCAGCCACCTCTTGACCAGGCTCCACTAAACCACAGCCAGCAGCATCCGCACAAGGTAGGGCCTGGCAACCAACCAGACTACAGACCAGCTCTGCCTACCCTACCACCCCGACACATACAGTTTGGGTGATGAGGGGAGAGTGCACTGCTGGGATGCATAAAATGCCTCCTGCAGAGAGCCACTTCTCCAAGGTCGAGATATGTAATTAACCTATATAACAGACATAAAAATACAAATAGCAACTTAGACAAAAGATGTGGCAGAGGAACATGTTCTAGACAAAGGGATAAGATAAAACCCTAGAAAAACTAGTGACCTGGAGACAGGCAATCTGCTAGAGAAAGAGTTCAGAGTAATGATGGCGAAGATGAGCAAAGAACTCAGGAGGGTAATGGATGCAGGGAGCAGGAAGTTAGAAGTTTTCAACAGAGAGTTCCTTGGACAGAGGAGCCTGGCGGGGTCTGTCCATGGGGTCTAAACGAGTGGGACACAACTGAGGGACTAACCCTAGAAAATATAAAGAACAACCAAATAGAGATGTATGATTTGGATTGTATGTAAAGTACTCTACACCAAAGGCAGGTGTAAGGAAAAAAAAAAACTTTTTTTTTTCCCCTCAGAATACCTTAGACTATGGGCTCAGGATTTAAGGTGGTAGGTGAGCTTGCTTGTCATAGTCCTTGTCTGATAACTAAGAGTTTAATGGTTCAGTTAAAGCTTATGGAAAACATGGATAAAATAATCAGTATTGTGAATTTTATGAACATGCTGAAGATAATGGACTAAAATGTTAGATAAATAATGAATTTGTGTTGAGATCAAAGATAAGGAAACTGGCATTCACTGGATATCTACCAGGTGTTACACAAGAGGACTATGTATTTTGCATTTGTTTTCACATATAATGCCACAACCAGCTAATGAGATAATAGTACCTCATTTTAAAACTTCAGAAAATGAGGTTCAGAAAAGTTGAATGAATACCAATGGTCACAAGTCTATTAGGTGTCAGTGACTAAAGAGCTGTCTCCATATATGAGCAGTCATTCTGCCCTGTGTTGTATGCTAAGTTGCTTCAGTTGTGTCAGACTTTTTGTGACCCCATGGACTGTAGCCTGCCAGGTTCTTCAGTCCGTGGGATTCTCCAGGCAAGAATACTAAAGTGGGCTGCCTTGCCCTCCTCCAGGGGATCTTCCCAACTCAGGGATTGAACCCATGTCTCTTTTGTCTCCTGCAATGACAGGTGGTTCTTTATCACTGGCACCACCTGGGAAGCCCCACGTGGCTCTTGCGCCATGCTAACCTGCAAAAATCACTGAAAAAATTACATAATCTTTTTTATTTGTCCGAGTGATTGGAGCAAACAATTTCTACATGCCTTTAGAATGTCAAACATTTATGACTTAAGTATGAGAAACATTTGATTTTCTTTTTACTTACTTACCAATGCTGAGATGTCAAACTAGCCTTCAGGCCTGGGAAAAATTGTCTAACTAACATGATATCAAATATGTCTAGCTTAAGGTACAGAATTACTTTATTACCTTAAAGCACAGTTTTTTTCTTTTTCTGAACTGGACTATTAGTTCAATATCAATTATAGCAGAAGGGCTAGCCCTCTGGATATGTGTATAGTTTATTAACACTATGGTCAGTATTACATACAGCAAATTAGAAAGTGGGGAGCAGGTTTAATGAGTGAAATGATTCCATATAAATATCCAAATATTATAAATTATATATATTTGGATATATATAAATGAGGATGAAATCCTATTTAACTGCCACCTGTACATTTCTTGTTATAGACAGATGACCATTAAAATATTAACATTAAAATATACTTCCAATGTATATATTTGAGCCATTCAAATACATTTTAAAAGACCACTTTACCCTCTGGGCTTCCTTGGTGGCTCAGATGGTAAAGAATCTGCCTGCAATGCAGGAGACCTGGGTTTGATCCCTGGGTCAGGAAGATACTCTGGAAAAGGGAATGGCAACCCACTCTAGTATTCTTGCCTGGAGAATTCCATGAACAGAGGAGCCTGGTGGGCTACCTGTCCATGGGATTGCAAAGAGTTGGACATGACTAACACTTTACCCAAGATCTCAGCTGAAGCTTATTTGATATTTTATCATTTTACTTAACTCTTCTCCCTCACCCAAAATTATTTTGTAAATGATGAAAAGCCACCCTGAATTAATGAGAACATGCTCGATATTATTTTTCTCATTTGTTTCACATTTAGTTGGATAAAGTGAAAACATTTCTGTTGAAAAGAATCAGTACACTTCTTCAATTAGGTCAGGGCTTCCTGCCATTTAAAATTGACAGAAAAAGCAAAATGTACCAGACTGCAACACTGGAAATAGAGCTATTAGGCCTCCCCAGGATCTCTGGTCCTAGGTTTGACCTCAAGTCCCTTCTGCCCAGAACTAGTGACTGTTTCAAAGGGATTTCACCACTAGCCTCATGGGATAGAAGGAAAATAGCAGAAAACTTCCAAATGCTAAAGTGAGCCTGACACCATGGTGCAATTGGATGCATTATATCATCAAAAGAAAGAAGTTCATCACGAATAAACACCTTTTCTAAATACTCAGAGGTAGGTTTTATGTGACTGCTCTGAAGATGGTCAAACATAGACATAGGAATAAAACAGATCTAAACATGAACTCACAACCACATCTTAAGGAAATAAAGTCATGTAGAGATGTGGTTAAGAGGATAAGCTTTGAAGTTAGAAGATCTGAGTTTGCATTCTAACACAAACATTCACTAGCTGTGTGACCTTGGGCAAATCTCTAGCTCTCTCTAATCCATAATTTATTGAATGATTTGTAAAAGAGGGATATAAGACTATCTCTCACAGATCTGAGAATTAAATGGAATGATTTATGCACATTGATAAGCACATTATTTGGCAATAAGTAAACATTTTAAGAATATTAAACATCATGGTTATTGTGATTTCAGGAACTTAATTCAATCAGAGGCACAATCACTTTAAAGGGTTTTCCCCCCCAGGAAAAAGAAAAAACAACAAAAATGTCAACACCTATCTAAAAGAGTCAATGTAACAAGACCATATAAAATAAATGACTGCTTTGCCATTAATTTCTTATGGCTTATTCCCTGGTTTCATGTGCACCTGTTAATGACACCTTAGATGGAAAATAATAACCACACTCATAATTTAGAATTCCAATGCTTTTTTTGGAATAGTCAAACTATCACTATTTTAAACATCCACAATTTATTCATTAAAAACATACATGTCCCAAAAGAAATTATATATAAATCATCTAGCAAAACCTATCTTGTAAATATCTTAAATAGAGAATCATCATATGAGTATTTCCATTTTCATATTTTTACCATAGTTTTCAGATAAATTTGATAATTATTCATAAATATTTGTTTTGAAAATTATGGAAATGTGCAGTTGTAGCTTGCTGGAGAGTCACGTAACACTTTTAGTCTCAAGTAAGATGTGATTGGCATTGTTTTCAGAGATCATTGCTCAAATGATAAAGTTCAGTGTTTATGCTCAAAAAAACAATCAGCAGAGTGATTTGGTTGTATGTCATTAGTCATAAAGTCATTCTCAATTTGTAAAGAGAAATAAAAGGAGCTGTGACTATAAAGCCAAAGGCGGGAACAAAATCTAAATTGTGTCATGTTTAGGAGTATCAGTCTCTTAAGTCAAAACAGAACTATGAAATTGCATTTTATATTGTCAGGTAAGAAAATAATGTTTTCTAATTGTTAACCTGGGGTTTTGAAACCCTACAAATGTGAAGTTTATTCTCAGAACTGCTTAATAAATAAGTAAATTAATGGATAAATAAAGGGTAATGTCACACGGGAAAACTCTTGATGCTCCTTCAGCGGCTATTGTTAAGAATACATTACATTTGTTGTGTCTGAACAGAGTAAGCAATTACTGCCCAGAAACAAAGGTATTATGAAATAATCTTCAAGTCTCCCTTCCTTGAAGATTCATTTCTAAAATAACTTCCCAGTGACACTTCTTCAAAATTCAGAAGAAACCAAGCCCAACTCTGAATGTGATCTTCAATTACATATTTCTTATTATTTCAATCACTTGTTTTAAGTTTCAATCATATAAGCTGATTGTGTTGCAAGCACAGTCAAGGAACACTTGTAGAATCAAAAATGCATGAGTGGTATAAACTGGCCATGTAGATTTTTCTCTTCCCTTACCAGCGATACAACCGTATCAGAAATGTCTCCTCTGCTAGAAATCCTCCTGGGAAAATGGCTAGGAAGCTCACCAAAGTTCACACCTTGTTCACCAGAAGAACTGCATAGAGGAGTCCCATCTTTTCTTTTCAGCACCTGCTGCTACCTAGTCCAGGGGAAAGAAAGTGCTGAAGGGACAATTCCCACAGCATCAGGTCATTTCAGTAAACGCTTCCAGAAACACAGCACCCACCTCCTCTCTGCTACAAACTCCCATTCACAAAATCCGAGGAGAGAACTACAAGTCGTCCCTGATTCCCTGGAAATGTAGTTAGACTGATGTTCAAACACACCCTCCTTCCCTCAGTGTATAATTATTCGTGGGTGGAGAGCCACCAGGGAGGGTAATAGAAGAGGAAAGAGGAAAAAAAAAAAAAAAAAAAAAAACAAAACAAAACTAGAAGCAGGCTTTGTTTGACCTGACTTCTAAAAATCTTTCTGTTCATCTTCTTTCGTCCCCTCTCTCTCATTTTTCTAATCCAGAGAATGATGGAGTTACAAGGCAAGGGAATGAATCCGGAAATAGAGATACGACGCTTGCCTAGAAATGATCTGGGCGAATTATTTAAAGTTAAATACTCCTGGTCCTAGGAAGCCAGCATAATTCATATTTAAAGGAGGTTATCTTTTCTCGATCATGACATAAACAAACAGTTTCCTCCAAAGATTAAAAACCCGGTTCCAGAGCGCGTTCTTGCTGTCCTCTAAACTGCAGACTGAGGAGAGGTGGAAAGCGCTGATAACCTGTGAAAGTGCGAAAGACTCTCTCACGCGGGTGGCCAATTCCCCACCGGCCAGAGCTCTTCCCTCCTAGCCCTCATCATTCGTGACTCTGCAAGACACAAGGACCCAGACGTGTGGGAGTGCGTGTGAGCGAGACAGGCGAGAGAAGAGTGCGCTTTCCACATGTGGAACCCTCCACCTCCCTGTCTCATAGCTTGCATCCATTCATATGCATGCAGTGGTTAAATATTTGATCAAAGGTGGAATAGTTATACTGATCGGTTGTATTTTTAATAGGCACACCTTAAAATAGAGGGTTCGTACATTGCAAGTGTGAAGAGATTCTGAGGATAGTCCCTGTGCCTCTAACCCTTTCTACTCTTCCCTCCCCCGTCTCTACTGCCCCCCAAAAAGGGAAAGCTTGCAGCAGATTGTAGAAGGATTTGAGCCTGCAGCTCAGAAAAGGGGATTAGGGCCAGAGCGGTGCAAGTTAAATTGTGCTGCAAATAAAAAATGGGCGGATTGGTCTCCAGATCCAGAGGCTGGTACCACCTTCCTTTCTAAAATAAAATCTCTCTGGCATGAAGTCACCGCCTATTTCACATCCGGTTTGCCCTGGGACGTATTACTACTGTCTTGGTAAAGAAAAATCTTTTGTTGTATAGCTGCAGATTGGAATATAGGGAAGCAAATTCGGGTGTGAAATCTTCAGCAAAGGAGCACGCAGAGTCCATGATGGCTCAGCCCGCTCAGACCGAGTGAGTGAGCGGGGGAGCGAGGACGCCCCTCCGCTGCCGGCGCGCCCGGACTCGCGGACTCGCGGACTCGCGCCGGCTCCCAGCTCTCCGCGATTTTCTCTCGCAGACTTTTCCCAGGTCTGGAGCGATCCTGTGCCCAGAGGGGGCCCGAGGTAAGTGCGGCTTCGGACCGCAGCACGCAGAGCTTTGAACGTGCCTTTTCCTTGCTGGAGAGACCAGAATGCAATAGGGAAAAGAGAAAGAGGGAACAGGACAAGAACCTGATCACATAGCAGGTAGACACAACGAATGTTTTTCTTTCAGGGTTAAAACCGCAGCGGTCTAGGAGCATTATCGTCATTATTATTATTTTCTCCGTCTTTCTTTTCTTTCCTTCCTTTGGCAGGCAGATTTGAATGTATTTCGCGGGGTGGGTGGTGACATGTTGTTTTGGTCTTTTTTTTTTTTTTTTTTTTTTGGCAAAAGGGAGCTGAGGTGAAGTGGGGAGGGGCGTTGTGGGGGCATCCTCTAAAGTTAAGACGCTGGTATAGAAAACCTGTCTCAACGTTGCATATCTTAGGGAAGGCACTCTCCTTCTGGCTGCAAAAAAAAAAAAAAAAAAAAAGCCTCTTTTCTCCTTTCCGGTGGACGCTGCTGAAATGCCCTCTGGTGTAGGGGTCTCTCCCATTCTGAACACGAAAAAACTCAAGTTCTCATTTGATGTGGGTGGCATGGGATATGGGTGTTTGGAGTGTGTTTGATGAGAGGAGGTTGAAGGTTGAAAAGGGTTAGGAGACAGCTTAGCGTTTCTTTTAAACTATTATGTTTGCATTTGCAAGAAACTTTCTTACTCAACAACTCAAGTGCCATGATAGGTTTGTTTTCCTCTTTTTAAAATGTCAGAAGAGGACAGAAAGCAATGGTATCTTGCTTTGGGGTTTTTGTTTTGTTTCATTTATTCCTTTGGGAATTATCTTTTTTTTTATAAAGATCAACAAATATTAATAGGGTAGGGGAAGTTGTTTTTCCTTCATAACAGATGTTGAAGATTAATAAAAGATTAATATAATTATACAATTTTGATGCAATATTTTAACATGAAGATATTTATCCAATATTCCTTGTCCTATTCAACTCTTCTATGTTAAAAGCAGTCACTAGTTTAGGGAAAAACTATGAATCTCACAGTTCTTATCTCTAGATCTAGACTGTCCACTCTAAGCACCTTAATTATGTTTCATTGCTTACATTGCCATTTGGAATGATTTTTACTGATATAAATGATCCCAGAGAGTGCGGAAAGCATTTGTGTAGATGTATTTAAAGGCATACCACATTAAACTATAGAGTGTCTCATAAAAAATATGCTTTAAAAGACTTGCAATCCATTAATCACGGACCCTCCTGAGGGGTTCAGGGAAGTGCTAACAAATTTTACCTTGAACATTTTCATAACTGGAATCAATTATAGCACATTCAAGTAAAGTGTTACCATATCTTCTCCTTCTCCAGGTACTGCACTTATTTTTAAAAACTAACTGCACAAATAGATTATAATTTTAAAAATTCTCTAAGCTTTCCAGACTCCTCCATTCCTCCAGCATCCCACTACCAAGTCTAAATTCAGCAATCAGACGGTGATTGATTGCACTTTACCTAAGAGGGAAAAAAAGATTCCCTTATTCATGCAAAGCAAAGCACTCCAGTTTCCATCTGTTTGAGATGAAACATTTTCTAGCAGCAACCCGGCAGAATCCAAGAGGGCTTAAAAGATATGTGTAGGCATGTTTGTGTGCATTTATGTGAGTGTGGTTTGTGTGTGAGAGACCAGCACATGGACTGACTATAAAGTGTGTCCTTTAGCCCCGCAGAAGCATTAGTGAGCATATTTAACAAGGCAATCACAGGCAGAGAATTACAAGCACGACTTCAGGATTCAACAGTGTATCTCATGATTTTTTTTTTTTAAGATAAATAGCAGTTGCTTCTGAAATCAAGGTGTATCCAGAACCCCAAGATGAATTCAGTCATCATAGCGTACTAACCTACCCCATCACAGCCCCCAGACATGCTCTCTCTGTGGTAGACACCAGCTGAAGATTTTTATGCACAGTGCAGTTGTGGGAACTCAAATCAGAAAGGTCAAATTTATCAGATGATAAACAAGAGGAAAGTAATTCAAACTATACTGGAAATATAAAGCCTATAGAAAAAAACAACTCACAATTTTATGTTGAGCAATATTATCACCTGAGAGCATTTCAACTTGTATTCTTTTACAGGAGAAATTAAGACACTTTTATTTCTGAATGGAGAAATGGAAGGGAAAGTGGAGAATGGATGGTCCAGGTTTCCATTGCTTCCAATGAGGTGTCATATCCCAGTGAGGTCATTTCCTGACTTCAAAGCATTTATCTGAACTGCCTCAGTCAGCCCTAGTGGTTATAACCTGATGTTTCTTGCAAGAGACATTGATCTCTACTTGTTCTACTTTTCAGCTGCACAAGCCCGCAATGAAGAAAAGTCCGGGTCTCTCTGACTACCTTTGGGCCTGGACCCTCTTTCTGAGCACATTGACTGGAAGAAGGTGGGGACCCTTTATTTTAAATCTGCATGAGAATTTCTGTAACTTTTCATTTATTCTTTCAGAGTGAAGAAAATTAACCTTGGATAAATTCATGACTAAGGGAATTAAAAAAACTTAGCTGCAATAAAATTCCAGCTAATAAAGTGGAACAGTATGAAAAAATAATCATCTTATTTGCATGTTAGTCAGAAAACACTTAACACGCTTTTGTTAAGGAATGTGTTAATTCACCATTTAATTCTTAAATTGAACTTTTCACTGCTCAGTTGTAACCGAACAAAACATGCAGTTTCCTAATTCATAAAAAAAGTTACCCCAATTAATATCTGCATACTATGTAAGTTGGTTTTCCAACAAGAAAATTTCTAACTAGTTGCCAAGATCATAGAGTAACTTCTGACTATGTGCAAGGAGAAACTTTAGAATAATATTTTTAATTTGAATGTTATAATTTTTTATAAATGCATGTGCATTTTGTTTTGAATCTATTACTTATATAACTAATAGAAGTAGAGTATACTAGACACATTTAAGAACAGAAGATAAAACTGAACTTCTCTATTTAAGTTTACTGTGGATACAAGTTATGAGAAAAATGTAATAATATGATTAACTATATTCAAAATATTAGCTAATGATCCCATCAAGCATATAGATACATTATAATAGCAAAGATATAAATGACCAAGTATTTCAGAGTCTCCTTTATCTGCTTTTATATTTCTAGTGTAATCTATTCCTGTGGCCAAAGTCTTAGCCATACTATAAAAATCCAAGATTCTCCATAATGTAATGAAAAGTGAACCCTTACAAGTTAAGGCAGAGAGATGGAATAGTCTGGAAATATAAGGACTTAAGAGGATTTTTTTCAATTGGGTTGTCCATTTTTAATGTTTGTTATTGTGCATGGTGAATAATGACTGCCAGATGAACAGGAAATGCATTATTGTCATATACTCTTAATCTGAGGAGTAAAAGGTTCCTCACTGCTTTTGAAAAATTATATGAAGTGTTACTATTGTGATGACCTGTAGATGGAGTTAGTGCACAGTTTTTTATTATATAGTGGCTCATACGGAATCAAAATCAAGTACTGTATCTGACATTTCTCTACAAATTATAAATTATATATTCAGTTTAGGAGACAGTACATTGGCATGAGTGTTTAATAGCAAATAAATAATCTTGATCTTTATCTTAGGCTTATTCTCTGACAATTACATAGTAAATGAGAATTAAAGATGAAGCATAACCTGATTAAGAAAATCACATAAAAGAATGATTATCATTCCAGTTGGCAGAGCAGAAATGGTTTGCTGGGAGGGAGGGAAAAGACTCTTTTGGCATTTGTATTCCAATGCAAACAACTGGTGAGAACAACATTTATAAAATCAAACCAGGGGGAGAAAAGCCTTTCCTGAATTTGAGATACGCTATAAAAACAAAGGAAATGCAGGTAAAGGTAATAGACCACTCCATTTTAGGGGAATCATATTAGCAATAATCTAATATGCTCTGTCATGTCACTTCACCTCATCATTTCCCCCCTTCTTATTTTAGTGCTTCTTCCTTAGAATACTTGATCAGGCCCTATTCACAACTCAAAGTGTGCTAGCATTTCTTCTCTACCTTTATCAAGATGACCTTCTAGTATCCTTGAAAGATGCATGCATGGCAGTAGGTTTTGTGACAATGAGTTTTTAAAAATAATTGCCTTCAGAAAACTATTTTTGCTTTACTGCTGTCATCTGCTAGTGAGACATCCTAGAAGACACAGAGCTTGTTGAAAATTTGATTTCAGAAACCAGGAAGATCTTTAACTTTGCAAAAAGAGAGTAAACCCTCAATCTATATGGTATTAATGTTGAATTTATGATACTGTAAAACTGTTTCAAAGAGGCACATTTAATATATTTCATATTCATGAATAGATTTTAGCTATAATAGCTAATTAAAATTTTATCAGAAAAGTTTTGCATTTTACCAATATAACATTAATTACCTAAACAACAGTGTTTGTTTTTTAATTGATACTTGATTATATTTCTTGCTTTTGTCAAATAAGTGAATTTTGGTTTCAACTGTTACTATTTTTCTTAGATTGATCAGTAATATAAATACACAAGTAAGAAACCAAAAGCATATTACGTAGAAAGTATGAGAGTGATATTTTTATGTCAGTTTTTTAGTTTACACTCTATATTCGTTTTTTCTCAAGGTCAGAGCTATCAATGAAATGTATCCGTAAGTGTGATCTATCCTAAAATAGAAGACTCTTCTCCCAAAGGATTTTGGAAGTGTCATCTTAATCATTACATAAAATATGACTTAAAGAGCATAGATAATAATGTGATTGATACAATAAATATACAATATTTGAACTGTGATTATTACATGATCAAAATTCAAAGACTAGTAATGATAAGGGATTAAAAACTAGATATTCACATAGAAAGAATTAAACTGAAATAATTACTCTGATATAGAAGAATGAAAATAATGTTTTAGACTAAAAGTTAAAGAAAACTGGATTCTAGTTCAAACTCTGCTCACAAATAGCTGTGCTTTCTTAAAACAGTAATCCTGCATTATTGCTTAGTAAAACCATAAGTTAAGAATATTGGCTCTTACCTTTTCCAAGGTATATTTTACTTCTAAGACCAACAAGGACAAAAATTCAATTAATTAGAGGTTTGAATAGACAAATTATAAAAAGTTTTGGTTTATTGGTTCATAAACCTTAATGGAAATAGAAATTATACACTGATGTGAACAAATTATTATCATAAGTAACAAGTTCTATCTATTTTTCTCATTTAAACACCTTAAAGAATGTAAAAAACCACAAAAGAAACATAGGAAGTGGACGAAGGGAGGGATGTTGGTAGATGCAACTTTAGGATTATGCTACATATTAAATGAAAACAGAGCTATTAATTATTTTGGTAGCTCATAAATACATTTTTTTAATTTGGGAAGAAGTTTCCCAGATTTCGGTTTTTTAGTAGTGTGCATTAATGTTCTTGCTTGCCCAGAGAAAACATGCATTACAACTTTGTACACACACTGAGCATTATAAAGGTAAAGAGACAACTCAGGTCCTCTAATTTTCCTTCCATAGTTAGAAATATTAGAATATAGAGCAGATCATCTATGAGAACAAATATAAGAAAATGTTAAGAATTAAGCTATGATTTTTTTTTTTTTTTACTTTACCAGAAGGAATTTTCAAATTAAGACTCAATAGAAAGGAAGTTGAAAAAATTGCGGAAGGCTTTATTTGGAAAAAGGTTTTAGTTGAAATGTACAATTTAGCTATTGCCTCTGATATTTCAGCTATGGACAACCCTCATTACAAGATGAACTTAAAGACAACACCACTGTCTTCACCAGGATTTTGGACCGACTCCTAGATGGTTATGACAATCGCCTGAGACCGGGATTAGGAGGTGAGTAGCATCATTGTGTTTTATTTTAGAGAACAATACTAAACTTTACTATTAAAGCATTGCTTCCCTCTACATGGTAAAGTAAGAAGAGTGACAGCATGTAGTGTAATGACTCATCCTATTTTCAATAGATTGCCCAATGTTAATTCAATTTTCCATGGTCATCCCATGCACATACCCAACGTGATAAAAGGCAATTCAAACTTCTCATAATGTCATGAAAGTAATGTTACATTTACTTGACATTCGTAATCTTTTGCAAGTATGATTTGATTTTACAAGGGAGAAAGGCGGGTAATAGTCTCCCTTCCAGCCCAAAGACTGCACTGCTATTTCATTCCGCCTTGCTTTGTTTGCATTGGATTCAATTAAAATATCTCTGAATCTGTTGCTGTAAACATTTCTTGTGGAATATTACAGACGGATCCACTATTTTGTGTTAGATTAACCCCATCTCTGGGACAAAAGGTGAATGAGATAGATGGTAGTATTTTTTATCTCGGTGCATTTAAACTGTAATTTTCTATAGTAAAAATTTATTTTTCTTTGTATACCAGTTAATTGGTTTACTAATGAATTTCTACTCAAGAAGAAGATAGCACTTAATAATACAATATTTATAACAATAAAAGCAAAGAGTACAAGACATTACACACTTATTTAAATAGCCTTTGAATAAGGTAACCAACCTATCTTATTTAGTTAAGCAAAGAATAATGAAGTCAAAACAAAATATTGATCTCAGAGTAAAACAAATGAGGCAAAGAAATGAATTACTGTTCAAAGTCACATAAGAAACTAAGGTTAGAATGTATGACTCCCAACTATAACTTATGCTGTACTTTCTCCAGAGCATTTGTTGAAACTATTGAATAGCAATATTTAAATTACTATGAAATGGCAGTTTTAAGAAATTCATCTGTTCTCCATCTAGACAGTAAAGATATGCAAAGAATAAGAAGCTTAAGAATTCAATTTGTGGTTTTAAAACAGAATGGTATCATGAATTTAGAATCTTCATTTTAATACTTTAGGTAGTGTGATCACAGGGGTATGGGTCGTAGGTCTGCTTTGAGGCCGCCAAATGCCATTAATGTCTCAGAGGTTTAACGGAAACTCCTTTGTCAAAGGCGCAATTCAGAAATATGTCAAAGATCTTACCAGACGTCCTTTCCTATCAATCTCAAGCATTCGTTCTAGGACATGCTATACAAATTCCTCCAGGTTTGTTGTATTCCACTTGGTTTCCCCTTACTAAGTTCTTTGAAAAAGTATTAAGGAATAAAATGTATCAGTCACAAAACAGAGTGCATAAATGTCTGTGTGCTGTATTAATATAAAATCTGTGTATATCTAAACATCTAGAGTGGTTTCAGGAAAATTGTTCTTAGTTTATAAAATTTGAAATAAATTGCAAAGACTGCAGGTAGGGGAGGAACGGACAAAAAGAAAGTCAGAATAGTGATAATAACTTTTACAAATGGGCATGCATCTGATTTCTTTACTTATTCATCTTCCTTCTCCATATCAATTCATAGAAAATCTTTAGAATTTTATAACATATCTAGAAAATCTTATCTTCATTCTAGTTTAGGAAATTGAGTTTAATACTTTAACATGTGAATGTGAGTATCCTCTTTTAAGTTCTGTGCATTGTTTTAAGTTTGTTAAACAATTTTACACACACACACACATACACACACACACACCTTCTTTAATAATCAGCTATGTGGTCGTATTGTTATTTGGAGTACAGATAACACATCCATGACTGCTCATTTAAATTTAATTATGTATAATAACTTTAATAAATGTGTATGTTAATTCTTTAATCAAATATCATGTAAGTAGGAAGCATTTCACCTACTCCTCATATGTATACCTAAGTCTTGGAGAGCCACAAACCTTGAAAATATATATTACAGACTCAGAATGAGTTGAAAAGCTACTCTTTCAAGACTCAAGATAATAGTGAATTTATCATACAGAAGCAATTACATTAATTCAGGCAGCAATTTTCATGGAATCTAATATATTATATATTTAACCCCCTCAGAATAACAAAAATAGTTATGTAAAGAACAGAGTAATGGTAGGCTAAATATAGATAAGATATATTCTTTTTAATTGAAGTGAATATAATGTCTTCTACCATAGTAGAGGATTCAAGGGCTCAGGAAAAAGTTTTAAAATGGGCCTGCTTTATTCTTTCTAAAAAGGATTTTCTGATATTTGTGATTTCTGGAAATGGTGATTTTGAGGTTATGCTAGACATGAAAACAAATTTAAAAGTAGCCTAAATAATTTCCTCTATTTCTATTTTATGTGTCATTCTAAAACATACTGCAATTAAATCTGATGGATTTGAGATTTATGAAAAAGTTTTAATACTAACTAACTTAATTTTTGTCATTTTTTGGAGTGCCTTTTCAGTTTTAAGGGATATAATGGGATGTGTTTATTACCCTATCTCCAGAGCCATTTACTTGTTTAAGTACATTTTGAGAATGTTCATCTGTCTTTAGAAAAATACAGCCTTAGATATTAAACACAGTTTTTAGATATTTTATAAACATAATCAGCTATAGAATTAGAGAAAAAATGTTAACATCATGCATGATATTTGGATGCTATAAATTGAAATTATCTATTACATACATTTCTACAGAATTATTTAATTCTATGTCTTTACCATAGATTTCTGGTAAGCTAAGTTTAACATGCATTCTAGTAGCTCTCCAGTATAAAAATCAATTTTTTACATGATTCATTTGCTTTTCAATACAAAAACTATGTAGAGGCAATACTTGAAAGATTATCATTAGCTTATGAAGGGGGTAAAAATTTCCTCATAGTAGGTTCATGATCACAGCTGGAATAATCTTTTCTTGCAAGAGAAAGGAGCCCACTGTCTTCTTTATTATGATAAAAGTCTGGTTTTATAAAAATAAGAACATTGTGCAGAAGGCAGAGATCTTTTGTTCGGAATGTCTTGATAAAATATAGAAATGTGATAAGCTAAGACTTGAGACTAATGTAAGAAACTCTAGTACGTGCAGCTTCATCATGACCTGTTTTTTAGAAACACACACAGCATCCAAAGGTGTAACATTACTCTTTGGAAATGTACACCCTAGGTCCAAAAATTAAGAAACAAATATATAACATGGTTCATCCAGATGATAGGAGCTTGCAATTATTGTAATACTGTTTAAAAAAGACTATCTTTTCAGGGTCAAGAGCAATCCTTAGGGGGAAAAAAATTTAAGGACAACGTAAAAAATGATATCCTGGAAGGCTAATTTAAAAAAGAAAACACTAAAAATGATAGTATGTGGAATTCTAGTAATATCCTCTATTCAGGGACATAAAGAGAAAAACATTTGGTAAATTCATATTTTAAGTACAAATTTAAGAAAGGAAGTCTTTAAATAAACTTGAATTCAAATAGTCTGTAGCCAGAAAATAAAATAAAAATTGTCAGTGATTGTTGAGTTCATTCTCATCTAATACTACCTTCTTTGAGGGCAAGGTGTAGAGAGGGCTCCTTCTTCCTTGCAACCAGGGACTGAAGAATGTTTTTGAAAGGCTCATGCCTAAAGCATGGTTACCACCAAAGAATAAAATGGTTGAGGAAGGAGAGGACATAAAATTCAGAAAAAAGAAAAAAAAAAAAGGCAAGATAAGAAAGGAAAGGTTAGAGCAGAAAGGAGAGCAAGAAGGTATTGAAAGAGGGTATTGAAAATAAGCAGAAAGAATAGAGAAAAGTGAGAGAGCTGGAGAAGCAGAGGAGAACAACTAGAGAAACTGGTACGGGAGAGACGTCTGTGTTCCGAGTCTGGCTAGGCTAAGGTGTTTCTTGATTAATTAAGATCCCTCTTTTCATTTTAAATCAAGACCAAACCAAACACCTTCTGAGGAAATCTTTCTCAAGGTTTCTCCTTATTGGCTGTGAATCTAAAACTAAAGAAGCCTAAATTTTCTCCAACTTTCTAAAAAATTAAACGATGCTCCCCCCGCCACACACCAGTTACACCTATCTGGGCACAATTTCAGCCACTATCACATTGGCTTTTCCTGCACTCTAGGAGTAGGGGTAAGAAACCAAGATCCAAAACTGCATTCTGAAGAAAGTTTTCAGGTTTTTAAAGGAGAAGCAGTGTCCTTCCAGTAACATCTTTCCCGCCCTCTCTGCCCCACCATTTAGACAGGCTGTGTCTCTCTTTGCAGTGAAAGAGTACCCATGTGTACTCATCATGTGACAAACCCAGATGGATGGGAGAAGTAAATTGGTAGGTAGGGATGTAGGTAGAGAATTGACTTTATTCCTGATGTTGTTTAATCACTGAGTCGTGTCTGACTTTTTTGCAACCCCATGGGCTGTCCATGGAATTTTCCAGGCAAGAATACTGAAGTGGGTTGCCATTTTCCACTCGAGGGGCTCTTCCTGACCTAGGAATCAAACCTGAGGCTCCTGCCACGTCTCCTGAGTTACAGGCGGGTTCTTTACCACTGAGCCACCAGCAAAACTACTTATTTATTCCTACTATAAACTTAACATATTTAGTTAAGATTTTCTTCTTTTTCCTGTGTTACAGAATTGGGTTGTTGTCGTTGTTTTAGATTTTACTTAATTGAAGCTATCAGTTAGATGAGTATTTATAACTGGAATGTGGCTGGGATTTTCTCTCAAGGTATTTAAGCACTGATATACTATTTGATAAACAATCTATGCCTCAAAGCATACTTCTTATCTTCTTGATTTTCCCAATTTTTGATTTTTTTTATGCCTGTATGAGACCTTTTAGACTTCCTTTAGCCTAATTATTGCAAGAGATCTCAGCTTTAAGATAAGAAGTGTCTCCCACCAGGCAAGGAGACTGGACTGGATATGAGTGCTGCTGGCAAAGTGGTATTGGCTCCTTGGGGAATTAACTTGGCATCTTGGGTTATGTTTCTTTATGTCAAAATAATTCAAGGTGGAACACTAAAGCGTGCTCTAAGGGGAAAAAAAATCAGATTAACTTCTGTGAAATTTTGTGCAACTTTATAAACTTTAGGTAACTAGACTTTATCTCAAGGTGAAATCTGATATTCATATGATCTTTTTTATGTTTTTATATGCTGTGTGATGTTGAAATCAGAGGCAACCATTTTATCCATGTTTACCTAACTTAAAGCATACATTTTGTATTTATATTAAAAAGCCAGAATTTCAAAAATTTAGAGGACAAGATATTATGTCACAATATATTCACTTTCAATAAAAAAGATCCTAAAATACTGACAGTACCCCCAAAACAATTTAAAATATTAGACTTCTCCAGTATTTGTTATTGCTGTTGATACACTTACTTTACCAATTAATAGCTTTTCTTACTCACTTTTGAAATTCCACTCTAGAATTCTTCTTTTTGAATTTGCTATAGCTTTGGTGCTTTTAATGCAAGGTGTGGAGCAGATGCTCAGACTTTGGCTTAATGCAGTCTATTTCCACTGAAATACTATATCTAGACAGTCCATAATTCAGTTGAACTTTAGAGGAAGAGCAGTTACCAAAGACACAAGAAGAACTGTTAAAATGAACAGAGAACACCTTTTAACCTTAACTGGCTGAGAGATCCAGTCAGCTCATGAAGCCAGCTTGTCTAATGAATCCAAATGAGATGCCCAGAGGAATGTTTTAGCATGTTTTAAAACTCCCTGTTTCCATTTTTCCTTTTTGTGTATAGATCATTGTGCCAAGCACTTCCTAAGATAAAATGTAGCCTCTGAGACTATGCTCAGGTTATAAAGGCCAAATTATTAGTAAACGACTGCAGTTTATATTTTGTGCAGTTACTTTTGACGTTTTTATATACTTAACATTTCCTCTCTTGATACTAGAATGAATGTGAACTATTCAATATATATACATATATGTATGTGTGTGTATGTGTGTGTGTGTATAAATATATTCTTTAGATGGTTGGTGTTTTACAGCCTAAACTTGAGTTCTGAATTTGAAAAATTGTGTTTGCAGTGTTTCCAAGTTGAGAATCTTCTTGTTCATAGTCACGGACTCTGCCATTTTGAAAAACTTAAAACTGAGTCCTAAGTGGATGGCATATCCCTCCAAGATTATTATCCTCATATAATTAAAATTCTATAATGGGAACAGAAAGTATGATGCCTCAAAGCTATTGCATATTAGGCAATTTTGATCAAGACTTATACAGACTGAAAGAAACCCATTTCTCCAATACAGCAATCACATCCTTTTCTAAAGCTTTGCCCTCTCCCAATAGAAATGCCATGATATAAGGAGCTAAGGAGGGACATTTTCAGTGGAGGAGAGATGAATGTCTGCTGTAATATGCTTTACTTTATTCCCTGGGAGATGCTTATATCATCTGAGTTCAGGAAATCTGAAAACACAAAAGGACCAGGTATTGGCTAGACACTTCAAAATGGGATTTTCTACTCCATATCCAGATTTAGCAGTTGCATCACCAACTTTAAGTGGCTCTACAGTAGCAGGTAGGGGAAAATGGTAAAGAGTTAAGGGAATGGAAACGAAGGACAAGGAGCAAAAACGCTGCTCCAGGCAGATTGGCAGGGAGCTGAAACATTGTCCAATGCTGCTGCTGCTGCTACTAAGTCGCTTCAGTCGTGTCCGAACCTGCGCGACCCCATAGACAGCAGGAGTATAAATTGATGGTTATGTAGTGAGCTCAAGATATTTTCAATTTCTAAACAGGACCGTTTCAAAGTGGGGTTTTAAGAAATACTTTATTATAATGACTAATGCTAGCCAATTCAGACCCCATGTAGTGACTGCCTCTGTGAATTAATAGCAGCAAAGTAGCTTGAAGGAGGCAATAAACCTCCTTCATAAGTTACAAGCACACAGAACTGGGTCCAGTGAATGTTATTCTGAGTTCCTATTATTCTGAGTTCCTTAGTAGACAGCATTTCTTTTTTTTTTTTTTTTTTAATTTTTATTTTTTCCATGGAGCGCAGCCTACCAGGCTCCTCCGCCCATGGGATTTTCCAGGCAAGAGTACTGGAGTGGGGTGCCATAGTATTGTCTACAAGGCGATGAATGCTACAGTACACCTCCTTGCAATGTGTATATTTTTTCTGAAGGTCTAGTTCCTTTAGAGTTCTGAGTAGCTAATGGTTTTGTGCACCAGCTGGTCTTAAAATCTTTCATTTGGTTTTCTGTTTTAATTTAATTTAATTTTTTAACTTTACAATATTGTATTGGTTTTGTAGGCAGCATTTCCATTGAAAATATGGCCAGTGCCATATTAAACAAATTGTTGTAATAGGAATCCCTAAAAAAATACCACCTACAATTCTTCACTATTGATTCCCTCTTCCATTTTTTAAAAAAATTAGTCACTCTTACAATCCACTCTTTACAAAGTATCAGTTGTCTTCTTAAACCACAAGTAACATTATTTCACTTCATTACCCCAAAGCTTCTTATTACATTAGAACAAAGGTCACCTGCTTCTATAAAGAGCTCTTTAAGTGTGGACCCTTTTACCTCTAGAGTGCCATCTTATACCATGATCATCAGCATCACCAAGTTCCAGATGCATGGACTTTCTTAAACAAAGAGCATTTATTCTCATCTTTGCTTTATTCTTTCTTTTATGCTTTAGATCTTTGCTTTATTCTTTCCTCTCCTTGAAATGTCTTTGCCTGGATCTGTTCATCCTTGAATTTTTCTCACCTTCTAGGTCACAAGTCAAATGCCATCTCTTCTTTCAGAGCATTTATAATGATCTGACATTAACTAGTGTAATTCGTGCATATATGCTTATATACAACTATGTATATAATTATGTCTATCTACCTACCTACCTGTTTATCTATCTATGTTTCTAACCTTTTTACCTAAAATATGTGTTACCTAAGACTATGAGATATGCTGCAGAAGAACAGGAACAATTGCACTTTTGTTAACCAGTGTATTAACTGTTATCTAGACAAGTGGCTTCCTAGCACATAGAAAACTCTCAATAAACATTTGTTGACTAAATTAATGTACCCAGAAAATACATCTATTTGACTCTCACTCCAATAGAATGGAGTTGACTGTATATGTATTATTTCTTCACTGAAGAAGTAATAAAATAGTCTAAGAGACATTAAAGGATTGTCCTAAAATCACATAGCTTGTTCTCTAGGAAAATCCGAGTTAAAATCCAAGTGTTTTGACTCTTAATCCAATGTGCTTACTACTTACTATACTACACTGCTTTTCTGATTTTTGCCTCAAGCGCTAATCATCTTTTTGAATTATCACTTCAAAACATCTGTTACTTCAATACTTATCAGCAGGATATCAACATTGTAGGAAATCCCTAGTAAAAACAGATCTAGTGCTGTCTAGCTGTTACAGAGGTTATAACTGTGTATGTACATATGTGTATGCATATATGTGTGTTTGTGAATATATGTGTGTGCACATATATGTAATATAAAAATATGTATATGTTGTATGTGAAACATATCTTTGAAGGGTGTGCTTGTTTAAAGAATGATTTTAATCATCATAAACTTAATTTACCCTGATGTACTGTCTTAGATATCCTTAATCACTGTAACAATAACCACCATCATAATTTCATTTTATATAACTCTATTCCATCTTTATCCTTTGAAAACTTGAACACTGTTATACAGTTATACTAATTCTAAATAATCTGTTGATTATTTTACACTGGACAGAGGATTATTGTGACAAAAATACTGGATTGGAAAAAAAATTACTTGCTGATTAATCTAGTCTCTGAACATTTCTTCCAACCAAGTTATTTTAATTGATTTCCACTTGCAGACAGTCCTCTCATTACATAAGAGGTTCATTCACGTATAATTTTGGTTAGGTGTGTAATCTTCCTAGCTAAACTTCATTAGAAGTTCCTGCCTCATGTTGTGTGCTCTCAAATAGAATATTTCAAGCATAAAATTCTTTACTTTTCCCATGTGATCCATAGAAAGGCCTTGAATACTTTCTAGATATCTCTAATAACTTCAGAGTCTAATGCTAAGTCAATAAAGTCTGGTATTAGAGCATGTGATTTAAATTCTATTGTTCCTTAAATAATAAATTTTATATATATGTATAAATATAAAATTCTTGCTGGAGGGGAGGGGGGGAGATGACAAAGTTTTTCTAGAATTGGAAAAAAGAAGGTTCCTCAACAATTGCCTTAGCTCTCAGCCAAAACACATGAGTATGAGTGCATCTTCCATTTAAGTCTGGTTGATCTGAAGAGGACTGGATTTCAAACCACCATTATTTTGTCAAAAAAGCAAGTTAAGCATGGCACTATTTATAATTTGGTTGAAGTTCCTTCACAATGACCCTCTAGCTTGAACCTTTGCACTCTAGATTATAAAATGTTTATCTTAAAGCAGAATGACTTCACATGCCACTTAAGGACTCCCTGGTGAGCTGAAATGAAGGACGCTTTTGGTCAAAGGATTGGTCAAAGGATTCTATTCTTTGCCACTGAAATTGTACTCAACTGAGTGAGAATGTGGTTTGAGGATAATCATTAAGTATATATTTGAATAGAAAAAACTATATAAGGGAATACATCAAGATATTAACAGTGAATTTATGTGGATGGTGATATTTCAGGGTATTTAAATTTTAAAAATATTTTTCTGAAGCGTCTCAACTTAAATTATCGACTTATTTTTTTATAAGTCCATTTTATGGACTTAAATTTTTTTTTGTAAACAACATAATATGTTATATTGGGCTTATGCTTATTCTAAAGCTTTTGTAATGTTTTACAGTAGCATTCCCAAGTGAGTTTTGGAAACACAGGGGTAGATGATGTTGACCACATTCATTTAAAACAAGGTTTCTTAGAGAAATGAGCATGGTAATGTCCAAGACATATCTTTCAGCAGCATACATAATAAGCAGTTTGACAGCAATGGTAATTTCTTTTCCCACTATATATTCACTGATGACAAATAAAAGAAAACTACTTTAACATGTGACAAGGGAGCTATATTAGAAGGGAAAGTATAGAAAGTGAGTCTTCTGATTATCTTGCTTCCCCCCAGGTTGCAGATGGAATCATCTGCTAACAATCTAAAAACAACAGAGAGAAATATTCTGTATAGTTGGCAAGTTCACTTCTTCAGAGCATTTTATGATAGATAGAACAGAATTTTAGAAAAATTTTATTGGCATATAGTTGATTTATAATGTTATGTTAGTTTCCAATATACAGCAAAGTGAATCAGTTGTGCATAGACATATACCATTCTTTTTTAGATTATTTTCTCATATAGGCCATTACAGACTATTGAGTAGAGTTCCCTGTACTATATAATACTTAGCAGTTATCTTATTAGTTATGTTTTATATATAGTAGTGTGTATATGTCAATCCCAATCTCCCAATTCAGCCCATACCTCCTTACCCCCTGTTAACCATGTTTGTTTTCTACATCTGTAACTTTATTTATGTTTTGTAGATAAGTTCATTTGTATTCTTTTTTTAGATTCCAATATAAGTGGTATCATATGATATTTGTCTTTCTCTGACTGACTTCACTCAGCATGATTATTTCTGGCTCCATCCATGTTGCTGTGAATGGCATTATTTTGTTCTTTCTATGGCTAATATTCCATTGTATATATGTACCACTTGTTTTCTATCCATTCCTCTGTTGATGGACATTTAGGTTGCTTCCATGTTCTGGCTATTGTACATAGTGCTACAGTGAACATTGGGGTGCATATATCTTTTCAAATGATGATTTTCTCTGGATATATGCCCAAGAGTTGGATTGCTGGATCATATGGTAGTTCTATTTTTAGTTTTTTACAGAATATCCATACTGTTCTCCATAGTGGCTGCACTAATTTATGTTCCCACCAACAGTGTAGGAGGGTTCCCTTTTCTCCACATCCTCCTCAGCATTTAATAAAAAAGCATATTGGTTGCCCCTAAAACATCTGGTAAGCCAAGATTTGAAAAGCTAGCTACCTCGGGGAGTATTTATTTTCTCCTCACACTCCTGAAATAGATAATACTGATAAAAGAGACCAAAAGAATTGTCCCATGCCACAAAGCCCTTGCAAGTGTAAAAACAGGGACACGTACTTCCCCAAGTAAGTGTGCATTTAATGATAGGTCCCTGCCATAAAAATAAAATGAAAGAAAGGAAATAATCTTACTTCCATAAGTGTCACTCAAAGCCATAAGATATTCATCATAAACCTTATAGCCTGTAATCTGGAGAGAACTGAAATTCAACTTCAAGAACAAAATGAGTTGTTTTACTTGATCTAGAAAGGGAAATCTTGAAAGAGAAAGGACGAAAATGAACCCAATGAATAGATGAACTCCAGCTTTTGTGACTAGATGGCATGTTTTCATTGTATTACGATTTTTAATTGAAAGTCATTCTGACATTCTAATAAAGTGTGAGCTCTTGCTGGACTCTTAAGAAATAACAGAGAGACAAATATATATTTCCATATATGTATATATGGAAATAAAGTGTGCAGTAGAGAGAGAGATGTATGCATTGGGGAATGACTGCTGGAAGAGGTGAGAAGAGGAACGTGGTGTGAGAGGCAAGTGGTTAGAACATCTGAGACAGCGCTGACAGCTATTTTCTTAAGCTCCGCGGCTGCTGCAGGGTGTTGGATGTTAAAGCTGAGGTTGGAAATGAGTTCTAAAACCACAACTCTATTCTCTTTGTCTCAAGCTATGTTCTTTATTTTGAAACATTGAACAGTAAACCCCACATAATTATTATGTCAGCAGGCTCATTTAAGCATTTTGGAGCCAATGAAATTTTGGGGGTAGGGAACAAAACCTAAAAAATAACGGATTGTTTATGGAGGGGACTATCTCACCTCAAAATTATTCTATCATTTGAGATGCACATTATGTGTATAACATGACTTCCACAAGCCAAATTTATACTGAACGTTTAACTCTTTACAAGTGAATTGCTAGGGGATCAGATTTTTGATTTTCAAACGAAATTATTATTGCATGTAGTAGGTCAACTTTTTAATATACTACACCAAAGATACAAATATCCTGATCAATGAAATGAATTGTTTAAAATACTGGACTGTTATTTCTCAGAGCTAAAGTTGAAAATTAAAAAGTCATCTTTTTCATTCTCACCTCTCAACAAAGGTTTCCTTTTATACAAGCAACATTAAAAAAAAAAAATCTGTGTTGGGTTGTCACCAAACTACATACATTTTATTGGTTGATATATATGCCTCAGAGCCACTAACATAAAATTACATTGAGCTTGAAATGGAATCTATTAAATGAACTTTGCTGTACCATAATATGTGCTTCTTGTCCTCAAAATTGAAGATACTTGCATAGGTTGTCAGATTTTTTTCCCAGGGAGTAATTTGGATAATCCACTTATGATTTAATTCCAGAAAGAAATCATTTATAAAACACACCCTTGAGTCCTTAAACCGTTAATAAAGCTTGCTACAGTACACTATATACATCCCAAGTGTAGCCTAAATACCTGGAGAATCTGGCAAGCTGTATAAGAATAGTTAAGCTTAAATCATACCCATATGCTAACATATTTTTTATTACAACGTGAAATGGTTTGGTATCATTCAGGAAAGTGTGTCCATTCTTACAGACTCCATTAAGAATCATCTGACCTCTCCATAAAATCTGTCTCCCAGAGTGGCATATTTAGGCTCCCTTCTCCATTGAAAAATATTCACTGTGAAATTTCATGTGTAAGCAGTAAATTATCAGGACTACACAGTGGAGCAATTTTAGAAATAGCTAATCAAAGCCAATAAATTTCCCATTTGGGTGTGAGTATATGGTTGTGAGATCTAATAAGGGCTGTTGATAGACATTCACTGTCCCAATTTCCTGCTTCATCAGAGCGTGTAACTGAAGTGAAGACTGACATCTTCGTCACCAGTTTCGGACCCGTTTCAGACCATGATATGGTAAGTGACTCTGCAATTTTGGTTTTTCTGGAGTATTTTCTAAATTTAACTTTTGAAAGGAAAAATATGGATTAGGTTTTTAGGAAGTAATTTGCAGTGCCCTGGGTATATCTTTGTGTTTCTCTGTGTGCATAATATGCAATATATCATATATATGTAATATATATATATGTAATATATGTATATATAATATTTACATAATGGAAAATACCCATTTACTTTTCAGGCCAGGCCTGTTTATAGTTATCAACCACTGCAGTCTTCTTTTGTTCCATCACTGAAAATTATTCCTTTGCCTTGGTCTATGTTCTGTGATTCAAATAGTGTGAATTACCTTATATTTTAGTTAGGAGGACATATTGATTGAAGAATGTTTGCTTTCTGGATGGCCAGGACTGTCATAGAATAGCTGTAAACACTGCAATTTCTGAATTATTTTTGGTTAAAAAGGAGAAATGTGTATAAAAGCTGAGCAAATACTTGACCAGAATTAGACTGAGGATGAAATAACACCTGTGGGAAAGGTTCAGCTTCACTGCAAAAGGCAATCATTAAATTATTACCAAGAGTGAGAATAAAATGAATACATACCTGCTCTCTCTTTTCCCAATCCAAATGAACATGATTTTCTCTTCTATCTGATGGGAATTGGTAAGTCTGTAGAGCTCTGCAGATATTATATAATATTTCTGAACTCTTGACAGCCAAACTCCTATAGAAGCAAAAAAGCCTAAAGAGGCCATGAGACACATCATTACAGTTATTTTGAAGATACATTAATTAAATACTATTTTTTGAAATATCTTTTTGTTTACGCCATCTTAAAAGTCTTCTGATTTCCTAATAGCTCAGATGATTCAGAAGAAATATTAGAGAAAATAACAGTTTAGACTAGCATTTCCCAAAGTGTGGAAATTCACAAGGCACCCAGATTGGCAGGGCTAGAGCTCTGACCAGTCCCGAGGTAAGGTAAACTGCTGAACTGCATTTAATCTAGTGTGTTCCAATCATATTTGCCCGAAACCCTTTTCTTCAAGTGATGCTTGTTGACATTCTGTGACTCAATCATTGGGAAATGCTGACTTAGGATAATTAGATTTTGTTTTTGTTTAGTCTCAGTCATGCCCAACTCTCTTGCTACTCTATGGACTGTAGACCACCAGGCATCTCTGGCCATGGGATTTCCCAAGCAAGAATACTGGAGTAGATTGCCATTTCCTTCTCCAGGGGATCTTCCCAACCCAGGGATTGAACCCACATCTCCAGCATTGACAAGTGGATTCTTTACCACTGAGCCACCAGTGAAGCCCCAGGATAATTAGATGCTTTACACCTAAGACAGGTTATGAATGTAACCTGTACAGATTAGAGTCAGTGGAGCATAGAAGAGATAGCAGAGTGGTAGGTAAGAATACAAATTTCTGAACCAGAATGCCTGGGTTTATAATACCAGTCTTTTTACTAGATAAGAGTATATCTGTCCTTGGGGAAATTACTTAATATGTCTCTTGCCTCAGCTTATTCATGTGTGAAATGGGAGTAATAATAATAATACCTCATGGAGTTATCACAAGTATTAAATGAATTAATACATGAAAAGCACTTAAAAATCATTGGTATATCCTAGGCACTCAATAAATGTCAACCACTATCACTATGTAAGAAAAAGAAATATCAAAGTTAGCCAAAATGGTGGATTTATTCCTCTGGTAATTCATTTAGCCATTATGGTCAGTCTGTAGACCACTTTATTGAAATACTGTGCAATACAATAATTTTCACAAACTTGATTGTGGTCTGAAAACTATTGTGATTCTCCCACATTGCAACTCAATCTTCCCACAAAACTATTATTCTCTCATGCTACTTTTCTAATTAAGAAACTTTAATATATCCCAGTTCAGTTTAAGGTCAAATTTAAGCTCCTCTGCCTGTATCCCAGAATAACCATACATGATTTTACCACTCGTCCTCACTTGTTCCCATGGACTATTTAGTGATTTGCATAAGTATTACTTTCTGTGAGGCATACCCTTGGGGGCTAGAATTTCTGATTCTAGGATTCAGCCTTGCTGAATTCAAATTCATCACTGACAGCAGAGTGACATTGGAGCAAATCAATCTTGTAAGGCTCAAAACCTCTAAAGTTGATATATTATCATAGTTACCTATCCTTGTAAGACTTCAACAACAACAGCATCCTTGTAGGACTGTTAGGAATTTTAAATGAGATACATAAATAAGGGTCTATCGATAGTGCTCAATAAATAGTAACTATTATTATTTTTTGTCTCTGATACCCTTATAATGGCATGCACCCTTTGTAGAAATTTCCTTTAATCTCTATCCATTTAAATTTTGTATTTCCCCAAAAATCCAAATCAAGACCCAAATGCATGATGAAAACTTTTCTTTTATTCACCCAATAACAAATTAACTTTCCCTTTCTGCATTCAATCATATTTATTGACTTTAAAATACAATTTAGCTTTTGGTCTCATATATAACATTGTTTTGTTAAGTTACTTATCTTATATTAGTATCTTATTTTCCTAAAGTGATGCCAAATGACATAAAGGCAAGCTTGTTTCACATCTCTTATACTATCAAAGCATTGCTGTTTTACAATAAGTGTTTAATTTCTACTTACTTGGTAAAGGTTTATGAGTCTACATTAACTTTTAAAAATTAAGATATTCTGGGACTCAGTAAATAACACCCTCTTTCCTACCTGAGTTCTGATTGTTTTGATAAATAAGATAGCAAAGGACATGAAAAAGGAGGATATCATCTTTATTACTAATAATGGTGATATTCTAGAAGGTGGCTTATATCTGCAGACAAGTGGTTTCCAGAGTAAACACCAGGGTCAGCCAGAGTAACCCACCCAATCAGCAGGCAGTGTTGGCTTCCTTCTGCAAGAGTGGGGACTGTTCACGTAAAACGTGTAGCATGGAGGAACACAGTAGCATTTGTGAGTCTAAAATGGAGAAGCAACAAAAATGGAGAAGACAAGAGGAAGTTGCTGAGATAGACAAGATTAATTTCTCTTTCTAAATTCTTCTGTCGAGTTAAATTACTTGTCCTCTCTCCCCTCTCTGAATAGAAGAGTGTGAGAGAAAGGAGAACTTTCAGAAGTTTTACACTGGTGAAGCTTTCTTCTCATAGATGGAACACCACGAGAGGGGATAAAGGATTACAAATAGTTCACACTAATAAAGATATTACTCCTCCTCCTAATAATAATAAGGCTGTGTGTTTAGTTGCTCAGTCGTGTCTGACTCTTGGTGACCTCATGGACTGTGGCTCACCAGGCTCCTCTGTCCATGGGATTCTCCAGGCAAGAATACTGGAGTGGGTTGCCATGCCTTCCTCCAGAGGATCTTCCTGACCCAGGGATTGAACCCAGGTCTCTTACATTGCAGGTGGATTCTTTACTGTTTGAGCCATCAGGGAAGCCCAATAATAATATGACTATTCTCTATCTCTGGCACCTAGCATGATGTCTCAGGAAGAGTAGATGCTCAATAGAAATTATTAAGGGACAGTGCCCAAATAAAGCCATAAACAGTCAAGCACTTTTCTCTTGGAAAATATTTTGCATGAACAGTAATGTCTTTTCTCTTAGACAAAAGATTCTCACTAGGATTTTGGATACACTATTAACCCTAAGATTACCATAAATTACTTTTTACAAATGGCCTTTGGTCAATAATCAGGTAAGAAGAAGGGACCAGAGTCTAAACCAGTGACACTGTTTTGCCTAAAACTCTTAAATAAGCCAATATTTGAATTGTTCTGTCACAGAAGCAAATTATCCATAAGTATGCAACTGATTTCCTAAGTAACTAGTGGAAACTGTACCTAACCACTTTGAGAAGATTAATATTTAAACTACATTATGGGAAAATTATCCATAAGAAAGAGTGGAATGATTTACAGGGTAGCAAAATTAAAAGGCAGAATGACAAAGCTATTTTTCAAGACAGGAAATATAGTTTTTAAACTAAGTACTAATAAAGAACTAAATAATAATAACCATAACAAACACTATCGAATGCTTATGTTAGGCACTGTGCTAAGGGTTTTATAGATCATATATCTTTTAATCCCCATGCCAAAATTTTTGCTACATGTTATTATTATCCACATTTTCCAGAGCAGAAAAGTAACCCAGCTAGGTAGCAACTTAAACTCAGGCTGTCTGTCCTTAGAGATTCCACAGATCCCAAAGTATCTGACTTCATCTAGAATAGAAAACAAAATTAGGACAACTCCTTAACTTTATTTTAAAAACCATTAATTGGCAATCAAACTGCACATTCCCATGGCACTAGGTTCTGACAAAAATATCCGGGCAGCACAATCAGAAAGCCCTGTTTTCCATAGTGCTTAAAATGTATTAAATCACAGCACACACAGATGGTAATAAATTGTGCAAGTAGGAACACTTCAGTACAATATTTATTTAGAAACATAACGGATGTTGTATCCCTGTCTTCAGAATAAGGCTCATATTCTCCAGGGACCTGCTGTATTGAAAAGGGGAACTGGGAGAGAATTTTCGCTTGAATGGTGGAGGCTGGAACACTGAACCCTGAAGGAAGTATTCACCAACACTTATTTGTTCAGACACACTTCTGTGGAGTCTTCTCTTTTGCCTTCTGTTTTTGTTTTACTTAGTTATGACCACTTTCTCACTTTCTTCATTTCCTGTCCTACCACCCTTCCAAAGAAATAGCACTTTTTCATTCCCTGATACCTTGAAATCTAATACAAATTTGTGCTGAAAGGAAAACAAAATGGAAGACCAATAGTAACTTTTAACGTTTACTGAGAACTTCTGTGCTCTAGAACTTCTTGCAAGTTTTTCACTTGTGTTGGCTCACTTCTGACCACAGGCAAGTGGAATGAGTATTGCAATGATCCCTACTTTATTGGTAGCCAAGGGCGTTAGAGTAAATAAGAAAATTGCCTAAGGCCATTCTTCTGGAAGAAGGACAATTCAGTTCTAGTTAGCAGATTTATAATTTACATTTGTAAGCTTTATGCCATGGCTCTTCCTTCTTCTTGTTCTGACTTCCTAAAGAAGGAGCTCTGGCACATCTTGGTCTAGTGAATTTCGACCGGGGGAGAGGTCGGGCTGTACAAGTAGCGACTGGGAGCTGCCTGCAGCCACCATGGCAATATTGCAGGGGCCATTCCCAAAACATGGGAAAACAAATATTTCATCCTTGATTAGGCAAGGAGTGTTCACGATCAACTGCTTTCATATCAGTTTTAATTTCTACTTTTAAGAGAGGGAAACATAAAAATTAAAGCTTATTTAATTTTGCTCTTTGTGCATGTGTATGCATGTGTGTGCATATGCATGCTTGTGTAACCAGAATGATATTTGAAGAGAGAATATCTTAAATGAATTTGGGATTTCATTGTCCATCATTAACACAGGGAAATAAGGCTAGCTTTAAATATGTTAAACTATAAGCCTTAGGAGCTTGGCAGGTTTTGACATTTTTTTGAATCTTAGCCTTTGGGATATATCTTGTCAAAGACTTGATGATAAATATATTTTATCTTATAGGTAACATTTATTTTATATTCAAAAATCTCCTTGGAGCAAGCAAACAAGCGAACAAATGTTTTAGATTCATAGTAATATGGTCAGCTTAGACATCCGTGGAGCCTTGATTTACAAATGCCCCTTGCCTCCACTGTTGACCAGGCTAAAATTTTGCAGCCTAATAAAGTATAGAGCTTATGTGACTGACTCCTGAGTAATAGACATAGATAACATCATTGTCATAGCCCTGACTTACAAGTTTGTCTGTTGTCCAGAGACGAGAACATGCACAGCCCAGACTAAACCCATCCATTCTGCTTCCCTGGCAAGCACTCCTACTCTGGATCCCTTCCTGATGCAATCCACAGGCACTCTCCTCATTTCTCTCCGCATGAAAAACACTATTCTAAGCCCATCCTACTCCTCCACGAGTTTCTCCTATAGCTTCCAAGTCTAAACAGTTTCTTCCTCTGTCAAATTTAACAGATGCTTAACACATGTTTCTAAGTAAATTCCTACGTCACATATCCCAGTGCTTCTCATCTGACACTTCCAGACAGAAAAAACAGAGTAACTTCTCTTGCCTGCAAAGACAGACTGGTGTCATGTTACACTTTTTTTATTTCTATTTCAATCAGCATTTACCACTATGCCTGGTGCATTACAGACTTTGTTGTTGTTCTTTAGTGGCTAAGTCATGTCCAACTCTTTTGGGACCGCATGGACTGTAACTCACCAGACTCCTCTGGAAAGTCATGGGACTTTCCAGGCAAGAATACTAAAGTGGGTTGCCATTTTCTTCTCCAGAGGATCTTCCTAACCCAGGGATCGAACCGTGTCTCCTGCATTGGCAGGTGGATCCTTTACCACTGAGCCACCAGGAAAGCCCCTCATTATAGACTAACCAATAATAATGTTTACTTGATCAGTAAGGACTCAGCAATGCCAACTAGTGCTCTGAAAATTTTCATTCAAACTTTACCCAATTTTGCATTAACCCTCGGAAAGAAAGACGTAGTAAAATTCATGCACAAAAAGCCTGAACATAGACACTGTTTATTTTACATGCCCTAAAGACAACATGTATAAGATTAAAAAAAAGAAAAAAAAAAAACAGCAGCTTTCTGATACATCAGGGTTTAGGGGTTTAGGAAAATGGAGCATGATGTTTTTAAGTGAGTTTTCCTTCCAGTTGGGAGCATTCTAAGATTAATGGAGAATATAGTAGTCTTTATTTCAAACCACTGAGTTCCAATTTTAGTGTCAGTGTAGCAAGCCCTGCAAGAAAGATTGATATTATTACCACTTTCAATTTTAGGAGCTGGTAAATCTCATTGCTTGTTTGCAGATTGGCAGACGTTTGTCTCTAGGTATTGCCATGAGGAATGTTGCGTTTATTCAAATAAATAGATTCGCTGGCTATGAATGATGAAGAGCTTCACACCATTTCTCATGTGTCTCATACACATCAGTTTAGTTCAGTCGCTCAGTCGTGCCCGACTCTTTGCGACCCCATGGACTACAGCACGCCAGGCCTCCCTGTCCATCGCTCACTCCTGGAGTTTACTCAAACTCATGTCCATTGAATCAGTGATGCTATCCAACCATCTCATCCTCGGTTGTCCCCTTCTTCTCCTGCCTTCAATCTTTTCCAGCATCAGGGTCTTTTCAAATGAGTCAGTTCTTCCCATCAGGTGTCCAAAGTATTGGAGTTTCAGCTGAAACTCATACACATATATACTCACAAAAACACACTCACACACCTGCATGCTTGGAATTCTTTTCTCTCTTTTTTTTTTTGGGGGAAAAGATGCAAATTACCATTGAAATGGATTTCTTATTTTCATAATCTTCTTCATTGTGTAGAACTGAATGTCTGTATACATTATTTGTAGGGGAAAATGTTTACTTAGCCAAAAAAAAAATGTTTACTTAGCCAAAAAGAAGATTATTTCAACATTAGCATCATGGATGTCTTGGGACTGGGGTTTTCAGAGACCATAAGAGGGTTCCTAGAATGTTATACTCTATTTTTAGAACTAAAATTGTCTAATTTAAACATTTTCATGTATGTAATAACCTGTAACATGAGTTCTGTTTTTATTTGCAATATATTCTGTCCCTTTGAGTACTGGTATAATGGAGGTGGGGTGGAAATAAGGTACTAAGTTCCTTTCACATATCTGAGAAGATATTCAGCAGAATTTTTCTGACAAAATAATATTTGACATTTTAGTTATTTTTAAAGTGATTATGCCAACCAAGGATTCACCTGACACCAATAGGTTCAAGCCACCACAAATTTACTTGTAGAAATATCATCCAGCTCGTGTTTTGCTTCTAAAGTGTGAAAAAGGATGCATTGTCTTTATAAGACATTTGCATTACAAAATACAGCACAGTGAACTCTTTGCCATTTTCCCAAATTACCTAGGAATATACAATAGATGTATTTTTCCGTCAAAGCTGGAAGGATGAAAGGTTAAAATTTAAAGGACCTATGACAGTACTCCGATTAAATAACCTAATGGCAAGTAAAATCTGGACTCCGGATACCTTTTTCCACAATGGAAAGAAGTCGGTGGCACACAACATGACCATGCCGAACAAGCTCCTGCGCATCACAGAGGATGGCACTTTGCTGTACACCATGAGGTAAGGAGGACTGCGCTTTCCCCATGAATTTTTCTAGACCTTCTCTTCCACATGTAGGTTAACATCACGCTGATGGGCCCGTGTAGAGCATCTGGTTTCCTGTCCTCCCTGTTTTTCAAGTTTAATACTTACTCTACTATGAACACTAAACAGGCTGAAATATTATGCAAGTCGAAGTGTTAAGTAAAATGATTAGACAAAAATGAAGAAAATATTTACAATGTATATTAACTAATGCAATATATAGCTCCAACATATTCTAATTCAATAGAGGGACTTCTCTCTACTATTACTTCATGACTTCCTGCCTTACAGTAAGGTGTAGATTAAATTTTTAGAAGCTATCTTCTATATGTATCTGAAAATGTTTCTATTTGAAAAGAAGTGGGGAAAAAAACAGAAAATAGAAAAAGTTCAAAATTTTTAAACATAAATTCATGTGGCAGTATACATATTGAAGAAGTGTATGAATTCACAATGATGTTGTTAATGAGAAAGAATATAAATATTACTAATTTTGCTTAAACTGAAGACTACATGTATATTTTTACTTTATAAATATTTCCCCCATTTTGAGATTACTGGACAGCTCAGCATGTGAACCAATCATTCATTTACGGTTAGATGAAAGAAGTATGAATCAAAAAAAAGTTTTGAATATTTTTAGATAAAATTTTTTTTTTATTTATGAGAAACTCATTGAGGACTCATAAATGAGTACTTATTCTTAAAGGCAGCTGTTATTTCATATCCAAATGACTTGTTGAAATGTTGTTTCTGTAGATCTGGCCAGCACTTGCTAATTTAGGCCATTCAGTTATTCCTTTGGTATGAAAAGGTAATGAAGGGAATGCCTCAACTTGGAGGATTCTGTTTAGAATGAAAGTAGAGTGATACTTTGCCTTTAGAGAAAGCTTCCAAAATTCCTAGCTTTTTATACCCAAATATCCAAATAAGAAACAAAGAAAACATGCTTCAGGTGCCACTGGAGATAGATGTTGGACTCAACTAGTAAATATGTAATGGGACTGAAAGAATGAAAATTCAGAAAAGAGAGAAAGAAAATAGAGGATCAGTGGACAGGTATGTTGAGAACTTTCCAGATCATCCAAGCAGGATCTGTTTATATTTGAAATTTGAAATATGTTTCTCTTGTTAAATATCCTACACTTGTTTTTGAGCCCAAATCTAGCGTGTATTTCTACTAGCTGGCAGTTACCTGAGGAGGGATTTGCACAGACTAAGAAGTTTATCTATTAAAGGTTCCTGATGTATCTAACATTCTTCATCAGGAACTAACATAATCCCCTTCTCTGAAATGTCTCACCACCTTTGCTAATTTGTTACCACTTTCCTAATAGTTTGTCCTAAGGATATGAGTTTAGTTATTAATTTACATGTTTCATATTTACTTTAATTAATATTATAATGACTTCGTGATTTTACTGGTTACAAAGACACCTTATCACATTTCTTGAGTTACCTAATAATATAGATAAATATATTTTCTGAAACTTATGTGAGGAATTTGGGTACAAATTTTCCATAGTTCCAGCAAATGAGATCAAATATATTTCAGTGAATTCCTTTCCTGACTACCCTTTTAAAACATAAATAGAATTCATGTTCCCAGAACACAGGGACTAAAAAGAAGTTCTGCAGAGTCCTGGCTTCCGTTAGGCAGTGGATTTGTAAATAAAACTAAACAGTTGGAATAGAGTGAAATGACAGATAAAGGAGTCTAAATGACTCTAAGCTTCCCAAAGTCTGAGGACAGTTCCTCCCTCACATATCCCTTTGTTGTTTAATGCATTTGGTGCTATTTTAGGGAGTGAAGTGGGGAACTAGATGGTCACAGAGAACAGCGTTGAAATAGACATTACCACATGTAAAATATATAGCCCGTGGGAATTTCCTGTATGATGCAGGGAGCTCAGGCCCCAGTGCTGTGTGTAATTCTTTTCACATCTTTTGATTATTAACAGCTCAGTATGACACTGCTGTTTGTGCTCTTCTTTCTTGCTTTCTTAATATATTTTCTCTAGTTAATAACATCCCAGTCATATTTATCAGAAAGTATCTAATCTACCCTATATTTCTGTTAATTTCTAAGACTGACGGTGAGAGCTGAGTGTCCAATGCATTTGGAGGATTTCCCTATGGATGCCCATGCCTGCCCTCTAAAATTTGGAAGCTGTGAGTAAATTTATTTTATTTTTGATTCTTATGAGAGCATGTCTTTAAGCAAGCAACCTCCAATTCATTATGAACGTTAGAGAGACAGATAAAGAGTATCAAGAAAACTTAAATAGTGATTTATTGCAAGTGTTTTCTATAAGTAACCATCTTTTACTTCACTTTTTAATATCCTTTCAGGAAGGGGTTATTCCCCATCTCTAGACTAGAAAGAATAAATTTTACTATTTAGTGGAAAAATTTCCATTTTTTTTCAAGTTATATTCATAGAAAACCAAATGAAGTATGGATGTTTATGCCTCATAGATATCATCTTCTTTCCAAAAAATGTTGGTCACTGTGTTTATTTTATATCATTACTGACATTTGTTTAGTCCTAATAATTCAACTTGTTTATCAGTTGGAAATATTGGTAGATAGTAAAGGACAATAATTAGATTTTCTTAATAATGAAGCCTTAACCTAAGGATGATGCCAGAAAAGAAGTTAATTATAGTCTTAAAACAGTTTTAGCTCTGTTTGGATAGCTCATGAAATTTACTTACATATTATTGCTTCTGAAGACATCTTAGATAAATTCACTTTGTAATAACTTTCAAGGTTTCTACATCTTTAAAATATGCAGGCACGCATTAGAGAAGCCTGGAGAACAGTGGCCAGCCGGTTAGGCTCTCTGGTCTTCCCTTTTTCCTCCTTTTGACTAGCGTGCATGCATAAAGTGACGAAGAATAATGTATTCCTGGTTTCTGCAGGGGAGTTACATATAAGGACTGACTCAACTTCTGGACTAACCTAACCAGCTTTCTGTTCTCACTAGTCAGGCAATCTGAGCAACTATTTTGGTGAAGATATGATTCATAGAAGAAAAATAGTGGTAGTGTAGGAAGACAGCTAGCAAAGAAAATAGCAAAGGGCCTTCAGTCTCCTAACAGTACTAATCATGGAGAGACAACTTTCTCTATTTATAAATCTCATTCTATACTAAAACCCAAGGATAAACTACCTACTTCAAAAACTGTCAGCTACACAGGCTGTTGGTGATAACTATTCCCCCTCAATCCTTTTCCGAATGTAATGTATGTTCTATGCCATGACCTATTACATTTTTTTTCTGATTACCAGTTCCATTTTTAATGATACTATTTTGTATTATGTGTTACTTATATGCCAGGCAATGTATTAAATATTTGTATATTAATCAACTCAGCTAATCCACAAAATAACCTTATAGTTCAAGATATCACAAAATCAGTACTCTTTTTGCCTGAAATGGTTCTGATTTATATCTAAAATCCTAGTATAACTACCAAATAGTGTCCCCTTTTGCTTTCAGAGATATCTTGTTTTAGACATTTAACTATATGTTTAGTATATTAATCAGGAATACTTTAAAGCAGTGAGCGTAGCTTAAAAAAAGGAGTCTAAATTTTCATACAAGATATATGAAGGTAAATGATTATTGGTTAATTGCTGGTTAATTTAGCATCTTAACAAGGATGATGTTTTAAGATATTCTTAGACGTTCTTCCTGATGACAAGATGTTTGCTGCTACTACAGCCATTGGCTCCACTTTCAAAATAAAGAAAAATAGGGAGCAGAGAAGAAAGGAGTAGTGCCTGTATCAAAAAAAAACTTTCCCTAAAATCCTAACAGACATCTTCTCACATCTCATTAATCAAAGCTGTGTCACATGACCAATGCTAAATACAAAGGAGGCTAGAGAAACAAGGCACATATAATTAGCCACATTGTCATCCTGAAGAAAATGGATAGTGAGTGGAACACAAATAGTGTCTTATATAAGAAAACTGAAATTTAAAGGCACATAAGTAAGCTGTTTTCTACCTCAGAGCCTTGGCATATGCTCTTTTCTCTGTCATGGTACTTTTCCCTTGTTTCTTAGCATGATTGGTTTTATTTAGCCCTTATATCTCAGTGTAAATATTAGTTTCTAGGGCCTTCTGTGAAGTCCTTTTCAAAATGTGTATATAGTCCCATCAGTCTTCTTGATCATAATACACATTTATTTTATACCATTTATCACCAAGATAATTGTTAGTTTTAACATTGTTACTATCTGGAGACTGTAAACTCTTTAAGGGCAAAATCTATTTTGTTCTGCATTTTCTAGCATTAGAGCCTAATATAATGTAGGTGCTCAGGAAGTATTTATTGAATGGGTAAAGAATATAATCAGGTTTTAAGTATTTATTCAGTATTTAAGCCTCAAAAAAAAAAAAAAAGAGAGTTTAGGGACTGTGGGGATTTAAACCTCAACAGAAGAGACATACATTGAAGAGCAGGCTCAGATGGCATATGCTTGGTGCGAAAGAGGACCACGGCGAATTGCTGTACCTGCCAGTGGTGTGGGAAATGGCAATGGTTGTACACTTATTGTATAGTCATTTCTCTAACCTGAACTAACCAGCTTATTTCAGAAATGAAGAAGTTAAAGCAAAAGTGATCTGGAAATGTTTTGACTCAATTTTTAAAGGAAACATCTTGCCAAAATCTCAGAGAAGAGAATAAGGAAGAGATAAGCAAGATGATTTTGTGATAATTTATTAAAGCACTATGTAGTAAATGTTTTTAAAGTATCTGAAGTAGCTTCATGCATATGTTGATAAGAACCAAACTTGGAAATGCAAGATGTCTTCTTTACTACTCTCCATGAGATTCTGAATATCAGTGCTACCTTACACTTTCTGCTTGTTAGGGATAACACCCTTTGTATAAGGTCAGATAACTCGAAGATAGTATACAGAGGCAGCTGACATCTTTTAACTGCTTTCTGAGGAATATACAGTATAATGCTTTGATGCAAGGCTTCCCTGTCCTTCACTATCTCCCTGACTTTGCTCAAACTCATGTCCATTGAATCAGTGATGCCATCCAATCATCTCATCCTCCTGCCCTCAATCCTTCCCAATATCAAGGTCTTTTCCAATGAGTCAGCTCTTCACATTAGGTGACCAAAGTATTGGGGTTCCAGCTTCAGCACCAGTCCTTACAATGGATATTTAGGGTCAATTTCCTGTAAGATTGACTGGCTTGATCTCCTTGCTGTCTAAGGGACTCTCAAGAGTCTTCTCCAGCACCACAGTTCAAAAGCATTAATTCTTCTGCACTCACTTTCTTTATGGTCCAACTCTCACATCCATACATGACTACTGGAAAAACTGTAGCTTTTGTTTTACCTTTTGGTTTTTCGCCCTTGAGGCATGCAGAGTCTTAGCTCCCTGATCAGGGATCAAACCCTCACCCCATGCATTGGAAGGCGAAGTCTGAACCACTGGACCCACCACGGTAGTCCCTTCTCCTATCATTAAAAAATTTTTTTTCTTATCTACTGATTTATTTGAAATGTGAGCTTAACAGTTCTGACAAAGTGGCTGAAGACTTTCTAATCTTTTCTTTAGGCTGAAGAGTGTCAACTCAAAAAAGTTTTTATAGGTCCTACTTCTCAGATACTGACACAAAGGATTAATAAGATGTATCACCTATTGTGGAGCATTAGGTTGAGGCTTTAGGTGTATCTGTCTTCTATATTTAAAACAAGAAATTTCATCATGTGAATTTACTCTACAGTTTGGAAGATTTCTATTGAGAGATAAACGCAATGAGTAACCACCACTTTCACAACAATAGCATATTTGTGGTGGATTTCATACACAATGGAGTTTCTAAGAAATTGCAAGGAATGAGATACTGAATCATTGGATATAAGTTGATAGTGACACTTTTTATTTCCCTCTTCAACTATAGTAGCAGCCCATTGGCAACACATGACAAAGTATAAAAAGATAGATCTAGGCACTGTTGCTAACGATAGTGCAATAAAGGCACAAGAGCTCTAATTTGTCAAGGAAGGACACAGGTTTAGAATAGGCTTCATCATTACTTACATGACCACCAATTATCTTTGCTTAGCTTTTGAGCAGATAGTAGAGATTTTTTCTCTAGAAAATTATTGACAGCAGTGGAGTAGAATGAATAGCGTTCTATATTCTTATATTGGTTATCCCACTAAGTAACTGTGGTGGTTTAGTCTGGTTTTCCCGGAAATTAACTGTGGTAGTGATTTAGTCTCTTAAGTTGTGTCCTACTCTGCAATGCCATGGACTATAGCCCACCAGGCTCCTCTGTCCATGGGGTTTTCCAGGCAAGAATACTGGAGTGGGTTGCCATTTCCTTCTGCACGGGATCTTCCTGACCTAGGGATTGAACCCAAGTCTCCTGTGTCTTCTGCTTGGCAGGCAGATTCTTTATCACTGAGCCCCTTAAACAAAAGGATATAAACAATGTGACTCTAAAGTTTTTCCACATAAACATTCAATGATTCCAGGTACCATTAGCCCAGTATGTCCTCTTTGGTAAGACCTTTCCATTTGACAAACAAGAGTTTGTCAAGAGTGCCAAAACATATGGACCATTTTCCATTCTTCCCTTTTAGATGCTTATACAAGAGCAGAAGTTGTTTATGAGTGGACCAGAGAGCCAGCACGCTCAGTGGTTGTAGCTGAAGATGGGTCACGCCTAAACCAGTATGATCTTCTTGGACAAACAGTAGATTCTGGAATTGTTCAGTCTAGTACAGGTAAGTGCTATTTGGGAACTTGAGATTGGGAAGAAGGAGCCAAAAAACTTTTTGTAGAAACTTACAAATTCAGTTAAGTCCTTCAATAACAGAAGTATGGAGAGTGAAAAATTACACTAAACTGGGGAACAGTTATGCTGGGAACTAGTGTAACCTCTATAGACCTGTGATCTTGAATTTGACATGTCATGCCTTTTGATCTCTGGTTTTTCATTTGTTTGTTTGTTTGTTTACAATATAAAGAAGTGGTTCTGTGTGATCAGGGTAGCACTGTATTTAGATATGTGAACTCTTAGAGAAGAATATATGGGTTGAATACTTCTCCAAGTTGCCAGTTAATTGTGGTCACCTCATAGGGTTGTTGGAAGGAATAAATTACATCCATAAAGAGTAAATTATCACACTTTGGGCACATAAAAAACTCTTAATAAATGTTAGCTATTAATATCATCTACGACCCTTTTATTGTCATGATTCAATAAACCTTGGTAAATTTATAGCAGCAGTCATTACACATAGGATGGCAAAACACCTTCCCCACCTCACTTCCTCCACACCTAACTTCATTTGTATCTCTAGCCAGGAAACTTCCCCAGCTAAACCCTACACTGATCACTCTATTTTGGAATTAAAAGTGGATGGACCTCCATCTTTCTCGGTGTTGTAACTGTTTTACCAATGAAATACTCATAATTAGATCAGATTTTCTATCAAGCAGTCAAATCCAAAATTTTAAACTTTTGAAGTTTCAAGAAATAATGAGTTTAGTTATTCAGGTATCCCTTTTGTGACTAACTGATATGTGATCATCAGTTCAGTTCAGTTCAGTCACTCAGTCATGTCCGACTCTTTGCGACCCCATGAATCGCAGCACGCCAGGCCTCCCTGTCCATCACCAACTCCGGGAGTTCACTCAAACATAGGGCCAGATAATTACTGATAAAATTTGTATCCTGAAAATTAGGAAAACTTACTCCCTCAATCCCAATATTTTAAATTATGTTCAATTACTAAAAGCTTAGCAAGGGTCAACAATTTTACAACTGTCTTAATTTTGAAATTCATTCATTAACTTTGATTTGTAATTTCTAAAAAAAAAAAAGTAAAATGATAAGTAAGGGTAGAATTGCTCTTTATCTCAGAAAAATTTTTCTCTTAAATTTCAAACTTTATATTAGGACCATGGTCATAATCTGATCGTTCTAAATTCAAGTGATAGGTCAATATATCTTACTCTGATTATTGGATAACTGCTGCTTAACAGGACTTAATCTTTTGCTCACTTTATAGCATCCTTGGTTATTCTAGAAGTTGAAACATTTATGTTTCTTGTTTTGGAAAATGAGAAGATTGTTCTCCACTGTGCTTTACCTACCTGAGAAATGCACTCGGCATAATGGGAATGTGTCAGGCTTTGCAGTGAGAAACATGTGGGCTCGAGTCCTAGTCCTGCCACTCAGAAGCCTGGTGGCACTGAGAAGTTCATTTATCTAATTAGAAACTCTTCTCTTCTAAGGATGGGGAGCCTCTAATTTTGTATTAAAAATAAGATAATATAAAATGTTAAGCAGAACGTTATACAGTAGATGCTCAAAATGGTATGCTGTCATTGTTGTTATTGTCCTGAAGATATCCCAGAACGTGCAAAATAGTGAAAATTATTTTTTTCTCACCAAATTATATTGGAAAAGATACTAAAATGAGCAGTGTTTACTTTTAAACATTGAATGCTGTAATTGCCTGGATATTGTGACAGACACTACAGTCAATGATAGACAAGACACATATCTTGCTTTCATAAAATCTGAAGTCTAAGGGAAGACAAACACATAAACTATAATTATCAAAATGGGTGTTAAGTGCTGTGATTAACATTTTTGGGAGGGCAAGTCCCTGCCTGTCTTCTGTGTCCCTATGATTTACTATAGTAGCTGAAACAGAAGAGGTATCAAGTAAATATTTTTGATCTAATGAATAAAAAGTTAGTGAATCCAGCCTGAGATGATCAAGGAAGGATTGCTTCAGGGGTTGACTTTCATTTTGTTAATATGCATTTGTTGGGAGTCAAATAATCGCTGTTCTAAGCCAAGGCATTCAGAATAATAGACCTAGAACTTCCCCTCAAGATATTCTCTCCCTACTGTCATTAGAATGGAGGTTGGATGATGTCCAGGAAATAGTATTTCAAGGGCAGTAGCAATAGGACAAGTATATATGAAGGTTGTTGGGAGGAAGGGCTGCTTCCACTCTATTCTAGTGCCAATCACCTTAACACAGCATAGGATCCCTCTTCATGCTCTAGTTCTATATCTGCAAAATAAATGACTTAGTCCGATGAACTTGGAGACCTTTCCCCTTCTGGTTTTCTAAGCCAGCCTACCTACATTCTTGTTACTCAGAAAAGATACAGAGTCACAAAAGGACACCAGGGGAGAAAGAAGGGTCCAATTCACCACCACCAAGCTGCTGGACCTCATAAGTTAGGTCCATTAAAAGTCATCGTTGTGTGTTGGAGCAGCAAGTTTATCTGTACAAAGTAAGAGCTTGTCCTTTTCATTTCTATAGCATATGGAGGGAGGGGGAGGAGAATAATGAGCACATTCAAACTTAGTTTGATGTATGTTTTCAGCTCCACAATAAAACCCTGAACTACACTTCCTTTGGTTCTATATTTGCTCCCCAAAAATCCACCTTAAAAGATTTCCGTGGGAAGAAACAAAGATCTTTTGTGAGGCCTTCAATCCCACATTCACATCTACTATGAGGCAGCTTACGGCTTTGAGCTTGGTACCATAAAACATGGATGACAGCACACTTGGAGAGGTCTGTTATGGGCTCTCATGTCCTTGTAATAGGAGGCCAGACACAGTCACCCACACAGTGGAAGCGGGCTAAACACAAAGTTCCCTGGATATGATCAGCTATAAACTTGAAGCCTCGAGAATGCAAAGATCATGGCAAACCAAATGCACAGATAATCTAGTAGCTTAGTTTCTTCCCACTAGTCCTTTTCATAATTGATTGTATTTAGCAAAATGGACCAATTTGAATGTCCATTAATAAAAGTGTCATTAGGGCAGCAGTCAGTTTTTTACTAAGAGAAAGAGCAGGGAGCTGATACTTGCCATGTTGCACACAGCTATGAATGTTGCATCCTTGACATGATTTCAATTTTTGTCACAGTATCCACTGCTACTGGGCCTCTCAGGTGACTCAGTGGTGAAGACTCTGCCCAGCCAATGCAGGAGACATGGATTCAATCCCTGAGTTGGGAAGATCCCCTGGAGAAGGAGATGGCAACCCACTCTAGTATTCTTGCCTGGGAAATCCCATAGACAGAGGAGCCTGATGGGCTATAGTCCATGGGGTCACAAAAAGTCAGACACGAATGAGCAACTAAACAACTACAACATGGAGCCTTGAAAACATTAAGATAAAAGACATTGAGTGTTATTGTCTCCCTGTTTCTGCCAGAAGACGAGGAAGGGTGACAGATAAGTGCACATACAATGAGAATGAGCAGCTTCTGCAACCTTAAAATTCTCTGTGAGGAGAGAAGCAATTCAGGTCACCTTCTGGAAGGTGTTGCACAACCAGCTCACACATGAACACACACTCAAAACACTACCACTGACCTCTTTCATGTTAAATGCCTCTAGATCACTTCAGTGCCATAGGAGGGAAAATACGAGGCTCAGTCTAACACTTGTATTTGTTTCAGTGCAAACATATTAGAAAGACAGTCCCTTCATTGGCATCTGCCATCAGTTTGTGGAGGGAAATGAGTCGGAGACTTAGTTTGAAGTGCACTTATTCACCTGGCAGAACAAACTTGTTACAAGGACACAGAAGGATGAGTCTGGTCAACTTTCAAATCTGATGCAGTTCTCTGTTATCCACTCGTTTATTCCTTCAACAATGTGCTCCTTTACTGTGTTTAACACTGTGAATGACCTAGAGAAAAGAGACGAGGGACACATACTTCCTGCTCTCAAGAAACTCATGGTTGAAACTTCTTTGATGGTCAGGTGGATAAGAATCCACCTGCCAATGCAGGGAACACAGGTATAATCCCTGGTCCAGGAAGATCCTACATGCCTTGGGGCAACTAACCCATGCCCACAACTGCTGAGCCTGTGTTCTAAAGCCTGTGCTCCACAGCTAGAGAAGCCACCACAACTAGAGAGCAGCCCCTGCTCTCCACAGCTAAAGAAAGCCTGTGCATAGCAACAAAGACCCAGCATACCCAAGTTAAATAAACGAATGAAGAAATGAATAAATAAGTAGGAAAAAAAATGAAGCTCAGGGTTGAGTGGTTTAAGTAGCTAACATTCATTGAATTGGTCTAATCCTCACAACAGTCCTAGGATGTATGTATTATCATTTTCTCCATTTTGAAGATGGTATAATAATTTTTCCAAGGTCACACAGCCAGGGAGTGGCAGAACTGGGATTTGAACTCGGGAAGTCTCACTATAGCATGTATGTTCACAACCATATGAAACACTAGTAACAGGCAGGATAGACAAGTGTGAAAATGCAACGATATGGTATATCATGGAGCATAAGAGATGGATTCTGGAGTATATGGGGAGGTTTTGAATGCTGGTTTTACAATGAATTAATTGCATGACCTCTGTTCATCTTTTCTCTTGTACTTTGGAGATAATCAGAGGATCTACTTCATGGGGTATTATGAGATTGAAATGAGAAAAATGGATGTAAACTGATTAGCAGAGTTTCTGACATGCACAACTCATAATAAATATTAGCTCTTACTATTAATAATGATGAAGTTAATATAAGAAGTCTACATGATGACACTTAAGAAGTCATTTCTGCTTGATGTCAGGGAAGATAGTTTGAAACTAGACCCCATGCATGGCCCCCTATCTCATTCTACTACACCATGTTTTGCTTCCTAAGTAATTCTTTAAGGAAAGCCCAAATAAAAGTTATAATTGTAATTAAAGGGCATGGCAATGTAACTTATACAGAGAAGCAAAATTGTTAATTAGTCATTAGGTATAAGAATAATATCACAGCTATAAAATAAGAAGATGTAATAAAAATGCTTTTTCAAAACGCAACAATGATGACTAGAAAGTCATATTTACCTAAGTCAATAGACATACGTGATCAAAGGAAGCATAGGTGAGATTTGCTTAATAAGAATGTCTCTTATTTGTGAATGACTATTATTTATCCTTAGAACAGATGACTAAGAGAAACTGTAGGATCCTATTTCCTAGAGACAGTCTTGACTGGATGAGTTAAGGATGCCTCGGCAGGGTCAAGATGAATGAGGAAAGCAACTGTTTTCACTGACCATGGAGCAAAAGTGGTGATGGACTTTCAGTGAAGGGGCCTCAGGGCCCCTATTTTTGCAGCTTAGCACATAATCTCCAGAGAAATAATATAACTATAAAATGTGAGAACAAATTCACAGACGGGAAGGTGGAGAGGGAGAAGACTTATACAGATGTTTGGTCAACCTAATCTAATTTCAGATGAGGAAACAGGTCTAGAGATGTAAGTGGCCTAGAACTATAACCTACTGCTATTTAAGTATTCTCTGAAGCAGATATTAAACTATGAGCCCCTCCCTCAATGATATTTTTGATTCCTCATTCGTTTGAAAAAGGTAGCATCTTTGGAAAACACAAAAGTTTAGAATACTTGAAAAGCTTTACAAGGAATCAGTGTCCACTACAATTTTGTTAAAGAAATGAATGGCAGATTTCTTCAGCTAGAGAGAGAATATATTTCTATCTGATTTACCTTTACGCTATAAACCTGCCTGTGATTCAGAATTTTTTAGAATAATTTTCACATCTGTTATTTCATATCATCCTCAGAGCATTCCATGGAACAACTAGCACACTATCATTTTTACTCAACAAGTGAGAAAACTAAAGTCAAATAAAGTTAAGCAAGGGATCTACTCTAAGGAACTAACATTTGGGAAAATAAAAGCTGGAAGCCAGATATAAAGAAACCCGCAGTGTTGCTTTACAGAATTACATTCCTGCTTCTTTTCTTCTCTCTCCTTAATTTTATATTGTAATGTATCAAAAATGTTGTCTCATCTAATTTACAAGCTTCCCTTGGGGTTACATGATGTGCAAGGATATTTGAATTAAAATTCTTCTTGACTGTTGAATCAGAGGGAAATAATTTGACATGCTTAGTGCATAGGTACTTGATGTCTAGAGATACTCTTTCAATCCAATTTCGGTGACTTTTTTGTTGTATTTTTCTTTCATTTTTACACTATTACAGTGTGATTCTGATTTTGTCACTTTTCCTTTTCTTATTTAAATGTTTCTGATGGAAATAATAAGTAACAATCTGCAATAAGGATAGAGAAGAGTTTATTTGAACCAAACCCTGGACTACAGCCTGGGAGACACAGATCCAAGAAGTACTTAAATTGTGTTTTGCCAGGCTGCAAAATGGGAGATGCTTATAAAGACAAGAACCACAATATTATATAAGTTGTTTTAAAAAATTATAATTGGAGCTGGCAAGAAGTAAGGGTGCCTGTTAAGCTAGTGTTGGTTGGGGTCTGAAATGTTACATGGGGAGAACTTGAGACTATAATGTTGCAGCTGGCCACTGCTGGCAGATATTGTTTTGAGAATAGCAAGGTGGTGTCCTTAAGTATGATAGAGTTCAGAAAATTCAGGTTCTCAGTGATATGAGAATGTATGTAAAACCACATCCACAGTAGCCAACCAGATCCATTTTGATTGTATGAACCTCAGTTATTCCATTTACATTTTTAAATGTATTCTTTTCTTTAATGGTTAAAGTAGATATACAATGTATATTTGATAGGCCACAAGGTAGGCTGTTCTAGTTAGCATCATGTATAAACCAAATCATGTATAAGCCAGAATGACTTCCCCATACCTCAATATGTGAAAATTTCTTCCATCAACATGTTATACCAAAACGTCTTAGAATTTATTTAATTTAGGAAGGTGATTTCAAAAGATTTGAAGTTTTCCTCTACTTTCTCTAGTTTGTTGGAGAGGAAGTGGTTTATAAAATAAATACAAAGTCAAATAACAGCTCATCCAAAAAAATATTCTTTGCAGAAACTTCTCAAAATGTCACACTGTGAACAACAAAAGATGATAATGGAATATATATAGACACTCATTTTTATGGCATTACATGAGAGATGGATTTTTTTTTTCTTTGAGCTGGTGACATTTTTCAGGCTACAATTGAATGAATGATTAGGAATAATAATGCCTATTCCTAGGAGTTAAGGTGTAACCTGACTGTGTCTATCCAAGACTACATTTTATCAGAATCTCAGGAAAAAAATGTTTTTTGGTTTGTTTGTTTTTTGCTCTTTCTCTTAAATTTGAATCACTTATTTCTTTCAGATGACCTTGGAGACATTATCCAAGTTATCTACAGAAAAATAAAAATAAATTAGATAGCATTTTATTTACCTTTCAAAAAAGAGATGTTGTAGGTGTTAACCAGAGTGAGTGTTCTTGAAACTCATGCATCCCTTTTCATCATAGGCAAGTGTTGAATATATAGGATATGTAAAGCCATGCTATAGGGACTTCCCTGGTTGTCTAGTGGCTAAAACTCTGTGCTCCCAATGCAGGGGACCTGGGTTTGATCCCTGGTCAGGAAACTGGATCCCACATGCCACAGCTCAGAGTTCGCATGATACAACTAAGATCTACTTTTCCAATAAATAAATATTTTTCTAAAAGCCATGCTATATGTAAAGAACTGTCTCTCTTCTTAACTATCTTTCAGTTTGGTAGAGGAGCATAAGCACATAAGTAGCTAAAATAAAAATTATACAATGTAAGTGTAAACAGAAGCTGTAAATAAATTTGAAGTTACTTAATATTGATCAGTAAATGGCAGGTGCTATCCTTAATAGCAATCATGAAAGCACAAATGAATGCACAGCTGATTTCCTACTATAGAGAGTGTAGGGAGCATTTCTTCTACCAATACTTCCACCAATTCCAACTGGAGAAATGGGAGAAAAAACTGGAGAAAGGAACTCAAAGTGTTTTTAAACTCTAATGTAGCATGATCTTCACTAGAGCCCTCATTCTTTATTCTCCCCACAATATAATTATCACTATCTTATAAACAGAGAAATTGAGGATCAGAGAGTTTAAGGCTACACAACAGGAAAGTAGTATATCTGGGTTTTGAACCCAAATTCATTTGCTTCCAAAGCTAACAAACTCTCCTCTACAGTAACTTTCTTCCTATTCTACTATGGACTGAATCCCACCCATAGATAAACAAAATATTCAGCTATAGAAGAGGTCAAAATAAGAATTTTTTAGGTCAAAATACTGAGATCTAAAAATGTGTGGTGAGACACAAGATGGAATACTGAAATGCTATCAGAGTTAGGATGTGGAGAGTCTTGAATACTGGTTAGGGAGCCGCTTGTTAGTATGTAACACCGGAGACATTGATTGTCACATTGAGGGGAGAGAGAATTGTAATGGCATCTAGGGGCTAAGAGGCAAGGTATGTGACTAAATGTCCTACTTTATACAAGACAGTGCCCACAATATATAGTTATCTCTTCTGAAATGTTCTGAAAAGAGCTGAGGTTGAGAAACCCTGATGTAGATAATGGGAATCCATTATGATATTTTAAGATATTTATATATACTTTAAAATGATCATTCTGACCCCAAAACTTAGGGAAAATTGGAGTTAGGACTTGAAACCAACAAGGCAGTTCACAGATTACTGTAGATTTACATTGCAAATCTCTAAAGAGGTAAGTGTTGACCATGAGATAAGAGATAGACTGAGAGATACTGCACAGGTGAAATTAAAATTATGATCAATTGATTTGTTTCTCTCTCTTTTGGAAGTCTTACTTAACATACCAGGATTAATTCCAGATTTTTAGACTGAGTGGATAGACAGATGAGTATGCCATGAATTTAGAAATGGATGCACAGTGGAAAAGAAGCCCTGCTATATGCTAATCATTATTTTTTATGAAAAGGTTTAAATAATATAACTTTGGAACATATTTAGTTGGTGATAGCAATGAAAAATCACTATCTATGAGTTATCTAGTAGATATTTGGAAATGCAGTGATTTTGAAAGCAATGTCACTTAGAGATGTAGATTCCCACAACCATCTGGATCAAAATTACATTAGGAGCAGGGGTGAGAAAGAAAATTTCTTATTAGAGTTAAAAAAAAAAGGTGGAAATGACAGCCGAAGACAGAACTGTACCAGGAACTTCTTCATTTGCTTTGCAGAAAGATGAAGATCAGTGCCAGAGAGACAGGAGGAACTCAATACTCTATGGCTGAAAAACTAGTGAGTTAGCAAAAGAAACTGAAAATGAGAGAGAAAAGGAGAATGTGACTCTACAGAGTACTGTCAAGATGGTAGGCACATTCAGCATTGCTCAATTTTTAATGCTACAAAGAAGGTGGTAGTGGACTTGAAGACTGAGATATCCTTTCAGATTGAGATGTTCAGTTATGGATACTAAGAGATCATGAGCAGTTTTAACCGTATTATAGCAGCTGAAGCTGAATGGTCATGAGCTGAGACGTAAATCATAGGATGAAGAGAGAAAATTTTTGAGTTGAAGAGAAGGAGGGAGATAGAAAGATGTGAATACCAAAGAAATGTTTTCTTAGTAAGAATATACCTTAGTAAGAATATACCTAGTTCTCTCCTACCCATACATAGATAACTGAGTATATATTCAGAGTGAATAAAACTAAAAACTTCAAAGATTTGTAATTAAGAAACTACAGCATCAACTTAGAAAAAAGCACCTCCTACAATTTGAGTTGTGTGTTCATTTCTTTGGGCCTCTAATCAAATCAGAATCTGTCATATATAAAGATGATGGAGATGTCTAGCTGACCCAGTTGTTTCCCAGACTGGTCTGGGAGTCGGGACAAGTTCAAAAGCTAGTGATAAACATGGATTTTCCTGCCCCCACTGTAAAGGATGATTTGTGTATTTAGGTGGGGCCTGAAGAATTGCATGTTTCAAAACCTTTCCAGGTGATTCTAGTGAAGATATTCCTTAAAACAAATTTTGAGAATTCTGTCCCACAGTCCTCATTTCAGAGGTCAGACTAAGCCAAATTCAAGGTCAGACAGCTAAGGAAAGAAAGGGCTGGAGCTGGAATTCAGCTCCCCCGACTTGAACACCAAAGCTCCTTCATTAGACAACCCGACTCTCCTGCAGTGGACATACTGGGGATCTGGTGTCTTCTGATGCACTGGTGTGTGTCATCAGGATCTAATTCATTGCCTTCAGGGTTATGAGTGCCAATCTGTAAATATATGCTCAGATTTGTCTCTTCAATGTATCAGTCACCAGGATTATGACATAAGATCAATGAGACCTCAGGCACCTCAGTCTCATCCTCAGTGCCTTTCTGGTGTGTTTTATTTTTAAACTAGAATTATTTTTAAAATTAAGATTTATTATTTTTTTTATGTGGACCATTGTTAAAGTTTTTACCGAATTCATTACAATATTGCTTCTGTTTTACATTTTGGTTTTTTGACCTCCAGGCATGTATAATCTTAGCTCTCTGACCAGGGATTGAACCCACAAGCCCTGCAGTAGAAGGCGAAGTCTTAACCATTGGAACACCAGGGAAGTCTCGGTGTGTTTGGCAAATGGCTTTTTTCTTTCCTGGATAACAGCTTTTCTCTCCAGGAACCAGATGTTATGTGGAGAAAGGTTATGTCTAACCTCCAGGTTCTTGCTACTGACAGAAAAACTGAGAGATTTCTTTTCAAGGTCAAATTGCTCACCTTATTGTCTGTTTTACCCTCTAGGAGAGTATGTTGTTATGACAACTCATTTCCACCTGAAGAGAAAGATTGGATATTTTGTTATTCAAACATACCTGCCGTGCATAATGACAGTTATTCTCTCCCAAGTCTCATTCTGGCTCAACAGAGAGTCTGTGCCAGCGAGGACGGTCTTTGGTAAGCGCCAGTCAAGACACATATGTAAGGGCCACTAAGTTGTTTCATACCTGTGACATTGCAGATAGAATGAAAAAAATAATTATACACTAAGTTTGGAGTTAGTACAACAGAAAGGGTCAAGGTATTACCATTTTCATTATGACATGATTGTAAAAAATTCTTTTTTAAAATAGCAAGCTGTTTTAGTGCATGTTAATTGATGGGATTAATGAACACTTGATTTGCTGTTTTAAAAGAAATGTAATGAAGCAGGCATAATGTGCTTCGTGATAGATTAAAATGTACACATAGGAACACTTATACCTAAGCCATACATTTAGAATACATAATCAAGTGTCAGTATATCTTTTGAGAATATGAGAAAATATCAGCAGAACTACTTCCTTAATATATGAAAGAAGGGATTCTTTATATAGAAATAACTTAGTGATGACCATTATACCAGTACAGGAATATCTCATTTTTACTAATGTGTGCACTTCTGAAGAGTTACAAATATTTTTTTCTATGAAAATATTCTAAATGCCTTAGATACTTTGAGTTGTCAATCTAATGGAAAATTATTTAAAGGGTAATAACTTTTCTAATAGGAAAACTCATGCCTAATTCATTGATTTCAGTTCAGTTCAGTTCAGTTCAGTCGCTCAGTTGTGTCCGACTATGCGACCATGAATCGCAGCACGCCAGGCCTCCCTGTCCATCACCAACTCCCGGAGTTCACTCAAACTCACGTCCATCGAGTCGGTGATGCCATCCAGCCATCTCATCCTCTGTTGTCGCCTTCTCCTCCTGCCCCCAATCCCTCCCAGCATCAGAGTCTTTTCCAATGAGTCAACTTTTCACATGAGGTGGCCAGAGTACTAGAGTTTCAGCTGTAGCATCAGTCCTTCCAAAGAACACCCAGGACTGATCTTCTTTAGAATGGACTGGTTGGATCTCCTTGGAGTCCAAGGGACTCTCAGGAGTCTTCTCCAACACCACAGTTCAAAAGCATCAATTCTTCATTGATTTAGAAGTGTGTATTTCATATAAAGAGCTCCTGCCTGTATTATAGTACACTGTCTTAAGTATACTTTTAAGAATAATAAACACAAGATTTCATTAACAAAAACTGGATGATTCTTTCACTCATTTAGTCATTGACTTTTCTTTTGAAATCTACTATGAGGGCCTACTGTGTTCTAATGTAGCTGTCACCATAACATTACCCGCTCCTCTCATGAATTTGGGAGTTTAAAATTTGAATAGCAATAAAATCTTGCAGAATACTTATTGAGTGTTTTTATATCATGCTCTGTTCTATGATATAACTCTCTATTCTCTTATTTAACACTAGAAAAATTCTCTGTGTTTTAGACACATATTACCCCTGTGTTTTAGACAAAGCTTAGGAACAAGATGTTAAGTACTGGGTTGGCCAAAACGGTCATAAAGCCTGAATGAATTTTTTGGCCAACCCAATAACTTGCCCAAGGTCAGCAACTATGAGGTGAAGGAATCTGGAATAAGATCCAGCCTCTTAGCTTTAAAGCCTGTGTTCTTAATGATGATGAGGTACCACTCCCCATGTACTACCTGTTCCATGACAAGGCTAAGAATGGGGTTGTTTTGGGCAGTATAATTCATTTGGAAATAACCATCACATATTCAGTTGGTGAAAGTTACAATTATCAAGGTTCATTCCAGAAATATCAAGGTTCATTCAAATATATAATAGGCACATGCTATGTTTATAACCCTTTACTACAAAACAAAAGGCTTCAGATGCTTACAGTCTAAACTGAGGATTTTTCTTGTGCAAAGACCCCTATGGCATCATGGCTTTATCCCAGGAAAAAAGTAAGACGCTGCTACCAGGGCCCAGAAAAGAATCTGGACAAGTTGCTTCTGGGTTGGAAACCACCAAATCTTTGCTGTGACATCAGTCTAAGAGCCCAGCTAAATCAAGACCCAAAATGATTCCAGCTACCAGGCAGAAGATTAGTTAATTTAAAACTCTTTTTTTCCCTTATCACAATTTGTAAATATTAACTAGTGTTTAAGCCACTTATTTGGAGAAGGCAATGGCACCCCACTCCAGTACTTTTGCCTAGAAAATCCCATGAGCGGAGGAGCCTGGTAGGCTGCAGTCCATGGGGTCGCTAGAGTCGGACACGACTGAGCGACTTCACCTTCACTTTTCACTTTCATGCATTGGAGAAGGAAATGGCAACCCACTCCAGTGTTCTTGCCTGGAGAATCCCAGGGACAGGGGAGCCTGGTGGGCTGCCGTCTATGGGGTTGCACAGAGTCGGACACGACTGAAGCAACTTAGCAGCAGCAGCAAGCCACTTATTAGAACTGAAGATTGAACTCTTGTCAGATGCTCACTTATATATATATAGTTTGAGCCCTTTATTCACTTGAATGTTTTAATTAGAACCAATGAGATATTTCCTTTATATTTTATGTTTATTTTTATAGAATGAGCCCAGCACTATAGTAAAAATGGCTTTTTTAAAGGTTCACTTTCCACCCCCTCTGTCCCCAACAAATCTACTCTTCCTTTTTGGATATCCTATAAAGCACTTTGGAATGTTTTGTAAGTCAAAAATCTTCCTCTTAATAGTTTCAAGAGTCTGCTCGCCTAGCCAACTCATGCCCTTTTGGTGAACATAACTACATATCTGTAAATACAACCGTGGCAAGTATTTCTGTGAATCAAGTTATATATTTCTAATGTTTTAAGCTCAATAAAATCACAAATGCAATTTTCCAAGACTTTTAGCCTTTTAACATTTATTTAATACATATGTCTTTATTCTTTTTAGTTTGTACTCAGCATATTCCTCTGAGCTGTAGGGGATGACTGAGAGGGTCATAGGTATTTAAAGAAAAAAATATCAAAAGGAAAAAAAAAAAGCAAAAGTTATACCTTGCAACAGTTTATTAAATGGCATCCAGAATGCAACAAAGCTGAAGCCATTTTATGTCTTAAAACATCGTCTTCTGACCTTCCCTGCTCTTTCTTATTTGAAGACAGTGTGGTCATGTGATTTTGATTCCATATACACCCACGTTTTTGGTTCAATCTTGTCTTTTAAGTGTTGGTTACTTATAAAATGAGAGTATAATTAAAATAAAACAGTGCCATTTAAAAGATTAGGTGAGAAAAATAAAATAAAATTTGTATTTTGTCACCCTCAGTACTTGGAATTTAATAGATGCTCAACACATTTTAACTTTTTTCCCTTTCTCTATAGCTGGAATTGTAAGACAACAACACACATACACACACACACACACAGAGCATGCCTCTCTTTATGCTATTCTTAACTGTTTTTAATTTCTCCTGAAGAGTAATAGAACTTCCAGTGTTTAGCTGTGTACATGACCCGCTAAATTAAACCAACATTTCTCAACTACTACCGCAGAGAAATGTGGTCATATTATTAATTTATAGATAACATAACAGATCTATTACCCTTTGTTTTTTCAATATCATGAAGTACTGGTGTGAATTGCTTTGATGTAAAGTTTTTACCCATGTCACTTCTGGGATATATTTATCTTTCTATCACAACTATTGCCTGTCATCGTTTATGTCATTAAGAGCACCTTCAACAAGTTCCTCTCGATGTATTTCTCAAACAGTTGGCATCAACATTCCTATGATCAGCTATCTCTTCATGGCTCCATGTATGTTTGATATGGATTCTGAAAAGTTATTTGCAAAGTATAGTAAAAATGTGCCACAGTGATGAATATTATTCTTCCCGCCATCATGCTTGAATGTTTTCCATTGCATGCTATAAGTCATATTTTTTCCCAAAATTTATCTAAGGAAATTTTGTGACCTGTTTCATCTGTGATAACAGGCTTTAAAGTTGAAATAAACTCTGGTTTATTAAAAAAAAATTTATGGATACATTTTGTTTAAGAACTTCTATTCCCAAATTACTTTTAGCAGTTGACTGTACACATAAACCAAAATTAAAAAAAAAAAAAAAATGGAATTCACTTTAGCAGGGATTTATCCAAAAGGAGTGAAACTGTTAATAATAAGTTATTAACTTTGCCCTTAGTAAGTATCAGGCTCAATACTTTATTACATTATTTTATTAAATACTCACAATAGCCCTCTGAGTTAGACTTATTCAAATTAAATTACAAGGGAATAATTACAAAAAAAACTCCAGAAGTTCAGACTTGTGAGACAAACTTCCCAAGGTCACTCAGCAATTACAGAGCTGGGGCTTGAAACTGGGTTGCTCTGTTCCCCAAATACTGACATTTAATTACTTTGCTCTTTGCTCAAGTTAATATGTAAATTTGGGGGCTTTTTCCCAGCTAATATGTAATATGGATAATGCCCCAAAATGTCCTGCAACACCTCCAAAGCTCATAGTAAGTCTATTCCCTACAACTGTGACCGTGTATCAAAAATATGACTTACTGAAAATCTCAGTGTTCTTAATCCTATCACTTCCTAATAGAGGTGCAAAGATAAATTACCTTGAAATTCATGGAAAACTGGGAATATTGGATGCTTTAAAATGCCTTAGAAAAATGAGCCGCCTACCAGCTGCGTGACCCTACTGAGTCTAAAATTAATCAAAAGAGGAATCATAGGTATGAGTTTTAGACAGATGGGATGACAATACCTTCTGTGGCAATAATTGACTTATCTTTAAAATTCTTTCACATATTATTATATTTATTCCTCTAACCTTATGAATGTGTAAAAGTTTTCCTTTCTTAGAATTTCAACCATGATATACACTGACCAAGGGAATGAAGTGTAAGTCACCACATTTACAGTTATGGAAACTGAGGTCCTTAGGAGCTAACTCACTTGCTCAAGGCTATAGAGTTAATAAATAGTGAGGGACTAGCTACTGGAAGAGGTTAAGATTTTTTCCACACCATGCAGTCTAAGTTATTGGGTTCCTGTGATTTTTTTTTTCCATAAATGTTCAAATGGCTTAAAAGGAGTCATACAGTATTCTAACTCATAGATTGCATCACATGTAGTAGGTTGAAAATATTAACTTGTTAAATGGATATTATTGAATGTCATCCTTCAATACAAACTCCTATAATTGGGCTCAGTGGTAAAAGAATCTGCCTGCAGTGCAGGAGATGCAGGAGACATGGGTTCGATCCCTGGGTTGGGAAGATCCCCAGGAAGAGGGCATGGCAACCCACTCCAGCATGCTTGCCTGAAAAATCTAATAGAGGAGTCTGGTGGGCTACAATTCACAGGGTCACAAGAGAGTCAGACAGGACTGAAGCGACTGAGCACACAAGCAAACTGAAAGCAACTGACTTGAAAACTGATTTGAATAGAGGTGATTTTAATCAGTTGGGATAGATTCATAGATTAGGGAAGATATATAGCAGCATTAGCAGAAAAAGTAAGACTTTGAATATTTGAATCAGATGAATGTATTCAAATTTGGTTTTGCCATTTCTGAGCTATGTGACCTCAAGCAAGTCACCTGAGACTTATTTCAGTAATTTCTTCAAAAGAGCAGCTATTTCAAGAATCAGGAAAAATAGTATAAAAGACAAAGAGTTAATAACATAACAAAACATTATCCTAAGATAATTTAGTTATCTGTCGATGATCAATTATCAAAAAGTTATTGGTTTTATGGTTTATATATTCAAGGATTGTTCAGTCACTCAGTAGTGGCTGACCCTTTGCGACCTCATGGACTGCAGCATGCCAGGCTTCCCTGTCCTTCACTATCTCTGTAGAATATTAAACAGAGCTGAGGATTCAGTGATTACTTATGGATCCTGGACAGTGACAATCTCTGCTTTCTTTTTCCTAGAGTTGGGGACAGTGAAGGAATATTATTTCCTTTCCTAGCCAGGGCACTGTGTTCAAGATGCCTATTTAAGGGAGTTCCCGATCTTATTAACAGCTTCTCAATAGCAGAGCAGTTTATCCCTCCAAGAACTGCCCTTCAGTACTGCCATACTATGAACTACAAACTACATTGGGATTAAATTAAAACTCACCCATCCCAAACCAAACGGGATGAACTTGAAAACATACTCTGTGTGTGTTTCATTTTATACAAGTAGGGTGACTTCAGTGATGAAAGTTTATAGTATGAACCTAAAAATTCACTTTCTTTCTTTGCAGGAGTCACAACTGTGCTCACCATGACAACTTTGAGTATCAGTGCCAGAAATTCCCTCCCTAAGGTGGCTTATGCAACTGCTATGGATTGGTTTATTGCAGTGTGCTATGCCTTTGTATTCTCAGCTCTGATCGAGTTTGCCACAGTAAACTATTTCACCAAGAGAGGTTATGCATGGGATGGGAAAAGTGTGGTTCCAGAAAAGGTAAATGCTTTAATATCTCCTGTGATATTGCACCATTATGTCTTTTTAAACCTGTAAGATGTAATGTGTGAGCTTGGGGGAATGGCTGAAGGATGCAGAGAGAGGGTAAAGAAGATTGTTTTTTTCTAATGTCATAAATGATTAAGTGCTGTGAGAATTTCCTCACTGCTAAGGAAGGAGGTTGTTTCTGTGGATAGATGTGCAGAGTCAAGGGAAGGAAATAAAGGAGAAACACAAAGGTAAACATTTCTATTCAAGTATGGTTTCCTATGGTCCCCATTAATGCAAGAACAGTTTTAACAAACTTGATATTGGGAGCAATTATGCCATTATAATTTTTGTGACTTGAAAATCATAGTTTTTGGGGTGTTTTCTGAACCTAATAACTTTTGTCCTAAATGTTATTACTTTAATGACTCAACTGAATTGAGCTTACAAAATGCATTATCTCTAATTTTCACTAAAGTAAAGGTCAGGAAACATATTTTCTTTTTCCAAAAGAGAGGTTTGCTTTAAGAATCACAACACAGAATTCACAAAATTTCTTCATTGTAGAAAATTATCAAGTCAAGAATATGTTAGAACATATTATGGAGTTAGAACATATTTTGGAGTGACTTTTAAAGCACTGTTGGGGAGGATATTTCTGATTCTGGGGTTTGAAAGAAAAATATGTCAAAAGGCAAGAAAGTCTTGGGATGGTGGAAAGAAAGGCAAAGTCAGAGTCCCAGAGGTTCTAAGACATCTAGAAGTAACCTAGGAGGAATTTCTCTACAGCAAATGAAGAGTACTAGTATCCCGAATCAGTCTCTAAAAATAGTTATGTTGTCAAATATACTTGAAAAATTCTGAATACTCTCACAGAGTCACAGTATATTAGAGAGTCTGAGAGGGTCTACAGTAAAGAAATTCATTTAATGATGTTTTCCCCACAGCTCCATGAATATACTAGAAAAGAGGATCCTTTGTAGAAACATCTACCACATTTAATAGAATCTATAGTGTTACTGATTCTAAGATGTACCACTAATTTATGTGTACATAAGAAAGAAAATATGCTGCCAAGTAAAAACTCTTTGAGATTTACCATTCAGCCACAGGTGGATCTATTGAATACTTCAGTGATCTCCTACACAACTCAAAGCAAAGGAAGTTCTGTATGGGGTATGCTATACCAACCAAAATGGACCAGATCCAGGTCCTCAAAATTCACCTTGCCTTGACACATTCTCACTTAGTAAAAAAAACATATCTGAATTTCCAAACCAAGAATCTTGTCTCAGGATCAGTAGAGAGGAAACAAGACAAAAGAAATTGCACTTACCAGATGGAGAGAGAGGCAAGAGAGTGGAGACAGTTTTTTTGTCCAATATTACTTTAGCTATTGATGGCCTCCATTTGTCCTAGAACAGAAGGGCAACCCCAAAGGAAAGCAGTGAACCTGAAGATGTGTGATCATAAGACACTACAAATTGTGAGACATCGCCCAAAATCATAGCTGTGGACATTTTTAAAATCCACATCTTAGAATTACTGGTACACTCTACCAAAGTTCTTCAGAATTAATGATACACAAACATTAGTGATATGCAACTGAAAAATGAAATGCAAACATTGGGAAAAGTTGCTTTTCTATCCAAATCCTTTCTTTGCATGCTGCAAGAAGCCAGTGTCTTTCTGATTGTAGCTTGTCAGCTGCAGTTGTTAATGAACTGTTAGATGAATTGAACTTGATCTGGAAAGCATAGAATTTGGGTTGAGGTGTTGGTGATCTCATATTTGAGTTTAGATTTCTTTCTGACTGTGTACTAGTCTTTAAGTGTTGTCTCAAATAAAATATTTCAATCTCTATCAATCTACAGTTCACATTATTCAGTGTACATATATAGATATCAGATCAGATCAGATCAGTCGCTCAGTCGTGTCCGACTCTTTGAGACCCCATGAATCGTAGCACGCCAGGCCTCCCTGTCCATCACCAACTCCCAGAGTTCACCCAGACTCACGTCCATCGAGTCAGTGATGCCATCCAGCCATCTCATCCTCTGTCGTCCCCTTCTCCTCCTGCCCCCAATTCCTCCCAGCATCAGAGTCTTTTCCAATGAGTCAACTCTTCGCATGAGGTGGCCAAAGTACTGGAGTTTCAGCTTAAGCATCATTCCTTCCAAAGAAATCCCAGGGCTGATCTCCTTCAGAATGGACTGGTTGGATCTCCTTGCAGTCCAAGGCACTCTCAAGAGTCTTCTCCAACACCACAGTTCAAAAGCATCAATTCTTTGGTGCTCAGCCTTCTTCACAGTCCAACTCTCACATCCATACATGACCACAGGAAAAACCATAGCCTTGACTAGATGAACCTTTGTTGGCAAATGTCTCTGCTTTTGAATATGCTATCTAGGTTAGGTATAGTCATATGTACATAGGCATCTACATATACATAAATAATACATTTATGCCCATATCTGGCATCTTATTAAGAAAGAGGATATTTTCTAAAATGTATTTTTGTCTCTGTAAAAATCTTCCACAGGGCTTTGCCAGTTTGATTTGCTTAAAACAGGGAATGTGAACACAATGTAATCCAGATCTCACTCTGACATTCAGAGAGGATACATTTTTTTTTTTTTTTCTGTAATTAGATAAAGTGTTTTCAGGAGAGTTAAAGTTTTGATGTCTGACATGGTATACTTGAAAATAAAAAGAAAATTCCAATAGGGCATCACATTTTCAAGTGAATATATAGTGGCCTTCTTAAGATCCACCCTCGTATGGTTAACTGCTAAATAAAATACTAACTTCTTAAAGAATATGCAACTATATCAGACCACATAGCTCCGAACAATGACCTACTTTATTTTTGAGAAGTGTCTATATGACAGAAACTAAGAAAAGCTGCAGTTATCAATTACCACACAGATAACATTAGTGGGCAGGTAACATTGAGCAAAAATCGAATCCAGGATATCCTGACTGACCCTGCTTTGTCATTTGTGCACTGGAAGCCTGAGGAGAAGGAGCAAAAAATAATTGGCTCATAAATTTTTTATCACTGCAAAACAAACTGCCCCAAAACTTAGTGACCTAAAACAATAACCAAGCATTTGGGGCTGGGAAAAACCTGAGGTTATTTCTATTAGTCGAACATGGGCTCACTGACGTAGTTCCTGCACCAGGGCAAGAAAATCTACAATGGTCCTTCTCCCATGTATGGGGCCTCATGCTGGCTGGATCTCTCACTGAACATAGTCTCTGGTCCCTCAGTGTCTAATCCAGGCTTCATGTTTCTGTGGCATGCTTCCAGAGGGTAAAGAGTGAGGTTGCAAAGCTTCCTGAGGATAGGGTCTTAAGCTGGCACAGCATCACTCTGCCAGAGTCACATGTCTAGATGTAATAAGTGGGGAAATAGACCCCATTTTTTGATTGGAAAGCCTGGAAAATATTTGTCTTCATTTTTCCCTAGCCTTATTGAAAGATATTTGACACATAGCATTGTGTAAGTTTAAGGTGTACAATGTAATTAATTAGATATATTATATATCATGAATTGGTTACCACCATAGTATTAGCTACTATCTCTAACTGGTCACAAAGTCCTTTCTGTGGTGACAACATTTAAGATTTAGTCTCAGCAATATTAAAGTATATGATACAGTATTGTTATCTATAGTCATCATGGTTTAGTAGACATTAGGTGCTGTCCAAAATGTCCATAAGACATTTGGTCCGTGGAAACCAACCCCGAATATTCATTGGGAGGACTGATGCTGAAGCTCCAATACTTTGACCATCTGATGCGAAGAGATGACTCATTGGAAAAAGACCCTGATGCTGGAAAAGATTGAAGGCAGGAGGAGAACGGGACAACAGAGGATGAGATAGTTGGATGGCATCACTGACTCAATGGACATGAGTTTGAGCAAGCTCTAGGAGATAGTGAACAACAGGGAAGCCTGGCATGCTGCAGTTCATGGGGTCGCAGAGAGTTGGACACAATTTAGCAATTGAACAACAACAACAAAGGACTTTGATATTTGGTCCTGTCCAAAACCATTTGTCTTGGATCCAGTATGCTCATAGACATTTTGGATAGGACCAAATTGCAAGGACCATTGACGTAAAGCAAATGTCTTACAGACCAACTGTCTTATGGACATTTTGGACCAAATGTCCCACCAGGTCACTTGTCAGTTTTACAATTAGACCTTTGTGTCTGCATTTTACATTTATTCCCAAAATGCTGTCATAAAGTCCATTCCTTAGATGTTAAATAAAGCACGTGTTTGAGTCCTAAAGTAAAGGTCACTTTGTTCAAGAACTTATAAACTTGCTTCCCACAATTTACTAAACAAAATATTTTAACTCTTTCCTTTACAGCCAAAGAAAGTGAAGGACCCTCTTATTAAGAAAAACAACACTTATGCTCCAACAGCAACCAGCTACACCCCTAATCTGGCCAGGGGTGACCCCGGCTTAGCCACCATTGCTAAAAGTGCAACCATAGAACCAAAAGAAGTGAAGCCGGAAACAAAACCACCAGAACCGAAGAAAACCTTTAACAGTGTCAGCAAAATTGACCGACTGTCAAGAATAGCCTTCCCGCTGTTATTCGGAATCTTTAACTTGGTCTATTGGGCAACATATTTAAACAGAGAGCCTCAGCTAAAAGCCCCCACCCCCCATCAATAGGTCCTGTCATCCATAGTCTGTTGCTCAGTCCTCTGCACTGGGAATTGCTTTCTGTTCTCAACGTGGTAATTCCCATCTACTTTATTGCCTCTGTCTTAGAGAATTTGAAGGTTTCCTTATTTCCATAATTCATATAAGAACAACAGACCCCTGTCTGGCCGTCCAGAGCAGATCAGAGCATACAGCTGAGAGACAGGATTCTGAGAGAGGGAGCCAGAGAGCAAAATCATGACAGAAGGAGACAGAGGGGAAGAGAGAGAAAAGGAGGGGGAAGTAGATCCAAAGATAGGAGGAAAAGTAGAAGAAAAATCCAACTTAACTCCAGGTCATTTGTAGATATATATTTCCAAATATTCTAGAAAAAAAAAGATACTGTATATGTCAAAAATATTTTTATGTGAAGGTGTTTAAAAGAATATAATGTTTAATGAAACATTTTAAAAAATCTATGTCTTTATTGCACAGATGATGATGTGTTTCTCACATTTCTGTTTTGTATTTTAAACCTATGTATAGCTTTAACAGTTTGTTTCCAAAGCTCAAGATCCCCATTCTTTCTCTTTTAAGAAATACCTAGGGCATTATTTTGTTGTTAAATGCTATTTTAAAATTTATGGAAATTGCATAGGCAAAGGTGCAGTGTCTCACAGTAAGAGCACATTTAATCCAATGGAGACAAATGCTTTAAAAAGGCTGCTTTACTGTCATCTGAGCTTTTACCAGTAGACTCAGTGAGGAATCGTTCTAACAGATATATACACTCAATAAAACTAAAAAAAAAAATTAATAATAAATTTAGATAGAACAATTTTAAAAGATTTATTTTCCACCCTCTCTATATCCAGATAACACATGCATCCAGTAATCACTCGATTTTCATTCTGAAGATGTTTTTAGAGGGGCAAAAATATTTTGCAAGCTCTAGAATTGTTGAATGTATTATTTTATATAACAGTAATTAAAAGCTTTAGATTGAAATTTATGACTAATAAACAAATATAGAATATATAAATTATATATATAAATATGCAGCATGAGATTGTACATTTTTTTACTTTTTTAAAAGTTGTGTTCTTAAAATACTGTGTAGGACTCACCGCTCTTAGCTGTTAGAATGTTGTTAAATGCTATGGAAATACTTTTAGAGCCTGCATTTAAGACCAGAACAGTCTGAAGGAATCAGATGGAATTTACAATATGTGGGTATAAAATCTACTTATGTAGCGAAAGCTTGTAATTCAAACTGTTGTCCCATGTATAGTAGTGAATCAGTTGTTATCCACTCAAGTCATCCCACTTTTCCCTATTTTAGGCTCTTATAATATAGAAAGAAAATGGAAAAGCATTAGTGGGAGCTAGAAAATCAACTGTATATTACTGCTATCTCTGCTGATACCAACTATTTCAATAAGTGTTGTACCATATGTAGCATTAAATATAAAAATACATGAAAGAATGTACAGGAACTAGCTTTTATTGAGTAATATTACATTTCATTTATACTGTAGCAATATATTTGTAGGCATACTACGTAAGGGCTTTAATGACAAGAGGTCCATTCATACTCCCTATGAAAATTCTAGTCTCTTTCATTACTTCCCAAATATTTTAGAGATAAATATTTATGAAGAAGGTATTTTTGAAGTCTCCTTTTGTCTGACAGAATTTCAGAGATATTTAAAATTAGCATCCAGAATCCACAGTTCATGGGCTAACCACATTTAGAATACTATGGCATAAACCTGTCGTCATAATTACCAAATAAGACAGTTAGGATCCATACCCAAGTTTTGAGCAATGTTTGTCTCAAAAAGCTGCTATCTAGTGATGCAGGAAAATACAGTTTGTGTTTTCCTAAACAAACTCTGGTATTTTCAAATGTGCTTTATTGTTTGATTTGGTCCTGCCTAAATTCAATGAGCTAGGCCAATAAAGGCTGAACCAAGGAGATTTCATTCTTTGGTATCATGTGTAGATATCATGTATAGAAAATAAAGTAAAATATGGCTCTAATTTCTGTGTTGCTGTTAAACTTGGTTTTTCTTTTTTTTCTTTTTGGTGTTAATCTAAGTGTTTATTAAGAGTATTTTATCTTCCAGACTCCTCATGGCTAACATTTGGTCTGTATTTTGCTCATTAGATGTGTGTATTTCTTCTTAGTCTGCTTTATGCTATGCAATGACTGCATTTCTATCGTTTTTTAGTTTGTTAGTATGTATGGACAGTATTCTATTGTATAAATTGATTGCACAACTTATCAAAGACAAATGATTCTATGTAGCTTTTCTACAGTGCTTTGCTAAACCATGTAACACTAGTTAAGTCTTCCTTGAAAATAAAGATACACTCTTATAGAGGACAGTTCCTGTTAACTCCCAGGAAAAAATTTTAAAAGATGACACTGAATGTTTATGGCACCTTAGTGCAGTGAAGTGGCAATAAAACCTAACATGAATCGAGGTTGTTTATGGCAGATGCATGTATTGCTTTACAGAGTTTAGCAAAAGCTCTTAATTTTATGTCATACTGTATTCTATTATAATAATAAAGTTAACATTATTCAATAACAAAATGGAATGCTTGACTCTCTCTCTTTTCTTATTATCAGTACCATTACCCTGTTTTAAAGCATTTTCAAGTAGGAGCACCTAAAAGTGCCAAGTGCTGACATGAATCTAGGCTACTCAGAAGATTTTTGAAGAGGTGTCAATGGTATGATCCTAAACTATGATTTTAAATGAATCACTTTCAGAAAGAGAAATTCTTGAAAACCTAATATCTGTTGTCACCAGTAGCACCAAGACTCAAAATTTATAAAACACAAATAGAAAAGAATCAACATACTGAATCAATAGTAGTTTGTTCATATCTATTGTTAATACAGTAGATTTGTCTTCTGACCTACTCCTGGGAGACTGGTTTAATAGTTTTAGGGAAGAATCTGAGCATTACAGTTTTAAAAGCTCCTCCAGAGCTATTATGTCCCTTAATGTTTCTATAAGCAAAAAGTTAAAGTACAAAATACAATCACTTGAATAACAATGGAGAAATCATTTCAACAATAGGCATAAAACTGCACCTGGTCCCTACAGACAAGATCATGTGAGGTAAAATCTTTCTGTGTCTTTTTTTATATTTTTACAAATGGAACATATATCTTCTTAAAAAATGATTCAGGACTTAGCAAAATTAATACTTTAAAATCATTCAATGAAATGACTTATTCAAGTCAAATAAAGTTGCCCATGTAAACTAGGTGAACAATCACATTCATTGATTTCTTGGCTCTCATAAAAATGAATGTAGTGAATGATGATTATTTTGGCTATCAAACTACATCCATGTCAAGGCTCACCATAATAATTATCTAAGGAATCAAAATAAGAATGGACTTGGCATTAGGACTGACCATCTGTTTGAATTTAATTATACCTGTTCATTAAGACCTTCTGTTCGAGTTTTCTAATATCCATCCCACTCTTGTGACCAACAAGAACAGTCAGCTGATGTGATTACATTACAGCCATGATTTATTAAAATAAATTAACTCTGAATGTTAATTTAACTAAAATTCTACTAACATTTGCTGAGTCTTAACACTTAGCAGTGTTAAGTACTGTGCTAGTTGATAGGGATGTAGAGATAAATATCTCGAATGTTCTTTATCCTAAAGGAAATAAAAGCTATGATAGGGGAAGAAAACAAAGAATTAGGCAAAAATAATAATAAAAATATTATAAGAAAATTAAAGGATGCCATAAAACACATAACAAGGGTATCTTGCCACTCTTCATAAGGTTAGCCCATTGAATCTATAGGAACTAATAATGTCTAAGATGAAACTGGAAATATAAGGAATTTAAGAGGCCCTGCCCTACAAGACAGTGGCCTTGGGACTTAATACCAACCTATGAGTGGTTAACCATTTAACCACTGACTAACAGTTGGGACATCCTAGAATCCCTCAGTTACTATGGTGGGTACTGAGATTGCAGAGATGAAGATAACAGTATGCTCTTGGAAAGCTCATCATTTAATAGAGAAGCCAAGTGAACTGCAAGTTATAATGCTAAAAATGATGTACAATTACCAAAAAATGGGCCAGGTAGAGGGAGTTTTTACTTGGGAAGTGGTATGAGGAAGGTCTTCAGATGCAAGTGTTAGCTGAGCTAGGTTTTGGAAGATAATTCAACACTAATCAGGCACTTTAGTCTTGGGGAGGCTGCCTGTGATAAGGGACATATTTTTTATTCAATGATGGTAACACATTAAAACCTAGTCACAAAGCCTACTGCCAGGGAACTAACATGTATGTGTAAGTAGAACATCACATTAAGGGAAGCACTGGGAACTACGGAAAACAGCACACGTCCCGTTTCTTTAGCCTCAGCTCTAGCTAGTCAGTGCCTTGTGGGGAAAGGAGCCTCATATTGCTACATATTCCAATGTACCAACAACAAAAAGCCAAACACTTGATTTTGAATTTCCTTTTAATTCTGATTCTGAAACTACCGCTTGTCACACGTCAATGTGTCAGCCAGTTGAATTTGTAATTCACCTGAATAGTGAGCTCTTTTTTTCAGAGTATCTGTACAAATCCACACGTTCATTTGGTAATCATTACTTAAGCAGCTATACTATGTTTGGTGTTAAGATTATTTCACAGAGAAATGGAAGGTTTTTCATTTCATTTTTTCTTCTCTGTATTAGTTGTTGTTGTTCAGTCACTAAGTTGTGTCCGACTCTTTGTGACTCATGGACTGCAGCAAGCCAGGATTCCCTGTCCTTCACCATCTTCCAGAGCTTGCTCAAACTCATTTCCATTGAGTCGGTGATGCCACCCAACCATTTCCTCCTCTGTCACTCCCTTCTCCTCCTGCCCTCAGTCTTTCCCAGCATCAGGGTCTTTGCATCAGTGAGCTGGTTCTCTGCATCAGGGGGCCAAAGTATTGGAGCCTCAGCTCCAGCATCAGTCCTTCCAATGAATATTCAAGGTTGATTTCCTTTGGGATTGACTAGTTTGATCTCCTACCTGTCCAAGGGACTCTCAAGAGTTAGTTAGCAAATGTTAAAACTCTATGTGAAAGAATGCTGCATTTTCAAAGCCACATTATTTTTCAATAAAACATTTATAGTTTAAAAAGAGGTCAAAGTTTCCATGGGACTGTAAAATATAAAGATTCTTTTTGTTCTGATTGATAATTTACCTGCCTTTCTCTATAACATGTAGTATGTTTATATTATAGAAAAGATGATGTCCTAATTAATAGTCCATCAAAATATAACTTATGCATATTACCTTCTTTGATCTTACCATAGGCTAGTTATAAAAGAAGAAATTCGTATAAGTCAATTGATTTGTTTAAAATACTGTGTAAGTGATTTTGTCACATTAAAAAAGTAATTTGAACTTAATTATAAAGATAATTTTCAAAACTCATCAAAAAAAAAAAAACTCACATTGGATCTCCTTGTAAATCTAGTAAATCTAGTAAATCTCCTTGTAAAACTAGTAGTCTATGTTTTATTTGAAAAGTTAATGTATAAAGAAAAACAACATGAAAAAAATTTGCCTTTCAGGTCAAAGGAAAAGTCATCTGAAAAAAGTTAGAGGTGATGAGTGTGGTCAGCACAGACTCCTTGTTATCCATTGTAACAGAAAAGGCATGGAGTCAGGTATCCCACTGTAAATACTGACTTGACCCATTGAACAGTTCCTTCTTAGCTTCATTTATGAAGAAAACAGGAATAATAGTAGTCAGTGTGGACATTTCTAGAGTGGCATAGTAAGGATCTGAGCAGTTCCACTCCTCAAAATCAATAGGAAAACTTGACAAATTTTCTGAAGCAATAATTGCAAGATTCTAGAAATCAACAACAAAGTAAGGAGTATTTATTAAAAAAAAAAAAAAAACTACTAAAGCTTTTGTAAGAATGTTTATATGTAAAGTTTCAAAATTTGCAATTGTGCTCATGGCCTCTTTAGGTCCATTTTCACAGTAATGTTACCAGTGAAGGACAACCTGTGTATATAAGCATTGTCACCACTGGGGTGGGGGTGGGGTGAGTGTCTTACGTAAATTGGAGCAAAGTATGCAAAAGTTTTATACCCATGAAATTAGTACTAATCTGTAGGCAAATGAATAGGAAGGCCAATACTGAGGGTAACCAGAAGTTATTATTAATATTAATAATCCTTATTAAAGTAAACAAATGACTGGCAGAAGAGCTGGAAAATAAAATTTAACAAGGGAAAAAGACCATTTATAATGGGTTGATTTCAAATCAGTATAAAAATGTGTTAAAAGATGAAAAAAGTAGGGTTCAAATAATAAAGAAAATTATTATAACAATGATGCATTAAATACCGAATCTCAGACTTCCTTTGTGGTGTAGTGTATAAAAATCCACCTGCCAAGGCAGAGGACCTGGGTTTGATCCCTGGTCTGGGAAGATCTCATGTGCCACAGGGCAACTAAGCTGGTTTGCCACAACCACTGAGCCCACACATCTTAGAGCCTGTGCTCTGCAACAAGAGAAGCCACCACAATGAGAAGCCTTGAAGAAAAATAGTCCCTGCTCACCACAGCTAGAGAAAGCCCAAGCACATCAGCAAAGACCCAGTGCAACCAAAATAAATACATTTTTTTAAAAAGTTCTATTAAATACAGAATCTCAGCAGAGAGAGAGATATCATTAGAAAAGTAAATCTAAAGGAAAAATCTGGATTTGGAAATAAGAATAATTGAAGTGATTAAGTTTTACTAGAGGAGCTCAATATCAGACTTGAGATTTCATTTAGTTATTCGCATATGGTTTCAACAGTACCCACATATATGTTTATGGATTCACTGGTTTTATTTCAGAAACTAAAGTAACAATACTTGCGAGTAGGAAAGGAGGGAAGACTGGAGATATAAACAGTAACTATAGCATTACTAGGGAAAGGCTATACATTTTACTGACAATGATAAGGAATTCAAAGTTTCATTAAAATAAATCTTGAAGATTTTCCCTCATTCAGTATAAAACCAGTAACTATAACAAATTTCCAACATAAAAGGAAGAGTGAGTACAAGTTCAATGAAAAAACAAAATTCAATGAACCTGTTAAACCAGAGTGTTTTTCATTTATGTAAAACTTAAATATTTTGGAAAGTTAAATTGCTTTGTCCTTTAAAGAGGGAACTCAATTTCAGACATCATAAATGAGACTATACTCTCCCCCTACATTATAGCACAGCAATTTGTAGGTCAAGCAGAAACATTCGTTCCTGCTGTTTGTAGCTGTCTTTATTTTGGCCACCAGCTCTAGTTTTCCAACTGATAGAAGATAAGGGAAAACTCTGTGGATATTATAATTATTATAAATTTGTATCATCTTGAAAGATGAAGTGTAGTTTCTGCTCAGAATGGTCTAGTTTTAGAGCCTGGCATGTAATAACAAAAACACTGCCTAGACATTTATAACACTGATACCTACAAAACTACATTGTTGAATATAATTTGGATTTCTGGCATCACAATTATCTCACAGTGAGGGGTGCATTAGGGTTTCTTACTCAAAATATTGTTGAGTACTCATTAGGATCTGGTACTCAAAATATTGTTGAGTATCTCTCTTTAACAAAGATATTCAATTATTAAAAGGTAAGTATTTAAAATTGCTTTTCTTAATATTGGTGAGTCTCTGCTCCTCATGAACCCCATTTCTGCACAGACCACCACTAGGAGCTGATATATTAACAATGTGGAAACTGAACCCACATATCTGTATGTCAGTTGTCCACATAAATTCAGCTTTATTTTCTCATGGCCACCACAAAAATAGAAAGAAACAGAAATATCAAAACTGTTTTTAAGTCCAAGGCCAAAGTAGTATTCTAAAGAAGTATTTATTATCAAGAACATTTGTGGTTCAAAAACTTTTTCTTAAGTAAAGAATGATTCAAAGGTAAGATTAATATGCTATGTGGCCCCCAAAAAAGGGATTTTTCTCCCCAACAAATTTTGGTTGGTATGCCCCTATAAAGTTAAATATTGATATTCAGTCACATCTGTGTGTTCTGTGGATCCTAAAGAAAACTTTCCACAGGAAAATAAATTAATTTATAGCTCCCAATAATGTATTGCTGACAGATAAATTGAAGATATGGAACATATACACAATGGAATATTACTCAGTCATTAAAAGGAACAAAACTGAGTCATTTGTAGTGATGTGGATGAACCTAGAGTCTGTCATACATAATGAAGTTAAGCCAGAAAGAGAAAAACAAATATTGTATATCAATGAGTATTTATGGAATCCAGAAAAATGGTACTGATGAACCTTTCTGCAGGGCAAGGATAAAGATACAGATGTAGAGAATGAACTTACAGACCCCAGGGAGTGAGGAGAAAGAGAAGGAGAAGGTGGGCCGAATTGAAAGAGTCTCACTGACATATACACACTCAGTTCATTTCAGTTTCTCAGTCATGTCTGACTCTGTGACCCCATGAATTGCAGCACACCAGGCCTCCCTGTCCATCACCAACTCCCAGAGTTCACTCAAACTCATGTCCATTGAGTCGGTGATGCCATCCAGCCATCTCATCTTCTGTCATCCCCTTCTTTTCCTGCCCCCAATCCCTCCCAGCATCAGGGTCCTTTCCAATGAGTCAACTCTTTGCATGAGCTGGCCAAAGTACTGGAGTTTCAGCTTTAGCATCAGTCCTTCCAATGAACACCCAGGACTGATCTCCTTTAGGATGGACTGGTTGGATCTCCTTGGTCCAAAGGATTCTCAAGAGTCTTTTCCAACACCACAGTTCAAAAGTATCAATTCTTTGGTGCTCAGCTTTCTTCATACACTACCATGTGTAAAATAGATAGCTAGTGAGAAGCCACCGCATAGCACAGTGAGCTCAGTTCAGTGTTCTGTGATGACCTAGAGGGGTGGAATGGGGGAGGTGGGAGGGAGAATTAAGAGGGAGGGTATTATGTATTCATATAGCTGATTCACATTGTTGTACAGCAGAAACTAACACAACATGTAAAGCAATTATACTCTGATTAAAAAATTAAAAAATACTATACTGCTGTCATTGGAGAAGGCAATGGCACCCCACTCCAGTACTCTTGCCTGGAAAATCCCATGGACGGAGGAGCCTGGTAGGCTGCAGTCCATGGGGTCGCTAGAGTCAGACACGACTGAGCGACTTCACTTTCACTTTTCACTTTCATGCATTGGAGAAGGAAATGGCAACCCGCTCCAGTGTTCTTGCCTGGAGAATCCCAGGGGCAGGGGAGCCTGGTGGGCTGCCGTCTATGGGGTCGCACAGAGTTGGACACGACTGAAGTGACTTAGCAGCAGCAGTAGCAGCAGCAGCAGCTTACTGCTGTCATAGTGAGAGGAATTACACTATATAATTTTCATATATTATTTTATTTAATTCTCATATCTCTGTGATATTGTGATGAAAATCCCATTTTACAGATGAGAAAACTGAGGTTTTAAAACATTAATGAACTAACCCACTCCTGTGCAGCTATAATATGCCAAACCAGGATTCAAAACAGGATTGAAACTAGGTCACTTTTTATGAACTTAAAAGGACCTAAAAGGTTATATAAATTAATTATTTTACTCTATAAATAATACATAATAAAAGTCATAATGGATAAACTCTCTGCTAAAGGTAGATTCAAGATTATAGTGCACATTTTTTAATGCCACCTTAGAAAACAAAACAAAACAAGCCTATTTTTCCAGTTTGAAAAACCCAACGAGATTATTGCGTCTAACTATGAAATCTAATTTTCCTGGAACAATAATTTAACCAGTGTCTTCTGCTTAAGTATGTTTTACCATGTGAATTTTATTAATTTCCTATTGGTTGTCTAATATTAGGAGATGGGTATAAGTTGTGAGAAGGGAAATATATATATGGAAAACTGTAGATACAGATTCAATTTGTTATAAACTTAGTCTTTCTTAGAAAAACTGCCAACAGTGAATTAGGAAGGGCCAGTTGTGGAAGTGAAATCAAGATGATGGACTAGAAAACCCTGAGCTCACCTTGTCCCACAAACATATCAAAACTACAATCACATATGGAGCCACATTCTCTGAGAACTAAAACAGCTCTTCTACAACAAAAGTTATAAAGAAAGAGCCACAGAGAGCCTGGTAGGAGGAAAGAAGCAATCTAGTCTAGACCCACATCCTTTCTGGATGACCCAGAAGAGAAGGAGCATATCACAGGTTAAGGAATCCTGCTAAGAGGCAAGGAGGTCAAGTTCCATATCGGGTGCCCCAGGCTTGGGGTCTGGCACTGAGAAGATGAGCTGGTTGGTTTGAAAACCAGTGGGGCTTACCAGAGGGTTGTAGGAAATCAAGACTCAGCTTCATTCATTGATATTATCTTTCTCAACTTTATAGGCACTTGGAGGCCCCTGGACTATAAAACTCCACATCTCAATGGAAACTGAGCTGTTAGACTTTCTCATGCAGTGCCCTCTTCAATTATCTGGGATTTTTAACTTCCTCGTTCTTACATTTGGGGGAAATAATACGTATGTATGTGTACTTTAACGTGTGTAATGCAGTGTGTGTGCGTTTGTATTTCTCTCCTTCTTTCCATTTGTAGCTAGATAAATACAGAAGGAGAGAGATCAAAAGAGAAGCACACACGAACACATATACATACATAGTTATTATCTCCCCAAATATTTGCTCCTATTTGCAGAATTTGGTGAAGAGAGGGTAAATAGTATAAAGAAGATGGTGATCATATGCTGGTTTATTTATTTTTTATCTAGAAATATAACAACCCCATAGGTGATCTAGATTCTAAATGAACTTTCTCAAGAGCTAATGACTTCTTGCGGTACAATGACACCTGCATTTTTTAAAATAAAGAACAAACTCTCTACATTGGCATCCTTGGTTTTCAGGTACCTGTTTGCTTTTGTTGTTGCCAAAAGGTTATTGGGACAAAGCAGAAATGACAGATTGTCTGGAGACCGTAAGGCTGCTAGCAGCCTGTGGCGGTCCAGGCAGCGCCAGGGAGCAGCCTTCCACAGACTGCCAGGCCCTGTGCTCTTTAATCAGGACTGCTAAACGATGCAGGTGGTGTGGAGATTGGGGCATCCTAGTATAACATGGGAGAAATAAGTGAATATCCCCTTTCCACCTGTTCCATTTGGCCTTTTTTCATCCCATACAAATGTCCCCAGGAGCAAAGGGAACCTGCTTTTAAGGACAAGTCGAATACTTCCATTTTTTAATTATAAGAATGGGGCTTCTCAGGTGGCTTAATGGTAAAAAATCCACCTACCAATGCAGGAGACATGGGTTCAATCTCTGGGTTGGGAAGATCCCCTGGAGTAGGAAATGGTTACCCACTCCAGTTTTCTTGTCTGGAAAATTCCATGGACAGAGAAAGCTGGTAGGCTACATAGTCCATGGGGTCGCAAAGAGTTGGATACCGCTGAGCAACTGAGCACGTATGTATTTGTAAGAAAAAAATAAATACAAACCTAAAAGGGAAAATTAAGCAAAATAACAAAAAGAGCCTGTTTGTCAGAAGCTGAAAAGGGCAAAGAATCACAAGGCAAAGATTTTCTACAGCTCTTACAAAAAGAATGTGTGGTTTTCACACATTTCCCTGCCCTGGAGAGGACTGCCTCCTGCATGGGCTTGGTTACATCCCTGGACTGAACTTAGCCTTCCTATGAGTATCTGAATTAAAGGTTACACTTCAACCACCCAAAATTCTTCCTCAACCTCTGCGGCAGGAATTTTGTTGTAGAAAGATTTCTAACTCTTACTTCGTCCTGTGTAATTGTAAGTTTGTCTTTCACTTTCCTCCTTGTTCTCTTTGCTGACAACCCAGCCTTCATATGTCTTGCCAGCACCCACAGCCTCCCTATCTGCTCACTCCTCCCCATCCCAGGATCTTGAGACTGTTCCTGTCCCAGCAACTCCCTAAGGAGGGATCCAACATGTAAAATCAACATTAACCTAAAGGCAAAGCTAGTGTGCTTTGAGTCACTGATAAACTCAATTCCTATTTATCCAAAGACTCTGCTCTTATCCTCAACTGAATTTCACTAAAACTGCAAGGACTAAATAGAAGAGACAAAATGCACTGTGAGTTCAGAGGTAAGTATAACCCTTTGAGCTCAAAACATCAGGGAAGGATGTTCCTTCTTCCCAAGTGTCTAGGTTAGGTTTGAATAAGTAAATCAGAAGTAATGAAGATTACAAAAAGGACTACACAAGGACAAAGGTACCAAGTTAGAAACAGCTGGGGCATATTATGAGAACATTGAGAAAAATGGGAGAGCAAGAGTGAAACCTGCATTGTGAGACCATGTGTCTTGATGTTTGTATTATTTCCATTCATGAAGGGATATAGTAAAACAAAATGTTTATGGGTATGGACTCTACTTTAGAGAAACCAAAATTCGAATGTCCTCCAGCACTAATGACCTGTGTGAAAAATGGTAAATTCCGTATCTTCACTAGGCCTAGGTTTTCTGATTTAGGGTAGATATAGTATTTAAATTCCAGATTGACTAGAAAAATTGAATGAGGTAATATATGGAAAAATTAAGTACATTGTCCAGCACATAGACTTATTCAGGAATTATTGTTACTTTAAGTTTTTAGTCATGTAATACATTTTTGGAGAATCTATTAGGCTCTCTTTGATGTGATGCACACTAGAGATAGAAGTAGAATGAAACAACATCTTAAAGAATGGGAGTAAATGTTTGCAAATGATGTAACCAACAAGAGATTAATTTCCAAAATATATAAACAGCTCATACAACTCAATATCAAATAAAGAAACAACTCAATCGAAAAATGGGCAGAAGATCTAAATAGACATTACTCCAAAAGGCACACGAGAAGATGCTCAACATTGCTAAATATTAGAAAAATGCAAAGGAAAACCACAATGAGGTATGACCTCACACTGGTCAGAGTGACCATTATCAAAAAGTCTATAAACAATAAAAGCTAGAGAGGGTATGGAGAAGAAGGAATCCTCCTGCACTGCTGGTGGGAATGTAAATTGGTATAGCCACTCTGTATCAAGGAGAACAGTATCAAGGAGAACAGTATCAAGGTTTCTTAAAAAACTAAAAATAGAGCTACTATATGATTCTGCAATCCCACTCCTGGGCAAATAACTGAAGCAAACCATAATTCAGAAAGATGCTTGCACCCCAATGATCACTATTTACAACAGCCACAAAATTGAAACAGCCTAAATGTCCATTGAGGTTGGACATTTAGGTTGTTCATCCATTTAGATGAATGGATTAAGATGTGATATATAAATATATGTATGTACACATACATACACATAATGGAATATTATTCATCCATAAAAAAGAATGAAATAATGCCCTTTGCAGAAACATACATGGACCTAGAGATTATCATACTAAAAGAAGTAAACTAGATAAATATGAATATATGATATTGCTTATATGTGGAAACTAAGATGAATGATACAAAGGAAACATATACAAAACAGAAATATATCCACAGACATGGTAAACAAACTTATGGTTATCAAAAGGGAAAGGCTGGAGGGAAGGGATAAATTTGGAGTTTGCGATTAACATATACGTACTACTATATATAAAATATTTATTAACCAACAAGACCTACTGTATATTACAGGCTATTGTATTCAATAATTTACAATAATGTACAAGGAAAAGTATCTGAAAAAATTTTTATGTATAAATATCTCAATCATTTTTCTATACACACAAAACTAACACAATATCATAAATCAATTATACTTCAATTTTTAAAAAGGAGAATAAAATTGATTCCTGTTCTTATTTCATTATCAATGGAAGAAAGTGGGAAATTAGGGAACAAATTCAATACCCTATCATACAAAATGCGATTAAGGTTAAATACAAAGGCCCTGGATCTGCTCAGGTGGAGTGAGCAGCCCCTGGGGCTGAGGTGTTGAAGAGCTTACTTGATGCATACCTGGCAGGTCAGGTAAAATTTCCAAAATATAGAAATAACAAGAGGGCAAGATGGAGGAGGGATCTTCCCAGCAGAAGGAACAGCAGGTGACAAGGCTTCACATGGTTTATAGCAGCCCAGCCAACTGATGTACCTGGAGCACACCCAGCCAGGACAGAAGCTGAGACTGGAGGGTTTCCTAAGGATCTGCCTTTTGTTCCACCCTGATTATTGTGCGGATGGGGCACTCAGACATTACCTTCTGTCTCCAAATCATAAAGAAAGAAGAGGGAGGTACAGGGCTTGATTCAGTCTGCTGTGATGGTTCAAAGCACAGACTTTGGAGACACAAAGTTTCTATATTTTTACACTTGGTTGTTGCAAGTTAACTGTGGCAAATTTCATTTTACTTATGCATAAAATAGAGACCATATTTCTCATAGAGTTACTGTGTTAACTAAAATAATATAAATAAATATTAGGTCAGTGCCTGAACTATACCCAGGACTCTCTGTTGCCTAACTCTGTTAATCACTATTTTCCTAAGGATAATAACTTTGGCTTCAGACTCCTGGGCAGAGTTTCAAAACCATGCCTGCTGTTGTCGCCACCTCTGCTTGCACAAATGAAAGTGTAATAATCCATAATATTTATATTTAGAAAAGGAAAACTTAACCTTGAAGGTAGAACACCAGATTACAAAAGAGATGAAATTACAGAAAACTTGGCTCACAATATCATACCTGGCACTCTGGTCTCTCTTCCACAGTTTCTCTTTCTATAGACCTTCTGTCCCTCAGTTTTCCTTTCCACTTTCCCCTCTATAACCCAAGTCCCAGCTACACTTTCTTAAACTGACTTCATCACTGCACTTTATGAAGTAGAGGAAAAGGTTTCATAAGGAAGTCACAGTGGAATGCATAGCCCTTTATAACATGAGGCCCTACCCCTTAAACACAGTTGATTTTACCAAGGCTTGAAAACTGATACCACGTTCTTTCAAGAAATTTGGAAGTTGAATCACTTAAATATGTTTAAACTGAAATATCACAATGAAAATGTCAGCTAGTAATTAATTTCTCACACTGTGTCACATACTAATGCCACTAATAACTATCCATATGATATGATATATGATCCAGTTGCTGATAAATTATAACTTCTTTAAACATAGAGGGGCTAAAACAAATTGGACAGATCACAAGTAATAAGTTACTTTTGTTAATTCAGTCTTTGATTTTTTGTATTTTACTTTTTTTATTTTTCAAAATTGAAGTATATTTGATTTACAGTATTGTGTTAGTGTCGAGAGTAGACATAGTGATTCAAGATTTTTATAGAGTTTTTAATTTAAAAAGGAAGTTTAAGTTGAATTATGTAACCTGAAAACTCCAAACCAAGAAATATAAAAAAATAATTTTCTTGCTGATGGGCATTTTGGAGCAAGTTCTCTTATCCTTTCCAAATCTTGACTTCCAAATTTGTAAAGTGAATAGATAAGTTCAAAACATCTTAACAATTTTATGTTTCTATAATTTTTATATGAGCCCTCAGCACATTTCTCCAACTAGCATTTTCTATAGCTCCCTGGGAAATTTCTGGAACCTTTTAAAAGGTTCTAGAACCTTCAAAAAGGCACCTAGATGGATAATACCACTCATGAATGAAAAACACCTATCACTCCTGTTCAAACCACCTCATTCCTCTTCCAAGAGAGCTACTGCTACTCAATCACCACACTCATTCATGCCAAGACTGGATGAGGACTTACTATCTCACTAAAAGTCAGAACTGATACATGAGATAAAACTTACTTGCTGACACATCTACAAAGTGATGAAAGGCTACCCTAGAAAACTGCTGCACATTTCACAAGCACCAATTTGAAGCGTCAAGTCTGCAATGCTGGGGTCAAATGTTCTCATTTTTTGCAACTCCTTGGATCCTTCCTGTCTTCATGGACCAAATCAAGCCCTGTGTTATTCTGCATCCTTCCTTAGTAACCTAACCAGCAATGATTTCTTCCTTCCTTCCTAACTTCCTCCCTCCTTTCTTTTTCTTTCTTGCTTGCTTGCCAGAAGGCTCATTGCCTGGACTTTGATTATACTTAATTTGGAGCATGATTATACAATGTTTTCATAGAATTAAATGAGCTTTTCTTAGGTTCATTCTTTTACTCATTATTCAGCAAATATTTTCAAATTTGTTTTTACATACTAGACGCTGAGCTAGGTACTATGAATGAAATATGAATAAATACACAGATTCTACACTTAGGAAACTTCATATTTTACAGCAGATTAGCAACAACTGAAAAGCATAATAGAGACTTAGAACCACATAGTAGAAGCATCAAAAACATGAAAGAAGTCTTCCTGCAGCAAGTAAAGTTGAGTTCTAGAGGATACGTAGGAATTAGAGATGTACAGATACAAGGAATGAGATCTCTATGGAGAGGAGGCATGAGGAGCTAAAATCCATAATCAGATAACAACTGTGGTATATTATGAAAATAAGAACATGAATCTGGTGAATTAACAAAGACCCTAAATTCAGTAAGTCTCAGATGCAAGGTGGGGGAATGTTAAGAGACAAAGGTTGAAGATCTGTGGAGAAGTCTACTAATAAATGTCCTTGGAAGCCATCAAAATCAACTATGGATAACTTTTTAGAAATGATAGAACTTACTGAACTGGTTGAATTACAAAATTGCTAGAAAAGCTATATAGCCCAAAGTATAGGAACTAAGATATTCCCAAAGAACTCAGTAGCAGAAATTTATGACATTTTCTTTAAGACACTATCATTGCACTGATTCAGTTCCAACCACCTTGGTTCCTTTTTGGCACTCTACTCTGGATTAAATTCCTAGATTTTGATTGGTCTAGTTTCGATCAGGTACTCACTCCTTGGAGAGACACAGTTTGTGGTGGTTCTAACACAGCACTATGAAATAGGAAGGGTAGCTTACCCCAAAACAAATATGCATGGTGGGAATGTTATATTGGCAAGAGATGTAAGGAATAAAGAACAACAAATTCAAGAGATGCTGACAATATCACAAAGAAAAATCTAAATGCTAAACTGAGGGCAATGGATTGACACTCTACAGGAGTATGCTCTGAGCAGGTCTGTATGTAAGGAAATGTACAAGGAAGGAGGCTTGGGGTGGACCATTCTGGATGTTTCAGGACATAGAGGTATAAGATGATGAATGGAGATCTGTACAAAATAAGTCATAGAAGGGATAGACAAAAGCAAATTGATTAAGAGATATTAGTCCTATAGAATGAAAAAGGCAAGAGAATGCTATATATATCATAGTAGCCAGCATATTTCCAGGAACAAAGCAGGAGATCAGTAAAACCTATTGATATGACATAAATGCAGGACTCTGGCTTAGAAGGTGTCTAGTACAGTTTGATATTTGTGCAACATAATATCCAAGATTTTTCAAATTCTTCCTTTTTCATATAATTTGTTATAATGACTTTTAATACCACAATTTTATAGTTTCATTGCCTAATTATAGGTAGTATGCACTATTTTACATAGGGAGAATGAAATTATTTCATTTCAAGCAGAATCTTCATCTGAGAAGATAAAGATAGGAAAATAATAATGTTCCAATCTTGCAGGTTTTGCTTTAAATTCAAGAGATGAATATAAAGCCTTGGTAAGTGGACATGTAAGAGTAATTGTGATAAATGTCCTAACAAGTCAGGTTTGGTAATGATGGCAGCTTTACAAAACTCAGATTTCAGCTTCTCTCTTTTCCACAACTTAACAAATACATCAATGTTCTTTATTAATTTCTGAGAATACAAAAATAATTTTCTCTGCACATAGAATTTGACAGCAATTAATTGGAAGATACAGATGCTAATAAATTTTGATATAATCTGATTTAAATTATTGACTTTTATATGTTAATATAATGGCAGGTAAATTTCAGATAACTTTGTGTTTCAGAACCAGAGAGGAATGAACAAGGAAGAAAGAAAATTACCAAGTTTCCAAAGCAAAACAAAAATAAACATTCTAAAGAGAAGGCTTACTCATGCATACCGATGTGAGTAGGGATTTGGGGGTTACTCATGAAAACCTATAGCCATCACCCTATCACCACTGTCACAAAAAAAGAAAATGAGAAAGCAGAGCTGAGGCTCAAGAGACAGAATTGAAATACAAATTAAATGTAATCATGCCATGTATTACCACCTCTGCTCCGGCACAGCTCAAAAATCCATTTCAGCATAAACATAGCGCTGTGCTATTTCATCTATAACAAGCTGACCTCAAAAGGGGAAAAAATGATCTATTTCAACAACTGAAACTTACTTTTGTTTAAGGAATCTGATTGTTATGGCAGTTTTGATACACTGTTGGAATTCAGATGAACTCTTCAAATTCCAAAGAATATTATCAATCATCTTCTAGTAAACCTCTCCTTTTCTTTCTCTCTCCTTTCTTCTTTTTCCTTATTATTGAGATCCAGTTAACATGCAACATAGTATAAGTTTTAAAGCATACAATGACTGATTTGACACATTTATATATTGCAATATGATTACTGCCTTGGTATTAGTGCCTCTATAAAGTCCCTTATTTATTTTGTGTGATGAGAGCATTTAAGATCTAGTCTCTTAGCAACTGCAGTTAACAATTCAATACTGTTGGCTATAAGCATGATGCTATGCATTAGATCTCTAGAACTCATTTCTCAGTTGCAAGTTTGTACCCCTTAGCCAATATCTCCCCAATTTCCCTACCTCTCAGTTCCTGGTTACCATCATTCTATTCTATTCTCTGTTCTCAGTCAATCTACTGAATACCTAAGTTAACAAAATGATCTTAAAACCCAAGAAAAAAGTAAGACAGATAAAAAGATATCATCAGTAAAAATACAAGGCAGGAAACTATGATCTCCAAGATGCTGAAAAATAATACTGATAAACTAAAATTTAATATACACTTATGCTTAACATTCAGAAAATGAAGATCATGGCATCCGGTCCCACCACTTCATGGGAAATAGATGGGGAAACAGTGGAAACAGTGTCAGACTTCATTTTTCTGGGCTCCAAAATCACTGCAGATGGTGACTGCAACCATGAAATTAAAAGACGCTTACTCCTTGGAAGGAAAGTTATGACCAACCTAGATAGCATATTCAAAAGCAGAGACATTACTTTGCCAACAAAGGTTCGTCTAGTCAAGGCTATGATTTTTCCTGTGGTCATGTATGGATGTGAGAGTTGGACTGTGAAGAAGGCTGAGCGCCGAAGAATTGATGCTTTTGAACTGTGGTGTTGGAGAAGACTCTTGAGAGTCCCTTGGACTGCAAGGAGATCCAACCAGTCCATTCTGAACTAGATCAGCCCTGGGATTTCTTTGGAAGGAATGATGCTAAAGCTGAAACTCCAGTACTTTGGCCACCTCATGTGAAGAGATGACTCATTGGAAAAGACTCTGATGCTGGGAGGGATTGGGGGCAGGAGGAGAAGGGGACGACAGAGGATGAGATGGCTGGATGGCATCACTGACTCGATGGACGTGAGTCTGAGTGAACTCCGGGAGTTGGTGATGGACAGGGAGCCCTGGCGTGCTGCGATTCATGGGGTCACAAAGAGTCGGACACGACTGAGTGACTGATCTGATCTGATCTGATCTGATCTATGTGATCATTCTAAAGTGGAGAAAAATTAAAGACATTTTCAAACTCATTAAGATCATGAGTGTTTTTCACCAAACTAACTTTACAAAAGTAAATATTGGGCTTCCCTGGTGGTACAGTGGATAGGAATCCAGCTGCCTATGCTGGGGACATAAGTTCAATCTCTGGTCCAGGAAGATCCCATATGCTGCAGGCAACTAAGCCCATGCACCACAACCGCTGAACCTGTGCTCTAGAGCTGTGAGCTACAACTACTGAACCCACATTCCAGAACTACTGAAACCCAAGTGCCTAGAGCCTGTACTCTGCAACAAGAGAAGCCACCAAAATGAGAAGCCTAGGCACTGCAAGGAAGAGTAGCTTACCATGACTAGAGAAAGTCCATACAGCAATGGAGATCCAGTGCAACCAAATTTTTAATGTTTTTATTAAAAATTGACTTACTTTCAAAAAATTAATTTTTTGAAAGTAAGTATTAATTAAGGTAATTCAAAATATAGAAGTATGCAATATAAGAAATGAAAAAAAAGAAACTAAACTCTAAATTTCATTAGCAATACTAGCTCAATTAACTAATAAAAACTGTTCAAAAATATTAGTATTTATTTTGAAAAAGAAAAAGAGTATTCAACTTCTGGCCATAATGGGAGTAACTGGGATCTAACTGCCCTTCTTGGAAACAACTATAAAACTGGAAAAGCACAAAACTTCACAGTATTTGGATACTGGAGGAAAGACAGCACGGACTATAATCACTGTGTAAAGGGAAGCAAATGAGTCCTGTGATCACCCAGACTTCTGTCTAGATTCAACCTTTTAATAGTCCAGAGAGGGTGATCCTACATGGAGCATGCTGATCTCCCTGAGTTGAATTATTAATCAGGGAAATGCATATTACAACCATAATAAACAGCTCTAAACACCCACCAAAGTGGTTAAAATTAAACATAATGAAGGATGTGGACTAATCAAGTTGTTTTTGATGCTCAGTCACTCAGTCATGTCTGACTCTTTGTGACCTCATAGACTGCAGCACACCAGGTTTCCCTGTCCATCCCCAACTCCCGGAGCCTGCTCAAACTCATGTTCACTGTCGGTGATGCCATCCAACTATCTTATCCTCTGTTGACCCCTTCTTCTCCTGCCTTCTATCCTTCCCAGCATCAGGGTGTTTTCCAATGAGTCAGCCCTTTGCATCAGGAAGCCAAAATACTGGAGCTTCAGCTTCAGCATCAGTCCTTCCAAAGACTATTTAGAATTCATTTCCTTTAGGATTGACTGGTTTGAACTCCTTGCAGTCCAGGGGACTCTAAAGTGTCTTCTCCAGCACCACAGTTCAAAACCATTAATTCTTCAACTCTCAGTCTTCCTTATGGTCCAACTCTCACATCTGTACATGACTACTGGAAAAACCATAGCTTTGACTATACAGCGCTTTCTCAGGAAATTAATGTCTCTGCTTTTCAATATGCTCTCTAGGTTGGTCATAGCTTTTCTTTCAAGGAGAAAGCATATTTTAATTTCATGGCTAAAGTCACCATCTGTGATGATTTTGGAGCCCAAGAAAATAAAGTCTCTCACTGTTTCCATTGTCTCACTCTGCTTATTTGCCATGAAGTGATGAGACCAGATGCAATGATCTTAGTATTTTTGAAGGTTGAATTTTAAGCCAGCTTTTTCACTCTCCTCTTTCACCTTCTTCAAGAGGCTCTTTAGTTCTTCTTCACTTTCTACCATAAGGGTGGTATCATCTGCATGCATGATGTTGCTGATATTTCTCCCAGCAATCTTGATTCCAGGTTGTGCTTCATCCAGCCCAGCATTTCACATGATGTTCTCTGCATATAAGTTGAATAAGTAGGGTGACAATACACAGCCTTGATGAACCCCTTTCCCAATTTGGAACCAGTCTGTGTCCACATTCAGTTCTAACTGTTGTTTCTTGACCTACATACAGGTTTCTCAGGAGGCACTGGTGGTCTGGTATTCCCATCACTTGAAGAATTTTCCACAGTTTGTTGTGATCTACACAGTCAAAGGCTTTAGTGTAGTGAATGAAGCAGATGGTTTTCTGGAATTCTCTTGCTTTTTCTATGATCCAAATGCTGTTTGCAAATTGATCTCTAGTTCTTCTGTCTTTTCTAAATTCACCCCCATTTGGAAGTTCTTGGTTCACATACTGTTGCAAGGCTCACTTGGAAGATTTTGAGCATGACCTTGCTAGCATGTGAAATGAGTGCAATTGTGGACTCATCATATGATCTAGCAATTGCTCTCTTAGAGATTCTCTGAAGGGAAGTGAAAAAATATCCATGTGAAGACTTCAATATGATGCTATAGAAGTTTTATTAAAAATAGCAAAAACAAAACAAAAAACTGAGAAGCAATCCAAATGTCCATCAACAAGTGAATGGATAAAATGTCTGTAATACATTTACTCAGTAGAACACTACCTACAAATAAATGGAATAAAGTAGTAATACATATAACATAATATGTGAAAGGCAAAAATATGTTGAGAGAAAGAAGCCAAATGGAATAGGTTAGATACTGTATAATTTTATCTCCATGAGATTCTAGAAAAGAAAAATCTGATAGTGACAGAAGCATGTCAGGGTTTGCCTGGATTCAAGCATGTGAGTTAATGCCAGAAAATGAGCTCCACTGAGGTTAAAGAGTTGAATAATTTATCATAATTTGTTGAATCTATATATTTTTGTTATATTTAAATTTTATGTTAATATTGTTAATTAAAATGTAATATGAAAAATCTAAAGAAATATTATACAACTAATAAGTATATGAAAAGATACTCAACTTTACTGAGATTTAGGGAAATGAAATTATACCAAATCAAATTTGCAAAATGTTTGAAAATACCAATTATAGATAAGAATGTGGAGAATCATAAACTCTCAAACCTGACTTGTGAAGGTGTCAATTAATACAATTGTAGTCAATATCTGGTAGATTTTGAATAAGCTTAGCCCATTGAGATATGTGTACAATGTCACATGCAATCAGATAACTGGGGTTCAAATTCTTCTCTAATTTCCATAAACTCTTGATTTGATTCTCTTATTTCTGAAATAAGGAAAATGATCAGAGCTACTTCACTAAAATATTGTGAGCATATGATAAGTTAATGTATGTAACACACTCAATGAGCTGTGGGATATTTTTAATGAGATGGGAATACCAGACCACCTGACCTGCCTCCTGAGAAATCTGTATGCAAATCAAGAAGGAACAGTTAGAACTGGGCATGGAACAACAGACTGGTTCCAGATTGGGAAAGGAGTACATCAAGGCTCTATATTGTCACTCTGCTTATTTAACTTATATGCAGAGTACCTCATGAGAAATGTTGGACTAGATGAAGCACAAGCTGGAGTCAGGATTGCCAGGAGAAATATCAATAACCTCAGACATGCAGGTATCACCACACTTATGGCAGAAAGCGAAAAAGAACTAAAGAGCCTCTTGTGAAAGTGAAAGAGGAGAGTGAAAAAGTTGACAGAAAACTCAACATTCAGAAAACTAAGATCATTGCATCCGGTTCCATCACTTTGTGGCAAATAGCTGGGGAAACAGTGGAACAGTGACAGACTATTTTGGGGGCTCCAGAATCACTGCAGATGGTTACTGCAGCCATGAAATTAAAAGATGCTTGCTTCTTAGAAGGAAAGTTATGAGCAACCTAGACAGCATATTAAAAAGTAGAGACATTAATTTGCCAAAAAAGGTCCATTTAGTCAAAGCTATGGATTTTCCAGTAGTTATGTACGGATGTGAGAGCTGGACTATAAGGAAAGCTAAGTGCCAAAGAATTGATGCTTTTGAATTGTGATGTTAGAGAAGACTCTTGAGAGTCCCTTGGGCAGCAAGGAGATCCAACCAGTCCATCCTAAAGGAAATTAGTCCTGAATATTCATTGGAAAGACTGATACTGAAGCTGAAACTCCAATTCTTTGGCCACCTGATGTGAAAAACTGACTCATTGGAAAAGATCCTGATGCTGGGAAAGATTGAAGGCGGGGGGAGAAGGAAATGACAGGGGATGAGATGGTTAGATGGCAACACCGACTCAATGGACATGAATTCGAGTAAACTCCAGGAGTTGGTGATAGACAGGGAGGCCTGGCGTGCTGCAGTCCACAGGGTCACAAAGTCTGACACAGCAGAGTGACAGACCTGAACTGATTTGAATGCTTTAATATATTGGAATTTTATCTTGAAATAAAACTTTATAGTTTTTCTTACACTGCAACTAATCCTCAGCTGCTGGTCCCAGTAGCAATTATGTTTATAGTCCCTCCACTAAAATAATGAGACTTATTTTCAGCATTGATTTCAAGCATATTTCACACTTAGAGACTCACTTTACATACATGTGTAATATATCTTTGTAGTTGTGTAAGATATGAATCCTAAAGCTGAATTTGCATTACTTAAATATTTTTATAAAATGTTTAGTTATTTAATCATATTTAATACCAATTTCTTTTATTAAGATTTTGCTTTCTTTTTTTGTAAACTTACTATTTTCTCAATTCTTCTATGTTTTAGTATCTGGTTTCTATGGCTCAGATGGTAAAGAGTCTGCCTGCAATTCAGGAGACTCTGATTCAATCCCCAGGTCAGGAAAATCCCCTGGAGGAGGGCATGGCAACCTAGTCCAGTTCTCTTGCCTAGAGAATTCCGTGGATAGAGGAGCTTGGCAGGCTACAGTCCAGGGGGTCTCAAAAAGTCAGACATGACTGAGCGACTAACAGTAAGATTTAGAAATGGAGCACCTGGAGATGGGTTGCCTCTTTTATTCAGTTAAAATGTTTATTTTGCCAATTACTCATTGTAGCATCAACTTACTATTTATTTTTATTTCTATTCTAGTGCTCCAGATTCCATCATTGGTTATAATGTTTTGAAAAAAAAATTCATCATTATATCATAAATCATTTCTGAAGCATTTTCCAAAAATCAATACACAAAATCATGTAATTTCCACATTTTTCTTAAAGGTAAATTGAGTTGTCAGACTGAATGATTTGGGAATTAATATAACAAAATTGAAAATTGCATTTTGAGAGAGAGGGAGAAAGGGGGATGGAGAGGGAGAGGGGGAATTAGAGAGAGAATAGAATGAAACTAATAAAATGCAAACTCAGATTAAACATTTTTAGCTACTAGGAATTCATTTTCTTTAAAATATTTTTTTTCATGCACAATTAGAGGAATCTTTTTTTTTTTTTTTTCCTGGGAAGTGGCATTTAGTGGTATTTCTCATCTTTGAGCTTTATATTCTAACATAAAATCTATTACTTTGGTAAACTTTATTGTTAAAACTTTACCTGGGACATTTCAGAAAAGCACAAAGATTAGAATAAGAATTAGAATTTATTCTCACAGCATACTCAACACCAAGGATCATTTCAGTTCCTAAAACTAATCAACTGTTTGAGTGAATAAAACAGTATATTATTAAAAAATTAATGAGAAAGATAAAGATTTAACTTATTTTACTGAGTAGCTATATAATATTTAATCCATCAAAATTGTACAGCACAGCAGTTAGGAATATGGGTTTTGTAACTTGAATTTCTGGTACAAGCTTTTCTAGCTGTGTGATCTAGGGTAGATTACTCTACTTCTCTGTGCCTTAATTGCCTCATCTTCTAAAGGGAGATATTAAAAGATCTTAGTCCCACAGTTTTGGTATGAAAATTAATAAATTAATACATAATATATGGACCCAATGTATGTGTCTTCCCAACATTTTTATGTTGAAGCCCTAACCTCCAATATATAATATTTGGTGGTGAGGCTTTTGGGTGGTAACTAGGTTTAGATGATTTAAGGAGGGCAAAGCCACCTAAATGAGATTATTGTTGTTGTTTCATCACTAAGTCATGTCCAATTCTTTGCAACCCCATGGACTGTAACCTGCCAGGCTCCTCTGTCCATGGGCTTCTCCAGGCAAGAATGCTTTAGTGGGTTGCCATTCCCTTCTCCAGGGGATCTTCCGACCTAGAGATCAAACCTTCATCTCCAGTATTGGCTGGCAGATTTTTACCACTGAGGCACCTGGGAAACCCTTGTATGAGATTAGCTTTCTTATAAGTCAGGAAGAGACCAGAGCTCGTCCTCTCTCCACCAGGTGAGGACACAAAGAGAAGGCACCTGCCTGCAAGCCATGAAGAGGGCCTTCAGCAAGAATCCTACCATGCCAGCACCCTACTCTTGGACTACTCAAGAGTCCTGAACTCTGATAAATAAACGTCTGTGGTTTTAACCATCTTGTCTATGGTATTTTGTTATAGCAGCCCAAATAAACTGAGACACAGAACATTAGTAAATAATAAGTAAGTATACATGTTACTTTGAATTATTTAGCCTTTTGTTTTTAATGGGTATGTAACTTGCACTCAAACTTTTTATTTAGGCATGATTACTAAAATTTAAAAGGGAAGAAAACACAGAAATTTTAAACTAAATGTCAGTGCAGATCCACTCTATTATAACACTTCCCCACCTCATTTTACAATTCACAGCACAATTATGGTCCAGCATTTCACAGCTACAAAATAGTCAGTAAACAACCAGGATGAAATCTGGGATTTCTTATTATAAGACCAGCACTCTTTCCACAAAATTTCTCTTATTTATCTTAAATACCTTTTTCAATACATCATAAATTGTAACACTCTTCTCAGAATGTAGTTTAGACTAATAGAAATAGAAATTCATCTGACCACCATTTCTATAAACTAATTAAAATGATTGCTAAGATTTGTTAAAAATTAATGATTATTTGTAGAAGAAGTTGGTACCTTCAGTTCTGGCTAGCTAACACCTGGTAATGGGACTTGGGGACTGCCAGTAAAATATGGCCAGTTTAACACTGGTCTATCAACACCGTTCCCTCTCTATACCTCCATTAAAATCTCCCTAAGCCAATAATACAGGCACATATCTGAAGTGATGCAATGTGTGCAAGAAAAACAAATATTGCTTAGAGCTATCAACAAAACATTGGGAGATAGAAAACAGATGGTCAAGTGGTAATTGACATGACAATGCAGAGAAAGCTGAACATGTATGCCCATGACTTTTCTCAGCAAGAAGCTCTGCTATGCACAGTAGGCCATATGTTACACATAAAAGAATGAGATTAAAACATTTCCTCACACCATATACAAAAATAAACTCAAAATGGATTGTGTGTGCATGCTCAGCCTGGCTCTTTGCAACCCTATAGACTGTAGTCCATCAGGCTCCTCTGTCCATGAAATTTTCCAGGCAAAAGTACTGGAGTGGGTTGCCATTTCCTACTCCAGAGGAGCTTCCTGACCCAGGGATTGAACCATTTTCTCTTGCTGTCTCTTACAGCAAGAATCCACCTCGCAGGTGGATTCTTTACCACTGGCACCATCTGGGAAGCCCTAAACGTGTTAAAGACCTAAATATAAGTCCTAAAATAATAAAAACTCCTCCTAGAAGAGAACACAGACAGAACATGCTTTGACCTGAATCAGACCAATATTTGTTTGGACCCATCTCCCAAGGCAAAATAAACAAAACAAAAATGAACAAATGGGACTTAATGAAATTAAAAATCTTTTGCACAGCAAAGGAAATCATCTACAAAAAAAGAAGTCAGCCTACTGAATGGGAGAAAAAAATTACAAATAATATGACCAATAAGGGGTTAATATCCCAAACATATTAATACAAAGAAGTCATATAGCTCAGTATCTAAAGAAAAAAACATCTGGTCAAAATGGGCAGAGGACCTGAATAAGCATTTTTCCCAAAATGACATACAGATGGCTCACAGGCATAATAAAAGGTACTCAGTATCACTAATCATACTGCCGCTGCTCTGCTAAGTCACTTCAGTTGTGTCCGACTCTGTGCGACCCCATAGACGGCAGCCCACCAGGCCCCTCCGTCCCTGGGATTCTCCAGGCAAGAACACTGGAGTGGGTTGCCATTTCCTTCTCCAATGCACGAAAGTGAAAAGTGAAAGTGAAGTCGCTCAGTCGTGTCCGACTCTTCCCGACCCCATGGACTGCAGCCCACCAGGCTCCTCCGTCCATGGGATTTTCCAGGCAAGAGTACTGGAGTGGGGTGCCATCACCTTCTCCGTCACTAATCAAAAGGGAAAAGCAAAGCAAAATCACAATGAGATATCACGTCTCACCTGTCAGACTGACTATCTTTGAAAAGTCTACAAATAACAAATGTTGGCCAGGATGTAGAGATGGCTGGTTGAGGAACACTATGGGACCCTGGGGATTTCCTTGGTAACTCAGGTGGTAAAAACTCAGCCTGCAATACGGGAGACCCAGATTCAAACCGTGGGTTGGGAAAATCCATTGGAGAAGAAACTGGCAACCCACTCTAGTATTCTTGCCTGGAGAAGCCCATGGACAGAGGAACCTGGTGGGCTATGGTCCATTGGGTCACAAAACAGTGGGATATAACTGAGTGACTAGTGGTTTCACTTCACTTTTTCAGGGGGCCCCAGGGCTGGTGCTGGCTTACTGGTGGGCAGAGTCAGGGTCTCAAAGACTCTGCGCTACTGCCCACCCACTGGCAGGTGAAGCCAGGTCCTGGGGTTAGTGCCAGACCACTGGCAGCAGAGCTGTTTCCTAGGGTCTGGCTGCAAGTCTGGGATCCCAGAGCCCTTTTCAGATTGTTCCTTGGATCAGAGTTGGGTGAGTTGGGTCGGGGTGGGGAGATAGTTGCTGATGTAGTTGAGTAAGGGATAGGAGGGGTCCGGAAGTTTGGGATGACCTACTAGTGGGCAGGGCCAGGGCCCAACAGGCCCCAGGGTAGGGTCTGACCTGTGTGGCCGGTCCTAGTTTTCTTGCTTCTGGCGCCTGTCCCCTGGTAGAATGAGCTGGGGCTTGGCCTTCATGTGCAGCCATCACATGTCCAGGGGCGTGTTTGCTGATGGGAGGGTCTGTGTTCGGCCCCTTTAGTTGTGTGACTTGAGGCATCCCACCACCTGTGGTGCTGCGGGGCGGGACCAGGTGTAGTGTTGATGCTAACGAGTCAATATGGCCACCGCTGCTTTCCTGAAATTGAATGTTCCCAGGGTGAGTGACAGCCTCCCGCCTCTCCAGGAGGCTCGCTAAGACCAACAGGTAGGTCTGGCCCAGCCAGGCTCCTATCACATGACTGCTTTTGCCCTGGCGTTTTGTGTGCGCCATTCAGACTGAAGTCTCTGTTTTCGCTCTGTCCTGGGAGGCTCCGGCAGTTAAGCTGTGCTGAGCTTCAAATCCGAATGCTCTAGGGGCTTATCTTCCTGGTGTCGGACCCCTGGTCTGGGGAGCCTGACATGGGGCTCTGAACTCCCACTCCTAAGGGGAACCTCAGCTTTAGAATCATTCTCCAATGCATGTGTTGCCCACTTGGAGTGGGGGATGGGATTTGATTACATCACAGGTCCACTCCTCCGATGGTCTCCTTGTGTGCGTATGTTCTAAGTTGCTTCAGTCCTATCTGACTCTGTGTGACCCTATAGTCTGTAGCCCGCCAGGCTCCTCTGTCCGTGGGATTCTCCAGGCAAGTGCGTTGCTATGCTCTCCTCCAGAGGATCTTCCCAAGCCTGGGATGGAACCCAGGTCTCCTGCAACTCCTGCATTGCAGGCTGATTCTTTACTGCTGAGCCACTGAGGAAGCCCACATAGTCTCATTGCTGTTCCTTCTTTATATTGGAGAAGGTCTTTTCTGGTAGGTTCTCATCTTTTTCATCAGTGGTTGTTCTGCAGACCGTTGTGGTTTGGGTGTGCTTGTGAGAGGAGGTGAGCTCAGCATCTTTTTCTGCCATCTTGGTTGTTCTTGAGGATGTGGAAAAAAGGGACTTCTTTTACGCTCTCAGTGGGAATGTAAATTGGTGCAGCCACTATGGAAAATAATATGGAGCTTCCTCAAAAAAAAAAAAAATAGAACTACCATATAATCCAGCAATTCCACTGCTGGATATATATCCAAAGAAAATGAAAACTGATTTGAAAAGATACATGTGCCCCAATGTTCCTAGCAACATTATTTATCATATCCAAGATACAGAAGCAACCTCAGTGCCCATCAATAGATCAATGGGTGAAGATGTGGCAAACACACACACACACATACACACATGTACTGGACTATTATTCAGCCATTCTTCCACTTGCATTTGCAACAATGTGGATGGAGCTAGTATAATGCTAAGTTAAACAAGTCACATAGAGAAAAACTTTGTTATCACATGTATGTGGAATCTAAAAAGTAAAATGAATATGCATAACAAAACAAAGACTCACAAGTATAGAGAACAAACTAGGGGTTTATAGTAGACAGAGGGATGTGGGGAGGGGAGAGATAGAGGTATGGGATTAAGAAGCATAAACTACTATTTATAAAATAAATAAGCAGCATGACTATATTGTCAACACAGGGCATTATAGACTTTATTTTATAATAAAGTTACTTTAAAATTTTATTTTTTTAATTTATTTGGCTGCTCCAGGTCTTTGTTGTCACATGCAGGATCTTTAATTGCAGCATATGGTATCTAGTTCCCTGACCAGGGATCAGTCTGGGCCCCCTGCATTAGGAGCACAGAATCTTAACCCCTGGACCACCAGGGAAGTCCTTATTTTTTAATACTTTAAATGGAGTATAACCTATAAAAATATTAAATCACTATATTGTATATCTGAAACAAATAATATTGTAAATCAACTATACTTCAAAAAAAAAAAAAAACAGTTCTCCATTGGAAATGGACCTAAAAAGTTGAATGCTTTGGAAAACTATTTAAGAGGATTTAGACCTCCCCTCCACCCTTGTGGCTCAGCTAGTAAAGATTCCGCCTGCAATGCAGGAGACCTGGGTTCGATCCCTGGGTTGGGAAGATCCCCTGGAGAAGAGAAAGGCTATCCATTCCAGTATTCTGGCCGTGAGAACTCCATAGACTATATAGTTGCAAAGCCCATGGGGTTGCAAAAAGTCAGACATGACTGAACGACTTTCACTTTCCACCCTAGATCTCATTACTCACATTCTCCCTCTCCCTGATTCACTACATCTGCAAGCCACCTCTCCAACCCAGTGGCAGACAGCAGATTTATTCTCTGGATGAATTCAATCTGGTAAGCTCCACCCTGGGGGACCAAGAAACAGGTGTGACAGCATCCCAACAACAGCAGTTTTAGGGTTTGAAAAATCCTAATAAATGACAACCTTCTTTCCTATCTGAGTTTAGGATAACCTGAGATATAGACATATTTCAGGTAGGTGGACATCAAAATATAAGCTTTATGATGAGCAGACACCACTTGGTGTCTTTGGTAGGTTATGCTTTTAGATCTGAAACAAAAATAGGCTTCCTTACTTTTCTCTGAAGAATTACACTGACTTACCTACTTTATCAATTCAGAACTTTGAAGCTCTTGGCTTCCCCTGTAGACTCCTCCACTGTGAAATTTATGGCACAGAAAACCTGAGGTTGCTTGTGGTCAGGCTGGCTCCCAAAGGATAGAGAAGAAGGGGTGGTGCTGGGCACAGTTGGTTCCCTCTGATATGTTCCCTAATCAGATAATGGAATGAGTGAGAGTTGGGGAGAGACACCAGAAAGGTCTGCCTTTTTATAGGGGAACCCACCAAACGACATTGCAGGCAACATAAAGTAAAAATACTGTACCTTGGGACATCCCCAGCCTTTTCTTCTGCTCATTCCCTGAAAGGCTGGCATCCAGGCATGGAGTGGCACCCTCAGGTTCCACTTCCAGCCAATTCATTCTAGGTTGGATTGAATAACTTTTCTCTAGAGATATACCCATACTTGAATGAACATTTCCAGAGACATGAATAATTTTCACTATAAAATTCTTAACACATAACCATTTATTTCTTCTTTTGTGTGTGTGTGTGTTTTGTTTGTTTATTTCTTAACATCGAGAGCCAGTTGAGGGCCTTAGGCTGAAACTCATTCCATTTTGACATTACTTTTTTTTTTTTAATAAGACTTAAATGTAATTCTTATTTATACTGGGTTACGTTTTTCTTCTGCTATAGCTCAATGCTACTCTGCTAACTTTGCACCATCTCCATGCCCTATTCCTTTCAAGAATTCATCATTCCTCGCCCACAATGCCATGATAGCCTCCTTAACTGGGCTTCTAGCCTCCACAATGGTCCATTTTCTGGGGACTGCACACACGGCTTTTTTTTTTTTTTTCCCGAAACTTGAATCTGCCTCTGCAATTGTGATATATTGATTGCCATTTACAGAACTTTACAGAACACCCAGAAATCCTTTCTACTCCATATATCATTTGTCTCTGCTTGTTTGCTTGCTTTCTTGCCTCATTTCTATTCCTTATTTCAAAAGTAATACATGTTTATTATAGAAAATATTGAAAGACAGATTATCAAAAAGAAAATAAAGTTACCCATACTGGCACCACACAGATTGAGGTGAACCACTTTGAATACTTTGGTATCATTTTTCCATTAGCATCAGATCTTGACTTTGCCTTTCTATCTACATTAACTTGGTCATAAGAACCTGTTTACTAAGAAGGCATTTTGATCTTATCACTCAATTGCTTTTCGTTTTGAAAAATAGCATGGATGTTTCCAGTACAGTTTGCCACTTCCTCCTCCAGGGGATCTTCCCCACCCAGGGATTGAACCTGTGTCTCCTATGTCTCCTGCATTTCAGGCAGATTCTTTACCCACTGTGCCACTGGGGAAGCCCCTGAGACTTAAAGTGCTCAGAAATACAAAGCAAAACTAGTACAATAATAATAATATTTATCCACCTTGAATCATAGTTCAGTATTAAAATGTAGGATATAGTTTTTATAAATTATCTGAGTGATAAAATACAAATCATAAATCTTTTATTTTGATCCTAGGCCATATCACTACATAAGAACATCAACCTAAAGTAAAATAGAGTAGTTAGCACTTCAGGAAGTAAAATTTGACAGAAATTAGAAAATCAATGTCAATACCATTTAAAAGTAACACTGACCCAGTAAAAGATGACTTTGCAGACACAATCAACAGGGAGTAAAACTTACAGTTTCTAAAACTGCTTGGTAAAGTTTTCATTGCCTAAAATTGCCAGAAGAATCAATTCTTACTAACAAAATGTATATCTGAAAAAAATTGTTTTTCTGTGGACTGTTTCCCTATAAGACTAATGTATTACCAATTTCATTTTTAGAAAATAAAATACAATGAAATGAAAAGAAACAAAAGCACAGAAACTACAATTAAGACTAAAACAAAATTCAGTAAATTAAGCAAATCTTCATTATAAAATGTATTAAACTGTCCTGTTCATACTAGTAATAAAAGAATTTTATTTACTTAACTGGGATAATATCAAAAAGCACATTTTGATAAAAATCCATTAAAGTTGGTATAATTGGGTTAACATGTCCCCTAATAGAGAGTGAAAAGGTTCTTGCTCAGAACAGCATGAACAAAATGACAGGGTCATGATTTCATATGCTGTTCGTTTCCCAATCACACTGGATTAAAATCATCAGCTGTACAATTAATTTGGTCTCCAATATTCATTAAAAATTATAAGTATTTTAAATATAACTATGCTGCTGCTGCTGCTAAGTCGTTTCAGTCATGTCCGACTCTATGCGATCCCATAGGCGGCAGCCCACCAGGCTCCCCCGTCCCTGGGATTCTCAAGGCAAGAATACTGGAGTGGGTTGCCATTTCCTTAGCTAATATATTTCACCTCTAGTCTTATTCTAGTAGACTTATTTAAAATACAGTTATATACTTTCATCTTTAAAAATCTAAAAACCATTTACTAGCTTAAGAAAGAAATGTTAAACATCTATGTGCCCTGCTCTGCTCTCATTCTCATAACTTGTTACAAAGAAAAGCTCCATCGTACTTCTGATACATGTCTTCCATTTATAACCATTCAAGTCTCCAGTCACACCTGAGCACAAGTCTTGCTCTGCCATTTATTAGTAGCAGTATCTTTTAAGTCACTAAAACTATTTAGTTCAAAGTATTAAATTGGGAGAATTTTAAATTGGGAGAATAATCTTATGTCCTTCGTGTTGCTGTATGTACCACGGAGATTATTCATAAAACTACTTAGCACTATACTTCGTTTATGGTACATAAAGTAATAATTGTAGAGTTATTACTACTGTTTTTGTCTTTAATAAAATTAAGATTAATTACTAAGTCCATACAGTGCCCTCCCTTTGAAATGGCTTTCAATTAGAGATTTAGGAGTAAAGCAGCTGAGGTGTTAGGATAAAATATAAAACTTAAAATCATATTTTGTAAAAGACACATAAAATGGCCATGCAATTACTGAATTGTTTGTATAAAGATACAATAGTATTTGTAATATATTGTGTACATTTTTCAAAATGTATTAATAATGAATTGACTTCATTTAAGACAGTACAGAAAAATATCTTTTTTTAAAATTTAAATTTATTTATTTTAATTGGAGGCTAATTACTTTACAATATTGTATTGGTTTTGTATAGAAAAATACCTTTTAAAAGATGATAGCTATAATGGAACAAAATACAACCTCCAGTATGCTGATACAGCATTCTCTATACCACTATAGGACAAGTGATGATAAAAGATTTATGCATGTTAGTACTATGACTCATATGCATGAAGAACAAATCATGTACTATCAAGATGTATGCTCAGGATACTCTTCCTATATTTGGACTGCTAAATATATTCCTGTTTATTTATTTGCTATTACACATTCTGCATGGTAACTAAATGTAATTAATCTTCTCATGCTTATGTTTACTCAGATTCACACTAAAGAAAAACCTTAATCAAAAAAGGATGACATATTATTAAATTTAGGCTAAGAACATTGGCAAATAACATTTTAAAGATTTCCAAATGAAGAATATGCAAATCACTGAGGAATAATTATTATGTAGTCTAAAATAAATTATGTTTAAAATCAAGTGGAATAAAAGTGACAGAATGCAAAGTTTTAAACCAATACAAGAAAAATCTTGTTTTCTGCAGTATTTGGACTTCCCATGCAAACATAATGTTAAGATGTATTTTACCAATAATTTCTGTAAAATCACATGTATTTTTCAAGGAAATTTTATGAAGCAAAAATTGCTATTTAATTTCCAATTGGTTTTCTTTAGGATTTTTTGAAGGAAAAAGTAGCAGAGTATCATCTAAAAAATGATGTTCAATTTTCTGGGTTATCTTCAAATGCAACCTCTAAAATTGGGTAGCTATAAAAGATATCAATGATATGTACAGATCTAATAAACATATGTCTAATATAAAGGTACAGCTATAATCAGGGCTACTGATCAATGCTTACCTCTTACTGGGTAAAAGGTCAAAGAAATGAGAAAAAAGAAACAGAAAGCAGAATACTTTTTTCCAGCTAAGATCATTTCAGATAGCTAGTAGATATAGTACATTTAAGCCTAAATATATTTAATATTGCTATTTTTTTTTATCCTTAAGTTGATTTTCATGGCATGACAGTGCATATGTTGGGTGACACAAATGCTTATGTAGCTTCTCAGCCTCTTCGTTCTGCATGTTTATTGATTCCAAAGGCTGTCTAAAACTCAATGTTTCAACATATTAAATTTAGTTTTAAATGTAATATAGATCCTTTGATATTTGCAATTGTAGCATAATTCCAAAATAGTTCTCAGGATCTAAATTTTCTCTCCTGCCCTAGACACATTTCAAAGAGTATTTCCTAATTATCTTTGGTGCTGTACTTATGCCTTTGCCCAAGGGGTCTCTCTCTATGTATGGATATCATATTTGGCATAATATTTAATGACATACTCTCATTTCTTCAAGTCAAGTTAGTCTTAATATCAGAACATATTCCCTTTTATAAAATCATGTAGATTTCTGAATATGTCAAAGCTCGCAGTGGCATCAGGCTCATAATTTTGGCTTTTTTGTGTGTCTTTTGAAGAAATTTTGAGAAATATGTGTAAATCAATTAGTGTTTTCTAAGCACCTGGTCAGGAAAAAGTAACATATATTATATCTGTGGAGAATGTGTACAGGTACATTCCCCATACTGTTTGAGTTTTTAAGCGAGGTATGTGTTTGTATGTGAGTGTTCTGTGTGTGTGTACATTTGTCTGTGGTGGGGAGCATTGAGGGTAATGGTAAGATATGGGCCCAGGAAAAATTCAGCTGAAGCAGTCCAAGGTAGACTAGAAGGAAGTGCCCAAAATGTGTGTTATCTTGGCCATATGAGCTCTGGGAATTCATATAAGAAGTTGAGTAAAGAGAGTTGTTCACATCTAAACTAGACATTGACAAAGAAACAGGAAAGATTTAAGAAAGCAGAGGGGATGATCAGCTTAAGCTTATAAAAAGAGAGGGATTTACTTTTCACATATTGGATTCAAATACTCAGACATGTTGGCTTTGTTCTCTTCCTCCCCAGGAAAGTGAGATAGTTGCCTACAGGGCAGTATCTACATTGAGAGGTTTAAGAAAAATCATACATTTAGACAAGAATTAGCAGTGATTGGGTCATGTGTCTATATTGAGACTAATAACTATAGATGGAAATTATGCTTTGATTGCCCTGGACTGAATCATATGGTACCTTGAAGACAAAAGTGGGCTCAGACCCATCTAAACACCCTCTTCCAAAAGAAGGGAGAATGAATGCTCGTGACTGAAATAATAAATAATCCAGTATGCAAAGGCTCATATGTAATCATCTAACACATTTGTTTTCAGAAACTTACAGGATAGGCTGGCATAATTAAACTACCAGCCTTTTACAGATTGTGCCACTGATGTTTACTTATGTACTGAAGTCACTCGGTTGTGCCGGACTCTTTGCAACGCCATGGACTGTAGCCTACTAGGCTCCTCCGTCCATGGGATCTTCCAGGCAAGAGTACTGGAGTGGGTTGCCATATCCCTCTCCTTACTTACATAAATTCCTATTAATATGTTTGTGTTATATATAGGGTTAATAATCACTTTTTCATACTGTTCATAGGGTTCTCAAGGCAAGAATACTGAAGTGTTTGCCATTCCCTACTCCAGTGGACCACATTTTGTCAGAACTCTCCACCATGACCTGTCCATCTTGGGTGGCCCTACACGGCATGGCTCATAGTTACATTGAGTTAGACAAGGCTGTGGTCCCTGTTATCAGATTGGTTAGGTTCCTGTCATTGTGGTTTTCAGTCTGTCTGCCCTCTGATGGAGAAGGGTAGGAGGCTTATGGAAGCTTCCTAATGGGAGAGACTGACTGAGGGGGAAATTGGGACTTGTTCTGATAGGCAGGGCCATGTTCAGTAAACCTTTAATCCAATTTTCTCTTGATGGGTGGGGCTGTGTTCCCTCCCTGTTATTTACCTGGGGCCAAATTATGGAAGTGAAAAATAGATTTAAGGGACTACATCTGATAGACAGAATGCCTCATGAACTATGGTCAGAGGTTCATGACATTGTACAGGAGACAGGGATCAAGACCATCCCCAAGAAAAAGGAATGCAAAAAAGCAACATGGTTGTCTGAGGAGGCCTTAAAAATAGCTGTGAAAAAAAGAGAAACAAAAAGCAAAGGAGAAAAGGAAAGATATACCCATTTGAACGCAGAGTTCCAAAGAATAGCAAGAAGAGATAAGAAAGCCTTCCTCAGTGATCAGTGTAAAGAAATAGAGGAAAACAATAGAATGGGAAAGATTAGAGATCTCTTCAAGAAAATTAGAGATACCAAGGGAACATTTCATGCAAAGTTGGGCTCAATATAGAACATAAATGATATGGACCTAACAGAAGCAGAAGATATTATGAACAGGTGGCAAGAATACACAGAAGAACTGTACAAAAAAGAGCTTCATGACTAAGATAATCACAATGGTATGATCACTCACCTAGAGCCAGACATCCTGGAATGTGAAGTCAAGTGGGCCTTAGAAAGCATCACTATGAACAAAGCAAGTGGAGGTGATGGAATTCCAGTTGAGGTATTTCAAATCCTAAAAGATGATGCTGTGAAAGTGCTGCTCTCAATATGCCAGCAAATTTGGAAAACTCAACAATGGCCACAGGACTGGAAAAGGTCAGTTTCATTCCAATCCCAAAGAAAGGCAATGCCAAAGAAAGCTCAAACTACCACACAATTGCACTCATCTCACAGGCTAGCAAAGTAATGCTCAAAATTCTCCAAGCCAGGCTTCAGCAATACGTGAACCGTGAGCTTCCAGATGTTCAAGCTGGTTTTAGAAAAGGCAAAAGAGATCAAATTGCCAACATCTGCTGGATCATGGAAAAAGCAAGAGTTTCTAGAAAAATAGCTATTTCTGCTTTATTGACTATGCCAAAGCCTTTGACTGTGTGGATCACAATAAACTGGAAAATTCTGAAGGAAATGGGAATACCAGCCCACCTGACCTGTCTCTTGAGAAATCTGTATGGAGGTCAGGAAGCAACAGTTAGAACTGGACATGGAACAACAGACTGGTTTCAATTAAGAAAAGGAGTACATCAAGGCTTTATATTGTCACCCTGCTTGTTTAACTTATATGCAGAGTACATCATGAGAAACACTGGGCTGGAGGAAGCACAAGCTGGAATTAAGATTGCTGGGAGAAATATCAATAAACTCAGATATGCAGATGACACCACCCTTATGGCAGAAAGTGAAGAAGAACTAAAGAGCCCTTTGATGAAAGTTAAATAGGAGAGTGAAAAAGTTGGCTTGAAGTTCAACATTCAGAAAACAAAGATCATGGCATCCGGTCCCATTACTTCATGGCAAATAGATGGAGAAACAGTGGAAACAGCGGCAGACTATTTTGGGGGGGCTCCAAAATCACTGCAGATGGTGACTGCAGCCATGAAATAAAAAGATACTTGCTCCTTGGAGGACAAGTAATGACCAACCTAGACATCATATTAAAAAGCAGAGACATTACTTTGCCAACAAAGGTCCATCTAATCAAAGCTATGGTTTTTCCAGTAGTCATGCATGGATGTGAGAACTGGAGTATAAAGAAAGCTGAGCACCATAGAATTGATGCTTTTGAACTGTGGTGTTGGAGAAGACTCTTGAGAGTCCCTTGGACTGCAAGGAGATCTGACCAGTCCATCCTAAGGGAGATCAGCCCTGAATATTCATTGGAAGGACTGAGGCTGAAGCTGAAACTCTAATACTTTGGCCACCTGATGCAAAGAACTGACTCATTTGAAAAGACCTTGATGCTGGGAAAGATTGAAGTGGGAGGAGAAGGGAACGACAGAGGATGAGATGATTGGATGGCATCACTGACTCAATGGACATGAGTTTGGGTAAACTCCAGGAGTTGGCAATGGACAGGGAGGCCTGGCGTACTGCAGTCCATGGGGTCACAAACAGTGGGACACGACTGTGCGACTGAACTGAACTGTTAGCTAGGACTCTCATCTTGTCAAATTACTACCTTTTTCTTTTTGTGGAGAGAACATTTATGATTTACTTTTAACAAGTTTCAACTATATCGTATAGTATTGTTAACCATAATCACAATGCTGTGCACTAGATCCTCAGAATTTGTTGATCTTCTAACTGGAAGATTTTATTCTTTAACTAACACTCCCCATTTCTCCCACTCTCCAACCAGCAGTAATCACCATTCTACTCTGTTTTGCTACAAATTTAGCTTTTTTAGATTACCCATATTGTTGATATCATATAGGATTGTGCATCACTGCCTTGCAACTAATCAGGGCCTTCCCAGGAAGCGCTAGTGGTAAAGGACTCAAATGCCAATGCAGGAGACTAAGAGACCTAGATTCAATCCCTGAATCAGAAAGATCTGGAAAAGGAAGTGGCAACCTACTATAGTATTCTTGCTTGGCGAATTCCATGGACAGAGGAGCCTGACAGGCTGCAGTCCTGAGTTGGACATGACTTGCAACTAAATCCAACTCTCATTTTTAGGCTTTCTGTAAGTTCCTAATATCTCTCATGTTATCCTGTTTTCCTCTTTGGAAATTACCAGTTTTTCCCTTTACAGTTTATTTATTTTAGTTAGAGCTTCTGAAGAAGAATGGGGGCATTCCCTATCAAAGATATCCTCTTTCTACTATATTAATAAATATGTGAGATGATGGATATGTTAATTAACTCAGTAGGGAGGAATCTTTTCACAGTGTATACATATATCAAAGCATCATATTATATACTTAAAATACTTTATAATTTATCTTTCAATTATACCTTCATAAATAAAAATAATATTTTCAAATATTTTAAAGAAATTATATAACACACAAGTAGAAAAGCATTCCTATAATCTCAATAAAGAAACTAGCTATTGAGATAAATTTAGTAACCTAGCAACATTAGCTATAAGATAGTACAATATTGTTACTGTCTTATTAATAACTTTGATTACTCATATTGAAAGGTTACAACATGCAATACATTCATTATATATGAGGCAAGCAAGGATGCCGCCAAAAACTCCAATATGCTGACATGACCTGATGTACTCAAGGTAACTCAACCAATCTATGCAAAAATCAGAAATGAACTACAGCTCATCATGAAGCCCTTATTTCACTAGACTATTGTCTCATAGCACTGGGTGGCATTCATCATGATGACACATTAGCCGTAGGCTGGACCAACGAAGTGTGACATCCATAGTGAAAGAAAAGTAGTGAATAAGAAAGAGAGTCCATTTATTCAAGTTATAGAGTATTCCTCTCCTGCAGTAACTCCACATTTACCTCTATGCTTATTTCACCCCACAGACCTAGTAGAGTAAGTGGAAACAAGATGGAAGAACAATATTTGAGGAAAGCAGCATCTAGAGTGACATATTTGACTCCATTCCTTCTTGTTCAGTACCCTGACAGAATGTTTGTTCAACACTGACCAAATGTGCTTTATAAAGCCATTTTCTCAGCACTCTATTATTGATTCTCTTTAATTAACATGAATAAAATGCACTTTCAGAGAAAGAAATGTATAAAAAATATTAAAATCTGACTTATTATCCTCTAATATTGCTCACAACCTCACTTATGACATTACCTATCTGCAAAAATCAAAGGCAAGTTTATTACAATGTATATTTCACAGCTCTCAATATTTAAATAAGTTGGAAAAGTAATTGCATTTTAAACAGTTGTTTGGAGGATGTAAAATACTAGTATTTGTGACCTTTACCTGTAGGAAAGTGACTTCATTATTACTTCATTTATAATAGACTGTCTCTACAAACATTTAATTTGATATTATATAATCTGAAATATTTTTATAAATAAATGAAAAGCATTTTTATAAATAAATGAAAAGCATTTTTCTTCTTGGATACTTTTCTATAATCTGTGTGGACAACATATAAACACATACACAGACATGCACTATACACATACTCCCCAGAATGAAAAAGTTAAATGCATATTTGAAATACAGACAAAATTTGTCTAACTCTTCTTTAATTTCAGGTTGATTCTTTTCAACATTTGGTAGCTCATCTTTCTATGCATTGCCTTCATCAAAACATCTTGCAATATGGTATCTGTCTACTACTCAAAAGCAAATAATTGTTATTTTCCCTTGTGCCTATTCTACCCTTTAATTAATTAATACAAAAGGAAATAACAACTATTTTTAGGTCCGTCATACTGTTAGCTCATATTGAATTAAAATCTCATCTACCTTTCTTTTAATGAGTAAACTTGTGAATTTCCTTTTGTCATACAAGCGTATATTTGTATTATCACTTAACATATTTTTTTTCTTAAAATGGTCAATTATTTTAATCTCTCAAGGACTTTTTTGTATCTGATTCTCCATCATTGTTGTTTCTTTATAATACCTGTCACACCAAGATTAAATAGGCAAGGTATCAGTGACCTCAGTCCAAGTCAATAATAAAATTTTGAATGTTCCTGAGCCAAAGAAAATGCCATAACATTTCAAGCTGACATTGACATATATCCATCACTTAAAGGCTATGAATTCATGCTTTTTTATCATCAACTATGAAATATTTCTATACCTGGTCTAATAATAGTTCTTGGAACTCTATCAAATGCCTTACTGAAATGCAGAAGCTCTATGACTTCCATTTATGAGACTTATGTATTGGGACAGGTACACAAATAGAATATTCACTTAGATTACAATAAATAGTTTAAAATTCATGACTATTGCAATACATTTTACACTAATTCTAAGCGACGTTATGAAAAAAAAGTTACCACATATCCTTTTTAGAATCTCTTCACCATCATACTTTTCTACATCACCCACTTAGGTCCATATTTTTATGCCTCATTCTGTTGACACCAGAATTTTAGATTTCATGGTTTAGTTAAATTTTAAGAAATACAGATTCTAGGATTAATAAGTTGAATGCTTTTAATTTTCTAAAAGGCTACAATAAACCTATTCACTTATTATAACTTTCATTTAATGAAGAATATTTTATGAAAATCATAAGCATAAGAACTTTAAAAAAGTAAATAAATTTGTCTTTATGAAAAGTGACTAAATATATTTATTTGTTTGTTTTCGCTGGCTGAGAAAATATTTCCACACACCATCTTTTGGGAACCACTGATTTAGACCTTAGTGCCCATCAATTGAAAAGAAGGATTCCAGGTACTCAGTATACATACAGAACAAAATGCTTCATATCAGGAAGTGTGGTAGGTGCTAGAGAGATAGAGAATTTCTTAAGTTGTGCTTAATTGAAGATAACAGACAGGCAAGTAGGAAATCAATTGTCATATGGACTGATGGTGAGTGTTATGACAGCAACAACATAGGGAGCTGTAGGAACATACTTGAGTGAGGGCTCCCATACTGATCTTGAACACGCCAGAGAACCCTTCCCAGAGAGACTGAGGGCTTCATAATGATGATCATGAAAATGACTAGGGCTTCCCTGGTAGCTCAGCTGGTAAAGAATCCACCTGCATAGCAGGAGACCCTGGTTTGATTTCTTGGTTGGGAAGATCTGTTGGGAAAGGGATGGGCTACCCACTCCAGTATTCTCAGGCTTCCCTGGTAGCTCAGATGGTAAAGAATCCACCTGCAACATGGGAAAACTGGGTTGAATCCCTGGGTTGAAACGATCCCCTGGAGGAGATTGTGGCAACCCACTCCAGTATTCTTGCCTGGAGAATCGCCATGGATGGAGGAGCCTGATGGGCTACAGTTCTTGGGGTCTCAAAGAGTCAGACACAACTGAGAGACTAAGCACAGCATATGATGATGATGATAATAGAGAGCAATAAAGAAGGAGGGGAATGATACAGAGAAGGAAGTTTGTCCAGATATTGGGAACAAGTAGTGAGGCCAGGAATTGAGAGGAAAAACTGGAATTTTATAGTAACCACAATTAATTTAGAATAAAGAACAGAATCCAAGGATAAGATTGATGAGACATGAAAATAGAGATGTTCTCTATTGAATATTCTCTATACTCTATTGAAGACAACAATGCCTATTTCCTATTTCGTTTTATTTCGGGTTTTGCAGCCATTATTTATTCAAATTAATTTAGTCCTTTTGAAAACAACAGAATGGGAAAGACAAGAGATCTCTTCAAGAAAATCAGAGATATCAACGGAACATTTCATACAAAGATGGGCTCGATAAAGGACAGAAGTGGTATGGATCTAACAGAAGCAGAAGATATTAAGAAGAGGTGGCAAGAATACACAGAAGAACTGTACAAAAAAGCTCTTCATGACCCAGATAATCATGATGGTGTGATCACTCACCTAGAGCCAGACATCCTGGAATATAAAGTCAAGCAGGCCTTAGAAAGTATCACTACAAACAAAGCTACTGGAGGTGATGGAATTCCAGTTGAGCTATTTCAAATCCTGAAAGATAATGCTGTGAAAGTGTTGCACTCAATATGCCAGCAAATTTGAAAAACTCAGCAGTGGCCACAGGACTGGAAAAGGTCAGTTTTCATTCCAATCCCAAACAAAGGTAATGGCAAAGAATGCTCAAACTACCGCACAATTGCACTCATCTCACACGCTAGTAAATTAATGCTCAAAATTCTCCAAGCCAGGCTTCAGCAATACGTGAACCATGAACTTCCTGATGTTCAAGCTGGTTTTAGAAAAGGCAGAGGAACCAGAGATCAAATTGCCAACATCTGCTGGATCATTGAAAAGGAAGAGAGTTCCAGAAAAATATCTATTTCTGCTTTATTGACTATGCCAAAGCCTTTGACTGTGTGGATCACAATAAACTGTAGAAAATTCTGAAAGAGATGAGAATATCAAACCACCTGACCTGCCTCTTGAGAAACCTATATGCAGGTCAGGAGGCAACAGTTAGAACTGGATGTTGAACAACAGACTGGTTCCAAATAGAAAAAGGAGTACGTCAAGGCTGTATATTGTCACCCGGCTTATTTAACTTCTATGCAGAGTATATTATGAGAAACGCTGGGCTGGAAGAAGCACAAGTTGGAATCAAGATTGCCGGGAGAAATATCAATAATCTCAGATATGCAGATAACACCACCCTTATGGCAGAAAGTGAAGAGGAACTCAAAAGCCTTTTGATGAAAGTGAAAGAGGAGAGTGAAAAAGTTGGCCTAAAGCTGAACATTCAGAAAACTAAGGTCATGGCATCTGGTCCCATCACCTCATGGGAAAAGGATGGGGAAACAGTGGAAAACAGTGTCAGACTTTATTTTTCTGGGCTCCAAAATCACTGCAGATGGTGACTGCAGCCATGAAATTAAAAGACTCTTACTCCTTGGAAGGAAAGTTATGGCCAACCTAGATAGCATATTCAAAAGCAGAGTCATTACTTTGCCAACAAAGTTCCATCTAGTCAAGGCTATGGTTTTTCCTGTGGTCTTGTATGGATGTGAGTGTTGGACTGTGAAGAAAGCTGAGTGCCGAAGAACTGATGCTTTTGAACTGAGGTGTTGGAGAAGACTCTTGAGAGTCCCTTGGACTGCAAGGAGATCCAACCAGTCCATTCTAAAGGAGATCAGCCCTGGGATTTCTTTGGAAGGAATGATGCTAAAGCTGAAACTCCAGTACTTTGGCCACCTCATGCGAAGAGTTGACTCATTGGAAAAGACTCTGATGCTGGGAGGGATTGGGGGCAGGAGGAGAAGGGGACGACAGAGGATGAGATGGCTGGATGGCATCACTGACTCGATGGACGTGAGTCTGAGTGAACTCCGGGAGTTGGTGATGGACAGGGAGGCCTGGCGTGCTGCGATTCACGGGGTCGCAAAGAGTTGAACACGATTGAGCGACTGAAGTGAACTAAACTGAACTGATGATATTTAACAAGTACTTTTAAAGTGATTACAGTTATAAGACTCTCCAAGTGAGAGAGAGACGGAGAGAAAGAAGGAAGGAGAGAGGGAAACTAATTTAATTCTCAGAACATCTATGAGGTATGCATTTTATTATTTTCTTAGTGTTTATGGGGGAAGTTCAGTTCAGTTCAGTTGCTCAGTGGGGAAATCATGGCACAAATAGGCTCCGTGACTTGCTCAAGTGATACAGCTGGTGAGTAGCAGAACTTGGCTTCAAATCTAGTGTCACTCCAAAATCTATGGTCTCAAACATTGTATTAAGCCATAAATAATATATAATATTTCTATTTTGAAATTGAGGAACTCAGTCAAAAACCTTGTCCAAGACTACTAGGACCAGAGCTTTATCCACCACAGCTCAGCTTCTGTGTTGTACAACTAGAGGACAGTGGCTCAGACATTCAGAAGCCAAACTGTCAGTGTTCATATCTCAACTCTACTGCTTGCTAACTGCTATTTACTAGCTGTGTCACAACGGAAGAGCTTCTTCGCCTTCCTATGTATCAGTTTATTCTTCCATAAAAATTCAGTAGTAAAATTCTTGCTGTATAGTGTTGCTAGGAGTAAAGGAATTACTTCTTCTAAAATATAATACTTTAGGAGACAGCACAATTAATAATGCTCAATAAGGATCATGTATTATAATTTTTATACTGCTTCCTGATCACAACATATTGAAACAATTCATAATGACAAGAGTAAATAAGCAAAATTATCTTGTGGCTTTCTAGAGCATAAAATGGAATACTAATCATTTTAATATTAAATTAATTATATGTTAAAATATGTCTTGTTATTTGAATGTTAGAAAAAGGACATAGAGATATTAGTTTTAGGTTGGGGATATTAAAGAGATTCCCTGTCTTTTATTGTAAAGAATATAATCAATCTGATTTTGGTATTGGCCATCTGGTGATGTCCTTGGGTAGAGTCATCTCTTGTGTTCTTGGAAAAGGGTGTTTGCTATGACCAGTGCATTTTTGGCAAAACTCTGTTAGCCTTTGCCCCACTTCATTTTGTTCTCCAAGGCCAAACTTGCCTGTTACTCCAAGTATCTCTTGACTTCTTACTTTTGCATTCCAGTCCCCTATGATGAAAAGGATATCTTTTAGGGGTGTTAGTTCTAGAAGGTCTTGTAGCTCTTCATAGAACCATTCAGCATCTTCAACATTAGTGGTTGGGGCATAGACTTGGATTACTGTGATACTGAATGGTTTGCCTTGGAAATGAACAGAGATCATTCTGTCATTTTGGAGATTGCATCCAAGTACTGCATTTCAGACTCTTTTTTTGACTACGAGAGCTACTCCATTTCTTCTAAGGGATTTTTGCCCACAGTAGTAGATATAATGGCCATCTGAATTAAATTCACCTCAACAGTGGCCACAGGACTGGAACAGGTCAGTTTTCACTCCAATCCCAAAGAAAGGCAATGCCCAAAAATAGTCAAACTACTGCACAGTTGCCTTCATCTCACATGCTAGCAAAATAATGCTCAAAATTCTTCAAGCTAGGCATCAACAGTACGTAAACTGTGAAATTACAGATATTCCAGCTGGATTTAGAAAAGGAAGAGGGAACCAGAGATCAATTGCCAACATCTGTTGGATTGTAGAAAAAGCAAGAGAGTTACAGATAAACAACTACTTCTGCTTTATTGACTACACCATAGCCTTTGATTATGTGGATCGCAGCAAACTGTGGAAAATTCTTCAAGAGATGGGAATACCAGACCATCTTACCTGCCTCCTGAGAAATCTGTATGAAGGTCAAGAAACAACAGTTAGAACTGGACATGGAACAATGGACTGGTTCCAAATTGGGAAAGGAGTATGTCAAGGCTATATATTGTCACCCTGCTTATTTAACTTGTATGCAGAGTACATCATGCAAAATGCTGGGCTGAATGAAGCACAAACTGGAATCAAGATTGCCAGGAGAAATATCAGCAACATCATATAAGCAGGTGACACTACCCTTATGGCAGAAAGTGAAGAAGCACTAAAGAGCCACTTGATGAAAGTGAAAGAGGAGAGTGAAAAAGTGGCTTAAAACTCAACATTCAAAAAACCAAGATCATAGCATCCAGTCCCATCATTTCATGGCAAATAGATGGGGAAACAATGGAAACAGTGACAGACTTTATTTTCTTGGGCTCCCAAATCACTGCAGGTGGTGACTTAGGCCATTAAATTAAAAGATACTTGCACCTTGGAAGAAAAGCTATGACCAACCTAGACAGCATATTAAAAAGCAGAGACATTACTTTGCCAACAAAGGTCCGTCTTGGCAAAGCTATGGTTTTCCCAGTAGTCATGTATGGATGTGAGAGTTGGACTATAAAGAAAGCTGAGTGCCAAAGAATTGATGATTTTGAACTATGGTGCTGGAGAAGACCTTGAGAGTCCCTTGGATTGCAAGGAAATCCAATCAGTCCATCCTAAAGGAAATCAGTCCTGAATATTCACTGGAAGGACTAATGTTGATGCTGAAGCTGAAACTGTAATACTCTGGCCACCTGATGCGAAGAACTGACTCATTGGAAAAGACCCAGTGCTGGAAAAAATTGAAGAGAGAAGGAGAAGGAGACAACAGAGGATAAAATGGTTGGATGGCATTACTGACTTGATGGGCATGAGTTTGAGCAGGCTCCAGCAATTGGTTATGGAGGGGAAGCCTGGCATGCTGCAGTCCATGGGGTCCCAAAGAGTCAGACCTGACTGAGAGACTGAACTGAACTGAACTGTCTTTGATGCTGAGCCTTTAAGAGAAGGGGCTTTCTTTATAAGATGAAGCCATTATCCTCAGTTAGAACAATATAATCTGTCAGATGACTGAACCATTTTTTATTTCAGCAATAAGATATCTACCATTGATTTTTAAAATTTTTCTTTTCTCTTTAAGACTTCTTAAAGAATTAAATATAACAGAAATGCAGGCTAAAATTTAATGGAAAAAATAAGATGAATTATAGTGAAAATGAAATATTAAAGTTGGCTGAATTTTGCTTCACCATTGTGACAGATGTAATTTATTCTGTAAACCAGCCTATAACCTCATCAACTTGTGTTTCACACATTTTGTAATTTACTCAAGAATGTTTTTTGAGGGTCTACCACATGTGAAATTAAAAGACGCTTACTCCTTGGAAGGAAAGTTATGACCAACCTAGATAGCATATTCAAAAGCAGAGACATTACTTTGCCAACAAAGGTCCGTCTAGTCCAGGCTATGGTTTTTCCAGGGGTCATGTATGGATGTGAGAGTTGGACTGTGAAGAAGGCTGAGCACCGAAGAATTGATACTTTTGAACTGTGGTGTTGGAGAAGACTCTTGAGAGTCCCTTGGACTGCACAGAGATCCAACCAGTCCATTCTGAAGGAGATCAGCCCTGGGATTTCTTTGGAAGGAATGATGCTGAAGCTGAAACTCCAGTACTTTGGCCACCTCTTGCGAAGAGTTGACTCATTGGAAAAGACTCTGATGCTGGGAGGGATTGGGGGCAGGAGGAGAAGGGGATGACAGAGGATGAGATGGCTGGATGGCATCACTGACTCGATGGACGTGAGTCTCAGTGAACTCCAGGAGTTGGTGATGGACAGGAAGGCCTGGCGTGCTGAGATTCATGGGGTCGCAAAGAGTCTGACATGATTGAGAGACTGACCTGTACTGAACTGAACCGCACGTGAGGCGTTTTTGAAAAGTATACTGTATTGTTACTTAAATTTTAAAGATCTGTGAATTTGACTCTGCATGTTCCTTCTAAAGTTTAGTTCAGAGAGCAAGCAGAACTTGAAATTATCTTTTAAATTTGGGAGAATCTGGAGGAAGTATTTAGCAAGGTCACTAGATCACACTATAAAGAAATGTACTTATTAAGTATCACTTAAATCTCTTAGACTATCAGACCAGATCAGATCAGATCAGTCACTCAGTTGTGTCCGACTCTTTGCGACCCCATGAATCGCAGCATGCCAGGCCTCCCTGTCCATCACCAACTCCCAGAGTTCACTGAGACTCACGTCCATCGAGTTAGTGATGCCATCCAGCCATCTCATCCTCTGTCATCCCCTTCTCCTCCTGCCCCCAATCCCTCCCAGCATCAGAGTCTTTGCCAATGAGTCAGCTCTTCGCATGAGGTGGCCAAAGTACTAGAGTTTCAGCTTTAGCATCATTCCTTCCAAAGAAATCCCAGAGCTGATCTCCTTCAGAATGGACTGGTTGGATCTCCCTGCAGTCCAAGAGACTCTCAAAATCTTCTCCAACACCACAGTTCAAAAGCATCAATTCTTCAGCGCTCAGCCTTCTTCACAGTCCAACTCTCACATCCATACATGACCACAGGAAAAACCATAGCCTTGACTAGACGGATCTTTGTTGGCAAAGTAATGTCTCTGCTTTTGAATATGCTATCTAGGTTGGTCATGACTTTCCTTCCAAGGAGTAAGCGTCTTTTAATTTCATGGCTGCGTTCACCATCTGTAGTGATTTTGGAGCCCAGAAAAATAAAGTCTGACACCGTTTCCACTGTTTTCCCATCTATTTCCCATGAAGTAGTGGGACTGGATGCCATGATCTTCGTTTTCAGAATGTTGAGCTTTAAGCCACCTTTTTCACTCTCCACTTTCACTTTCATCAAGAGGCTTTTGAGTTCCTCTTCACTTTCTGCCATCAGGGTGGTGTCATCTGCATATCTGAGGTTATTGATATTTCTCCCGGCAATCTTGATTCCAGTTTGTGTTTCTTCCAGTCCAGCGTTTCTCATGAAGTATATTTTAAACCCAATTAAATTTTATAAAATATCATCAATATTGACTTAGCAAATGTCTGACAGTGAGTATGAATATCAGATATGATGGACAAAAGATGAATTCTCAGTCAGTTTTATGAACAAACAAGAAATAAATCAACAAGTACAATTTTAAAATGATCTTATTTTTTAACAATGAGAGAAGAATATGACATTAGCGTTTCTCGCTAGTTCAGTCTCCCAAAACTTAAAAGTGTGAACTGGAGCCCAGTCTAACTTGAATCTATTTGACCCACTATCTACTCATTCAATAAATCTTTATTGAACATATGTTATATGTTAGGTACATGTTAGGCATCAACAATATACAGACTAATAAAAAAAATAGTCCCTGCCCTGAAGGAACCATTGTATTGTTATTTTATAAGTCCAAAATTCATATTATCATTTAACCTAATATTTAGCATTGATTTTATTCAGTCAAAATATTTACTGATTGCTATCAGTTAGTTTCAAATTAATATTTGTCCTCCCTTAAAAGGAAAGAGGAGCATGTTAAGATACATCCATTGACATCTTTTTCATGGAGATTATCTCTTTTTCAAATTAACATGTAGACATTTAAAAACTTGTTATCAGTAGTTTGACCTTTCTAAGATCCAGAATCAATAAATATTATGCACTATTGATAATATTCTTTGTTAGAAATGAAATGGAGATAGTCTCCACTTTTGTATGGATAAGTATTTTATTCTTAAGAAGAAAACCTCATTCTCAGTTATAACCAGATAGGTCTTTTCCATGGTGACAAATAGCTAAATGCATGCATTAGCATTATACACCTCTCCATATTTTCTGAAAGTCCTTGCTCCTAAATTAATATCCTTTTTGATTTATGCACTGAGGCAAGCATTATTTTCCTTTGTAAATAAAAAGAGAAAGGCAATTCATATAATATTTTGGATAAAATGCTTATTTATTCATCATATATAATGTACATATTTGTTATCTTTCATTTGCTTAATGCTTTTTTGTACTCATCTGACAGGATAGCCATTTAAGAATATTTCACAGGATTATAATAAACCCTTCTTTTTTTATTTTCTTAAAGCAATTCATTTCCTTAAAACAATTTATTTCAAAAATATTTTAAGGTGACTTTTTCCTTTTCAAAGGAAAAACCCACAGAGGCATCTAAATTAATTAGGGGGATAAATAATAATTATTTACAAAGATAGAAATCTAGATGTATCATTGCATTAACTGTAAATAAGTACCCCTAATATTTTCCTGGAAAAGAAATAGTTTATTAACTTGAGACTGTTTGTCACTCTTACTGAAGCAACAGGTGGTGACATGAGTTAGCTCTAAAGTACAGGAAATTCTGAAATTGTATTGTGAGCCCCACATCAAAGTTAACATGACAGTCTTTAATGGTTTAAATGAATGTGTATGCTTTCTGAATACAGATTTTTTTATTACTTTGCAAAGGAATATTCTATACATGAATTGCTAAGGTATCACTTAGGTGAGAAAAATGTCCATAGTTATATTAAGATGACACTCAATGAGCTCTCTTTCAGTTAAAAGCAATTGTGTTTCCATATCCAGAGAAATAATTGGAGAGTTTTCCTCATTGTTGGAACTAGAACGGTTTTTTTCTAGTATTCCAAAAGAAATATTTGTCTTGCTCTGAACCATTCCATTAACTGCAAATAGGATAAGTGTTAGGTTTTCTCTGGTTAGTCACATAGACACTAGGAGAGTGTACTAACCAGTTTCCCGCCTTCATCAGTTGCCTCCATTAGGAGGAGCTCTAGCAGTATTTGGCCCAGCAGGGTTTAATTTAGCAAGCCTTAGAAACTAGTCATTTTCACAGTGATGCAAAACACTCTGAACTTTAAAAACCAGAACACACTGTGCTTCCTGTCCTTTTCCTCTCTATGTAACATCACGATGTCTCTCTTTCTTTTTTTCTCTTTTAATATATGCATCTCAGAATCTACATGCTGCTTCAGTTCTGCAGATACGTGCAAAGAGGGCCTCTTTAAACAAACTGGCTCAACAAAGAGCCAAATCTGTTTTTCTGGAGCACTTAGAGATGGTACTGGCAGAATTATAGGCAAAAGAAATGGCTGAAACTTGAGAAGCCAGTTAACTAGGGAATGACTTACTCAAATGTAATTTAATTATTTCTGATTCTCTTATCATACAATTATAACTACCATATTTTGAACTCTTACCATGTACAGGGAATGTTCTAAGAATTTGCTATAACTTATCTAATTTATTTCCAATTAATTGTGATGTAACTAAAATGGAAAATTATGTACCCTGCTCAGGTTACATAGTAAAGGGAGAAACCTGGCTTCCATCAAATAGCTATAATAATTATTCAGAAACGTTAACAGACTTTTTTTTCTCCCCAAAACTCTCTCGCTGTCATTTTTCTTCACTTAGAGTGAGGAAATAATCAATAATAACCAGCTAAGGGAACATATGCAGAGACATTACTTTGCAAACAAAGGTCCGTCTAGTCAAGGCTATGGTTTTTCCAGTGGTCATGTATGGATGTGAGAGTTGGACTGTGAAGAAAACTGAGTGCTGAAGAATTGATGCTTTTGAACTGTGGTGTTGGAGAAGACTCTTGAGAATTACTTGAACTGCAAGGAGATCCAACCAGTCCATTCTGAAGGAGATCAGCCCTGGGATTTCTTTGGAAGGAATGATGCTAAAGCTGAAACTCCAGTACTTTGGCCACCTCATGCGAAGAGCTGACTCACTGGCAAAGACTCTGATGCTGGGAGGGATTGGGGGCAAGAAGAGAAGGGGACGACAGAGGATGAGATGGCTGGATGGCATCACTGACTCGATGGACATGAGTCTGAGTGAACTCCGGGAGCTGGTGATGGACAGGGAGGCCTGGCCTGCTGCGATTCATGGGGTCACAAAGAATCGGACATGACTGAGCGACTGAACTGAACTGAACTGAACTGAAGGGAACATAAAGAGAAGATAGGGGAAAAAAATAACTTGTTACTCTTGTTTTCATTTTTGATGCTAAAAGATGCCCAATTCAGTTTTTTCCCAGTGATTATTTGAGCTATTCCAAATTCTGAAAGATTATGCTGTGAAAGTGCTGCACTCAATATGCCAGCATATTGGGAAAACTCAGGAGGAGCAACAGGACTGGAAAAGGTCAGTTTTCATTCCAATCCCAAAGAAAGGCAATGCCAAAGAATGCTCAAACTACCGCACAATTGCACTCATCTCACAAGCTAGTAAAATAATGCTCAAAATTCTCCAAGCCAGGCTTCAGCAATACGTGAACCGTGAACTTCCTGATGTTCAAGCTGGTTTTAGAAAAGGCAGAGGAACCAGAGATCAAATTACCAACATCCACTGGATCATCGAAAAAGCAAGAGAGTTCCAGAAAAACATCTATTTCTGCTTTATTGACTATGCCAAAGCCTTTGACTGTGTGGATCACAATAAACTGTGGAAAATTCCGAAAGAGATGGGAATACCAGACCACCTGATCTGCCTCTTGAGAAATTTGTATGCAGGTCAGAAAGCAACAGTTAGAACTGGACATGGAACAACAGACTGGTTCCAAATAGGAAAAGGAGTTCGTCAAGGCTGTATAATGTCACCCTGTTTATTTAACTTATATGCAGAGTACATCATGAGAAACGCTGGACTGGAAGAAACACAAGCTGGAATCAAGATTGTCGGGAGAAATCTCAATAACCTCAGATATGCAGATGACACCACCCTTATGGCAGAAAGTGAAGAGGAACTCAAAAGCCTCTTGATGAAAGTGAAAGTGGAGAGTGAAAAAGTTGGCTTAAAGCTCAACATTCTGAAAACGAAGATCATGGCATCTGGTCCCACCACTTTATGGGAAGTAGATGGGGAAACAGTGGAAACAGTGTCAGACTTTATTTTTCTTGGCTCCAAAATCACTACAGATGGTGACTGCAGCCATGAAATTAAAAGATGCTTACTCCTTGGAAGGGAAGTTATGACCAACCTAGATAGCATATTCAAAAGCAGAGACATTACTTTGCCAACAAAGTTTCATCTAGTCAAGGCTATGGTTTTTCCTGTGGTCATGTATGGATGTGAGAGTTGGACTGTGAAGAAGGCTGAGCGCCAAAGAAGTGATGCTTTTGAATTGTGGTGTTGGAGAAGACTCTTGAGAGTCCCTTGGACTGCAGGGGGATCCAACCAGTCCATTCTGAAGGAGATCAGCCCTGGGATTTCTTTGGAAGGAATGATGCTAAAGCTGAAACTCCAGTACTTTGGCCACTGCCGGGGTCCAGCCCCGGCTGATCCAGGGTATTCGAAGGAGAGATGGCATAGGCGAGGGTCAGGAAACAACTGCTTAATTAAACGTTAATTAATGATATAAAGAGTAATAGAATGAGGATAGCGCAGTAGGAAAATTCAGGAGAGAAAAGAGGCTGAGTAGCTTGGTTTACGCGGGAGACCAATAAAACTTCATGACAAGAAGTTTGCACCACTTACATAGGCCGCAGGCGTCCTTCCGTTCTCCCGAAGGAGAGGAGACACTGAGGTCTCCCCGGTCGGATCTTAGAAGCCCAGGCATAATTAGCAAGCATAGCGGGTTCCGCGCTGCAGATGGAGACTCAGCCAGAATTTGAGAGAGAGAGTGACATGGGGAGACCAAGTTTCAGTGAACAAGGCCCGCACTTTATTTTCCAAAGTAGTTTTTATACCTTAAGTTATGCATAGAGGATAATGGGGGAAGGGGTGGAGTCATGCAAGGACAGCAGTTCCTGGTTCTAATCGAAGCCAGGCTTTCAAACTTATCATATGCAAAAGTTCAGGTGAATTACATCATCTTCTGGCCAGGAGGCCTGTTAACATTTTAAGAAACTTATTTTTCTCTAAAGGTAATTATTCCAAAGTCAGGCACCAGCCTCCAAAAAAGCATTGGACAAAGCTGCATTTTACATTTCTGTACACCCATTATATCAATCAATACACTGCCAAGGACACAGTAGGTAAGGAGTATGGAGACTTAGCAGCAAACATTGGCCCAACAAGTGAAAAACCCTTCACCAATACAATTTCTAATCAATCTTTTAACTACTCAATGGAATCTGTATTTAGGAAGTTTAGAACATCTCCTGCCTCTCACAGTTGGGAGGCTCTGAACAATCACATGTGGCCGGAAAAACCTATTCAGGCAGGCTAGAGGATTTCCAAAGGAGTTTGTAGGTTGAAACACTGTCACACCCAGGAATTATTAACTGGAGCTGTAAGCTAACTCTTTTTTCAGAGAGAGGTAGTGGGGGACAGCCCCCTGTAAAGTCAGAGGTGTAGGTGAAAGCACAAAGCAGAAAGTAGGCAGACTCTGGTTTTGGGGGTAGATGCTCGAGAATATCCAGGGGGACTCCTGAGGCTCGATCCCGCCTTTGCGTATGCCGAGCCTCCTTCCTCATGACCTTTGCCATGGGCGGAGCTCCTGCTCCCGGCAGTGATAGAATTCCAGTTGAGCTATTCCAGATCCTGAAAGATGATGCTATGGAAAGTGCTGCACTCAATATGCAATATGCACTCAATATGCAATATGCCGGCTCCCGGCAGGCCACCTCATGCGAAGAATTGACTCATTGGAAAAGACTCTGATGCTGGGAGGGATTGGGGGCAAGAAGAGAAGGGGACGACAGAGGATGAGATGGCTGGATGGAATCATTGACTCGTTGGACGTGAGTCTGAGTGAACTCCGGGAGTTGGTGATGGACAGGGAGGCCTGGCGTGCTGCGATTCATGGGGTAGCAAAGAGTCGGACATGACTGAGCAACTGATCTGATCTGATTGTCTCATTCTTTGATATCTCAGATTGGCAATGAGTAGACTTTTAGATTCCTTAAGCTAAGCTTCAAAATTCCTAAATGTGGGTTTTTCAGATTCATAGGATAATGACAATTAATTAAATTACAATATATTTTTCAATAACTATACAAGCTGATCCATTCCCTGGTGGCTCAGACCGTAAAGCGTCTGTCTACAATGCAGGAGACCTGGGTTCGATCCCTTGGTCTGGAAGATCCTCTGGAGAAGGAAATGGCAACCTACTCCACTATTTTTGCTTGGAAAATCCAATGGATGGAAGAGCCTGGTAGGCTACAGTCCGTGGGGTTGCAGAGTCAGAGAAGACTGAGCGACTTCACCATTATACAAGCTGATCCATAAGCAGAAATTCCAAATGAAAACAAAATCATAAACTTATGTTTTAGTCAGTCAGTTGCGTGCTCAATTGTATCTGACTCTTTGCAATCCCAAGGGCTGTATATCTACCCAGGCTCCTCTGTCCGTGAAATTTTCCAGGCAAAAATCCAAGACTGAGTTGCTGTTTCCTACTCTAGATCTTCCTGACCCAAGGACTGAACCCACGTCTCCTGAGTCTCCTGCATTGTCAGGCAGATTCTTTACCACTGTGCCACCAAACTAAATTACACTGCTACTATTGATTTACACGTAAGTAAGAAATTAAATGCCCATGATTGGCCTAGTTTGCTCTCGAGCTTATACTGAATGGAGGCCCAATGATAGTAGGAATCAGATAAATGCTCTCCCGACAAAAGGAAGTCCAACCTGAGTGAGGAAATAATAACATACCCAAGACTCTGGGAGATTAGAACACCAGCTACAGGAAAATCAACAGAAATGGACTTGAAATTGATAAGAAAAAAAAAAAAATGGCCATCTTGAAAGAGTACTGCTCTTTTGGAGCAGGACCAGTTATATCATAGAAGCTCAGGGGGAAAGAGACTGAACAAAACAAGTAATGGAAATTAAAATTCCTTTAGAACAAAAGTGAAATGCAAGGCTCAGTAATGAGTTCAATGTAACGTATGCAGTTAGGTTACTAACTCCTAGAACACAGAGCTCACACATTTCTACTAATCCCATCATGGGCATACTTTCTATATTTTTTAACTTTTTAAAAAAATTGAAGTATAATTGCTTTACAAGTTTGTGCTAGTTTCTGCTATACAATGAAGTGAATCAGATGTACATACACATATATCCCCTCTCTCTTGGACCTTCCTCCTATCCCACCTATCTATGTCCTATGACTTAGGGATCACACTACTGGGCATAAAACCTGAGATGCAAAAAGACACATGTACCCCAGTGTTCATTGAAGCACTATTTACAATAGCCAGGACATGGAAGCAATCTAACTGGTTATTGACAGATGAATGTATAAAGAAGATGTGGTACATATGTAGAATGGAATATTGCTCAGCCATAAAAAATAAAGGAATTGGGACATTTGTAGAGATGTGGATGGACCTAGAGCCTGCTATATTTTTAAACTGGAAAGAGGAGCTAATGCCTCCTCTTAGATAATATGCTGCTACTGCCGCTAAGTTGCTTCAGTCGTGTCCGACTCTGTGCGACCCCATAGACGGCAGCCTACCAGGCTCCCCTGTCCCTGGAATTCTCCAGGCAAGAAACTGGAGTGGGTTGCCATTTCCTTCTCCAATGCATGAAGTGAAAAGAGAAAGTGAAGTCGCTCAGTCATGTCCAACTCCCAGCAACCCCATGGACTGCAGCCTACCAGGCAGCCTTCTCTGCCCATGGGATTTTCCAGGCAAGAGTACTGGAGTGGGATGCCATTGCCTTCTCTTTAGATAGTATAAATGTTTTTATATTTGCCTTTGGTCTATGCCAGGCATGTGGTTTACATATAGGTGTCCTAATCCAACAAAGAAATCAGAAGCTGGTTTATTTTTCTACGAACCCTGCCCCACATTGATTGAGGGTAACTCCTGGGGCATTAACTTCCTAGTAATTCCAGCTTGCTCTGTGTCCAAACTGTCAGGTCCTATAGTCAGCGAACATTCTCAAGCAAAAATCTCAGGCTTATTGAGGAGACAAGAGCATTTAGAAGGAGTAAAGCAATAAGAACAAAGCTGTTCTTCTATAAATCTTCCTATAGCCCTTGTTTGCCCCTCATATATTCCAACCATTTGCTATCAGGTTAATAACAAAATACTGTCTATCTCTGTCTCTGTATTTTGCTTGTTCACCATGTACATGTGTGTACATTAACACATACACAATTGCTTGCTTGTTTCCAAAAATATTTAATGTTACTTCTCCATCCTCCATGAATAATCTTAGTTTGACCTTCAAACCAATAGGGATGCCAGATGCCATAACAAAAATCTGATTATAAAACCTTTTAAGCCTCTTCAATTATATCTAAACATTCATATTATCTTTTTGATTTTTCTCTAAGCATCTCACAGAATCATGCAATTCTTTCCAATCCCACTGCTTTTCCTTCTTTATATCCCAGATTACTAACACAGCCCTCTGGCTCTGTCTCATAATTCTGATCTTGTCTTCTCCAGACAACTCTGTAGAAACTGTTCTTTCTTACCTTCAAACCAACCGGATCTTTCCCTTTCTTTAGAACACTTCAGTAAGTATCCACTGATGGTAAGGGTTTTGGCTCTGGACCATCAAGTGTGCACTTCTCTCAGCCTGAAATACAATTTTCAACTGTCTCCAGATGGAAAGCTTTATTGATCATCCAGTCTCAATATAGTTATTACTTCCTCTCTTCTCCGATTGCCAGCCTTTGACAAGTGACCTTCCCTGTGCTCCTGGGATGCTCTTATTTCCCCATCATAGTCCTTATCATACGGCATTGTCCTTGCCTTTTTAGTTCTGTCTTTCCCAACTAAACTGTGAGCCCCATGAGGGCAGGGGCCAAGCTTTTATATTTACTGTTTTGCTCTTCATGCTCAGTAGAAACATTGAATTTTGTTTGACGTTCTGAACAAGTAAATGGGTATAAATTTAAAGATTGAATGATTATTGAATATCAAGTACTGAAAAGCCCAAGTTTCAGGTACCCAGGGATATATGGTCAAAAATGTAAAATACATTTAAGTGCAGAGGGAAGAGCTGCTAAACTGGAAAAATGGTGTAGTAAAAAATTACTCTATGTTGTTAGAAATTTACTTAGAGCTAAGAACCACAGTAGATAAGTTAGTATTAATTGAATTACTTTCTGGTACAAAGGATTTTAATTAGATTTTTTTTCTTGTCTGATAATAAGTCTGTTTTTATCATTTGTTATTATTTTTATTACATCATTTTTATTATGTTATTATTTTTATTTGTTATTATCATGTTTTTGCCAAAATTTCATGCTGTCTAGTAAGTATAACACAGTAACTTAAAGTCTGTCTGGAGATGTCAACTTTGAATTTAATGAGGCTTTGTTACTGAACATCTTTAATTACATATTAGTCTCTTAGATGTTGAATGTACATGCTTCCCTGGTGGCTCAGAGGTTAAAGCATCTGCCTGCAAGGTGGGAGACCAGGGTTCAATCCCTGGGTCGGCAAGATCCCCTGGAGAAGGAATTGGCAACCTACTCCATTATTTTTGCCTGGAGAATCCCATGGACAGAGGAGCCTGGTTGGCTAGAGTCCATGGGGTCGCAAAGAGTTGGATACAACTGAATGACTTCACTTTCTTTCTTTCTTTCACTTAGACGTTGGACTGCACTAATGCACATGTATTAGAAAATCAAATATCAGGGAGAAAACGTAAGCCTTTTGAATTTATTAACTAGAAATACACGTGAAAGGATAACTGCAGTCAAATTTCAATACCTCTACTCTTACACACAAATATACTACTGTGACCACACTCTCGGAAAAAGCATTCCTTGGTTACTTCTGTGACAAAGTTTTAGGTAGAAAACATGATAGGCTGTCTCAGTTTTAAGGAATACATACCCTGTACCCCAAGACATTGTCAATTTACCTTTCAAATGTTTCAGTATTTTCCTGTAGTACATATAGCCTAATTTTTTAACTTTTTAGTTTGAAATAAGTATAGATTCACAGAAAGATGAAAGGTAGCAAAGAGAGATGCTGTGTACCTCAGTTCAGTTCAGTTCCATTGTTCAGTGGTGTCTGACTGTTTGTGACCCCATGAACTGCAGCACGCCAGCCCTCCCTGTCCATCACCAACTCCCGGAGTTCACTCAAACTCATGTCCATTGAGTCGGTGATGCCATCCAACCAACTCATCCTCTGTCATCCCCTTCTCCTCCTGCCTTCAATCTTTCCCAGCATCAGGGTCTTTACAAATGAGTCAGCTCTTTGCATCAGGTGGCCAAAGTATTGGAGTTTCAGCTTCAACATCAGTCCTTCCAATGAACACCCAGGACTGATCTCCTTTAGGATGGACTGAATGGATTTCCTTGCAGTCCAAGGGACTCTCAAGAGTCTTCTCCAACACCACAGTTCAAAAGCGTCAATTCTTCAGTGCTCAGCTTTCTTTATAGTCCAACTATCACATCCATACATGACTACTGGAAAAACTATAGCTTTGTTTAGATGGACCTTTATTGACAAGGTAATGTCTCCGCTTTTTAATATGCTGTCTAGGTAGGTCATAACTTTCCTTCCAAGGAGTAAGTGTCTTTTAATTTCATGGCTGCAATCACCATCTGCAGTGATTTGAGAGCCCCCCAAAATAAAGTCTGCCACTGTTTCTCCATCTAATTGCCGTGAAGCGATGGGACCGGATGCCATGATCTTAGTTTTCTGAATGTTGAGCTTGAAGCCAACTTTTTCTCTCCCCCTTTTCACTTTCATCAAGAAGCTCTTTAGTTCTTCTTCACTTTCTGCCATAAGGGTGGTGTCATCTACATATCTGAAGTTATTGATTTTTCTCCCAGCAATCTTGATTCCAACTTGTGCTTCATCCAGCCCAGTGTTTCTCATGATGTACTCTGCATATAAGTTAAATAAGCAGGGTGACAATATACAGCCTTGATGTACTCCTTTTGCTATTTGGAACCAGTCTGTTGTTCCATGCCCAGTTCTAACTGTTGCTTCCTGACCTTCATACAGGTTTCTCAAGAGGCAGATCAGGTGGTCTGGTATTCCTATCTCTTTAAAAAATTTCCACAGTTTATCCACACAGTCAAAGGCTTTGGTAGAGTCAATAAAGCAGAAATAGATGTCTTTCTGGAACTCTCTTGCTTTTTCCATGGTCCAGTGGATGTTGGTAATTTGATATTATTTCCTCTGCCTTTTCTAAAACCAGCTTGAACATTTGGAAGCTCGCGGTTCATGTATTGCTGAAGCCTGGCTTGGAGAATTTTGAGCATTACTTTACTAGCATATGAGATGAGTGCAGTTGTGCGGTAGTTTGAGCATTTTTTGGCATTGCCTTTCTTTGGGATTGGAATGAAAACTGACCTTTTCCAGTCCTGTGGCCACTGCTGAGTTTTCCCAATATGCTGGCATATTGAGTGCAACACTTTCACAGCATCATCTTTTAGGATTTGAAATAGCTTCACTGGAATTCCATCACCTCCACTAGCTTTCTTTGAAGTGATGCTTTCTAAGGCCCACTTGACTTCACATTCCTTCACATGTCTGGCTCTAGGTCAGTGATCACACGATCGTGATTATCTGGGTCGTGAAAATCTTTTTTGTACAGTACTTCTGTGTATTCTTGCCACGTCTTAATATCTTCTGCTTTTGTTAGGTCCATACCATTTCTGTGCTTTATTGAGCCCATCTTTGCATGAAATGTTTCCTTGGTATCTCTGATTTTCTTGAAGAGATCTCTAGTCTTTCCCATTCTATTGTTTTCCTCTATTTCTTTGCATTGATAGCTGAGGAAGGCTTTCTTATCTTTCCTTGCTCTTCTTTGGAACTCTGCATTCAGATGCTTATATCTTTCATTTTCTCTTCTGCTTTTCACTTCTCTTCTTTTCACAGCTATTTGTAAGGCCTCCCCAGACAGCCATTTTGCTTTTTTGCATTCCTTTTTCTTGGGGATGGTCTTGATCCCTGTCTCTTGTACAATGTCGTGAACCTCCGTCCATAGTTCATCAGGCACTCTATCAAATCTAGTCCCTTAAATCTATTTCTCACTTTCACTGTATAATCATAAGGGATTTGATTTAGGTCATACCTAAATAGTCTAGTGGTTTTCCCCACTTTCTTCAATTTCAGTCTGAATTTGGCAATAAGGAGCTCATGATCTAAGCCACAGTCAGCTCCTGGTCTTGTTTTTGCTGACTGTATAGAGCTTCTCCATCTTTGGCTGCAAAGAATATAATTAATCTTATTTCAGTGTTGACCATCTGCTGATGTCCATGTGTGGAGTCTTCTCTTGCTATGTACTTATCACTCAGTTAATGGACACATTACGTAACAATATTAAACCTGAGGATTTGACACTAATAGAGTGTGCATAAACACTTCTGTATCATTTTATCACATGTGCAACCACCACCCAAATTAGAGATACAGAACTCATTGACCACCAAAAAATCTCCCTGGTAGTACCATTTTATGGTCACACTGATCTCCCCCAGTTCACTATCCCTAAACTACAGTAACCATTAATCTATTTTCTGCTGTATATTTTTAGAATATGGAGAGTATTATATACATGAAATCATAGAGTATTTGAGAGTATGTAACCTTTTAAGACTACTCTTTTTTCACCATGAATGAAATAATTTGTTCCTTTTTCTTGCTGAATAATATTCCAAGTAATGGGTGTATGACAGTTTGTTTAAATATTCCCCTACTCTAGGTTTCTAAGAGTCAGACACAACTGAACAACTAACACAGAAGGCATTTTGGTGATTTCCATCTTTTTACTATTCCATACATTGCTATGACAATCTTGTACAGTTTTTTTTTTTAATAACCAACGAGGATTTATTGTCTAGCACAGAGAAATATATTCAATATCTTATTATAAACTGTTATGGAAAAGAGTTGGAAAAAAGGAATGTGTACACATGTATAACCAGATAACCAGATCACTTTGCTATATACCTGAAACTAACACAATATTGTAAATTAACTATACTTCAGTAACAATAACCAAAATAAAAGGTGAAGAGAGAGAGCAAAGATTCCAATAAAATGCTTATATTTAAAAAATGTGTTGATTTAAGAAAGACCTGGGGCAGTGTTGGGAAGGGGAGCACTATGTAATGAGATGATGGTAGGTGACCACTTGAGATCCAGACCTCATGAAATCAATCTGACAAACCTGTGAAGCATACTGGGATTAGACTGGAATGACTCTTGGAGGATGGTGGGCACATACCTCCAGGATTGTGGTGGAGGGTACATTCCTTATTTCTGCAACTGATCGTGGCCCTGGGGGTGACTCACTGGTGACTGCCCTCTTCTCCCACTCTGAGAGGGCATTCCTCTTGTCCTAAGTCAGCTCCTTAGACCTCAGTGTGTGTCATTCAATCATATCTGACTCTCTGGGACCCCATGGACTATAGCCCACCAGTCTACTCTGTCGATGGAGTTCTCCAAGAATACTGAAGTAAGTTGCCATTTCCTCCTTCAGGGGATCTTTCTGACCCAGGATCAAACCTAGGTCTCCTGCATTGCAGGCAGATTCTTTACTATTTGAGCCCAGGAAGTGACCCAAATCTTTATTCGTTAAACAATGAGTCCTTAGTGTTTCTATTATTTATTTATTTATTTTTATTTTATTTAACTTTACAATATTGTATTGGTTTTGCCATATATCAAAATGAATCTGCCACAGGTATACATGTGTTCCGCATCCTGAACCCTCCTCCCTCCTCCCTCCCCATACCATCCCTCTGGGTCGTCCCAGTGCACCAGCCCCAAGCATCCAGTATCGTGCATCGAACCTGGACTGGTGACTCATTTCATATATGATATTATACATATTTCAATGCCATTCTCCCAAATCATCCCACCCTCTCCCTCTCCCACAGAGTCCAAAAGACTGTTCTATACATCAGTGTCTTTTTTGCTGTCTCGTATACAGGGTTATTGTTACCATCTTTCTAAATTCCATATATATGCATTAGTATACTGTATTGGTGTTTTTCTTTCTGGCTTACTTCACTCTGTATAATAGGCTCCAGTTTCATCCACCTCATTAGAACTGATTCAAATGTATTCTTTTTAATGGCTGAGTAATACTCCATTGTGTATATGTTATTTAATACCTAAATTCATTAGGATCACAATAATAGAGACAATTGTTGGGAGTGAAAACAGAGAAATAAATTTGAGAAAACCACCTGGAATGAAGGTTCTTTTTTCAAGTTCCCTATTCTTTTTCCATACTGTCCTTTCTTGCCTTATGGTTTCTAGTCTTCCTGTTATTACTCTATTTAAACATTTTTTTTTCTCTCTCTGAACATTTTAACATACTTCTTTAACACTCAGATTCTTCTGTTACAATTCTTAGACTGCAAATTATCCCATTTGTTGCATCTGCTGAGTTTCCTCTCCTTCTGGTACAAGTTTTTGAGTGGACAGAAGTCATAATTTTTTTTAATAAATGCCTGAGAGTGCTATATTGTCTTGGAGGAGGTCATCCAGCAGATGGGACTGCCAGTTGACTCATGAGCTGGACTCAAGCAATGGAAATCCCCCCATCCCCTCCTCTGTCCTTGTAAAAAAGTACATTCTGTACACCAGTCCATCATCAGGAGCTATTTCAAGGATATACCCATGAGAAAGTATGGTCTTGTTGGACCATCTTAACTGTGTACAAAACTCAACTCTGTTAAGATTTCTACACAAATTTTGATGATTGTGGCAGAAGGATGTGGAAATTTAGTTAGCCTATGGTTGCCTCATATGCTTGTTCAAACAGCTACCTACCAGTCTGGAGTAATCTGCCTTTCTTCAGTCTCTCCTTGCCCTCTGTGTATAGTTAAAGATTATACCCAGCAATTCCCAAGATTGCAAACCAACAAATGACAGGCCAGCCAGGAGACTGGAGAAATGGGTCTTGGAAAAGACACTTTCTCAGGAGAAATTCTGAGTTAGGCAGCCACTCTATGTGCCTCATATGTTAGATGCTTGTGGACTCCCAGCTTGTGAAAACACCTGCTGATTTGAAGAACTGTGCATAGAACTGTTACAGTGAAAAAAATAAAGCCTTCTTTGAGAAGAAAATATCTAAGTTTAGATTGGAAGGATGAAAAAGTTAGCCATTTGTGGATTTGAATATGTTTGTGAGTTAGAGAAGGGGTTTAGTTTGAATATAATAATTCAAACAGGCAGAAAGAATAGCAGTAAGTAGGAGGATGGAGGGGCCTTGAAATCTTTGAGGAAAAGAAAGGAGGTCAGTATTCCAGGACAATATTGAATCCGGGTTAATGTGGCATGGGATGATGTTGGAAAAGGAAAGAGACTCAGATCTTATATAAGGTGCAGTGAGAAGTCATTGACAACTTTAAACTAGGGATGACATAATATAGATTACATTTTAAAAGACCTCCTTCTTACTGTTGTGTGGATAATAGATTATTTGAGAGCAAGATTGAAAGCAAATATGTCAGAAGTATTTTGCAAGAGGTTCTCCAGGTGAGATACGATGATGTTTTGGACATAAAGGATTAAAGATTTAGAGAATGAAATGGTAAATATCTGGAAATGGATATGAACTTGAGCAAACTCAGGGAGATCGTGGAGGACAGGGAAGCCTGGGGTGCTGCAGTCCATGGGGTCGCAAAGAGTCAGACGTGACTTAACAGTTGAACAGTAACAACAGTGGTAAATATTTTGGACTTTCACAATCATCTTGAGAAGATAAGATTTCTTTGTATTCAATCACAGGTGTTTGTTCCTAGCAACTACCAGCTAGGTAGAAGCAAGTCTCTTAAACGTTTCCTTGTTTGTTTTTTAATGAGTGTTTCCCCTTTTGAGAGAGACAGTGAAGTGTCATGGTTAAGAACATAGGCTCTGGAACAAGTCTGGGTGCTATCTCACTCCTACCAATTATGAGGGGACTAGTTGGTAAAATTTCTAAAACTTACTGTGCCTAGTGTATAAAGTTGAAAAAATAATAGTACCCACTTTACTGGGTGATGACTGTGTAACTTAATACAATACTATACATATATAATGTTACATGCTTGAACAGAGCCTTCTGCCTATGCATTGCTCACTATTAGCAGCTATTAAGTAGATAATAGACTTGGTTCTGAAAAATATGCATATATTTTTTGAATACAAATTGAGTTGACTTTGAGTCTAACATGATATTGAAGAATTTCGCTATTAAACTAAAATGATTCTATAAAACAAGTACTTTTACCTATTTCTGTAACTATTTTGATTCCAACTCTATTGGGTCTTATTTTAACTAAAAGAAAATGTTCACCTAGAGATTGAGATAATTTAAACCCTACAAGATTCAAATAAAATAATTTTCTACTTGTTGGATTCAGTGTTTTGTCTGGTTTTGCTCTGGACAATTCCCAGGGCTACGTTCATATATGTGTTCTTAGCCTGGATATCTGATCCACACCCCTACCCTTTAGTCCTCCTGTTGTCTTATATTCACAGTGGAGATACTGAATCTGGAGCCTAGTCATATCATGAAGATATCTACAAGCTGTTTTGGAAAGAACGCATATCCCTTTGTAATGCATATTCTTGGTAAGAAATAATGTTGTTTTTCATATTCGTAAACATCTACCAAATCAGAAATACAGGTGGCACATATGTCATAATCCTTTTATCCAAGATTTACACAGATAGGACTCATCTTTGGGCATTTGTTTCATGCCCTATAAAGTTTTCAAATCAGTGTTTTAAAAAGCCTCCTCTAATCAGATTTTCTATGGCGTTTATCCTTAGTTAAATTTTGGCTGTCTTACATTGTACCACAGTATAGCTTTGTCACTCAGATCTTAGACTATGAAATAGGTTTAATTGCATCCTTAAGGAATCCATAATCTGTCTAAGCTTCATTAAGAAATTCTTTGCTTTGGTATTACAACCAAAGTCAATTTATGATAACAAGTTAAACAGATTACAGATCCTTCTCTTCCAATATTTTTTATTTCTACTCTTTTATATGGGCTCTAGAAATTTTCATTATGAATACCTGATAGACAATAAACTTTATAAATACACATTATACCATAATTAACAATAAAAAATCTAATACCAGGTCTTGATCTTTGTATCATCTGAGGACAGAGTAAAAGCATAAATCCTCTCTTCTTGATTGTTAAAGATATTACAAAGCACAGCTAAAAATAACTCCATACGATCAAGTTTGACATTTTAAGAGTCAAAGGTTTTAGGCCATCCTTTTATTTTTCTGTTTCAAGATCTGTTTAAAGAAGTTGAAGCAAAATAAGATTTAATTGTTAAAATATCTCAGAGTAAACTTTCCTGTGTATAGAAACCTGTTTATTTTCATTTTTGTGTCTTAATTTTAAAATATTGTTAATTTTTATGTAGTCATTATATCTTATATTCTTTCTTCAAGGTTAAATAACCGATACATACTATAGTAGAAAACTGAACTAAATTCCTCTAAATAAGAATGCATACTTAGAAGTTAATAAATGAAACATGTTTACTTATTTCTGAAAAGCCAATCACAGTGGCATAAATTAAATCTTACATTTAAAAATAGCATCCAACACATTTAGTGAATATAAACCTTCAGTTAGCTGAATATATATATCAGTTTTTTCTGGAAATGTTGATACTTCTTTTTTCTTTATTAAAGAATTAATAGTATTTTACTTTGTCCTTTCTAGATGAACAATCTATCAGACTCACAGATGTTTCTAATTTATCAGAAAACTAATGAACTTTTACTCTGTATAAGTTGATGTCCTGTAAAGGACACAAGGTCCATGTGGTGCTCTCAAGACATGAGGAACAGTTACTGTCTGGATGATTTAACTAAGACACTGTTTCCTGAAACACTACGCCTTGCCAACTTTTGCTGAAATAGAGTATAACATCAGAGAAATCCTGTTTTTTTAGAATTTTTTCCCAGTCTGCACATGCGTGCTCAGTCATGTCAGACTCTTTGTGATCCCATGGGCTGTAGTCTGCCAGGCTCCTCTATCCATGGAATTTTCCAGGCAAGAATGCTAAAAGGGGTTGCCATTTCCTACTCCAGGGGATCTTCCTGACCCAGGGATCAAACCCATGTGGGTTTGAGTCCTAGTACCACTATTTTAAGATGCTAGGAAAAGTCTTTAATCATGATCAATTCCAAGTTCCTCTTGTGTAACAGGCAGATTCTTTGCTGTCTGAGCCACCAGGGAAGCCCAAAGTGAGAACAATACTAAGTTAAATACCTCATAGCATTGTTATATGATAAAATTAGATGATGCACGTGAAGTAGCCTGCAGAGTATCTGGCATGTAGAAAGTATTCAATTAACATTAGGTATTATCAATATCACTATTACTCAGACAATTATTATGAATATAGTGCTTCTTACTACAAAAATGTAAATAAGCCAAACTGAACTTCTGAACAATACTGGTGAAGATAGAAAGTATTTAAACCCACCCCCCCCCACCCCTGGAAGGCAGGTTTATCCTTTTGTATTACTAGTTCATGATCAAATGTACTTTAACAGAGAGCAACCATCCACAGTTATTCCTCATCAATCAAAAAATATGTATTAGCAGCCATCATATACTTAGTATCTATTATATGATAATATGTAAAGGTCCAATGGGAGATATTTTAGAGGTATAAGGCATGGATGATTTATGCTGTTAAATAACTTTCATTTTGGGGTGAATTAGAGAATACTAATTGGTATGAGTCATTCTTGACTAATATAATGGACTATAAAAACTCAGTATCAAGGCATAAAATGCCGAAGCTGTAGTCTATTGATAAGAAGTCCTCCAGCTACAAATGACAAAATTCAACTCAAATTAGATGAAATTAAAAACATGAATGTATTGGTTTGTCTAAATAAAAGATTCAAGGCAGATATTGGGCATGGCCCAATCCAGGGAGTCCAAGAATTCTTATCAGTCATCGGTTTCTATTTCTCTACCTTTTTTTTTCTGTATTGGCTTCATTTTCATGGAGGTCCTCACTACAACCTGATGAAATTGTTTTTGGCATCTCCTGACTCAAAATTTAGCGAGCCAAAATGCCAAGAATGTGTCTCATTGATCTTGACTCTCATGCTCATCCTGAACTAATAACTGTGGACAAGAGGATGATGGTATACAGTCATATCTGAGTCCAGCACTCCTGGAGATGGAAAATTGAACATAAGAACTGATCATGGTAGAGAGGTAATTTCACAAAACAATAAGTGCTATTATCAATGCACACCTGTATATTTAAAAAAATGAATTTGCACACATCATGACACTTTGTCTCTAAATGCTCCAACATGCACCACCTAAGAATGTAGATCACTGTCTATTTAATCAACACACTGTTACTTACTCTACCTCATAATATTAATAATTCTGTATCATCAAATGTAGCAGTCATATTGAAATTTCCCCGGCTGCTCCAAAAAAGGGCTGACTGATAATGCAATTCACTGAGATTGAGGTGGCAAAGTGTCCTCAAAATTCTTGACCTTATATGTTCTTCTCTGAATCAAAGATGCTGGAAGTTCCTAGAGGGACCTAGACTATTTAATATCTATTTATTGCTTCCTCCTCCACATAGTTTAGATAAACACTAAAATTTAATTGAATACTAAAGTAAAAATCCATACATCTTAATTTGGGGGAAAGGGGATACAAAACATATTGAGAAATAAATGATGTGGGTTCTTTCCAAGTGACCCACTTTAATAAACAGTGATGCTGAAATGACTAATTCTAGAGATGATAGGTAGTTGATTGATATGTGTGTGCCTGTGTGTGCTCAGTCATGTCCAACTCTTTCCAACTCCATGGACTATAGCCCCCCCAGGCACCACTGTTCATGGGATTTTCCAGGCAAGAATACTGGAGTGGGTTGTCATTTCCTTCTTCAGAGGATCTTCCTGACCCAGGGATTGAACCCATGCCTCCTGTGTCTCCTGCATTGGCAGGCAGGTTCTTTACCACTGGGTCCCCTGGGAAGCCCCGATTGATAGATAGATAGATATCAATAAAGATAAAGATTAATAGCAGTGTGTTATTTACAAGTAGCAGAAGAAAATTTCAAATATATTCATCAATCAAGCAGGCACTGGGGAAGAAAGATTTTACTGTAAAGTGAAAGGCTAGCTTCAGAAACAGCTTAATCCCTGTCCAAACAATATCATGTGGTCTTTTCTCTCTTTTTTGTTTCGTATCTATCCATTTTTCAGCCAGTTTTGCTTGACTCTTTAGATATACTTTCTTTCAAACTCTGTCCACTAGGTGGCTCCAGTCCAAAGTGACATCCTCAGGACCTCAAGGACAAGGTGTGAGAAAAACTCTTGTGATCATCTCAAAAAAAGCCCAGGGCTATTTAATCTATATCACTAGTTCTGGTTTGGGTGTTGCCCACCCCTGAACTTATCACTTTCCATGAATGAAGGAGGTGAGAAGAAGAGGGTTGCAAAGTTTTAAATTGGGTCCAGTCTGAGTCATACAACTACTCCTAAAGCTGGAGGTGAATTTGATAGCACCAGAACCGAATCAAATGGATTGTTATTATGGAAGGCTTTGCTCTCCAATGGAAAAAAATCAACATGCTATCACTTGAAATTTGTAAGGATGCCTGGAACATTCCAAAATAGACGCCCATTCACTGCCTTTCTTTCATTAGGTCTTACTATAGAGATTCCAGCACTGTATCTACAATTCCTGTCGAATCTTATTCAGCAATACCTACGTAATGAGAAAGCTCTAAATTGCTTTTTATTGTGCTTTCAAATAATTTGAAACACTTTTTTTGCATATCAGCCTTGTAAATATTATCATTTTCATATTGCAAGTGAGGTAACGGAAGCTGATTTGGGATTTGTGCAGGACCACAGGACAGGTAAAGATCACATACTCAGAACCATGTTTGTCTAATCTAAGCACCTTACAATTTTAGGGACGTCAGCCTGCATTCTCTAGGCTTAAGTCATGAGACTTAAATTTTGCCACTTATAGAAGCAAGACAGGCAATATAAATTCATGAAGTGAGCAAGGTAGATGAACAAAGCCCAAGCATTCATGTCTTCTCCAGGGGGCAGAGCTTCTATTAGTGTCAGATAATTGCTGCAATGCAAACATGTACGCCATATATGCTAGGCCTTCCAAATTTTAAAGAGAGACTGAGTATTTGAATGTTGTTTGAATCTTAGCATCTAATCTATTAAAGAAAACAGCCATGAGGGCCACACACAGTATTTCTTATGCTATCCATGTATGGTCTGCTTTTCTAAATAGCTCAATGCCCTGGCTCCTACTCAATGTCAACACTGCAGAATTAACTGAGTTTACTCCACCTTTTTCAACCTGCTGTTCCTAGAATGAATAAATTCACAGGAGCTTTGTGCTATTTATTAGATAAATGAGCTGCATACTTTAATCTTGCTTTTCATCATTTCTCTTTGCACTCTGCTTTCTTTGTTATGTTGTTAATCAACTTCTATAAACTGTGAAAATAGAAGAAGAGGCAAATGGTATAGAAAAAAATCAGAGGAATGTCAGAATGAAGGAGAGAGATAATTTAAGAAATGTTTCAGAGATAGAAAAGTCCTTTGGATAGCTGAGAGAAACGACTGTCAAGATTCTCCTGATTGTTACTAAATGAAGAAATTGAGATCAAGGGGGCTTGTTCTAATCTACAATTAATGTCAGAGATAGACCTAAAACAACCCAGATGTTGTGACTTCCAGCTGTCAGTCACTTATCTCTTGAAAACTTCCAATAGGTTCTTTCTCCCTCTGTCTCCCTCAGACTTTGTGTGTGTGTGTGTGTGTTTTCATGTTACACAGTGAGGTGACAAAATGATAGGCTCCTTATTTTTGTGCATCTTCATACGGGGATCTGTATATGGACATGGAGAATGAGGTTGGACATGAAAAAATAAGTAAAACAATGAAAACAAACAGAATATCCATTTAAATCTTCTTTCAATAATGAAACTCCTTGTTATTGTAAACTTTCAAATTTCACTTTGAGAAAAGATCTGAATTTACCTTCCTGTGCTCACCTAAAAAAGAAAAAAAAAGTAGCATGTCTCTGATATTTTATCAAATGATGGTTCTTGCATTACTTTTTTTTTTTAATATTTTTTGTTGTTGTGGACTATTTTTAAAGTCTTTATTGAATTTATTACAAAATTGTTCATGTTTTATGTTGTGTTTTTTTGTTTTTTTGGCTGCAAGACATGTGGTATCTTAACTCCCCAACTAGGGGTCAAACTTGCACCCCCTGCATTGGAAGGCAAAGTCTTAACCACTGGACAGCCAAAGACATCCCAAGTGTGTCTTGCATTATTTTAACTTTAACAGATATGTTTTCTACTTATCACTTTATTCTAATATCCCCACATTTCCCCATCTATCACTTTCTCCAGTTATGTTAGCGTATTTTTTTTTTTTTCGCCTATTCCTTGAACATGCTAAGGTCTTTTTCACTTGCTCTTCCTATTAGCTGATATGTTTTTTCCCCACATTTTCACTCATTTGCCTATTTCTCTCTATTCAGACCCAGTTCGTACATCCACTACTACTCAGTTGAATTAACCTCCCTCAGGTAGTTACTCTGTCTCATAAGATCATTATAAAACAATTATCGTAGAGATGTGTTTGTTCCTTTTGACGTTATGTCTCTTCCACTAGACTGCAAGCTCCATGTGAAAAGTCTTTCTCGGCCCACGTCACCACTGCAAGCCGGATCTAGCTGAGTAGCTGACACACTGAAGGTGTCACAGTCTCTGAGAGGCCACATCTTTTCCATATGTGTTCCAGAAAAAGAGAGAGAGAGAGTGAACAAGAGTGGTAGGTGAGGGTAAAAGCATTGTCTACATTACTGGCTGTAAGCTAGTATGAGAACCAAGTGCGTCAACTCACTGGAGAATTAGCTGACTCCTGTATCTCAGGCAACACCAGACTAGCCTGATGAAAAAAATATGACAAGTGCAAGTGTTAGTCATTCAGTCATGTCTGACTCCTTGGCGACTCCATGGACTGTAGCCCACTAGGCTCCTCTGTCCATGGAATTCTCTGGGCCAGATTACTGGAGTGGGTTGCCATTCCTTTCTCCAGAAGATCTTCTCAACCCAAAGATCAAACCTGGGTCTCCTGCATTGCAGGCAGATTCTTGACAGTCTGAGCCACCAAGGAAGGTCACAAAAGAATGTACCCCTGGAAAATCAGGCCAGATTCCTTGGAAGGAGCTAAACTAAGGCTGGCCAGTTTATTCTCTTCAATTATTCTAATCAAATAAGGTCACTATCCTCCCAGCAGATCAGTATGTAGAGAGACAGAGAGAAGCCAATAGGTACATGAACTGACTTCTTTTCATATGAAAGCGAATACCTAGAGTGAGAGTTCACTACTCCCTAAATACTAATCAATAAATATTCTTGGAATGAATTAATTTTATTTAGTTTTCATTATAGATGGCAAAAGGAGATACTGTAAGGTTAAAAAGGAGTTTTCCTGTTTTTTTTTTTTTTTTTTTTAAGGCAGGTGTCCTGTTTTCTAGAGCAGTTTTTTTGTTTTTTGTTTTTTTTTTTCATTCAACATCATAAAGCATTTCCAGGTTAGGAGCTACTTGGTGACTTTTGAAAGCTACAGGAACTAATGATGAATTATGAACAAAAGAAGACAAACATGTCCCAAAATTTCAACAGAGAAAATGAAACCAGTGTTTATATTCTGGGCACCCATCAGACTGGGCCCTGAGAGCTGGTTTCCTCTGCTCATCGGCTGCTCATTTTCAGCGAGTCTCCATTACTAAAAGGAGACAAACCACCAGCGGAAACTAATCTGTCCTCATTCAATTAAACTGCAAAGCAATTACTTTTTTTTTCCCCCTAAGAAAGTGCAATTAGTCCCCTTTGAAAATTTATTCCAGCTCCAGGAGAAAAGCAGAACCTCTGAAAACGTATGTTGAAAGCAAAAAACGTTTTGAAGCAATTCTCGTCACCCTTTCTTACCCATCTGCAGCTTTAGTTTCCATCTTTTGGCCCAGCCGCCATTTGTTTGGTTTTTGGTGCCTTCCTAAGATAATTTCCTGAATGATTGCCTTTTCCAACAGGGACTTTTTCTCACAGTTCTGAGGCATTCAGGTTAAGATCCGAGAATGCATAGAAGCGGCGTGGTAGCTGGGAAGGCAGTCTGTGCGTGGGGGATGGAGCTCTGATTCATGGCTCTTTGCCTTGTGGCTCTGGGCAACCTAGCTTGCCTTTCTGGGTTTCAGTTTCCTTATTTTTATTTTTTAATTTATATTTGGCTGTCCTGGGTCTTCGTTGCTGAGCGGGCTTTTCTCTAGTGGCAGCGAGGTGAGCAGGGGCTATTCTCTAGTTGCAGGACACGAGCGTCTCATTGCAGTGGCTTGTCTTGTTGCAGAGCATGGGCTCTAGGGTGCGTGGGCAGTGCTTTCTGGACTCTAGAGCACAGGCTCAGTAGTTGTGGCACATGGGCTTAGTTGCTCCATGGTGTGTGGGATCTTCCTGCACCAGGGATTGAACCCCAATCTCCTGCACTGGAAGGTGGATTATTTACCACTGAGCCACCAGGGAAGCCCTCCTTGTTTTCAATTTGAGGTATTTGGTTTCATATAGGTGTTTTCATAGAACATTTTTAAAAATTCCCATCAAACTCCTAAATGAAAACTCACAATAACTTACAACTTCTCCGTTAAAGTAGAAACGGGAAGTGGTGTCAGAGAAGAGAAAAAGCCAGGTCTCTCATTATCCTCATGGTATATAAGGGACAAGGCACTGAACTAGACAGTCTCTAAGTTTCTCTTCACACCTAGTAACTGACTGTTTCTGGTCCAGGAGTATTGTATGAACACGCCACTCAAGGTGGCTGTTTTCTTGCTCTCTGTACATCCCTGCTCAGTCAGTCCTGCTTCGCCTACAGCTGCTCACATGATGGTTCTTCCTACATACTTGCCCCTGCCCCAGCTGGTGACTGTTGTAACCTTTAGATTAGAACATCTCCACATGATGGCTTATCAAAGAGGAATAGGGGCATGGCCTTCTGCTAGTTTCCCTGGTCATGGATGAGCCCACCTGACAGCAATTCCCCCATAACTGATAACCTTCCACTCCTCTCTGCAGTGAAAACTGGGAGTGAAGACTGAGGCTGCATCCTGCCTGCATCTGCTGCACACAATGGAGTGTTGCTCCAGGACCTTGCATCAGACATGTAAGTTACTCCATCTTTTAAACCACGGATGTCTCTGTCACTGACTCGGGGCTCTTTCTTGGGTCTTGAAGTTAGCCAAGTATAGGGCTTAGGGCTTGTAGGACTCATGGTGCAGCCTAGCAGTTGGCAGAGCACCCAAGAGACTGAGGTGGCTCCAGTGAGTGCCAAGATGTCAGGAAGTAAAGATAGGGGATGGAAATTTGTGGGGCCGTCCACTAACATGTGGGACCTGAAAATTGCAGGCAATAATCCCGGGCCCTTGGATGAATGTAGCACTTGAAAGTTGCAGGTTTAATCCTGGGGTGCCTGTCCACTAACAGGTGGGGCCTGAAAGTTCCAGAGGCTATCCCCAAAGCTGCAGGGGAAACTCGGATGGCCTGCACTAGTCTGTGGGGCTCTGTGGTGGCTGTCCTTGATGAACAGGGGCTACTAAGGGGGTACAGAGAAATAGCAGATACCCCTAAGGCTGCTGGGGAGATATTGGCTGCCTTTTCAGTGGTAGGGTAGGGTGGTGGGGCAAAGAGGTGGGGAAGGGGCCACAGCTGTTGCTTTTTGTATTAAGAAAGGCCACAGAGGCTGAGCTGGCAGTCCAGATGAAGTAAGCTAACATGAATGCTGATTCTGGTTCTTCTAAAAGTGAAGCGTGTGAGTGAATAATTTGTATTATTATCTATTACTGTTATTTGTTGAAACTGAATCCACTATTTAGAAATTGAAAAAAAAATCCCTGGAAAAGGACAAGATGGGGCTCTTTTGACATTATAAAACTGTTTGTTTGTTTTTGCATATGCCCTTAGCTTTCTAGAAGGAACTGGTATTTCTCTTTTTGCGACTTTGAGTTATAAATGATCTATGTGGGTTCTCTGTCCCAAATGAATTTTAGGTTCATGTGATCTGGGAAATATCAGTACTGAATTGATACCTGGTATTGAAGCTACTTGGGGCTTCCCTGGTGGCTCAGAGGTGAAGAATCTGCCTGCCAAATCAGGAGACCCTGTTTCGATCCCTGGATTGGCAAGATCCCCTGGAGAAGGAAGTGGCAACCCACTCTAGTATTCTTGTCTGGGAAATCCCCTGGACAGAGGAGCCTGGCTACAGTCTATGGGGTCACAAAGAGTGAGACAGGACTGAGCTTGAGCATGAAGATGTTTAAGGGTTCTGATTATATTTAATCATAATTCTTGTTATTGTAACCCAGTTGCTTTATTGATTACATTGTAATCAGGTGTTTAACTGTGCTTTTTAGTCTTTTGTCATTTATAGACAGTTGTTATAGCACCCTGAAACTTTTGCAAAGGTGCTTCATCTTTAAGAAGATTCATAGGAAGGGACTTTTGATAAGTATAGGTCTGTGATAAATTTCAGATTATACCACTGAACTGGGTAAGAAATTAGAGAATACTAAGGGAAAACTGGGTGACTTCATGAAAAGTTAAATGGGTTGGTTACTGGGTTAACAGGTGGATATGCTGTAATTTTGGGTTTGTCTGGAATATTACTGGGTTTGATCTGTGTTTTCCAGATACAAAGAAATCTTTCCTCTCAAGTTAGTTATGACTTACAACAATTGGGTAAGCATACTTGTGGGTAGAATTGAAAGGTTTTTCTTTTGTCTCTGCCTGGTCCTTCCAGAAACTGGAGACTCTTGGGTTCCTAAAAGCCTTATCAGGTGAATGGGAAACACTGCCTCCTGGCAAGAGTATGGTCTGCAGTATAGCCTATTGTAGTGTGGTCTGTAGTAAGGTCTACAGGTGCCGGATAAACCTAGGTTTGTGTTCAAGGATCTGAATGAGCCTTGAAAAGGTGTTTCATCTCTCTGTGCAGATAGTTTTGTCTTTTGCAAAATAAAAGAAATAAAAATTTCTCTGTGCTTTTGAATATTAGCACACTTTGTTTGAGACCTTTTTCTCTCCACAGTGTCTTATAATTCTCTCTGGAAAAGTAGATACAAAGCTCCCTCATCTCAGTAACTACTTCATATGACTATTCCAGAGCATAGATATTACCATTCACCTTACTATTGAACTTTAGGGCATAACCTATTTTGTGTGCTGAAAATAATATTGAAATAAATATTCTTCTCTGTGTCTCCTTCCACATGTGCAAATGAATATCTGGGTTGTGAATCTAAAGTAGAATCATACTCAATATATTCCATTCTAAAGTAGAATCATACTCAATATATTCCATTTTAGTAGGTAATCCACAATTACTGTTCAAAGTTAATTTGCTAATTTATAATCCCAGCAATCCATTACCATTTTTGCTACAACTCTGCCACTGTTTAAATTCATTTTGCTTTTTAAATTTGGGAAATTTATAAATTTTATCCTAATTTTCACCTTTTTTTCTAAACTAGTACAGAACCTAAGACATACTAGTTGCTTAATAAACAGTTATTAACTGAACAAATCTGTTATTTTGCTTATATCAGAGAAGAATATAATAAAGTATAATATAACTAGTATTTTTTTCTTGACATGTTAAGCAATTACTTAAAGTTAAGAATTTACAATTATGGATAAGCTAGGAGTTAATGTTAATAATAGTAAAGTTTAGAAGTCAGGTCTAATATGAGATTTAGTTTCATACTGAGATGAGCAATTAATTTGAAGTTGGACAGATCTGAGTTTGAATCTCAATTTTCCCCCTACTAGCTGTTTTGCCATGGGAATTTTACTTTACCACAGTTTCTAATTTCTAGAGTTAACTTTGCATGCTTTATTTTTTGGACTTAGAAAAACATGTGATTCATATACAATAAAAATAAGATGGCTAATTTATCCCATTACAGCTACTAGGTATTACTGGGCAGACATATACAACATGCCCATGTGGTGATTTATCCTATAAACTTTTTATGGTTTTCTTTCCAAAGCTCTATGAGACAGATATCTACATGTCCATTTGTATTTGGCAGAATTTGGACTCAAAGTCAGCTTTCTTTTTTACTTGTATAATATACAAATTAAAAATGGATACATTTCTAAGAATGAAATAATTGTATTTTCACTCTGTCACTTCTCCAGCAGTAATGGAAAAGGCCAGATCTATGACAGCTGCTTAATAACTTTTTGACAAACTTAGCCTCAAATTCTGACTGCAGAATGAATTGTGGTCTACAATTTAAATAAGGAAATGAAAAAGTTTAGCATGTGTTTATATATCTATTGTCTGAAAAAAAGACCTAGATAGACTTGTGGGCTGGAGATGGAGCAAAACAATTAAAGTGTTATTTACTTAATTATTTTTAATTCCACAAATAAGACACCGGACATCTGGCATTTGACAAGGGAGAATTTCATTCACTTAACTTTTGGGAAATAGTAGGGGCTGGATGAACCTTTAAAAAGATGAAGCCAATATTCTGCATAAATAAAATAATGCACTCACTAACTCAAACCAGCATCCAACACTGAGTCTCACTAGCCAAAATATTGGAGTCACCTTTCAAGTGGTTTCGTCAAACAAAGAGTATTAAATTAAAACCAATAAAAACCAAAATCCCCTAAGACAACGAAACTGGGTTCTAGTGCATGACTGACCTTTCTTGATTCTTCAAGTTTTCCAGGATTCCTCGTTTTCCAAATCACATTTACCTACAGGCCCCTAAGCCTTTTTCTTCAACTCTCTGGACACACGGGGTGTTTGACCGTGGCTGGCACTGCCTCCTCCTCATTGTGATTTTCTGAGTACTATCCGTGTGTGATTATGCTTGCCCTGGCTGCTGTCACTTACCTCTCTGACACCTTCCCCTGCTATCCATCTCGACTGGGGATGCTGCTTCAGTTATAAATGTTATGATCCCAAATCACCTTAAATAGTACTTTGGTTTATATTTCTCCTCTTGTAATTCTATTTTGTGCATGAATGCTCAGTTCAATTCAGTTTAGTCGCTCAGTCGTGTCCGACTCTTTGTGATCCCATGAACCACAGCACGCCAGGCCTCCCTGTCCATCACCAACTCCCGGAGTTCACCCAAACCCATGTCCATTGAGTCGGTGATGCCATCCAACCATCTCATGCTCTGTTGTCCCCTTCTCCTCCTGACCCCAATCCCTCCTAGCATCAGAGTCTTTGCCAATGAGTCAACTCTTCCCATGAGGTGGCCAAAGTTTTGGAGTTTCAGCTTCAACATCCCTCCAATGAACACCCAGGGCTGATCTCCTTTAGAATGGACTGGTTGGATCTCCTTGCAGTCCAAGGGACTCTCAAGAGTCTTCTCCAATACCACAGTTCAAAAGCATCAATTCTTCTATGCTCAGTTTTCTTTGTAGTCCAACTCTTACATCCATACATGACCACTGGAAAAACCATAGCCTTGACTAGACAGACCTTTGTTGGCAAAGTAATGTTGCACCAGCCTCAAGCTTCCTGTATCCTACATCAAACCTGGACTGGCGATTCGTTTCACATATTATCTTATACATGTTTCAATGCCATTCTCCTAAATCACCGCCCCCCCCACAGAGTCCAAAAGACTGTTCTATACATCTGTGTCTCTTTTGCTGTCTCACATACAGGGTTATCGTTACCATCTTTCTAAATTCCATATATATGCATTAGTATACTGTATTGGTGTTTTTCTTTCTGGCTTACTTCACTCTGTATAATAGACTCCAGTTTCATTCACCTCATTAGAACTGATTCGAATGTATTCTTTTTAATGGCTGAGTAATACTCCATTGTGTATATGTACCACAGCTTTCTTATCCATTTGTCTGCTGATGGACATCTAGGTTGCTTCCATGTCCTGGAAACAGTGCTGCGATGAACATTGGGGTGCACGTGTCTCTTTCAATTCTGGTTTCCTCGGTGTGTATGCCCAGCAGTGGGATTGCGGGGTCATATGGCAGTTCTATTTCCAGTTTTTTAAGGAATCTCCACACTGTTCTCTATAGTGGCTGTACTAGTTTGCATTCCCACCAACAGTGGAAGAGGGTTCCCTTTTCTCCACATCCTCTCCAGCATTTATGGAGCAAGCATCTTTAAATTTCATGGCTGCAGTCACCATCCACAGTGATTTTGGAGCCCAGAAAAATAAAGTCAGCCTCTCTTTCCCCATCTATTTGCCATGAAGTGATGGGATCAGATGCCATGATCTTAGTTTTTGGAATGTTGAGCTTCAAGGCCAACTTTTTCACACTCCTATTTCACTTTCATCAAAGTGCTCTTTAGTTCTTCTTCACTTTCTGCCATAAGAGTGGTGTCATCTGCATATCAGGTTATTGATATTTCTCCCGGCAATCTTGATTCCAGCTTGTGCTTCCTGCAGCCCAGCATTTCTCATGATGTATTCTGCATATAAGTTAAACAAGCAGGGTGACAATATACAGCCTTGACATACTCCTTTTCCTATTTGGAACCAGTCTGTTGTTCCATGTCCAGTTCTAACTCTTGCTTCCTGACCTACATACAGTTTTCTCAAGGGGCAGGTCAGATGGTCTGGTATTCCCATCTCTTTCAGAATTGTGTCCAACTCTGAGCAACCCAATGGACTGTAGCCTGCCAGGCTTCTCTGTCCATGGGATTTTCTACAAAAGAATACTGGAGTGGGTTGCCATTTCCTCCTCCAGTGGATCTTCCTGGTGCAGGGATTGAACCCATATCTCCTGAGTCTCCTACATTGGCAACAGGATTCATCACTACCACGCCACCTGGGAATCCTAGCCTTATTTTACTACCTATTATTTTATTACATTCACACTCTGAAATAAGGAAGAGAAATCTTAACATTAACTATTTATCTAGCTTAGATCACATTGCATCGTTTTCTATGTGTGCAGTGTTACTTTGCCTCATCTTTTCATTTTATGTACCATTCTTTAGGGTATTGTTATCTCAGGACTACATTGTCACTATAATTGCTTGTTCAACTTATTATTTCTAGTCTTTTCCTTCCATACAATATTCTAAACATCTTGAAATTCCTAAAGTAAGTCCTCAGATGTATTTTGTGAAAAATCTCCATCCTGCCAAATGCAGGAAACAATCCTATTTATCTTCAGGTCCTTTATTCTCAGGCCTTATTAACGATCATTGTTCCTGTATAAACCCTCAAAGCTAGTCTAGCTGTCCTTTCTTCACTCCCACCGCACTCTTTTCATCCCCACCTTTGCAAATCCTCATGCCCTCATACGGAATTTTAAAAAAAGAAGCAACCCACAAACTATATACAAAAGAAGAAAGTACACAAGAATGTAAAGAACAGATTATCTGGAGGAAATGGGCTTATATGCGATGTTTTATCTCTTTTTCTGCATTTCTCTACTATCCACACAGTCTTTAATGAGAAAGCATCAGTTTTATAATTCAGAGAAGCAAAGACAATCATTTTCCTATCTCAGTATTTATTCACTTCTTCCTTTTCAGTATTAGAATTCTTTTTTTTTAAACTATGAACAAACATCTTGCTGCACAGAACAAATGAGTGTATCTCCCTGTCAGTCTTACCTTTATGCATGGTCATATGACTTAGCTATTGCCAAGGAAGTGTAAGGGAAAGCATTGTATGACATTTTCAGAAAGCTCTTTAGGTGTTAACTTCAGCTGGGAAAAACGCAGCTGTTTTTTTCCCATGTTCCTTTGACAAGCAACGAATTTCTAGACTCCCAACAGCCAACTTGGAATGTGAGGTGAGCTTAAATAAAAAGAGAAGCTGCATGCTGGAATGTTCAAACAGAGCCATCAGAACCTGAAGTCCTGAATCACAGTGTAGAGGTTTCTTACTTGTTGTCCTGGCTTGTCTTCCTCCAGAGTTCTTTTATGTGTGAGAGAGAAAAAGTCCATCTTGCTAACATGGTTGTTGCTGTAATTTTGTTGTTGCTTGTAGTTTATGCAGATAAACCTAAACTTAACTAAAGTCCAGAGGTAGAAAATATACCAAAGTTTAATCATTTAAAATAATAAATGATCTCATAAATACACTCAAATTATTCCAATAAATTGTTTTTGAAAGATAAATAACTAATTACATGGTCTTGAGAGTCCTGGGTTTAAATATCAGATCCATCTTTTATAGTGATATGATTTATTGAACCTTACTGAATTCTCAGCATCATGATCAATAAAATGGGTTGTGCCGGAATACTAGAGTGGGTAGCCTTCCCCTTCTCCAGGGGATCTTCCCAACCCAGGGATGGAACTCAGGTCTCCAGCATTACAGGTGGATTCTTTACCAACTGAGCCACCAAGGAAGCCCATAGTGATATGATTTATTGAACCTTACTGAATTCTCAGCATCGTGATCAATAAAATGGGTTGTGCTATCTCCTCAGTGATCTATACTTCGTGGTCTTTTTGTCCTTGGGTATTCTGCTTTTTGAGTGTGAGCTAAAATTATTGCTTCTCTTCTCTTCTAACAAATAGCATAATGCAGAAGAGATATAATGTCATTTCTGATACTAGGTTATAGAAGACTATGGTTTCTATCTCTCCCCCTCACTGCTCTTCCTTTCCCTCTCTTTGCTCCTTGGCTCACTTCTATGGAGAAAACCAACCATCCTGTTGTGAGCTACAGTACAAACCCATTTTGTGTAACTATGAGTTGTGGCTGTCAGTTCAACATACAGTAAGAAATTAAAGCCTGAGAATCACATGAATGACCTTGGAAGTGGATCCTTTAGCACCAGTTAAGTTTGCAGCCCTGTCAACTGCTTGCTTGAAACCTCCTGTAAGAAGTTAAGTCAGAGGAACACAAGCTAAACTACTCCCAGATTTCTGACTCAGAGAAACTGTGAGAAAATAAATCTCTATTTTCATTCATTAAGTTTCAATATTAGTTATTTTTCAGAAAAAATACTTTTATTGTAATATACACAGGTATTTTATATTTTCATAAAAGGAAATAGTATGCTGGTTGTTTCTTTTATTAAGAATTTAAAGAAAACATCTTGAGAGTTTTCTCTCCCACTTACAGAGAATATTTTTCTGCTTATCCTTAATATCTAGACAAATAGAAATAAAATTTCCTAGGTATCCTCCAGTAGGTTATGGTCTAACACAGAGTAAGCATAACAAAATCTTGTTTAACTAGGCCATGCTATAGAGCATGGTTTCTCAAACTTAGCACTATTGACATTTTAGACCAAATAATTGAATAATTCTTTCCTGTGAAGGGCTTTTCTGTGAACTGTAGAATATTTAGTGACATTGCTGGGCAGTCTACCCACTGGATGCCAACAGAACATCCCCCGTGCAAAGGTGTGACAATCACAATTGTCTCTAGATGTGGTCAGATATTTCCAGAAGGACAAAATTGTCCTGATTGAGAACCACTAATACAGGAAGAGATTTCAGGCAGTTCCTTATAGTCCCATATATGTGTACAATCTGAGGGTTTCTACTCTCAAACTACCACCTGCCCTCTAGATATCTCAAGTTCCCCTGCTTGTTTTATCATAACTTTTTTTTCCCCTGGCCTCCTTTGTTTCCACTGATGTTTTTAGCATTCTGCATTCTTGACAAAAGGAAGGGCCTTAAAAAAAAAAAAGAATGGCCTTTTTTGCGAGGAATAATTTGAAAAGGGTGTGACAGACATATATTCTTACTGCTAATGAGGACTAAGAGGTCTTATGTGGATTGTGACCTCCATATGAACATTTGATGGTGCTCACTGATGTCCATAGGTGTGCCACAGATGCCCATTGGCTCCTGGGACAGTCAGTCATTCCATGTCCCTGCACAATCTGTGTTATCTTTGTATAGGGTCCCACAAAACTCTCTAACCTTATTGAGTGCCATTTTTACGCTTTAAGGGTGAGATCAGATTTGATTGTCTTCATTTTATTTCAACTATATTTTTATGGTATAGACTCCTTTCAAAGCCCTAGCCTTTTGAATTCTAAATTAGCAAGCCCATATAAATGAAATTTTATTTTCAAAGTAAAATTCTCTCCAAAAAGTTTCAAGAGTTGGCTTTATTGTTTGTGTTACTTTTTCTTCCTGTGCCTTTGACTCATCACTCTGATCTATTTTAATGTGACAAGCTACGTAAAAAGACGAGGGTGGGGAGAGTTGATAGGGAAACATATCTCTGACTGTTACCATATCAAAATATTGCTCCACTAGAGTGTAACTGTTGGAGGTAATCTTTCCCTATCAACTCCCACAGCCCCTTTTTACATAACTCCCATGGACAGAGGAGCCTGGTGGGCTATAGTCTATGGGGTCGCAAAAGAGTCAGACACGATTTAGCAAATTAACAACAACAAAAATAAACTTAAATTATTTCAGTGTATTGTGACAAGTAGAATAGTTATGCTACATGTCCATGAAGCCATGGATCTGTGATTCTAGAGGCCATTACAGAAGGTCTGATTCATAACTGCCTAGAAAATTTGTTAATATATCTTTTTTAATATCTAGGCATAGAGATAGACATTCCCTCTTGAATTTGGTCCAAGACCTCTGGTCTTTCTCCCATCCTCCTTTGTTCTAGATTCTTCAAGACAAAACCACTTAACCCCCAGCCACCCACCCAAAGAAAGCAGGCAACACTTTCCTACCCATTGTGTAAAACTAACAAAACAAAACAGCTTTGGTGAAGTTGTAATCCTCTTTATGTACAGGCTGTAGGGGAAGGCTCAGAACATAAAGGTCTTACCAATCTGTGCTAAGTGCTGTGAGAACATGGAGCAGGATGATTTCCATCTGTCTGTGGATGTGGGGAGGGCCAAGGGCAGGTGAGAAAATTATATATGGATGAAGTAACAATATGTGAAATCTTGAAAAGTGGTTTCCTGAAGGAGAGAAGATGAATTGTAAAAATGTGATTTTGTTTTCTTTTCCCTTAACTGTTTGAATCCATATTTTATTCCCATTGCTATATTACTTCATACAATTTGTGGTTCTGTGTAGTTGTCTGTATATTGTCTCTTCAATTATATTTTCTTGAGGGTAAAACCAGGTATTATGCATGAATCATAACAGAGTTGTTAATTGTGGACTTAATAAAGACTATTATTATTATTGTTTTTACTATTGATAAAAAGGTGATAAAAGTCCTGTCATCCCTCTGTCTCCCTTCCCCTCCATGAATCTATCCTATTATGCTAAATTCGGATCTTGCATGGCTAAATGGAGGCCTTCAAAATCTTCAGCCCCTAGAAGGGAAGTGTGGTAACTAACTCACAAGGCACTTCTTTGCTTCCGTGGAGCTTGGAATAGAAGTCCGGGGGAGGGAAACTCCACAAATGATCACAGATGTATTATTTGCAGATTAGCTAACATATGGCATGTTTAATTGCAGTTCTAAAACAACAGTGAGATGAAAAGTGACGGTTCATTTTTAAAGTTTCAAGTTAGAGAGTCTTTTAAACATCATTTGAAAATGTCAGTGGTTTGGTGGACTACCCAAACTACCTAAAGCATTTTTCATTGTTTAAAGATTGAATTGGAAATTCTAAAATTGTTGAAGGTTTAAGGGGAAAAGGATTGTAAAAAAATGTGTTGGACATTTAGGTTGTCTCCATGGCCTGGCTGTTGTAAATACTGCTGCGGTGAGCACTGGTGTACATGTGTGCTTTTGAATTATGGTTTTCTCAGGGTTTATGTCCAGCAGTGGGATTGCTGGATCATATGACATTTCTATTGTTAGCTTTTTAAGGAACCTTTATCCACAGTGGCTGTGTCAATTTACATTCCCATCAACAGTGTAGGATACCCACTCCATACCATCTCCAGCATTTATTGTTTGTAGACTTTTGGTGATGGCCATTCTTACTAGTATGAGGTGAAACCTCATTATAGTTTTGATTTGCATTTCTCTAATAACTGGCATGTGGATGCCAGTGTCTTAATAACACACTGAAACCATACTCACAACCATACTCACAGAAAACTAGTCAATCTAATCACACTAGGACCACGGCCTTGTCTAACTCAATGAAACTAAGCCATGCCCATGGGGTCATGATGGAGAGATCTGACAGAATGTGGTCCATAGGAGAAGGGAATGGCAAACCACTTCAGTATTCTTGCCTTGAGAACCCCATGAACAGTATGAAAAGGCAAAATGATAGGATACTGAAAGAGAAGCTCCCCAGGTCAGTAGGTACCCAATATGCTACTGGAGATCAGTAGAGAAATAACTACAGAAAGAATGAAGGGATGGAGCCAAAGCAAAAACAATACCCGGCTGTGGATATGACTGGTGATAGAAGCAAGGTCCGATGCTTTAAGACCAATATTGCATAGGAACCTGGAATGTTAGGTCCATGAATCAAGGCAAATTGGAAGTGGTCAAACGAGATGGCAAGAGTGAATATTGACATTTTAGGAATCAGCGAACTGAAATGGACTGGAATGGGTGAATTTAACTCAGATGACCATTACATCTACTACAGTGGGCAGGAATCCCTCAGAAGAAATGGAGTGGCCATCATGGTCAACAAAAGAGTCCGAAATGCAGTACTTGGATGCAATCTCAAAAATGACAGAATGATCTCTGTTCGTTTCCAAGGCAAACCATTCAATATCACAGTAATCCAAGTCTATGCCCCAACCAGTAACACTGAAGAAGCTGAAGTTGAACGGTTCTATGAAGACCTACAAGACCTTTTAGAACTAACACCCAAAAAAGATGTCCTTTTCATTATAGGGGACTGGAATGCAAAAGTAGGAAGTCAAGAAACACCTGGAGTAACAGGCAAATTTGGCCTTGGAATATGGAATGAAGCAGGGCAAAGACTAATAGAGTTTTGCCAAGAAAATGCACTGGTCATAACAAACACCCTCTTCCAACAACACAAGAGAAGACTATACATGGACATCACCAGATGGTCAACACCGAAATCAGATTGATTATATTCTTTGCAGCCAAAGATGGAGAAGCTCTATACAGTCAGCAAAAACAAGGCCAGGAGCTGACTGTGGCTCAGACCATGTACTCCTTATTGCCAAATTCAGACTTAAATTTAGGAAAGCAGGGAAAACCACTAGACCATTCAAGTATGACCTCAATCAAATCCCTTATGATTATACAGTGGAAGTGAGAAATAGATTTAAGGGCCTAGATCTGATAGATAGAGTGCCTGATGAACAATGGAATGAGGTTCCTGACATTGTACAGGAGACAGGGATCAAGACCATCCCCATGGAAAAGAAATGAAAAAAGCAAAATGGCTGTCTGGGGAGGCCTTACAAATAGCTGTGAAGAGAAGAGAAGCGAAAAGCAAAGGAGAAAAGGAAAGATATAAACATCTGAATGCAGAGTTCAGGATCACATGGGGAGATAAGCAAAAAGAGATAAGAAAGCCTTCTTCAGTGATCAATGCAAAGAAATAGGGGAAAAAAACAGAATGGGAAAGACTAGAGATCTCTTCAAGAAAAGCAGAGATACCAAAGGAACATTTCATGCAAAGATGGGCTCGATAAAGGATAGAAATGGTATGGACCTAAAAGAAGCGGAAGATATTAAGAAGAGATGGCAAGAATGCACAGAAGAACTGTAGAAAAAAGATCTTCATGACCCAGATAATCACAATGGTGTGATCACTGACCTAGAGCTAGACATCCTGGAATGTAAAGTCAAGCGGGCCTTAGAAAGCATCACTACGAACAAAGCTAGTGGAGGTGATGGAATTCCAGTTGAGCTATTCCAAATCCTGAAAGATGATGCTGTGAAAGTGCTGGACTCAATATGCCAGCAAATTTGGAAAACTCAGCAGTGGCCACAGGACTGGAAAAGGTCAGTTTTCATTCTAATCCCAAAGAAAGGCAATGCCAAAGAGTGCTCAAACTACCGCACAATTGCACTCACCTCACACGCTAGTAAAGTAATGCTCAAAATTCTCCAAGCCAGGCTTCAGCAATATGTGAACTGTGAACTTCCTGATGTTCAAGCTGGTTTTAGAAAAGGCAGAGGAACCAGAGATCAAATTGCCAACATCCGCTGGATCATCAAAAAAGCAAGAGAGTTCCAGAAAAACATCTATTTCTGCTTTATTGACTATGCCAAAGCCTTTGACTGTGTAGATCACAATAAACTGGAAAATTCTGAAAGAGATGGCAATACTAGACCACCTGATCTGCCTCTTGAGAAATTTGTATGCAGGTCAGGAAGCAAAGGTTAGAACTGGACATGGAACAACAGACTGGTTCCAAATAGGAAAAAGAGTTCATCAAAGCTGTATATTGTCACCCTGTTTATTTAACTTATATGCAGAGTACATCATGAGAAATTCCTGGCTGGAAGGAGCACAAGCTGGAATCCAGATTGCCGGGAGAAATATCAATAACCTCAGATATGCAGATGACACCACCCTTTTGGCAGAAAGTGAAGAGGAACTAAAGAGCCTTTGATGAAAGTGAAAGTGGAGAGTGAAAAAGTTGGCTTAAAGCTCAACATTCCGAAAACTAAGATCATAGCATCCGGTCCCATCACTTCATGGGTAATAGATGGGGAAACAGTGGAAACAGTGTCAGACTTTATTTTTCTGGGCTCCAAAATCACTACAGATGGTGACTGCAGCCATGAAATTAAAAGAGCTTACTCCTTGGAAGGAAAGTTATTACCAACCTAGATAGCATATTCAAAAGCAGAGACATTACTTTGCCAACAAAGGTCTGTCTAGTCAAGGCTATGGTTTTTCCTGTGGTCATGTATGGATGTGAGAGTTGGACTGTGAAGAAGGCTGAACGCCGAAGAATGGATGCCTTTGAACTGTGGCATTGGAGAAGACTCCTGAGAGTCCCTTGGACTGCAGGGAGATCCAACCAGTCCACTCTGAAGGAGATCAGCCCTGGGATTTCTTTGGAAGGAATGATGCTAAAGCTGAAACTCCAGTATTTTGGCCACCTCATGCGAAGAGATGACTCATTGGAAAAGACTCTGATGCTGGGGGGCATTGAGGGCAAGAGGAGAAGGGGACAATAGAGGATGAGTTGGCTGGATGGCATCACTGACTCAATGGACATGAGTCTGAGTGAACTCCGGGAGTTGGTGATGGACAGGGAGGCCTGGCGTGCTGCAATTCATGGGGTCACAAAGAGTCGGACTCGACTTAGTGACTGATCTGATCATATCTGAATAACTGGCAATATTGAGAATTTTTCATGTTCCTCCTGGTCATCTATGTCTTCTTTAGGAGTGAGATCTGAGACTAACACAACATTGTGACTTTACCATGTGAAAAGTGAATACTTTTTTTATTGGCTTATAATTGCTTTACAATCATCTTCTCCTCTTTCCCCTCCTTCATTTTAAGAAAATCACAGCATGAAATTGATAATTTTCCTTTCTATTCATCTTGAACAATGTAAAGAAGAATGGAAATTGAAAAAAAAAATGAACACTAGAAATTTAGAAAAGTGTTATTCAGAATCCACTTTCATATCGGGTGTTTGAACAGGGAAGAGAAGTCCATGCTGAAAGATAGACCTTACTCCGATTCATTATAATTACAGTTAGGCAGGCATTTCAGGACTTTTTACACAGAGTCAACAAAAAGTTTCACATGATCCCTATGCCTCAGTTCAGTTCAGTTCAGTCACTCAGTCATGTCCGACTCTTTGTGACCCCATGAATTTGCAGCACACCAGGCTTCCCTGTCCATCACCAACTCCCGGAGTTCACTGAGACTCACGTCCATCGAGTCAGTGATGCCATCCAGCCATCTCATCCTCTGTCGTCCCCTTCTCCTCCTGCCCCCAATCCCTCCCAGCATCAGAGTCTTTGCCAATGAGTCAACTCTTCGCATGAGGTGGCCAAAGTACTGGAGTTTCAGCTTTAGCATCATTCCTTCCAAAGAAATCCCAGGGCTGATCTTCTTCAGAATGGACTGGTTGGATCTCTGTGCAGTCCAAGGGACTCTCAAGAGTCTTCTCCAACACCACAGCTCAAAAGCATTAATTCTTTGGCACTCAGCTTTCTTCACAGTCCAACTCTCACATCTATACATGACCACAGGAAAAACCATAGCTTTGACTAGACAGACCTTTGTTGGCAATGTCTCTGCTTTTGAATATGCTATCTAGGTTGGTAATAACTTTCCTTCCAAGGAGTAAGCGTCTTTTAATTTCATGGCTGCAGTCACCATCTGCAATGATTTTGGAGCCCCAAAAAATAAAGTCTGACACTGTTTCCATTGTTTCCCCATCTATTTCCCATAAAGTGATGGGACCGGATGCCATGATCTTTGTTTTATGAATGCTGAGTTTTAACCCAACTTTTTCACTCTCCTTTTTCACTTTCATCAAGAGGCTTTTTAGTTCCTCTTCACTTTCTTCCATAAGGGTAATGTCATCTGCATATCTGAGGTTATTAATATTTCTCCCGGCAGTCTTGATTCCAGCTTGTGCTTCTTCCAGCCCAGCGTTTCTCATGATGTACTTTGCATAGAAGTTAAATAAACAGGTTGACAATATACAGCCTTGACGTCCTCCTTTTCCTATTTGGAACCAATCTGTTGTTCCATGTCCAGTTCTAACTGTTGCTTCCTGACCTGCATATTGGAAAGTTATTATGGAGGGAAAAAAACCCAGAATATTGCAAAACTACAAGCCAACTGAAATATTTCAATTTTTATCTGTGGAATTGAAAGAATTCTCATGAATTTTCTAACATTTTATGTTACTTACCTATAAATTATCTAAGATTGTTATGTGGTTCACTTGAGTTTGGTTGTATTTCTGATTGTTATTGTAACCTGTTATTTATTTAAAATAGATCTTTTATTGACATTTTTACCACATAAAATGTGTTGGTTCAGTTCAGTTCAGTCACTCAGTCGTGTCTGACTCTTTGGGACCCCATGAACCACAGCACGCCAGGCCTCCCTGTCCATCACCAACTCCCGGAGTTCACTCAGTCTCACGTCCATTGAGTCAGTGATGCCATCCAGCCATCTCATCCTCTGTCGTCCCCTTCTCCTGCTACTCCCAATCCCTCCCAGCATCAGAGTCTTTTCCAATGAGTCAACTCTTCACATGAGGTGGCCAAAGTATTGGAGTTTCAGCTTTAGCATCATTCCTTCCAAAGAAATCCCAGGGCTGATCTCCTTCAGGATGGACTGGTTGGATCTCCTTGCAGTCCAAGGGACTCTCAGGAGTCTTCTCCAATGCCACAGTTCAAAAGCATCAATTCTTCAGCGCTCAGCTTTCTTCACAGTCCAACTCTCACATCCATACATGACCACTGGAAAAACCATAGCCTGGACTAGATGGACCTTTGTTGGCAAAGTAGTGTCTCTGCTTTTCAATATGGTATCTAGGTTGGTCATAACTTATTCCAAGGAGTAAGCGTCTTTTAATTTAATTATTCATAATTCCTACTTAAGTAAAAGCTGAAAAACTCATCAAGCTACTATCAAAAACATACTGATGCCCTCCCTCCTTCACTCAAAGCATTCTTCTATTCCTGGAGGTAATCACTGCACTGAGTTCTGTGATAATCATTCCTGTTCTGAGGATGTGCCACTCACTCCCATCCCCACTGGCTTTTTATTGGGAGCTTGAGAATCTGTGTCTCTTTGGCACTAATAGAATCCAGGAAGGCTTCCCTGTTGGTTCAGTGGTTAAGAATCTGCCTGAAATGCAGAAGACACTGGTTCTTATCCCTGATCCTGGAAGATCTCATATGCCACAGAACAACTAAACCCATGCACTTAGTTGTTGAGCCTGGGAGTGGCAACTACTGAGCCCACATGTGGCAGCTACTGAAGCCTGCACACTTTAGAGTCTTGCTCCACAGCAAGAGAAGCCATGGCAATGAGAAGCCCGCCTTCTCACTGCAACTAGAGAAAAGCCTGCCCAGCAATAAAGACCTAGCACAGCCAAAAATAGATAAATGAACAAAATTATAATAAAATAAATATGAATCCAGGATATTCCATTTAGCTCTATTGAGCTTTTGAGCCTCATTTTTTAACTTCTTGTCCTAGAAAGCTTCAACATTTGGCAGATAATAAGTCACTTCAGTCATGTCCGACTCTGTGCGACCCCATAGACGGCAGCCCACCAGGCTCCCCCGTCTCCAGGGTTCTCCAGGCAAGAACACTGGAGTGGGTTGCCATTTCCTTCCCCAATGCAGGAAAGTGAAAGTGAAGTCGCTCAGTCGTGCCCAATTCGTAGCGACCCCATGGACTGCAGCCTACCAGGCTCCTCCGTCCATGGGATTTTCCAGGCAAGAGTACTGGAGTGGGCTGCCATAGATATGTCGAGACTGTGACAAATTGGGAGTCTGAGGCAGAACTCCATTAGTTCTTTGTCTTCTAAGCAAAGTGAAAATTCCAGAGGTACCACTCTGCTTTGGTCCTAGATCCTTTGAATCCCATGCAGTCTTCAAATGCAGAAAATGTCTCCTGGGGAAGCTTAGCCATGAATTTCAGACTCTACAGTATTTCCAGTTTGTTATCATAGCCCCATACTCTCACTAAAGCTTTCATAGTTTCCAACATAAGCCATCTGCCTGGGATAAGCCAGAGCCTCAACCTAACCCCACAATTAGCAAAATCTCCCAAGGGAGAAAAACAACAATAACAGTGAGAGAAACAGTTGGCCAGCTGGAAATTATACCCTCACTTTAGAAAGATGCTCCCCTCTCTGAAATGTTATTTGCCCTCACTGTTTCACCAGCTTCGTTGCACTGCTTTGTCCTCTGGTATCTTTAAAAACACAATTTTTATAGTACATTTGGCTTCATCTTGATGATTCAGTAAAAGCTTTGACCTATAACAATTATGTATTCTACTTAGAAGTAGAAATCTGTTAGAAATTTATCAGGACTTTTCTATTAATAGCTTGCTACTACAGTGAATTTTATCAAACTTAGAAATATCTATTCACATCAGTGGATTTTCTACTTTCATTTCTTAATTAATACACTAATTTTTCTAAAGTTAAATTATCTTCTTCACCCTCTGTGGTGCATATAACTTTATTATTCATTTTAAGTTGTTGGTTTTAGGTTGGTACTATTTTTTTAGAATATTGCTGCATTTATAAACTTGGAATAGATAATATAAATATAAATAAATGAACATAGATAAATATAAGTGGTCAAATGCTATTTAAATTATTTCTTGGTGAAGTAATTTAGTTTTCTGTAGAAAATCTTTTAAAAGTCATATGCCATCCTTCATATCTTACTATAAAAATGTCAATTATTAATATATTTAGGAATATGTGTGGTCACCCATATTGAAACTCCATTTCATATTTTAAGATGTATGTAATTTTTCATCCAATTTATGAACATGATTAGAATGTTATGAAAAGTATTCTGTAATCCATTGTTTTTAGTCCAGAAAATATTAGGAAGACCATTGGTTATAAAGTAAGTAGTCACATAAAATAATTGTTCAAAATTTGAACTTTTGATTTTGCAATCACTTTCCTGTTCTCAAAAGGACACGATGCATTCTTACACACTGACATGTGTACTTACACCTACCAGATGGTACCTTGTTCCTAGCTTTTACTCAAGAGAAAGCAAAATTCACTTAGGCTGTCAATGTGTCATGGTCAAAGGGAAGATTCTAATTCTAGTTGTCATCTATCAGTATGGGTAGTCAGCTATCAGTGTCTTGGGGTTCAGTAAGCTTGAGACTTTCCTCAAGGGCTTAAAAGAATTTGTGTGAAAATCCTTCAGGTCTTTTATTCTGCCCAAAGCTAAATGGAAGTGTATCTGCTAATTTGTAAATGTAATGCTCTCAATTTCTGGGTGCCATTTCTTGTTTCCTGAAATTTTCTTGTGACACTGATCAAGTCAAGAGTTTTCTAAAGAAGGCATCATCTCACAGTTTCTCCTTGTTTGCTTTTAATAACATCTTTTGGTTTGTATGTATGTTTCAGATTTTAAAGAGTAGTACATGCTCATTGGAGAAAGCTTAGGAAACAGATGATAGAGAAATTTATTAAAAAAAATCATAATTCACCACTCATAGGGAATAATTTTTAGTATCTTGATGTTTTTACTCCCAGATGTATGTGTATGTACAAGTCACATATGCACAGTATATATGCATTCAACTATTGATTAGACATATGAGCTATTTTTAATTTAGACTGTTACAAGGGAAAATAAACCTGCTTAAATATAATATATATATCTTTCAGTGGACCTAAGAACCTTGTTTTGTTGAATTTATAATTTATACTTAGTTGTGCTGGGTATAGAGTATACCCAGCTATATATATATATATATATATATATATATATATACACACACACATATGTATACATGTATACTTAAATAATTTAAACATATGTTTAACTTTTTGTTAGAAACTGCCATATAGTTTTCTAAGTGGCAACACTGTTTACTGGCAACCATAACGTGCAGCACATTGGCAACAATGGTATTGTCAATCTTCTTCTTACTAGTCATTTTTCTTGGATGCATATTTGTGTTACATTATGTTCATGATTAGTATTTCTCTGACGGTTAATATCATTGCTCAACTTTGTTTGCTAATCAGTTGATAACCTTGAGAAGTGCCCATTTGAGGCTTTGGCTAATTAAAAAAAGAAATCTTTTTTGTTACTTAGTAGATTTCACTATTTTAAAATTTTTCTTGACTACAAATGGCTTGACATTTTGCTTTCTTGATTTTTTGGTTCTACTCTGTTACACTCTACAAATGAGTAGTATTTCATTGTATGGTTGCACTATAGTTTGACTGTCTACTCACCTACAAAAGACAACATTTGGGGATATAGTTTTGAAAATTATAAATATATAAACATTCACATGCAGGTTGTATGTTTTCAGATCAGTTGCGTATTTATGTGTGTGATTGTTGAAACACATGGTAAGACTTACATTATCATTCTAAGAAGCTAGCAGACTGTCATCCAAAGTTACTGTACCACTTTGTACTCAAATGAGCAATGAATGAAAGATCACAGAACTCTCTTTATCAACCATTGGTATTGGGTTGGGTTTAGCCATTCTGAACGTATTGTGGTGACTTCATTTAACTGTTATTTCCCTGTTGATGAGTGGTGATGAACATCCTTTCAAATAGTTATTTACCATCTTTATATCCTCTTTGAGATGTCTGATCAAATGTTTTTCTTCCTGTTTTTAAGCTCTGGATTTTTATGTTCTTATTTTTGAGTTTTTAGACTTCTTGGTATATTTTGTGAATAAGTTCTTTATTGAATATATTTTGCTAATATTTTGTCATGAGTATGTGACTATTCATTTTATTAACAATCTTCTTTAATAGAGCAGAAAGTTTTAGTTTTATAAGGTCAAACTTATGTTTTTTTCTTTCATGAAATTTGCTTTTGGGTTGATACACAAAAATTCATACCATACCCAGTTTCTTGTAATTTTTTTCATGTTTTCATTCAGAATTTTTAATGTTTTGCATTCCATGTGTGCATGCTCAATCACTTCTGACTCTTTGCAACTGTAGCCTGCCAGGCTCCTTTGTCCATGGGATTCTCCAGGCAAGAATACTGGAGGGGTTGCCATTTTTTCCTCCAGGGATCTTTCCAACCCAGCGGTAGAACCTGTGTCTCCTGCAACTCCTGCATTGACACATGGATTCCTTACCTCTGAGCCACCTGGGAAGCCTATTGTGCATTCCATTTTTAGATAAATTTTAGGAAAGTTATAAGGTTTATGTCTGGGCTTTAGTTTTTGTTGTTGTTGTTGTTGTCATCGTTTTACATTAACAATCATAGACACCATTTGTTGAAAAAAATCCTCTTGCCATTGAATTGTCTTGTGCCTTTATCAAAGATCAGTAGACAATATTTAATATAGGTCTGTTGTAAGTAGGTTCTGTCCCATTGATCTGTATATCTATTGTTTTGCTTAAGTCTTAAAATAAGAATATGAGTTCTTCAGTGTTCTTCAGTATGATGTGGGTTATTCTAGTTTCTTTGTCTTTCTTATGAAATACAGAATTAATTTCTAACTGCTGAAATTCTGATTGGGATTGTGTTTAGGATTGTGCTTAATCTACAGATTAATTTGGGATAAATTCATACTTTAATAATACTGATATGTAACCCATGAAGTGGAATAACTTTACATTTATTTAGATCTTTGATTTCTTTTAAATGTTTTATTATATATAGATTATATATACTGTTTGATTTATACCTTAGTACTGCTTTTTTGTTGTTGCTATTATAAATGGTATTGAATTTTTAATTTTAAAATTGCATTGTACATTGATGGCTTACAGGAAAGCAGTTGACTTTTGTATATGAGACTTGTATCCTTTAATATTATACCAGCTTATTACTTCCCAGTGGTTTTGTTTTGTTTTTGTAGATTCTTTGTGATTTTCTATAAAGAAATAAAGACAGCTTTATTAGATAGATTAGATAAGACTTCTACAGTTATGTTGAATTTAAAAGGACTTTTTTGCGTTGTTTCTGATTAAGGTGAAAACATCTAATCTGTCATTAGATGTGTTAGGTATGCCTTCTCTCTGCTTCTGTTTTCTGAAAGAGATTATAGAGAATTAGTATTATTTTTATTCCTTAAATTTTTGGTAAAATTCACCAGTGAAACCATTTGGGTCTGATGTGGGTTTTTTATTTTTTTATTTTTTTTGTGGGGGGAGTGTTTTAATTTTTGATTCAGTTCTGTTATTTAATTTTTAATTATTATTTTTTCCATCCTTTTTCAGATTCTTTTCCCACTTAGATTATTACAGATTATTGAGCAGAATTCCCTGTGCTGCACTGTGGGTCCTTGTTGGCTATCCATTTTAATTATAGCAGTGGCCATTGAGTTGTTGATAATACTGCTTTATTATCCTTTTAATGTTCATGAGGTTGAGGTAAGAGATAGATGTGCCCCTGGGCTGGACAGCTGGTGTTCATCAAGTGGAGTAAAACTCAAGCTTTGTTCTCACCCAGACACTCCAAGGACAAAGCTAGTGGCAAAAACTGAGCTCTGCCAAAGTAAAGTGTTTACTCCTGAGGTCAAGGAAGACTTCCCTGTCTGCACATGCACGGGAAGGCTTCTTGGGGGTCAAAAGAGAGGGGGCTCTACTCTATAATAAGGGTGAAGATGCACCCATAGACCTCTGCAGTGGGATACATCTTAGAAAAGAGTTGCACACGCATCTTGGGGAGGGTCCATTCACCAGTCACATGTGAAAAAAGAAACAAGACAAAGGTAAACAAAGTCCCGGATGGACTATCTTATATAAGTGATTTTAATCTCTTTTTAACTGCCCTACTCCTCATTCAGAATGCCTACACTCCTCTCTGGGAGTGTATCTCTGCCTGGCTTCTGCTTCACTGTGCTCCTCCTCATTAGAGAAGATGTCTGTACCCTTTGTCTCTGGGTGTGTATTTCTGCCTTGCTTCTGCCTTAAATTTTCTCTGAATGCTCTCCCATATGGGCTGTGTCTCTATTAATAAACTTTGTACCTGTTTTTACCATTTTTGCCTCCTTGAAACATTCTTGCTTTCCAATAGGGGAAAGAGCTAGGGCCTTTTCTTCTAGCCTCTAGCCCATGGTGGTCTAGTAGCTAGGATTCCTGGTTTTCATCCAGGTTACCCAGGGTCTGTTACTGGTCAGGGAGCTAAGATCTTTCTTTAGGATTGCTCACTGCTGTGCCTCTGAGATCAGGGTCAGTAATAAGAACTCTGCTTTCATTTCTGATACAGAAAGTATATTTTATTTCTTTTTGTCTTTGTTAGCCTGGCTGCTGCTGCTGCTAAGTCACTTCAGTTGTGTCCGACTCTGTGCAACCCCATAGACGGCAGCCCACTAGACTCCTCTGTCCCTGGGATTCTCCAGGCAAGAATACTGGAGTGGGTTGCCATTTCCTTCTCCAATGCATGAAAGTGAAAAGTGAAAATGAAGTCTCTCAGTCGTCCCCGACTCTTAACGACACCAAGGACTGCAGCCTACCAGGCTCCTCTGTCCATGGGATTTTTATTAATTTCATGAATTAAAGTACTAGCCTTTGGTTTTATTTATTTTCTCTATTGTGTTTTTTTAATTTCATTGATTGTAACATAAATTTTAAATATCCCTTTTCTTCTACTTGCTTTAAGGTTAAATTATTCTTTTTTTCCCCTAATTTTCTAATGTAGAAGCTTAAATTATTGACTTCAGATCTTTCATCTTTCCTAATGTATGCCTTTAATGCTATAAATTTTCCTCTAAGAATTCTTTTCATTGTACCCTACAAATTTTCATTAGTTATATTTTCATTTAATTTAAAATGATTTTAAATTTTTTCTGGGGAGTTTTCTTTGACCCATGTGTTAGTTTGTTGTTTATTTTCTAAATATTTGGGAGTTTTCTGGCCATTAAAAAAAAATAATTTCTGTTTTAACTCCAATTTTTGTCTGATCACCTTCTTTGTATGATTCCTATCCTTATTTGTTAATGTGTGTTGTAGAGTCTGCATCTAATATCTTAGTGAGTATTCCACATGAGCCAGAGAAGAATGTGTATCCTACCGTGTGAACTGTATTATATAGATGTCAATTAGATTGGTTGGTAGTATAGTATTAGATTGGCTTCCCAGGTGGCTCAGTAGTAAAGAATCAGCCTGCCGAGGAGGAGACTTGGGTTTGATCCCTGGGTTGGGAAGATGCCCTGGAGAAGAAAATGGCAACCACTCCAGTATTCTTGTCTGGGAAATCCCATAGACAGAGGAGCCTGGCAGACTACAGTGCATGAGGTCACAAAAGTCAGACACAACTTAGCAACTAAACAACAACATAGTATTACGTTGGTTAGTAGTCTAGTATTAGATCAATCAGTTTATACTAATTTTCTGCCTGCTGGATCCATCAGCTACTAACAGAGTAGATGCTGTAGTCCATATCTCTATTTGTGGATTTGTTTTTTCTTTTTTCACTTTTTTGCCTCATGTACTTTAACATCTATTGCTAGGTGCATGCACATTTAAGATTGTTATGTTTTCTTAGAGAATTTACTTCTCTATTATATGCATTGCTCCTCTTGATCTCTGATAATTTCCCTTGTTCTGAAGTCTCCATTGTCTGAAATTAACATACTTTAGCTCTCTTTGATTTGGAGAAGGCAATGGCACCCCACTCCAGTACTCTTGCCTGGAAAATCCCATGGATGGAGGACCTTGGTAGGCTGCAGTCCATGGGGTCGCTATGAGTCGGACACGGCTGAGCGACTTCACTTTCACTTTTCACTTTGATGCATTGGAGAAGGAAATGGCAGCCAACTCCAGTGTTCTTGCCTGGAGAATCCCAGGGATGGTGGAGCCTGGGTGGGCTGCCGTCTATGGGGTCACACAGAGTTGGACCCAGTTGAAGCAACTTAGCAGCAGCAGCAGCAGCTCTCTTTGATTACGATTAGCATGGTTTGTCTTCCTCTCTCTTTTTACTCTTAGCTAAATCTTTATGTTAGAAATGACTTTCTATTAGACCATGTATAATTGGATCCTTTTTTTACTCAAACATCTCTTGCTTTTAGACTATTTGCATTTAAAGTGATTATTTTCTAATTAACATCTACCATGTTTGAAACTGTTCTCTATTTTTTATAATTGTTCTTTCCTTTTTAAAAACTTTTTGTACCTTCTGTTTTTAATAAAAAATTTTCATATGGTTCCAATTATCTCCTCTTTTAGCACATCAATTATACTTTAAAAACAATGATCCTTATAATTCACAATATATAATTGAGTAGAAACTGAAAGACCACTACTATGTACATTTAACATGATAATTGACATAGTTGCACTTGTTTATTGTTTTTCTTTTGTGTTTTCCATAAGTTGTATTCCATTTATATTTTTTGTTATATGTTTTTGGATTAATTTAGTATTTTAACTGTTACATTTTATGTCTTTGTTAGCTTTTTACCAATACTTTCTTTGGTTATTCATTTTATTCTTTTAGTGCTTACTCCATAGATGAAAATATGCATCCTATACTTTGTACTGTTGATTGAATTAGAAATACTTCATTACCACTTCCCAAACAATAAAAGAAAAGCATTTTATCTTTTATTTACTGCTTCTTATTCTATATCCTATATATGATTTTAATACATTATAAATTTCACAAGATATTATTTTTCTTTTATTAAATAGCCAATATTCATTTGCATTTACTATCGTGTTTACCTTTCTAGTTTTTTTTCTTTATTTCTTCAAATTCTATGCTTCCATTTGAGATCATTGTCCTTTAATCTGAAGACATCGTTTTTTCAAATTTCTGGAGATTAGCACTGCTGCCAATAAGCTATCCAAATATATCAGTTTTTTTTATCTTAAAAAAAAAAAAAAACACTTTTTTTTTTTTTTTTTTTACTGTATTCTGAGTTGGCAGTATTTTTCTTTTCTTTTAGTCCTATAAAAGATTCACTTTCTACTTTCACAGATTTAGTTAAAGGTTTGCCATCAGTCATATTTTTCCTACCTTTTGTTTATGTATTTTTCATCTGGCTGTACATTTAAGATGTCTGCTTTTTGGTTATCATATGCTTAGATGTGGTTTCTTTGTATGCTATATAGGATTTGCTGAGCTTCTTGAAGCTGATAATTGATTTTTTTCCATCATATTAAGAAAACTGTTAGACAGTATTTCTTTAAATATCATTTATGCTCTATTGTTACTCTTTTCTAAGAAACTCTAATTTTAAGTATGTTACAAGTTTTGACTATGCTTTACATGTTTCTTAGATTCTGACAATTTGTTTAATCTCTCCAGATGCATCTTTTCATATAATTAATTTTTTAATTCACAAATACTGCTTTCTTTTTTTCTCCCGTCTGCTCTTAAAAACCACTAAAAGAGCTCTTAAGTTCAAATATTAAGCTTTGTAATCCTAGAATGTGCATTTGATGTTTTCAAATAAAATGCTTTATCTTTGAAATTCTCTTATTTTTCTTCATTTGCCCATGTTTTTCTCAGTGGGCTTTAACATATAATTATAGTTATGCTGATGGCTTTACCTGCAATCATTATCTTGGTCATCTCTGGTTATGCTATAGCTGAACCCTTTTCTTTTTTGTTTTCCTGTTAGTTTTCCTTTCTCAATAGTTTTATTTAATATGCATTGGGCATCATGAAAGAAATGTGCTCATTTATACAGACTGTTTTTTTTTTTTTATAGTGGTAAAAGTCACATAATATAAAACATACTGTTTTAACCATATTTAACTGTACAGTTCAGTTCCATTAAGTACATTCACACTGTTGTGTGACTCTTACCATCATCCATCTCCTGAACTTTTCACTTTTCTAAGCTGAAACTGTCCCCATCTGCCCTCCTTACCCTTCTCCCTGGCATCTACCAATGTACTTTCTGACTTTACAAATTTGACTATTATAGGTACCTCATATAAGCAGAATCAAACAGTATCTGTCTGCACACACTATGTATTGATTAGGTAGTATCACCAACTCAATGGATATGAATTTAAGCAAACTTCGGGAGATAGTGAATGAAGGGAAGGTTGGCGTGCAGCAGTCCATGTGGTCACAAGGAGTTGGACATGACTTAATGACAACAGAACTATATATCGGAATGTATTTTTAAGGTTAACAGATTTTACCTTTTTTCCCTCTGTGCTGTTCAGTAGGTTCTCATTGGTTATCTATTTTACACATAGTAGTGTATATATCGGAGAAGGCAATGGCACCCCACTCCAGCGTTCTTGCCTGGAGAATCCCAGGGATGGGGGAGCCTGGTGGGCTGCCGTCTATGGGGTTGCACAGAGTCAGACATGACTAAAGTGACTTAGCAGCAGCAGCAGTGTATATATCAATCCTAAACCCCCAGTTCACTCCACCTTTCCCACTTAATGTTGAAAGGTTGTTGTTGAATCACGCAAATACACCGGGATTCTTGGCCCCCGGAGGAGAAGAATTCAATCCAGGGCCAGAGACGAGGCTTGATCACTCAGAGCTTTTGTGTAATAAAGTTTTATTAAAGTATAAAGGAGATAGAGAAAGCTTCTGACACAGGCATCAGAAGGGGGCAGAAAGAGTACGCCCCCTGCTAGTCTTCAGCTGGATGTTATATAGTCACTAGCAGTCTGTTAATGAAAGAAAGGAATGTCTTAAAATTCAGAATGGCACCAAATGGTTTATCCTGGGCCATAAAATGATTAACTTGAATCTTAAAGAAGGGCAGACCACCATACAAATAGTTTCATTTACATAGATTAGGGGAACAATATCTGAGTATAACATACTGGTTTGTCAAGTAGGTTCTGGGCTAAGAGGCGGAACCAACTTGGAGACAGAGTTTGGGGTAAAGGCGTAGTACATTAGCATAGCTTAAGACAAACATTTCCATAAGAAAAAGGCATTGGTTATCTCTAGGCTCAAGAATAGCTAACTTCTGGCGAAACCAGGTGTCATTATGGCAACACAGTATTTTAAGAGAAACCTCCCTTTAAATTTGTATAGAGAAGGAAAAAAATATTGCTAGTTTGTTTCCTCCTGCCACTTAAAAGAGATAAAAATGTCTGACACTTGCAGGCTATTTCCTCCATTTGGAGACCCCTCTCTCCTTGGGGACCCCTAGATTTCCTATCAACCTGCCTAGGAAATGACTCTCTCAGTGTCCTTGCATTTGTTCTCTATGTCTGTGTCTCTATTCCTGCTTTGCAAGTAGGTTAATCTATACAATTTTTTATAGATTCCACATATATACATTAATATATGATATCTGTCATTCTCTTCCTGACTTATTTCACTCTGTATGACAGTCTCTAGGTCCATCCACTTCTCTGCAAATGGCACAATTTCATTCCTTTTTATGGCTGAGTAATATTCCATTGTATATGTGCCATGTCTTCTTTATCCATTCCTCTGTTGATTGACATTTGGGTTACTTCCATGTCCTGGCTATTGTAGATAGTGCTTCAATGAACATTGGGGCACATATAACAGTTTCATTTCATCTTTTACAATTTGGATTCCTTTTATTTCTTTTCTGATTGCTGTGGTTAGGACTTACAAAACTATGTTGAATAATACTGGTTAAAGTGTACATATGGTCTTGTTCCTGACCTTTCAGATGTGCTGTGAGTTGTTATATATAGGTTTTATTATGTTGAAATAAGCCCAGGTGGCTCAGTGTTAAATAATCTACCTGTTAATTCAGGAGACACAGGAGACATGGGTTTGGTCCCTGTGTTAGGAAGAAATGGCAACCCATTCCAGTATTCTTTCCTGGAAAATCCCATTGGCAGAGGAGCCTGGTGGGCTACAGTCTATGGGGTCACAAAGAGTTGGGCAAAACTTAGTGACTGAGTGAGTACAAAGTTCCTTCTATACCCATTTTTCTGGAGAGTTTTTTTTTTTTTTTTTATCATAAACAGGTGTTGAATTTTGCCAAAAGCTTTTTCTTCATCTACTTTGATGATAATATGGCTTTTATTCTTCAATTTGTCAATATTGTGTATCATAATGATTTGTGTATACTGAAGAATCCTTGCCTCCTTGGATAAATCCCACTTGATCATTATGTATGACCCTTTTAATGTGTTGTTGGATTCTGTTTGCTAGTATTTGTTGATGATTTTTCTGTCTATGTTCATCGGTGATGTTGGTCTGTAATTTTCTTTTTTGTGGTATCTTTGTCTGGTTTTGATATCAAGGTGATGGCAGCCTCAGAGAATGAGCTTTGGAGTGTTCCTTCTTCTGGAATTTTCTGAAAGTGTTGGAGAAGAATTGATGTTAGCTATTCTCTAAATGTTTGATAGCATTTAAAAAGCAGAGATATTACTTTGCCAACAAAGGTCTGTCTAGTCCAGGCTATGGTTTTTCCAGTGGTCATGTATGGATGTGAGAGTTGGACTGAGAAGAAAGCTGAGTGCCGAAGAATTGATACTTTTGAATTGTGGTGTTGGAGAAGACTCTTGAGAGTCCCTTGGACTGCAAGGAGATCCAACCAGTCCATTCTAAAGAAGATCAGCCCTGGGTGTTCATTGGAAGGACTGATGCTAAAGCTGAAACTCCAGTACTTTGGCCACCTCATGCGAAGAGTTGACTCATTGGAAAAGACTCTGATGCTAGGAGGGATTGGGGGCAGGAGGAGAAGGGGACGACAGAGGATGAGATGGCTGGATGGCATCACCGACTTGATGGTCATGAGTTTGAGTAAACTCCGGGAGTTGGTGATGGATAGGGAGGCCTGGCATGCTGAGATTCATGGGGTCGCAAAGAGTCAGACATGACTGAGTGACTGAACTGAACTGAAATGTTTGATAGAATTCACCTGTGAAGCCATTTGGTCCTGGATTTTGGCTCACTGGAATATCTTAAACCATAGTTTCAATTTCATCACTTACAATTGGTCTGTTCATATTTTCTATTTCTCCCTGATTCAGTCTTGGAAGATTGTACCTTTCTAAGAATCTGTCCATTTCTTCCAGGTTATGCATTTTATTGGCATATAGTTGCCTGTAGTAGTCTCTTATGATCCTTTCTATTTCTACATTGTCATTTGTAATTTTTCCTTTTTCATGTCTAATTTCACTGATTTGAGTCCTCTCTCTCTTTTTCTGGCTAAAGATTTCCCAATTTTGTTTATCTTCTCAAAGAACCAGCTTTTAGTTTCATTGACCTCTGCTATTGCTGTCTTCATTTCTATTTCATTTATTTCTGCTATGATTAATTTCCCTCTACTAACTTTGGGTTTTGTTTGTTCTTCCTCTAATTGCTTTAGGTGCAAGGTTAGGTTGTTTATTTGAGATTTTCCATGTTTCTTAAGGTAGTATTGTATTGTTATAACTTCTCTCTTGGAACTGGTTTTGCTGCATCCCTTTGGTTTTGGGTCATCACATGTTCATTGTCAATTGTTTCTATGTTTGTTTGTTTTTTTTTTACTTATTTTATTTCTTCATTTATCTCTTGGTTATTTAGTAGCATATTGTTTAGCCTACATGTATTTGTGATTTTTTTTAGTTTTTTCCCTGTAATTGATTTCTAATTTCATAATTTTATGGTCAGAAAAGATGCTTAATATGACTTCAGCTTTCTTAAATTTACAGACTTGATTTGTGACCCAAGATAGGATCTATCCTGGATAATTTTCCATATGTACTTGAGAGTGTATTCTGCTGCTTTTGGATGGCATTTCCTACAAATATCAATTAATTATCTAGTCTGATGTATCATTTAAATCTAGTGTTTCCTTATTTTCTGTCTGGATGATCTATTAGTGTAAGTAGAGTGTTAAAGTCCTCCACTTTTATTGTGTTTCTGACAATTTCCCACTTTATGGCTGTTAGAATTTGCCTATATGTTGAGTTGCTCCTATGTTGGGTACATAAATATTTATAAGCGCTACATCATCTTCTTGGATTGATCCCTTATCATTATGTATGTCCTTCCATGTCTCTTTTAACAATCTTTATTTTAAATTCTGTTTTGTCTGATATGAGAATTGTTACTCTGGCTTTATTTTGATATCTATTTTCATGCAATATCTTTTTCCACCCCTTACCTTTCTACCTCCTCACAGTCTGTATGTGTCTCTAGCTCTGAAGTGTGTCACTTGTAGACAGCATATATTTGGGTCTTCTTTTTGTATCCATTCAGCCAGTCTATGTCTTTTGCTTAGAGCATTTAATCTATTTACATTTAAGGTAATTATCAATATATATTACTATTACTATTTTTCAAATTGCTTTACGTTTGCTTTTGTAGGTATTTTTCTTCTCTTGTGTTTACCTCCTAGAGTGGTTCCTTTATATCTATTGTAAAACTTGTTTGTTGGTAGTGAATTCTCTTGACTTTTGCTTACCTGTAAAGCTTTTGATTTCTCTGTTGAGTCTAATCTTGGTTGTAGGTTTTTCTATTTCATCACTTTAAGCATATCCTGCACTCTCTTCAGGCCTGCAGAGTTTCTGCTGAAAAATCGACTGATAAACTTATGGTGTTTTCCTTGTATATTATTTGTTGTTTTTCCCTTGTTTATCTTTGCATTTAATTTATTTTGGATTGATTAATATGTGTCTCAGTGTATTTCTCATTGGGTTTATTCTGTGTGGGACTCTCTGCACTTCCTGGACTTGAATGGCTTCCCAAGTTAGAGACACTTTCAACTATCAGTTCAGTTCAGTCACTCAGTCATGTCTGACTCTTTGGAACCCCACGGACTGCAGCATACCAGGCTTCTGTGTCCATCACCAACTCCTGGAGCTTGCTCAAACTAATGTCCATTGAGTCAATGATGTCATTCAACCATCTCATCCTCTCTCATCCCCTTCTCCTCTTTCCTTCAATCTTTCCAGCATCAGGATCTTTTCCAATGAGTTAGTTCTTCACATCAGGTGGCCAAAGTATTGGAGCTTCAGCTTCAGCATCGGTCCTTCTAATGAATTTTTAGGGTTGATTTCCTTTAGGATTGATTGGTTTGATCTCCTTGCAATCTAAGACTCCAACACCACATTTTCAGCTATAACCTCTTCAAATATTTTCTCAGATTCTTTTTTCTTTCTCTTCTTCTAGGACCCCTATAATTAGAATGTTGGTGCATTTAATATTGTCCCAGAGGTCTCTGGAACTGTCCCATTTCTTTTCATTCTTTTTTGTTCATTCTGCTTCGCAGTAGGTATTTCCACCATTTTGTCTTCCAACTAGCTTATCTGTTCTTCTGCCTCATTTATTCTGCTATTGATTCCTTCTAGTGTATTTTTTGTTTCAGTTATTGTGTTAGAGACATTTTCAGTTATATTCTAATATTCAGTTATATTCTTGCTTTTTTGTTCTTTATTTTTTCTAGGTTCTTATTAAACATTTCTTGTATTTTCTCCATCCATACCTTCATTCTGTTTCCAAGATTTTGTATTACCTATAGTGGGATTATGTGAATTCTTTTCCAAGTACATTACCTGTTTCCTCTTTACTTATTTGGTCTTTGCAGCTCCTCTCTGCTTCCTTCTCTCTCATCACTTTTCCCAAATCCCAACTGTCTGGACAGTCCTCAATTTCAACTTTATGTTGTATGCCTGACTGACCTCTGCTCTCTGCTTAAAACCTGTTTCCCTGAACCACATTTTAGAACAGGAGTTTATAAAAATTTTCATGTGTGTGTGTGTGTGTGTGGTTTACTGATCCCTGTTTTTCAACATGCTCTCAAGGTAAAAGCTGAAGTATAGATGGAGTCCAACTCCAATGCATCCATTCTCTCAGTAATTTTACCTATAATAATGCATCCCTTCACTCAGTAATTCTACCTGTCATTGAGAACATAAAAAACAGCAAACAACTGACTTAAAAAAAATCCTATACAGCATTTATAGTCTCTTTTTAAAAAATCAGTGCAATGGTCTAATGACAACTACTCTGTCTTTGTGAGAATCAATAGTTATCTCTTATTCTTATTTCCACTTTTGAAATTATAAAAAAAAGTAAATACCACCTATATTGTAATGCTAAATTTCCTCTGCTAACCATAAAGGAAGCATAAAGTGAGAGTGAGGGAGTGGGATACTTGGACTGAAGGTAAATAAAAAGAAGGGTGGGGAGAATCTTTACTGTTGTGCTTCAAAATTTAGAAAATATGTGTATGTATATATATATATATGAAACCATGTTACATTGTCTCTAAGAGTGAACTTTCAACTAAATCACAAGTGCTTTTGCTTAAAGCTTTTAAATTTGGTTTGAGTCATTCCTCATTTGATTAACATACATCTTAGATGTACTCTGATCAGGGACACATATAAATAATTTGAAGCTTGCTTGAAGTTTGAAATTCTTGGAGCTATTCCCCATTTCTTTAAAATGCATATTTAAGAGGTACTCATTTGGTTGTGGCTGTTATTATCTGTATTTAAGATACATAAAAAAGATTTCTTCTGAGAGTGCAGTTCTTTGGGACTTAAATAATAATGTTACTTGACAAAAAAATTTACATAAGGGAGTTTTTTAATTTAAAACTTAAAATACCTTAAGATAGAACTTATTCTCCTTCAAAAATGTGTTTTCCAAACTCAAAGAAAAGAAAGTAAGTGGTATTTTTCCTAAGCAGCAAGCAAGCAAAAACAAAAACAAAAACAAAAAACACAGCTTAATTAGAGACAGTACTTATGTCTCAAGGTCATATAGACATTCAAATTCTAACTTAATTCAACTCACATCCTTCTCTCCACTCTGAAGTGATGTTTGTGGATGTTAAAAATAAAGCCAAGTCATTTGTATTTACCAGAATTACATTTGTAAAATCACAAACCTATTGCAAGTAAATGTCCTTGATTTTTCATTTACCTCCAGTGAGCTCAATCCAATATGAAATAAAGAATACTAAATTTGCACAAAGAGACATTTCTTGCTGTAACAGCCTGAGGTATATTCATGCTTTGAAATATTTCCAAAATATAGGTGGTTAAATTGCGTCTTAGAAGAATGTGTTTAAAAGCTCCCTAAGTATAGTGTCAACTCCTTACGTGTCATATAACTTGATGTTCCCATTCTAAATATAAACTCTGACATCTAGAACTAAAGATTAAAGGACATTGAGGAAAATTTTATTTGACATTTGTTGCCCTTGATGACCTGTGAACAAACTTGCTTGATGCAAAGGAGCCCCACAGAGTCCTAATAAAAATCCTGAGAACTACCACTTACTGAGTACTCAATACACTGTCAAACACTCTATGCAGGTTATCTGTAGTAACTATCCCAATACTTTACAAAGTATTATCTCCATTGTGTAGTAAATAAAAGTGTGACCGCAGATGGTTAGGTAAGTTGTCACAATTGTGAGAGCTAGTCATTGTCAAAGCCACATTTAATAAAATACACAACTCAGCTGCAACATTTTGAAGCCTGAATTTCATACATGTCAGGCCTTGTGTTTGGTTAATTCAAATTCAGATTTGCTCTCCATTTCTTTAATATTGCTTCAGAGAAAGAGTCATAGAGCTCCTCAGATGGAGATGCATCCTTCTATTGCTAATATTCTTTTTAATCATAGATATCACTTTATAGTAAGGACATTTTCTTAAAAGAATAATTGGCTCCTGTGGTAGGATAACTTCGAAAAAAGGGAGATTATTTTTTCTAATTCTTGTTCCTTACAATTTCAAAAGGCCTTTTTGCCATTGTTAAACTTGTTGTACATGGTTCTAATAGTGAGAGGAGAGTGATCTGCCTTAGTGGAAGGGGCATGTCAATCCATAAGTTGGTAATTACTTTCTTTCTTCCTGAAAATGTTAGAAATATCAGTAATCAACTAGGCAAATGGGAGAAATGTAGTCAGAATACCCTGTAGCTATTTGAGCACTACGCATGGTTGTCCTGAATTGAGTAACTGTTCACAGCTTGTATGAACCAAACACTTTCTTGTTTATAATGTAATGGAAAACAATTCAGGCTAAAAAAATTTAAGTGAATCGATGGCCGCAAAATTCTTAGCACCATGGTAATACACTGTTATGTTTATTGACCACTAACTTGAAAGTGACAGAGGAGAGTGAAAAATTTGGCTTAAAACTCAACATTCAGAAAACGAAGGTCATGGCATCTGGTCCCATCATTTCATGGCAAATAGATGGGGAAACAATGGAAACAATGAGAGACTTTATTTTGGGGGGCTCCAAAATCACTGCTGATGGTGACTGCAGCCATGAAATTAAAAGATGCTTGCTCCTTGGAAGAAAAGCTATGACCAACATAGACAGTATATTAAAAAGCAGAGACATTATTTTGCCAACAAAGGTTCATCTAGTCAAAGCTATGGTTTTTCCAGTGGTCATGTATGGATGTGAGAGTTGGACTATAAAGAAAGCTGAGTGCCAAAGAATTGATGCTTTTGAACTGTGGTGTTGGAGAAGACTCTTGAGAGTCCCTTGGACTGCAAGGAGATGAAACCAGTCAATCCTAAAGAAATTAGTCCTGAATATTCATTGGAAGGACTGATGTTGAAGCTGAAGTTCCAATACTTTGGCCACCTGATGCGAAAAACTGACTCATCTGAAAAGACCCTGATGCTGGGAAAGATTGAAGGCAGGAGGAGCAGGGGACAACGGAGAATAAGATGGTTGGCTGGCATCACCGACTCAATGGACGTGAGTTTGAGTAGGCTCCAGGAGTTGGTAATGGACAAGGAAACCTGGCATGCTGCAGTCCATGGGGTCACAAAAAGTCGGACATGACTGAGCAACTGAACTGAACTGTACTTTACTAGGGTAACCTCTAAGTTAAATTTTCACTTGTAAATTTTCATTCCTGATAGCATCGGATAAAAACTCTCTATGCCAAGGCTGGTAGAAATTTGCCTTACATGGGGGAGAAATGTACCACTGACTTTGGACAGAAAGAATATTCTTTGTGTGGAGGACAAACGAAGGCAAACCAGGTAGCACGTATTAAACTCAGAAATAGCATTGTAAATTGTATTACATATTGCTTTACTATGGCCAAATAATGATTAAAATAATATTTACATTCTTATTACCAAAAAAGATATGGCATATTTTTTGGCCTCTATTAATTGAAATGATAGAATCTCTAAAGGTGAAAGTAGAGCCATCTGGTCTCTTTGCTTCCTTTAATTATTTTGTGTTAGCTTTGACAAGGTGTTACTGAAGATTTATTGCAAAGAATTTCCCTTCACTAGAGCTTAAGTCTTATTGTATAAGCACAGGCAAATCTGAATTCTCTGTGACTTGTGTGCATGGTTTTGAAATATCTGTGTTTCCAAAACAAAGCTCAAAATGTATAAAAGACACAAGATGTGACAGGTGCCATATACAAAGAACCTTTGCTGAAGGCAAGATGTGGTAAGCAGAATTCCTTTTTTGTTAACTCCTTTATACCTTGTCTGAACAATCATCATGTCCTCCTGAATTTTTCTTCCACAGATGTTCAGTCCTCTGTTTCTCTAGCACCCTTTTTTATAAGGTCCATGAGGGATGGCTATTTGAGGAATGGATATTTGTTTTCCCTACTTGTTGTCTCTCTGTAATGGTGATAAATAGTGCTCCTTTCTTTTCTAAGAATCTTCTGAGAATTGAATGTGACTTTATTTGCCTACCAAGTAACTTCTGTTAATTTATTCAATTACATGAAATCCCAAGAATTAATTCAGTATTTTATCATAATTCACATGAAAACTCACCTCCTTGTATCCTCTCCCTCACCTCTCACAACACGTATTAGCACTGGAGTATTTGCAGTGGGGCATAGGCAAGCCAGGGAGCTTGATACACATGAAATTTAACAGCTCAGCCAAAATTGTCTATTTACATCCCTGAACTTTTATCCCCCACCTCTCAAGAAAAAAGAAAATTATGTACACATTCACAAGTAATATTGAAGAAAAAACACTGTGCTGTGAATCTCAGTCCTGTAAATATAGTAGGGAATTGAGGTGGTACCCTGGAGAAGGGGATGGTAACCCAATCCAGTATTCCTGGGGCTTCCCTGGTGGGTCAGATGGTAAAGAATCTGCCTGCAATGAAGGAGACTTGGATTTGATCCCTGGGTTAGGAAGATCCCCTGGAGAAGGGAATGGCAACCCACTCCAGCATTCTTGTCTGGAGAATTCCATGGACAGGAGAGCCAGGCAGGCTACAGTCCATGGAATCACAAAGAGTTGGACACGACTGAGCAACTAACACTTTCACCTGAGGTGTTTATTTAAATATAATTTAAATATTTTTATTATTATGGGAAAGCACCTTTTTTTCTGTGACCTCTGTTTATGAGAAATTTTCTTTTATTTAAATAAAACACTGTCTGTTAATGTCCAGCCCCAAATAGCCTCATACTGTATCTCAAACACTATCAATGGTGATGTAAATTATTGCAACATTTTCTGGATAACACATGTATACCTATGGCGGATTCATTTTGATATTTGGCAAAACTAATACAATTGTGTAAAGTTTAAAAATAAAATAAAATTAAAACAAACAAACAAACAAACAAAAAAATAAAAGTATACCTCCTTGGACCTAGCTACTCACACCAAGCATCTATTTTATGGAAATAAAGTATAAAATCATATATATATATATATGTATATATATTGTTACAATAAGTGTTACAAGTAAAATTATGATAAATACTAACTTAGCACAGAGACATTGATTGCTATAACTGCTTGAGGTATATCCATGCAGAAGAAAGCTTTGAAATGTTTCCAAAATATATGTGGAATATGGGAGTATTCTTACCTGGAGTATTCTTGCCATCCCAGTATTCTTGCCTGGAGAATTCCAGTTGTTTCCATAGTAAATACAATCCATGTTTTCTAGTGGTAAAGAACCTGCCTGCCAAGCAGGAGACATAAGACACGAGTTCCATCCCTCGGTCAGGAGGATCCCCTGGAGGAAGGCATGGCAACCCACTGCAGTATTCTTGTCTGGAGAAACCCAGGGACGGGGGAGCCTGGTGGGCTATGGTCCAGAGGGGCACAGAGAGTTGGACATGACTGAAACTGACTTAGCATGCACACACTCGTATTTGTACATGCATGCCAGGGATTTAATGTATTGTATACTTAACCCAGGGATTGAACCTGCATCTCTTAACATCTCCTCCATTGGCAGATGGGTTCTTCACCACTAGCACCACCTGGGAAGCCCCAAAACATAATGTTTATTCATAATGAATGTACATTTTAAGTGTAAAACTTTCAACCCATATAAAATTGACACTAAAAAAATGTAATGCTTTCTGCCCAATGACAGCTAAAAGACTTTGAATGATGGGAGGTGTGCAAGTGGGTTTTTATACAACCATACTTAAAGATAAATTTTATCTATACTTATTTATCTGTGCTTTTGAATAAACAAATCACAAGTGTGGTTTTACAAAGTTTAAACCGTATCATAGGAAGTTAGCTTCATTGTGCTCTCAGCTATTTATATATGAATCTTTTCTAAGGAATGTGTGTTGATGAATGTAAATGTTTTCTAAATGAGAGGATAAGGGCTCTGTGTTTGATCACTGATTAGCAACTATAAGGTTTATGTACTTAATTACTGATTAGAGACTATGAAGTGGTAATCTTAATACCTCTAAAAAATCATGAATAGATAATATCAACTATTAGTGACAGTTTGAGCTGTTGGAATATATTGCTGGTGGGAGGATAAATTGATATAATGAATTTAAAAAATAATTTAGCATTGCCTGATAAAATTGCACATACTTGAGTTGCACCAATTCCATTCCTAACTATATGCTTCATATTTTCTACCCTTGTATATGTGCACGAGAAGAAATAATCAAGAATGCTTATAAAAGAATAGTTTGTAACCCAAAAATAATAGTCCAAATAACCATAAATATCAACATCAATATTAGAACAGGTAAATAACTTGTAATATATTAATTCAATGAACTATCCCACATTAGAGACAAAATTACTATATTATAGCTACATTAAACAACATGAATGAATCAAGATTGAACTGACTAAAAATAGTGAAAAATATATAATATCATTAAGATATATTCCAAATTAAACAGGGTATTTTTAGGGATATAAATGTATGCAGCTAAAGAAAAGCAAAGGAACAATAAAGCAATTCAATACAGTGGCCTGTCTAAGGATGTAAAGGAGATGGGGAAAGGATTGAGTACATAAAGAACTTCAGGAAAATGATAATAATCTTAATTAAACTGAAGGTTGTGCCCATAGGGAATCACCATATCTTTATTCTTTACATTTATTTTATAAGTAATCTTTTATATATAATTTAAAAATCATTTAATGAGAATAAGATATTTTTATATATGTATTTAATATAGGTATTGTTTGGATTAAATAAAAACTAAAACCCCAAACAAAATTTTAAAAGAGATGAAACAAAGTAGTATTACTTTAGATTCCTGACATTAGCCACTATCATTACCTGTTTGTCACCTGTGGTGTGATTAAATTGAGGACTCAGGCTTTGCATCTTATTTTTAGCATAAGTAAGTATTAGTTGCTCAGTCGTGCCCGACTTTTCGCAACCCCATGGACTGCAGCCCACCAGACTCCTCTGTCCATGAGATTTTCCAGGCAAGGATACTGGAGTGGGTTGCCATTTCCTCCTCCAGGGGATCTTCCTAACCCAGGGATCGAACCCGGGTCTCCTGCACTGCAGGCAGATTCTTTACCAACTGAGCTACAAGTTAGCATATACTACATTAAAAAAGAAAACTGATAAGAGCTGTATCATTTTGACCCTCACATAAGCCAGTTCTTAGCCAAGTTTTTAGTATGCATTTTATTGGAGGTAGGTGTTCATGTGTGTGTATGTGTTTGTGAGTGTGCGTATGTGTGTGCACAGCAAGACACTAAATCCAGGTCAACACTTCATGCATTTGAGATACCCTTTTTTCTTTTCAGGAGCTATGAAGTGTGTCTGATTGATTGAATAGAATTGGTTGTAGAAGGATATATCACTATTATTCCATTGTGAATTGTCCATCACAAGGGAAATCAAGCTATAAGATTTCAAAAGAGAGTTGTGGAATTTAGACAGTATTAAAATCAGCGTAGACAGGTTTAATCTTCCTGTGTTACATGTCAAATGCCCCAGGTCCACCTCAGTCCTTCTCCAACACCTCATGTCTAGCCACAGCTGCAGGTTTCACCAGTGCTCAGATCTTTAAACACCATAACATTAATTCCACCTAATGCAAAGTTCTGCAAAATGTTTCCACTAGCAAGTATGTTTGGGAAATACGTTGACAAAGGTAATAGGTTTCCTAAGAACATTTTAGAAGATGTTAAATCTCTAAACTGCTTTTTTGATTCTCCTCTAAATGGGAGACATTGCCACATTGTTCCTCAAATTCATTTGCTTATAATACTTTTTTTTTTTCTCTTGGAGTATCATTTCATGGGATTTGGGATTTGTATAATAGACTTTGAAAAATATGGCTAAGATTTATTCTGTTCTATGCTTTACCCTTTCCATAAAAGAAATAGTATCTGAAGAATTTAGGCTATATCATTAGACTGTTAGAATCTATTATGGGGTGGCAGAATCCTGTTGTACCTTTCTTTCCCAGTGATCTGGACCCTAAAATATTAATCTGGCCTCCAGAGTTATTTTCTTAATGAGTCTTTGAATAGGTTCACCTTCCCTTTAATCAGGCCAAAGATTTTGCACTTTAAATATAGAAGCATGTCTCACTGAAGTTTCTCTACAAATATCATGCGACCCACATTCTACTTGTTTGTTTTTAGATTCCTAGTCCTCATAAAAGAATAAGACCAAAAGGTGAGAAAAGTCAGGAATGCTCTGAATGAAATGGAATAAAGAAATTATTTAACACTCCATATGGAGTTTTATTTAAGTGTGAGTTGGGGAAAAAATAACCTATCACACTATTATTAATGCTTATGGATTTTCAGAATTTTCTAAGTAACTTTGAAAAGTCCTTCAAACTTTCCAGTGTCCTTCAAAACTTTGTCAAGGTTGTGAATATATAGGATTATTATTTTTGTTTTTATGTGATGATTAGTGATGTGCAAGACACAGCAAATTTAGACAGCCTACATAGTCACAGGATATAGTGTGACTTTCTTAAAATGAGAGGGTTGGATTGCATGTTAGTTGCTCAGTCGTGCCCGACTCTTTGCGACCCCATGGACTGCAGCTCACCAGGCTCCTCTGTCCATGAGATTTTCCAGGCAATGATACTGGAGTGGGTTGCCATTTCCTTCTCCAGGGCATCTTCCCAACCCAGGTATGGAACCCAGGTCTCCTGCACTGCAGGCAGATTCTTTGCCAAGTGAGCTACAAGGGAAGCTGAGGGTTGGATTAAACAGGCATTAATTTAACTCTGTTGAATTCTATCCTGTGATAATGTTCTTTCTACTCACAACTTTCATCCAGTAACATCAGGGAATAATAGTAACAGGGAATACAGCAAAGATCGTATCTCAAGAATAGTCTTGATACTAACCACATTTACCACCTTGATCAATGTCTAAAGCAACCATTCATCTTTGATTTGAATGTGGTCGCATGTGCAGACTGACCAGGAGTCCACTGCTTGTTCCCATTTGCTTGGGCATGGGGTGAGGGGTATTATAGCCCATTGATCTATAATAGAGGATGGTGGAACCCTGCCTACTAGGACACAATAAGGCATGCAGAAGCTGGATAGATAAATATAAATAGATAGATAAATAGATAAATATAAAAATAAGGCTGCTGATAGACTGTTTTATTCCATAATTCCTAGTCTATTGATCGGATGAGGTTTTATAATTGTGTCAAACTGGAAAGCTATCACTCAACATAACCCCTCTGTGTTCCATTCAGCATCAACCCAAGCTTGTGCTGCAAAGCCTTCAGAAAATGAAATTTGGTGGTTATGTCAGCTGCTGGCTAAACTTCAGTTGGCAATTGTATTTAATAATGACTCTTGCAACTTCCACATGAGTTGTTTGTACACATGAGCATAGGATAGTCAAGTGTCAAGATCAAAGCATCTGCCAATGTATAGGAAAATGTAAGGGAATGATACCTCTCCATTCTTTATCTTGTGCTGTGCACTGCTCTGCAGACTGAGGACTAGAAATCTCTGGTATAAAGTATACCTCTTAAAAAGATTAGGGGAACTTTGGCACTACACAATTGTAGGATGGTAAATTCTAATATTTTTCATATGTTAATGTGCTTCTTAAGCCTCTGAAATAGCTCTTACAGACTATTCTGGTTATTTCCATTATATAAAGCAAGAAGTCATTTTTCAGATTGAGTAAACTAAGGAAGATTGAAAAACTGGAAATGACAAGTTCAGAATTTCAGTTTAAATGTTTCTGACTCCAGCACTTAATGTCGTAAGCACTAAGGCATATTGTCCCTAAAGAAACTAGCAGCATCACTTAAATGTAGAAGAGGACTTTTCTGAAACTCTAAAATAATATTGTTGTGATCTCCCCTGTACATAGGCTAATTTGAGACAGTGATCATCAGGGACAAATTTATCCATTTATAGATATAAAATTCAGGATGCTGGAATTATTTTCTGTCTGTGAGATCTGAGGACACCCCCTTTCAGAACTCAGTTGGCCTTTTCATATAATAGGAAGGTTGGAATAGATGATCTTTAAGATGATTAAACAGAGAAGGCAATGGCACCCCACTCCAGTACTTTTGCCTGGAAAATCCCATGGATGGAGGGGCCTGGTAGGCTGCAGTCCATGGGGTCGCCAAGAGTCGGACATGACTGAGCGACTTCACTTTCACTTTTCACTTTCATGCTTTGGAGAAGGAAATGGCAACCCACTCCAGTGTTTTTGCCTCGAGAATCCCAGGGATGGGGGAGCCTGGTGGGCTGCCGTCTATGGGGTCACACAGAGTCGGACACGACTGAAGTGACTTAGCAGCAAGATGATTAAAAACTATTCAAAATTCCATTATAGTTTTCCCTTTCTGCTTAAGAAAATAATTTTAAACTTTGTCTAATACATGATTATTTTGTAAAATGGGATCTTACAATAAATACATGAATGAATATCAGACAGTAAATCTGCCTGCAATGCAGAAGACCTGGGTTCAATTCCTGAGTCAGGAAGATCCTCTGGAGAAGGAAATGGCAACCCACTCCAGCATACTTGCCTGGAGAATCCCATGGACAGAAGTATCTGGTGGGCTCCAGTTCTGCTACTGCTGCTGCTAAGTCAATTCAGTCGTGTCCGACTCTGTGCGACCCCATAGATGGAAGCCCACCAGGCTCCCCCGTCGCTGGGATTCTCCAGGCAAGAGCACTGGAGTGGGTTGCCATTTTCTTCTCCAATGCATGAAAGTGAAAAGTGAAAGTGAAATCACTCAGTAGTGTCCGACTCTTAGTGACCCCATGGACTACAGCCTACCAGGCCCCTCCATCCATGGGATTTTCCAGGCAAGAGTACTGGAGTGGGGTGCCATTGCCTTCTCCGGGGCTATAGTTCATGAGGTTTCAAAGATACACAACTGAGTGACTAACACATATAGATAAGTAGATAGATAAATAACTTGCACTGACATTAACACTTTCCAACCTAAGTATTGTAGATCTACCTTTTACATTTTAAAGTTTTATAAGTACTTCCATAGAGCTCAATGATACTCCATAATGTACCACATTTTCTTAGTCATATGTCTATGGAAGGGCCTTTCTATTATTTCCAAGTGTTTTATTTTATTTTGGAGTATAGCTTATCATCAATGTTGAGATAGTTTCAGATAGATAGCAAAAGAACTCAGCCATATATGCATTCATTTTCCCCCAATCCCTCTCCCCTTACAGGCTGCATTAAATATTGAGCAGAGTTCTCTGTGCTATACAGCAGGACCTTGTTGGTTATCCATTTTAAATATAACAGTGGGTACATGTCAATCCCAACTCCTTAAATATCCCTTGCCCCCATTCTTTTTCCCTGGCAACCATAAATTTGTTCTCTAAGTCTGTCTCTTTCTGTTTTGTAAATAATTTCCTTTGTATCATTTATTTTTAGATTATCCATATAAGGGATGCCATATGTTATTTCTCCTCCATCTGACTTATTTCACCCAGTATGACACACTCTAAGTCCATCCATGTTGCTGTAAATGGCATTGTTTAATTCTTTTTCATGGCTGAGTAATATTCCATTGTATATAGGCACCACATCTTCTTTATCCATTCCTCTGTTGATGGACATTTACATTGCTTTCATGTCTTGGTTTTTGTAAATAGTGATGCAGTGAACATTGGAGTGCATGTATCCTTTCAAACCAAGCTTTTCTCTAGGTATATCCAAGGAGTGGGATTGCAGGATCATATAGTAGCTCTCCTTTTAGTTTTATTTAAGGAACTTCTATACTGTTCTCCATAGTGGCTGTACCAATTTACATTCCCATCAGTAGTGTTGGAGGGGTCCCTTCTTTCCACACTCTCTCCAGTATTAATAAATACTGATTTTTTTGATGATAGCCATTTTCACTGGTATGAGGTACTATCTCATAGTTTTGATTTGCATTTCTCTAGTAATTACTGGGGCTTCCCAGGTAGCTTAGCTGGTAAAGAATCCTCCTGCAATGCAGGAGACCCCAGTTTGATTCGTGGGTCTGGAAGTTCCCCTTGAGAAGGGATAGGCTACCCGCTCTAGTATTCTTGGGCTTTCCTGGTGGCTTAAACAGTAAAGAATCCTCCTGCAATGCAGGAGACCTGAGTTCAACTGCTGGGTTGGGGATGATTCCCTGAAGGAGTGCATGGCAACTCACTCCAGTAGTCTTGCCTGGAGAATCCCTGTGGACAGAGGATGAAAGGTGAAAGTGAAGTTGCTTAGTCATGTCCAACTCTTTGTGACCCCATGGACTGTAGCCTATGAGGCTCCTCTGTCCATGGGATTTTCCAGGCAATGGTACTGGAGTGGATTGCCATTTCCTTCTCCAGGGAATCTTCCCAAACCGGGGATTGAACCCAGGTCTCCCGCATTGTAGACACTTTACTGTCTGAGCCACCAGGGAAGCCATATCTTTTCATATATTTGTTGGCTATCTGAATGTATTTGGAGAAATGTCTATTTAGGTCTTCTGCCCATTTATTATTTGGGTTGTTTGTTTTGATTATGTTAAGCTTCATGAGCTGTTTGTAGATTTTGGAGACTAATCCCTTGTCAGTCACATCATTTGCAAATATTTTCTCCCAATCTGTGGGTTTTCTTTTCATTTGTTTTATTTGTATCCTTTGCTGTGCAAAGGCTTTTGGGTTTTTTGGCTTTATCTGTATAATTTTGCTTTTAAAATTAAGGTTACAAGATATATGCTATATTTAAATTGGACATATTCCTTAGAGTTTCTAGTATTGATAGCTAGAGCAGCAAGAGGTGAACATTTCAACTTACTTACAGTTATTTGTTGATGATTATCCAAATATATTTTCATAATTTGTTACCATTGATAGTGTTTGTATATTATCAGGCTACTTTGAGTTACAACTAATGGAAACTATCAATTTTAGTTTATTTAAATAAGAACCATAGTCTTGTGTAACTCTTATTCGGACAGTGAAGACAGTTGTCTCCAGGTCTCTCTCCCCTCCTGTTACCAGATTATCCCTCCTAAGCTCTCCAAGGTGATTACAAGATATTCTCACATGGTACAGTAGTACTTAATGCAGGAGTTTGTCCCCCACCCCCCACCTCTGGCAACAGTTGCCAGAGAAAAACCATATTAAAAGAACCATTTTATATCCATTAAATTGATGCAGCCTCTCCCCTCAAGATAGAAAATATCTATGGTAGACACTGGGCTTCCCAGGTGACTCAAGTGGTAAAGAACCTACCTGCCAGTGCAGGAGACATAAGAGACATGGGTTAAATTCTTGGGTTGGGAAGATCCCCCCAAAAAACTATTGCCTTTTTTCATGTATTTATTGTCCTTTTTCAATTCTTCATTTGTTAACTTTTATAGCCTGTTCTTGTTATTCTGTTGGGATGAAATTACTTATCAGTTATAGGAGCTCTTTGTGGAATAATATATTAACAACTTTTGAGTCGATTTTTTTTTTAATTCATAGTCTATAGTTCAACTTTGATTACATTTACAGTTCACTTTTGTCATGAAGATTTCTTTTTCTCCTAAACCTCCTTTATGGATTCTAGATTTGTATTAAGTTTTAAGCTATAAAATATTTTTCTGTGACTATGGGAGTAAAATCTAATGTATTTACTTACTGCCTTTGATATCTTTGATGTAAGATATTATGATAAAGCAGGGGAAAGTTGCTACTAGGCACTTCTTAATTAGAAAAAATGATGCATTAGAAAGCAGGACTTGTTAAGGACTAAATGCAGCCATCCTTGAGCCCCATATCAATATAAATACATCCTCCACCCTGTTACTCAGTCTCTGTGCAACTTCTTTAGTTTCTCAGTGGTTCTTATTACAACTTGTTAGTTCATATTTATTAGTGTGTTTTTCTCTTTAATATCTATTTCCCCAACTAGAAAACCAACTCAGAGAAGGAATGGACCCCTCTTGTTTTATTCACTGGTGCACTCCAGACATCTAGAGCACATTGTTTGGCACATAATAGGTTTTCCAAAGTGTTAAGTATTAACACTTTTAATACTTAAGTGTTTGTATTAAATGCCCTAATTAATACAAGGTGAAGACAGGAGGTATCTCATGAGGAAAAGAACATGAGAATATAGAGACATCAGCAGTTGAGCAAGTGGAAGAAAGGAGCTGTTACCTTGGAGAGACCATTCTTAAGGTTTGGTTGCTGCCCTGTTCCAATGATTTGGCAATGTTGGTCAAAAAACCAAGAATTATAAAAACACCTGTGTCCTTTGACTCAACAACCTGATGTCTAGAAATGATCACAGGAAATTAAGTAGAGAGGCAATCAAAGCTTTACCCACAAAAATGTTCTTACTATATTATTTATAATGGTGGAGACTGAATAACAACAAAAATATTTGGAAATAGTGTAGATGACAATAAAAGGTCAGTTAAAACTGGAATATAAAAAATGATGAAATATTATCTAGTTATCACAATAAGGATTTCAAAAAATATGTGATGACCAATGAAATAGCCAGCGTTAAAAGGGAATTACAAAGATTTTTATTCAATATCTTTTCCAAACATTTTACTTAGAATATGGGTTCCTTCTACAATTAGCAAAAAGTGAATATTATAAAAATATAAAGACTTATATTTCTCAGAAATAATGTGGGCATAGTCAAGATTTTTTAAGGCATAAACCATTCATTAAATCATGCATTTATTATTATAATTAACTATGCTTTTTAATAAAGAATAGTCCCTTTAGGTAGCTACATGTCACATTGGAGTTTGAATTTTCTAAGAATTTTTCATTCATTTGATGACAGAAGCCCAAAGTCTGAAACAAAATGATAAATGACTAAATATGGTCTCCCCAGGCAGATGGAGATGACAAGGTTAATATGGTCTAAAGGAAAATGAAAAATGTTTGAAAAGTATGAGTTTTTATGTTAGAAGGGAACATTTTGTTTTTCATTTTTCTTTGCTCATACCAAAAGCCTTATGGTAACCTAGCTGAAATGAACAAATTTGTCTCAAATAGAAATAAGACTTTTAATCACTACTTATATTGCTGTGGACCTCCTGTATACAAAGTACTTTTTACGAAGTAACCAAAATAAAATAGTTGGCTGTCAGTTGGGTAATTACTTGGGTAGAATTGAGATTTCAAGGAAGAAATAAAGGAAAACAATCTGAAGGGAAGAGTAGGAGGTTGAGACTGTCACCAACTCAATGGTTCAAACCAAGTTCTGTCATTAAAATAAACTCTTAGGTGACCAAAACTACCTCACTGGATGCCCTCCAACCTCTAGCACTCTTTTCTTCTGTATCTCCAGCGTTACAAATGATAAATCGTGTTCTGCTATAATGCTGCTGCTGCTGCTAAGTCGCTTCAGTCGTGTCCAACTCTGTGCGACCCCATAGACAGCAGCCCACCAGGTTCCCCCGTCCCTGGGATTCTCCAGGCAAGAACACTGGAGTGGGTTGCCATTTCCTTCTCCAATGCATGAAAGTGAAAAGTGAAAGTGAAGATGCTCAGTCGTATCCGACTCTTAGCGACCCCATGGACTGCAGCCTACCAGGCTCCTCCGTCCATGGGATTTTCCAGGCAAGAGTACTTGAGTGGGTTGCCATTGCCTTCTCCTCTGCTATAATATATTGAGTTAAATTTCAGCACTCAAAAAGTAAATGATCTTTTGGTGACTGGATTAAAATAAATAGGAAATTATCTCATAAACTGAAGATTATTCAATAAAAAGAACTGAAAAAAAATACTTGTAGTGATAATCTTCATCTTTGTCTTAATCTGCAAACTGAAGTTTGTTTGGTGGTTTGTTTTTTCCCTTGAGGAAGAGGTCACAGGTAGAGGTGAGATCCGTGTGTGTGGCTCAGTCGCTCAGTCATGTCTAAGTCTTTGTGACCCCATGGACTATAGCCTGAAAGGCTTCTCTCTCTATGGAAATTTCCAGGCAAGAATACTGTAATGGGTTGCCATTTCCTCCACCAGGGGATCTTCCTGACCCAGGGATCAAACCTGCATCTCTTGAGTCAGCAGGTAGATTCTTTACCACTGTGCCACCTGGGAAACCCATTTAGGAAATCTGCATTGCCCATCCTGGCTCTGTTGCAATTCAGAGGGGTAACTTCAGATCAGTCATTAAACCCCTCTGGACCTAATTTGCCTTTTTAGTTCAAAGAGAAGGTCTGGTTGGATTAAGTCACTTTTAACTTACATTTAATAGTTTTTCACTGAGTAATTAATTTAGTACTGATTAATGAAAATGTCTGAAGTAATAAAGGTGTTAAAACTATCTCTTTGGGACCCCATGGACTGTAGCTTGCCAGGCTCCTCTGTCCACAGAATTCTCCAGGCTGGAATACTGGAGTGGGTAGCTGTTCCCTTCTCCAGGGGATCTTCCCAACCCAGGGATTGAACCTAGGTCTCCTGCATTGCAGGTGGATTCTTTACCAGGTGAGCTACTAGGGAAACCCAATAAAAGTGTTAATACTATCTAATTTCACAAACATAGTATCAATGAGCTACAGTAATTCACAAAGATTTAGTTAATACTCCATTCAGTATCAAGTACTCACAGCCAGCCATGTTTAAGTTCTCAGATGGTCACCTTTTGTTTCACCATCTTAAATCATTTTTCCAAGATGTACACATAGTGCCTTTCTCATGAATCTGTGGAGCTTCAGGACAAAAATCATGGTTTAATCACCTGTATAGCTCTAGCATCTGGCACAGTATCTGATTCTTTAGTTGACAATTATTTGGTAAATGAATGAGTTGATAAACCGACTTAAAAGCATACTTGTTTGCCTGGGTTTATGGATAATTCGGTTCAAATTTTTTTATTAGAAATAGGATTCAAACAAGTAGGAATAAATTATAAGTAAATAGCTGCTTTACTGATGTGAATTGAGAAGACAATGTCAAAGGAATTTTCTCTCCTGATTATTATCACAATATTGTATAATCATGACTACCATCCATCTCCAGAAGTCATTTCATCTTGTGAAAACTGAAACTCTGTACCTCTTTAACATTAAGATCCCATTCCCATGTCACTGTTGACGGTGGCAACCATTATATTTCCTGTCTCTAGGATTTTGAATACTTGTAAGTATCTCAATGACAAACTTAATGTGCTGAAAAGCAGAGACATTACTCTGCCAACAAAGATCCATATAGTCAAGGCTATGGTCTTCCCAGTGGTCTTATATGAGAGCTAGACCATAAAGAAGGCAGGACACCAAAGCATTGATACCTTCAGACTGTGGTGCTGGAGAAGATGCCTGAAAGTCCCTTAGAGAGCAAGGAGATCAAACCAGTAAATCTTAAGGGACATCAACCCTGAATATTCACTGGAAGGATTAATGCTGTAGCTAAAGCTCCAGTATATTGGCCATCTGATGTGAACAGACAACTCATTGGAAAAGTCCCTGATGCTGGAAAAGATTAAGGGCAGAAGAAAAAGAGGGCGTCAGAGGATGAGATGGTGGGATGGCATCACCAATGCAATGAACATGAACTTAGGCAAACTCCGGGACATGGTGAAGGACGGGGAGGCCTGGCATGCTCCAGTCCACGGGGTTTCAAAGAGTTGGACACAATTGCGTGACTGAACAACAACAGTAAGTATCTCATATAAGTGGAATCATGCAATGTTTGTTTTTTTGTGTGTGACTAGCTTATTTCATGTAACATAATGTCCTCAAAGTTCATCTGTTCTATGCATATTTAAGAATCTCCTTGTGGCTCAGAGGGTAAAGCATCTGCCTGCAATGCGGGAGACCTGGGTTCAATCCCTGGGTCAAGAAGATCCCCTGGAGAAGGAAATGGCAACCCACTGTTGCCTGGAAAATCCCATGGACGGAGAAGCCTGGGAAACTACAGTCCATGGGATCGCACAGAGTCGGACACAACTGAGTGACTTCACTTTCTTTTCTTTTTAAGGCTGAATAATATTCTCTTGTGCATATATATGTACAACACTTTGCTTATCCATTTATCTCGTGAAGCACACTGGGCTTGCTTCCACTTTTTAGATACTGTGAATTGACCTAGCACTTTGAGCCACAGGTTTGGAGTTAGAGAACTACTTAAAGAGAATGACAGACATTCCTTAAAGAATTTGGAGGACATAGGGACCTATACATAATTCAGAATTATAACAATCTAAAGGCAAGAGGCTATGGCTAGAGCTTTTTGGTAATAGAGGAAAAGACTGGGTATACTGCAAACATTCTGCACTTTCAGAGCTTGGCAAAAAAAATGTGTGTTTTCCATGAGTCATATGTGACTCCCAGGAAAGAGGGTTGGCTGTATACCATCTTGAAAGATTTCACATAAAGAACTTCTGTTCATTTCAAAAAGACTGGCATCTCCCAGAGATGCAGCAACTGACATCATCACCTCCACTTAGACATTTTCTATACCAAAAAACTTCTTGGTAGCCCTTAGCAGGTATCTCTTAAGACATCTCAAAAATGCCTCATAAAAGAGAATAACTGTGTATCTAAGATTCTGACATCAGATTTTAATGTGCCAGTCAAGTGGTATCTCCATTCACCTCCTCCCCTTGTTAAAAAGCAGCTATAGGGTGCATACCTGTTTATGTCTTCACACGTGTGTATATAAGTGTGTGGGAATGTTTCTGTGTTAGGGAAAAAATGAGGGGAAAGGTATACCAAGAAAACTCAGACATGTCATTTAGTCTTCCCCTTCCCTTTTCAGATTTCTTGTCCTGAGGTAAATCTTTTTGGTATAGCAGAAATGTTTTAAATTGCAGTGTTTAGAGTTTTAAGTTAAGTTGAATTTTGCCTGTAAGAACTAGTAAATCCTTCTTCATCTGTTACCTGCAGTGACAGGGAAAACAGTGAGCTATGCTTGGGATTTCACATGGAAGAGGAGGAGTCCACAGAGACCAGAAATGAGTTTTTGTGAGAAAGCCCCTTTATGAACTTATGTCTTAGATAGACAGAGTTTGTTGTTCCAGGAGACTCTGAAGGGGTATGCAAGGCAGTCAGATATATATTTATGAAAAATCGATGAGCACTGGTAAAGGATTTATTATGTTGTGTTCTAATGAGAAAGGTAGAAATTTAAGTCACTGAACTATAATCTCCTCAAGGGCAAGAAACGTATTTAATCCAGCTTTGTTTAAATGATGCCTAGGTTGAGGCTTGTACCTATTAAATGCTAATAAATTTTGGTGAGTGTTGTTGAATAATAAAAAAAAAACACATAATAATTATAATGAATAATCAATATGGATCAGAAATTATATAGTGTTTATATATATTAATTTATTTAATCCACACAGCTCTCTGAGTTTAGTATTGTTTGCTCAAATAAAAATGACACAATTGTTAAATGTAAAAAATCTTTATCAGTTGTGACATAGGCATGATCATAAAATATCTGATAAAATGTAAAAAATTAAAATATCTGATAAAACTTAAAAATTACAATGGATTAATTTTTCTTGCTGAAACCTCTTGTTTTTTGACAAAGGCAATAGAAATTTTTATATACTTTCTATAACTTGAAAGAAGCCATGTTTTCTTTTAAGTATTAACTTGAGGTGCTGAAATTATTTTCCTCAATAAAATATTATATTTTCTAATTTTTTACATTTTTTCTTCTGATGTAAACTGTGCCAAATAAATTTTAATGGCTACAATAATTTTATTTATATTTATGTTTTATAATTAAATGTTTTAATAAAGGAAACCAACCACTTAAGAACTGATTCACCTTTTAACTGAATCCCCCCCAAAAGGAAATTAAGAGAATTCTAAGAATGCCATAAATTATCACTATAATCATTTGCTGTCATTTTCATTTGTCCTTTATTTTCTCCTACAGTTTAAAATCCTCTTTTATTGGGTACGTGAAGGGATTCTGAAGCCAATAGGGGGAAATTGATACTATGGTTCCAGGCCTACCTGTCCCACCAGTCCCATCCAGTAATAGTCACACTAAATGACACCTTTGTGACTCAAAGTCTGAAACAAAGTCCCTGGAAGCATCTCATTAGCACTGAGAGACATTAGCCTGGGAGAGTCTTTTACTGTGTCGTGATTGCCTAGGCCATCTGAAAAGCATTACACGATAATTCACAGCATTGATTCACATGCCATACTGAGTCAGTGTTGAGAATGCCTTCGTTTTACAGGCCTTAGCTTTCACACACACACACACACACACACACACACACATGAGTCTGTGTGTGTTCTGTGTGTGTGTGTGTGTATGTAAATTTCCTGTGGCTTCTAAAGAATGACCAAACTGGCATGCATACATTTTTGTTGCAAATGTAAACTGACATAATGTTTCCAGAGGATACATTCTAAGACTCAACTTTTAGATTTGAACAAATAGTCAAAGAGTCTATATTATATTGCCACCCTGTTTATTTAACTTATATTCAGAGTATATCATGAGAAATGCTGGGCTGGAAGAAGCACAAGCTGGAATCAAGATTGCTGGGAGAAATATCAATAACCTCAGATATGCAGATGACACCACCCTTATGGCAGAAAGCAAAGAACTAAAGAGCCTCTTAATGAAACTGAAAGAGGAGAGTGAAAAAGTTGGCTTAAAACTCAACATTCAGAAAAATAAGATCATGGCACCTAGTCCCATCACTTCATGGTAAATAGATGGGGAAACAATGGAAACAGTGACAGACTTTCTTTTCTTGCACTCCAAAATCACTGCAGATGGTGACTGCAGCCATGATATAAAAAGACGCTTGCTCCTTGGAAGAAAAGCTATGATCAACCTAGACAGCATATTAAAAAGCAGAGACATTACTTTGCCAACAAAGGTCTGTCTAGTCAAGGCTATGGTTTTTCCAGTAGTCATGTATGGATGTGAGAGTTATATATAAAGAAAGCTGAGTGCTGAAGAATTGATGCTTTTGAACTGTGGTGTTGGAGAAGACTCTTGAGAGTCCTTTGGACTGCAAGGAGATCCAACGATCTCCTCCATTCTGAAGGAGATTAGCCCTGGGATTTCTTTGGAAGGAATGATGCTAAAGCTGAAACTCCAGTACTTTGGCCACCTCATGTGAAGAGTTGACTCACTGGAAAAGACTCTGATGCTGGGAGGGATTGGGGGCAAGAGGAGAAGGGGACGACAGAGGATGAGATGGCTGGATGGCATCACTGACTCAATGGACGTGAGTCTGAGTAAACTCCGGGAGTTGGTGATGGACAGGGAGGCCTGGAGTGCTGTGATTCATGGGGTCACAAAGAGTCAGACACGACTGAGCGACTGAACTGAATTGAATACTTAGAACTGAAAAGATCCTTATATATCACCTGTTTCACCAATTTATTGATAAGACAATAAGATCTAGAGAAATGAAGTAATTTCTCTAAAGTCACAAAGGTAATGACAGAACTAAAATTTTTGACTCCAGACTCTCTGATCTTTGTATTACATCATGTTTCCTCTAAAATTTTATTGTAGCTCATGATTAAGGAAATGAATTAGTAACTATGTTATTTATTACCACAGTCATACTTTTTGGAAAACTGTGTGCAACCATGCTAAAGTGTTCAGTTGCTTAAACTGCAAACTGTCTGGGTTTAAAATCTGCTCTGCTATAGACTACAGTGGACACTATGGGTTATCTTGGACAAGTTGTTTAGTCTCTCTAAACTTTAAACTTCCTATGTGCAGAAATTTGAAAATAATATGGCTTGCCTTCTGTTTTTTCTTTTTTTATGATGATCAAATAAAGCCTATCATACACAGTACTTTGGCTGTCACAGATCATGCTTATTGAAAAGGGTAATATTTATTTTAGCAATAATTTTACCAATGTGAAATTAATACACAGTGAAATGATTAGATCTTGAGTATGCTTTTATGAATTTTACTAGTGTATGAGCCTGGGTAATAACTTTCCTAATCAAGAATATTTCCTTTACCCCAGAAATTTCTCTTGTGATTCAACCATTATAAGCAACCTCTATTCTGATTTTAATCACATGATTTTCTTTTGTTCCCTGGAAGGTCACATAAATGGCACCATACAATACATACTGTGGTTTGCCTAGCTTCTTTTAACATAATAGCTTTGAGATTCAAGCATGTTGTCATATGTATGTATGTATGTATGTATGTGTGTGTATATATATATGCATATTTATATGTGTATATGTTTATGAAAATGAATGATTCATAAGATTACTCCTTAATCATGTTTTTTCATTTTTTAATATATACCCTTAAATCTGATTATCCATTTTTCTATTAATTATATTCAGATTACTTCAAATGTGAATAAATCTACACAATTCTTATACAGAGTTTTTTGGAATATGCATACATTTATTTTTCTCTGATAAATATCTTTAAGTAAAATGACCTGTTCATGTGGTAAGTGACTGTTTAACATTGAAAGCAAATGTCATAATCCTTTGCAAATACAATTACCATTTTGCATTCTTACTAGGAAATATGAATTTTGGTTGTTCTCTGCCCTCAAAAATTTAATATTGTCACTTCTCCTAATTTTAGCCATTACAGTCCACAAGAAAAGATATCATTGTGGTTTCATTTTTAATTTTCTTAATGAACACTGTTGATGAGAGCTTTTTCATGTTCTTGTTAGATACATACAACTTTTTTTGGTCTGTTCGAGAACTTTGACCTTTTTTATTAGGTTGCTTGAATTTTCATTATTAAAATGAAGAATTTCTTCATGTATTCTGGATACAAATCCTTTATTATTTATAATGCAAACATTTTCTGCCTGTATGTGACTTGCCTTTTCATTTTTTAGTGGTCTTTTTATGAACAGATATTTTTCATTTTTATTAAGACCAATTTATCAGTCATATTTTATGTTTTCTACTTTATGCCTGCTCTAAGAAATTTTTGTCGATCCCAACGTTATAAACATATTCTCTTTTCTTCTTAAAATTATTAATTTTAGCTTTGGCATAAGAGATGAAATAAAGGGTAAATGTTATTTTCAACATTATGCTATTCAAAAATAATCTAATCATTTGTTTCAGCATCATTATTTTAAATCATTAATCTTCCTCTTCGGAAATGCCTCACCTTTACTGAAAATCAAATGAATATACAGAGAACTCTGTTCTTTTTTCTAGCTTTTAAAGTCAGAAGCTTACATTATTGTTTCCAACCTTTCCTTTTTCTATGTATTTTATAGTTCTAAGCTTTCCTCTAAGGCTTGCCTTAACTCTACAAAACAAGTTTTGATATGTTGTATTTTAATTTTCATTTGTTTTGCAACATTTACAACTTTTCCTGTGGTTTCTTCTTTGATCTGTGTATCATTTAGAAGTATTACTTTCAAAGTTTTTGAAATGTTTCTACATATAGTATTGATTTCTAATGAATTCTATTGTAGTTAGAGAATATGTAAGCTTCCAAAAATTTGATACTTACTGAGGCACATTTTATGAACAGTTGAAAATGATGTACCTTTTTTACTTCACTCTTCAATTGTTGGGTATTGTATTCTATAAATGTTAAGTCAGAGGACTTTTAATATCTCCAACTGTGATTGTGAGATTTATCTCTTTCTCCTGTTCTGTCAGTTTTTGCTCCTATTTATTCTGAAGCTCTTTTATTGGGTGTGGAAAATTTTATAATTTTTATGTCATCTTGATGAGTTGATCTTTTTGTCATCGTAAAGAACACCTCTTTATCTCTTGTAATACTCCTTGTGGTTACGTTGCTATTCTGCCACAATTTTGCTATCTGCATTCTGTTTGTCTTTTCCCCCTGTTTGGTATTTTCTACCTTCTTTTGTATTTATGGGTTTTTTTTTTTTTTAGTATTTTTTGAATGATTTTTAGCTATAGCTTTTAATATTACTTTTAGTAGTGCTTTAAAGATTACCATATTCACCTCTGTCTTATCAAACTCTATGTATAGTTGCCATATTATTTCTTGAAATAACCAAACAATTATAAAAGTATAATTTTATTTACCCCCAACTCTGGGATTTTTTTTGCAATTGTTGACATGTATTTTATACATATATATGTTTTATAAACTCCAAAATGCACTGTTAAAATTTTCGTATTAAAAAGTCAGGTGCTTTTTAAAAGAACAAATAAATACATTTTATATACATATTTTTATTTATATATATAATGTGTATAATACTACATATTGTATATATAGTTTCGTCATATGTTGACCATTTTCAGGGTTCTTCATTTGTCACAGATCTGGCTTCCCATATGGCATCACTTTCCTCAGCCTGAAGAATTTACCTTAGCATTATTTTTATCTCATCTTTGCTGGTGACAGATTCTCTCAGCCTTCATTTATTTGAAAAGGTCTTTTTTCCCCCTTACTTTTCTGACAGATCTGTATATTGGAAATTTGATTCTATGTATAGTTTATTTTCAGCACATTAAATGTATCATCCACTGTTTCCTGACCTCAATTGTGTTGATCCCTTTTTGCTCTATTTTAGGTTTCTTTGCCTTGTTGCTCTTTCCCTTCAAAAACAGGTATCTAAACAAAGTTTGTACCTGGATCTGGAGTCTAACCTTTCTGTTGCTATTTTGTTTCTCTGATTTCCCTCTTAATTTGAGCTGCTCTAAGAGTTAATTAAGGTTGTTGCCTTCTGCTGATGTTAATCATCCTATATCTCTGCAACTGTTTCCTAGAATGAAACTTTCCATGCTAAAACCAAAGAAAGTAAAAGTGAAGTCGCTCAGTCGTGTCCCACTCTTTGCAACCCTATAGACTGTAGCCTACCAGGCTCCCCCGTCCATGGGATTCTCCAGGCAAATACTGGAGTGGGTTGCCATTTCCTTCTCCAGGGGATCTTTCTGATCCAGGGATCAAACCTAGGTCTCCCATATTGCAGGCAGACGCTTTAACCTCTGAGCCACCAGGGAAGCCTCCAGCAAATGCGGAAAATTTTATCATCTTTTAAGTGCCCTCAGGGAAACCCTAGACCTCATCCAATCCAGTTTCTTCATTTTATGGTCAAATCTTCATCACTTTTGGCCCATTTTTGGTGACTTTCTAGGATGTACATAGTTTTTATTTAATGATTTCTCCACAAGTTATAAATGTTATCTGCATAATGGTTGGCCTACTTCATCATTAGCAGAACTAGAACCTAAGTTATTTATCTTAATTCTACAAGGATTAAGAGATTTGATGTTGACAACCAAATTGATCCAACTTTAGACTTCATAATTTACTTCTGGGTATAGTAATGACAAGTCAGTTCAGTTCAGTTTAGCCGCTCAGTCATGTCCAACTGTTTGCAACCCCATGAATTGCAGCACGCCAGGCCTCCCTGTCCATCACTAACTCCCAGAGTTCACCCAAACTCATGTCCATTGAGTTGGTGATGCCATCTAGCCATCTCAGCCTCTGTTGTCCCTGTCTCCTCCTGCCCCCAATCCCTCCCAGCATCAGAGTCTTTTCCAATGAGTCAACTCTTTGTATGAGGTGGCCAAAGTATTGGAGTTTCAGCTTTAGCATCAGTCCTTCCAAAGAACACCCAGGACTCATCTCCTTTAAAATGGACTGGTTGGATCTCCTTACAGTCCAAGGAACTCTCAAGAGTCTTCTCCAACACCACAGTTCAAAAGCATCAGTTCTTTGATGCTCAGCTTTCTTCACAGTCCAACTCTCACATCCATACGTGACCACTGGAAAAACCATAGCCTGGACTAGATGGACCTTTTTTGGCAAAGTAATGTCTCTGCTTTTGAATATGCTATCTAGGTTGGTCATAACTTTCCTTCCAAGGAGTAAGCCTCTTTTGATTTCATGGCTGCAGTCACCATCTGCAGTGATTTTGGAGCCCAAAAAAATAAAGTCAGCCACAGTTTCCACTGTTTCCCCATCTATTTTCCATGAAATGATGGGACCAGATGCCATGATCTTAGTTTTCTGAATGTTGAGCTTTAAGCCAACTTTTTCACTCTCCTCTTTCACTTTCATCAAGAGGATTTTTAGTTCTTCTTCACTGTCTGCCATAAGGGTGGTGTCATCTACATATCTGAGGTTATTGATATTTCTCCTGGCAATCTTGATTCCAGCTTGTGCTTCTTCCAAGCCAGTGTTTCTCAGTGACAATAGTAATAGTAATAATAATAACACAATATCAAATAAAAATAATCTTCATTCAGATAAAATTAGTCTACCAAACAATTCTCCAATATATTGACAGTGGCTTGTTTGAATAAGAAGATGCAGGTGGTAGTTTTTTCTTTCTACTTTTTAATAATTTTAAAATTTTAGTGTAAGTTGTGGCTCAGTCTGCCTGCAATGTGGGAGACCTGGGTTTGATCCCTGGGTCAGGAAGATTCCCCCGGAGAAGGAAATGGCAACCGACTCCAGTATGCTTGCCTGGAAAATCCCATGGATGGAGGAGCCTGGCGGGCTACAGTATGTGGGGTTGCAGAGTCTGACATGACTGAGTGACTTCACTTTCACTTTTCACACAGCAAATATATTGTTTGCAGTGAAAATATGAACATATTTATCAAATTATGGTTGTTTAAATATGCATCAAACATAAACTTAAAAATGGGCAAGAATAAAAGGTGATTATACTCACAACTAGAAGGTGATTACAAAAAATTATTAGACAAAGTCTCTTACAAATACCAGTGAATATGTATGTGGTTAAATCTTAGAAAATATATTGATATTATTTTTTTTCAAATAGCTGCCACCAGATAGGAAAGATCCACCAAGGCAAACTGCAACTTGCAAGCCACGAATAGCATAGTTAAAATTGTACCCAGATATTATAGTAGTATAATTTCCTCTATAGATTTCTCTTAATATGCTGGCATGTATTCCATTATTGAAATAACTTATAATTTACAGGGATCATTATGATACCAATAAGGAATCAAATCTGAATTACTACTTTGTGAATGTGATAGCATTCATTCTCACTGGTTCACTATGCTTGTCACTAAATTCAAAGGAAAAAAATAACTTACATTGGAAAATTGGAAATGTTCTATTTGGTAGAAGACAGAATTGTCACATCAGTTTTTATTTGTAGCTTAATGGTCTGTATATCTGTTCAGTTTGGCCTCCTGTGTATTTGAAAAATTAGGATGTTTCTTATAATTGTATTCCTATTTCCTCTGGCAACTGACTGGAACAGAACAGTGGCAACGCCATTCAGATGGGGTACAAGCACTCCAGTGTGCATGGTTTCCACTACTATACTGACTCAGAACTAGCTCTTTCTTTTCATTTTTCACTTATCTCACTTGCTTGGCTTTTGTAGGCATGTGAACACGTAAGCTTTGGCCTACAAAAATATGATAGAATGTCTTAACTGAAAATAAATACACAGCTATTAACAACATAGACTTGTTTTCTAAAAAAAAAAAAAAAAAAAAAGGGTAAATATAAGGAGGGCCAAAATTCCTCACAGTGCAGTAAGGAATAAGCAAATTGCAAAGGAAGACACTTTCATTTTTTTCTGTCTCTAATTTAATCACCACCAAAAAAAAAAAAAAAATGTTGACTACTACATGTGAATGCTGTTGATGTTTTAATTGGATTTTGTTCAAATGCCGTAAATAACTGCCTAAGTTCTGAAGGCATGCAGGTTTCCAGGCATGTCTGTTAGGCGTTTTTTGCTTTAGTGTCAGAATATGTTTCCTCAGTCTAAAGGAAGCCAACAGTTCTTCTCTCTGCTGTCGTTAAGTATATTTTATGTTTGCAGATGAAGTGTGCGTCTACTTATCTCATGTTCTATTCCTATGCATCCTGGACCCTTTACTCAAGTTCCCTAACTGGAAGACTTTCTGGTAGAAGAAGCACTGGTTTTGGACTGACTCCCTGCCATGTTCCAGGGAGTCTGATTGGTCTTCTTCACTTGGAATTTTTCATGAACATCTCTGCTATGGTCTCAGTGTTGCAGGAACCTTGAAACACTCCTCCACTTGCTTCTCCATGATGAGAGAATGGGGTTTCCTCTGCAGTGGATGAACTAAGTTGACATAAAAGGATATCTCCCATGTATCAGTATCCATGGTAACATTCTGGACAAGAAAGAAGCATGGTAACACCACTCTTCCACTCCAGAAATTTTCAGAATTATCACCAAGCAGAACAACAACAAAAGGCAAATCCCACAGAGCAAATAGAATTCCCTTTATATTGTTAATGTCATCTTGACCTTCCCCTTTATCCACCATCCTTTCAAGAAGCAGGCCCCTATTCTGTGGTCTATAGTCTTTAGGCAGCTATTTTCATGCATTTATATTTATATTATTTAATATCCAAGTAGTTTGTGTCTTTACAATTTCACTAGGGATGGGGAGCAGAAAGAGGAGGAATGAATACTGAGGAGCATAGATTCTTCTTGTTTTGTAATTCTATCAATGTTTTCTCCCTTCATTCAAGTTAAAAATTTACTGAATCTGTTTTCTTAATGGATGGTTTACAGAGAAACAACCACTCCTCCCCCAACACCTGCTCCCCCTTCCCCTACGATGTAACCATGATTTCTAATGTTGCATGATTTTAAATAAGGATTCTTGGCAGATCTGAAGAGACACCTTCTGTCACTGGTGATATAGTATATAAATTGCTAAAGCATCTCTTGTCCCCAGGAAAGCCTCTCTTTGCATGCGTGTGTGTGCACCAAAGAGTTAAACAGCGCTGGAAAGACACCACGCATGTGTTAATTCCTTCTGCAGCAGCACGTATCGCTTCCACTTTGACCTCATAGTTAATCTGCGTGATGGTTAATCACGCAGAGACTCGAGTATTTCTTTTAAACACATACACACACCCCCAACACACATACATACTTGCTGCCCTCTAAAAGAAAAAGCAAAGCAAAGCAAACAAATAAACAAACCTAAAACGATGGACCTGGGAGAGTATGTGTGAATGGTGGGGGAACATGAATATGTGTAAGAGTGTGCCCGCGTTTCTCATTCTCTTATTTGTCTCCTATGCGTCTCTCCCTGTACCCTCCCCCTGCCTCAATTATATTATTCCCCTACACTTGAAAGCTGCTCCCTGAGCTGATGCTTTGATGGTATCTGCAAGCGTTTGTGCTGATGTTATTTCTGCCCCCTGAATATTAATTCCCGAAGCTGGTAGCAATACGGCTCCCCAGTGACGGACCTACTAGAGGCAGGTGGGGGGAGCCACCATCAGATCATAAGCATAATAATAATACAAAGGGGAGGGATTCTTCTGCAACCTAGAGGCTAGAGGCAGGGGAGGGAAAAAAAAAAAAAAAAAACGATGAGTTTGACAAATATATGGAGCACAGGAAGCTCAGTCTACTCGACTTCTGTATTTTCACAGAAAATGACGCTGTGGATTCTGCTCCTGCTATCGCTCTACCCAGGGTAAGATATGCCCTTTTCGGCGTTGTTTTGTTTCAGAGAGGTGGGGGAAGGGGTGGGGACCGAGGAACTAGGGAGACCACCCAGATTTAAAAGACTCTTCTGGGATTTGGGGCTTTGTTATTTAGGAGAATGTGAATATGTGGGGCAGGAAAAAGAGGGAGAGAAAAGGAAGGTCATTTTCATTTATTTATTTATTTAATGGGTTTTATTTCTTTCTTTTAGAATGGAAAAGCTAACGCCATAAAGACTTTGCGTTTGGGGAGTAGCATTTTGATAGTACTGCAATCTGATGTCTAGGTGGGCTGTGCTGATACATGCTGGCATTTGAGGCCATGTTGGAGGCGTTTGGGTGGGGGTCTGGAAGAGAAAACTACAAATGGGGTCCTGGCGTACACCCGGCAGATGTGTTTGTGTGTGTGTGTGTGTGTGTGTGTGTGTGTGTGTGTGTGTATGTGTTGGGGGATGGGTTCTGCTCCTGTGACCAAAGTATCTCTTGTTTCTGCACCTGAGCATTCTTAAGATGAGTGAGCCAGGTTTTCTATCCAGCCCCATTGACCTGGCAGCAGACTCCCTGGTGGGGTAACATGGTTCAGCACCAGGGACAGCAGTCCTGTCAGGGCCAAAGGAAAAGAAGCTTGTCTAATCCCATAAGACAACTTTATATTTACACAGGACATTATCATAGTAAAGACAGAATGCCGAGGGAGCAAAGGAGCACTAATGATGTCTGGGGACCCTGCCTTGATTATCCTCTCCCCCTCCATAAGATAGGAGGGACATTGTTGGGCATGGGGTGGAGAATGTAGTTAATGCATGGAGGGATATAGGTCTGGAAAAGAGTTGGCTTTGCTATAGTATTGAAAAATATGCTGAGCCAGGTAAATGTGATGCCAAATTGGGAAGTTAGGCATTAATGTCTTAGAGCCTTATTGCACTGAATGGAAAAGATGGGAAAAGATTGTGTTGTGAAGTGTTTTGCACCTAATTTTTTTTTTTTTTAACTTCTTTGCACCAAAGATATCAAGGAAATATCCCTTCACATATAGTTCATCATTTATCCACCCACAAAAACAACCCCCCTGACTCAACACACACCATCAGGATTTCCAGCCAGAGCCAAAGGCTGGTTAGAGGTCTATTGTACTTATATTAGTTGCGCTCTGCTTTACTGTCACTTTGAGACAAAACTCAAAAAAAGAAAAAAATAAAAACTAGCTATAGAAGAAACCAAGCCATTGCCTAAGGTTTTCCTGGGAGTTGACACTGTTATGTAGTAGTTGTAATGAAGGGAGATAAAAGAGATGAAGGTGAAAATATTTTTTTATTTTATTGAAAAGCTAACTTTGCTGGTCCTGCATTCTCTGGAGTAGATAATGAGAGGAAAAGATTTCAGTAAAAAGGAGACCCAAGCAAAACAAGGAATGAAAGTCTCTCTTGGGAGTTTGCAAGTAGAGAGAAGGGCCTGCCTGCTTAATCTACCAGTACTTTTCATACCTTCCTGCATTACATTAAAAATTGAATGCATTTTCTTTAAAAGTGTCAGATTAAGTAGCTTTCTCAGAAGAGGGCCTTTTACTGAAAATAGTTTAGGTGTTATGCATTTTAGTGGCATACTGGAAAAACAATGTTTTTAATTAAAAATTACACACATTTTACTATTTAATGTAGTATGTAACCTTTAATTTGTTTCAGAAATTGGGGAATTTATAGTTACTTGTTGATAGAAAAACATCATTCTCATGTTCCTACCATTTATGAAACCTGTGGATTAAAATACACTTTCCTTCCCACACACTTATATTCATTTTAGTAAGCAACTTTATACTTAAATAGATGAGTACATTTTTATGTATTTTATCTCCAAGGGACTTATTTTAACCAAAAACATGCAACTTTATTATTATTTGTAAGAGTATCAAATTTAAGATGTCTTCTTATAGCAACAGTCCTACCTTCTCAAATATTATATAAAAACTAATATTAGGGATACATTTTAATTTTCAATTCTTAGCATGGTATCTAGATGAGCTTTTTAAGTAGCTCTAAATAATGGGAGTTATGTGTCATGAAAACTCTTCAATAGGAGGATTTTCACATTTTCTCAGTAATGACAGAGAATGGAGTCACGGTAGTTTGGTGCAGAGAATGTGATCAGAGTTTCAGTTTGTTGCAATCCCATAAAAAGAAAAGAAAAAAAAAAAAGCCATTTGAATGGCTGAATAGAACTGGATGAAAATAGTAGCTTTGATCTCTGAAGCTGATCCTGAAGAAGGACAGCAAGTGACTAGAAAAATGTGAGTTTCTAGGAGAAATGTAAAAAAGGCTTTTTGGGTAAACAGTGGTAGTAGAATCAGAAAGTTGAAGGAATATTTAAAAAAAATAATGACTTTTTATTTACATAACTTCAAAGAAAAATTTCCCTCATTAAAATTGACTAAGTTAATTAGATTGTGTGGGAATATGAGTCATTGGCATGAGGATGTTTATAGCTAATATCTCTTATGTGGGGGATAGTTAATTTCTGAAACCCAAAGCTATCTAAACTGTCACATACCTTTTATACAATGCTATCATATGAATCATCTGGGAAACTTTCTAAACTTGTATGATTCTTGAAATAAACAAGCTTGTTGTTCCCTACCTTTCCAAATTTTCCACTTCGCCTTATGAGAAAAGAAAAATCTAAATCACTTCCTCAGCATATTTACTTGCTTAGTTATACATATAACATTTCAAGTAGTGTCTACCCTGAGACAAACATCTATCTGTTAAAAAAAAAAAAAAAAAAAAGAGAGAGAGAGAGAGAGAGAGAAGTATTTATCACTCAGTATTTCCCAGGATCCAGCTGCCTACTACCTTCTAGACAAAAGGTAGGCAGAAATTTAAAAATCAGCTTTTAATTTAGTTACATAAATGCATCTGATATCTTAGACTCAGTTTAGAATAATCTCCTCAAGATAATTGAATTACAAACTATTTAGCAATAGAGGCCTCTGTTCTACACATTTTAAAATTTGCATCATATCAACAAGGATTTCTCTTCAAACTGGAAGAATGTAAGACTGAGTTTAGAGATTTTATCTTTGTTGTAAATATTATTGTGCTAGGACTGTGACTAGAATAACTTTCTAGTAATTCCAAGACAGACTTTCCACAATTTAAGTACAAATAGGCTTTACCAGGGCTTCCCTGATAGTTCAGTTGGTAAAGAATCTGCCTGCAAGCAGGAGACCCCAGTTCGATCCTGGGTTGGGAAGATCCCCTGGAGAAGGGAAAGGCTACCCACTCCAGTATTCTGGCCTGGAGAACACTACTGAGTTCTCAGTAAAGTTCACAGGCTTTACTGAAATGACATAATACTTGTTGAAGAGATGCAGAATTTGCCAACCCAAAATATGCCTCTTCGGCATAAGGATTATTTTAGGCTTATTATTTTTAACAAACAGCAGATACAGGTGTGAAGCTTAAAACTGAGTGGAAGTTTCCTTTTGTAAGAGGCATTCAAATAACAAAAATCTCCATTTTTATGAGTATCTCCATCCCTCTACCAGAAAGAAGAGTTTGGCTAAATATCTAGAAACTTACCAGTGGTGAAGGCAGAGATTTGAATCTGCCTAACAATCATCCCCTTGTTGACAGTGCTTTACTCAATAACTGCCCTTAACTGGCTCCCCCTGCTCACAACATCTTCTTTTGTCTTTAACCAGACACTGTATGTAAGGAGGTGGCCTGGGCTATTTGAAGGACTTAGCTTTCCTGGGTATCTCCTATGTATACAGAAAGTATACATGTTATTACATTTCTGTTTGCTTTTTTTTTTTTTTCTTTTCTCTTGTGAATCTTATTAATGCAATGATGTCTCAACCAAGAATCTACAAGTGTAGAAGGAAAATTATTTTCCTCCCCTACATGACTGTCCAAAGTACTTCTGCTAAAATCAAAGACCTTGGAAGACTGGCCAAAACTTTATAGTTAGTGCATTTCAGGAACTGTTTGACCATCACAGGTGTCCAAACAATTTAAGTGCTTAAAGATACAGGATTTCAGTTGTGGTGGGCACATTTCTTATTCAGGCAAATATGAAAGAAAGAATTCATCCTCCTGCTACTGGTTATAAGAAATCCATGTGGGTTATAAAAGACTTGTGTGACTTCTTCAAAGTCAGAAACCAAATAGTTACAATGTAACATCAAGTGCGGATTTTCCAATCTACTTGTGTCATGTGTATACATACAATGAACCAGATTTTACATTTAAATATTAATATATCATATAGATTTTAATGAACATATTCAAAGTTATGCAATCTATTTCAATGTATAAAATATATTTATTTTATATCATGTGTGTGTATATACACACACACACACACACATACACACAAAATTTTACTAACATTTGTTAAGTAGTTTTTGTGAACCACATTTGACTTGGAAACCAAGATTATAGAGACTTTAGACTTGCTTAAAAGCAACAGATAATTAGAAGTAACAAAATAATGATTAAGCATGTATATGAATAGAAATAGAGATTTATAACGATAAATGTGTACATTTGTATACATTTCACACCATCCTGGGGTTCGTTCCTGTGTCTCTTGGTGGGAGTTTTCCGGGAACCAGGGAGTGGCTCTCACTCCAGTTAACAGCACTAATCTCCCCCAACCCTCCTCCTCCCTGCCCCAGCACAGCTAGTAGCAGTAAGTTGATGTGAGTTCCACGCATGACCTGCCAACTGCGTTGATGCAACTGGAGCTTTCTCCTTTCTGTGGCTGCCAGCACTCACCACTTACTTATCATCTCATCACTTTGCCCCAGACCCCTTCTCCTGAAGCAGGATCTCAGAAGGCCTGTCACCTCCCTGCCTTGTCTCTTGGGCCATAGCCACTCTGACCTTGATGTGTCCTTTGCTAAATATGACTTTTCTGTATAAATAAAAGGTGATTTGGACTGTTCTTTCAAAAAATATTTTAGAATTATATGTTCATACATGATAGTGATAATTGGTTACATTTTATATCTGTCACTATTTTCCAAATTTTGTTTTCTGTTTTGCTTTTTTCTTCTGATTTTTTTCATCGTGTTCATTTGCTCAGTACTGCTTACTTATAAGTGTATTTAACTGATCAATTTTAATTTTTATAATTATCAGATTCTACCATCATACAGTAGAAGCTAGTATGGATATACATTCTATTAGCCCAGTAAATAAAGATTGAATTTACCTAGTAGTGTGGCTTGAGGTCCTCAGTCTGCATCAGTCACTCCATTTTTAAATTTATCTTGCACTTTTGATTGAAAGCTCTAAAAGATATGCTTAGAAATAATCCAGTATTCAGTTATTTTATTAGTTTAATAACATATTAAATAATATTATTTAATACCTGGGAAAACTGTTTAGAAAGTATATTTTCTTAATGGTTATGTGTAACTAAAGCATAGTTTAATCTGGTAATTCAGTCATTACCCAGAAAGTTAACCACTCCTTGTCATCCCATTTTCAAAAAAACTTTGTCTTCTATTGAGAAAATTTATAGGATGACTTGTTGAATGTTGTCGGATAGTTTTCCTACAAAAATTATATATTGAGGCAACCATACTGAATATGAAAGTAGAAAAAAATGTTGCTGCTTCAGTATCTGGATATCTTTATCTTCGGTGTATAGATATTTAAAGTTAACAGTTTTAATCACCTCAATTATACAAGCAACGGCTTGATTAACTTCTTTGGTATGTGAAAACTTAAAGTGCTTTTTTCATTTCTAGAGGAAAACAATTTACACTTTCCAGATATTGGGGCTTTTTTTCCTTAGACTGTTGGTTTGCACACTTTTTCTCCTTCTGTAGCTTTGTAAATTAGATGCAGAAAATAATATTTTACTTTTTTGACTTTTAAAAACAAGACATAGAACAGTTCTGAAAATAGTCCAACTCTTCCTGAATTTTGGTGGTGGAGTAGGGGTTAAGATTTCCCCAGTCTTATATTTCTAGAGTAATACACCACACCATTCACCTACAGTCTTCCTTTTTCTCTGTAAAAATAAGAAAAATACTTGGATTGTTTTGAGATGTAAAAGACTTCTCTAGTTTGCTTTACTGGGAAGATTATTTCCTATTCAATTCTTCTGTATTCTAGAGACTATGTATCTTTTAAAAGAAAAAAAAAAACACTTTTAAGTTACATATTAGTGATTTAGGGTAAAAATAAAATTTAACTCCAAATCACATTAATCCCTACAGTATAAAATAAAAGGGCAAATATGGTAATAATTCTATATTATTATGAAACCATTATGTAACTCTCAAGACAAAGTGCTATGTAAATGCTAATAAGTAGTCCTGATATTACATTCTCTACTCATTTATAAAGAAAACCATATGAATACCAAATAACATAATGGTGGAGAAAACAAAAGATGCTTTTTAAGCCAAGGTCCTTTGTAATAATTGAAACCCTGCCATGAACACAAGTATCGTAGTAGAACCAAAGTCTATGTAGTGAGACAGATAAATAGCAAGTTCTATAATTTATTTAGGCACATTTAAATTAAATGGCCAAAATAAACTGAATATAACTTGTCAATATAACCTTGGTAGAAAGAAAGAAATGACTTATTTGTGTTCTTTTGTGCAGGTTAACAGTTGAAAACACATTTGAGATACAATAAGTAAGGGAAAAACTCTAGATATAAACTATAGAAGTGACTAGTATTTCAGCTAGTTCTATGCTAGTAACGGTATATAACTATGGGGTAGCAAAAGCCATAATTCTGTCCTCATGGAGTCTGCAGTCTCATGGGTGGCAGGCAATGATCAAAGTTTTACTAAGTTTTACCTTAGATAAATACTACACAGCAAAGTCATATGGTGCTATGAGAGACTATGACAGTTTTCTAACTGGTGAAAGCATAGAACAGAGAAATTAAGTTAGATCCACAAACTAGCTAAAACTGATCTACAATCATCTAATTTGTTGGTTTTAATATTTCAACATCCTTTTCTTTGTTATAATAGTTATTATTGTGTTTTTTTTTTTTTTTCCCTCAGTTGAAAAGGTTTTTATTCACTTAAAAATGAGTGGTATTTTTTGGAAGAAAAGTGGTGAAAATTTTTTAATGTTCTAAAAACAATTTCTTTTTCTACTATTTAAAAGTTATGTAGTAGACTAGAACTATATTAAGGATAATTAGATAATGTAATACATCATATGTGACATTATTTTAACACAACCTAAATTTACCAATCAATGGCCAGTTGAAAGGCTTATGCTCTACTCACCCCCATCCAGTAAATAGGTCTTCAAGTTACAGATGCGTAAAAGTAGATTTATTATCCTATGATTGCCTCCAGCTGAGGCGTCTTCCCTGATTCTTTATCAACCCAATATAGTCAACTACGTCAAATGGGGAAAATCAGACACAGACACACAACCGTCTTAAATATAAATACCTGTTGAGCATCAATTAATTTCAGAGTTGGATACAATATGATAAAAAACAGGGAGAGTTTTGAAGATTTTAAAATTATGTACAAAATGTACTGTGTATGACCTTTAAAAATATGTGCAGAAGGAGACTGTGGGGAATGCAGGATTTGAGTTCGCAGACCAGGAATTGAACTTGGGCCATGGCAGTGAAAGCCCAGAATCCTAACTACTAAGCCACGGGGGAACTCCCTTAAGTTACTTTTCAATCATAAGAAACTATAATCTTTCAGCAAGAGAATAGATGCTAGGAATTATGTTAATAAATTATCAATTTTTAAAATCTATTTTACCTATTTTATTCTAGTATCTCCTCCTTTCACCTAAGTCCAGGAGTGGGATTGCTAGTCATATGGTAGTTTTATTTTTAATTTTTTAAGGGACCTCCATACTGTTTTCCATAGTAGCTGAACCAATTTACATTCCCATCAACAGTGTAGAATGGTTCCCTTGTCTCCACACCCTCCCCAGCATTTATTGTTAGATTTTTTGATGATGGCCATTCTCACTGGTGTGAAGTGGTACCTCATTATAGTTTTGATTTGCATTTTTCTAGTAATTAGCAATGTTGAGCATCTTTTCACATGCCTCTTGGCCATCTGCATGTCTTCTTTGGAGAAACGTCTATTTAGGTTTTCTGCCTATATTTTAATTGGATTGTTTGTTTTTTTGATATTGAGCTGCATGAACTGTTTGCAAATTTTGGAGATTAATCCCTTGTCAGTTGCATCCTTTGCAAATATTTTCTCCCATTCCATGGGTTGTCTTTTTGTTTTGCTTATGGTTTCTTTTGCTATGCAAAAGCTTTTGAGTTTAATTAGGTCCCATTTGTTTTGTTTTGTTTTTTCCTTCATTACTCTAGGAGATAGATTGAAAAAGATATTGCTGCAGTTTATGTCAAAATGTTCTGCCTATGTTTTCCTCTAAGAGTTTTATAGTGTCCAGCCTTACATTCAGGTCTTTAATCCATTTTGAGTTTATTTTTGTGTATGGTATAATTTATAAACTAAATTATTTCAGGGAAGTCCCTTAACCTCATAACCATTTGTTTAATATCTGTAAGATATTTAATTATATTGATATATTGTGATAGGTGATGTTCACCCCTAATAATTGGGAGAGTGAATGGTAACAGAAGTACAGTCATGTTTAGATGCTATTAATTTAAACATCTTTCATTGTAAGCCTTCTATTATGAAATGATACTTAAAATATGGTTGAATTTCTCTGTAACTGATTTATTGAACATGCTGGAATTACATAGCTATGGTCTAGAAATTATGTTTCTTTTTAAACATCATCTGTTGAATCTACCCCTCTCTACCCCCCAACACCACATCTGGACAATATATATCTAATGTCAAAACTTTCCATTCATTTTAGAGTTTGTAATCTCATTTTCAGGTATTAGATTCATCTAAATTGATCCTTCAGTCTCTCACTCACTTTAATTTTTTCTTTTTTTTTTTTTTTCTGTTCTTTCATCAGGCCTGACTTAAGATTTCTGCAGCCCACCTATTACATCATGCTCTAAAGGCTCCCCCTCTTTTTATTATGCTGCTTTTGGCTTTTTTCAAGATTAGGGTCGAGGTAGGAAGGACGGTTACATTTGCAGAAAGATCTTACTGTACTTTCTGGGTGAAAGAGGCCTGCATACTGAGTCATTCTTTCATGGGGGAGTTGGATGGTTTCCGTGAAGCTAACCGTCTTCCTCCTTCCTCCCCCTGGGAACCTTGAGAATTGCACTATTCCCTGACATGGGTCATGTTGTAGGGACTTGATGTTTCATGACAGTCCTTCACTCCACTCCAAAAATACATCCACTCTGACTTTATACTAGCATTTTATTACTAGAGTTGCATTATAAACTCTAAATAAACAGCATGATTCCAGCATGACTATTTTTCTGGCATCCATTTAGCTCAGGAAGAATGAATGAATGAAAAACAGACTGAAAAATTACTTGTCAGCTTCTGAAAGTAATGGTGTTTTTCTGACTCAGATTCGCTATAGGGATTGTTCAAACCAGCTTATCTTCTTTAGACTTTTTCAGGAAAGAATCAAGCCACATTAGTCACTTAGGCTGCTTAAATTATAGAGACCACAGGCCAAATTTTGCTAAGAATTCTTTGTCTACCCTGTGCTGAAACAGCATTAAGAAGTAAATAATGCAAGTTTTCTGTTTTGGGTAGAGATAGCAGTTATCTCTGTTAGTCTTCGCTAAATAGTAGACATCTATGAGTGAGTTTCTTGACTTTGTTTTCCACTTGCCTTGAGGGAGAGGTGGAACATATGTCACTGTGAGGAGGGAATATGAAACTGCTACAGCTCTTTCTGCACTTAGGCCAACAACCTTATTCCATAACTGCTCATTGAATCTTTTCTTTTTTTTTTTTAATTTTATTTTATTTTTAAACTTTACATAATTGTATTAGTTTTGCCAAATATCAAAATGAATCCGCCACAGGTATACATGTGTTCCCCATCCTGAACCCTCCTCCCTCCTCATTGAATCTTTTAACTGCCATTATATGGTCCCAAACTGGGTGAAGGAAAAAGAATGCAGAAGTGGTTTTTGGCTTTCTCTAGCAAGTTCTGCCTCTTCTTGGGAATCCATCACATTTGTGTTAAATGAGAGCATAACATTTCTCATTTTTTCTCACTTCTGTTATGATAATTTTTTTAAGTATTTAAGAAAGTATATTTAGTATTATGTTCCCTGTCTGATTCATTTCTTCCTGATATCCACTACTTTATTCACCTTCTTCACATCTTTGCTCAAATATTGCCTTCTCAGTGCCTATACTGATCATTGAGTGCACTATTGCAAATGTCCCTCAGTCCTGTATTCACAACTCCAGTTCTCTTCTATGTTTCATCTTTCCTTAGTATTTACAGTCTTCAGTAATTAGAAAATTTTTGTATTATGAGACCTACTGGTTTATTATTTTAATTTTTTACTTTCTGTCTCACTCAGCTAGAATCCAGGATGGGCGAGAACAGAGATGCTGTTTTGTCCTCTGCTATACTCCAGACTGTTAGAGAAGTGCCTTGCTTCTGATAAATGTTCAGTAATTACTGTTTCATGGGGTCACAAAGAGTCGGACATGACTGAGTGATTGAACTGGAACTGTAAAAGTGAAAGTGAAGTCGCTCAGTTGTATCTGACTCTTTGCAACCCCATGGAGTATAGCCCACCAGGCTCCTCCATCCATGGGATTCTCCAGGCAAGACTACTTGAGTGGGTTGCCATTTACTTCTCCAGGGGATCTTCCTGACCCAGGGATCGAACCTAGGTCTCATTGGAGGCAGACGCTTTAACCTCTGAGCCACCAGGAAACTGGAATTACTGTTTAATTAAATAATAATAATGGCATCTCCCTTTTCCTGAAGTTCATCTTCTTTTAAGAAAATCTTTTATTTGGCAAAACTAATACAATTATGTAAAGTTTAAAAAAAAAAAAATCTTTTCATCTTTTCCATAGCACCTAAGTCCAGCATACATGGCTGGTGACCAAAACAAAAGAGCAAGTCCTACAGTGTAGTGCAGTCCGTAAGAGCATAAGCGATGGACCTGCACTTGCCTAGTATTCATATTTCTACCCTTGACATTCACTACTTGATGACCCTCAGTAAATTTACTTAACTTCATTCATCCTTAGTCTCTTTGTATAAAAACAAAGAAGATAATAATTCCTCTTAAGCTTATTTTGAGTAGTAATTGACATAATACATTGAACATGGCACATGGTAAGCATTTCTTACATGTTGTTGTCATTGTTTTTACTACTACAGGGGCATTATTTATTTCCTGGGACATCCCAAGAGGCACAAGTAGCCTCTCCACCCCTATTAAACTTTGAACTTAGGAAAAGTACAGGAGAGGGTTTTTTGATAAAAATTCTGTAATTCTCTATTCGCCTGTCTTAATTTGTATAAGATGAGAAAATTGGATAAAGCTCCCTAAGTTTCTGTAATGACAATATTGTTCATTCATTTTAGATCCATATTATATATAATAAAATGTCTATTATGCATGGACCAAGTCCCAATAACAATGAAATATGTGCTGACACATGGGCCTTCTTCCTGAAGACAATTTCTTTAACTATATGCAAAGAAGAGAGAGCTGATATTTTTCTATTCAAGTTTTTGACTGATTCCTCATTTTTTGTGTATGTCCCTTATGGATCTGATAACAGAGTAAAATTCAACTCCATCTGTCACCTAGGTTACTGCATCAGCCATCTAATGTACCTTTCTGATGCCAGTTTTGCTGCCTTCTGATTCATTCTCCATACAGCAGAGAAACTTTTTTCCTAACAATTATTTTCCTAAATACAGATGTAATTTAGATTCAATGAACTGTTAAGAATTTAAGTGTTGAGTTTAATTTTCTCAAATGTATGCACCAGGAAAACCACCACCCATTTCTATATAGCCACACACATATTAGTTTTCAATATAATGAACATAAAAAAGAATCAAGCTCTCAAGCACTATGTTAAATGCAGAATGAAAATAAATACAAAGTAGACAAATTTCCTCCTTCTTGCCTCCTGCCTTCTTGCTATAAATAGTTATTGCATTCCTAATACTTGTTTAGCACTGTACTAGGAATTGGAGATTAAAATGGAATAACAGACATCTTCATAATCCTCTTAGACATTGCAGTCTAGGAACAGGCAGATAGTAAATAAACAACTTTCAAATTGTGATAAATGTTACATAACTAAAAGGTGTGATATGGTGAAAAAAGAAACAATCTATAATAGAAAACTCAGGAAAGTCCTATCTGAGTAATGGATAAGAAGTTGCGATTGTAAGCATATTAAAAAAATTTAGCCATGAAAAGATTGAAGAGAAGCCCTTTCTTATTATAGGTAACAGCAGGTTCAAGGGCCTTGAATAGAGGAAAAATTTGGTGTGGGTCAGGAAATAAAATATAGCCCACATGTATAGAGGACAGTGATCATGGATGAAGAGGTCAGGATATAGGATTTGGGAGGCAAAAGGCTACTTTGTATGGTGTAGTCTTATGGCCATAGTGAATATTTTAAATTCAGGAAAATACTTCATATAATAATACCATCAGTTTTGTTCTTTTGGAAAAAGTGTGCCTCTCTGATTTGGGGAATGGTGAGGGTTGCAGTTTGCCTAATAATTTTAGGTTGCTTGGCAATTAACTAAACTGTTTACCTATAGCTTCCTTAGAATTATATATAGTGTTGCTCTACATCTTGCTGCAAAATCTTAGCAGGAAAAAAAAAAAAACTATTGATTCTGCTATTATATCAATTACTTAAAACATGGTCATTATTTTGGCATCATTATGAATGCCATAAAATTATGGCACTATGAAATGATTTATATTTAACTTGTGTGTTTAAACATATATTTTTATAAAGATAAATGTTTTGCATCTAAAAAATGGAAAAGATAGTTTAATTCCAAATTAATAGGTTTTCTGGGGAGCAGTTATTGGCCTGAATGATTTTTAAATTTTAACAGATTCTCACAGGGAGCATTAACAAATGTACATTTATTCCTATCCATAAAATATATTATTGAACTTCATCTACATAAAATAGAACCACAGAAGGTAATACTTCTTACAGCTTGAAAGATATACAAAAATCTACACATCAAATAAAAAAAAGAAAAACTGCCATTTTATTAATAAAAAGTTTCCTTTTCCCCAGGAGATTTTTTAGTGCTTAGACTCACTTAGCTCACACTTTAGGAAATTTCACAAAAGTCTCATGTCAAAGAATATTCTGAAAAATTCAGTGATTTACTTTATAGCATAATAGTTTTATTTTTAAGTTAACATACAGACAGCAAACTGACCTGTATCAGTATACAGTTGTATGAATTTTAACACACATGTAAATTCTTATAATTCAGTATCCCAAATCAGGCTGCTGAACAGTTCTACCAGCAGCCACAAAAGTTCCTCCTGTAACCCCTTGTACCCACATCCTTCCCCCACTCTTAACTCCTGGAAACAACATTCTTACTACTTCCTCACTGTAGTTTTCCTTTTCAGGAATGTCATATGTGTAGATTCAGCATACTGCCTTTGAGAGTCAGCTCAGTTACTGTGGTGTCAGTAAGCACATGAACAGAAGTCCCACATTACATTGAGATAAATGCAAACTAAGACCACGATGTGGTAACACTACACACCAACCAGAATGGGTAAAACAAAAACAATACTGACAAGACCAGGGGTTGGTAAGTATGTGGACCAAATGGAACTCTCATACATTACTGGTGAGAACTAAAAACGGGGATCAATTTGGCAATTTTGTGTAAGAGTAGGCATATGGCTAACATTACTGAACAACCCCACTCTGATTGCATGGGAGGATTGAAAACTTACGTTTTGGAATAATGGATTTTATACTTATGTGATAATTTTTTTCAGAAATGTTTACATAAACATGATCATATCAAGTTTTCCAGACAAAGTAGAGTTTTCCTTTATTTGACTGGAGAATACATTCTTGATTGAATTGATACATTTCTTAATGGCTATATGATCTGCTTTGATTCTACTTGTGACCATTACCTGAGGATATTGGAAAGACTGGATAGAATAATGATAGGGGTAATGCAGGGAGAAGCATGGATTCTGTGGGAGCTCATTTTTTTAATGTGTGCAACACGTTTGCAATCTCTTAAAAAAGGTAAAAATTCACTACTGAGAAAAGACAGTAAGTTATTCCCTTAAGACATATTCTTTGCAACATGAATTCACTATCCTATAATGACAACAATGAAGCAGTCAACCTATCGCGTGACAAGGATCTAAATTTGTAAAAATATAAATGACACAAATTGACCTTTTTTCTATCATATAAACTTTTAGTTTCTCTATTAAGCCAGCATGCTGATTTAAAACACCTTTAAGCTTTGGGTGAAGCTGTGATATTTCAAATTCCACTGGGAATTTCTTTTACATTGTTCCAGATTTCTAAGAACAAAAGTAATTTTGGACTTTCTATGTTTACTGCCAGCATGGGACTTTTAAAACAACATCTTCTACATTTTCATAGGCAAAAAAGTAATATTTCCTAGTGCTGAGAATAGTGTTCAGCTCATAGACGATGTCTCTGAATAATAACAAATGAGTGAAAAAATACACAGCTTCTGGAGTATTCATAATTCTTAATTATGTAAATTTACATGATGTAGAGTAGAGATAAAATGGACTATTCATGTAATGAAGGGAGAGGGAAGGGGAGGAAGAAAAATACTAACAACAAAACTGAAACCTAAAACTTGATTAACTTTTTTAAGTGATTGATAACACACTGATTTTGAGAAAATGTTTATCTAGTAAGAGCCAAATAATGAAAACTTAAGAATAGGCTTCTAAAAGTGGTCACACCACAGGAACAAATTTCAAATTTGCATGAATTGAACTTAAAAGACTATAGCACAATTTTAGAAAAAAAAAAAAAAGAAAATTTTCTTTCTCTAAAGAAAAATCCCCAGACTCATGGTCACTAGGATGTATACATATTGGTAAAATTTCCATGTAAAAATGAAAATTCAGTCAGTCCCCTAAACAAATTTGCTCCTAGTTCCAAACATCTGTATATTAACAAAATGAGGATAATATTTCATTTCTTTCTATGACAGAATAACACAAATTATGGCAATATAAATTGTCCATACATCTAAAGTATATTTGAAAACATATCTGAATACATGTTGATAATGGATGCATAACCAGGCTTCATTTTTATAAACTGGTTCTCCAGGACCTGTATACTATTTTGGAACTGTTTGACCTCTTGTTCTGGGACCATGAGAAAATACACATTAGTTCTTCTATCCACCTGTTGTTCCCTTGTAAGTAAGAGGACAACTTTGAATGTTCATATTTATTACCTTCTATTTTGCTAGAAGAGGAAGCAAAACTTTATCAGTTCAGTTCAGTCGGTCAGTCGGCTGACTCTTTGCAACCCCATGGACTGCAGCACGCCAGGCCTCCCTGTCCATTACCAACTTCCAGGAGTTATCAAACTCCTGTCCATTGAGTTGGTGATGCCATTCAACCATCTCATCCTCTGTCTTCCCCTTCTCCTCTCTCCTTCAATCTTTCACAGCATCAAGGTCTTTTCAAATGAGTCGGCTCTTTGCATCAGGTGGCCAAAGTATTGGAGTTTCAGCTTCAACATCAGTCCTTCCAATGAACACCCAGGACTGATCTCCTCTAGGATGGACTGGTTGGATCTCCTTGTAGTCTAAGGGACTCTCAAGAGTCTTCTCCAACACCACAGTTCAAAAGCATCAATTCTTCGGTGCTCAGCTTTCTTTTATATATATATATATATATATATATTTTATTATATTTTTAACTTTACAATATTGTATTGGTTTCGCCATATATCAACATGAACCCACCACAGGTATACACGTGTTCCCCATCCTGAACCCTCCTCACTTCTCCCTCCCCGTACCATCCCATGGATCATCCCAGTGCACCAGCCCAAAGCATCCAGTATCGTGCATCGAACCTGGACTGGCAACTCATTTCATATATGATATTATACATGTTTCAATGCCATTCTCTCAAATCATCCCACCCTCTCCCTCTCCCACAGAGTCCAAAAGACTGTTCTATACATCAGTGTCTCTTTTGCTGTCTTGTATACAGGGTTATTGTTACGATCTTTCTAAATTCCATATATATGCGTTAGTATACTATATTGGTGTTTTTCTTTCCAGCTTACTTCACTCTGTAATATAAATTTATTTATTTATTTTAATTGGAGGCTAATTACTTTATAATATCAGCGTTCTTTATAATCCAACTCTCACATCCATACATGACCACTGGAAAAACCATAACCTTGACTAGACAGACCTTTGTTGGCAAAGTAATGTCTCTGCTTTTGAATATGCTGTTTAAGTTGGTCATAACTTTTTTCCAAGGAGTTAACTGTCTTTTTATTTCATGGCTGCAGTCACCATCTGCAGTGATTTTGGAGCCCCAAAAATAAAGTCTACCACTATTTCCACTGTTTCTCTATTTGCTATGAAATGATGGGACTAGGTGCCATGATCTTTGTTTTCTGAATGTTGAGCTTTAAGCCAACTTTTTCACTCTCCTCTTTCACCTTCATCAAGAGGCTCTATAGTTCTTCTTCACTTTCTGCCATAAGGGTGGTGTCATCTGCATATCTGAGGTTACTGATATTTCTCCCGGCAATCTTGATTCCAGGTTGGGCTTCATCCAGCCCAGCGTTTCTCATGATGTACAAGCAGGGTGACGATATACAGCCTTGATGTATTCCTTTTCCTATTTGGAACCAGTCTGTTTTTCCATGTCCAGTTCTAACTGTTGCTTCCTGACCTGCATACAGGTTTCTCAAGAAACAGGTCAGGTGGTCTATTTCAGAATTTTCCACAGTTTATTGGGATCCACACAGTCAAAGGCTTGTTATAGTCAATAAAACAGAAATAGATGTTTTATCAGTTCCCCCAAATGTTTTATGCTCTAGAGAAAAATATTACTCTTATCATAGAAAGGAAGATGTGGAACTGATTACAGAGGCATGTTGATAGAAATAACCTTCATATCAAGTTGGAGGTGCTGGTAGACAGAGATCAGTCACATTCTACCATGTAACAATGTTTCTGTTATTGCCTTGCACTGTGATTTAAGTGTTGCATTTTTTTCCTAGCTGTTCAGGTATTTGTCTCCCAAAATAGATGAGATGTGTTTTGATATCAGCATTGTGCTTTGCACATCTTTCCATCTGCAATGGTACTTTGCACAAAAGATTCTCAAATACAGGCTGATTAACTGAAGGATAGAGAAATCTAAATTCACAAGGCTGCTGCTGCTGCTAAGTCACTTCAGTCGTGTCTGACTTTGTGTGACCTCACAGACGGCAGCCCACCATGCTCCCCTGTCCCTGGGATTCTCCAGGCAAGAACACTGGAGTGGGTTGCTATTTCCTTCTACACTGCAGGAAAGTGAAAAGTAAAAGTGAAGTTGCTCGGTTGTGCCCGACTCTTAGCAACCCCATGGACTGCAGCCCACCAGGCTCCTCCGTCCATGGGATTTTCTAGGCATGAGTACTGGAGTGGGGTGCCATTGCCTTCTCCGAATTCACAAGGCATTATTTCCCAAATTTCACCACCTTCATGACTCTTGCCACATTTCAGTGACACTAGGTTATGTTTTTGCTTACTATTTTTCATAAACCAATGTCTTTTAAATCTAACTTGTGATTGTGCTTAGTCACTAATTCATGTCCTCCTCTTGCAACCCCATGGACTGTAGCCCACCAGGCTCCTCTGTCCATGGAGTTCTCCAGGCAAGAACATTGGAGTGGGTTGCCATGCCTTCCTCCAGGGGATCTTTCCAACCCAGGGATCAAACCCATGTCTCCCACATTGCAGGTGGATGCTTTACCATATGAGCCATGAGGGAAGCCCAAGCCATCAGGAAGCCCTTAAATCTAACTAGTTTATTTAATAAACTTAACAAAAGTATTAAACCCAGAAAACAAGTTTCATTTTTCATAATAGAAGAAAACAATAAAGTAAATACAGTGAAGCCACAACAATGTTATCAAGTTTACATTATACATTATTGTCTACCAGAGGTGTAAAGCTTGCTGGTACTCCTCTTGAGAAAGTAGGTTAGTGAATTAATTGCAGAATGTGGATAATGACACATTACAGATAAACTGAGACTTATCTTTAATACAATTGGATGAGCTAGTAGAAAACTGAAATGAGGAAAACTTTCTAATTATAGATTTCAGTATCCTTTAACGCTGTGCATATATGACACTTAAAACTGCTTTGGGTACTAGGAGCTAGTGGCTCAGACTTTGGGAAACACTGATACAAAGTGATCTTAGTAAGACATAGGATCTTGATTCAAAATGATGCTAATTTGAATTTTCAGTATACCTTGAAACACTGTAGTAAGTGACATTTATTTGACTTGCTTGAGAGCAGTTACCAACATGCTGTTTATTCAGAAAAGGAAGTCCACGTAGCTCTGTCACACGCTTGCAGTAGCTCTTCATCCAGGCTGCACCTTAGAGTTAGTGAATATCATTGCTGCCATCTCATCCTAGTCTAATTAAATTAGTATGTTAAGCGGTAAGCTTTCAGCACTGTTATTTTTTTAAGCCCTCTGGGTAATTTTAACATGCTGCCAGAATAAGAACAATTGGTCTGTATTCAGTATCAGACTTTCAGTGTAGGCTGGACATTTCACATTCCTGGTGAATGACAGTCATCATATAAATGAAGAAATTCAGAGTATTTCCTTCTTGAACTATTTTTTGAGGGTAAATAATTATTTTCTTCTCTGATATTAACTTTATAGTTTGCTATCTTCTGTGGTTAAAATTGGTCTTGGATGTCAGTAGTCAGAAAATAGCAAGAAAGGCAAACTTCACGTGTGTTTCTAAAGTGAGGGAGAGTGGCCCCCAAACTTGCGTTGGCCTCATTTGTCACCATGTGGTCACAGTCTAATAACAATGCAAGTATAGTGTCTTAAGTTCTGCCACCGTGTAGAAAATTTTTTACTGCATAAGAGCAACATACTTGGAGCTCCACTTCAGCTAACTGCCTTCTAAAAATTCTGCATTGGTGTATAGTGTACAGGATGAGTTTTGTCCAAATAATTCAGGTTTTGAAAACGGCTTCCTATTTGCGGCAAAGTGTACACAAGCAAGAACGTGAGAATATTGTTTTTCCTTCTAGTGTATTTTTCATTTTAGTTATTGTAGTCTTCATCTCTTTAGTTTTTCTTCATATTTTCTCTTTGTTAAAAACTTATAACTTCCCATTCTCTGTATCCATTCTTCTTCTGAATTATTTGATCATCTTTAGATCATTTTTCTTTAGTCTTTCTCCAATAGAATGCCTGTCTCCATTTCACTTAGTTTTTCTGGGCTTTTATCCTGTTCCTTCATCTGTTGCCTCATTTTGTCTAAGTTGCTGTTTATATTTTTATGTCTGTGGTAGAATAGTTCAGTTTCTTGACCTTGGAGAAATCCTATGAGTCCCAGCAGAGCAGTCCCCGTGGTCACCCAAGCTATATACTTTAGGAGTTTACCCTAAAAGGTCTCCTTGGGTCCTTCTGCTGTGGCATCTGACTATATGGATGGTCTGGTAGGCTTAGTTGGTCCTGAGTCTGGTTGGTTGTCAAGCCCAGCTTTGTTCAGATGCTGCTGGGCTATTTAGACTTTAGGCAGCCTGTCTGCTGATGGGTGGGGCCATGTTCCTGCCCTGTTAGTTGTTCGGCCTGGGGCATCCCAGCACTGGCACCCATAGGCTTCTGGGTAGGGCCAGATCTTGGTACTAATGAGTAGATATAGCAGCTGCTGTGTTTCTGCAATACATCTGATGCCATCCTCTAGTCCCCAAAGTGAGCCATAGCTCATACCAGGAGACTTTCCAAGACCAGGTTAGGTCTGGCCCATGCTCCTAACAAATTACTGATCTTGCCCTTGGGTTCCAGGTTTTTGGAACATGTGCATGAGGTTTTTGTGTGCACCGTTAGAGTGAACTCTTGTTTTCCTTAGTCCTTAAGTGAAGTGAAGTCACTCAGTCGTGTCCAACTCTTTGCGACCCCACGGACTGTAGCCTACCAGGCTCCTCAGTCCATGAAATTTTCCAGGCAAGAGTACTAGAATGGGTTGCCATTTCCTTCTCCAGGGGATCTTCCTGACCCAGGGATCAAACCCTGATCTCCCACATTGCAGGCAGACGCTTTACCATCTGAGCCACCAGGGAAGTCCTGTGAGGCTCCTGCAATTAAGCCCTGCTGGCCTTCAAAGCCACATGCTCTGTTGGGCTTGTCTTCCATCTACCAGAACACCAGGTTGTGGAACCTGACTTGGGGCTCATAACTCTCACTCCTGTGGAAGAATCTCTCCAATACAATTATTTTCCACTTTGTGGATTTGATTATATTGTGAGTCCACCCCTCCTACCCATCTCACTGTGGTTCTTTCTTTATGTCTTCAGTTGGAGAAGATCTTTTCTGGTAGGATCTAGTCTTTTTTTCCTGTCTTTTTTATTTTTTAAATTATGATAGTATAATAATACATTTACACGAGACTTGGAAAATACAGAACAAAGTTACAGATAGTTCCACTATAGTACTTATTTTTTAAATAGAGAAGTTAAAATTTTTAGTTGGAGTTTCAATATAAGACCCTTAAAAATGAATAGAATGAATATATAGAAAAGTAGAAGGATATAGTAGACCTGAAAAGCACCATGATAGTTTCCAGTCTTTTTCAGCCATGGTTGTTCTGCAGAGACTTATGGTTTTGGTGTGCTTGTGAGATTACTAAATTTTTCAGATTTGTTTTACTGCACATGGCAGTATTTCACTAATTTGTATTATATAACACTTCACTATGTAAATATGCCATATTTTATTTGTGCATTCTACTACTTATGTTATATGAATTTCTAGTATCAATAATGCAACTGTGAACATTCTTATCCATTCTTGTACCAGATACATTATGCATTTCTTTTTGGATTAAATCTAGTAATAAACTTTCTGGGCAATAGCATACATATGTGTTCATCATTAGCAGATAATGCCAAAATGTTTTCCTTTCAGCTGTGCATGAGTCCTAGCTGGTCCATATTCTCTCTTTAATTTAACAAATAAACAACAGCAGCAATAGCAAATCACAGTGAGGGGGCTAGTCCAGAGAAAATGGACTTTAATAATAAGCCTAGAATATGACCTGACATGGACTTTTTTTTTCTGTTTACACCTTCTGTTCCTAGTGAGTGCTATGGTTGTCTTCTCCACATTTTCTGTCCTTATCTTAAATATCCCAATTTTCATTTGGTTTCTGAAGTCCATATGTCGTTGGGGATGATGATTTCATCTTTGATACTAGTGGTAGGATATATAATTACACCAAAATAATGAACATAGTCCCATCCTTTAGCTATAGATTTGGTTTCTTATGTATGAATTCATATGTATTCAGGCTGCTGCTGCTAAGTCGCTTCAGTTGTGTCCGACTCTGTGCGACCCCATAGACAGCAGCCCACCAGGCTCCCCCGTCCCTGGGATTCTCCAGGCAAGAACACTGGAGTGGGTTGCCATTTAGTGATTCACAAAATGAGAACTTCTAGGGACTTTTAGAAAACTAAATATCTAGAAGAGTTTATCTCTTTTCATGGATGTACATAAGAGCATACAGGAAAGTTTTTGTTAGCATCTTCTGATCATACAGGCTTTCCTTGTGGCTCAGCTGGTAAAGAATCCGCCTGCAATGCAGGAGACCTGGGTTCGATCCCTGGGTTGGGAAGATCCCCTGGAGAAGGGAACAGCTACCCAATCCAGTATTCTGGCCTGGAGAATTTCATGGACTGTATAGTCCATGGGGTCACAAAGAGTCGGACATGACTGAGCAAGTTTCATTTCAGTTCTGATCATACAGTTAAGCCATCTTTGGGTTGAAGCTGATACCATGGAGGACAGAAGGACAATATAGAAAGAATCCAGGTTGTTAAATGCATAGATGAGAAGCTGAATTGAAGCACCAGGAAGCTTATACTACACTAGGTTTAAAATTATATATCCCTCCCAATTTAGTCTGAATATTCTGATGCTGTTTGCTATTTAGTCACTAAGTTGTTTACAACTCTTTGTGACCCCATGGACTTCAGCCCATCAGGCTCTTCTGTCCATGAAATTTCCCAGACAAGACTACTGGAGTGGGTTGCCATTTCCTTCTCCTGGGGATCTCCCTGGCCCAGGGATTGAGCCTGCATCTCCTGCTTGGCAGATGGATTCTTTACCACTGAGTCACCTGGGAAGCCCAAATATTCTGATACTTGCAATAAAATTCATCTTTGCTAATAAAACCCCTCAGTCATTTATTTGATATAGGTCTTCAGCAATTGTTAATAAACAGCTTGCAATTTTATATTGGAATATGTACATCTGATAGTTGACTTAATCAAATAAACACATTTACCAACAGCTGCTGCTGCTGCTAAGTCGCTTCAGTCGTGTCTGACTCTGTGCGACCCCATAGACGGCAGCCCACCAGGCTTCCCCGTCCCGGGGATTCTCCAGGCAAGAATACTGGAGTGGGTTGCTATTTCCTTCTCCAGTGCATGAAAGTAAATGAAAGTGAAGTCGCTCAGTTGTGCCTGACTCTTAGCGACCCCATGGACTGCAGCCTACCAGGCTCCTCCGTCTGACCTAATTATCAAAAAATTGAGCATGATATGAGCTAATGGGGCATCACTGTAAGTAGAACAATTCATCAGAATTGATCCTTAGACATACCCCTACCCTTACTCTAGCCTCTGTGCATGTATATACTCACACACACACCTGTGCATAGAGCACCCTTCCTGAAAGGTTCTGCACAGGTTCTTACATGTCCTCCCTAGGAGATACAGCATTCCATTGGCCACTAAAGGCCACATATGAAAGAGCAGCTTGTGCCCCGGTTCTCCTTCTCACTAAACCACAGTGTTTCTCAAGAATCCCTTATCCTTCAGGGATGTACAGAATGAAGTCTCCTCCTCCTATGATCAGATTCTAAGTCCCCTCCACCCCCTGAGGATATATACCTACCTAGCATAGCTGCTCCTACACGTTATACCCAAGTCCACCTTTTGCAGTAGCTAGAGGATGGTCTTTGAAATAAACTTATGCCTTACCACTGCAGCATGCACTGCTTTCCAAGTCATGAAAGAACTTAGAGAGTAAGTTGATCACATCCATTAAGTTAAATTACAAGCTCCACTTTTATTCCTCAGTGTGAGAAGATCAAATCATTATCTGCAATGGCAAGTTTATGAAATTTGAATGTTATTAACTTTGTGCTGAAGGTGCCATACTCTTATTGAACTCAGGCATAAGTGAATTTATTGTCCTAAGAGAAAATGAGCTTGAACAACCGTTTGTTTTATTTGATCTTACTTTCTGATAAGTGTAAAACTGCAGATTCTTTGGCCCCATTTCCTTTCTCAAGCCCTTGCAGCATAATGGTTAAACATTTTGGTTTTGGCAAACTAAACGACTATTGGCAAATATCACTGTTTTTCTTCATGTGTAAAATGGAGATATTTATAGGAGTATCAGGGTTTTGTGAAGTCCTTAAAGTTTATGTGTAGAACATGGTGAATACATAATAATAGCCATTGTTGGTATTATTTATCTTAGGAAAACTAGTCAGAAAAAAATGATTCTTTTCATAATTTTAATTGTAAATTTCATATACACTCATAGAATTTGTAGTTTAGTAGTGGAAACAGACAATATGCACATTGGTAAATACACATTATGACAAACGCTGTGAAGCAGTCGAAGGACTGATGAGAAGAGATGAAGGATCAGGTGGGTGACGAAGGCAGAGAAAACAGTAAGGAATGACCTCTACTGAGAAGGTGATTTTTGTGTTGAAAATTGAAAGCTTATAAGGAATAAACCATGATCAATAGCACTTTGGGAGGTGGAGAGAAGAGATTTTAGGCAGAGAAAGAAAAATATATATCCTGTATTTATGATGCCAAATACCAATGGATGTGAAGATACCCAAGTGAGAAAACAGATGTTTTTATTGTTTCTCATCCAAATGTGTGCTGATATACTGCCCTAAGAAAGTACAATTACTAGATTTTTCTTCCTACAAAACTGAGAGCTTGATTGAATCTGTGAAAATATGAAATACTTGGATTAAAATTTAAAAGTGTATAAACTTCATGATTATCTTCACAGTGTCAAGTATCCAAAATAAGTACCAACATTCAGATATTTAAGATCTACTGTCTAATTGAGAGCAACCTCTCATCTCTTCACTATTTATTTTTTTGTCACTTTTTTCTTAAATTGGTTTTTCTCATTATAAATATGAACTCATTACACTCAAATCATGCATGTAACTGTAAAGATGAAAATTAAAAGTAATATTCTAATTTATACCAGAGAATTTCAGTTGGAAAAGCTAAAGTAGGAAGTTGAAAATCTGTGCTTTTTTAAAGGGCCTACCTCAACACACACACACACACACACACACACAAACACACAAGGGTAAGCACCCCTGGTTCACTCTGTGACTGAGATTCTCAACTTTTAATATACATGTGAACCATTTGAAGATCCTATTAAAACAAAGATTCTGATTCAGGAGTCCAGGTTGGCCCAGGGTTCTACATGTCTAGAAATTTCGCAGGAAATTCTCATGCTGTTGGTCAAAGGCTCTTGGTTGGATGGCTTTCTAACAGGTTTGTTTGTTTTTTTTTTTAATTTTTCAAAGATGAAAACTTCACCTTTTCTGGCACGGTCTTTTAGGACTTCTCACTCAGACTACAAAAAAAAAAAAATGTTTTTCATTATGATAAGAGTAATGTTAATTTCAGTCCTTTTCCTCTGCAAGATTATATTCAGTTTATAAAGGGTACAAGAAGAAATAATCGCTTCCGTAGGCCATTACATTTAGGTAGGTGCCTTTAGCTAGAAGTTCAAGTTTGCTCTCAGCACACACAACTGTTAATCAGTTTTCTTGCATCATTATCAATCTATTTCTGCCCAGGCGTTTTCATGGAGTTCACAGTACCACAGAATGCCTTATCTAATTGTCATTATTACTAGAGCTCCCATCTATAAATGAGGTGGCCTTAACAGCAGAGAATTCTGGAGAAACAGCCAATTTTGAATGGGAGAGATTCTTTTTTCTTTTTTTTTTAAACAAATCTGGAAACAATCCCAGATTATTCATCAGCCCCGTTAATTTAGACCTCAGCTGGGAACACACTAAAGAATAAAAACTTCATTTATTTATAATGTAGGGGTTCATTATTTTTCTTCCTGGATAACATCTGTTTTTAGTTCTTCTCAGCCCATATTAGATCAAAGCCTGGAAGCAGTGTCTGAAGATTCAGGTTTTAGTTATGAGGTTGAAACTTTTTATATAAATCTACTTTCAGGACTATGTGTCAGGTACTGTGCTAAGCACTTCATAAGCATTATCTTGAAAGTATTAGTCACTCAGTCATGTCCAACTCTTTGAGACCCCATGGACTGTAGCCCACCAGGCTCCTCTGTCCATGGGATTCTCCAGGCAAGAATGCTGGAGTGGGTTACCATTTCCTTCTCCAGGGGATCTTCCTAACCCAGGGATGGAACCTGGGTCTCCTGCAATGCAGGCAGATTCTTTACTGTCCAAGCCACCAGGGAAGCAAGCGTTATCTTGCACAAAAAATGTGATAGAATACTAGTATTAACTCTATTTTAAAGATGAGAACTTTGTGAAGCTTAGCAAGATTAAATCATTTGCCCAAGGTCATAAAAGAGTAAGTGACAGGCAAGATATGAAGCCAGAAGTCAAACCTGGTACTTTCTAACTCCTGAGTATATGCTCTTAATTCCTCTACTCCACTTTACCTCTTTGTGGCTAAGTAGGCATCCTAAAGTATGACCAAATCTGTCACTGAAACTTTCACCTGAGATAATCTATTTGATTACTATTTTGGCATCCAACAGATGATGACTCCAAGAGAATTACTACGTGAAATTCTAGGAAGTAGTATTCCTTTAAAGAAGTATCCCTTATCTTTTCACTTAATGTATTTTTCCTCCTGGTTTTCCAGAAAATAGGAATAAACGTAACATGGCACCATCATACTTGGATTATTTATTTGCTAGTATGAGTACGTACTGTGAATAAACATAGCTATTTAATATATATCTCCTTTCCTTGAAGAAACTTTGGGAGGGTACATTTTTTCAGAGAGGAAAGAGGGAGTGAGAGAGAGAAGCTTCGGGGGAAAGGAAGCAATAGGTTGAGATTCTTTAGAAAATGCACTTTTGCCTGAACAAATTAAACAGTGATAAAATTTCATAATGATGACATCCAACATCCAGTGGGTCAACTACATTCTTTTCTCAATGAGTTATGAGAAGGATTTGAAATTTTCTTTATCAAATAACTTTTTTTTCTTCTTAAACTAGTAAGATTCAGGTCATAGGATTAGAACTCTATTACCCAGGGTTCATCAGTGCTCTAGAGAAATGATGAATTGAGGCTTAAGAGGAATTTTCCTAGCAGACAACTGCTCTCTGCCTGCACTGAAGTAGTTTTGAGTGCTGGCTGAAGCTTTGTCCAGCCCCTCACAAATACCCTCTGTGGGTGATCTATGAAATTCAAATTTTGTTTAAGTTCTTATGCTAACTGAAGTACAAGATTTAAGATTGGCTATGTTAGGTTTCATGAGAGTGTGTGACTCAGTTTTTATGTTTCCTATTGTAAAGCTTTGAAGGGATAAAAAGATTATTTACTTACTAAGTTGATCCATGCCAGTGATTACTTTTAAAACTTCATCTCCCATCCTCATTCTCAAACCAAATTAATCACAAAATCAGCTTCACTTATCATCTTTAGTCATCTATCTGTCTATACATACAAATATATATCTGTGTGTGTGTATATATATATATATATATATATGTATATATATATATATATATAGACAATTGAGTATAATACATGATTTGAGAATATGATGTGTATTCAGGGTCATGTGACAGTGATTTAATTTCTGACAAGATTCATTCTTACCATATCTTTAAGCAAATAAACTGAAGATGAGGATCGGTATGAGAAAGTATTTTGTAATTTTTAATTTCACCATAAACATCAAAAGTAACCAATATTTACTGAGTATTGATGAAAATGAAAATGGCAAGGTTTGCACTCCACTAGGTCTGGAAACTATGATCACCTTATGTGTACGTGTGTGCCGTGGGCAGGGGCATGGAGTTTGGGGCAAGGAGGAGACAAACTATAGGAATTTCAATATCCTTCCAAAATCAGCCTTAGCTTCGGGTTTAGTTGTGGGTTTTCTGACAGGTTTTGGCATAGAAAACCGAATCACAGAATATTATGTCACTTTTTGATCATTCAAAATAGATAATTTGATTTCTATGATTATATAAATAGTACATTAACCATTAGTATGAATTTCCAGCTTAGGAACTTTTACTACAATAAAGAGTGTTTTAAAGTCTACAGCTACATCTTTCTTCATAGTACCAGGTTCTTAGCAATCAAGGATAAATGAACCACCCTTGCTTTCAGTGCAAGGGAGGGGAGAAAAGTACACATACACACACCCCGGGGGAAGAAAACGCAGCAAGACTGAGGCTCTCCTTAGTAGTTCAGTTGAGGAGCAAGAGATTTGTCTGGTGGTGTGTGGGAGTGAATCTAATTATCAGCCTCTTATTTCATTAATAGGTTGGAACAAGTTAACTTCTCAAAGGAGAAAGAAGTAGACATTATGCCTGAACGCCTAGACTAGATTATGATCATTTAAGCATAGCTTTCAGCAAAATTCTTGTGATTTTTTTCTTAATAAGTGCTATGTGAAGTTGGGCAGGTGGACCGGAAGAACATCAACTAAGGAAAAGGCAAAGATAACTGGTAAAGCATATTTATAGATGGGAGGACAGAGCATTCTGGAAAACCGACGAGTACGCCTGAGTAGATTTTAATCTACCTCTGTGAAGTTTGATTAGCTAGACTAACCCTCAGCTGAGAATTTCCCTGCAATCCATTGTAACACCCTCCCCCCACCCTGCTTTGGTTCTCATTTTCCACCAATGGTCTGTGACTAAAAGTCAACTTGGATGGAGTCTATGTGATTCTTGATCAATATTTTTTTTTTCTCCTTAGCCTCACTAGACAAAAATCTGATGATGACTATGAAGATTATGCTTCTAACAAAACATGGGTCTTGACTCCAAAAGTTCCGGAGGGTGATGTCACAGTCATCTTAAACAACCTCCTGGAAGGATACGATAATAAGCTTCGACCTGATATAGGAGGTACGTTAAAGCCTCTTGTGATGTGGGTTTTATACAAACGAAGAGGCCTACCACATTAGAACAAAGCATCAGCCTATTTCAATAACCAGAAGGATATAAATGATACTTTTACTAAATGTAAAAATAATGAATAAACTGCATTCAAGTCTGGGAGTAGATGGAGGATCAATAAGTTCAAAATAAGGAAAGATGATTTTCAAGCTAACTTGAGAAATAGCAATTTAAAATTTCCTAGACTGAGAGACTTGGAGAAGGCAATGGCAAGCCACTCCAGTACTCTTGCCTAGAAAATCCCATGGATGGAGGAGCCTGGTAGGCTGCAGTCCATGGGGTCACTACGAGTCGGACGCGACACTTTCACTTTTCACTTTCACACAATGGAGAAGGCAATGGCAACCCACTCCAGTGTTCTTGCCTGTAGAATCCCAGGGATGGCAGAGCCTGGTTGGCTGCCATCTATGGGGTTGCACAGAGTCGGACATGACAAGCGACTTAGCAGCAGCAGCAGCAGACTGAGAGACTATAGAAAAAAAAAGTGACAGCTTCTTTATGAAGTAACACCAAAAACAAGTACACACCTACTGTATAGCATAAGGATCTCTACTCAATCTGTAATGACCTAAATGAGAATAGAATCTAAAAAAGAGCGGATATATTTGTATGTATAACTGATGAACTTGGTTGTACAGCAGAAACTTACACAACATTGTAAATCAACTGTACTCCAATAAAAATTAGTTTAAAAAAAAAAGAAAGGAAGGACATACTGATTATCTATAGCTGTGTAACAAGCACAAAATCTCAGAGTTATAGAGTAATAAGCATTTATTTGCCACTTTGCTGGGGGTGGCCTAATCTAAGGTCAGCCAGGTTGAGGCCGTTCATTTAAGAAAGCTTTACTCTCATTCTCCTCCTGGGACCAGCAGACTAGCTAGGAGTATCCTTTTAATGATGATAGCAAAGAGTAAGAGAAAAAAATAGACGCTCATAAGGCTTAATGCTTGGAATTAGAGCTAGCACACTCACCTTTGTCCATATATTATTAACCAGTTTGAATCAAATGGTCATGCTCAAAGTTCAGAGTCAGAGAAATAGCCTCACTGATGTGAAGGCAAGGATATAGGTCCCCCACAGAGAATTAGAGCATGGCACTTTAAGGAAAATGGATAAAGATGAGGGAGGTGTACTTATTGAATTGAAGCCCAGAATGATGTTATGAATCCTTGTTCATTAAATATTAAATGAAAATGGAGCGCATTCATTAGACCATGGATGTAATACTACAAGATTTTTACTATCAGTCCTCTTTGACAAATAGGTGTGTATTGGGTTTCCATATGGTTTTCTCATTTGATGAGTCACGGAATTCATTAAATCATTGAGGAAGATTGATTTTGTGTTGGCTAGAGGTGAATGAGGATAAAGTGGTCATAAAAGGAATCAACAGGGAGCAATATTTCAATAACAATTCATAATACTTGTTGCTTTTTATGTCTACTTCATATTTCTAATGCAGTTTATTCTCTAGGTCACACAATAGTTATTTATTTTTCTATATGGGGCATGTCAGGTTACAATGCCCAAATCGATTCAAGAGCTTTAAGAAAAAAATAATAAAAGTCATGATATATGAAGAAGGAAGAAGAAAATCTGTGCAATACTTTCTTACTTATTAATTTTTATATAGTCTTAGAAAGAAAGTCAGTTTCAAAACTGTGCTATGCTTAGTTAATGCCTTAATGTGCTTAAAAGGAGATATTTCTTTGAAAGCAAATAGCTAAATGTAGTGAATTAGTCACTAACTCCACATTAGTTGTGAATAAATCACTTCTAATGTAGCAAAATAAATATTTCTAGAATAACAAGGGCTAAAGCATTAAAACATTATGCTTCTTCATATGCATATATTTCTATGGTTCTCTTTACAGTGAAACCAACATTAATTCACACAGACATGTATGTGAATAGCATTGGTCCAGTGAATGCTATCAATATGGTAAGTTTCTAATTGTTTATGTCATTAACAAACTAGAGAGGTAGTGTGTTATCATGGAAATAACAAGGACTATCCTTACAAAAAAATTGGAAGAGAGAGAACCTTTCATATCTTTTTTTTCCCTCTTGTAATATAATTATTTTTAATGATCTGTATTAAAAATTAAATGTGATCATGTGTATAAAATTAACTTGTGTAAAATGCTATAATCTTAAAATTCAACACTCATTGCTTATTTGGTAGGTACTGCTTACTATAAAGTAAAATATAGTGCTTTACTGTGTTTTAGAATATTCATGGTGTGGAGAGGTCATACTTCAAATCAGAATTGTTTCTCAGAGGAGAAATAGTGCATTAGATTTAACAACAAATGTAACTTTATTTTTTTTATAAAGCTTTCTATCAAAATCTGAAATAACAAATTAGCTTGGAGTGGAAGACGGTAGAGTAGAATAGAGTAGAACAATGTAACGTAATGTTAGTGATAGTGTAACTTTAAAACACCATTTACCAAATAAGCAATAAGGATGCTCTGCTGAATCAGATATGAGAAACATTTATTGCTCTCAATGAGGCTGATTAAAAAAACTGTACCACCACCTGCACCCTCCATGCAAATAGGTTTGATTGTTTAACCATGAAACAAATGGCAACATGTTTCTCAGACTGTTTAGAATTATGATGAAGATTGTGAGCATCTAAGAAGAATCAGCTATACATGTAGTTTATTTTAACACAAAACTTATGATTTCAGGAATACTGGTACCCAGAACTACTGTCCCAGCATCATAGTTTATGAAATGATGGTTTAAAGACTTTTAAAACGTGTTTGTGTTGGCCAAAATGTAGGTCAGAAATTCTTGAGTTACTCTATCTACTGGCACAGCAGGTTCCCCTTTCATTACTTGTGGACTGCAAATATAGAATTAAATCGTAAACAAAGTGGTGTGATTTACCCCAGTGGAAATGCAGCCAGTTCCAGTGAGATACAGGGCAGGAGTGCAAGGATACAATCCAGAACAACAGAAATCAGGCAAAGGAAGAAGGTTCTAGTCTGATCCTGAGAAGCTGTGTTTCTTAGGCAAAGAAATAATCTCCCTGTGGTTTCTGGTGTTGGTTTCTTTTTTTCTTTTGATATGTATTCTTCATCATAAATGGTGATGGGTCAAGGGGATTAGATTAGGAAATGTGGATAGTTTCTATTCTTCACCTCTCATATTCTAAGGCCGCTAGGGTCATGCTCTAAGAACACTAAGGGTTTTTTCCATTAATTTTCTCATGTGTATACAGATTAAAATCGAGCTGTAAAATAATACTAAATAAAATCTAAATATGACAGCCAAATAGATCTTGGGTGTTATGGCTCCAGGTCTAATTCACATCAAACTTTCTTTTCTTTAATTAAAGTCAATCATGTACATGAGGGTACTCATTAGAGTCACTTGTCATCCTAGCACTTTTTGAATATGTTTTGTGACAGATTAGTCCAGTAATAAAGATTATCTCTTAATTGGTCCATTTCTTCTTGTTTAGAAAAAAAGACAATTGTAATAGTAAAAAAATAAAATTAGTTACCTTACACTGAGTGTTTGCCATCTGCAAGACAGGGCACAAAGTCTTTTTTGTATAGGGTGTATTCCCCTTTTCTATCTTCACACTGCTTAGATCTTCTGGTGGCCTCAGTTTATTGCGAGGCAACCTAAACTCCAGAGCTCTAGTTTAGAACTGTTTTTGAGTGTTCTGGACTTTGCTTTACTCTGTAGCAGTGGCTTTTTGAACCTGACTATTTCCTCAAAAGACAATTGGCAATGTCTGGAGATAGTTTTGGTTGTCACGACTTGGGGGTGGGATTTTTTGTTGGTGCTATTGGCACTTAGTGGGTAGAAGCCAAGAATGCTAGTAAACATCCTAAAATACACAAAATTGCCCCCACAACAAAGAATTAGCTGGCCAAAAATAACATGGGAAACTCTTCCCCATAAATACCAAATGCAAACAAGTGTATCAAGGCTATGATCTTTTGCCAGAATTCATTTACACAGGTCTATTTGTTCATAATGTATTAACTTGTCTACAAAAGATGGGTGAGTCTCCTTAGCCAAGCTTTTGCTTTCTTTTGGATCATTCAAACCTAAAGTAACTTTGCTTGGTATTGGCAATGAGATCATAAATGATAAATACAAACAAGTGGCCTATAATACAATCCTACTATATTAAAGATGTTCCATTTCACCTTTTTGTTTAAAACAGGAATATACAATCGATATATTTTTTGCCCAAACATGGTATGACAGACGTCTGAAATTTAACAGCACCATTAAAGTCCTCCGACTGAATAGCAACATGGTGGGGAAAATCTGGATTCCAGACACTTTCTTCAGAAATTCCAAAAAGGCTGATGCACACTGGATAACCACCCCTAATAGGATGCTGAGAATTTGGAACGATGGTCGAGTGCTCTACACTTTAAGGTATTCTTTTGGAAAAGTAAATGAGTAATTGTTGGGAATAAAACAAAGATCAATTACGTTCTCTTAGAACAAAAAGAGCTAAGATGTCAAACCTAAATCAGGATTGGCATGCTTGAGCAAAATAATATGTGATGCTACAAAATTAGTTTGGTGTTTTTTTTCTCTTATCAATGAACTTTTTCAAAGGATATAATTAAAACATTTTCTGTGACTGATGTAGGAACTCTTTTCTCACAGGGCTATGAATTTTCCCTTGCCTTTATGAGATCACCTAACCTTTATACCAGTCTTGGCTTTTATGTGTATGCCCTGCTACTTTAAAATATGGACACTAAAAAATAGTCATCCTTAGGAGTTGATATGCTTGGAAATGTTTCTGTTTCAAAGGAAAAAACCATTACTAAAGGAGAATTTTTGATGTGGGAATCTATCTGTACATCCTTTTCTTTTTAGCTACACAATGGCATAACTAGAATGAATTCCATCTCCCAACATCTACTCCCCACTACATTGATAGGCTATTTGACTTCTTTTTTAATTTTTTTTGCTATTTTTGGAATAGATATTCTTGGGGAAAACTTTAAAAGGAGGTATCATTTATTTTCTGAACTTAAATATTAAGCCAACATTAGACAGGTTTTTGACTTAAATTAATGCCATCATCTTAGCACTTCATAATTGATACATTTAAATTTTTTATGTTGAAGTTTCTCATGGGTGAGAGTATATTATGAAGTCAACATAATAGATAAGTACACGCACTTAAGAATCAGACAAATCTGGCTTTGATGATTAGCTCTGTATCATACTGTGCTGTGCCTAGTTGCTTCAGCTGTGTCTGACTCTGTGCGACCCTATGGACTGTAGCCTGCCAGGTATCTTTGTCCATAGGATTCTCCAGGCAAGACTACTGGAGTGGGTTGCCATGCCTTCCTCCAGGGGATCTTCCCAACCCAGGGATCAAAGCCGCATCTTCTACATCTCCTGCACTGAAAGGCAGGTTTGTTACCAATAAGGCCACCTGGGAAGCTCCTGAATCGTATTATATTATTTGTAGGTATTAGGGCAATTCTCCAGGATTTCTACAGGAGTGGCAACAGTTCAGAATATGTACAGGACTAGAGGCGGCTATCTGGTAGCAGGGGTCTAGCTGCTAGGAGTATCCCAAAGTTTTATTTGTATGGTAAGTATGATGTTTTTACTTAGTTACATTTTTATTTAGAGGAATGAGGTGAGAATTGATGGGGATTATTGGCAAAAGAGGTACCTCTACTGCCATGACATATGCCCCTACCCTAGTACTACAACTGAGCACCTTTAATTTATTTTAAATTTCTATAAAATAGAGTTAATGACTCTTACTTTACAGAGTGGTAATAAGGACTAAATGGGGTGATATGCAAAGTGTTTAACTGCTGCTGCTGCTGCTAATTCACTTCAGTCATGTCCGACTCTGTGCAACCCCATAGATGGCAGCCCACCAGGCTCCCCCATCCCTGGGATTCTCCAGGCAAGAACACTGGACTGGGTTGACATTTCCTTCTCCAATGAATGAAAGTGAAAGTGAAGTCGTTCAGTTGTGTCCGACTCTCAGCGACCCCATGGACTGCAGCCTACCAGGCTCCTCCGTCCATGGGATTTTCCAGGCAAGGGTACTGGAGTGGGGTGCCATTGCCTTCTCTGGTGTTTAACATCAGTCAGTTCAGTTCAGTTGCTCAGTTATGTCTGACTCTTTGCAACCCCATGAATTGCAGCACGCCAGGCCTCCCTGTCCATCACCAACTCCCAGAGTTCACTCGAACTCACGTCCATCGAGTCAGTGATGCCATCCAGCCATCTCATCCTCCGTTGTCCCCTTCTCCTCCTGCCCCCAATCCCTCCCAGCATCAGAGTCTTTTCCAATGAGTCAACTCTTCGCATGAGGTGGCCAAAGTACTGGAGTTTCAGCTTTAGCATCATTCCTTCCAAAGAAATCCCATCTATCTATGTTTAACACAGAACCTAATAAAAAAGTAAACACAAGCAGACATTTAAACTATTTGTATATATTTTCAGTAATAAATATAAATAATGTGATTCTTCTAGATCTTAGTATCCAGGATCTTATAGCTTCAAAATATTTCATGTTAAATGCCCTTATGTACATTTTATGCCATATGTAATATTCAAGATATAAAATTCAATACTTTAAACTGGATCCATAGCTCTTGTCATCAGAGTTACATCAGTTAGTAGGAAAAACAGTCACAATTGCAAAAGAAATTCATTGCATATGTTTTGATTTCATCATGGGTTTTATTAAATTAGATGTGAGGTAAAGATTGGAATTAGAATCTAGTGGAAATCAAATTTTGTCTGCTAAATAAGAGCTCAGTCTAGCTTTTGAAGTATTAAGATGCTATCTGAAGTCCTTTTATCATTCCATAATATTATGGTTATTTTTTCACTTCTATTAACTTAGAGAAACACTATACAATATTTAATTATGGAAGCCACCTCAAAATTATCACTCATGAGATTCATTCAAGATTTGAATGAGTTTGCTAATCTATATAAAGAGATGATTTCTTCTTATTGCTTATCTATAATGAGTTACAAATGTATATATATGTGCATAGATATATATCTGTGTAACTATCTGCAATCTGTATTATCTTCAATTTTAACAATTCCAGTTTAATTTGGAGAAATGATACTAATAAAATATCAAATTTAATTATAATTTCACTTATGAATAAAGCTTATCTTTTCTTTGGAAGAGCATGTAATTACTGAGTGACAATGCTAAAAACTTCCAGCTTTGGAGACACAGTCTTGGGCTCACATCTCAACCATGACACTAGCTTTGTCACTTCAGACAAGTCTAAGTACAATAAAGCCAGAATAACACTTACTAAATGAGAGAAAAATTCACCTTACCTAGTGCCATGCCGACAATTAAGGGCTCAATGATGATTAGTTATATCTTAGGACCAGTAATTGCCCTATTATACCATAGAAAAATTAAATTTATGCTGAACTTATAACATAAAAGGTTTATAAAACAAATTTTTTATGTTAAGATTGATATCTGCAATTATAAGAAGTATAGCTAACAAATATGGAATTTTAAATATCATCAATCTATCACCATCACAATTTAACATTATAGTCATACTTCCCCAAATGTGGTCAAAACATCTAGGACTCCTTTAAATTTTATCCCTCCTAGAGTTCTAGCCTCTTTTGGGAAAGAAAATCTGTATGTTTAACAAGCGCCTCTGGGACTCCAAGGGCTTCCCTGGTGGCTCAGAGGTTAAAAGGATCTGCCTGCAATGAGGGAGACCCAGGTTTGATCCCTGGGTCAGGAAGATCCCCTGGAGAAGGAAATGGCAACCCACTCCAATATTCTTGCCTGGAGAATCCCATGGGCAGAGGAGCCTGGTGGGCTACAGTCCATGGGGTTGTAAAGAGCGGGACATGACTGAGTGACTTCACTTTCACTTTCACTTTCTTTCAGGGACTCTATGGCAGACATTTTTCTGATACATCTGTGCATTTAACATCTGACTGCTACTAGATATTCTTATACTCTTTAACATCCTATATAATTGCTTTATAGTGTTCCTTGGTAAGAACGCTTAATACTCTGTTGTGAAACACAGGTATTTTTAAACTCACATATAGTAATTTAAATATAACAGCTAACAAGTACTTACACGCAGAAGGTTCTGCTGTAATTATCAGATAAGTTCTGAGAATTATCTGCATTCATTTACGTGCAAACAGTAAATGAGCTTAAGTTCTTAAAAGGGTTTGTTCTATTAAGTAAGTTAAGTGAATTCACTGAGCAATCCCATGTGTGCAGTTAATTTGCCAAAAAAAATATGGTATAATAAGTACTGAATAAGTGAAGTTGAGGTCAGTGAGAATTTATTGTTTAGTCTGGGAAAATAAATGGACATTAAGTCTTACACAATTTTATCCTGGACTTCAGTGAGGATCACCTTGTATTATCAATAAGAATGGGTGAGATACTGTCCAGGAATAAAAATGAATGGTCATTAGAAAGTGCTAATACATATTTAAATTTTTTTAAACTGTCTAAAACCTTTGTATCATATCTTTCTACTTAGACTGACAATTGATGCTGAGTGCCAGTTACAGTTGCACAATTTTCCAATGGATGAACATTCCTGCCCCCTGGAATTCTCCAGTTGTAAGTAATTACTCATTCTATATTCTGTATCCCCTCTCACCAGTAGTCTTTCTCACTGCGATACCAATTCATTGGGAAACTTACAGAGAATGCAAAATTGCATTATGCAGTGTTGTTGACTTTGAAGATTCTGATAATCCCTTTCATCATTAAAAAAGGGATCTATTTTATCAGAAATTACAAATAGACTTCATTGGGGCATAAACTTGGAATAAATTGGCAGTGGGTTCCTGAATGACTGTGTTGGGAAGGATTGTAAAGCCTGGCCTTGTGTCAATAGAAAGAGGTGCTGCAATTGATGGGGTTGCAAAGAGTTGGACATGACTGAGCGACTGAACTGAATATCACTCCCTCCATGGACCCAGAAAAGATTAGCAGGATATTTGTTAGTTGTTTTCTCCCTATGTTGGCTTCCCTGGTGGCTAAGATGGTAAAGAATCTGCCTTCAGTGCAGGAGACTTTGGTTTGATCCCTGGGTTGGGAAGATCCTCTGGAGAAGGGAATGGCTACCCACTCCAGTATTCTTGCCTGGAGAATTTCATGGACTAAGGAACCCAGAGGGCTACAGACCATGGAGTTGCAAAGAGTCGAACATGACTGAGCAAATGAACAAAAACAGCAAAATAACAAAATTGAAAATTACATCCTCCATCTGGAGTTCTAGTAATATCTAAAACTAGTTATCTGCCAGTGAGAAAAAGACTGATTTGGGAGTCATGTGAAATTGAAAGTTGCTCAGTCATGCCCGACTCTTTGTGACCCCATGGACTGTCCATGGAATTCTCTAGGCCAGAATACTGGAGTGGGTAGCCTATCCCTTCTCTAGGGGATCTTCCTGACCCAGGAATCGAACCAGGGTCTCCTGCATTGCAGGCAGATTCTTTACCAACTAAGCCATCAGGGAAGCCCTATTGGGTTCAGTTAAAATCCCAAACCCAACACTATAGATTTGAACAAATTACTAAATCTCTCAATGAGTCCACAACACAGGTGTCCACAGAGATTATAAGACCTGCCTCACCTCAATATTGTTTTGTTCATATAATATATGTAAAATGCCTATGCTACTTCACACATAATAAGATTCAATCAGTAGCTGATTGAATCTTATTATGTGTGAGGTAGCATTGATATTTGGCAAAACTAATACAATTATGTAAAGTTTAAAAATAAAATAAAATTAAAAAATCAGTAGCTGTATTATTTTATTATTATTATTATCATGAGATAATAGCCAATAGCAAGAAGATCCTTGATGATTCTAGAAGGAATTAAGCTTTAGTAACCTTCATAGGTATTTCCTGCCTAAATCAAAAACAAGCCTCATTTTTTCCCACATTTGCCTCACTATTTGTTCTGTATTCATGTTAGATTGCTTATCTCCTTCTTATTTCTGAACTGTCAATTGTGTATATTGTGTAGAATGAAAAAGTATGAATTTTAAAAATTTAATGTATGTATAATTTATCAGTCCGGGAGTAATGGAGATGCCTAAAAAAACACTGAATCATAATAACAATACTTTCAAAAAAAGATTAGAAAAGCAATCACCTGTTTTGACAAACATTTCCAGAGGGAAACAAAAAACAAAACAAAAAAAGCAAAACAAAGGTCACCAAAGAAAAAATTCATTGTATATTTTATATATATCAAGATAAGTTCTCATTATAAATCTTATTTCATATGTTTTACCTTGTCCAAGGATAGACTATTTTTAAGTGAAAACTCCCCTAAGGCTTAGGATATGGTATTTATTTTCTTTTAATTTTCCAACTGAGACTACTCCTCTCCTGAGTTAGATAAAACTTAAGAAACAGTGATTTCTATGCCATCAGGTTGCTGATTGACAATTGTCTTCTGAGCCCAAAATCAACTTAGTATTATTTATTGCTATCAAAACAATTCAATCACCAACATATTCTCCATAGGAAGTTCCTTAATATTATCATTCTTAAATTCTCAGTTTTCATCGCATCCTGCCCTACCACCCGCCACCGCCCTCTCAATAGCAACCTGCGGATCCTGCTTTCTTTCTTTCTTTTAAATTAATTAATATAGTGGACAAAAAGTTGGACCAAAACCAAAGAATAAAAGAGACAAGGGATTTTATTCCAAGGAGTCAATCACCTTCCATAACCAAAATTTACCTTTCCACAGAATTATTAGCAGACATACAGTGGAGAAGATTTCTAGTTTTATGGGCCATCTATTTTACTTGAGTTTACCCTACACACTTTACTTAATAGTAATGTTTATCCATTCAACAAATACATATTGAAAAGCAATTCCACAAAATAAGTACAATCACCCCCATGTAAGTACACCCATAGGTGAACAAATAACTTAGGAGAAAAATTAAGAAACTTGTCTAGGGTATTATGGAAAAGGTAAGCAAGGAAAAGGTACTATTGATCACTACATTATCCATGTAACATTTGTTTCATGATTGCTTTCTGTTGTTTTGGCTGAATATGACTGAACCCTAAAGAATCGACATAGTTCTCATAGGTATCTTCCCCTTGGCATTTCTACTTACTACTTTTAGTTATAGTTGTATATTAAAAAGAAGCCTCAACAAATTTAGTGTGAGAATAATATAAATAGTTGAGGTAATTTTTTCCTTCTACTCCAAGGACATGCCCTGGATAGGGATTTGAATCTGCTTTCCTTCCACCCAGGGACTGAACCTGTGGCTCCTGCCACATCTCATGCATAGCAAGCATATTCTTTACCAGACATCCTAGATACTTCTTCTTCCATTATTTTCTATTTCTACATGACTCAAAATCTCCGCCTTTTGAGTCCCTTTCACCATAAACATTATCCTGCATATGTAGTGAGAGGAGAGTGAAAAGGTGTCTTAAAGCTCAACACTCAGAAAACTAAGATCATGGCATCTGGTCCCATCACTTCATGGGAAATAGATGGGGAAACAGTGGAAACAGAAGCTGACTTTATTATTCTGGGCTCCAAAATCACTGCAGATGGTGATTGCAGCTATGAAATTAAAAGATGCTTACTCCTTGAAAGGAAAGTTATGACCAACCTAGACAGCATATTAAAAAGCAGAGACATTACTTTGTCAACAACGGACCATCTAGTCAAGGCTATGGTTTTTCCAGTGGTCATGTATGGATGTGAGAGTTGGACTATAAAGAAAGCTGAGTGCCGAAGAATTGATGCTTTTGAACCATGGTGTTGGAGAAGACTCTTGAGAGTCCCTTGGACTGCAAGGAGATCCAACCAGTCCATCCTAAAGGAGATCAGTCCTGGGTGTTCATTGGAAGGACTGATGTTGAAGCTGAAACTCCAATACTTTGGCCACCTGATGCGAAGCGCTGACTCATTTGAAAAGACCCTGATGCTGGGAAAGATTGAGGGCAGGAGGAGAAGGGGATGACAGAAGATGAGATGGTTGGATGACATCACTGACTCAATGGACATGGGTTTGGGTGAACTCCGGGAATGGATGATGAACAGGGAGGCCTGGCGTTCTGCAGTTCATGGGGTTGCAAAGAGTCAGGCATGATGAGCCACTGAACTGAACTGAACTGACAGTATATAGTATTTATTATATGCTATGTATATCTTACCCCAGACAATATGAAGTATTCATATAGTATATACAAACTCTGTTTAGTATACCTTATACTTTCACAGGTAATTTTGATCTCATGATTTTAAAATCTGATTTCCCTGTTAGGATATATATTTTCTCTCCTGTAATGTGGTGTTGGAGAAGACTCTTGAGAATCCCTTGGACTGCAAGGAGATCCAACCAGTCCATCCTAAAGGAAATCAGTCCTAAATATTCATGGAAGGACTGATGTTGAAGCTGAAATTCCAATACTTTGGCCACCTGATGCGAAGAGCTAACTCATTTGAAAAGACCCTGATGCTGGGAAAGATTGAAGGCAGGAGGAGAAAGGGATGACAGAGGATGAGATGGTTGGGTGGCATCACTGACTCAATGGACATGAGTTTGAGCTCTGGGTGTTGGTGGACAGGGAAGCCTGACAGGCTGCAGTCCATAGGGTCACAAAGAGTCAACACAACTGAGCGACTGAACTGAACTGAATGCTCTTTAATACAGGATCATCATCCAAGTCACAACTATTTCTTTGGTTATTTCCCTCAGTGTATTCATAGAAAGTGGTTGCTATTATATTCATTTTTAATAATTTTAAATATATTTCCTATCTCATGGCAGATGGCTATCCACGTGAAGAAATTGTCTATCAGTGGAAGCGTAGTTCTGTTGAAGTGGGTGACACAAGGTCTTGGAGACTTTATCAATTTTCATTTGTTGGACTGAGAAATACCACTGAAGTAGTGAAGACGACTTCTGGTGAGATGCTCTTGAAAATAATTTTAAATGACCTTTCCAGAGTTTAAGTTCTGGTATAAATGATTTAGAAGCTTTCAGTACTTGTCCAGAAATGATATTCAGCCAATTAAATCTCTTAATTTACTGGAGACAACTATAATTGGTATTCTAGCATGATACATAAACATAAATGGATTTTATAAATTTAAAGCAAGTTAGATTCAAATTGGATAAGTAAATCATTTGCTTAATTTCCTTTAGAAAAATCAATGTCTATTATTTAAAAAGAAGAAAATATTTATTAGGCATAGATATAATGTTTCTTTTAAGAAATATGTTTCATAATATATTGAAATAGCTGCATTTAAAATATCACATGGAAATGAAGCAACTGACAAAGAATTAGTCTCAAAAATATACAAGCAACTCTTGCAGCTCAATTCCAGAAAAATAAATGACCCAATCAAAAAATGGGCCAAAGAACTAAACATATTTTTCTCCAAAGAAGATATACGGATGGCTAACAAACACATGAAAAGATGCTCAACATCACTCATTATCAGAGAAATGCAAATCAAAACCACAATGAGGTACCATTTCACGCCAGTCAGAATGGCTGTGATCCAAAAGTCTACAAGCAATAAATGCTGGAGAGGGTGTAGAGAAAAGGGAACCCTCTTGCACTGTTGGTGGGAATGCAAACTAGTACAGCCACTATGGAGAACAGTGTGGAAACTGAACTGCCATACGACCCAGCAATCCCACTGCTGGGCATACACACTGAGGAAACTAGAATCAAAAGAGACACGTGTACCCCAATGTTCATCGCAGCACTGTTTATAATAGCCAGGACATGAAAGCAACCTAGATGTCCATCAGCAGACGAACGGATAAGAAAGCAGTGGTACATACACAAAATGGAACATTACTCAGCCATTAAAAAGGATACATTTGAATCAGTTCTAAGGAGGTAGATAAAACTGGAGCCTATTATACGAGTGAAGTAAGCCAGAAAGAAAAACACCAGTACAGTATACTAACACATATATATGGAATTTAGAAAGATGGTAACGATAACCCTGTATGCAAGACAGCAAAAGAGACACAGATGTATAGAACAGTCTTTTGGACCCTGTGGGAGAGGGTGAGGGTGGGATGATTTGGGAAAATGGTATTGAAACATGTATATTATCATATGTGAAATGAATCGCTAGTCCAGGTTCAATGAATGTTACAGGGTGCTTGGGGCTGGTGCACTGAGATGACCCAGAGGGATGGGATGGGGAGGGAGGTGGGAGGGGGGTTCAGGATGGGGAACACATGTACACCTGTGGAGGATTCATGTCAATGTATAGCAAAACCAATACAATATTGTAAAGTAATTAGCCTCCAAGTGAAATAAATAAATTTATATTAAAAAATATCGCATGAGGAAGATTAACTTTTCAAAAATGAAGAAAAGTGACCATAGTATATATGGACTAATTCCCTATTCAATAATGAAATGGTTTAAACTGGCTTATTGTGAATAAGGGACTGGGTTTTAGTGTCAGACAGGCCTGGGTTCAAATCTCAACTCCATCAGTTACCAGCTACAAATTTTAAGAAATTACTGAATTTCTCAGGAGACCAGCTATCTCAGAGAAATACTGTGCACAAAAAGATCTGCCTCATAGGCATATTGCATGTATGAAAATAAAAGATAAAATGCTTAGAATAAAACCTGACAGTGAACATTCAGTAAGTAGTAGTGCCTAATATTATTGATTAGAATTATCAAGTGTTTCTGGGGCCTAATGTGGTCAGGGCTTCAGTTTTTTCAAGAAAAACTAAAAATCTATAATCAACTATCATAATTTTAACAGTATAAAAACATGTGGGACAAATCAGACATATTTCTAGACCACATCTATCTCACGGGTGGGTATAGGTTCATACAAACCCTTTGCAATGCTGAGTACAAACTTCATAAAAATTACTCCAGCTACTCCTTTTTAAAGCTATGTGAATTTAAATATGCCCTAATTTCAAATATAAACATTGTGTTCACAACTTACCATCTATTAAGATATATCTTTTTATATTTGTTTCCTTGAGTTAAGTCGCTTTCTGATTATTTATTTACACATACTAATTTTTCTTCCCCTGAAATTCATAGGAGATAGTTTTGTGTTGACTAAAAAGCTTTGGTCTACAGTACAGAAAGAAACAAAAACCTAGACAAACATGGAAATTTAAGATTCTACCTTCATAAATACCATCCTTTAAATCAAAGCTATCTGGCCCTAATATTGTTTTTGGCATTTTCAGCTTTCTTTAAAAAAAAAAAAAAACTCAAGCAGCAAATAGAATCCGAAAGAAAATCAAGAACTGCTCTAGTCTATTTTTAAAAATGTGGCCTTATGTTCTCTTATTCACTGGAAATCCTGACCATCAAGTACTAGAACAGTCCTTATTTTTGTCCCCATTTACAGATTCAGGATTGTCTTAGAACAGGTCTTCCATCTGTGAAAGAACATATGTAAAAATATTCTCTAAGTCTGCATGCTTCCAGAACAAGAAAAAGGGTGTTAAATTCTGCTGTGTATTCATATCTCTATAGTTATCATAGCACCCTAAAACAGAACCCACAAACTTATGACTAGCAGATTTTTTGTTTAGTCATTTGAGCCCAGAATGGCCTTAAAACCAACTAATGGTCAGGGAAGTATTGATTTGATATCATAGGGTTTAATATCATCCCCTCCCCAAAGTCTCAAACTGAGAATAATGAGTATTTACTGTCTAATAAGAAATACTTCCAAAAGAAAATAATCTGTTTACTTAAAGCATGACGATACTGGATGCTTGGGGCTAGTGCACTGGGACGACCCAGAGGGATGGAATGGGGAGGGAGGAGGGAGGAGGGTTCAGGATGGGGAACACATGTATACCTGTGGCGGATTCATTTTGATATTTGGCAAAACTAATACAATTATGTAAAGTTTAGAAATAAAATAAAATTAAAAAAATAAAAATAAAAAAAATAAAATCCTATCGGTTCCTCAAGGGCCTGAAAAAAAAAAAAAAAGATAAAATTTTAAAAAGAAAAAAGGGCCCATTTTTTTAAGAAACTTACCTAAACTCTTGAAACTATTCACTTAAAATGTTTGCATTTGTTGTATGCAAATTAAACCCCAATAAAGTTGATGTGTTTTAAAAAGGAAAAAAAAAAAATTTATCAAGGCATCACTGAACTATTTTTCTTTTATTTTTATTTTAGTTTCTTTTGGAGCAGACTGATTTCTTTTTCTTTTGTTTTTATTTATTGATTTTTATTTTATTTTTAAACTTTACAAAATTGTATTAGTTTTGCTAAATATCAAAATGAATGAACTATTTTTCTTCCTAGAAAAATCAAAGCAAACCTGTATTGATATCAGAGTTGATATTGAATAGCACCATTTAATTGATTGCATTGATTCCTTATGAAATTTAATATTGGAGTTAGCCTCCATCTTGGTCTTTTTGTCCACTCCCAGCTCTTGCTGGTTTGTTTTTTTGTGTGCAGTACCATTTCAATTGCCTCTGTGAAGAAAAAGGAAACACTAATGCTGAGGAGCATCTTGATTCTTGTAATAGTTGACTGTGTAATGATCAAAAGTTTCTGTGTGTTACTTTGTTTTATTTCTGATGCCATTCTTATCCTCAAAGCATTGCTCCATAACTAGTTGATACCTACAAAGAAGTTATATTAACAACTTTCTTGGGAAGTTATCAGAAGATCACAATTATAGATTTTTTTGAATGCTGGTCATTACAAACAAAGTAGTTTTCTCTTAGATTTACAGCAAATGTGTCTTATTTTGAGAAAACTGTCAAAACTAGGCAAGAATATTACCTAAAATTTGGTCTAGTTTACTGTATGGATTTCTAACCTTCTCTCATTCAAGTTCACCTTTCATGATTTTGTTATATCAAAGTAATGATTATTCTGTGGGTTCCTTAGTATTTTTTTCTTTAAATTGATTCCTTGTTATTAATAAAATGAATTTTTAAAAGGGAAGTTCATATTAGGACCATAATTGGAAAACCAGAAACATTTGACATGAATAGAAATTGATTAATATAATGAAAAATAAAGAAATGCGCTTAAATTTTAAGTGCACATATTTGTGTTTCCCAGACTCTGAATATGTTAGAAAAGAAAGATAGAGAAAAGGGAAAAGATAAATAGCATCAAAGTAAAACACTTCTTTGATTTAAACTGAAGAATAGAAGAAGCAGGAAGGGATTTTCTTACATATAATTCAATGCTGTGTGATAATTCTGTATACACCACCTGAATCATCTTTATCACTTATCTGCATTACTCTTGAGAAAAATATTGCCTTGGTGGTGGATTGATAAGGCTTGAAGAATACCTACAATCCATAATCAATACATCAAAATAGATTCTGGATCCACAGTTTCTCTGCAAACCATCTCTTCCTGATTGTTCTATATCTGGTAACAGCACCATCATTGTCCCAGTGAGCCAGGCGTGAACACTCAGAGTCCCATGTCTGCCTCCCACATCTAATGAATCACGAAGGCACTTAGCCCTCTGAAATATCTTGTGTAACTGTCCTCTTTTCCATTGCCACTGCCACTGTCCTAGTTCACGATTTTATCTTTTCTCATCTGGACTGTGTTGGGAGCCTATTAAACTACGTTCCTGCTGTCAGTCTCTTTCCTACAGCCTATCCTTTATACATTAATCATAAAAGCTAGCACTTACTGAGTACTAACTACATGTACCATAGCAAACATTTTATATAAATGACCTACTTTAATTCTTATAACTACAGTCATATTTAGTGTCATTAACACTGAGGGCACCACTGTGGATAAGGAAATAGAATTCTAGGGGTTCGTTTATTACAGGGATCAGATATGGCAGCTGGGACATGAATTCAGGTGGTTTGCTTTCAGACTCACCCTCTTAGTCACTGCACTATTTTTATTTGCACTGTGGCCCAGTGAGTCTTTCTGAACCACAACTTTCCTCATATCCCAAGAATTCAGGAGATTCAATTAAGCACAAGCTATAATGGGCTTCCCTGGTGGCTCAGTAGTAAAAAAAAAAATCCTCCTGCCAAGGCAGGAGATGCAGGTTCAATCATTGGATTGGGAAGATCCCTTGGAGAAGGAAATAGCAACCCACATTCGTATTCTTGCTGGGAAAAGGCCATGGACAGAGGAGCCGTCGGGTTATAGTCCATGGGGTAGCAAAAGAGTCAGACATGACTTAGTGACTAAATGACAACAACAATAAACTTTGTTCCTGATATATAAGCCCCTGAGATCTTGGGAACTTTCCAGCTTGGTTTTCTATAATTTCTCGGCTGGTAACAGAACTACTCTGTCCATGTTTTCCTGAATATAAATAGCCAATCCTATATACACATTGAATTTTAATCTTTTCTCTTTTGAATGGCTTGTCAGCTCATCCATACTTTCTTTATGAATTTAAAACATAAATAAATGGTTTCTCTTTGATGAGGCCTTTACAGATGGTAATGCCCAAACAACCTGGAGCAATTTTTAAGAATGTGCACTCTTAGAGCCGGCAGCTCAGGTTTCAACATTGATTTGTATACATTATAGAATATATCAAAGTTTAATATCATCAATGTTACAGGGTTACTCTCAGGAATAAGTAAAATAATCCATTATAAATACTTAAAACTGTGCCTAACACATAGAAAGGACTCATTAAATAGAGGGCACCATCATTATCAAATTCAGAGCATTTTCACCCACCTTACTACTGCTGCTGCTAAGTCGCTTCAGTCGTGTTCAACTCTGTGCGACCCCATAGACGGCAGCCAATCAGGCTCCCCCGTCCCTGGGATTCTCCAGGCAAGAACACTGGAGTGGGTTGCCACCTCTCCTTCACCCACCTTATAAAAACATAATTTCTGCCTTTTTTTTTTTGGACGGTTGTTCCCTCTTTTCTGCCCTCTCACTCTAATTAGTCTTCCCAGTGGAAGCCTTCTTATAATCATCTTTGTATCCATGATGCTATTAGCCTGGTGGTTTGCTTAGAATTGTTGATTTGTAGGTAATTATAAAATGGATTGCTTGTGACAATTATATTGATAAAGCCATAAAATTTATCTCAAATAAGCAATTCAAAACTCTCATTTATTTTTTCCATTACTCATTGTTTACTTTGAAGTTGGAGATCTTGTTTTTTCTAGTCACATTGCCATGGCCAGTTCACCAAATTATCTATGAGATATTATCTATGTGATATCTGTGTGATATCTATGTGGTATCAAGCAGGGCTTTATTCCTGATGTTAGTATTTTGAAATGTGGGCTAGAAAAATAGGCAAATGAGTTTCTTAGGGGAACCTACATTCTTGGGATTCCATTGCCATTATTATGAATCAAAAAGAAATATATCATGTTGTTCCTACATTAGAAAAATGTTGAATCTTCTTTCTTCTAGTTTTACTGAGATAAAATTGACATACAGAACTGTATAAGTTTAGGGCTTCCCAATGGTAAAGAAACTGCCTTTCAATGCAGGAGATGCCAGAGGCACAGGTTCTATCCCTGGGTTGGGAAGATCCTCTGGAGAGGGAAATGGCAACCCACTCCAGTATTCTTGCCTGGAAAATTCCATTAGGGAAGCCTGGGGAGCTATAGTGCATGGAGTCACAAAGAGGGGATATGACTGAGTGACTGAGTATACACTGTATAAGTTTAAGGTATACAGCACAATGATTTACTGTAAATAGATTATGAAATGAAATGATTATCCTAATGACTTTAGTGAACATCACTCATTTCATATAGATAATAAATAAACAGAAAACAAAAATTTTTCCTTGTGATGAGAACTCAAAGGATTTACTCTCCTGTAAATATAACTTGTTTTTGTGTGCTATAATTAACATATAAATGGCAACCCACTCCAGTATCTTTGCCTGGAAAATCTCACGGACAGAGGAGCCTGGTGGGCTGCAGTCCATGGGGTTGCAAAGAGTCGGGCATGACTGAGTGACTAACACTTACTTACGTAGTGTTAATTATATTTGTCATGTTGTACATTAAATGTCTAGTACTTACTTATCTTATGGCTGAAAGTTTGTACCTTTTGGCTACATTCATCCAATTCTTCCTCCTCCCACTTCTAGTAACCACAAATATCTCTTTTTTTTGAGCTGTTTGTTTTTAAAGTATAATTGCCCTACAACACTATGTTAGTTCCTTGTACACAATACAGTGATTTGATATTTCTACATATTTCAAAATGATCACCATGTTAAGTCTGCTGCTGCTGCTAAGTCGCTTCAGTCGTGTCCGACTCTGTGTGACCCCATAGACAGCAGCCCACCAGGCTCCCCCGTCCCTGGGATTCTCTAGGCAAGAATACTGGAGTGGGTTGCCATTTCCTTCTCCAATGCATGAAAGTGAAAAGTGAAAGTGAAGTTGCTCAGTCGTGTCCGACTCTTAGCGACCCCATGGACTGCAGCCCATCAGGCTCCTCCATCCATGGGACTTTCCAGGCAAGAGTACTGGAGTGGGTTGCCACTGTTAAGTCTAGAAAACCATTAAATCTTCTGTATCATCTTTAGGAATGTAAACATCATTGTTTCATAATTTTTTGGTGTCCCATTACATTAAATATTACCTACCTCATTTTTGTCTTTAATCCACCTTTCCTGGCTTTGATTTCATGTGCAAGTTATGTTTTCTTGATTCCTATTAGAAGAAAGGCATAAATGCTAAAATTAAAAAAACTGAACTGCTAAGAGATGAACTGCTAAATTCACCTTACTTTTCTTTTTTTTTTTTCTGCTTTTTATTTATTTACTTTTTTTAATTTAATTTTATTTTTAAATTTTACATAATTGTATTAGTTTTGCCAAATATCTAAATGAATCCACCACAGGTATATATGTGTACCCCATCCTGAACCCTCCTCCCTCCTCCCTCCCCATTCCATCCCTCTGGGTCGTCCCAGTGCACCAGCCCCAAGCATCCAGTATCGTGCATCGAACCTGTACTGGCAACTCGTTTCATGCATGATATTTTACATGTTTCAATGCCATTCTCCCAAATCTTCCCACCCTCTCCCTCTCTCACAGAGTCCATAAGACTGTTCTATACATCAGTGTCTCTTTTGCTGTCTCGTACACAGGGTTATTGTTACCATCTTTCTAAATTCCATATATATGCGTTAGTATACTGTATTGGTGTTTTTCTCTCTGGCTTACTTCACTCTGTATAATAGGCTCCAGTTTCATCCACCTCATTAGAACTGATTCAAATGTATTCTTTTTAATGGCTGAGTAATACTCCATTGTGTATATGTACCACTGCTTTCTTATCCATTCATCTGCTGATGGACATCTAGGTTGCTTCCATGTCCTGGCTATTATAAACAGTGCTGCGATGAACATTGGGGTACACGTGTCTCTTTCCCTTCTGGTTTCCTCAGTGTGTATGCCCAGCAGTGGGATTGCTGGATCATAAGGCAGTTCTATTTCCAGTTTTTTAAGGAATCTCCACACTGTTCTCCATAGTGGCTGTACTAGTTTGCATTCCCACCAACAGTGTAAGAGGGTTCCCTTTTCTCCACACCCTCTCCCGCATTTATTACTTGTAGACTTTTGGATCGCAGCCATTCTGACTGGTGTGACATGGTACCTCATAGTGGTTTTGATTTGCATTTCTCTGATAATGAGTGATGTTGAGCATCTTTTCATGTGTTTGTTAGCCATCTGTATGTCTTCTTTGGAGAAATGTCTATTTAGTTCTTTGGCCCATTTTTTGATTGGGTCATTTATTTTTCTGGAGTTGAGCTGTAGGAGTTGCTTGTATATTCTCGAGATTAGTTGTTTGTCAGTTGCTTCATTTGCTATTATCTTCTCCCATTCTGAAGGCTGTCTTTTCACCTTGCTAATAGTTTCCTTTGATGTGCAGAAGCTTTTAAGGTTAATTAGGTCCCATTTGTTTATTTTTGCTTTTATTTCCAATATTCTGGGAGGTGGGTCATAGAGGATCCTGCTGTGATGTATGTCAGAGAGTGTTTTGCCTATGTTCTCCTCTAGGAGTTTTATAGTTTCTGGTCTTACTTTTAGATCTTTAATCCATTTTGAGTTTATTTTTGTGTATGGTGTTAGAAAGTGTTCTAGTTTCATTCTTTTACAAGTGGTTGACCAGATTTCCCAGCACCACTTGTTAAAGAGATTGTCTTTAATCCATTGTAAATTCTTGCCTCCTTTGTCAAAGATAAGGTGTCCATATGTGTGTGGATTTATCTCTGGGCTTTCTATTTTGTTCCATTGATATATATTTCTGTCTTTGTGCCAGTACCATACTCTCTTGATAACTGTGGCTTTGTAGTAGAGCCTGAAGTCAGGTAGGTTGATTCCTCCAGTTCCATTCTTCTTTCTCAAGATCGCTTTGGCTATTCGAGGTTTTTTGTATTTCCATACAAATTGTGAAATTATTTGTTCTAGCTCTGTGAAGAATGCTGTTGGTAGCTTGATAGGGATTGCATTGAATCTATAGATTGCTTTGGGTAGTATACTCATTTTCACTATATTGATTCTTCCAATCCATGAACATGGTATATTTCTCCATCTATTAGTGTCCTCTTTGATTTCTTTCACCAGTGTTTTATAGTTTTCTATATATAGGTCTTTAGTTTCTTTAGGTAGATATATTCCTAAGTATTTTATTCTTTCCGTTGCAATGGTGAATGGAACTGTTTCCTTAATTTCTCTTTCTGTTTTCTCATTATTAGTGTATAGGAATGCAAGGGATTTCTGTGTGTTGATTTTATATCCTGCAACTTTACTATAGTCATTGATTAGTTCTAGTAATTTTCTGGTGGAGTCTTTAGGGTTTTCTATGTAGAGGATCATGTCATCTGCAAACAGTGAGAGCTTTACTTCTTCTTTTCCAATTTGGATTCCTTTTATTTCTTTTTCTGCTCTGATTGCTGTGGCCAAAACTTCCAAAACTATGTTGAATAGTAATGGTGAAAGTGGGCACCCTTGTCTTGTTCCTGACTTTAGAGGAAATGCTTTCAATTTTTCACCATTGAGGATAATGTTTCCTGTGGGTTTGTCATATATAGCTTTTAATATGTTGAGGTATGTTCCTTCTATTCCTGCTTTCTGGAGAGTTTTGATCATAAATGGATGTTGAATTTTGTCAAAGGCTTTCTCTGCATCTATTTAGATAATCATATGGTTTTTATTTTTCAATTTGTTAATGTGGTGTATTACATTGATTGATTTGTGGATATTGAAGAATCCTTGCATCCCTGGGATAAAGCCCACTTGGTCATGGTGTATGATCTTTTTAATGTGTTGTTGGATTCTGATTGCTAGAATTTTGTTAAGGATTTTTGCATCTATGTTCATCAGTGATATTGGCCTGTAGTTTTCTTTTTTTGTGGGATCTTTGTCAGGTTTTGGTATTAGGGTGATGGTGGCCTCATAGAATGAGTTTGGAAGTTTACCATCCTCTGCAATTTTCTGGAAGAGTTTGAGGAGGATAGGTGTTAGCTCTTCTCTAAATTTTTGGCAGAATTCAGCTGTGAAGCCGTCTGGACCTGGGCTTTTGTTTGCTGGAAGATTTTTTATTACAGTTTCAATTTCCGTGCTTGTGATGGGTCTGTTAAGATCTTCTATTTCTTCCTGGTCAAGTTTTGGAAAGTTGTACTTTTCTAAGAATTTGTCCATTTCTTCCACGTTGTCCATTTTATTGGCATATAATTGTTGATAGTACTCTTATGATCTTTTGTATTTCTGTGTTGTCTGTTGTGATCTCTCCATTTTCATTTCTAATTTTATTGATTTGATTTTTCTCCCTTTGTTTCTTGATGAGTCTGGCTAATGGTTTGTCAATTTTATTTATCCTTTCAAAAAACCAGCTTTTGGTTTTGTTGATTTTTGCTATGATCTCTTTTGTTTCTTTTGCATTTATTTCTGCTCTAAGTTTTAAGATTTCTTTCCTTCTACTAACCCTGGGGTTCTTCATTTCTTCCTTTTCTAGTTGCTTTAGGTGTAGAGTTAGGTTATTTATTTGACTTTTTTCTTGTTTCTTGAGGTGTGCCTGTATTGCTATGAACTTTCCCCTTAGGACTGCTTTTACCGTGTCCCACAGGTTTTGGGTTGTTGTGTTTTCATTTTCATTCATTTCTATGCAAATTTTGATTTCTTTTTTAATTTCTTCTGTGATTTGTTGGTTATTCAGCAGCGTGTTGTTCAGCCTCCATATGTTGGAGTTTTTAATAGTTTTTCTCTTGTAATTGAGATCTAATCTTACTGCATTGTGGTCAGAAAAGATGCTTGGAATGATTTCTATTTTTTTGAATTTACCAAGACTAGCTTTATGGCCCAGGATGTGATCTATCCTGGAGAAGGTTCCATGTGCGCTTGAGAAAAAGGTGAAATTCCTTGTTTTGGGATGAAATGTCCTATAGATATCAATTAGGTCTAACTGGTCTATTGTATCGTTTAAAGTTTGTGTTTCCTTGTTAATTTTCTGTTTAGTTGATCTATCCATAGGTGTGAGTGGGGTATTAAAGTCTCCCACTATTATTGTGTTGTTGTTAATTTCTCCTTTCATACTTGTTAGCATTTGTCTTACATACTGTGGTGCTCCCATGTTGGGTGCATATATATTTATAATTGTTATATCTTCTTCTTGGATTGATCCTTTGATCATTATGTAGTGACCTTCTTTGTCTCTTTTCACAGTCTTTGTTTTAAAGTCTATTTTATCTGATATGAGTATTGCTATTCCTGCTTTCTTTTGGTCCCTATTTGCATGGAAAATCTTTTTCCAGCCCTTCACTTTCAGTCTGTATGTGTTCCCTGTTTTGAGGTGGGTCTCAACATATGTAGACAACATATGTAAGGGTCTTGTTTTTGTATCCATTCAGCCAGTCTTTGTCTTTTGGTTGGGGCATTCAACCCATTTACATTTAAGGTAATTACTGATAAGTATGATCCCGTTGCCATTTACTTTATTGTTTTGGGTTCGAATTTATACACCATTTTTGTGTTTCCTGTCTAGAGAATATCCTTTAGTATTTGTTGGAGAGCTGGTTTGGTGGTGCAGAATTCTCTCAGCTTTTGCTTGTCTGAAAAGCTTTTGATTTCTCCTTCATACTTGAATGAGATCCTTGCTGGGTACAATAATCTGGGCTGTAGGTTATTTTCTTTCATCATTTTAAGTATGTCTTGCCATTCCCTCCTGGCTTGAAGAGTTTCTATTGAAAGATCAGCTGTTATCCTTATGGGTATTCCCTTGTGTGTTATTTGCTGTTTTTCCCTTGCTGCTTTTAATATTTGTTCTTTGTGTTTGATCTTTGTTAATTTGATTAATATGTGTCTTGGGGTGTTTCGCCTTGGGTTTATCCTGTTTGGGACTCTCTGGGTTTCTTGGACTTGGGTGATTATTTCCTTCCCCATTTTAGGGAAGTTTTCAACTATTATCTCCTCAAGTATTTTCTCATGGTCTTTCTTTTCATCTTCTTCTTCTGGGACCCCTATGATTCGAATTTTGTAGCGTTTAATATTGTCCTGGAGGTCTCTGAGATTGTCCTCATTTCTTTTAATTCGTTTTTCTTTTATCCTCTCTGATTCATTTATTTCTACAATTCTATCTTCTAATTCACTAATCCTATCTTCTGCCTCTGTTATTCTACTATTTGTTGCCTCCAGAGTGTTTTTAATTTCACTTATTGCATTATTCATTATATATTGACTCTTTTTAATTTCTTCTAAGTCCTTGTTAAACCTTTCTTGCATCTTCTCAATCCTTTCCTCCAGGCTATTTATCTGTGATTCCATTTTAATTTCAAGATTTTGGATCAATTTCACTATCATTATTCGGAATTCTTTATCAGGTAGATTCCCTATCTCTTCCTCTTTGGTTTGGTTTGGTGGGCATTTATCCTGTTCCTTTATCTGCTGGCTATTCCTCTGTCTCTTCATCTTGTTTAAATTGCTGAATTTGGGGTGTCCTTTCTGTATTCTGGCAGTTTGTGGAGTTCTCTTTTATTGTGGCATTTCCTCACTGTGTGTGGGTTTGTACAGGTGGTTTGTCAAGGTTTCCTGGTTAGGGAAGCTTGTGTCGATGTTCTGGTGGATGGAGCTGTATTTCTTCTCTCTGGAGTGTAATGAAATGTCCAGTAATGAGTTATGAGATGCCTTTGGTTTTGGGGTGACTTTGGGCAGCCTGTATCTTGAAGCTCAGGGCTGTGTTCCTTTGTTGCTGGAGAATTTGCTTGGTATGTCTTGCCCTGGAACTTGTTGGCCCTTGTGTGGTGCTTGGTTTCAGTGTCGGTATGGAGGCGTTTGATGAGCTCCTGTCAATTAATGTTCCTTGGAGTCAGGAGTTGCCTGGAGTCAGGGTTTGGACTTAAGCCTCCTACTTCCAGTTATCGGTCTTATTTTTACAGTAGTTTCAAAACTTCTCCTTCTATACAACACCATTGATAAAACATCTACGTTAAAGATGAAAAGTTTCTCTACTGTGAGGGTCACTCAGAGAGGTTCACAGCGTTACATGGAGAAGAGAAGTGGGAGGAGGGAGATAGAGGTGACCCAAATGAGATGAGGTGGAATCAATAGTGGAGAGAGTGGGCTAGCCAGTAGTCACTTCCTTATGTGCACTCCACAACTGGACTGCTCAGAGATGTTCATGGAGTTATACAGAGAAGAGAAGAAGGAAGCAGGAGACAGAGGTGGCCAGAAGGATAAAAGGGGGAAAGGAAAAGGAGGGAGACAGATCCAGCCAGTAATCAGTTCCCTAAGTGTTCTCCACCGTCTGGAACACACAGAAATTCACAGAGTTGTGTAGAGTAGAGAGGGGTTAGGGAGGAGATACAGGCAACCTGGTGGAGAAAATGGAGAGTCCAAAGGGAGAGAGAGCAGTCAAGCCAGTAATCTCGTTCCCTAGTGAAAAATGGGTCCTGAAGATTGGGTTCTTAAAGGTACAAAATTGGTAACAAATACATAAAAGCAAAAATTAGAAATCTAGAGTAGAGTTTGGGATTTCAAAAATGCGATGTTAATGCAAAGAAGAAGGAAAAGAAAGAGAGAAAAAATGAACAAAGAAAAACAAACAAGGTCGCGAATATTATAAAGAAACTACAGGTACAAAATTGATAACTAATACCAAAAAGCAAAAGTTAAAAATCTAGAGTAGAGTTTGGAATTTCACAAATACAATGTTAAAAAAAAGAAGAAGAAAAATAAAGAGAGAAAACAAACAAACCAACAAAAACAATGTCGCAAAAATTATAAAGAAAATACAGGTACAAAATTGATATCAAATACCAAAAAGCATAAATTAAAAATCTTGAGTAGAGTTTGAAATTGCAGATATACAGTGTTATACAAAAGAAGAAGAGAAAGAAACAGAGGAAAAAAAAAGTCACAGAAATTATGAAAAAAACTATAGGTACAAAATTGATAACATATACCAAAAGCCTAAAATTAAAAATCTAGAGTAGAGTTTGGAATTTCAAAAATACAATGTTAAAGAAAAGAAGAAAAAGGAAAAAAAAACACAAAACAAAACATGGTCAAAAAATTATAAAATATATATATGAAGTTTGCTGAAGAAGAAAAAAAAAATAGGGTCTTTTTTTTTTTTTGCAAAGTAATAGTTATAAAAGTGAAAATTAAAGGACAATAGAGGACTTAAAATTTTTTTTTAATTAAAAAAAAAGAAAAAAAAAGAAAGAAAGTTTGATCGTAAAAATAGTAAAAATATATCTAGGTCTTTCTCTGGTTTTGTTGTGAGTATTGTGGGTTCAGTTCATTTTTGGCTAGTTCCTTGGTCTGACTTATATTTCTCAAGATCTATAGGCCCCTTCCTATGTAGTCCGTAGTAACCACAGCGTTTTAATCTATGGCCTGTAGCTTCCAAGGCGTTTCCCTCTGTTATAGCTTCTTCTGTTTGCTGGTCTCTTCAGTGTCTGGTTCCCGCCCTGACACAAAGGGGACGGTGGAGGACACTATTTTTTTTAATTTTATTTAGGCTCACTTGTTCAGCCGCGCTGTGGGGAGGGAGGGAGGGATGCTGCAAACAGATAACACTGGCATGCGCTCCCAGTGCCTCAGCCAGACTGGGTCTGCCCCCGCTCATGGCGTGTGTAGCCTCCCTGCCCACACTGCTCGGGCTCTAGGTTGTTCCACCGGGAACAATCAGAGGCAGGCCCTGGGCTGAGCTCCCAGGTCCAAGCCGCTCAGGTTTAGGCACTCGGGTAGTCCTCAGAGGCGCAGATTCGGTTGGGCCTGCGTTTTGTGCTCTTCCCAGATCCCAGCAGCTCAGGTGATGTGTTTGGCGGGCGCCAATGCTGCGACTTATCGCCTCCCCGCCACTCAGTTATCTGGGTGTAAAACCAGCGCACCTTCTCAGGCAGATGTTGACCGTCCAGACCCCCAAGAAGTTTTAGTTAGCAAAGAAGCCTGCTTACAGTTTTATAGATAGTGTCTCTCTGGGGCTGCGATTGCCCCCTTCCGGCTCTGGCTGCCTCTCACTGGAGGGGGAAGGTCTGCAGCCGGCTATCTCTGTTCAGTCCTTTGTTCTGTGCGCGGGCCTGGCGGTGTCTTAGGTTAGGGCTGGCTTTTCGCGTGGTAGATATCCCACAGTCTGGTTTGCTAGCCCAAATTATTTCGCTCAGATAGCGCTCAGGACATTTGGGCCCGATTCTTACTCTAAGGGACACAGCCCGCGCCGCGCTTCCCTGCCCAGCCCCCGCTTGCTAATGCCGTGTGCAGGCCTCTGCGCTGCTTCTCCGCTGGGGGAGTTACCTTAGGGCTCACAATCTGCGATTTTTAATTGTTTATTTATTCTTTTTTCTCCCTTTTATGTTGCCCTCTGTGCTTCCAAAGCTCGGCACAGATTCGGCAGTGAGGAGGTTTCCTGGTGTTTGGAAACTTCTCTCTTTTTAAGACTCCCTTCCCTGGACGGAACTCCGTCCCTCCCTCTTTTGTCTCTTTTTTTGTCTTTTATATTTTTTCCTACCTCCTTTCGAAGAGTTGGGTTGCTTTTCTGGGTGCCTGATGTCCTCTGCCGGCATTCAGAAGTTGTTTTGTGGAATTTACTCGACGTTTAGATGCTCTTTTGATGAATTTGTGGGGGAGAAAGTGTTCTCCCCATCCTACTCCTCCACCATCTTGGCTCCTCCCCCTAAATTCACCTTACTTTTCAAGAGTGGTATGCTGACCACAATTTTATAAAACCAGCTCTGTGGATGAAGTTCATGTTAATTGCTCGGTTTCTAAAGTGTATGTAATCCACCCTATATCTTCAAACCTTGCCCATTATTCTCCCACCATTCCCTTGTTTGTCCTGAGGTTTTTTGGAGGGGCTATACCTACTTCAGATCTCAATGCTCTATTTTTTCTTCATACTAAGCTCAAGTTTAAACTTCTCTGCTTATATTAGTATATACCTACTGGCCAGATAATTCTCCAAATAGGAAGAAAGAAAAATAGCTCCCACTTTCTAGGCTGTATTTTAATCTATATGTCTTTGGCAAACCAAGGAGACACATGTAAAGCTACTCATCACTGAAGTAAACTATTTTGGGAGAAATAAAAAGGGAAATCAAAACATAAAAAGTTAATGGTAATTTTTCCATTAAGAAGGTTGGAATGAACAAAACAATAAATCTAAATGATAGAAGAGAAATAAGCAACTTCAGCACCAGTCCGACAGTCTTCAGTTTTTGAGTCATAGTAAGTTGTGAGCCCATTTTTTTAGTCAATAATAAGCTTTTCAAACTACTAATGTATCAAATTAAATCAGTATGAAAGACTGCAAAGTAAAAGATTTTTATTTTTAGCCTTCAATTTAGAAAATTAGTTTTGGTTTCAGGAGAGGAAAATGAATGCATTGTGTAGAGAGAGCTGGGCCAGGAATGGCCAAGGAGAAGTCATTTGTCCTTTCTGGGATGCAAATTCCTTATTTATAAAGATAATGTATTTGACTAGATGTTTCTTTAAAGTCCTTAGACTAATTTATACTCTTTGATATAACCAAGGTTACACTATAGATGTCTCAGGGTGGGAGCAACTTTCTTTATAGTTGATGTTTTCCTAGAATGTTTCGCTTCATCAAGTTTTCAACATTTACAAAGTGAGTCAAATGCAAAATTATACTCCTTTAGACTTTTAACTTAAAAAGGATGACATTCCTACTCCATTTAAAAACCTGTTATTAATGATATGACATTGTATTTATACTGAATATTAATATACTGAAGCTGAAACTCCAATACTTTGGCCACCCGATGTGAAGAACTGACTCATTGGAAAAGACCCTGATACTGGGAAAGATTGAAGGCAGGAGGAAAAGAGGATGAGATGGTTGGATGGCATCACCGACCCGATGGACATGAGTTTGAGCAAGCTCTGGGAGTTGGTGATGGGCAGGGAAGCCTGGTGTGCTACAGTCCACGGGGTTGCGAAGTCCAACATGACCGAGCAACTGAACTGAACTAATTAATATACTACATTTAAAAATCCCACTTTAGAATGCAAATTGGTGTAATTATCATGGAAAACAGTATGAAGGTTCTTAACAGCATGAAGGTTCCTTAAGAAACTAAAATTAGAGTTACCATATGATCCAGCAGCCCCACTTTTGGGTATATCTGGAGAAAACTCTAATGTGAAAATCTCCATGCACCCCAGAGTTCACTGCAGCACTGTTTATGATCGCCAAAACATGGAGGCAAACTGAATGTCCATCAACAGATGAATGGAAAAAAAGATGAGGTACATAGATACAATGGAGTGTTACTCAGCCATAAAATAGAATGAAATCATGCATTTTGCAGCAACATGGATGGACCTAAAGATGATCATGCTAAGTTAGATAAGTTAAAATAGAAAGACATATGCCATATGATATCACTTATATGAGGAACCTAAAATATGATAAAAATTAACTTATTTACAAAACAGAAACACTCACAGACATGGAAAACAAACTTTTGGCTGTCAAAGTTAAAATGTGGAGGAGGAATTAATTAGTAGTTTCAGATTAGCAGATACAAACTACCATATATAAAATAAACAACAAGGTCCTACTGTATAGCATGGGGAACTATATTCAATGTCATGTAATCTATAATGGGAAAGAATATGGAAAAGAATCTATATTAATATATATATATAATGATATATTAATATATATATATATATATATGTATATAGAGAAGGAAATGGCAACCCACTCCAGTATTCTTGCCTAGAGAATCCCAGGGATGGAGGAGCCTGGTGGGCTGCCGTCTATGGAGTCACACAGTCAGACGACTGAAGCAACTTAGCAGCAGCAGCAGCATGTATGCATATATATAACAAAATCACTGTACATGAGAAGCTAGCATAATATTGTAAATCAACTATACGTGTGTGCTAAGTCACTTCAGTTGTGTCCAACTCTGTGAGACCCTATGGACTGCAGCTTGCCTGGCTCCTCTATCCATGGGATTCTCCAGGCAAAAATACTGGAGTGGGTTGCTGTGCCCTCCTCCAGCTGATCTTTCCAACCCAGGAATCAAATCTGCATCTTTGAAGTCTAACCTGCATTAGCAGGTGGGTTCTTTACCACTAGTGCCACCTGGGAAGCACCTACCTCAATTTATAAGCAATTTAGCTATTTAAAAAAAATCCCACGTTGGAATTTTAAATTCTAAGGTTGCTTTGACAGTCCCTAGTGAGGATATAGCATTTTAGAAGTGGAGGGGGCTGCATAGAGAAGGCATAAGAAATTGAAGAAAATCTAAGAAAAACTGTTTGGTTCCAGGGTGACACACTTCATTTCTTCTTATATTCCATTGGCAAGAACCAGCTGTATGTTAATATGGAGATCAAATTGGCTGGGAAGTGTCACTCAGTTGTGTGCTAGAAAGGGACAGTAGGTTTTACAACTTTCTAGCATGCATGATATCATTGTTTTCCTCACAACAAGCTTCTCAAAGAGGTAATATTTTTCTCAGTTGACAGATGGAGCAGCTTAAATCTAGAAGGGCTAGGTAATTTGTTCAAGACTATTCAATAAGAGTTATTTACCCAGATCCCAAATTTTTACCACACTACCTCTTATAAGCACAGGAGATAAAAGAGATGAATTAATAAGATAAAAATTATTCCTCAGCCTGATAACAGCTAATTTTACCAAGACAATGCAGTAAAGTAGTATACATAATATGAGAACTATGTACAGGTATTGATATCAGAATTAATAAAATGTTTTAACTTATAGGAATAGCAATTATATTTACATACAGCAAAAACCTCAAGTGAGAAACAATTTAGTGACAATATATTTTCCTTTTTCAGAAACACATTTATTGCTTATAAGGTATTATTCACTTGCTAAATGTACCTATGGGTCACCATGAAAATCTGGCCTTAACTAAGAAACTATTGGATCCAGTGTATTTGTGTAAATATATTACTTGCAGAAAAATATCATCAGAAAAAAGCATAATAGGAGGGTTGCATGACTACTATTTACAGTAATTTTGAGGACTAATATCTTATTCTGACTATCAAAACCAGTCAGGTCAAGAAAACATTAATTTTTATCCAAGATATGGCATTTCCTAATTCAACTGAAATTCTTTTGCTATGTTTAAAAGACACTTTCATCAATGTGAATGATCTAACTAATGGAGCCCTCCTGTTAAGTTGCTGTCCTCATGTAAATGTAAAAGATGAAATAATTTTAAAAGATACCAAAATGTGAATGAGGGGGACTGACTACAGACATCATTGAAGGTTTCTTTCACTCTGTTTGATGCAATCAAATAATTCCTTCATCTGATTTTTGCATTTTCAGAAAATAATGCTGCCCAGAATTGCACATATGCAAATCTAGGCATGGCAAGGACTGGAAAGGGTGTTAAATAGCATGGAGGAAAAGAATGTTTTTTCTTTTTATATTTAACTTTCTTTTCTTCAAAAGGAGGTCATTATGAAGGTCACAGAATGTTACATTACATAATAACCCTGAAAAGAATTTTGGGGGTTTACAAGTTGGGGCTGACCAGAATTTGTTTACTATTCTCACTTGCCATTCCTGTAATCTATCTCTTTTGGAAAATCAAGGACAGCTGGTTTTATTCATCCATTTCAGAGCAGCAGAAAGAGATCAGAAAAGCCCAAGGACTAGAGAATTGACCCATATATTAAACATGACTCAGTATATTATTTTTTGTTTACATTTATGTATGGTGTCTCTGCTATTCAAAAACTGACAACATTTCAAATTTAATATATAAATCACATAATAAATGTTTTAAATTGATCCATTTCCAAATTACCTACTCCTTGTTGTATAACATCTCTTAGGGAGATAAAAGGAAACAATAAAAAATAGCATTTTCTCTAGTTCTTCTCCCATAAACATGCTTCCCTGGTGGCTCACATGGTAAAGAATCCGCCTGCAATGCAGGAGACCCAGGCAATGGTTTAATTGCCTTGGTTGGGAAGATTCCCTGGAGAAGGGAATGGCTACTCACTCAGTATTCTGGCCTGGAGAATTTCATGGACAGAGGAGCCTGGCAGGCTACAGTCCATGGGGTCACAAAGAGTTGGACACAACTGAGTGATTTTCACTTTGGGCTTCCCTGATGGGTCAGTTGGTAAAGAATCCGCCTGCAATGTGAGAGACCTGGGTTCAATCCCTGGGTTAGGAAGACCCTCTTGAGAAGGGAAAGGCTACCCCCTCCAGTATGCTGGCCTGGAGAATTCCATCGTCTGCATAGTCCATGGGGTTGCAAAGAGTCAGACACAACCGAGCAACTTTCACTTTCATTTTTCTATCAGCTCTATAAGATGGTAACTTTACTTGTGAATGCTGAAGTACAGTAAATGACCTTGATAACAAGATGAAAGCTTCAATGTAGATAATTGCATTTACTTAAATAGGTTCCAAATATGATTTCTAATCTGCCTTTACTCATATGACTTACAGCATTGTGCATCTCGAATTTCATCATTATATCTATTGTTCACTACTAAGAGTTGAAGAGCTTTGTAATATAAAAGGCCATGTGTAAATCATGAGCTTTGCAATACCTCCTTGCTAAAGAGATAATGTAATCCAATCACTAATTTAACTGCCCAATGATTATATTTTATTTTTTGATTTCTTGTTACCAGTGTTAGTGACTGAGAATAGAATTAGATTGATAGAAAAATAAAATTTTAGGGCTAAATATGAAAGATTAAGACCAACTGTAATTTGACTTTGGGTAATTACTCCAAAGAGGTAAAATAATTCTTTGTAAATCTAACCTAGAGTACAGATCATTAAACATGGACAGGATTAAATTTTATTTCCATCAACATTGAACAATTGAGAAATTTTGTATGAAAATTGAAACATCTTTATACCCTAAATATCTAGCTTGTTGTTTGCATTTGAAAATGATTGGGTAGAGTTGAATTCTCACTTCTCCCAGTGGGTGAGGCACACGATCTCTTTTAACAAAATTCCTACCACCCCCTGTTGTATTTTCAGGACTATATGATTTTCTTCTTGAATTACTGTTTCCTTGTTTGCCTATTAATTTTCTTTGGAGTATATTTGCAAAGGAATCAGCTGTGTGTTTATATATATCCCCTCTTTTCTTGGATTTCCTTCCCATTTAGGTCACCACAGAGAATGAGTAGAGTTCCCTGTCCTAATCAGCAGATTCTCTTTATTTATTTATTTTGTGCATGGTATCAATAGTATATACATGTCAGTCTTAATCTCCCAGTTCTTCCCGCCCCCTTGTATCCAAACACTTCTTCTCTACCTCTACACCTGTGTCTCTATTTCTGCTTTGCAAATAAGATAATCTATACCATTTTTCTATATTTCACATATATGTGTTAATATATGATATTCATTTTTCTGAGTTGCTCCATTCTTTTTTTTGTAGATCTACAAACTGGAATTAATTTTAATAGAAAATCAACATTGAAGAATTAAAATGTACTTATAGAAAGAAATATTATATCTGTAGGTAGTAATTTAGCTTAAGTAAAATGTAAACACCAAGATATGTTTTGATTTTAAGATTTCCTATTGAATTTATTTTCTTTTGTTTTTAAATTAATTTATTTTAACTGGAGGATAATTATGTTACAATACTGTGATGATTTTTGCCATATAGCAACATGAATCAGCCATAGGTATACATGTGTTCCCCCCCAACCCAAACCCCACTCCCACACCCCTCTGCACACTATCCCTCTAGGTTGTCCCAGAGCACAGGCTTTGGATGCCTTGCTTCGTGTATCAAACTCACACTGGTCATCTATTTTACATATGGTAATGTATATGTTTCACTTCTATTCACTCAAATCATCCTACCCTTGCCTTCTCCCACTGAGTCCAAAAGTCTTTTTTTTGTGTCTTTTGCTGCTTTGTATGTAGGATTGTCAGTACCACCTTTCTAAATTCTATATATATGTGTTAATGTACAGTGTTTGTCTTTCTCTTTCTGACTTACTTCACTCTGTATAATTGGCTTCAGTTTTATCTACCTCATTAGAACTGACTCAAATGCTTTCCTTTTCATAGCTGAGTCATAATCCATTGTGTATATGTACCACAGCTTCCTTATCTATTCATCTACCAATGGACCTCAAGGTTGCTTCCATGTCCTAGCTATTGTTAATAGTGCTGCAATGAACATTGGGGTAAATGTGCCTCTTTCAATTCTGATTTGCTCAGGGTACATGCCGAGCAGTGGGATTGCTCGGTCATATGGCAGTTCTATTCCCAATTTTTAAAGGAATCTCCATACTGTTCTCCATATAGTGGCTATACCAATTTGCATTCTCACCAACAGTGTAATAAGATTCCCTTTTCTCCACACGCTATCCAGCATTTATTGTTAGTAGACATCTTTTGTTTAGTTGTTTAGTTTGTTTTAGTTGTTTTTAATTTTTTTATTTTTTAATTGAAGGATAATTGCTTTGCAGAATTTTGTTGTTTTCTGTCAAACATCAACATGAATCAGCCATAGGTATACATATATCTCCTTCCTTGTGAACCTCCTCCCATCTCCCTTCCCCATCCCACCCCTCTAGGTTGATGCAGAGTCATACAGCAAATTTCATTGGCTATCAATTTTACATATGGTGATGTAAGTTTCTATCTTATTCTCTTTATAACCTCACCCTCTCTTTCCCCACCCCTGCCTATGTCCATAAGTCTGTTCTCTATGTCTGTTTCTCCATTGCTGCCCTACAAATAAATTCATTGGTACCATCTTTCTAGATTCCATATATGTGTCTTAGTATATGATATTTATCTTTGTCTTTCTGACATTCTTCACTCTGTATAATAGGTTCTAGGTTCAACCACCTCATTAGGACTGACTCAAATTCATTCCTTTTTATGACAATGAAAAGTGAAAATGAAAGTCGCTCAGTCATGTCCAGGGACCCCCTGGACTATACAGTCCATGGAATTCTCCAGGCTAGAATACTAGAGTGGGTAGCCTTTCCTTTCTCCAGGGGATGTTCCCAACCCAGGGATCAAACCCAGATATCCTGCATTGCAGGTGGATTCTTTACCAGCTGAGCTATAAGGAAAGTCCAAGAATACTGGCATGGATAACCTATCCCTTCTCCAGGGAATCTTCCTGACCCAGGAATCGAACCAGGGTCTCCTTCATTGAAGGCAGATTCTTTACCAACTGAATTATGAGGAAAGCCTTTCCTTTTTATGGCTGAGTAATATTCCATTGTATATATATATACCACAGCTTTATCCATTTATAAGTTGATGGACATCTAAGTTGCTTTCATGCTCCAGCTATTGTAAATAGTGCTCCAGTGAATATAGGGGTACATGTGTTTTTCTCAATTTTTGTTTCCTCAGGGTATATGCCTAGTAGTGGGGTTGCTGGGTCATATGGTGCTTGTATTCCTAGTTTTTTTTTTTAAGGAATCTCCATACCATCTTCCACAGTGGCTGTGTCAATTTATATTTTGACCAAGAGTGCAAGAGGGTTCCCTTTTCTCCACACCCTCTCTGGTATTTATTGTTTGTAGACTGTTTGATGATGGCCATTCTGACCGTACTTTGGCCACCTGATGCAAAGAACTGACTCATTGGAAAAGACCCTGATGCTGGGAAAGATTGAAGGCAGGAGGAGAAGGGGACAACAGAGGCTATCTTTGCTTTATTGTATATTCTTGCCTCCTTTGTCAAAAAAAAAGATACCCATAGGTGTGTGGGTTTATTTTTGGGCTTTCTATCTTGTTTCATTGGTCTATATTTCTGTTTTTATGCCAATACCATACTGTCCTGATGACTGTAGCTTTGTAGTATAATCTGGAGGCAGGAAGGTTGATTCCTCCAGCTCCATTATTCTTTCTCAAGGCTGCTTTGTTTATTTGGGTTTTTTTGTGTTTCCATTAGAACTGTGTAATTTTTTGTTCTAGTTCTGTGAAAAATGCCACTGGTAATATGATAAGGATTGCATTGAATCTATAGGTTGCATTTGGTAGCTTAGTCATTTTCACAATATTGGTTCTTCCAACCCAGGAACATGGAATATATCTCCATCTGTTTATGTCGTCTTTGATTTCTTTCATCAATGTCTTATAACTTTCTGTGTACAGTCTTTGTCTCCTTCGGTTCAATTCAGTTCCGTCACTCAGTCATGTCTGACTCTTTGCAACCCCATGAATTGCAGCACGCCAGGCCTCCCTGTCCATCACCAACTCCCAGAGTTCACTCAAACTCACGTCCATCGAGTCAGTGATGCATGCCAGCCATCTCATCCTCTGTTGTCCCCTTCTCCTCCTGCCCCCAATCCCTCCCAGCATCAGAGTCTTTTCCAATGAGTCAACTCTTTGCATGAGGTGGCCAAAGTATTGGAGTTTCACCTTTAGCATCAGTCCTTCCAAAAAACACCCAGGACTGATCTCCTTGAGGATGGACTGGTTGGATCTCCTTGCAGTCCAAGGGACTCTCAAGAGTCTTCTCCAATACCACAGTTCAAAAGCATTAATTCTTCGGAGCTCAGCTTTCTTCACAGTCCAACTCCCACATCCGTACATGACTACTGGAAAAACCATAGCCTTGACTAGATGGACCTTTGTTGGCAAAGTAATGTCTCTGCTTTTGAATATGCTATCTAGGGTGGTCATAACTTTCCTTCCAAGGAGTAAGTGTCTTTTAATTTCATGGCTGCAATCACCATCTACAGTGATTTTGGAGCCCCCAAAAATAAAGTCTGACACTGTTTCTACTGTTTCCCCATCTATTTCCCATGAAGTGATGGGACAAGATGCCATGATCTTCGTTTTCTGAATGTTGAGCTTTAAGCCAACTTTTTCACTCTCCTCTTTCACCTTCATCAAGAAGCTTTTTAGTTCCTCTTCACTTTCTGCCATAAGGGTGGTGTCATCTGCATATCTGAGGTTATTGATATTTCTCCCAGCAATCTGGATCCAGCTTGTGCTTCTTCCAGCCCAGAGTTTCTCATGATGTACTCTGCATATAAGTTAAATAAGCAGGGTGACATTATACAGCCTTGACATATCCTTTTCCTATTTGGAACCAGTCTGTTGTTCATGTCCAGTTCTAACTGTTGCTTCCTGACCTGCATACAGGTTTCTTAAGAGCCAGGTCAGGTGGTCTAGTATTCCCATCTCTTTCAGAATTTTCCACAGTTTATTGTGATCCACACAGTCAAAGGCTTTGGCATAGTTGATAAAGCAGAAGTAGATGTTTTTCGGAACTTTCTTGTTTTTTTGATGATTCATCGGATGTTGGCAATTTGAGCTCTGGTTCCTCTGCCTTTTCTAAAACCTGCTTGAACATTGGGAAGTTCATGGTTCACGTATTGCTGAAGCCTGGCTTGGAGAATTTTGGGCATTACTTTACTAGAGTGTGAGATGAGTGCAATTGTGCAGTAGTTTGGGCATTCTTTGGCATTGCCTTTCTTTGGGATTGGAATGAAAACTGACCTTTTCCAGTCCTGTGGCCACTGCTGAGTTTTCTAAATTTCCTGACATATTGAGTACAGTACTTTCACAGCATCATCTTTCAGGATTTGAAATAGCTGTACTGGAATTCCATCACCTCCAGTAGCTTTGTTCATAGTGATGCTTCCTAAGGCCCACTTGACTTCACATTCCAGGATGTCTGGCTCTAGGTGAGTGATCACACCATTGTGATTATCTTGGTCGTGAAGATCTTTTTTGTACAGTTCTGTGTATTCTTGCCACCTCTTCTTAATATCTTCTGCTTCTATTAGGTCCATATCATTTCTGTCCTTTATCAAGCCCATCTTTGCATCAAATGTTCCCTTGATATCTCTAATTTTCTTGAAGAGATCTCTAGTCTTTCCCATTCTGTTGTTTTCCTCTATTTCTTTGCATTGATCACTGAGGAAGGCTTTCTTATCTCTCCTTGCTCTTCTTTGGAACTCTGCATTCAGATGCTTATATCTTTCCTTTTTTCCTTTGCTTTTCACTTCTCTTCTTTTCACAGCTATTTGTAAGGCCTCCCCAGACAGCCATTTTGCTTTTTTGTATTTCTTTTCCATGGGGATGTTCTTGAAACCTGTGTCCTGTACAGTGTCTCAAACTCTCCTTAGATAGGTTTATTCCTAGATGTTTTATTATTTTTGTTGCAGTGGTGAATGGGATTGATTCCTTAGTTTCTCTTTCTGTTTTTTTCATTGTAAGCTTATAGCAATTTTTCATTGTAAGTTTTAAATAATGATTTCTGTATGAGTGTGTAGACGTTTTGATGATGGCCATTCAGACTGGTGTGAGATGGTACCTCATTGTGGTTTTGATTTGCATTTCTCTAATAATGAGTGATGTTGAACATCTTTTTATGTGTTTGTTAGCCACCTGTATGTCTTCTTTGCAGAAATGTCTGTTTAGGTTTTTTGCCCACTTTTTGATTGGGTAGTTCATTTTTCTGGTATTGAGCTGCATGAGGGGCTTGTAAATTTTGGAGATTAATTCTTTGTCAGTTGTTTTGTTTGCTATTATTTTCTCCTATTTGAGGGCTTTTATCCTTGCTTATAGTTTCCTTTATTGTGCAAAAGCTTTTAAGTTTAAGTAATCCCACTTGTTTATTTTTCTTTTTGTTTCCATTTTCTGGGAGGGGGAGTCATAGAGGATATTGTTATGATTTATGTCCGAGAGTGTTCTACCCATGTTTTTCTCTTAGAATTTTATAGGTTCTGGTCTTACATTTAGGTCTTTAATCCATTTTGAGTTTGTTTTGTGTATGATATTAGAAAGAGGTCTAGTTTCTTTCTTTTACACATAGTTGACCAGTTTTCCCAGCACCACTTGTTGAAGAGATTGTCTTTCCACCATTGTATATTCTTGCCTCCTTTGTCAAAGATAAGGTATCCATAGATGTGTGGATTTATCTCTGGACTTTCTATTTTGTTCTGTTGATCTATATATCTGTCTTTGTGCTAGTACCAGACTGTCTTTATGTCTGTAGCTTTGTAGTATAGTCTGAAGTCGGGAAGGTTGATTCCTTCAGTTCCATTCTTCTTTCTCAAGATTTCTTTGGCTATTCAGGGTCTTTTGTGTTTCCATACAAATTGTGAAATTATTTGTTCTTGTTCTGTGAAAAATACCATTGGTAGTTTGACAGGGATTGCATTGAATCTGTAGATTGCTTTGGGTACTATATTCATCTTCAATATATTGATTCTTCCAATCAGAGAACATGGTAGATTTCTCCTTCTGTTTGTGTCATACTTGATTTCTTTCATCAGTGTTTTATTATTTTCTGTATATAGGCCTTTTATTTCCTTAGGTAAATTTTTTCCCAAGTTTTTTATTATTTTCATTGCAATGGTGAGTGGGATTGTTTCCTTTATTTCTGTTTCTGATTTTTTCATTGTTAACATATAGGAAGGCAAAGGATTTCTGTGTATTAATTTTATACCCTGCAAGTTTACTATATTCATTTATTAGCTCTATTAATTTTCTGGTGGCATCTTTAGGGCTTTGTATGTAAAGTATCATGTTATCCACAGTGACAGTTTTGCTTCTTCTTTTACAATATGAATTCCTTTTATTTCTTTTTATTTTCTGATTGCTATGGCAAGGACTTCCAAAACTATGTTGAATAGTAATGTAAGAGTGGCACCCTTGTCTTATTCCTGATTTTAGAGGAAATGCTTTCAATTTTCTACCATTGAGGATGTTTGCTGTGGGTTTGTCATATATTGTTTTTATTATATTGAGGTATGTTCCTTCTATGCCTACTTTCTGGAGAGTTTTTATCATAAATGGGTGTTGAATTTTATCAAAGGCTTTCTCTGCTCCTATTGAAATAATAATATTGTTTTTATCTTTCAATTTTTTAATATGGTATATCACATTAATTTGCAAATATTGAAGAATCTACTTCACTCTTTACAACAGTCTTTAGGTCCGTATGTCTCTGCAAATGGCACTGTTTAATTCCTTTCTATGATGACTGAGTAATATTACATTGTATATATGTACCACATTTTGTTTATCCATTCCTCAGCTGATAGACATTTAGGTTGCTTCCATGTCCTAGCTATTGTAAATAGTGCTACAATGAATACTGGGGTGCATATATCTTTTTGAATAATGTTTTCTCTGGTTTTATGTCCAGGAATGGGATTGCTGGGTCATATGGTCGTTCTATTTTTTGTTCTTTAAGGACTTTTCATACTATTCTCTATAGTGGTTTTGTCAATTTTCATTCCCACCAACAGTTTAAAGGGGTTCTCTTTTCTCCACACACTCTCCAGCATTTACTATTAGTAGATTTTTTTAATGGTGTACATTCTAATTGGTATGAGGTAATACCTCATTGTAGTTTTTATTTGTATTTGTCTAATAGTTGGTGATGTTGAGCACCTTTTCATGCTTTGTTGGCCATCTATATGTCTTAGAGAAATGTCTATTTAGGTCTTCTGCTCATTTTTTGATTGGGTCAGTTTTTTTTTTGTTTGTTTTTTGATACTGAGGTGCGTGAACTGTTTGTATATTTTGGAGATTAAGCCCCATCAGTTGCTTTGCTTGCAAATGTTTTCTCCCATTTTGAGGGTTGTCTTTTCATTTTGTTTATGGGTTCCTTTGCTGTGCAAAAGCTTTCAAGTTTAATTAGGTCCTATTTGTTTATTTTTGTTTTTATTTTCATTACTCTAGGAGGTGAGTCAAAAACGATCTTGCTGCAATTCATGTCAAAATATTCTGCCTGTTTTTTTCTCTAGGAGTTTATAGTATCCAGTCTTACACTTAGGTCTTTAACATATTTTGATTTTATTTTTGTGCATAGTGTTAGGGAATGTTCTAATTTCATTCTTTTACATGTAGTTGTCCAGTTTTTTCACCACCACTTACTGAATAATCTGTCTATTCTCCACTGTATATTCTTGTCTCCTATGCCATAGATTAGGTGACCATAGGTGCCTGGGTTTATCTCTGTGCTTTCAATCATGTTCCTTTGGTCTATATTTATGTTTTTGTGCCAGTACCATACCATCTTGATTACTATAGCTTTGTAGTACATAGTCTGAAATGAGGGAGCCCAATTCATCCTGCTCCATTTTTCTTTCTTGAGATTGCTTTGGCTATTGGGGTCTTTTGTGTTTCCATAAAGATTGTAAAATGTTTTATTCTAATTCTGTGAAGAATGCCACTGGTAAATTTATAGGGATTGCATCAAATCTCTAGACTGCCTTGGGTCATATAGTCATTTTCACAATATTGATTCTTCCAATCCAAGAACGCGTTATATCTCTCCTTCTCACTGTGTTGTCTTTGATTTCTTTGATTAATATCTTATAGTTTTCTGTGTACAAGTCTTTTGTCTCCTTTGTTGTTGTTTAGTTGCTTGCCGGGGTCCAGCCCCGGCTGATCCAGGGTATTCGAAGGGGAGACAGCGTCAGCGACTATTTAAATATTCATCAAAGATATAAAGAGTAATAGAATGAGGATAGCTCAGTAGGAAAATTCAGTGGAGAAAAGAGGCTGAGTAGCTTGGTTTATGCGGGAGACCAATAAAACTTCAAGACAAGAAGTTTGCACCACTTACGTAGGCCGCAGGCGTCCTTCCGTTCTCCGGAAGGAGAGGAGACACTGAGGCCTCCCCGGTCGGATCTTAGAAGCCCAGGTATAATTAGTAAGCATGGTGGGTTCCACACTCCAGATGGAGACTCAGCCAGAGTGAGAGAGAGAGCGACATGGGGAGACCAGTCTTTTGAGAAACTGATCCCAATTCTTTATTTTCCAGGGTCTGTTTTTATACACTGCGATGTTATACAAAAGTCACGTGGGGACAGCAGTCCTGACTTTTATTAAAGTCAGGTGCTTCATACAAATGTATACAGAGGTCTTAAGGGTGTTACATCATCTTCTGGCCAGGGGGACCTGCTGACAATTTATGACCCTCTCCTTGTGACAGCGGTCAGTCAACCAGAACACTTATTTCTCCAGGGGTGATTATTTTTGAAACAGACGCCACCTTCCGAAGGTACCAGATAAAGTTACATTCCTATAGGGTGAGGGTGTAGTGGGTTTTAGTTAAGGAAAGAATTTGCTTAGCCTAAGGTCTAATGTGATTAATATCAAAGGTTAATACTTTTTTCTTCTATATATTCATTCATGTGTATAAGGGCAGGGGATGTGGAGACTTAGCAGTAAACATTGGCTCAACAAATGAAAAACCCTTCACCAATACAATTTCTAATCAGCCCACTATACTTATACTAATAATTTTCTAACTTCTCTAAAGAACCTGTTTTTAGAAGGTTTAAAGCATCTCGTGCCTCTCACGGTTGGGAGGCTGTGAGCAATCACATGTGGCCAGACAAACCTGTCAGGCAGGCTAGAGAAACTTCAGGGGAGTTTGTAGGTTGAATCACTCCTATCACGCCCAGGAATTATTATTAACTGGAGCTCTAAGTTAACTCCTTATCCAAAAGAGGTGGTGGGGGACAGCCCCCCATAAAGTCAGAGGTGTAGGGGAGAGCACAAAGTAGTAAAGTAGGCAGGCTCTGGTTATGGGGGTAGATGCTTGAGGATTTCCAGGGGGACTCCTGAGGCTCGATCCCGTCTTTGCATATGTCAAGCCTCCTTCCTCAAGACCTTTGCCATGGGCGGAGTGCCTCACGCTGGCCCCCACAGTTGCTCAGTTGTATCTGACTCTTTTGCGACCCTGTGGACTGTAGCCTGCCAGGCTCCTCTGTCCATGGGATTTTCCTGGTAAAAATACCTGAGTGGTTTGCCATTTCCTACTCCAGGGGTCTTCCTGACCTGGGATAGAACCTGAGGCTCCTGCCGAATCTCCTGGACTGCAGGCAGATTCTTTACTACTGAGCCATCAGGAAAGCCCATCTTTTGTCTCCTTAGGAAGATGTAGTTCTAGGTATTTTATTCTTTTCATTGCAAGGTCAGTGGGATTGTTTCCTGAATTCTCTTTCTGGTCTTTTATTGCTAGTGTATAGGATGCAAGTAATTTCTGCATATTCACATTTTATGCTGTAGCTTTATGAAATTTATTGATTAGCTCTACTAGTTTTCTGGTGGCCTGTTTAGGATTTTCTATATATAGTATCATGTCATCTGCAAACAGTGACAGTTTTGCTTCTTCTTTTCCAATTTGGATACTTTTATTTCTTTTTCTTCTGTGACTTCTGTAGCTAGAACTTCCAAAACTATGTTGAATAGTAGTGGTGAGAGTGGACACCTTTGTCTTATTCCTAATCTTGGAGGAAATGCTTTCAATTTTTCACCACGGAGAATGATGTTTGCTGTTGGTTTGTCTTATATGACCTTTATTATGTTGAGATAGGTTCCCTCTGTGTCCACTTTCTGGGGAGTTTTTTTTTTAATCATAAATGGATGTTGAATTCTGTCAAAATCTTTTTCTGCATTTATTGAGATGATCATGTGGTTTTTATTCTTCAATTTGTTAATCTGATGAATCGTATTGATTGATTTCCATATATTGAAGAATCCTTATATCCCTGGGGCTTCCCTTGTAGCTCAGTTGGTGAAGAATCTGCCTGCAGTGCAGGAGACCTGGGTGTGATCCCTGGGTTGGGAAGACCCCCTGGAGAAGCAAATGGAAACCCACTCCAGTATCCTTGCCTGGAAAATCTCATGGACAGAGGAGCCTGGTGGGCTGCAGTCCATGGGGTCACAAAGAGTCAGACATGACTGAGCGACTAACAGCGACTTATTTCCTTACTTATATCCCTGGGATAAATCTCATTTGATCATGGTGTATATTTCTTTCAGTGATTCATTTTGCTAGTTTTTTATTGAGGATTTTTGTGTCTAAGTTCATCAGTGATATTGGCCTGTAATTTTCTTATTTTATGATATCTTTATCTGGTTTTGGTATCCTGGTGGTGTTGTAGAATGAGTTTGGGAGTGTTTCTCCCTCTGCAGTTTTTTTTTTTTTTTTTGGAAAAGTTTGAGAAGGATGAGTGCTAGCTCTTCTCTAAATGTTTGATAGAATTCACTTGTGATGCCATCTGGTCCTGGAATTTTGTTTGTTGGAAGATTTTTAATCAAAGTTTCAATTTCATTGCTTGTAATTGATCTGTTTATATTTTCTGTTTCTTCATGGTTCAGTATTGTAAGGTTGTACTTTTCGAAGAATTTATCCATTTTTTGCAGGTTGTCCATTTTATTGGCACGTAGTAGCTTGTATAGTCTCTTATGATCCTTTGTATTTCTGTGGTGTCATTTGTAACTTCTTTTTTATTTCTAATTTTATTGATTTGACTCCTTTCCCTGTATTTTCTTGATGAATCTGACTAAAGGTTTATCAATTTTGTTTATCTTCTCAATGGCATACTTTTTAGTTTAATTGATCTTTCCTAATTTTTTATTCATTTATATTTTATTTATGTCTGCTTTGATCTTTATGATTTATATCCTTCTCACTTTGGTTTTTTTTTTTTAGTTCTTTTTTCTCTAGTTGCTTTAGATGTAAGGTTAGGTTGTTTATTTGAGATTTTTCTTATTTCTTCATGTAGGATTGTATTGCTATAAACTTCCTTCTTTGAACTGCTTTTTCTATATCCCATAAGTTTTGGATCATCATTGTTACCTTATCTTGGAAAACTATATGCATCTATATATCAGTCAATATAGGGGGAAATGAAGGATTATTAGTTTCCAAATGAGAGCACATATGTCTCTATGGAAATGCAGAATATTCATTTACTTTTCATAGGAGAGAATTTCTGTCACAAAACAATAAAAAAACAATAGTAAGTAATGGTGAAGACTGTTAATCAACGGAAGTTTACTGAGGATAGTGAGTCGCACAGAAGTGTCAGAACCTAGCCAGCCTAGGTCTCACTTGCTTTTTACATTCTACCTTTTTATCATAAATATAAACCTTTGTTTATCATAAATATCTAGCATATACAATGCAAATCGATTTTAAGTTAATTCAGTTTATCTCTATGATGAGCTTTCATGGAAAATGGATTTTAAATAAACAGTTGTGAAGCACAATATATGGACATCTGTGCATCTAGTCTACTCATATTTTCTTCTTTCTTTCCTTTCAGCTTATATCTAGGCAGCTAGAAGCTTTGTTGCAAGTTTCCTGCACATTACTCATTAGCAGTCTTGCATAACCAATTAACACTTTTTCTTTCATCCTCTTTGATGAAATGAGACAGCTGGATATAGCAGATACACACAAAAACTATGATTCCTTTTAAGAGTTCCCTTTGTGGTTTTGCTACCATAGTTGAATGACCTTGAGCAAGTCATTTTCTCTTTTGATGCTCGATATCTTCATCTCCAAATAAAGAATTTAACTAGATTAAGTGTAAAGGTCCCCTAAAATTTGCTTTTCTGTATTTCCTGATACTTAGCAGTTCTGTCATAATGCAAACGTATGGCGGATATTTAGGTTTTCCTTGTTCCCATGAGTTCCTAATAGGACTTTTTCATGTTTTCTTACTCTCTAAAACTCAGAAATTAATAGATTTATTTTATCTGTCAGGTATTGAGGACTCTGCTAGCAACTGTGATGCAAGAGGCTCACGGGGTTGCCACAGATATGGTTGGCAAATTAGTTAAGGTGTGAATAAATGAGCTTGGCCTGGGAAAAATAGGGCCACTGTGGGTGTGAGGAGTGAGGGTGGAATTTCATTGAATTCACTGTGAGTGAGAAATTGAAAGGGACAAAGATAGGACCGTGGCTGTTACATGGCTTTCAGAGAGGAGAAAAAAGAGACACTGGGTATCCTCATACAGAACACTTGGAATCGAGAGTGCATAGTATAAGCTTAATTTATCATTTTGTGTTTCATTATATAAATCAGGCTGCTATGAATCAGCAGTCCATTAAAATAATACTGATATTGCCAACTCTATAATAATGAGAATATAATGTACTAGAATCTGTAAGCCCTTTCTATATACATCATCTCATTCACTTTTCCCAGTAATTTTATAAGGTGATGCTCATTTTCCAGGTGGCATTATCATGTACAACCTATCTTGTAGAAAAGTATCCAAATAGGGTAGAGACTTCCAAAACCATAGAATCTGTTACTAAACAGACACCTATGTTTCCTGAGAGGTCAGTTTTCCAATCTAGTGATGATTGAGCTGTTTCTGAATTTGTGTTTGCAGAAAGACTTGTCCTTGGCTATAGTTGTTTTTTTTTTTTAATCTAGAGTGTAATTTGTTTTCTCGCTATTGTTATGGCATCTATCTAAAGCTGACTGCATACAAGTAAGGTAGAATCAGACTGTATTTGTCAGATTATGCTAGAATATGCTATGGAAGAAAATAATTCTCAAATCTTAGTGGTTTAAAATTTATACATACTACTGTATATGTATTCTTCTATTGCTCTTTCCCCTGTGCTTTTTCATTCTGTGGCATGCCATTCTCAGGGCCAACAGGTGAAATGATAGAATATTAAAATGATTCTTAAAATTTCTGCTTGATAGGCATAAGTCATTTGTTCTATTTGCCAAAACAAGTCCCATGAGCAAGTCTGATGTCTATAAGGTGAGATACATACTTCTTTTACTCAAAGGGCCACCTGAAGGCTTTTATAGCGATGGATTTGGGACAAAAGTATAGCAAATATTTAAAACTACAAAACTGTAACCAAACTTACCACTATTATAATCTTCATGCTATACATTTCCCACCTGTAGCTCCAAGTCACATGTCAGGATAAGCCAAACCACAGCAAGGGAAAGGAATAACTTACTCCCAAAGAAAATAGAGCCCAGGCTTAAAAATGTCCCTTATCCTGAGAATTCTCCTCTTGAAAAGGGAATTTTTGTCAAGCCCGCTTCACTTTGCCAGTGACCTAGAGTCATGGTTTCCTATTCATGTGAAATTGGCTTCAGAAGGAGCAGGTAAAAATACACAATGTTAATGTGAAAATTATTGTAGGGTGATGGGAACTGTCAAGTTTTATATATCTGAGCAAGATATCTCTTGCTATACTGCTGGGACAGTGTTATTAATTATAATAGAGAACAAGTCTATAAATAGTGGTCCCATGCTAAATTCAATTTTACAGATATTAGGTAGGGGTAACTTCTAAGAAACAATTAACTAGAATCACCCTCTTGTCAGGAGGAGTAAATAATTGAACATGATTTAATAATGAATGGCCACAAAATGATGAAAAGCTCAAGCTTTCTTGATTACTGTTACTTTTTGCAAGGAAAAATATCCTTAATATTTTAATGGTGTTATATAAGAAAAGAGTATGAACAGAGCAGTTTCAATGAGCTATAATTTAACTACTTCCTCTCTAAAACAGTCTTAAAATTAATTCTGTTCTTCTGTTTTAGAGATGAAGTACATAAAATACAGTGCTATCGTTAATTTAAAACATTTCTACATGGCTAGTTATTAGTGGAACTAGAACTTATCAATGGGCATCTATGTCCCCAAGCTACTATATCCTGGCCACTACCTAACACTAAGCTAATATAAAAATAAATTTTCATTTAATTGGATGATACTGAATTAGCGAGTAGTAAGATATGTTTTCTTTAGTTCTAAAAATCTTCCACTTCTAATCTACACAGAAATAAATAGAGTTGATGATGATATGATGATGTGTACATTAAAGCCAGCTTTCATTGAGCATTTCATATATGAGAAGCACTATACTAAGTACTTGACAAGATTATGTAAACCTGCAGCGGCTTTACAAGGTACATCTTGTTGTTATTTCCATGATGCTATAGCTGGTAAGTGGCAGAGCCAGGATTTGAATGTGTGCTCTGACAGAGGGCCACAGTATTTTTGCTGGGTCTGATTTGTAGGAAGCAGTGATTTCGTTTTCATTAAGGAAGAAGGCTATTCACATAAACAGGTAGGTGTGTGTGTGTGTGTGTGTGTGTATTATGTGTATATGTGTGTAACGTGGTAAAGAACACATGTTTTCAATGTACCTTATGTTACTTGCATGTTTGCAACAACCTGGTATGTTTTGTTATTCAAGTTGATGGCAATATTCAAAGTGCGGATAACTGACTCTGTCCTGGTAGGTCCAATTTTCTTCTTACAAAGATAACAAGAGGAACTAATAGAAGTATCTTGAACAAGACTGGGCAAAATGCTTCCTAGTACCAAAAATACTATGACAGAAAGGAAAACTCTGGATACAATTATGTCAATGCTATGTTAGTAAAACATTCTTAGTAAAATCTGAAGGGAAAAAAATTCTTGGCTAGGGGTAAGAAGATTTGGCCTTAAGTCCTAACAGGCCTTATAGTAGGTACATACATCTGGGCAAATCATGTAACCTCTTGAACCTTACTCTGCTTATCTGTAAAATGGAAGAATTATGATTGTCCCATCAGAGTTGCTATGAGACTTAACTGAGGTAAGCATCTGAAAATGCATAGGAAACTGTGGATAGCTTTGGAAATAGAAGACAATGTGATCATAATATAATTGTACTTTCTCCTCTTTCTCATTCCTTTCTCTAATTTTGTAATTAAAAAGTTTCTGCATGAAAATTCCAGGCATATTTAATTAATCTGAGAAAATAAAAGTGATTTATAACATATTGAAAATTTGTAGAAGGTAGTGAAGGCAATGGCAACCCACTCCAGTACTCTTGCCTGGAAAATCCCATGGATGAAGGAGTGTTGTAGGCTACAGCCCACGAGGTCGCAAAGACTCGGACACAACTGAGCGACTTCACTTCACTTCAGTGATTTATTCAGTTATCCACTCTTGCTTGTTTTGTAAACTTCCAGTGAGACCACAGAAAAGGAAGAAAGCTGAATTGTGTCCAAAAAAGGGCAGAAGTGTGAGTGGGAGTGCTCTTTTAATAGCTGTTCTGTAGAGTGGCTTTGAAAGAAAAGTACTTGAGGATTTGGGAAGGTATGATTAAATTGACTTGTTGACTGATCTGGACTGATTTGGAATGTCTAACATATACACACTTGCCAGATGCATCAGAGGAGTTCATTATTTTTCGTTTCATATTACTAACAATACTCTGTGCTGTGGTTTCATAATAAAGACAAAACCATGCACGTCACAGACACCCTGGACTTGCCCAATCAAGTTACCTTATTCCCTAGATTAAAAACAAACAAACAAAAAAATGAAGTCCAGAGAAGTGAAACGGCTTGCCTAAGTTCTCCCATCTAGTTTCATGGGAAATGAAACATTTCACAATTGGCTTCCAGATCTCATCTAAGCCTCTCTGTTAAGTTCTATAACTCAAAAGTTTACTTTGGCATCTCCTCTATCTTTCATCAGATATTGGAATAGAAGAAAATAGAAGAAAAATAAAAATTAAGAAAGAAAGAATGACTGAGTTAGAAGGTGACCTATGTCTACTTTCTGTGTTCTCTGGAAGATGCTGGCAGTCATTGCTTTCTGAGGATTAAGGTACTTGTGGCTCAGCATTTTTGATGGTGTTTGTAACTATGCAGTGTTAGTTGAAATATCTTGGAGTGATGAAAGAAAGCTAGAGTAGAGAGTCTTAAAACCTAGATTCTATTTCCAGGCCTGTCTCTAACATGTTCCATCACATCCTTGATCAAAACCATTTGTGTGTCAGTTTCTTTTCTGTCAGATATACGTGGCATTAACTGGAGTCCTTTTTCAGAAAAGTATGGAGAGAATCAAATGTGAAATGAGATCGTGAATGTGAACATGCTTTACAATCAAGTTAGGCGTGCAGCATGTGCAAAGCCTCACCAGCGTGGCTTTAATAGCTACCCGTGAGGACCCTTCAGATCTGAAGTTCTAAAGTCATGCCCTAGAGTTCAGATACTCACACTCTTGTACCAGTAGGGAAATTGAGACGTGAGAAAAATGAATCATTCCTCCCCGTTCCAGAAGGTGCAAAACTGGGAATGTGACTCAATTTCCTGCTTCTCCCTCCTGGGTTCCTGTGATCAGGTTTTGTCACCAAACCTAATAAGGATGACAAGCTAATAATAATCAGGAATATTATTAAAGACACATAAAAGATTTTTTTTATTTTTTATTTTTTTTTCTTTTTTGCTACTCTTGAGGGGGAACTGCTATTAAAAGATCAAGGCAGAAAGTGGAAATGAAAGGATGAAGGGAATAATATTCAGAGGAAGACAGAGAAAGAAGGAATTTGGGTGACCCTCAGGATTCACCCTGGGAATTTGGATGACCCCTGTCTTTCACAGGAAGCCAATAAGAGCCCTGAAGCTTTGGCAGTGTTAAAAGCCCATGGGGATTTGAGGGAAAGCAGAGCAAGGAACATTCGGTCATCTAACTTTCCTGGGACTTGAAAGTTCAGTTTTGAGATGAGGAACGTAGGATTGCAAACATTTTGAAATAAAAATTCACGTAGAGATTTGGAAACAGATTTTAAGTGGATTATCATTTCATTTCAAAACATTCAGTGCAGTCTCGTGCATCTACATGGTGATGCAAGGAAAGTTACAACACGGCATTAGTACTGGTTTCTGTTCTGTTTGGGATTGAGAGAAACAGATGTTCATCTCTCGAGCACTGATGGCTTCCTTGAACACCTCTATCAAGATAATTGCTGTATTTTGTGTTTTACAACATCACAGTTATCCAGCATTGTAATAATTAATCATGTGATTTACTGAAAGTATACTATGTGCAACAAAGTGCCTATGGCAATTTCTATAAAGTATCTCTTTCAAGTATCCCTATAAGTATCTCAAAGCAGATATGATAAGTCCCCTATTTTCAGAGATAAGAAACTGTTTTTTTTTTTTTTTTTTCTGTTACTCAGGGAAATTAGTCTGAGCCTTCACAGTCAATAAGATAAGTAGGGGATTTGAAATCAGATCAAACAGGCCACAAATTCCAGGTTCTTAAACATCCTGCTCTGTAAGATTCTTTCCAAAGATGCCTTTGGTGAGGGATGAGGGTGAAGAGGAAGAAGAAAAAAGAGTTCTGGATGTAAAATTTATTTAAAAATCACTGTAAGCTGAGACCAGCATGCCTAGGAGGCACTTGTTAAAACACTACTGGGTTATGTTGAAGGCAGGTTCAAGGATGGTGTTCTGTTACCATGTGTTAACTGATAAATTGTAAAGGTCACCTGTCAGGCACCTGAATGTGCTTCCTTATTTCTAAGGCTTACTTAGCACTGAGTTTCACCAACTCTAGGAATAGAAACTCAATATAGGTTAGGGAATTAATGCAAATTAGTGGGTAGACTCATTGGAGAAGGAAATGGCAACCCACTCCAGTATTCCTGCCTGGAGAATCCTAGGGACAGAGGAGCCTAGTGGGCTGCCATCTATGGGGTTGCACAGAGTCGGACACGACTGAAGCGACTTAGCAGCAGCAGCAGTGGGTAAACTCATTCAAAATATATTAGATAGATATATGGTTTCTATACTTTTTTCTTTTAACTCACTCAGGACTTTTCATTGCTTTAATGAAAATATACCTTAATTTTAGGGAAAAGTTTTTTTTTTTTTTTTGCTATGGAGATTACTGATTCCTAGTGGCAAAGTATTTATTCCTTTGGTCTATGCAGAGAATATTAATATGGCCATTTTACAAATTAAAAAATTGGAATCTCAGGATAAATAAGTTGCCCAAGGTCATGTGGCCAGTGAGCTGAATAGCCAGAATTCAGACTCAGTCCAGACTGTAAAACTGCCCATATTCATCTATGCAACACCACCAAACTCTCCCAGGAGTGGCTCCAAGCTCTGGTTAGGTCCGTTCTTTGGGGTCAGCTAAATCAGCTAACCAAATAACTAAGCTCCTTGGTTATTTATTGAGGGCCTCCTATGTTCTAAGAATCATTATTAGGGCTCAAGATGAGCAATTAGACATGGTCCTTGCCCTTGAGCAGCTCTCAGTCCAATGGGGTGACAATGAGCTGGATCTAATCAAATTGTAAATAGTTCTTACAGGAATCTCTGTGTAACAAGCCTGGTGGAGTGTCACACACAAAAATCTGTTACTATACCAGAACACATTAGTGCACATATGCTTCAATAGCATGTCATCCTCACTCTTATTTTTTCTGAATTAAAAAGCCATTACCTAAAAAATACCTCAAATCTTAAAATACCTTAATATGTGTTTGGAATAGCATTTCAAAGTATTGGTACCGTCATTATCCAGTTTAAAGTGCTACTGTAGTTTATAATTGTGACTGCTCCTGGGGCCTATTTTAGTGAATTGCTAACCTCCACCCACCCCTTTCTGGCAGTCAGGATGCTTGCCGCCATGCCCTATGCCTCCCAGTTGGAGGTGGTAGGAGAGAAGTGTCTGCAGAGACCAACTGCCATCCCAACCCTCTGAGAACGGGTTTGCTTGGGAAGCCCTTAGGAAAACGTCAGCCAGCGTGGCATTTCTATAGCTCTGCCTGCTTAATGTTGAGTGAGAGGCTGTTTGGTTTCTGCTTGCCTTCCCTCATCTTTTACATTCATTTTTGGCCCACGGAAATACCATCATGAGCTTTGCGTGCAGATAGATCTAATGTGTCTGTAGCTCTAGATATGATAGTCATTTGATGTTGCTTCCAACCTTTGAATCTATCCTCAGTCCCTCAGGAGTCTTTTCTGTGGCCTAGAAGAATACAATAGATAATAGTCAAGGACAGTATTGAGATCTCTTTGAGATCCTTCATCCTAGTGTTGCAATTTCATGTCTAAACATGAAATTATACCCACTAGACTTCTCTGTACAAAGGAGATATTAGGAAGTTTCAGTAAGCACTCCATCACCATAGTTTTTAATCGAACAGTGCATCTTTCTAGTCTAAGAAGTAGACGAGAGAATTTTAGATGAGGATTCAGATGACATGAGCTCTGATGCCATCTCTGCAGGCTTCATGGACTTGGACATGTTTCTAGCTTATCTGAGCCATGATTTCCATGCCTCTAAAAAGAATATTTGAAATACTCTATTTGGTAAACCATATTATATAATTACAAATCCCTTGTGACTCAGTGGTAAAGAATTCCCCTGCCAATGCGGGAGACACAGGTTTGATCCCTGGGTTGGAAAGATCCCCTGGAGAAGGAAATGGCAACCCTCTCCAGCATTCTTGCCAGGGAAATTCCATGGACAGAGGAGCCTGGTGGGCTATAGTCCATGGGGTTGCAAAGAATAGAACATAACTTAGAGACTAAACAGCAAAAATAAATTATATAATTACAGTATACAATTACTGATTATATAATAGTTAAATGAAATTTCAGGGGCTTTGTAATTACAAGGAACTATATAACTCTAGTGGATCATTTGTATAGCATTGTACAGGAAGGAAGCCAGCCAGCTTAGATGAATAATTTGCATTAAAACATAGTACTGAAATCCAACATTGCTTTCACTAACCATAGTAGCTAATTGAAGAATGCCTTGGTTAGTGAAAGCAATGTTGGATTTCAGCACCATGTTTTAATGGAAACTTCTCTGCTAAGCTGTGCTCAGGTTTTCTCTAGTTGTGGTGGGTGTGGGGGTTGCTATTCTCCAGCTGCAGCGCTCAGACTTCTTGCTCTGGTGGCTGTTCTTACTGTAGAGCACCAGCTCTAGGATGCACAGGCCCAGTGGTCGTGGTGCACAGGATTGGCTGCTTCTCTGCATGTGGAATCTTCCTAGAACAGGGATCGAATCCTGCAGGTAGAGTCTTAGCCACTGGACCACCAGGGAAGTCCAATTAAAATGCATTTTACAACATGGTATAAATTATATGTGTTAAAACATGATAAAAAATCACTTCTGATTAACTGATCTACCACAAGCCCTTTCTATGTGATGAAAGGGTATCTCCTTTATAAGACTGAAGACAGACAAACTGCCATAAAGTACAACTTCATTATCCTTGGCAGCTCCTACAGGACCTGACACAGAGTAGATGCTTCAGCCCTTTCTATGTGATGAAAGGATATCTCCTTTATAAGACTGAGGACAGACAAACTGCCATAAAGTACAACTTCATTATCCTTGGCAGCTCCTACAGGACCTGACACAGAGTAGATGCTTCATAAATGTCTGTGGTAGAATTGAAGGAAGATAGCTAGCAAAAACAATATGGAGATAGAAATATTTGAACTAATCCTTGAAAATCCATTTATAGAAATGTGGAAAGAGCAGTTGTTGTTGTTTTCAGTCACTATGTCAGGTCCGACTCTTTGTGACCTCATGGACTGCAGCATGCCAGGCTTCCCTGTCCTTCACTAACTCCCAGAGTTTGCTCAAACTCATGTCCATTGAATTGGTGATGCCATCCAACCATCTCATCCATCCTGTCATCCTATTCTGCCGCTGCATTTAATCTTTCCCAGCATCAGGGTCTTGGATTCAGCATCAGCCCTTCTAAAGAATATTCAGGGTTGATTTCTTTTAGAATTGACTGGTTTGATCTCCTTGCTGTCCAAGGGACTATTAAGAGTCTTTTCCAGAACCACATTTCAAAAGCATCAGTTCTTTGGTGCTCAGCCTTCTTTATGGTCCAACTCTCACATCTGTACATGACTACTGGAAAAACCATAGCTTTTACTATATGGACCTTTGTTGGCAAAGTCATGTCTGATTTTTCATATGCTGTCTTGGTTGGTCTTAGCTTTTCTTCCAAGAAATAAGTGTCTTTTAATTTCATGGCTGCAGTCACTGTCCAGAGTGACTTTGGAGCCCAAGAAAATAAAGTTTGTCACTGTTTCCATTTTTCCCCATCTATTTGCCATCAAGTGATGCCACTGGATGCCATGATCTTCGTTTTTCGAATGTTGAGTTTTAAGCCAGCTTTTTCACTCTCCTTTTTCACCTTCATCAAGAAGCTCTTTAGTTCTTCTTCACTTTCTGCCATTAGGGTGGTATCATCTGCATATCTGAGGTTGTTGATATTTCTCCCAGCAATCTTGATTTCAGCTTGTGCTTCATCCAGCCCAGCATTTCACATGATGTAATCTGCATATAAGTTAAATAAGCAGGGTGTCAATATACATTCCCAATGTACTCTTTTCCCAATTCTGAACTAGTCCATTGTTCCATGTTTGGTTCTAACTATTGTTTCTAGACCTGCATACAGGTTTCTCAGGAGGGAGGTAAGGTGGTCTGGTATTCCCATCTCTTGAAGAATCTTCCAGTTGTGGTCCACACAGTCACATGCTTTAGCGTAGTCAATGAAGCAGAAGTAGATGTTTTTCTGGAATTCTCTTGCTTTATCTATGATCCAATGGATGTTAATAATTTGATCTCGGGTTCCTCTGACTTTTCTAAATCCAGCTTGAACATCTGGAAGCTCTCAGTTCACATACTACTGAAGCCTAGTTTGAAAGATTTTGAGCATTACTTTGCTAGCATGTGAAATAAGCACAATTGTGCAGTAGTTTGAGTATTCTTTGGCATTGCCCTTCTTTGGGATTGAAATGAAAACTGACCTTTTCTAGTCTTGTGGCCACTGGTGAGTTTTCAAATTTGCTGACATTAAGTGCAGCACTTTAACAGCTTCATCTTTTAGGATTTGAAATAGCTCAACTGGAATTCCATCACCTCCACTAGCTTTGTTCACAGTAATGCTTCCTAAGGCCCACTTGACTTAACACTCCAGGATATCTGGCAAAGGTGAGTGATCACATCATCATCGTTATCTGGGTCATTAAGAGCTTTTTTTGTACAATTCTTCTGTGTATTCTTTCTACCTCTTCTTAATCTCTTCTGCTTCTATTAGTTCAGAGTAGAAAGAGCATCAGTGTGTCCTCTTGAGAGTAAGGGATCATGGTTTAATGTAATTTAAGATGTAGGCATATCCCAGATAAATGATTTACCATTCTGGGCTTGTACTTCTCACAATTGTTGGTCTTCAACAGAGAAGCAAAAATATTACATCAGGAAAATTAATTCCTGTTTTTGCTAAAAAGATCTTAGTTTGGCACTTGAAAGTCTATACATGTAAAATGGGCTTCTGTGGTGACTCAGACAGTAAAGAATCTGCCTATAATGTGGGAGACCCAGGTTCAATCCTTGAGTTGGGAAGACCCCTGGAAAAGGAAATGGCAACCCACTCCAATATTTTTACCTATAAAATGTGGAAGAGCTAGATATCAAAGTGTCACAGGAAGCATACATGCATGCAGGGATAAATTAATGCTCTCACTAACATTGCAATGCCTTTGTTTTCAAGGCAAAATCAGATTAAAATTATTAAAATTATATAAAGCAGCACAATACAATTTGTGAGATTGAATGAGGTGAATTTAATATTAAATTAAATATTATTTAATAATCACATTGTTATTATTAATAATTTTAATAATTTCCATATTTCACTAGTCTAGAACTTAAAATATTTTGCTGACTATATAAGGTACATACAGAGACACACAAAGAAACAAAAATGGTGCATATGCTTCTTTTATAATCTGACAAATTATCTACTTATATAATTGAAGTAATTTTGAATTGTTCAGAGTTAAATGGAAGTCTTACTGGTTAAAATTAAGGAAAAAATTAAATATTTAAGTGCCATTCATAGGTCCTTTGTTCTAGTAACTATGAGAGTTAGGCCTGCTGCAAGATTATGTATGTAAGAACCAAATCAAACCAAAACTAAACTGCCCTGTTCTTCTATAAAATTCAGTTAGTATTGTTTCTTAACACAGGATTATCATGAGATGCTTAGGAACACACTTTAGGAAATGGGCCTTACCCTATGACTGATATAGTAAATGGTGGAGTGGTATCCGTTTCTCCACTAGCATCCCACTACTGTTATATCCCCCTTCTTGAAACAGTCATTTCCTCTATGGATAACTCACATACAACCTTCAAACCCAGGTCTAGTGATACTGTGACCAGTTTGTGGCCAAGATACTTACCAGAATTTACCATTGTTTACAAACTTGCTAAAATAAGCCCCTGGAATACCTGTGCATGTGTGTGTGTGTTGGGGGGGCTGTTATTTCTCCCTTCCTTCATACACAAAATGTAGCAGACCATATTCTGTTTTATACTTTGACTTTTTTTTACCTGATACATCTTAGAAATTCATAACAATTCATAGAGTTTGTCCTAAAGTATCGTACTCCACTGTGTGGCTAGTTTATTTAACCAGTCTGTATTAACAAATGTGCGTTGTTTTGAAACTTTTGTTGTTATAAATACATGACTAATAAACGTGTGTGTGTGTGTGTGTGTGTATGTGTATCATTTAGTGTTGCATAGGTGTATCTTTAGTTGCTTAGTGGAAGAATAGGTAAGTATGTATGTATTTAATTTTATGAGATATTGCCAAATTCCCCACAAAAAGGCTTGTGGAATTTTGTACTTCCCACCATCAATGATGACAGCATATGTTTCTGTAAAGCCTTGAACAGGGTGTTTTATCAAGCATTTCATTGTTGCTAGTTTAATAAACATAAAACATGTTTGAAGAAAAAATAAGCCCCTGGACTTGTCTGTATCACACGATTATCATGAGCTGCTCAGGAACAATTATAAACTACAATAGCGCTTAAAGATAATAACTGTACCAATACTTTCAAATTATTTTCCAAACACATTTATTTAAGAAACATGTTTCTTGCCTCTTCCAATGGACTGTAAATACACTGAAAACACATGTATTAAAGACTCCTCTTGTGGCACAGTTATGAGTGGCTCTGTGGTGGAAGCTTAGAACATTCTTGGGGAAATGTCTAAAGCCTAGTTGGTCACTGGGTCTTCTCAAGGAAACACAGTCAACATCTTTCAAGTTATGGAAAAATCCTTATACTCCTTTTGTCTTAATGTGGTCCAAGAAAAAATTATTTTTAGAATCAAGATATGTGACAGGATTATTTTAAGTCACAAATAGCAGATTCAGTAGCTCAGAAAATGTCCATCAAGATCTGGCTTCTCTCCATGTCGTCCACCTTTTATCCATGCTCTTGGCTTCATCTTCAGACTGCATACAGAACCACTGTGGAGATCCAAATTCTCCCTTGGTTATAGTAAAATGGCTGCGCTGAGAACAGACCTTGACTCTTCCCATGGCACTGTCAAAGGCAAGCTCGCTCCTTGGTGTTCCTAGTATTTCTCTTCTGTTGGCTTTAAACTCAGTCAGGTTCACATTCCTAAGCCAACTGCTCTAGGTGCGGGAATAGGATCCTTACATTAATCTCCATCCTAGGATCTGGAGTGTGGTGTGTACCATCCAAATTCAATGGCTGAGAAAGGAGCAGAGTAAATTTCCAAAAGGAAATTAGGAAAATTGGTAAAAGAAAAAGGGAAGGAGAGGCTAGTGAGTAAATGACCTGTAAAGATCCATAACATTGGTGCTCTTTTGCTTAAGCTTAGAGGATATTAGAATAAAATCCCAGTAATAATAAAAAAAAATAAGAAACATCAATTTAAAAATATGTTAACGACAAATTGACCATTTCTTATGTAGTATTAAACTTAGAATTTAAGAGCAATTTATGGTGTCAGACTTTAAGCAGAATACATTTTCTTGTATTCCTTTGACAATATGTTGTTGGTAGAAATGGCCCAGGGTAGGAAACAGTGGTTTTTCAACAGTAAAATTATTATACAGCTTTATTAATTGGTGTCTATTTTGGTCACTTTATAGATTAGGAACAGAAACTAAAATCAATAATGTAGACGCAAAATGAGAAAGCTGGGTAACAGCAGGTTATGAGTGCTGTATCAGTCTTTTGAGATGATGCTATCCTAGCAATCACAGGCCATGTGTATCTCCATAGGGGATGAATGAGTGGTTTTCTGCTGTGGTCCAGAGAGAAAGGAGAATGGGAATGCTTGTGAACTGCACAAAGAACTCTACCAAAGTGTAACATACATTTCATAAACATTTAACAGTTAGTGAAAAGAGAGTTTAAACTTGTATTCATATTACCACTGAAGCACACTTTTCTTTCTTAATTTAGTTGTGATGGGAGGACTTTGGAGCATAGCAATAATACCATACAATAACAAAAAATTATTATTGTTAAAGTCAGATCCGCTATGTCCTCAACCTGACTCTGCCACTCACTAGCCCGTCCTTGAGCAAATCAGCAAATCACTTTAACCCCCTGGGCTTCAGATTCCTCATCTTTACAATAAGACATGTAAGACATTTTTTGTAGAAATATTGTGAAAACAACAATAATAATAAACCATAGAGAAAACACCACATACAATGCTGCTGCTGCTGCTGCTAAGTCACTTCAGTTGTGTCCGACTCTGTGTGACCCCATAGACGGCAGCCCACCAGGCTTCTCCGTCCCTGGGATTCTCCAGGCAAGAACACTGGAGTGGGTTGCCATTTCCTTCTCCAATGCATGAAAGTGAAAAGTGAATGTGAAGTCGCTCAGTTGTGTCTGACTCTTAGTGACCCCATGGGCTGCAGCACACCAGGCTCCTCCATCCATGGGATTTTCCAGGCAAGAGTACTGGAGTGGGGTGCCATTGCCTTCTCTGACTTACAATGCTAGGCAAATATTAAAGAGTTAATAAGCTGTAGTTTTTACAGTCCATAGTATCTTATCCACAATATTTGATTTCAAGTTACAGTATTTATTTGAAAATTAAAATTTTTTCCTATTGTCATAAAAATAACATGACTTGATCTCAACTCATTGGACAGAAAGAACTGACCTAAAAAGACAGAAAACTTGTCGTAGACTTCATCTTATTTAAAGTATGAGCATCCATACATTTTCGTATATATGCACTACACTGTGTAAAGTAGCTAGTGAGAACATGCTATACAGCACAGGGAACTCAGCTCAGTGATCTGTGATGAAGTAGAGGGGTGGGATAGAGGAGGCAGACTCCACAGGGAGGGGACATATGTATATGTAGGGCTGATTCATGTTGCTATAAAGCAGAAACTAACACAACATCATAAAGCAATTATACTTTTTTTTTTTTCCAAAGGTAGGATTGGAACCACTTAGCAGTTGCTTTATTGCAAACCTTTGTTGATCAGTCCTTTATCCCTTTGACTTTTTTTTTAGAGTATAAATTCTCACAATATATTATGGGTGTTTCAGCATCACTCCTGCTATTTTATCAAAGTATAGATTTCTGGACCTCCCCCACATCACACACACCCCATATTTGGACAATTAGAATCTCCAGAGGTGTGACCTTAGAGACAGCATTTTTAACAAGATCCCAAAGTGATTCTAAGGGGGAGTAAAGTTTGAGAAGTGCTGCCTCAGATCCTAAGCATAAACTGGCCTTATTTCCTCTTGCATAAGTGATTCTGTCTCAGCCCAACAAATTTCTTCCCATAGTCGCTTGTGTAATACATCCTGCATCCCTGCTTCCAGGGGTATCACTTGAAGTCCCTTATAATGTATTTGATATGTTCTTTAGTCCTCTGGCATATTTCGTTGTACCTCTCTTACTGCCAGTGGTTGCCACCTGGGCTTTCTAAGTGAAGGTCCTAGAACAGCTCCTGGAAAAGGAGAGTACATTAACCTTCTTCAGAAAATTAATCCAGAGAGAGCAAAGAATACTAAGGAACTCTTGTTCTTTTAGAAATGGCAAGGGTGTAACAAAAGGAATTGTTTGTTTCTTAGTATAACATCTGGTCAAATATATTAAGAGTTGTTTGGTAATGTAGGTATCTCTATGGCCAGACAGTATGGTGGAGACTCACATATTTCAAAAGGAAGCACCTAAAGAGACATTAATTTGTACCTTAGAATCATTAACTTCCAACAGGCTTCAGCTCTTTAAACAAGATAGAAGTATGGCCTCAGAAATTGGAAAAATTGAGTATTAAACTACAAACCGCTAGTTGACCAGTTTATGAGTCACTCATGCTATTTATTTTAAATGAACATTTTTTTCATCTATGAAATGAAGAAAATATGTACTTCAGAGTTTATTTGGAATAAATAATAGAGAGGGCAGAGTAGAGTGCATGGGTATTCAGTATTTCATGTAACAGATTTATCTTCAACGCATTCTAGAATTGAATTATTCTCTTAGCAAAATAGCTTCAGAGAGACAGGAAAATCAAGATACGCTTGTGAGCATTCTCATGTACAGCACAAGCATAAGTTACTAGCCCCAAGAAAATGAAGCTGTAGCTGAACAATTTTTGAGTAACCTCTGTGGGTGTCAGTGACAACATGAATGGCAAAGCAAAAATAAATACAGGCTAAGAGATATAAATCCATTTACCAAGCTGGCTATTTGTAAACTCCACTGAGATCAACAATATGGATTGCAAAATATAGAGGAGTATGAGCTAAGAAGTATAAAATAAGAATCTTTTAAAAGAAATTCCAAAGATAATTCTTAAAGTTGGTTGGCTGTGACTTTGTCTTAACATTCTTCCATGAGCATGTTGCAGTATATATTTTGAATTCTTCAACCAGAAGCCCCAATCTGTTCAGTCAGTTCAGTTCAGTCACTCAGTTGGTCCGACTCTTTGCAACCCCATGGACTGCAGCATGCTAGGCTTCCCTGTCCATCACCAACTCCTGGAGCTTACTCAAACTCATGTCCATCGAGTCAGTGATACCATTCGAACATCTCATCCTCTGTCGTCACTTTCTCCTCCCACCTTCAATCTTTCTCAGCATGAGGATCTTTTCCAATGAGTGAGTTCTTTGCATCAGGTGGACAAAGTACTGGAACTTCAGCTTCAGCATCAGTCCTTCCAATGAATATTCAGGACCGATTTTCTTTAGGATTGACTGGTTATATCTCCCTGCAGTCCATAGGATTCTCAACACTCTTCTCCAACACCACTGTTCAAAAGAATCAATTCTTCGGCGCTCAGCTTTCTTTATAATCCAACTCTCACATCCATACATGACTACTGGAAAAACAATAGCTTTGACTAGACGGACTTTGTTGGCAAAGTAATGTCTCTGCTTTTCAATATGAGTCTAGGTTGGTCATAGCTTTTCTTCCAAGGAACAAGGGTCTTTTAATTTATGGCTGCAGTCACCATCTGCAGTAATTTTGGAGCCCAAGAAAAGAAAGTCTCTCACTTTCCATTGTTTCCCCATATGCCTTGAAGTGATGGGACCGGATGCCATGATCTTTGTTTTCTGAATGTTGAGCTTTAAGCCAACTTTTTCACTCTCCTCTTTCACTTTCATCAAGAGGCTTTTGAGTTCCTCTTCACTTTCTGCCATAAGGGTGGTGTCATCTGCATATCTGAGGTTATTGATATTTCTCCCAGCAATCTTGATTCCAGCTTGTGCTTCATCCAGCCCAGCATTTCCCATGATGTAATCTGCACGTAAGTTAAATAAGCAGAGTGACAATATACAGCCTTGATGTACTCCTTTCCTGATTTGGAACCAGTCTGTAGTTCCATGTCTAGTTCTAATTGTTGCTTCTTGACCTGCATAAAGATTTCTCAGGAAGCAGATCAGGCAGTCTGGTATTCCCATCTCTTTAAGAATTTTCCACAGTTTGTTGTGATTCACACAGTCAAAGTCTTGGCATCATCAATAAAGCAGAATTAGACCTGTTTAGTAGAGATGGGCAAGTTGAGGCTTAAAAACACAAGGCAGCACTTCCAAAACACTGGGTTTAATAGGCCAGAGCTTGCTTAAAAAACAGCAGACCTTGATGGCTATGATATCAGGTCTTCCACTCACTATAGGGATTTTATCATTGATGAAAGTTTCCTCATAAATGTAGAGACTTAAAATATTGTATGAATCTGTTCTTGGCTTCTCCATCCACAATTCATCATGTGTTATGTTTGTCCAGTTGCTAAGTTGTGTCAGCCTCTTTTCAAACCCATGGACTGTGGCAGGCCAGGTTCTTCTTTCCTCCACTATCTCTGGAGTTAGCTCAAATTTATGTCCATGGAGTCAGTGATGCCGTCCAACCATTTCAGCCTCTGCTGCCCCTTCTCCTTTTGCCTTCAGGCTTTCCCAGCATTAGGGTCTTTTTCAATGAGTCAACTTTTTGTATTCGTTAGCCAAAGTATTGGAGCTTCAGTTTCAGCATCAGTCCTTCCAACGTATATTCAGGGTTGATTTCCTTTAGGATTGACAGATTGATGTCCTCCATGTCTAAGGGACTCTCAAGAGTCTTTTCCAGGGCTAAAATTCAAAAGCATAAATTTTTCAGCACTCAGCTTTATTTATCTTCCAACACTCACATACATACATGACTACTGGAAAAACCATAGCTTTGATTAGATGGACCTTTGTCAGCAAAGTGATGTCTTGCTTTTTAATATGCTGTCTAGATTTGTCATAGCTTTTCCCACAAGAAGCAACCATGTTTTAATTTCATGGCTGCAGTCATCATCTATAGTGATTTTGGAGCCCAGGAAAATAAAACCTGTCACTATTTTCATTTTTTCTCCATCTATTTGCCCTAAAGTGGTTGGACCGGATGCTGTGATCTTATTTTTCTGAATACTGAGTTTCAAGCCAACTTTTTCACTCTCCTCTTTCACCCTTATCCAGAGGCTCTTTGATTCCTCTTTACTTTCTGTCCTCAGAGGAAGGTATCATCTGCATATCTGAGGTTGTTGCTGTTTCTCCTGGAAATCTTGATTCCAGCTTGAGTTTATCCAGCGTGGCATTTCACAGATGTACTCTGCATATAAGTTAAATAAGCAGGGCAATGATATATAGCCTTGTCATACTCTTTTCTCAGTTTTGAATTAGTCAGTTGTTCCATGTCTGCTTCTATCTGTTGCTACTTGACCAGCATACAGGTTTCTCAGGTAGGGTGGTCTGGTATTCCCGTCTCTCGAAGAATTTTCCACAGTTTGTTGTGATCCACACAGTCAAAGGCTTTAGTGTAGTCGATGAAGCATACGTCAATGTTTTTCTGGGACTCCTTTGTTTTCTCCATGATGCAACAAATGTTGGCAATTTGATCTCTGGTTCCTCTATATACTTTATTTATTTATTTATTTTAATTTTATTTTATTTTTAAACTTTACATTATTACATTAGTTTAAATTTTATTTACATTAGTGGTATTAGAAGCTCCAGAAATGAATCTAAGAAACTATTATTGAAAATTTATTGTGGGGTCTAGGAAATTCCATGAAATGAATGTCAGTTAATGAGATGTCATTTATGACTTCTTGATTATGAATCAGAGTCAAATAATTAAATAGATCTGGATACCACTCACAGGCTAAAACTTTGCTTCATATTGCTTTTCTAGCTGCAGCAGTATTTTACTTTAATGAACATTTTTATTGAAAATAACAGAGAAAATTGCAAAAACAATGTTTTCACCTCAATGAATTCTTTTTCAGCTCCATCAGTCAGTTCAGTTCAGTCACTCAGTCGTGTCCAACTCTTTGTGACCTCATGAATTGCAGCACACCAGGCCTCCCTGTCCATCACCAACTCCTGGAGTTCACCCAAACTCATGTGCATCGTGTCGGTGATGCCATCCAGCCATCTCATCCTCTGTTGTCCCCTTCTAGCCCTAACCCCAATCCCTCCCAGCATCAGGGTCTTTTCCAATGAGTCAACTCTTTGCATGAGGTGGCCAGAGTATTGGAGTTTCAGCCTCAGCATCAGTCCTTCCATGAACACCCAGGATTGGTCTCCTTTAGGATGGACTGGTTGAATCTCCTTGCAGTCCAAGGGACTCACAAGAGTCTTCTCCAACACTACAGTTCAAAAGCATGAATTCTTCAGTGCTCAGCTTTCTTCCCAGTCCAACTCTCACATCCATACATGACCACAGGAAAAACCATAGCCTTGACTAGACGGACCTTTGTTGGCAAAGTAATGTCTCTGCTTTTGAATATGCTATCTAGGTTGGTCATAACTTTCCTTCCAAGGAGTAAGTGTCTTTTAATTTCATGGCTGCAGTCACCATCTGCAGTGATTTTGGAGCCCCCTCAAAATAAAAAGTCACCCACTGTTTCCATTGTTACCCCATTTATTTTCCATGAAGTGATGGGCTGGATGCCATGATCTTAGTTTTCTGAATGTTGAGCTTTAAGCCAACTTTTTCAGTCTCCTCTTTCATTTTCATCAAGAGGCTCTTTAGTTCCTCTTCACTTTCTGCCATAAGGGTGGTGTCATCTGCATATCTGAGGTTATTGATATTTCTCCTGACAAGCTTGATTCCAGCTTGTGCTTCTTCCAGCCCAGAGTTTCTCATGATGTACTCTGTATATAAGTTAAATAAGCAGGGTAACAATATACAGCCTTTTAAGACCTGTTAATCTATTTATGTATATGGTAGTTTCTCTCTGCTAATCCAAAATTCCTAATTAACCCTCTTCTCCATTTGCCTTTGGTAGCCATAAGTTTATTTTTTATGTCTATGAGTCTATTTCTGTTCTGTAAATAAATGTATTTATGTCATATTGTAGATTCCCTAACACTTTAGATTCCACATATAAGGGATATCATATATTTGTCTTTGTCTGACTTACTTTACTTAGTATTATATTCCCTAGGTCCATCCATGTTGCTGCAAATGGCTTATTTCATTCTTCTTATGGCTTAGTAATATTCCACCATATATTGGATATGTGATACATATGTACATATATATGTATGTATGTATACATACATATGGGCAGATGCAGGAGATGCGTTCTATCCCTGGGGGAAAGATTCCCCTGGAGGAGAGCATGGCAACTCCCGTATTCTTGCCTGAAGAATCCCATGGACAGAGGAGCTTGGTGGGCTACAGTCTATAGGGTTGCAAAGAGTTGGACATGACTGAAGTGACTGCACAGCATACATATATATGTACATGTGTGTGTATGAGATATATACATATATATATATATATATATATAACATTATCTTTAGTCACTCATTTGTTGATGGACATTTAGGGTACTTCCATGTCTTAGCTATTGTAAATTGTGCTGCTATGAACATTGGGTGCATATCTTTCTGAATTAGTGTTTGCTCCAGATAGATATACCCAGAACTGGGATTGCTAAGTCATATGGCAACTCTATTGTTAGTTTTTAAAGGACCCTGCATACCATTCTCCATAGTGGTTGCACCAACTTACATTCCCACTAACAGTGCACAAGGGTTCCCTTTTCTCTGCAGTCTTCCCAGAATCTATTATTTGTAGGCTTTTCAATGATGTCCATTCTGATCCATGTGGTACCTCATTATAGTTTAGATTTGCATTTCTCTAATAATTAGTGATGGTGAGCATCTTTTCATGTGTTTATTGGCCATCTGTATGTCTTTTCTGGAGAAATGTCTGTTTAGGTCTTTTGCCCATTTTTCAATTGGGTTGTTTGTTTTTTTGTTACTGAGTTGTATGAGCTGGTTGTATATTTTAGAAATTAAGCTTTTGTCAGTTGCCTCATTTGCAAATGTTTTCTCCTAGTCCATAAGTTGTCTTTTCGTGGTTTTCTTTGCTGTGCAAAAGCTTATAAGCTGATTAGATCCTATTTATTTATTTTTGCTTTTATTTCTATGCTTTGGGAGACTGACGTAAGATAACATTTCTGTGATTTATGCCAGAGGATGTTTAGCCTATGTCCTTTTCTAGGAGTTTTATGGTGTCATATTTTATATTTAAGTCTTTGAGCTATTTTGGGTTTATTTTTGTGTATACTGTGAAGATGTGTTCTACATTGATTTATACGTGAATGTCCAGCTTTCTCAGCACCACTTGCTGAAGAGACTGTCATTTCTCCATTGTATATTCTTGCCTCCTTTGTCGAAGATTAATTGACAGTAGAGGGTGAGTTTATTTCTGAGCTATCTATTCCGTTCCACTGAATCCGTATTTCTGTTTTTGTGCCAGTACCACAATGTTTTGAATACTATATCAGCTCAAAGAATTTTTAACAAAGGGAATGCACTCATGTTGTCACTAACCAGATTAAAAATACAGAGTTTTATTATTAACACCACAGAAGACTCCCTAATAAATCTTCAATACCCACTTATCACTACCCCATCACTATTCTGATTTTTATTTTCTTGGCAGACTTTTAGTCTTAACATTTTCATAAATAGGATTATATAGTATGTATAACTTTTCATCTGGTATCTTAGATTTATCTTAGTATGCATCTATATTTTGAGCAGCAATAGTTGATTTTTTTCACTGAAATATGCAATTTCATGAATATATTCTATTCTACTCATGATGAATTTTTGGGGGTTTTAGTACTATAAATAACGTTGCTATAAACATTCATGCACATGTCTTTTTGGTGCATTTATACATTTTTTTCCGTGTGTGTGTGTGTGTGTGTGTGTGTGTGTGTGTATTTATCCATGAGTGAAATTTCTGTATTATGATGCATGCTAATACTCAGTTTTTGTAGAAACTGCGTTTCTCAAGGTGACTATATCAATGTACACTCTCACTACAAGTTTCAGATACTCTACTAGGCAATACTTAGATTTTCAGTATTTTTTTTTAAATTTAATTTAAAAAATGGTATCCATTTTTATGGTTAAATAGGTGTATTCCATTGTAGTTTTACCTTACATCTCCCTGATGACTAGTGAAGTTGAACAATTTTTCATGTACTTATTGATCATTTGCCTATTCTTCCTTGTGAAGTGCTTGCTCAAGAATTTGTCCATTGGTTTTGTTTATTTATTTTTTTGGAAGGGGGTGCGGTGTGCTGTGTCTTAGTTGTAACATGTGGGATCCTGGAGCTGCATGTTGGATATTTAGGGCTTTCCGGGTGGCTCAGCGGTAAAGAATCCACCTGCCAATGCAGGAGACTAGTGAGACGTGGGTTTGATCCTTGGGTTGGGAAGATCCCCTGGAGTTGGAAATAGCAACCCGCTCCAGTATTCCTGCTTGGAGAATGCCATGGACAGAGTTGCCTGGTGGGTTACAGCCCATGGGGTCATAAAGAGTCAGACATGGCTGAGCATGCATGCACATGCACACAGGATCTTTAGTTACAGCATGCAAACTCTTATGTACAGTATGTGGAATATAGTTCCCTGACCCGGGACTGAACCTGGGCCCTCAGGAATGCAGTCTTAGACACAGGACCACCAGGGACATCCCTGTTCATCATTTTTATCTTCTTTTTCTTATTGGTTTTTAGGATTTCTTTATGTACTCTGGATATGTCTTTTGACAAATAAATACATATCTTCTTCTATCCTCTGACTTTCATTCTCACTTATAATGTCTTCTAGTGAACAGAATGTCTTAAGTTTAAAGCAATACAGTTTTTTTAGCAGTAGTTTTTTTTTTTTTACCTTGTTTAAGAAATATCTGCCTATCTCAATGTCATGAAGAAATTTTCCTATGCTATATTTTAGAATTCACATTTTACAGTTAGAGCTTTAATATTTGTGACCATGATCTATCTAGAATCATTTTTTGTGTAAGGAGTAATGTAGCAATTAAGAAATAAGTTTTACCAAATGGATATTCAACAGGTCCATCTGTAATTTTTGAATACAGTCTTTTCCACAATGCATTTCAGTGGCAACTTAGTAATACACTGACTGCATGTGTGCCTGAGAGGAAATCGAGTCTGATTTTCTTTTTGCTAGTGTCACATTGTCTCAATTACTCTAATTTATACATATCTTGATATTTAGCCTTATAATTCCTCAGCTTTATTCTTTCTCTTGGCTATCATTAGTTCTTTTGATTTTTATATAAATTTTAAAACAGTTTATCAGTTTTAAAATTAGTATATGAAATTATGATTGATACTACATAGAACTATAAATTAGATTATGGATAACATCTTTACAATATTGAGCCTTCCATGAACAAGGTATATATTGTATCCCTTTAATTAGAACTTTAGTGTTATCTCATTCATACTCTCTAGTTCATGACTTCATTCATGTGTGTTTACATGCATTTGTTCGTGTATAGGTCCCACACATTTTTCATTAGACATCACAATAGACAAAGCATCATAAGGCAAGCGAAAGGAGGAGGAGTTGTGGAGGAGGGTAGAGGAGGAGAAGGGAAAAAGAGGAGGGGTGCAGGAGGAGGAAGGACAAGAAGAAAAAAAAACAAAAGGAAGAACAAGGACAACGCAGTAAAAGAACAAGAATGAGAAGAAGAACAAGAAATAAGAAAATGCAGTCAGTCTTGCTCATGAACTAAAATTGTAATCAAAGTATTGACAAATCTACCCCAATTTTACCTAAAACAGATAGTATTTCATGACCAAGGACAGTTTTATTCCAGGGATGCAGGGCTGGCTTAATATATATATATATATATTCAAACAATATCTGTCAAAGTCATCGCCCTCAGAGAATAAAAAGGGAAAACCATGCAATCATCTCTGTGGATGTAGAAACTTCATTTGGAAAACTTACATCTCATGAATGATAAAAGGCTATTAGTAAAATGGGAATAGAAATGGTATCTAAAGCACAAAGCTATATCAAACATAATACATTGTAAACTATTGGAAGATTTTCCACTCAAATAGAAATTTAACATTGCCACTAAATCAAATGCCACTAGAAAATTATTTCTGTATACTAGAAACAATAATTAGAATATCAACTAAAAGCATAGATTACTAGTATAGGTTATTTTCTAAAACCCATCTTCTAGGTCTGTCCTGGAACTCTGACGTTTACTACCATTGCATCATAAAACTATTGACTCAAAAAGTGAGAGTTACTGCAATTTTATTCTCTAACATTTTGAGAGAGCTTCTGGATGCCTCCTTTGTTCCCTTATGCCTTCAAGTAATATATTTTTATTTCCTTTTTAAAAAATTTTATCCAGCTTTTATAGTTTTATCTCATCAGGAAGTTTGGTGAAATACAAGCTTCTCCTTTATAACTTGAAGTAAAAGTCAGTATGATTATTTTTCTTGACTCTAATTATTATTATCATGCATTAAAATTTTATTTTTGAATTTTCTCTTTAATTACAATTAAGTCAAAATTAGCTATGAATAAAATTTTTTTTATAAAAATCATTTCTTTTAAGCCCTAACTTTGTTTTTCATACATTGCCCATATAATTTTTCCTGACATTCATGAGAGCAGGAAAACTGCCTGTTTTACACCCTGGCATAGAATCTGAAATGTTTTCTCAAAAAATATTACTGAGAGAAATCATCTTATTTCATTGATTCTAAGGTGCATATTTATTTTACATTTTAATCTGACTTAAGTTAAGACATTTTAAAATCAATATTATCTCACAATACCTGTCAGGCAAGTATATTCTGGCATAATGGAGACAGTACTAATATTAAAACACCTTAGAACACATTGAACATGATAATCATTATATATGTGAAAACAAAGTGCTTAGTGCTTTTAGTTCAGAGATGACTAATTAAATATTTGGATATTCTACAAAGCCTTAGCAACCATCTTTGTGAAAGATAGGGCATAGATACAAGGTCTGAAAATTATCTTTCTAGTATTTCTTCCTTTCTAAAGTCTGCTGCCTCCAGCTTTAAGCACATATTGAATGCCAAGGATATGTTTATTTGGAATTATTGATGGATGGGATGTAGTCATGCTTATTGAAATCTTTCAAAATTTTCTATGTATGGATGAGACTTCCCTTTATCCACTGGGTAACTATTTTGTATGGTTATGGGATTTTCATGAAATACTTGTCTATATTTAACAATGTTTTCCTTGGAGTTTAATGGGCATTAATGAATAAAAAAATGATTATGCATTTTCAAAACAAATATGAAACATCTGGTTTAGCGCAATGCCTTGGGAATCATATCACAAATGAAAATGTATATATGCATGTACATGTCTTTGCACACAGATATATTTATAAAGACTAATGTATACTATCATTTATTGGCTATTTATTATGTGTTAGGAGATAAGCTAAGTGTCTTACTGCATTATATATTTTATTATTACCGAACTACGAAGAATTATTATTATTCTAAAGTTGAGAAACAGGTTAAGAACCTTGGCTGAGGTCACCTAGAATGTGGCAAATCCAAGAGAATTCCTTAGGACCTGTGTGACTCTAAGGAATATACTCTGTTAATGCTCTTGTCTGTGTGTGAAACATTTGAAATCATTCTAGTGATACAAGAAATGTCTTTAAACAACAGTCATCATAAAATCCAGGTGAAAAGTATATCATCTTATTATGTCCACATGAGCAAAATAGAGTCGTAAGCAGCAAGTTAAGATTAGGATTAACTGGAGTTAAAGCAATGACCAGTATAGGCACAGAGATGCTTGATAAACTAAAGAAGGCCCCCTGGGAAACAGAGTGCTTGAGATCATTCTGAAGAGAGGTTTTGATAGGCTGAAGAGAAAGAAGCAATTGGGCAAGGGTGATAGCACAGATAAAGGCTCAGAAACAGGAAGGACCAAGCTTACTCAAGCACTGGTGAATGTTGAGTGTTCAAGGAATCCAGTCAGTTCAGTTCGGTTCAGTTCAGTTGCTCAGTCCTGTCCAACTCTTTGCGACCCCATGAATCGCAGCACGCCAGGCCTCCCTGTCCATCACTAATTCCTGGAGTTCATCCAAACTCATATGCATCAAGTCGGTGATGCCATCCAGCCATCTCATCTTCTGTCATCCCCTTCTCCTCCTGCCCCCAATCCCTCTCAGCAACAGGGTCTTTTCCAATGAGTCAACTCTTTGCATGAGGTGGCCAGAGTATTGGAGTTTCAGCCTCAGGATCAGTCCTTCCAATGAACACCCAGGACTGGTCTCCTTTAGGATGGACTGGTTGGATCTCCTTGCAGTCCAAGGGACTCACAAGAGTCTTCTCCAACACCATAGTTCAAAACCATCAATTCTTCAGCACTCAGCTTTCTTCACAGTCCAAGTCTCACATCCATACATGACCACTGGAAAAACCATAGCCTTGACTAGATGGACCTTTGTTGGCAAAGAAATGTCTCTGCTTTTGAATATGCTATCTAGGTTGGTCATAACTTTCCTTCCAAGGAGTAAGCATCTTTTAATTTCATGGCTGCAATCACCATCTGTAGTGATCTTGGAGCCCCCCAAAATAAAGTCTGACACTGTTTCCACTGTTTCCCATCTATTTCCCATGAAGTGATGGGATCAGATGCCATGATCTTAGTTTTCTGAATGTTGAGCTTTAAGCCAGTTTTTTCACTCTCCTCTTTCACTTTCATCAAGAAGCTTTTGAGTTCCTCTTCACTTTCTGCCATAAGGGTGGTGTCATCTGCATATCTGAGGTTATTGATATTTCTCCCGGCAAGCTTGATTCCAGCTTGTGCTTTGTCCAGTCCAGTGTTTCTCATGATGTCCTCTGCATATAAGTTAAATAAGCAGGGTGACAGTATATAACCTTGACGTACTCCTTGTCCTATTTGGAACCAGTCTGTTGTTCCATGTCTAGTTCTAACTGTTGCTTCCTGACCTGCATATAGGTTCTCAAGAGGCAGGTCAGGTGCTCTGGTATTCCCATCTCTTTCAGAATTGTTTGTCTCTCGTGTTGAAAAACAATTGGAAAATTAAACACAAGTAAGTAGAAAGTGAGCAAAGCATCGTCTTTGTTACCAGCAACACTAATAGTGAAAAATCTCATATACACCTGTGAGAGAGTGAATGTTATAATACTAAACCACAGAACTAGAATTATCCACCCAGAAGAATTAAGAGTAGGCAGAGTAGAATGCATGTGCCCTGTAGGCCTCTCCCTCCCAAGAATGAGGATGAACAGGAAGAATTTGATGATGAATGTCCAGTTTATCCTTCTAAAGCTCATTATACTCATCACAGTAACTCAGTCTTCCCTGGGGTGGGCTGAAAGGATGTAGAGAGGCTAATAGTTACCCTAATAGAGTTCCTTAACAGGGAGGGAGACATCAGGAGTGGCAATGAAACATCCTCTACCTTGACTAACTTGAAAATATATACCTAAAATCCCCCTGATTTTTTTTTTTTTTTTTTGGCTGTTCTGGGCCTTCGTTGAGGCATGTGGACTCTGTTGTGGCATGCTGGCTTTCTCTAGTTGTGATGCACAAGCTTGTCTTGTGGGGCAAGGGCTTCTCATTGCAGAGCCTAGGCTCTAGAGTGCAAAGGCTCAGTACTTCAGCATGTGGGCTCTCTGATTTTGATATGTGCTGCTCTGCAGCATGTGGCATCGTAGTTCCTGGACCAGGGATGAACCTGTGTCTCCTGCACTGGAAGGCAGCTTCTTAATTACTGGACCACCAGGGAAGTTCCTTGGCTATTTTTCTTCATTTTCTACCTTACATAAAGGTAGAGATTCACTCCTTCATTACTAGCTCCTCTTAAATATTCCCAGTGGCAATTAAATAGAACTGCAAAAAGCTCAAAAGATCTCCTAAGTGACCTAAAAAGAGCATTTTCTAAACATAAGAACAGGCTTGAAAGAAATAAGGTCCCTTCTAATCCTTTTGGATTAGAAGGACATTTGTGTATATTTTCACCAAAGCATATGAAAACTGGCATTAAGACATGGTTTCTCACCGCGGGTCATTCTATCTTTTCAGCCATCCCTCATCTGTGTTCAGTATTTCATATAGTTGAATCTGAAAAAGGTAAGATTTTGGATAAACATGCTGAATTCCGAGATGGATTTGAAAGGTTGTTGTTGAATCACGCGAATACACCGGGATTCTTGGCCCCCGGAGGAGAAGAATTCAATCTGGGGCCAGAGACGAGGCTTGATCGCTCAGAGCTTTTGTGTAATAAAGTTTTTTTAAGTATAAAGGAGATAGAGAAAGCTTCTGACATAGGCATCAGAAGGGGGCAGAAAGAGCACCCCCTTGCTAGTCTTCAGCTGGATGTTATATAGTCACTAGCAGTCTGTTAATGAAAGAAAGGAATGTCTTATAATTTAGAATGGCACCAAATGGTTTATCTTGGGCCATAAAATAATTAACTTGAATCTTAAAGAAGGGCAGACCACCATACAAATAGTTTCATTTACATAGATTAGGGGACCAATATCTGAGTATAACATACTGGTTTGTCAAGTAGGTTTTGGGCCAAGAGGCGAAACCGACTTGGAGACAGAGTTTGGGGTAAAGGCGTAGTACATTAGCATAGCTTAAGACAAACATTTCCATAAGAAAAAGGCATTGGTTATCTCTAGGCTCAAGAATAGCTAACTTCAGGAGAAACCAGGTGTCATTATGGCAACACAGTATTTTAAGAGAAACCTCTCTTTAAATTTGTATAGAGAAGGAAAAAAATATTGCTAGTTTGTTTCCTCCTGCCGCTTAAGAGAGATAAAAATGTCTGACACTTGCAGGCTATTTCCTCCATTTGGAGACCCCTGGCCTTCCTGCCTGTTACCCTCTCAGATTCTTTACCATCTTCGCCACCAGGGAAGCCCAAAGGCTCATCTGGTAAAGAATCCGCTGGCAATGAGGGAGACCTGGGTTCGACCCCTGGGTTGGGAAGATCCCCTGGAGAAGGAAACGACTAACCCACTCCAGTATTCTTGCCTGGAGAATTCCATGGGCAGGGGAGCCTGACGGGCTACAGTCTGTGGGGTTGCAAAGTTAGACATGACTGAGCGACTTTCACTTCACTTCACTTCGTTCCAAGATGACATTTTCATCTGGTAAAGGAACAACTAAAGGAATCTATTGTCTGTATTTTTTTCTTAATTCCAAGAATTTATGTTTATTTGCTAAAGGTTGAATCTTCAGCTAACTGTATTTGATACTGGGGTCCTTTTTAATCCTCTAGATATTCACTGTTATCTTGCTCTCTCCTCATGTATCCTTTTTTAATAAGTGTCTGTTTTTACAAATCATTTGAAATTTTGTTATGAAGTTTTAAAATAATGTCTAAGTTTGAGTGACTAAGGCATTTCCCACCGACATGATGGGTGACACGGACACCAACAAGGTCTCAGTACAAATGTATATAGCAGCTATACTTTAAGGACTGATATGTAAGGTTTATTGGGGTTCTGTACATGCTTTTTGGACCCTTATGATTCCCAGATTTCTAGCCACCACTTGGCATTTACTGTAAAGTCACCAAGGCAAAAGGATTCCTGTGTTGTCTAAGGAACAGCAAGAGGTCATTTTGCCTGGGATTATGCATCAAGCACAAGGAAATTTGGGTCTAACAAAGGTGGTGGTTTTGCCAGGTCAGTCTGATGAATGGCAGTAAAGCTGAGAGAGTGCAAAAAAGTTACTGTAATGATCAAAGAATTGACACAGGTAAGGACAGACAGGACATTGATGGGGTGAGGTAGAGGAAAAATGTTATAGAAGCAATGGATTAAAGGTCCTTGTTAGGCCAAACGGAGAAGGCAATGGCACCCCACTCCAGTACTCTTCTTGCCTGGAAAATCCCATGGACGGAGGAGCCTGGTGGGCTGCAGTCCATGGGGTCGCTAAGAGTCGGACACGACTGAGCGACTTCACTTTCACTTTTCACTTTCATCCATTGGAGACGGAAATGGCAACCCACTCCGGTGTTCTTGCCTGGAGAATACCAGGGACGGGGGAGCCTGGCAGGCTGCCCTCTATGGGGTCACACAGAGTCGGACATGACTGAAGCGACTGAGCAGAGCAGCAGCAGTTAGGCCAAAAGGTTGTAGAGACTAGACTCCCAGAGGGAGTTAATTAAAAACAAATGAGATGTGAGTCACGTAGCAAGGTTCATAAAATGGAGATTTTGTTCAAGCTGCAGGTATTATTGGAGAAGGCAATGTCAACCCACTCCAGTACTCTTGCCTGGAAAATCCCACGGGCGGAGGAGCCTGGTAGGCTGCAGTCCATGGGGTTGTGAAGAGTCGGACACGACTGAGCGACTTCACTTTCACTTTTCACTTTCATGCATTGGAGAAGGCAATGGCAACCCACTCCGGTGTTCTTGCCTGGAGAATCCCAGGGACGGGGGAGCCCGGTGGGCTGCCGTCTATGGGGTCCCACAAAGTCGGACATGACTGAAGCGACTTAGCAGTAGCAGCAGCAGGTATTACTTTTTTAAAAAGTGGTGTTGAGTATGCCACACAAGTGTTTGAAAGGAGTAGTGCTGAGATCAACATCACTGCATCATCAGACTAGAGAAATCCAAGCAACTCACAGGACAGAGTTTTGTAGAGAATTTATATCAGGGCTGTCAGTGTGGCAGTGAGCTAGGATTAAAAGTCTTCAAGTAATTTGGGGAAGCAAATCGGGGCATATTAAGATTAGACATGGTAGATTCAAGGTAGCTGGTATTGATGTGGTTGCTGAGGATATGGCTGGGGAGGAGTTGTTTGCACCTCAGTCTTCCCAATCAATGAGGAACAGCATTCTGGAGAAGCAGATGTTTCCAGTGTGCAAGCCAACCTCCCACCTGAGTTGGTCCCTGATGAGTGAAAAGGCCTGAAGAGTCATGGTCTTAGACTAGTGCATTGATCTCTTACCTCTGATGGGGAGGATGGGATTATTAGTGAGTGTGAGATTCCACTTGACCCCTTTAAATAAAGTTGAAACTTTGGGGGAAGGCAGATATTATCTTAGCATGGAGTTTCACTACTCTGCCTGATAATTTTGGTAGAAGGTCTACAGCATGCTTCACATTGCACTCAGGACTAATTCTGCTTTCCTTAGTAGGGTATATATGAAACAATATCTACTTCTCCAACCTTTCCTTCTCTACCTACTCCTTCACCTAAGCCCAACGCTCTACAACAGTCACAATAACTGTTTGTAGTTTCTTAAATATGTCAGTCTCTTGCTGGCATATTTAGGGCCTCAGGGAGTCGCATTTGCTGCTTCCTCTGTGGAATGTTCTTCTTGGACTTTTTTTGGCTCTGCTGGGTCTTTGTAGCTATGCGAGGGCTTTCTCTAGATGTGGCAAGCAGCGGCTACTCTTTGTAGTGGTGCGCAGGCGTCTCATTGTGGTGGCTTCTCTTGTCGCAGAGCATGGACTCCACAACATGGCCTCAGGAGTTGTGGCACATGGGTTTAGTTGCCCCATGGCATGTGGGATCTTCCTGGACCAGGGATTGAACCCATATCCCCTGCATTGGCAGGCAGATTCTTAACCACTGGGCCACCCAGAAAGTCCACTTTTTGTGTTTTTCACTTGACAACCGCTTTTTGTCCTTCATCATTCAGTTGAGATGAAGCAACTTCTGAGACTGTTTGCAACTCTCTTCCTTTATTCTCCTCTTTCATGACATTTATAACAAGCTACATATTTCCTGTTTACCTGGAGTACATAAGTGGCACTCTGTACTGGGACAATCTAGTTTACTCTTGCATCATCAGTTCTTACTCCCAGGAGAGGCTTATAACAGGTGATCAAGAAACACTGGTTGCTATAAATCTATTCAATTCCCAGTAGGAATCTTCCTGAATTTTTTTATATTCGCTGTTCTAAAATTCCAGATGTAATTCCCAGATATCATCCCCCTTTAAAACCTACCTTATTAGAATTCATTAGTGACACTTTTAAATGATAAAAGAAAAAGATCTTAAGTATATACACAGAAGTAATGGAGATTAAGGGACCAAGATAGCTTGGAGCACCTAGATTCACGTTAGGAATTGTTTTTAGCAAAGTCATCAAATAACACACTGATAAAACTTTTGAATACAAATGTCATTTCTTTTGGCATGAAAGTCATGTCTTCACTACTGCGCATAGTTGAGTTATTTGGGGTAAATGGCTCCCCATCACAAATTAAAACTATGCTAAAAATTCAGGTTATTATAGCTTCATATTACGATGTTTTGGTCTATCTATCCCCTTTATCTAATCACCTGTAGACTCGCTTTGAAGTTTATGACTAAACCTAAGCTTTTTGTAAGATTTTAGAATTAGGAATATTCTTACTCATCATGTAATCCAGCTGCTGGAAGCTCCATCTCCAGACATGAGGAGTATTGAGGTGTGGCCTGGCCCAAAAGCCCTGTAAGAAGCTGGGCAGTGGGTGAAAAGCTCATCCTCAGTCACACAGGACAGAGTGTCAAGAGGCAGGACTCGAGAAACAGAAAACATATGACATACTGTGCGAGCAAAACGTTCGTTTGGGTTTTCCCAAAAGATGGCACAGAAAAACCTGAACAAACTTTTTGGCCAACCCAATAATTTTACCTTGTATCACGCTTTTGTTTAGAGTTCAGAATTAAGCAGAAAAAAAGGGAAACTGTTTTCTTAAAACTGCTGGTCCAGCTTCCTGATTGCCTTTCCTTTCATGCAAACGTGTCAACATGCAAGCCAAGTCTCTCTTCTGCTTAGCTCTCCTGAATTTTCTTCCCTGGCTGAGACACAGTGAGGAGCTATATTGATTACAGCTCAGAGTTTCATCTGGGTCATTCAACCTACATTCAGCAAGTGTAGTTCTTTTACTCATAGAGGCAGAGAGATTCTGTCATCTCTCCCTGGAGGACAGTTGACTAAGTATAGTGAGACTGTTTGTTGGCATCCCTTCCCTTGTATAGCTTTGTTTTACATAACAGGATGCCACAGTTCTTCAAGGAAGAATGCTTAAAACTGCCCTGGCTTCTCTTCTCATGACATAGAGGAAGGAAGCATTAGCACTTGTAAAATACTTTTGCTCCAAGCCCAGCTCTCGGCAGGCAGATAATCAATTTTCCCCAAAGCAAACCTGCTCTCTCTCCTCTCTTTGCCTTCTTCCCCACTATCACAGGTGGTAACCTATGACAGATGAGGGACGGTGACCTCCAGTTCTCTAGGAGGGGTTGGGGAGTGACGGGTCTCTCACTTTCCTCACTTCTGAGATGAAAGAATTGAACAAGTTGAGGTCTAAAATTGCATATTTCTATGGCTTAGTTATTGTGCTATTATTTCAGTGTCATATACCCCCAAATCGGTGCAATGCCTTCACTGGAAAGTCAGTCTGAGAAAATTTCTGAGACTTAAGCTACTGAAATTTTATCTTTTAGATCTGACGTTTTGTACACCTGGATGTATAATTTTAAGTCTCTAAGTTCCAGCTATGGCTAAATGAGATGGTGCTTACGATTCCTTCCAATTTTAAATAATCTAAACTATATACTATCTTTTTTTTTCTTTTAATACATATTTTACTTACTTTAAAGCAATAGTAGTTTAAAGGAATGATTTTAGAACTAGGGATGAAGGAAGTCTATTTATATTCTATTATTTATTTATCAGTGTCTTATCTGAATAAAATCAATGACCAGACTATATAGGAGAACTATGAGGAAATATGGAGAATGTTTATGTTACCACAAGTTTTTGATCTTTCTACAGAAGCTTAACTACATATAAGCCTGGTGACTCTGACATTGGGGTAGATAATAAATTGTCCACTAGAACTGACACATAGCAAAGAAAAAAAAGGATGGATTTTCTTTTTTTGAGGAATATTAAGTCCTAAAACATCACCAGGAGTATCTTACCTAAATTTAATAAGGTTAAAGATGCTAATATTTGCCTTAAGGCAGCTATTTTTAATTCTATAATGTCCTGTAGTTGCAAACCAGTTTACAAATGTTTTCCATTACTATGTCCAGGTCACAAAAAACCCAATATGTGTTACAGAATTCATTGGGGCAAATGAGTTATACATTAATATTAATAAACTACAAAGTACACATCTTATAAAAACTGCTTGAAAGGAATGAGTGAGGAATTTCCTCCCTTTAAGGAAGGCTGTAGATGGGAAGAAAGGTATTTCCATCTTCTCCCTATTTAAATACCAGATTCTAATCGCTCACTAGCTCAGTCGTGTCTGACTTTGCAACCCCATGGATTGTAGCCCTCCAGGCTCCTCTGTCCATGGGATTTTCCAGGAAAGAGTACTGGAGTGGGTCGCCATTTCCTTATCCAGGGAATCTTCCTGATCTTCCTGAATCAAACCTGCATCTCTTGCATCTCCTGCAGGTGATTCTTCACCACTGAGCCACATGGGATTCCAAGTGGGCTACAGTTTCATTAATGCCAACACCAAGTCCTCCTTGGGAAATCTCTTCTGATCAGCTGCCTAGGAGTTGTTAACCTCAATCTTGAAAGAACAATAGTGCTAAGCAAAGAATGTAACACTCTAAAATTAAAGATCATTCTTGTGCTTCTTTGCAAATCATAAAAGCAATTATAGCAAAGATTGGTTGACTCTAAGTTTATTCAGAAACTCAAACATAGGAAAAGAGAGAGAAAAATCTAGCTAAATCTTTAATGCATAAGACTATAGTTCAGTTTTACAATTCATAGTTTAGTTATTTAAATGACACATGAAACAATTCTGGGGGGTAATTGAGGGACCTAGCTGCTGGTGCAGGTGTCAACCTTGACCTTCAGGAAGAAGCTGCACTTCTCAGAGCCCCACTTTCTCTTTGGTAAAATGAAGAGATTGGTCTGATCTTTAAACTCTTGCAGCTCTGACACTGTAGGATCAAATCCCAATTCTAACTCAGCAATGAAAGCACTGAAAACTCTCTACGTAAGGAGGCCAGTTTCAGTTTTGGTGAGCAGAACATTACACCATTGTTCTCGATGTTGATTAGATACAGAATACCATCTGCGAAAATAAAACAATTGCCAACTCAAAAAAACCCACATGAGTTTGGAGGGCTTTTGATAATCTTCTACATCACTCCTGCCATAGCAGAAATCAGATAGAAAGCAAATACCACATACTATAATTCACATGATCCATCTTTCAGAGCAGTTGCTCCCAGAGGGCTATTTTGCTCAGAAACAAAATCTTCCTTTTCCCCGTGGACAGAGAATGCTGGGCCTCAGCCCCCTAATCTAGATGGCCCTGTATAGAGTGAAAAAGACACAACATTCCACACGGACAACACATCAATGCTGGAATTCATTCCCTGGCATATCAACTGAAACCAAGACAGCCCTGAGGCCTGAATCCCAAATATAATCGAAGTGGTTATAGTTGCCGACTTTTTTCAAGCTTTCATATTATTTTCCTCAATTACACAATCAAGTCCACAACAGGGGTGTTCTGGTGGACAGGCAGAGGCGATCATGCTGCCTGTGGAGGAGAGGCAGGGCAGAGGTGGACATTTGCCTTGAAGGATTCTGCAGAGACTCATGTCCAAAGCTCAAAGCCTGGTGCCCTCCAGCGGCGGGGAGCTTGTCTGACCTGGCTGCCCTGTGGCCTTATGCTTTTGTCTATAACAGAGGCTCGTTAGGGGAAAGAAGTGAAGTTGCTTTCGATTTTATGACAGATAGAGAAAAACAGAAATACTTATGGTAAATATAAATCAAAATGAAAAGCTCTATAGACAATTAAATTCTCAAGGTCATAAGATTCTCTGAGTTACATAAAGACATTTTAAAAAGGAAAGTTGTGTCTAACTCTCTGTGACCCTATGGACTGTAGCCTGCCGGGCTCCTCTGTCCATGGGATTCTCCAGGCAAGAATACTGAAGTAGATTGCTATTTCCTTCTCCAGGGGATTTTTCCGACCCAGGGTTTGAACCCAGGTCTTCCATATTGCAGACAGACTCTTTACCATCTGAGTCACCAGGGAAGTTTTAGGGGAAAGAAGAGAATGGTTTATTCTGCTCTCTTGTCTTTTACCCCAAGTGGCCACTACAGTGCAGCAGGCGTGGTGCTGTCAAGGGTAGAGCTGTAGAATCTTTAGGTTTAAAGCTAGAATAGGAAGGAATAGTTAGGCTTTCAATTTTATGACAGATGGAGAAAAACAGAAATACTTATGGTATATATAAATCAAAATGAAAAGCTCTATATACAGTTAAATTCTCAAGGTCATAAGATTCTGAGTTATGTAAAGACATTTTAAAAGGGAAAAAAAATGGTAATAACTTTCAGGAACATGTATCAAGCACTTATGTATCTCAGTCTCTATCACAAACTCTATAGGAATCATTCTACTTAATCCTCATCATGACTCTGTGATTTAAGAGTGACTATCATCTCTATGTTTCCATGTGGGAAAACAGACCAGAGACCTTAAATAACACGCTCAAGGTTATGGAGCAAATGAATTTCCAACTAAGAAATAGCTAGTATTTTTTCCTTTTTTTTTTCATGAAATGTCTCATTCTTTCACTTTTAAAATAAATTTTAAAATTCAGATTGGTGAAATCTGGATGTACATTTCAAATACATAGATTTAAATAACATCACTAATAATACATTTTAAATATTTAAATAATATTTAACATTTGGTATAGAATTTCCACAAGATCTATTATCTAGTTGAATTAGTCATATTTTATAAAGACAAAAGAGGAGAAAGCAAGTTATCCAAGATCACACAACTAGATTGTAGCCAGAAGAAATTAGTACACAAGTCAGCTCATTTTGAATCTAGTGCTTTTCCACCCAAAAGATAAAGCCATGATTCAGAGATATTCTGTTCTTTTATAATCAACTCCATGTAATGGATATAATTCATGATGTATTAGATAGTTTTTATTTTAGTAGTGACTTTAAAGAAAGCTGAGCGCCGAAGAATTGATGCTTTTGAACTGTGGTGTTGGAGAAGACTCTTGAGAGTCCCTTGGACTGAAAGGAGATCCAACCATTCCATCCTAAAGGAGATCAGTCGTAAATATTCATTGGACTGACTGAGTTGAAACTCAAATTCCAGTGCTTTGGCCACCTGATGCGAAGAACTGACTCATTGGAAAAGACCCTGATGCTGGGAAAGGTTGAAGGCGGGAGGAGAAGGGGACGACAGAGGATGAGATGGTTGGATGGCATCACCGACACAATGGACATGAGTTTGAGTAAACTCTGGCAGTTGGTGATGGACAGGGAGGCCTGGCGTGCTGCGGTCTGTGGGGTCGCAAAGAGTCAGACACGACTGAGCGACTGAACTGAACTGAATGACTTTTGACAGACATTTAAAAACTACCTTGAATATCACAAAATGTAAAACTTCCTGGTTGAGAGAATTCCAGTAGGAAGGAACAAAAAAAAAGAAAACAGAACCTTTAAAATGCAGTGCTTGGGCATAGAGCAAAGAGCAAGTGAAGTCAAGTTCTTAAGCCTACAATTGTGCAGAGTATCCCCAGGAGTGATTTGACATCTTGGGGAACATTTTATGATCTGACCTTTTGCAATCACTGCCTGCAGTTGCCTGAATTCAGATGTTCTTTTTCCAACTGCTTTAAAAGTCATTTTAGAAAGCTTGGTATTCTGGTAGCATTAGGTTTCTCAGCCTCTGTGGAGTCATTTTTTTAAGCAAATGTCAATGGCTGGGTTAGACTCATCAGGTATGGCTCCAAAGGCAAAGTTATGCTAGGCCCATTGACAGAGGGAAAAAAATGAAAAAATAAAGAATTTTTGCTTGCTGCTTTCTCCAAAAGAGTTTTCTGGGTTCTGACGTATAAAAGTGAAAAGTGAAAGTGAAAGTTGCTCAGTTGTGTCCAACTCTTTATGACCCCATGGACTGTAGCCTACCAGGTTCCTCTGTCCATGGGTTTTCCCTGGCTAGAATACTGGAGTGAGTTGTCATACCCTCCTCGAGGGGATCGTCCCAACCCAGGGATGGAATCCAGCTCTCCTGCATTGTAGGTGGATTTTTTTTTTTTAACATCTGAGCCACCAGGGAAGCCTTTGAATACTAAAGTGGGTAGCCTGTACCTTCTCCAGCAGATCTTTCTGACCTAGGAATCGAACCGGGGTCTAACCTGGCCTTTGTATCTACAATGAGCAGCTGAGCCACTTAATTATCAATATTTCCCTTTGTTTCTTGACTTAGAAACTATTTGTGAGATGCATTCATAAATTCAGCAGAATTCAAATATCATCTTCATTGCTGGTAGTATTGGTTTAGAGGATGAATTTGTAATCACAGTTGGGATTCTTACTATATTTCATCCAAATCTAAGCTTTGGTATTAACCAACTCAAAGGAGAGTTGCATGTGTAAGACCAGCATACTTGGTTAACTGACTGGCTCCAACTACATCCCTATAGTAGGAACTAAGAGAAAGCTCGAGATTAACCTCTAAAAATCAGCCTATGGCTTAACTCAGGATACCTAGGCAAATGGAGAGCAGACAAAAGTGATTGTTAGAAGGAAACGCAAATTAGGAAATTGTGTAACTGTCCCAATTTCATCAATCAGAGTACATAGAATGAAAAAATTGGGAAGAAGTCAAAGGGGAATCTTTTCTTTCCAGTACTTCTGAAAGGGTAGAAATTCCTATTTAACAGGTCAGGAAAAAGTGAGAGAAGACAGAAACTGACTGATAATGGCTAAAGACTTCAATTCCTAGGGACTTAATTCTGAACCATGCCTTTTCCTACTGGAAAATATTCTTTCCAAAGATCACAAATAGGATTTCTACTCATTTCCTGAGAAGTATCATCTCATCATTTCTATGCCAGAAGACTAAAATATAACATATTGGTGCCCTTTCTGTGGCTCTAAGATTACAAATATGATAACTCAAGTTGTTGCTGTCCAGTTGGTAAGTAGTGTCTGACTCTTTGCCACCCCATGGATTGTAGCACACCAAGTTTCCCTGTTCTTTACTAGAGCTTGCTCAAACTCATGTCCAATGAGTCAGTAATGCCATCTAACCATCTCATCCTCTGTCATTTCCTTCTCTTCCTGCCCTCAATCTTTCCCAGTATCAGAGTCTTTTTCCACTGAGTTGGTTCTTTGCATCAGGTGGTCAATATATTGGAGCTTCAGCATCAGTTCTTCCAATGAATATTCAGGGTTGATTTCCTTTAGGATTGACTGGTTACAAAGAGCCTAAAGTCCTTCCTCAGCTAGCATGTACCTAAGGTTGACTGGAAGTAAACGACTGCATCTTTCTCAGGATTTCTCATATTTCCACTGATACCTCCATTAAGCCAGTCTAAGTTTCTTATCAAAGTTGACAAATACAACTCTAATATGGTGTGTGTTCATTATTGGTATCTCTCTTCTGAGCTATTAAAAATATTTCCAGTCAGTAACATAAAGCCAGGAGAACTGGAATAGAAATTCATGTTGAAAAATTTTCCCTGAAATGAGACTTCTCAAAAAGATATATTGTGAGATCTGGTGGTATCACAATAATACTCTACATAAGAAGGAACCACACATAAATGGGCATTTTGTTATCTTTCTCTCTCAAGCCATGTTACTATATAATTTATCTGTACTTCAGAATCCACATTGAACAGAAAAGAATGTGTAATTTTGGGGACACAAATTTTGTGAACTGTATTAAAATGATGGCATCAGTGGTTTTGGTAGATATGGTAAAGGCCACATTAGCAAGAACAAGGTTGACTTCTTTACTATCATTCCTCACAGTTACAGGTAGCCTTTAAACAAAAGCTACAAATCAAAGAAAACCACTGAACAGGAAGCTTTCTACCAATATCATAGATGCTATTTGGCAAGACAGCTGTCCTTAGGAAGCTGCATGTCTACCTACATCGTCTCCGAAAGTTTACAAAACACTTTTCCTATCATTAGAAAATAAGGTTTTTCACTGGAGCCCTGGTGATAGGTATGATTATCCCTATTTTACTGGGGGAATTTGAACAATCCATCCAAATCCCTGCACCTGGTAATGACATCTCTAGTACTTGAATTCTGGGACTGGAGACTCTGCCCTTCTGTGAAACGTGTTTTAGTAGCTAGTCAGATGTTTGTAGGAGTTCGATTTAATTATGCTGGGACATGCATTTCCTTTGGATGGATCAAAGTAGCAAGTGCATTCATTTGTGTCTTCAGCTTTAGAATTCTGAGCCAGATTTTTATTTACATAAATCCCAAGGTGCATTCACTTGCTACATTGTTGGAATTTGATGATGGGCTCAAAATTACAAAAGCCACACTAAGCTAAGACTCAGTGGTGGCTTTTTCAGAGGGTTAGGAAGAGGAGCTATTATCGTAAATCCCCTACATACAAACCTTCAAGTTGTGAACTTTTGAAGATGCGATCATCCACCTGGTTCCAGCAAAGAGCCAGCACCTGTACCATCAGCGCCAGGCATGAAATTGCAGCTTGCCCTCTGTCCATCCCCTGTGCACCAGCTGTTGTACATTTCAGGGCACTGTATTGCAAGATTAAAAATGTTTTATTTTTGTTTACTTAATGTATTATTTCTGAGAAGTGTTATAAACCTATTACAGTACAGTACTATTCAGTTGACTGTGTTAGTTGGATATCCAGGTTAACTTTTTCAGACTTAGGAACAAACTGGACTTATGAACACGCTTTCAGGACAGAACTTGTTCATATGCAGGGGACTTAGTGTACACTAATAAAAAGTGTTCTATTAAAAGAGAACAAAGAACTGAGACCCTAGCAAATACCTAGATCCCATGTGAATCTAGAGAAAACCACTACTGATTTCGGATGGGTGCAGCAGTAAGCAGCAGTTTGCAGCAAGCAGCAGAGAGCTGTAGCTGGAAGCAGTGCCTCAGCTTCCCAGCCTGGGAGTCCTAACCATTGGACCACAGGGACCAGCAGTTAGGGCTAAGGCCCCTAGCCTTCGCCTGCCTAGTCAAGAACAAATTCAGGTGAGGAGGCAGAGGGTAAAGAGTAAAATAAAAAGATTATTGAAAAGAAAAGTATGTGCAGAAAGGCCCATGGCAGGCAAGCTCAGAGAGAAAGTCCTACCTTTGGGAAGTTTAGATACTTTATAAAGGGGCAGTGTTCTGTGTCTTTGTCTTCCCTCAGGCCAATCATCTTGCTTTGTCCCCTCTTAGTTAATTTGTCTCAGGACCCTCCCCTGGGGTGTGCATGAACACAGTTGTTGTTCAGTCACTCAGTGTATCCTACTCTTTGCGACCCCATGGGCTGAAGCACGCCAGGCCTCCCTGTCCAACACCAACTTCTGGAGCTTGCTCAAACTCATGTCCATTGAGTCAATGATGTCATCCAACCATCTTCTCCTCTGTCCTTCCCTTCTCCTCCTGCCTTAAATCTTTCCCAGCATCACGGTCTTTTCCAATGAGTTAGCTCTTTGCATCAGGTGGCCAAAGTATTGGAGCTTCAGCCTCAGCATCAGTCCCTCCAATGAATATTCAGTATTGATTTCCTTTTGGATTGACTGGTTTGATTTCCTTGCAGTTCAAGAGACTCTTCTCCAACACCATAGTTCAAGAGCATCAGTTCTTCAGTGCTCAGCCTTCTTTATTGTCCACTATCACATCCATGCATGACTACTGAAAAAACCATAGCTTTGACTATATGGACCTTTGTCAGCAAAGTAATGTCTCTGCTTTTTAATATGCTGTCTAGTTTTTATAGCTTTTCTTCCAAGGAGCAAGCATCTTTTAATTTCATGGCGGCAGTCACCGTCTGCAGTGATTTTGGAACCCCCAAATAAAGTCTGTCACTGTTTCCATTGTTTCCCCATCTATTTACCATGAAGTGATGGGACCAGATGCCATGATCTTCATTTTTTGAATGCTGAGTTTTAAGCCAGCTTTTTCACTCTCCTCTTTCACCTTTATCAAGAAGCCCTTTAGTTCCTCTTCACTCTCTGCGTTAAGGGTGGTGTTATCTGCATGTCTGAGGTTATTGATATTTCTCCTGGCAATCTTGATTCCAGCTTATGCTTTATTCAGCCTGGAATTTCACATGATATACTCTGCATATAAGTTAAATAAGCAGCATGACAATATACAGCCTTGATGTACTCCTTTCCCAATTTTGAGGCAGTCCATTGTTCCATGTCCTGTTCTAACTATTGCTTCTTGACTTGCATATAAGTTTTGCAGAAGGCAAGTAGGGTGGTCTGGTATTCGCATCTCTATAAGAATTTTCCCATTTGTTGTGATCCACACAGTCAAAGGCTTTACCATAGTCAATGAAGCAGATGTGTTTTTTGGAATTCTCTTGCTTTTTCTTTGATTCAACGGATGTTGGCAATTGAATCTCTGGTTCCTCTGCCTTTTCCAAATCCAGCTTGAACATGTGGAAGTTCTCAGTTCACATACTGTTGAAGCCTAGCTTGGAGAATTTTGAGCATTACTTTGCTAGCATGTGAAATGAGTTTGTTTGTGTGATAGTTTGAAAGTACTTTGTCATTGCCCTTTTTTGGGATTGGAATGAAAACTGACTTTTTCCAGTTCTGTGGCCACTGCTGAGTTTTCTAAATTTGCTGGCACATTGAATGCAGCATTTTCACAGCATCATCTTTTAGAATTGAAATAGCTCAGTTGAAATTCAGCATGCACACTGATGGATCTCAAAGTGAATGCTTCTGGGAGGAGCAAGACTCACTTTGACCTGGAATTATCCTGACTTTTGACTCCAAGGAGACTTTTAGTGCATGTGTAGTGTCTCCCTTATCCTTTACTCAGACAGGGTTTTACCTCTCTTTGTCCTTGCCATGATTATTTTCTTGAGGTGTTTACAAGAGACAAAGACTGGCTATTTATCCTGTTTCTGTTATTACTTCCCTTTTGGAGAGCAAATGGGAGGATGATTATAAATTCCTCAGTGGAGCCCACCTATCTCTTGCTTCAGGAACTGCAGAAAGGAGACTGGCCAATTGTGAATTTCCAACCTGGAGCCTGTCTATCAGCTATCTCACTACCTGGAGGCTTTGCAAATATTGAGCTTCCTTTCATCTAGAGCTATTCTCCAGAAGGAAAATTCTAGAATGGTTGTTGTGTTAGTCTGGAATTCTTGACTAATGAGTTTCCACTCTCTTAAAAGTAACAGATCTATTATACAAGGTTTAAAAGCAAATGAAAGGAATTGTTCTTATTGTGGTTGGGGCTCCTAGTCATCCATACCAGATTTCTATATTAACCCTATTCAGTAATTGTTCCACTTCCTGTTTTGCTTTATCCTACTTTCTGTTTTGCGTTATCTCCATGATCCTCACCACTGGCTCAAAATGGGCAGGCTGTTTACTCCAAAAAGAATATTGGTTTGGGAGGTAGGAGTCTTGGGTCTGCAACTCTGTCTTTTTAAGTGGATCTCAATTGTTTAACCTGTGAGAGGATAGAATTGATTGACATGAATAAATGCTAGGACCATTTCTAATTTTTATTATTTTCTGAATGTTTAGTAGCATTTCTTCTCTGCTTATATGTGCCAGAATGGTGTTAATTATTTTCCATAGATTAAACTGGGCTTCCCTGATAGCTCAGTTGGATAGCTCCACCTACAATGAAGGATACCCTGGTTCAATTCCTGAGTCGGGAAGATCTGCTGGAGAAGGGATAGGCTACCCACTCTAGTATTCTTGGGCTTCCCTTGAGGCTCAGCTGGTAAAGAATCCACCTGCAATGTGGGAGTCCTGGGTTGGGAAGATCCCTTGGAAAAGGGAAGGGCTACCCACTCCAGTATTCTTGGGCTTCACTTGTGGCTCAGCTGGTAAAGAATCTGTCTGCAGTGTGGGAGACCTGGGTTTGATCCCTGGGTTGGGAAGATCTCCTGGAGGAGGGAAAGGCTACCCACTCCAGTATTCTAGCCTGGAGAATTCCATGGACTGTATTTCTTCTATGCTTACACATGCCAGAATTTTGTTAATTATTTTCCATAGATTAAACTACTTTGTAATCATAACTGACATTAATGGACCTTCTATTGTGTACCAGGAACTTATCAAGCACACTATATATGTTAATTCTTTTTATGTTCATGATAACCCTGTGAGGTATATTCTCTTATCATTTCTATACTTGCCTAAAATTACACAACCTGTGAGTGACTGGACTAGAACCTTTGAACCCAGCCTAACACCAGTCCTTGCGGTGGCCACTTTTGATGTCCCCTCTTTCACCTCACCTTCTCTGAGCTGGTGTGCCCCATTCTCCAGGTGCTACAAAGTTTGGATGCTAACAGTGTATCACTGTCCCCTTTTCTGGAGAATGTCCTTGAGCAACATAGGGCCGTCTGAACTTGGAGATTCAGACCACCCCACCTCAGCCTGTGGGAGACAAGTGACTGCCAGTCTGGTCTCAAGTGGCACTAACTCTGCTTGTGCACTTTGTTCCAGAACCTCCTGGAAGCTCTTCTCCTTGGGCTGAAGCAAATCCAGGCTTAGCAGGTCCCCCTGCCCTTGTGTGCTTTCCTTATTTTCCCATAGCTGAGCTCCAAATGTCGCCCCTGCAGGGATTCTGGATTTCTCCTTGCCTTCTAGTGTGAAGCATCTCCTGTTCTTCCTGACAACCCTGCTCCCATTCTTCAGTGGAGAAGTCAGAGGAAGTCTTGAAAAGATTTATTTAGCCCAGAAAATAATTACAAATTACACTTTTTATTTTTCACTGTATTTTCCCCAATTGCTATGTTGTTCTTTTTCATATCATGTAAGCTTGAACAAGCAACAGATTAAATAATAATGGTCAAGTTTTGAAACAAAAACACACCTATTAGACTTAATGTGGAAGACAGTGACGGCTGTTTCAGCAGCCAAGCCCCTTTGTCCTTTTCTCTCCCTAATTGCATCTAGTTGAAAAACTCAAATCACCAATCGATTCTCTAATAAGCTTTATGCAACCACTCTGATGTGGCCGATTTTCCTTCATTTCTTCTTAGCAAGCAGTCAGGGCTGCTAACAGCTCTCTGTGACTGTATATCTACATCTCTGGAGATTAAGTCCACCAGGGTATTCAGTAAGAAATATCTCCAAACGCAATAGTTTCTAAAGTAAAATTTAGTATTTTAAAACCCCACCTTGATTTCTGCCCTGGTCTTAAGGCTTTGGGTGTATAGTCCACCCATGATATTTTTCATGGCCATATGAGCTCAAACATTTATTCATTTGACAAATAACTGTTGGATTCCTTCTGTGTGTACCAGCACTGTACTACTGAGTATACTGAGAGTAAATAGCTGGAGTAAATAGAGAGTAAATGGATACTGGAGATAAATAGCTACAGTTACTTCATAGAGTTCATGGATTAATTATAATCTAGAGTGTAATCCAATATTCACACCAATCACATACTTCCTAGCAAGATCAGCACTATGAGAGTCATATGGTGCTGTGAGATCTTACTGAGAACATCGATCTACTAAGGGCTTCTTAGATGATGGGATACATTAATTTACATCTGAAGAAAGAATGGAGTTAAATAGAGATGGAGATATCAGACTCTGAGCTGAGGGAACCAGCATGTGATAAGACTCTAAGGTAAGAGGTGTGTGTGTGTGCTCAGTCGCTCAGCTGTGTCTAACCCTTTGTGACATCATGGACTGTAGCCCGCCAGGCTCCTCTGTCCATGGGATTTTCCAGGCAAGAATACTGAAGCCAGTTGCCATTTCCTGCTCCAGGGGATCTTCCTGATCCAGGCATCGAACCGTGTCTCTTGTGTTTCTGTCTCCTGCATTGGCAGGTGGATTCTTTACCACTGTACCACCTTGTGAGTGGTAGCAGGGAGCATTTAAGGGAACTGTAAGAACCCCGGCTGGGGTGTAAAGAAATAGTATTTAAGATGAAGATGGAGAGTAGTCAGGGAAATGCCATAAGAACTCCTACAAACAAGTTAAAAACTTAATTTAGCTTTTAACATCAATGGGCAATAATGAAAGGGTTTGAAGATATACGTGAATCATACTCCAATCATCCAATCATGATTGGAGATGTGGAGAGTGTTTCAGAAATTGAAGACATCCTAGGAAAATGAGGACAACAGTATCCCTTGGAAGTGCAGAAGGTAAATCAGGCTGGGTGGGCATAAAATGGAGAGATTATGAATGGTGGGAGATACAACTGGGATGGTTCATTGTGGATCAGGGGAAAGTAGACTAGACTCATGTGTTGAGTAGTATGGATTTTATTCTGAAAAACTTGGAAGAGAATGGCATGAGCATAAATGCCTTCTAGAAAGATTAGCTTAGACCAGCACTATCTAATTGAGCTTTCTATCACTTAGTAACTTTTATAATCTGTGCTATTATATTACTCACTGAAGGTGTCAGTCCCTCAGCAGTGTCCAACTGTTTATGACTATAGCCTGCAAGGCTCCTCTATCCATGGGATTCTCCAGGCAAGAATACTGGAGAGGGTTGCCATTCTGTTCTCCAGGGGGTCTTCCTAACCCAGAGATTGAACCCAGGTCTCTTGCATTACAGGCAGATTCTTTACCATCTGAGCTACCAGAGAAGCCCACAGTACCCACTAGCTCTAAATAAATATTAAAACACTTGAAATATTGGCTTGGCCAACTGAAGGAATTGATTTTTAATTTTAAATGTTACTTAAGATTGCTACCACCTAGCACAGGTCTAGTCACAGTATGGGTGTGTGTGTGCAGTGTGTGCTGCTGCTGGGGGTGGTTGGAAGGTTGGAATGAATAAAAAGGATTAAAGAGATAAGCTAGGAATCTGGGTGAAGAAGGGAATGGCAACTCACTCCAGTGTTCTTGCCTGGAGAATCCCAGGATTGGAGGAGTCTGGTGGGCTGCCATCTATGGGGTCGCAAAGAGTCAGACACGACTGAAGCGACTTAGCAGCAGCAGGAATCTGGGAGAGATATGATGTCAGGAAGAATAAAGACAGGAAAATCATAGAAGTGTGAAATGAAACTATTTATTTTGTTTAGGACCTTGGGAACATGAAGAGAATGATGAGGGAGAGAAACCTAGATTAAATTCAAATTACAGATAGCCTTACAGGCCATACTAAGGAGTTTGGACTATCTGTGAAGAGAATGGATCTCTTTGAGGTTTGTGAATATTAACATTATTAAGCAGAACTTTTAGAAATATGCTTGCCAGAAACTTCATCTAATCAGGGTGTATAAGGTAAACTAACAGCTATGTTTTATATAGTCCTTGGGCGGTGGAGTAGGGCTTCCCAGGTGGTGCAGTTGTAAAGAATCCACCTGTCAGTGCAGGAGACACCACAACTGAGCAACTAAGCACGCATGCATGCCATGGAGTAATGATGCTATATTCATATGTCGTTCTTACCCAGAGGACTCCCTGATGGCAAAGATTACAGCTTAGTTGTTTTGCCTGCTCTTGACCTCTAAGGACCTAGTTGCTGGAAAAGTGTTGAATGTAATTTCAGAAGAATTCAGGCCTAAGCCATGCCTGGGAATGGTGGGCCAATGAGGGATGCAGAATACTTAGGGGTGTCATGCATAGAAGTAGGGAGAAGGCAATGGCACCCCACTCCAGTACTCTTGCCTGGAAAATCGCACGGACGGAGGAGCCTGGTAGGCTGCAGTCCATGGGGTCATTAAGAGTCGGACACGACTGAAGCGACTTAGCAGCAGCAGCATAGAAGTAAGCAGCACGATTAAATTTGAAAGTTTTTTCTCTTCCACTATGCTCTATTCCACTGGGCACATAAACTCAGGGGTTGGGATTCTGCCCAAGGACTGAGTATTCTATTCATACTTTTGGGCGCAGAGCAAACCTGGAAAAAAAAAACTTGGTGCCAATCAAAAGGCAATATTTAAAAACCATTTTTCTCTATAGTGCTAATTCCAAATTTAGAGAACTAAAATATATTTTATATGCTTCCAGGTTACCTTTAAGTTTACATCAGTGCACACCCCTACCAAGAGTGTATAGCTCTGCTCTTCATCCACATTTTGTGGTACAGGAAATTACCAGTTTATTTTTTCCCAATATTATAGGCTAAAAATGAAATACTATTATTTTACTTTGCATTTCACTGATCACTAATGAAGTTGAGAATCTTTCTTCATATTTAGTGTCTATGAATTGTTCATTCATTTTTTCAGCCCAGTTAAAAATGTGAGTCTCAATAATTAATGAGAATTACTTATATATCAGTGATATTAGCCTTTGATTTATTTATATAGGTAATATTTTATTCAAATGCAGTATTTTGCCTTTCAAAATTACTTAAAGAAGTATAATACAGTTCTAAACATTATATAATTTTTTTCTCCTTTATGCCTTCTGTATTTTATGTTGTGCTTTGACAAAGTGTCTTCCACACTAAGATTATGAAGGTGTTCTCTTACATTTCTTTCTGGGGTAGTATTTATATTAATGCTTAAATCTGAATCTTCAGTACATCTCAAATGTATTGTTGTGTGTGAGGTGAGGTATAGATCTAATTTCAGAAAACACTTTTCCCCAAATGAATTTGCAGCCAGTGAACTCTCCTACCTTCCTGTGGTCAAAACCAGCCCTGTGGAGCCAGGCCTCAGATTCAAGTGTTTAACAAGGGGTGATAAAGCAAAATTCACTGTATTCTCTCAATACCTCTCTCTCCAAGTTGTAGTGAGAGATGAAATAATCGTGTTCTCATTCAATCCATTTAATTTAGAATCCGTCTGTGAGGTTTCATAGATCTTAGTTTCCATGTTACCTAATTTAGTGCTCTTTGTATAAAAGTGATTAAAAATATTTATTGACAAATAAAAAGAGACTAGAGAAAGGAAAGGAGAGTATATCAACACTAATTATGCTTTCAAAATTAATCCAGTAGAGTAATATATACTCTATTCAACTATAGTTAAGTGGAGTAAGAATCATGGGAGAGGAACCAGGTGAAATCTTAGTTTTTTCAACACCATGACAAAATGTTTAGGAATTTTAAAGAAAATATATGCAAACTATTCAGCCCAGTGTCTGCACATAGTAGGCCCTCATTACTTGTAACTAGAAAACAGTTATTTTTATTATTTGGGGCATTCGGGAGGGGCAGATATCTTATGCAAACAAGTTTTGACGAGGAGGTAGTTTCACGTATGAGCCTAAACACGCCAATAAATTCAAATTTTAAAGCTTTCAAATTGTTAATATGACAGACAACTAAAAAAAATAATTATTGAAGTCCATTATTCACTGACGTTGCTCTCTTCCTAAAACTAGACATAAGAATCTTACAAAAAATAGTGGACATTAATGGGTATTATTCAAATGATATATCTTCTCAATCATAGCCTGTTTCTATTACATTCTTAATTAGGACAAAAACAGGGAACCAAACTAGTTTTTTTAAGATGCTATGGCTTTAAGTATCATGTTAGAATAAATCAATAGAATAAATTTGAAGTGGCTGAAATAACCACCTTTGACTTGGTGGGCATTTAAAGCTTTTGGACTTGGGGAAATCACTGATGCGGCACTTTCAGGGGATTTGATTTTATAGGCTTCTCAGCCTGAGAGTTTTTAAAAATACAAAAAGTGATGTGGCCTTAGAGATAAGACAGATGTCAGGCTGTCACTGTGGAGCTGCTTGGCTTTTAAATGGCCTGTTTCCAAGTTTGAATCCATAATCTAGTGATAGAAAAGCTTCGGATTTGTTGGCAAAGATGAAAGATGCTCAGAAGCTATTACCTTAAAATAGGAATTGATAGATAAATAGGCTAGGGGAGTCAAGATTCTGACCTAAAGGGAAGTGGAAAATTGAATTGAGATAATTATCTGTTAACTTGAGGCAAAATTAAAGTTCACCTTTAAAAGAGTCAGATCATTAATGCCAATGTGTAGATTCTCATTTACTTGCATGATAAAGAGTAAAAAGATGTTACTAAAATTGTCTAGGTTTATTTAAAATATTATAATTTGCATGCAGAGAATTCTCAAGGACTTGAAAAATTAGGGAGAAAAAGTGCCCCCGAATATGATTATTTAAAAAGAAACCCTTTCTTTCTTTGTGTTTCTTAGGTAGAATAAGAAACTTACATTTGCCTCTGGTATTGTGGTCAAAGGAACATGAAAGAAAAAGACACTAATAGGGATCATCTCCAATTAAATATTTTTATAATAAATAGAGGCAGGCTGTAATTGAATAATATTCTAGATTAGAACAAAAGCAGAGACCAAACAAATATATGAAATGCTATGACTTTAAATAGCCTAAATCCAAATAAATCAACACAGAGAAGCATCATCTCAGGGAACTAACACAAATCCATTTATGATCAATAAGAAAAATTTTACCTTTAACTTTTCAAAGATAATTGCTAAATAATGGCTAATTACTGCTCTCAGAGAGGGAACTGTATGTTCTAATGGGAGCTTAATTCCGTAATTAGTATCTGGGTCACTATGACTTCCTTAACCAGGCCTGATTCAGACAAGTGATAGTCTATCAGTTCCCCGAAGGGCAGTGTTAGGAAGTAATCATAGCCCCACTTAGGAAATACTGCAGGGTTAGCAGAGAATCCTGACTCCCTCGAGGAGTACCCAGTGAAGGGTCTTCTGTCTCAGCAGCTTAGAAGAATGTGGAGTGAAGCTGGAGAGAGGGAAGGAAGGAGTGGACTAAGTAATAATAATTCATCCAGCTAAGACAGTCTTCTTTAAAGTGTCTTATTTTCAAATCAGATTTAAGTCATCTAAGTATGGAAAAAGCAAGAGGGTTCCAGAAAAACATCTATTTCTGCTTTATTGACTATGCCAAAGCCTTTGACTGTGTGGATCACAATAAACTGTGGAAAATTCTGAAAGAGATGGGAATACCAGACCACCTGGCCTGCCTCTTGAGAAATTTGTATGCAGGTTAGGAAGCAACAGTTAGAACTGGACATGGAACAACAGACTGGTTCTAAATAGGAAAAGGAGTACGTCAAGGCTGTATATTGTCACCCTGCTTATTTAACTTAGATGCAGAGTACATCATGAGAAACGCTGGGCTGGAAGAAACAGAAGCTGGAATCAAGATTGCCGGGAGAAATATCAATAAACTCAAATAGGCAGATGACACCACCCTTATGGCAGAAAGTGAAGAGGAACTAAACAGCCTCTTGATGAAAATGAAAGTGGAGAGTGAAAAAGTTGGCTTAAAGCTCAACATTAAGAAAATGAAGATCATGGCATCTGGTCCCATGACTTCATGGGAAATAGATGGGGAAACAGTGGAAACAGTGTCAGACTTTATTTTTGGGGGCTCCAAAATCACTTGCAGATGGTGATTGCAGCCATGAAATTAAAAGACACTTACTCCTTGAAAGGAAAGTTATGACCAACCTAGATAGCATATTGAAAAGCAGAGACATGACTTTGCCAACAAAGGTCCGTCTAGTCAAGGCTGTGGTTTTTCCTGTGGTCATGTATGGATGTGAGAGTTGGACTGTGAAGAAGGCTGAGCACCGAAGAATTGATGCTTTTGAACTGTGGTGTTGGAGAAGACTCTTGAGAGTCCCTTGGACTGCAAGGAGATCCAACCAGTCCATTCTGAAGGAGATCAGCCCTGGGGTTTCTTTGGAAAGAATGATGCTAAAGCCGAAACTCCAGTACTTTGTCCACCTCATGCGAAGAGTTGACTCATTGGAAAAGACTCTGATGCTGGGAAGGATTGGGGGCAGGAGGAGAAGGGGACGCCAGAGGATGAAATGGCTGGATGGCATCACTGACTCGATGGACGTGAGTCTGGGTGAACTCCAGGAGTTGGTGATGGACAGGGAGGCCTGGCGTGCTGCGATTCATGGGGTCGCAAAGAGTTGGAGACGACTGAGCGACTGAACTGAACTGAACTGAAGTAAGTAGAGAAACACAGACATGAAGTCAAGTAATTAAAAACAAAAAAACAAAAAAACGTGATCTGGATTTCATTGCCCATTTATTTTAGGACAAATTATAAGGAAAGAAGACACAACATTTGAAAAGTAGTCTCATGTGTCGCCTCACATTAAGAGAGCAGATACAGTGTTTGAAAGTGATGTTGTCTGAAATCAGTCTGAGCTATAAGGTACAATATGGTATATGCTGTATAAGTACTTTACAGTTTGTACTGTAAAGTGAATACAATGCATGTATCATGATCTTAACAAATTACAGAGACTTGGGACTGTGTCACATTACATTGTTCTCATGCATAGCTGTATAGTTATTCTTGGATTCCTTAATTACTCTACTCTCTGGAATATTTATATGCATTTCTTTATAACCAAAATGTCCCAAAATACAACTTCCTGATTTTTGGTTTCTTTCTCTATAGTTAAATGTATAAATACATTGTTCATTTAATCATTTACTCACAAATGTTGCTGAGTGCCTGTTTGGAATCCAGTGGGATGCTAAGTGTAGTGATAGGGGCAGGGAAGGGCTGGGGTGGGCACAGTCTGTGGACTCATGCAGATACAAGTTAACAATGAGACAGATGTTACAAAAACAACCACAGGGATGGACAAGAAGTTACAAACTGAAGCAACTGTTATAAAGGAAAACCACTTGATTCAATGGAAACATGAGAAAATGTCTCAGCACAGGAATTTGGTTATAAACTGAGTAAATAGTCATCTATTAGTGTCAAGCACAAAGGTAATTCTCTGGTTTGTAATGGAGAAAGGTCCTGAGAACAAGAAGAAATTGTAACAAATCTTAAAATTCATTGCAGGCAAGAGAGGCACAGGGTAGAAACAAAGATTCCCCTACTTCTGCACCAAATGTAAAACTTCACATTGTGTGCATTAAGTCAGCAGAGACTGCAAAGTAAAAGATCGCCCGAAAGAAGAAAATATGAGCAATATGCTCAAAGGTATTTCCTTTCATCTAGCAGTCACGTTGCTTCTTAAAGGATCAGAATTCAGTACAGGTTGGGTATTTTTTATAACATTTTATTTTGTACTGGGGTACAGCCGATTAACAATGCTGTGATAGTTTCAGGTGAACAGGGAAGGGACTCAGTCACATATATGCATGCATCTATTCTTCCCCAAACCCCCCTCCCTTCCAGGCTGCCACGGAAGATTGAGCAAAGTTCCAGTGCTTTACAGTAGGACCATGTTGGTTATCCATTTTAAATATAGCAGTGAATACAGGCTGGGTTTTGCTTTTTGTTGTTTTTTGTTCTTAATGCAGGTGGATTAAAACTTTCAAGTGCACCTAAGAGTGATATGCATGCTTATTTTGAGATGCTTTCCAGTTTTGAAGGGTTTTCATGGTCCACCTTTGCTCTGTTCCAGGGGATTATGTGGTCATGACTGTCTATTTTGACCTGAGCAGAAGAATGGGCTACTTCACCATCCAGACCTACATCCCCTGTACACTCATTGTTGTCCTATCTTGGGTGTCTTTCTGGATCAATAAGGATGCTGTTCCAGCCAGAACTTCTTTAGGTGAGAGACAATTTCTTGTGTTGTACTGTCCCAAGGTAAGTACTGAACAACATTAATCTTTATTCCCCCTTCTAAGTTGATTTGCTTTTAATTCAGTTAGTAATACATTGAAATGCCATTTATTTAAAACTAGCATATTAAAACAGTGTTTGAAGCTTCTTAGCTCTGTTTTGCTAAATTCTCTCCTTGCTTTGAAAGTATTAGTTGCTCAGTGGTGTCCAACTCTTTGTGACCCCATGGACTGTAACCTGCCAGGCTCCTCTGTTCATGGGTTTCTCCAGGCAAGAATACTGGAGTGGGTTGCTATTCCCTTCTCCAAGGGATCTTCCCAACTAGACCTGGATTTTATCCAGGTAATCTTTTAAATAAAGTAACTGGGGATAAAAAATTTTTTTAAAACTTCTTTTCAGGAAATTTTTTGTTTGTTTGTTTTGGTCTCTGGGCAGTTGTATACCCATAAGAGTTGGTCGTGGTTATCCTTTCCCAATATTGTGTTCAGTGATGCCAGTTTGGTAGCTTGAAATCAACCCAGGTACAAATATTAACACCATGGAAACAGATAAACACAAAAAATCAGGGGCACCTTTTTCCTAGGGAATCAATTATTACACATGTACTAGCATACCACTGGCTACTGATTAATTTCAACATGCATAATTATGATGATGACATTTGAAGATATACATATACACAACTGGCTCTATACAGAAGAGCTGTTGGAAAGATTATTTTGAGAAAATATGATTACCTATGAAGGATTATTTGGAGTTCGCTTAATCTCTTGTCTGGTGATACCTGTCTTGGAGTTTCACATCATTTTCCTCACATAAGGAAGAGGACTCAAAGATTATTACAAAGCCACAGACTCACAGGAACACTGGAGGCTAGGTCCATGAATAGAATTCTCACACTACATAATATTTCCTAAAGATTTAACTAAAACTATTGAAAAATGAATTATAAGGCTGCTATCCTCTTTAATCATCTGTGTGACAACTAGAACCACAATTCCTGTTCACTCTTTGGCTAGAGGCAGTATCATGTAATAGTTAAGAGCTTGGATTTTGAAGTCCAACAAATGGATTTCAACCCTCATACATGGTATGGCCTTAGATACGTCCTTTAGTCTCTACAAACCACATTTTACTACAAATGGCATTCACGTGTGAAATATCATTTCCTGTACCTAACTGTTGGGGTTTGTATCAGGTTAAATCAGGCACTCCATGCAAAGAGCACAAAACACAGTAGGGCCTCAGAAATATGAGCAATTACAGTCATTTTCTAACAAAGTGATCTGTACCAGTTTATTAAAACAGAGCAGCAATGATTACTGGGAAAAAAGGACATCATTTGCATATTTATTCTTCTCCAAACCAAATTTAGTCTCCCATCTGTTTCAAAATAAGGTTATTTTGATTTTTTCTGTTATAGGCAGTACTTTATGTTACAGCCTGTATTTAACAATTATAATATCTTGTCTAATGCTACATGCTAAGACAGACCCAAAATATGTTGCTACTTTTTAGGACAATTACTTGTCATCGTGAGTAGAATGTACCACATTACTTACTCGCTTTCTGTGTCTGTCACATCAGGGTATCAATCAATGTCTTCTTCACTCCCAGTACAGTGCTTGGTCCACGGTAGGTACCTCTATGATTACTCAAGTAAGGTATGCACGTATGAGTGGATGAAACAAGCATACTGATGCATTCCAGTCCACCAATCCCAAAAATATCTTTAGGGAAAGATTTCAAATCAATCTCTTCTCTTGAAGTCTAGATTCCTGCTGGTTAAAAAACCCTCTTAAGGCTTTAGTACTAGCTCATTTCCACCACTTGATCAATGAATGCTCACCAGCAAGAGACCATAGTGGGAGAAGAAAGGAAGGAGCGTAGGCTGAGGAAGGAGGGACAGAACAAATAGCAGGTAGGCGCCCCTCTTGCTCATAGATCATTTACCGTAAGCCAGTCATCCTCAGTGTGGTCCTCCTGCTTTTCCTACTTTTTAGAATAACTGCATGTAGAAGTTGTAATGAAAACAAAGGTTAGTATCACAATTTTAGAGCTAAGGAAGCAGAGGCACCATAAGGTTAAATGGCACTCACAAGGCCACTGCCAGCTAATAGCAGATGTGTGCCTTGGATGATGAGACCTAGATTGGCTCTGGGTGCGAGGCCCTGTTGAAGGGCCACTTGTGGGAGAAAGTGAGGTGGTGAGCTGAGCCAATTTCTCAACTTTATCTTTGCAGTCTCAGGTCTCTAGATTACTGCTTCTTAAGTCCAACTGTGTATTTAAAACAATAGAGGGCCTTCAAAAGTACAACTGCCTTTGTCCAGCCCCAGGATATGCTTATTTAATTTCCTGAGAGCACACAGTGGGGTGGGGGGGGGGGCGGTGGTGGAATTTAGGATTAAAAAAAAATTCCTCAGGTGATTCTACGGCGTGATCAGGTTTAGGTTTAGGAACACTGACCTAGATCATTGGGTCGAATTATCTTTTCCAATGTTTACAATCAAGAGTTGAACCAGATGACAATAAATGCCTGTGAACTTAAAAGTTTATTGCCACAAAACAGAGAGCCACGTTGTTCGATGAGTGAGATAAATATATCCACGTGGCTAAAAGACTGACTGCTTTCTAAGTGCAAATCACAACATTCGAGGTCATTTTGAAGGTTATAACACTTGAGTATAGTTTAGTACACAGGTGGTAGCTGGTGAGGTTTAATCATGGTATAAGGATGATGGGAAATAGATGGGGAAACAGTGGAAACAGTGTCAGACTTTATTTTCTGGGGCTCCAAAATCACTGCAGATGGTGACTGTAGCCATGAAATTAAAAGACGCTTACTCCTTGGAAGGAAAGTTATGACTAACCTAGATAGCATATTGAAAAGCAGAGACATTACTTTGCCAACAAAGGTCTGTCTAGTCAAGGCTATGGTTTTTCCATTAGTCATGTATGGATGTGAGAGTTGGACTGTGAAGAAAGCTGAGCGCCGAAGAATTGATGCTTTTGAACTGTGGTGTTGGAGAAGACTCTTGAGAGTCCCTTGGACTGCAAGGAGATCCAATCAGTCCATTCTAAAGATCAGTCCTGGGTATTTATTGAAAGGACTGATGCTGAAGCTGAAACTCCAATACTTTGGCCACCTCATGCGAAGATTGACTCATTGGAAAAGATTCTGATGCTGGGAGGGATTGGGGGCAGGAGGAGAAGGGGATGACAGAGGATAAGATGGCTAGATGGCATCACTGACTCAATGGATGTGAGTATGGGTAAACTCGGGGAGTTGGTGATGGACAGGGAGGCCTGGCATGCTGTGATTCATGGGGTCGCAAAGAGTCGGACACGACTGAGCGACTGAACTGAACTGAAGGATGATGGATGGATTAAACGAGGAAAATACCTCTTGGCATTTTTCACCCAAGTTATGAGGTAAGCAACATGCCTAAAGAGCTTGCTTCATGCCAAGACTGAAGGAACTGAAAAAAGCTTATGGATATTTTTCATCCATCTCAAGTAAGAGAAGTCTAGTGTCTTTGCTTAGCAAAACTGGACTTAAAAAACCACACGGATCAAACGAAACACATTAAGCTATCTTGTTGGTTGGTAAATCAGTTAGAATCACTACTTGTCTGGTCTTCACTGTTCTCTGTGGCTCCAAGCAGACCTGAAAATATCTTGAAGGAACTTTTCAAGATTCTTCTTTACATGCCTGTGATGAACTTCCATGTAGCCTAATAATATCAGACATACCAAATTTTCTTAAGTGAACTTATCCATGATATCTGCTATGAATACTGACATTTTCACTGCTCATAGGTCATTTTTGCTTTGAGGCCTGAATGAAGTGAAGAAAGTACCAATTAATTTTTGAAATTATCCCACAAAAATATCAGCTGTGATTAGGTATAATCAAGAACTTCTACGTGAATTAATACATAGACAACCTAAATGAAGCTTTTTTACTTTGAGACGCAGATCTTTCTTCTCTAAAGTAAATGATAATAACACTTTATATTTATTGAGACTTCACTAGGAATTGTCACTCTATGTTCATGATTTAATTTAATCTTCATGAAGTCACTATCATCCCCAGTTTTTACTTGAGAAGCTAGACCATGCTTTTGTTTCCATCATAACAAAATGGAAGATTCACAGATCCACATCATATCCCAAATTAGGGATTTGGGATAGCTAAATCCCTAATAACTCCTAAGAATGCGGTACTTCATCCTGCACATTATGGACCTATTTATAGAGAAGAAATACAACAATGTGGTTTAGAACATTGCACATAAAGTCAGACTTGCTGGGCTTGTAGGTTATCTCTCTTACTGGTTTATTCTTTCTGTGCTCAGTTTTTTGTTTTGTTTTGTTTTTTCACTTGCAAAAAGAAGGATAACAGTGCTTATTACCTCATTTTGAGGGTATTCTGGAATTATTATACATATGCTTGACATAGCACCTGGTCAAACAAAGAGATTCTTAAATGTTAGCTACTGTTATGTACAACTAAAATGATCTTCCCAAATAAATATGGATTCCTATTTTCATATGTAGGTTGAGTCTCTTTGATCTTCATGTATACACTATTCTTCAATCATTTTATTTATTCAACAGATATTGAGTCCTAGCTCTATAATCACTATGGGGTTACAATGGACATCAAGATCCATGTTTTATCTGTTGTCACGAAGTATGTAGACTAGACAGAGAGATGGATTACTCCATCATCGCTAATGATGGAACGCGAGAGAGGCCTCAGTCTTTATGACTAAGTTTCCTTGTGGAAGGCCTCTATTAAAGGCTACTTCTTTCTGTGAAGTTCTTTTAACCAACACTGATCTTTCCCTTCTCTAGAATTTCATAACATACAATGTATCATACAAACCTGATACTAAGCTAAGTGTTCTTAGAAATATACCCAAACTCTTCAAAAATGGCTCTGAAAAAAAAACCTGAGCAATTAGGAAGAGAAAGGTCAATGTCCTTCTTGGCTTAACCTTTCTTCAAGAGTGGCTGTCTCCCCTTAACCATCTTTGGAGCATTCTGTACCCATGTTGTAAAGAGAGAAGAAAATCCTATTTCTCTTTTCCTGTATGGTGATACTGTTCTTCCTTCCCCTGCCCCTCAAGTTTCTCATGTCTGATTCCTTCTGAGTTTCCCAGCACTGCTCTTTGAGGCAGGGACATTGACTCTCTCCTAGAAGTATGTTGGTCCTACTGCTACTGCTGCTGCTGCTAAGTTGCTTCAGTCGTGTCTGACTGTGTGCGACCCCAGAGATGGCAGCCCACCAGGCTCCCCCGTCCCTGGGATTCTCCAGGCAAGAACACTGGAGTGGGTTGCCATTTCCTTCTCCAATGCATGAAAGTGAAAAGTGAAAGTGAAGTCGCTTAGTCGTGTCCAACTCTGTGCGACCCCATAGACAGCAGCCTACCAGGCTCCTCCGTCCATGGGATTTTCCAGGCAAGAGTACTGGAGTGGGGTGCCATTGCCTTCTCCACATCTTGGTCCTAGTAATAGTGAGAATTAACACACAGCATTAGACAACAGAAACCTCCCCTCTCCCCTGCCTCCAGTATAAATGTTAAGTCACAAGGCTACAGACAGTAAAGGCTTGGGAAGACCATTTTTGGAGTACAGAAAAGTTGCATCCAGTCATGATAAGAAATGTTGAATTAAAATCATAGCATGATAAGAAATGGATGGGTCTTCAAAAAGATAGTCAAACAGATGCAGAAACTGAAACCTAGAATACTGAAGTGAATTGAGTTACTATAACTAGAGCTGGAACCTATTCAAATACTGAATCCATGTTGCCTTGTTATAAATAACACAGCTGTAAATACATAGAGATTGTCTTAACTTTGTTGTTAAACAATTATTGGGGAGAACTAGTTTTCTGGGGCACTGTTGTACAATGGGAAAAAGAAGTGTTTTGAAATCAGCCATTTAACTTCTGTGCTCAAATCTTTCTGCTACTTTACTATCTGACACAGAGCTTGTCTTTTGGCTTCCTTTCCCTCAACTATAAAATCAAAATGAAAATATCTGCTGTAAAGATTCAAAGAGAGAATGCACATGAAATACTTATCATAGTGCCTGGCACAAGGACATTTTCAGTAAATATTAGTTATATCATTTCTGAGATGCCTGTTTTCATCATATAATAGTCTCTAAAGAATTTATACATCAGAACCTGTCAGTCACACACGAAGTACCTCCTCTATTTAATACCTTTAAAGGGCTTCTCCTTACACTTTGAATAAAATGCAAACTCCTGGGCAGGCTCTGCATAACTTAACTAGGTAACTTCTATTTACCTAGCATCACTGTGACTTGGCCGCCCATCCCAGGTATTCTAAAAATTAAAACCAGATAAGGTTTCCCTTCCTCAGAACCTCCCTTTAATTAATTTAGCCAGTTCTGTCCAGTCGCTCAGTTGTGTCCGACTCTTTGCTACTTTAGCGTTGATAGCCAGAAGGTTGGTTTTTTCTAATTTTTTAAGCTTCACCTTAAAAATAACCTCCTCAAACAGGCCTTCCACCTAAGTTCTCACTGCCCCTGTCCATCTGCATGGTGCATTCCATAATCTGTCATTATACTTCTCTCTGCTTCCTTGATTCATGGTGGTGTCTCTCACTGAAATACATATGGGCATACATAAGGGACATATGGGCAGAGACCTTGTCTATTTTATTTCTCAGCACTAAGTCAGCACATTCTTAGCACATTTCTCAGCACATACGGGAGATGACACATGGTAGGCAGGCGATACATATCTGTGAACAATGTGAATGAATTCCAGTCAAGCCTCCTTTCCCAGAACTGAGGCCACTCCTCAGAAGTCACAAAACACGTTTAGTCTCACCAGTGAGGCAGTTATCCAATGTGCTGATGTGGTCACAGGGTCTGTTTTATCCTGCCTTCCTCCAGGAATCACCACTGTCCTGACAATGACTACCCTCAGCACCATTGCCCGGAAGTCTCTCCCCAAGGTCTCCTATGTCACAGCGATGGATCTCTTTGTATCTGTTTGCTTCATCTTTGTCTTCTCTGCTTTGGTGGAGTATGGCACTCTGCATTATTTTGTCAGCAACCGGAAACCAAGCAAGGACAAAGACAAAAAGAAGAAAAACCCTGTATGTATCATTTCTCATTGGGCCCTTTGACATTTTTACGCAGAAAGATCGCCTGCTTTTGTTTTGGTTTGGCCTCGCTTGGCCTATCTGTGGGCTATCCACACTTTGGGCCCCAAGGTGAAGATAGCATGTGTGAGTTTGGCCAGGCTCCCAGGATTCATCATGGTCATCAGTTAATCGGGAGAGACCTGATTCACCGAGGCAGACTGTAGCTCTCTTCATTTCACTGGGAGAATAACCATGACTGGAAACTGCATTCATCTTTTAGTAGCTGTCATTTTAGGTTTCCCTGATTTTCAGCTGTCTGACTCTTAACTATAATGTTTTAAAATTACTGATGTTTTAAGTCCTTCATCCACTGCTTTCCAATAGGAAGCCATGAGGTTCTTAAAGTTTCAGGGATCACCATACTTTTTTTGCAAATCATTTAGTGTGTGTGTGTGTGTGTGTGTGTGCATTGCCAGAAGACTTCTGTTGGTTTTATACTCAAAATATATATTTTTAGCCTCCCTGTGTTATCATGTTCTCGTATATAAATGAGTATTATTTTATATATACCTTATGAGGCTGCTGTGAGAAATAAGTGTAATGGATATAAAAGACATTAAATAGTAACTGGCATTAAAATGATGATGATGGCTGATGTTGATGATTCATATAGTTACCAACCTGGATTGAGTTCAGTGATTTGGAAACAGGTAAGATGACTTTAGCTTGCCACCAAACTTTAAACAGAGTTGAAGAAGCACATTTATAAAAGCCTAATGTAATTGTTTTGTATTATGGATGCTGAAAAGAGCACGTAGCTACCCATTTGCCCACTTAAATCCAGTGTTTGGTTCACAGGAGGCCCGATGAAAGTGAAGGTGCATTTCTTTACAAAAATGGGGCAAAGGAACTTACCCACCCTCCTGAATTTATAGCCTTTCCTGGTGAGGGCCATGACAGTGGCTAGCTTTCTGACCCACGGACTTTGGGGGGCTGAATTATAACCACTGATTCTAGCCTGAATCCTGATGCATCTTCAGAAACCCAGGTGAAATTTGACAAATGGCACACGTTTATTTGACTGTGAAACATTATAACAGGTAAAGAAAGATGCATCATTATTCTTGATGATTAATGTAAAAGAAATGCTTATCTTCAATTTCCCAATCACTACACTTTCTGCAGCCCCTTCTTTTTCTGTATGGCCTCTCTTTACCTTTGCATCTTTTCTATCCTTAGTTTATTTTCCTTGTTGTGTTGTTTTTTATTTTCCCCCTTCTTCACTTGCCATTTCATTTCCCCCCCAAAAGATGATTCTATCGCCATGCAGCATTATTACCTGCCAGTAGTAATAAGGCAGTGAGGACTGACAGTGGACAAAGCCCTTTGGCCCTTTCTATTGTAGAGTGGATTTTGTTGCAGAGACAGAAACACTTGGATTCCTTAGACCAGGGTCCTGGTCCTGAGGATGGCAGAAAGAGAAAAGGTAACAGAGGAGAAAGGGAATTGAAGAAACTGCAAAAATGAAATTACCCAAGAACTCTATGCACATTTCCCTTTTAAGCCAATTAGATGATTTATCAGAACTAGCTAGAGTCCAAGTTGTGACTGAGAAGCTAAAATTTCACTTTCCCATTTAATATGTTCTTGGGTTCACTATGTCAAGACTCTCCTAGTTAAGTTCTCCTTAATGATAATCAGAAAATAAAATCAGCATTTCTATACAGGGAAAATAGGCAACAAAGCTTCCTTACAAGTGGGCAGCACTGAATTTTGCAGTTAAATCATTGTAGATTAATTTATCAAAGATTTCCCTAGGAATCACCAAAATTTCCTTTTCCAAATTAGGCATATACTTTATTCTAAGCTCAGAACTGTCCTTCTGTGTTTATAATTTCAGTTCATTTCACTTGCTATGTTTTCAAAATGTATTTTTAATTTATCTTATTTTGTCTCTCTCTTTTTTTTTTTCCTTTTTTCCCTTCTTTTAATTAAAAAAATGCGATTCTCTTTTCTGTCTACAAACCCAAAGCTTCTTCGGATGTTTTCCTTCAAGGTATAATGTTTTTGGAATGGAAATTCACTGCATGCAACTGCTGGATCTAACTATTAATGCTTACATGGTGTTTTATTTATTTTTTATGAATAGACATTTAAGCATTCTACTAGAGATAACACATTTAAGGTGGAGAAAGTTCTTTAGAGTTTTAGAGTTGATTCAGCAACCCTACATTAATTCAGAGGTTTTGACCTAGCATGAGACTAAAAATCTCTAAGCTCTATGAGATGTCATTAGTGAAGTGGGCCTCATTAAACATCAAAGCCAAGACTTACCCTCTCTTTGCAGATAAAAATGGAATCCAGTTTCACTGGTTGTACCTACCAAGTTCCATTTATGTCCTAAAATTTAACTCTGTAAGTCCTAATTCAAAAAAGGATTGTTTTTCAATAAGTACATATAAAAATTTCCATTGGCCTGAACTATACCTTTTGGTTCTATAAAAATGATACTGTCTTTGAAATGCTTTAGGTTAAAACACCCATCTCTTCCTTCTGGGGTTATCCAGGGGCCTTTTGGCTCTATCATACAATATTCAATGAGATTTCTATTCTCAGCTGAACTTTCTGATAGCTGATTCAGAGACAATAGAGTTCGTATATATATCATTCCTAAAACTAACTTACCAAATTAACATTAAATAAATTGAATTTTCTAGCAATTTTATAATTGGTACAGCAGCAAAGATTAGATTAACATTTAATTAATTGGTACTAGTTTCTTCTCAAATCCTCAAGAGAGTTTGACAGCTAGTAACATTTAAAAAATTTCACTCACATGTAGTTTAATATTGCTGACATTCTGAAGCTTCTAAAGGGTGATGTTAGGCAAAGTACTATATTACTTTAAAGTATAAGCCCTACCATTGTGGTATAAACTCAGGAAGCTTCTGTATTTATATACAGCTTAACATTTTCTGTTAAAAGTGTTTAACACATTTGCTCAGTGTAACGGGATTTACTATTTGCCTATATAGATAAGCATGTACACAAAATTTGATTTCACAATTGACTCATTTTTATTTCTCTATCCTACTCACATGCAACACCATTAAATGCCTTCATGTAACCAACCTCACATCTAATACTTACTAGAATAAGATTCCATGTAGTTGTTTGATTTAAATCTTCAAACTTTGAGTTCTTTTGGTGTTCAATCTTCTTGCTATAGCTTATTAGCTTGGTGGTATTATTTTCAGCTGCACTGCTTAAGCTCAAAATTTGAAATCTGCAACTGCTATCCTTCTAAGTTCAATTTCACCATTGTAGATCATGATGTCATAGCGATTCCCTGAGTACTCATTTTCAGATTCATCATTTGCACACTGGGGACATTGTGGAGACGTGGTCTGGGATTTATCAGGTAAAACTAACTCTGATCCCTCTCCTTCCCTACTCCATCTCAGGCCCCTACAATTGACATCCGCCCACGATCAGCAACCATTCAAATGAACAATGCCACACACCTTCAAGAGAGAGATGAAGAATACGGGTATGAGTGTCTGGATGGCAAGGACTGTGCCAGTTTTTTCTGCTGTTTTGAAGATTGCCGAACAGGGGCTTGGAGACACGGGAGGATACACATCCGTATTGCCAAGATGGACTCCTATGCGCGGATCTTCTTCCCCACTGCTTTCTGCTTGTTCAATCTGGTTTATTGGGTCTCCTACCTTTACCTGTGAAGAGGTATGGGTGTTACTGATGTGGGTCTTACTCACTAAATCTCATGAAGAGAAGACGTCCTTTCTAAGTCTACTTACATAATCCCCTGTGTAGTTTACCATACTTTGAATTTGTTTCCGTGTTCCAGCCTGGTAAATTGTATTCATGTCATATTGTTTGCACCCAACTCTCCTATGCTAAGTGTAATTTGAAGTGTAATGTTTGCTGTGTCTCAAAACCTGCAAGGCAAAGTGAAATTAGAGCAAGAACATTGAAACAATACAAGCTTTTCTTTCAGCTACAACAATTGCAATTGTGAAAGCCATTATTATTTACAATGGTGTTATCCTTCCTGAATTCAAAATACAATTAGATGCAAAAGAACCAAAAGTGTACCCTCTGTTCTGGGATCAAGTTGTGGTAAATTTGATTCCCAAAGGATATCTCCCTAATTTGAGAAAAATCATAACCTGCTTTAAATATAGGAACCTAGACTAGAAATCTATTATATCTCCCTTCCAAGATATGAAGGAAACTTCCTCCACATCACATGTACAATGATGTAAATATTTCAGTAACATAGAATGCTTCAAGTTTAATGCATGCATCTCTAGAGCTGAAACAAGTGGACTGACGTTAACATCATATTGTCTTTTATTCTGTGTCTTTGGGCTCTAAATGAATCATGAATGTAATTATATGGGTTTGGGTTTGGAACAAGAGAGAGGAATCTTCTCCCTCACGCATGAAGATTCAAACATCTTGTTTTTTTTTTTTTTTTTTTTTTTTCTTGTAAGACGTATTACAACACTAAGTAAAATACAGACTGGATAATTGACATTTGCCACCTCGAAATATGCCCAGTTTCATAGAGTATAAAGTAAATAAATGTATGTGCTTGCTACTTTTTCTTCTTTTTAGGATAATAGGTCATCACAGAACTTACGCTCACAATCTGCTTCTAGTGACTGTGAGTGTCTTGTGGGCAGAATCCTTGTCATCTCTTCTTTGGGTCCTCAGCACCATGTAGAGTGCTTGGCACACAGTTGGTGCCAGTGAATGCGGTTTGAAGTGAACTGGCTTTAGATGCCTCTGGTAAAGCTTTCTGAACTGGTCTGGAACCAGTGATTCACCTTTTCACACAGGCATTGTCCAGTACTATTTGATCTTGTAGAAGTAAACAGAAGGATCCAAAGAACTTTGACTATTTTTGTTCATTATTACACATTTACTTTAGGCAAAGACCATATTCCTTTTAGAACAATATTTACATCCTATATTTCTGTATAGAAATGAGTCTACCAGGGCATAATTAGAATCTGTGTAGTACGGTTCCAGGTCTGGGGGTGAGTCAGTCCTGACCCCCTACTTTTTCACCGAGGACATAGACAGGAACAACAGGAGTCATACCTGACTGGTGTTCAAATGTAGTATCCTTTGTTTGGGGGAAAGAAAAATGTACTGAAGTTTACATTTACAAAATTAAAGAAACCTGAAAGACTTAGAAGGCGGTCGAGCCTATGACTGTGTCCTCATTTGACCATACTGTACTCACACGAAGTGGCCATCCCAGGCTTCAGACTTGATGAGTTGAGCTACGTTTTCGTGTACTCATCCTGAATTCCTATTTTTCTAAAATTGCGTCCTTCATCAGTTCTGCCTTTTGGCAATCATTTCTTTAAGTCAGAATTCAATCATAGCTACAGATAATCTACAAAGAGTAGAAAAGAAGAGAAAGTGTCATTGTTAATAGAAAACCATGTAAAGTCGTCATCAGGTCATCTGGATGAATCTTGAAATACATATAGCTGCCAAATTTACAAACCTTTACTGTATCAGTGCTGTAGCATATAACCTCAAACAGGTGTAAATAGAATTAATTATTTTCTTGCTTTGAATTGTTGACATATTAAATGTTGACTCTTTGGGAGAGTTGTTGGCAAATTTTCAATGACAAGAAAACATGTTGTTATTGTCAACTTGAAATGTATTCCATTAATGGGGACATTCAAGAAAAAAAGCTAGCTTTCCAATGTGTGCATAGTATTGGCAACATAAATATATATTATATATAATCTGATTCTTAATTATCAGCTTCTCCCAGTCTATGTATATGAAAACCTTTTCACAAAGGGAACTGCCTAATATGTGGACTTTTACAATAAAAATGCTGCATTCTAAGCCATGGCATCAGGTCAGTGGTTGGTTGGACTTGTTTGTCTTAAAAGAGACAAACTTCACTTTCTGTTTGTCTCTTCTCTGATCCCTCTTCTCTGTTTCACTCCCCAACACTGCCTTCCCTTTATGTAAATTTTAGTTGTGAGCAGTGAGATCATGTTTTGCATGATACTCACTTTAAAGAAATTAAGAGATGGTTTTTGGAGTGTGGAGTAGACACATAAAGAAACGGCATGAAGGAGTAGCTCAAGACTTCTGTGCCTAAAACTTTGGTGAGGCTAACAAGATGGACACTGGTGTCAGCCATCACTGGGATCCCAACTCTACCAGAGACCAGCTGTTTCACAATTGTCAGGTCAGCCTTTATAAGCCTCCATTTACCAGCTATGAATTAGGTGTAAGAAGCCTCCCCCCGACCATGTGACACCAGTGCTCTGCTGCTGGGCTCCTCCCACTCCCATCAAATCAGCTAATAGCATCTGGCACTATTCAAATATGTCTTAATTGAGGCCCTGTAGCATGATATTTCATTTTGAAAGAGTAACTGCACTGCAAACCGTTCTTCATACTACAGGCTGACAATCTAAGTCGTTATTGAAAAATCTCACATATTATATTATTTTCAAAGCCAAAGAACCTGTCTCTGTAACCACCCCCTCAAATTAAAAATATAGGGAGCCATGCTCCAGAGACAGTATCATATTTTTAAGTCCTCTGAATTCCTCAGAACAGTTAGCATGCTGCTGCTGCTAAGTCGCTTCAGTCGTGTCCAACTCTGTGTGACCCCATAGACGGCAACCCACCAGGCTCCACCGCCCCTGGGATTCTCCAGGCAAGAACACTGGAGTGGGTTGCCATTTCCTTCTCCAATGCATGAAAGTGAAAAGTGAAAGTGAAGTCGCTCAGTTGTGTCTGACTCTTAGCGACCCCATGGACTGCAGCCCACCAGGCTCCTCCGTCCATGGGATTTTCCAGGCAAGAGTACTGGAGTTGGGTAACAGTTAGCATAATCCTTTACAAACCCAGCTACCCTAACCTTCCTCTTGCTATCATTCTCTTGGCCCCTCATGTCTTCCTGCATTCAATTTAAACATCTATTTCTCACCTTCCAGACACATAAAAAAATTAGTTTTCATTTCGGTCTTGTTTCCCGTCTAACTCAATGCCTTTATTTTTAGCTTCCATCCCCTTTTTAAAGTCTCAGTATTATTCTGACTAGTAGCAATGCTTTTTGTCCCTAACGAAGGTCAAATTACATTTAGCCAAATGATGTGGTCATTGGGGATTATGTCAAAAACTGCTATCTCTATGCCTTGTCACTATGGATTTTTGTTTAACATGTAGAAGAAAGAAAGAATGACCCACACCAATAGCTCTGCTATATAATTTTAATGCTCACTGAGTTGCCAAAGGTCACACAGTTAACGGCAAACATGGAACAGCCACCCAAGCGTTACTCTTTCTATTGACCCTCACAGTGTTTTAGGATTTGGAAGTCAAATCTGGAATACATTATCTTCCTCTTCATGCTTTAAGATCTGTCAAATTTGAAGATGCCTTCTTTCTTTGATCTTGACTTCATTTTAATTGCAATGAGACAAATTTTAAAATATGTAGCAACAGAGTTAAGTTGATGGATTTTACATGTACTTCCTTCTATTTCTAGTCACTTTCCAGTGTTATTCACTGCTTTCAGAATTCTGCTTGAAAGAAGGGATCTCCAAGAATCTGAAAAGTTCTAGACCCAGACAGAGTTGCCCCTTTTTTCCTCTGGGTGTGGAAGAACAGAAAACCAGAGTTTCTTATATCTTGTCTCTACTGGCTCATTCTTTCCACTGTATCAGAAAAGTGGTAGAAGTACTCTATTAATACTTGGTCTGAGGTTAGATACCAATTACAAAATCCAGTTGTGATTTTATTTTTCTCTATTTGGGATTTTTTTTTTAAGTTTTCCCTTATTATTGTTTTTGAAACTAAATGGAAAAGCAGATGCTCTTACTCCAGATTACACAGGTTCAAATCCTAGATCTGTCAAGACTTAATATTCAACGTTTCTCTACCTCAGTTTCTTTTACAAGGAGTGACTGAAGTAATACTAAGGAGTTATTGGATTTTTAGTAATTTTCTTTAGCACAGATATGAAATATCATAAAACAAAGAGCAGGAGGCTCATAGTCTACTTGGCTTAAGAACAATGATGGTCATTTATGAAGTTAATTACTACATTGTTTTGCTTTGTGGGAATGTGGTATTATTATCATCCCATATTTGGGAAATTCATGTACATAAAGAAAATTATAGAGCTAAGTGTTAACAGAGGACTACTCTCAAGTGGAACAGTATATTATTTAAATCACTGTATGTGATATGTATGAAAATACAAACGTTGATACCTTTTGAAAATTAAACATGATTTCCCTTAAAATATTTAAATCCCTAAAAAGATTGTTAAGTAAACATGTGTAACATAAATAAATATGTAGTTCTATCTTAATATAGTATTTTTGTGATATAAATCAAATACATTGTTTTGTAGCTGTTTCAAAAATCCTTAGTGAAATGAACATGAGGACTCATTAATCACTACTGAGGGCTCTGCCCATAAAAAAAAGAAAAAAATGTCACTGGACCAAGAATAGAGATTTTAAATCACATCTGAAGTTCTTCCAATTTTAGTTCCTTCTCCTGACATGTCTTAATTCTATCACTCCTCTCTGTTTATTATGGTATGATATTATTGATTACCATCTACCATTTAGACTCTCCTAAACTCTGCCATTGGAGAAGGCAATGGCACCCCACTCCAGTACTCTTGCATGGAAAAATCCCATGGGCAGAGAAGCCTGGTAGGCTGCAGTCCATGGGGTCGCTAAGAGTCGGACACGACTGAGCGACTTCCCTTTCACTTTTCACTTTCATGCATTGCAGAAGGAAATGGCAACCCACTCCAGTGTTCTTGCCTGGAGAATCCCAGGGACGGGGGAGCCTGGTGGGCTGCCATCTCTGGGGTGGCACAGAGTTGGACACGACTGAAGCGACTTAGCAGCAAACTCTGCCATGTCTCCATATAGATATCTTGACACATCTGTCCTATTTCCTCCTTGAGTAGTTTCTAAAATAGTGCCATATTCCTAGAATACCTTTTTCAGCTCAACATACTGAAGAATCACTAATTAAAGATTCTACCTGGTTCAAGAAGTCTTTCCAGTCTGACTAAAGTATAATAGGCTATTTTTTTTTTCATCCCTTCCAGTACTTGATGAGATTTTTGAATAGTCTAATCCTAATATTTATCTCAGCTAAGCACTTAAATTCATCTAATCCTCTTAGTAAACACATTTTAAATGAACAATTCTGTGACAAGAATATGATATAAATAATTCACTATCATTTGCATCTTAAATCAGGTTGTTTATCTTCCATCTATCTCCCTGCTATGCAAATTTGCCTCATAGGTTTTTTTTCTGTTATTTGTAATTTTTATGGGTCTGAAAATAAATGCCCCATCAAAAAGTTTTGATTAAGCATCTACTGCAATTCAATATAAAGCTTTCAATAAGTGCATATTACAAGCCTCACGCAGATCACTGTGATGTAGGATGAGATACATTTCAGGACATGGTCTGCATCAAAATGTCCATAATATGATAGAGTCAGATAAGAATGCAAGTAAATATAATGAAGCTGTGCAAAATAGTTGTAGATAGAAGAAACTGTTCTAATTGAGGGTGAAATCAGAGAAGATTTCCTCTGTAATACAAAGCATTCCACCATGTGTGAGAAGGACCCATTACTGCTTTAAAGCTTTCTTTCTGGCTACTAAGGAAAGCCTTGTAGAAAATTTGAAAAATATGAAAATGCACAAAGAAAAAAAATGTTATCCTTTATCCACTAGCAAGAGTTAACCTCTAAAAGCATCATTTATCTTTTTCTCCTTTTTCAGTTTTCTTTATGTATTTAAACAGATAGATAAATGATAGATAAATACAATAGGTACATAGAGGCATAGGTAAAAATACACAATAGATATGTTTTGCAGCCTGATTTTTCATACAATTAGGCATGAATTAACAAACATTTTCTGGCATTCTATTATTATATCATACATCTATATTATAATTTATTTAGCCAGTCCCTATTCTGTTTATTTTTGTTGTTATAAATAATTCTACAATCAATATCTATATATATCTCAGATATTATATATATTTCCCAGAATTTTCATAGAACAAATACCAACAGTTGGCTTTGCTGAATATAAAGGCATAAGCATTCAACAGAGTCCTAGCAGATATCAGAAGGTATACTCAGAGAGATAAGTGAAGAAAAATGAATGGAGGGGTTATTTGCAAGGTTATGGGCAAGGTTAAGATCCACCAATAAAAGGATGCGGTGGTACCATGGGTCTACCAGGAGTGGAAAGTCATTCAGTTCTGTTCAGTTGCTCAGTCATATATGACTCTTTGTGATCCCACAGACTAGAGCATGCTAGGCTTCCCTGTCCATCACCAACTCCCAGAGCTTGCTCAAACTCATGTCCATCATTACCATCTGAATTAGTGTCCTATTGCTCCTGTATCAGATAACCACAAACTTAGGGACTTAATGACAGCACAAATTCATCATCACCTCTGTTTTAGCCAGTGAGACTGGCTAAAACAGAAGTGTCTTCTAAGCTGAGTTTTTGCTGGATACTCTAAGGGAGAATATGCTCTTTGCTTTTCAAGTTTCTAGAGGCTCCCTTCACTTCTTGGCTAGTGGGCCCTCTTCCATCTTCAAAGACAGCAATCACATCAGTACAACCTGTTTCCTTCCTCACATGTCCTGTTCTAGCTCTGAACTCTGACCTGCAAGAACCACTGAGATAACATTGTCACTTAGTGGCTCAGTCATGTCTGACTCTTTGTGACCCCATAGACTGTAGCCCACCAGGCTCCTCTGTCCTTGGAATTATCCAGACAAGAATACTGGAGTGGGTCGCCATTTCCTTCTCCAGGGGATCTTCCCAACCCAGGGATCAAACCCAGGTCTCCCTCATTGCAGGCAGATGCTTTACTGTTTGAGCCACCAGGGAAGCCCAAATAACAGCACCCAACAATCCTGGAAAATTTAAATCTATTCATCTCCAAATCCTTAGCTTAATCCCATCTACAAACCATCTCCCCCCACCCACCCTTCTTTTTTTTTTAACCAAATAAGGTACATTCATTCACAGATTCTGAAGATTAGAACATGAGCATCTTTGGGGGGACAATTATTCTGCCTATCATACCTCTCTAGTCCTAACAAGAGGAAAGAGCCGTAATGAGACCCAGAACATGCTGCAGAACAAGCCAACAGGAGCTGACTTTGGACAAATGATACAGCCATTTCCAATAGTGGTCAGACAGGGAGGGTGAGGATAATTACCCAGAATTCTCTTCTCCTTCATAAAGCAGCCTGTTATTTGATCAGTTGGTCAAACCAAATAGATAGTGGAAGACAAGGAAACCCACCCAGATAGTGTGGGCAACAGAGGTTAGCCTCACGGGGGCATACTGCATAGTGAGAGGGTGGAAAGTCAATCTAGAGGAATGGATGGAAATTATCCAGAAAATCGCTCCCCAAATTAGTGCATAACAGCATAGTCTCTTTGTTTTGTATACTAGTTATCATAATTCTCTGATGATAAAGGTGATATTTATGTCATTTCAATGGTTTCTATTACATGAAAAAAGTAATTGTTAAAAAGAATCACAGTGGAATTCTAGAGACCATGTATTCTATTCAGCACAAATAACTTTCCAACTGACTTTACAACCATCAAGCAAATGCCTTCAGAAAACTGCTTTCTGGGAGTTAATGTGGGTTAATAGCCATGGCCCTATGGTGAGCCCCATGGCAAGGATGCCATGTCAGGCAGTGATTTTCAGTCCAAAGCAGCCTGGAGATGTTTTACAGAGAGTGGACCTTCTGATCCAGTATTTCTCATTTGCTATTGCTCAGTTATAAAATGGCAAGGCTTCTGAGTCAGTGTGAACCCAAGGATACAATTCTGAGTTCAAGGCTAAAAATAGCAAAACCAGTCTTATTTATATAAACAAAATGACTAGAGGACAATTAAAACTTAATTGATATAATTTAACTGGAAGTGATTACAGTTGAACCATTTGGAGACCAGATAAATTCAACAGGCTCTTTGAGCCTTGTGTCCAGCCAATGTACAAGACTATGACTGCCTCACTGAGCAGAGTCCTCACTCCTTTGAAAGTCACGAGAGGAAGTAAGTCCTCATTAGGACCAGATTTTAACCCTCCTGAACAGAAGATTGGGCAAGTCTACATGGTACTTCAGCTTAGTTCCTTTCCTCTTCTAAACATCTACTGACTCTGTCTTCCCTCTCACTCTTTGATTTTTTTTTTTTTTCTTTCCAAAAAAGACTTGATCCCTTTGGAAAGTAATGAAGATGTGATTCAATTCAGTAAATACATTAAGCACCCACCATATGCCAAACATTGAACTATGCTTTGGAGCTATCATGGCATAGGGTTTGTCTGTATAAAGTTTACAGTATCATGCCAAAAAGTATTAAATTTGAAATGCAGTGCTGCTGCTGCTAAGTAGCTTCAGTTGTGTCCGACTCTGTGCGACCTCATAGACGGCAACCCAAGAGGCTCCCCCATCCCTGGGATTCTCTAGGCAAGAACACTGGAGTGGGTTGCCATTTCCTTCTTCAATGCATGAAAGTGAAAAGTGAAAGTGAAGTCGTTCAGTCGTGTCCGACTCCTAGCCACCCCATGGACTGCAGCCTACCAGGCTCCTCCATCCATGGGATTTTCCAGGCAAGAGTACTGGAGTGGGGTGCCATTGCCTTCTCCGTAAAATGCAGTAGTTGGTAAGAATTATTAATGCATAACTAATGATTCTGATTACAAAATTCTTATCCCTTCTCAGATCCAATATATGAGAAGTTGCCATGGGGCACAAGATAAAGGATCTTGATAGAAAATGAAATCAATTTTATTCCATCTCTGTTTTTTTTACAAGTAAATAAGCATTGTAACCTTAGGGGGTGGAAAATCGGCTCAGACTTTTCTAATGAGAAATATGGACCACATGGAACTCCCAAGTTTACCTCTTATATCACATATAAACTATGCATGAAATTTCGCATAAACATCACAAGTACCAGTACTTCCTTTGAAAAAGAATGAAGAGGATGGATATAGTTCATTATCAGCAGACCTGTTATTATGTTTATTTATACTTATACTAGTTAACTTTACAAAATGCAGTTCTTACTCTGGTCACAAGTTTTACTATACAATTCCATGTAGAAATTAAAATAATATTTTAGCAGTTGGAAAATATTCTACAAAGATGTATGAACAGAATAATCCAATTGTGAAAATAAATGCAAATCCATATCCATTCTTCATTTCTTAGCTTGGGATTATGAACTCTGACCAGATGAGGAACCCCTTAATGCTATTTACCCTAATCTGTGCTATATACATTTGCCAACCAAGATTTACGCACATAAAACTGGTCTTTTTGTCACGTGACCTGAAATATCAGTTTTCTCCATTCACAGCCATAACACCTTTTAGCCTTAGCTCCCTTGACTAGAGTCACATGATCCTTGAGCTGCACAGAGATCTTAGTCACTTTGAAGGGCAGCTTTTAGAGAGAGCTTTCCAAGGAAAATCAAAATTTCTGCCACCCATCCCAAAATGAACCGTGAAAGCCACATATGTTCAAAGCAAATCAGGACCTGCAGCTTTTCTGGGATCCTAACACTGGGTACTTCAAAGTAAAGTTCTGAGTGGACTACCTGGTATATTTTAAATCAGAAAATCACAAAGATAACTTCCAAGTTTAGCTAGACAGATAGATTGATATAGACAACAGATAAGTTATATGAAAAAAATGATAAAAATATTTATGATGTTTAGAGCATTGGAGATTATTGCTTTTTAAAGAAAATCCTCATCTGAGTTTTCTAAAATCCTCAGTTATTCACATGAATTAATCTTATAATCAGAAAATGGATATGTTTTTAAATTTTAAAACTGCTGTGATAAAATCTAGATTTTAAAAATACATTTTATGTAGTCAGCTTAGAAAAGAACTTTCTTAGAGAACAAGACACTCTTCTGGTAAAGCAGACTGCAGCGGTACATACATATTCATACACACAAAACCACACATACGAGAGAAAGAGTTTCTTTAAATGTTCAGTGTTCTGAAAACCAGAAATAGAGCACGTTCACTTTCTGCTATAGCTCACACACATTCCCTTTGTCCTCTTCTCCAGGCCCTTCCTGTGTCAGATGGCATTTCAAGAAGCTATTTGAAGACAGCCCTTCCTACACTCACACCTCCACTTTCATTCTTCTCTTTCTGAAAAATACAGAAAGTGCTCAAGGGAAGAACCAAGGTAATAGCTCTGGAGATCAGAGTTCTCCTTTCACTTCCATCATTGGGGGAGCTCATGTGGCAACAGTCAGTCTGTGTTCCACCATCCCACAGTGTGGTGTTAAATGTTTCTACAGTGACAGGGCCCCAAAAGTGGGTTATGGGAGCCTTCCTCCAATTACTCACAGCTACTCTGCTGTGAGGCTGATGGAATAATGTTGCAACATTCCTTTTCCCTAATGTGGACTGCTTAAGAATGATTAAACAGTGGCTTTGCCCTCCACAGTACCCACACAGAGATAATGAAGTGACCTGTTTAGAGGACACAGTCAAAGGTGCATATTGAATTTTTTTTTAATATTATAGATCCTCACATCTTACAAGGACCTTGAAGGTCATCTACTTCATGCATCTATTTAATTTTTCACTCATTCAAAATATTTGTTAAGTACTTACTAAGTGCTAGAGGCCCTTCATGGATCACAGCCTTGTCCTGGCAAAGGGGCTTGTGTAACTCAATGAAACAGTGAGCCATGCCATGCAGGGCCACCCAAAATACTCTCCAAAATAGTGGAGAGTAATTACAAAATGTCAGAGAGAGGAGTGAATGGCAAACCACTCCAGTATTCTTGCCATGAGAACCCCATGAACATGAACAGTATGAAAAGGCAAAAAGATATGACATTGGAAGATGAGCCCCCCAGGTCAGAGGATGTCCAATATGCTACTGGGGAAGAGCAGAGGGCAATTACTAATAGCTCCAGAAAGAATGAAGATGCTGAGCCAAAGCGAAAATGATACTCAGCTGCTGATGTGTCTGGTGGTGAAATAATGTCCAGTGTTGTAAAGAACAATATTGCATAGGAACCTAGAATGTTAGGTCCATGAATCAAGGCAAATTGGAGGTGGTCAATCAGATGGCAAGAGTGAACATTTACATTTTAGGAATCAGTGAACTAAAATGGACTGGAATAGGCGAATTTAATTCAGATGACCAATATATCTACTATTGTGGGATAGAATTCCTTAGAAGAAATGGAGAAGCCCTCACAGTCAACAAATGAACCCAAAATGCAGAACTTGGGTGCAATTTCAAAAACTACAGAATCATCTCTGTTAGTTTCCAAGGCAAACCATTCAGTATCAGTAATCCAAGTCTATGCCCCAATCACTAATGCCGAAGAAGCTGAGATTAAATGGTTCTATGATGACATACAAGACCTTCTAGAACTAACACCAAAAAAAAAAAAAAGGTGTCCTTTAAATCACAGGGGACTGGGATGCCAAAGTAGGAAGTCAGGAGATACCTGGAGTAATAGGCTTGTTTGGCCTTGGAGTACAAATGAAGCAGGGCAAAGACTAACAGCTTTGCCAAGAGAACACACTGGTCACAGCAAACATCCTCTTCCAACAAGAGAGGAGTCTACACATGTATATCACCAGATGGTCAATATTGAAATCAGACTGATTATATTCTTTGGAGCCAAAGATGGAGAAGCTCTATACAGTCAGCAAAAACAAGACATGGAGCTGACTGTGGCTGGCCCAGATCATCAGTTTCTCATAGCAAGATTCAAGCTTAAACTAAATAAAGTAGGGAAAACTACTAGTTCATTCAGGTTTGATCTAAATCAAATCCCTTATGATTATAAAGTGGAGGTGATGAATAGATTCAAGGGTTTAGATCTGGTAGAAAAAAGAACTATGGAGAGAGGTTTATAACATTGTTCAGAAGGAAGTGACCAAGGATATGCTCAAAATCCTTCAAGCTAGGCTTCAGCGGTACATGAACCAAGAACTTCCAGATGTACCGGCTGAGTTTAGAAAAGACAAAAGAACCAGAGATCTGCTGGATCACAGAAAAAGCAAGAGAATTCCAGAAAAACATCTACTTCTGCTACATTAAATAAGCTAAAGCCTTTGGGTGTATCACAGCAAACTAGAAAATTCTTAAAGAGATGGGAATACCAGAGCACCTCCTGTCTCCCGAGAAACCCATATGCAAGTCAAGAAGCAACTGGACATGGAACAGCAGACTGGTTCAAAATTGGGAAAGGAATATGACAAGGCTGTATACTGTCACCCTGCTTATTTAACTTCTATGCAGATACATCATGCAAAATACCTGGCTGGATGAATCCCAAACTGGAATAAAGATTGCCTGGAGAAATATCAATGACCTCGGATATGCAGGTGATACCACTCTAATGATAGAAAGTGAAGAGGAAGTAAAGAATCTCTTGATGAGGGTGAAAGAGGAGTATGAAAAAGCTGGCTTGAAATTCAACATTAAAAAAACTAATATCATGGCATCTGGCCCCATCAATTCATGGCAAATAGAAGGGAAAAAAGTGGAAACAGTGACAGACTTTATTTTCTTGGCCTCCAAAATCACTGCAGATTATGACTGCAGCCACAAAATTAAAAGACTATTGCTCCTTAGAAGGAAAACAATGACAAACCTAGAAAGCATATTAAAAAGCAGAGACATCACTTTGCCAACAAAGGTGTGCATTGTCTCAACTATGATTTTCCCAGTAGTCATGTACGGATGTGAGAGTTGGACCGTAAAGAAGGCTGAGCACTGAAGAATTGATGCTTTTGAACTGTGGTGTTGGAGAAGGCTTTTGAGAGTCCCGTGGACATCAAGGAGATCAAACCAGTCAATACTCTAGGAAATCAACCCTGAATATTCATTGGAAGGATTGATGCTGAAGCTTAAGCTCCAGTACTTTGGTCACCTGATGCGAAGAACCAACTCACTGGAAAAGGTCCTGATGCTGTGAAAGATTGAAGGCAAAAAGAGAAGAGAGCAGCAGAGTTTGAGATGGTTGGATGGCATCACCGACTCAATGGACATGAATTTGAGCATACTCTGGGAGGCAGTGAAGTACAGGGAAGCCTGGCATGCTGCAGTCCATAGGGTTGCAAAGAATCAGACACAACTTAGTGACTGATTCACTGATTCACAGTAACTTAGTGAACACACACAAGTGTTAGAGGTCATGTTCTATGCTGAGGACAGAATAATAAAGTCATAGAAATGGGCTTCTTTTTTAGAAAATAAAGTATTCCATTATTTAATAACTAACTGAGTACATGCTGTGTATGAGACACTGTGGGGCATTAAGTCTAGAACAGTAAACCTATAGCAAAGGTAGAGATCTATACATATTGTATACTTGCCCAGCCTTCAACTGCCAGCTCCTAAATTTCTTTGCCTGGGTGCATTTGGGTTGGTTATTGGAGTTAATTTTGTTTTTTACATGGCAGGTTACAAGCGTTAGGAAATTAATGTCCTCTCTTCCAATTCCCTGACCGCCTCTCAGTTACCTTCAAAAGTTAACTGAGGGGAGCTGGTGGCAGGGTGATTAACTACACTGTTTTATCTGGGATAAAGGGATTACCCTGTGTTAAAAGTGTAACTTTTAGCATAACCAAGATAGTATGTGAATATGCCAACTCTGTCCTAGCCTGGGATAACTGTAAGGCACAGATTTTAAAGTGGCTCCCAGAATGCCTCAACATGTTAATATCCACTTATCCAGAGTGGTAATGCACTTGAACTTTCACTGTCTACTGAGCTTCCCTATTTCACTTCCTTTTTGTCTCCAGTTTCCCAAGATCACCTGCAAAATTATCTGCACTTGAATAATCCCTCTCTAAGGCTATTCTTCTAAAGAAAACAAGGCTAAAATAAAGTCATGATACCTATTCTTAAAGGAAGATAAAGCGTAGTTACAAAGTCAGACAAGAAAACGGGCAATGACACTAGTGTGATGAATTCTATTATCAGGAAAACCACTCTGCACTCCAGAAGAACATAGGGGGATCTTGGTTAGAGAGAGAGAAGGCTTGTAAGAGAAAACTCCATCTAGACAGAATCATGAAGGATGGGTTACAGTTAACTCACTGAATGGAGAAGGAAGGATAAAAATTTTAGGCCGGAGGAAAAAAAAAATCTTTTTAAAATCTTAGAATGGAAAAGAAAGTGCACCCTGCTTAGGGATCTATGAATAGGGTCCAATGGTTGGAGCTTAGAATGAAGTAAGCAGTTGGACAGAGAAGAAGAAATAGATTTAAAGAGATACTAGGTCACTCACGAATGACCTTTCCTCCCCTGGTAAGGAGAGCAGACATTATCCCGAGGGCAGCAGAGTGGCATTGACAGGCTTGAAGTAAGCAAGGAAATGACATGATTGGATCTGACTTCACAAAATCACTCAGACTGCATTGTGAAAAATGGATTGGAGGGGTCATGACCTGAAGCGGGGACACCAGCTAGGAAGCTGCAATTCAGGGGAGGGTTAATAGTGTTTTGAACCATGGGGATGAGTAGAATGTGCTGTATTTTCAGGGTATTAAGGAAGGAGAAGTTAGAAAATCTGTGATTTACTAGATATGGTTTGTAAGACAAAAATTCTTGCTTGAGTAAATGGAAGGAGACTGGAAAATCATTGCAATAGAAAAATAAATGAAAGATTTCAGTTTAGGATCTGTTGGATTTGAGTTTTTATGGAGAAACCCTTGCATATTTATCATTAGAAGCAGTATTAAAATGAATAGTAGTAAGGAATGGGGAATCAAACACATCTGGATTCTAGCTGTATGCACTGAGTAATTTATTAAACATCTTCAAGACTCAGTTCATTCATCTTAAAATGGGGACACTTTATGGTGAAATAACTCAAGAAATGGAAATTTCAGAGAGTTTGGTCCATGGTTATTTCTCAATTATTATGATCTTTACATTTAATAGTAGTATTATCATCCAAGTAGTGATAATATAGTAGATGCTTGGATCTGAGATATTTAGATTGGAGACAAGAAGGGGAAAATGAGATAAAAGTATAGTCTAAATTATGAGAATATAAAACAGTACATGAAGATCAGGGAATGGATATGATAACTGAAGGAAAGTGTTTAGAATAAAAAAAGAGTAACCCTGAGTTAAAAGAAAATTCTTACAAGGAAGGCCAGTAGGACACAGCAAGAAAAGTGTAGCGTCTCAGCAACCTCAATCCCTCTCAAGTTCAGTGTGATGCAAGGAGAGGTTCATGAACCGATCAGGTTCTGCACAAAGGTTAACTCAACCCAGGACTGAGAAGTTTCCATTGCATTTAGAAGCCAAGAAGTAAAAAGTGGTTTTATCTACAACAATTTCAGCTGAGTGGAGGTGGCAAAAGTCAGACTGGAGTTGTCTGAAGCACAAATGCAAGGTGAAAAAAATAGAGACAGCAATTGTAGGCAACTTCTTTAAGATACTGGGATGTGGAGGGAAGGAGAGAGATAAGAAAACATCTCTAGGGAGCCTAAAAGAGGTGAAGCAAAGTTTAATCTTTTAAAGATGGGAGAGAATTTCACAGGTTTAAATACTGTTGGGAAGGAGCCAAAGAAAACAAAAGGTTGAAGACTAAGAAAATGAATTCTATCAGTGATGACCCAGATTCTTAAGGAGACTGAATGTAGTGGGACCTGATACATAGGTGAAGGAAAATGCCATTCACTTCATGATTGAAGAAAGAACAACAAAAGATTGGTACTGAGGCATGTGTGTCATTTGTCAAAAAGATATTATGCACCTGATGCATCGTAAGATCCAGGAAGGATATGGAAGGCGATAAATATTGACTGAGATGGTGAAGGGTCACAGAATAAATCTAAGTCACGCAAATTCACAAACACCAATCCAGATACAAAGAATCAGAATCTCTGTGTATCTGACCTAAAGATTATACTTTTAAATAACATCCTAAATAATTTTTATGAAATAGAAACATTTCCTGATTCATGAAAAAGCATTTGGGAAGTGACTTAGTTGGCACTAAAAAGAATAGGTGAGAGAAAGAAATGAAACACGACTACGGAGATCAGAGGAAAGAGATATTGAAAATAGCAATGTTCAGCTTACTCGTGTTGGCTGAAGGTCAAAGGTCTTGAGAACTGATAAAGACTCAAGTTATGTTGTTGGATGAGTGATCCATACAGACACCGAAGAAACTGAGATTTTTTTAGGACTTAGAGTGAGAAGCAAGGCTGTAAGTCAGATATTTAATTCTCCAGTAAATGATGAGGAGCAATAGGAAGATCTGTAAATGTCACCAGTAAAGTAAGCAGTGACAGAGCTGAAAGTCATACTTCTTAAATGATTTTTATTATTTAACTTAATGCTTATATAGATTAGAAAGGTGTAAATGCCTGGAATAGTTTCCCAAAACCAAGAATCACTGTGCGTTCATAAAGCAAATGTGTTGGTACAGAAGAATAAATAGAACCAGAGAAACAAAGTAAATTTTTCTACATAAAATTCCTTTGATTTCTGCTTTAATTTGTTCTCCCTTACATCACCTCTATATTTTACAGACAAAGAAAGGGAGACCTATAGACTTAAGTAACTAGACAAAAGTTAAAAAGTTAGCCAATGGTAAATTACATCTAAGACACAACTATCATATGTGCTTGCCAAAATACCTCACTGATTTATGTGAATTTTCAAGAGTCTTGTCTGGTTGTAAAGGATAGACAGCAGTGTAGTCAAATTTGTCAGGGCTAGTTGACTGGATGGGGTTAGTTACTATGGCCTGAAGCACAATTAACCAGTATCGAGAAGACAGACTTACTGTCTAATCACTTAACCTGAGCACTTGGGAGAATCTAGCTCTAAGAGGTTAAATTGTTTTCACTCTGAATTAGTTTCTCGGTTGACAATGAAGGAAATTAATTCTCTCACAATCCACAAGGCCAGAAGGTCAAAATCAAGTTGTCAACAAATCTATGCTCCCTCCAAAGGCTCTAGGGTAGATTTCTTTCTTGTCTCTTTTGGTTTCTGGTGGCTCCAGGATTTTCTTGATTTTGTGCCTGAGTAACCTCAATCCCTGCTTCTGTCTTCACAGGGCTTTCTCTTCTCTATGTGTCTTTCTCTCTATATATATATGTTTTAATTTCTCCTGGATAATTAAATATATACATAAATATATATATAAATATATATACTATATATATATATAGTCTATTAAGGATGCTATAACAAAATAATATAGACTAGATGTCTTATAAACAACAAAAATTTATTTCTCATTGTGTTGGGAGCCTGTGAAATCCAAGATCAAAGTGCTGGCAGATTTGATGCCTGGTGAGAGCTCACTTCTTGATTAAAAGATGTCCATCTTTTCACCTTGTCCTTACACGGTGGGAGGAGACAAGGGAGCTCTTTGGGGCTCCTTTTATAAGGGCACTAATCTAGTCCAGCAGGGCTCCATTCTTTGGACCTGGTCATCTCCCAAATGTCCCACCTCCAAAGACCATTGCACTGGACAGTGGTTTTCAATGTACAGATTTTGGAGGTATATAGACTTCAGTCTATGGCAGTCAGTCACCCGTCTCTCAGCTAGAATTCTACCACTGGTGAATTATAACACAGAAAGCTCCATTTCTTGCTCTACAAGCAGCTTTGAGGTATCTAAATTATTCACAGTCTCCCATAAGGGCTCTGCGAGTTATTAGATGATTATTATATAATGTTGTTAGTCCACAAACAAGGAAATGATATACCAGGGGTATAGAAGTTAATAAACAGCCTAAAATATTAAGGGTTAGATCTCAGGGATTCTGTAAATTCTCTAAACTTGTGTGTATTTTTTTCCAACTCAAATCAAAAAAGAACCTTCAGTGTACATAATTTGAAAGAAATGTTGGTGGTTATGTTCATCCTGTCCTACCTACTAACATTTCTCTCCAGAGTAGCTGCATCAATTTAGACTCTCACCAGAAAAAAATGGGAGCAAATAATATTTTCATACTCCTGCTGATACATAGTACATTACAATTTTTAATATTTTTTCTAAGCTATTGCGTGTGAAATTGTGCTGCTTTGTTTTAAATTGCATTTCTTTTATACTCACGAGTTTCCAAATCTTTCCTTATCTTTGTGATCACACAAATCTCTTTTGTAAATCAGCTGTTCATATATATCATATGTTTTTCTTCATATCTCTTTCTTTATTCTTCTTTTTGATCTTCTTCATTGTAAGCTTTGTTTTTGTGTGGTCTGCATAGCTAGCCTTTGTTATAAATGTGTAGATGTTGTAAATATCTTCTCTCAGTTTGTCCACTGTTTTTTAGACTTTCCGTTGTGGCATACGGAAGTTTTCAATTCATTGTAATTAAGTTTCTGTATTTTTTATTCAGCAAGTTTTCCCTAAACAGTGAATGAAAACTATATTTGTATACTTAATTGTAACAGTTCTGTAATTTTAATTATTTTTAAATTACTTATTCCTATTGGAATTTACTTTTATGTGATTTAAAGGATTTAGTATATATACTGAACTGCTTAATTCAAAAAAATTATTCATGAACCAATTACCTCCCACATTAAAGTACATGCTACTCTGTTTACAATATCCAAGACACAGAAGCAACCTAAATGTCCATTGACAGAGGAATGGATAAAGATGTGGTACATGTATACAATGGAACATTATTCAGCCATTGAAAAGAATGAATTATGCCATTTGTAGCAACATGGGTGGACCTAGAGATGCTCATACCAAGTGAAATAAGACAGGGAAAGAGAAATATCATATGATATCTCTTACATGTGGAATCTAAAAAGAAATGATACAAATGAACTTATGCACAAACCAGAAACAGATTCACAGACTTATGGTTACCAGGGTGAAGGATGGGGGAAGGGATAATTAGGGTGTTTAAGATCGACATGAACACACTGCTGTATTTAAAATGGATAACCAACAAAGACCTACTGTCTAGCACAGGGAACTCTGCTCAATGTTATGTGGCAGCCTGGATGGGAGGGGAGTTTAGGGTAGAATAGATACATGTATATGTATGGCCTAGTCCCTTTGTTGTCCACATGAAACTATCAAAACATTGTTAATCAGCTATACTCCAATATAAAATTAAAAGTTAAAAAATGTATATTCTTCTTCTGCCATACAACATCAATATATATTTATTTTCAGAATCTGTATCTGATCTATTTACTTACTGGTCTACCAGAGCATAACATAATGTCCACACAAATTTATAAAGGATATGGTAATATATAATATATGCCTTGCTGAAGTTATGTTAATATAAACTTGAAGCAGCCATTAAGAAGAGATTGATTATTATAAGCAACATACACCCATGTAATATGTTACTATGCAGCAGCTAAAATAAAGATGTGGATCTAAGCTCACTGACATTAAAAAAATCCATAATACATTGGTAAGTGGAAAAAGCACACTGTAAAATGATATCTATTTATAGATAGATATAAAAGTTGCAAAGTTGGATTTTGCACTTACAGTCCATATGTAAAGAAGGCATACTACTCCTATATATACAGATACGGTGCATCATAAATAAATATTTTTCAAATATATAAGAGTTTACACTAAATTCCTGAGAATGCTGATCTCAGCACAGTATGTCATGTTTAGGGTATGAAGAGGAAAGAAAGGAAGGACATTCAGGAGAGAAGAAGAGAAGCAAAAGGGAGGGCAGGTGGGCAGGTGGAAGAAGGAGGAACAACTGGAAGGGGAATGCTATTTTACTCTTTCTACCTGTATGTATGGTTTTAAATTTAGACAACGTACATGGTTTACTTTTATTATCAGAAAAAAGGAACCATAGATGTGCACATATCAGTTTCCATAATGATACCCACATCCAGAGCTACATAGTTAATCGGGTATTACCAAGTAAAAGCAAAACATACATTTTTTCCTCTCACAAGTTAACAGAACATGTGCAAATGCATTAGCAGTATTAATTTGGAGAATTGTACTGAAAGGTATGTGAGATGTTGTATAAGCTGGAGTGGTTAGAATATCCTATTTGATGGGTGACATCTAAGTAGAAACCTGAATTGAGCAGGGGTAGGAGTGTCACCTGGAAGCCAAGGGGTCTTGCCTAAGACCACATCCCTCTGCAGTAAGAAGTAAGACTTTCAGACAATGCACTGAATTCCTATTTCCCTTCATAATAACTTTTCAAAAGAGATGCTAGTATCCCCACTTTAGGAAACATACAAGATAATCTGGCTATCCCTCAGAGACAGGAGGGACCCCACCCGAAATTTGGTTTGGGTGTAGAGAGTGATCGGAGAAGGCAGTGGCACCCCACTCCAGTACTCTTGCCTGGAAAATCCCACGGATGGAGGAACCTGGTAGGCTGCAGTCCATGGGGTCGCTGAGAGTCGGACTTCACTTTCATGCATTGGAGAAGGAAATGGCAACCCACTCCAGTGTTCTTGCCTGGAGAATCCCAGGGACGGGGGAGCCTGGTAGGCTGCCGTCTATGGGGTCGCACAGAGTCAGACACGACTGAAGCGACTTAGCAGCAGCAGCAGCAGTAGAGAGTGATCACACACATGCACCTACAGGTGCAAATTAAGTGCTGCAATTCATGGGAAATCACTCCTTAGTTTCCTCATTGATTGAGGTGTGTTGTTGACTGATACATTGTGAAAGGCTGCTAGTCAAAGTCCATTCTTATCATTTTCCCCCATCAGTTTTCTGGCCCATAACAAGGCACACACTTGTGCCCCACCTCTCAAAACAAATTTACAGATTTACCTAATTGTCTACATAGAAAACTCAGGGATGACCATCTCCCTGAAACAACCTTTTTAAAGAACGACCTTGAACAAGACACCTGTCTACTCTGAGGCTCATTCTCCTCTTCTGCAAGGTAGAGCTGATAATGCCTCACAGAGTAGATGCAAAGATATATGAAATACTGTATAAAAGCAAATAGAAAGCTTGAGCCTTAATACACATTCAAGAAATTAGAAATACTAATATTATTACTATGAAAACGTTTTTTGTGCAGCACCAATGAAAGCTGATTATTCAGTAATGTCCTCCTCTGACCTTTAGTTTTCTTAAGGCTAGCTATGGCTAAAAGATTCAGTTTACATATCATTATTAATGTTACATTTAAAATTGCGTTTTAATGTGCTTTGTAAACTCCAACAAAACCAACTGAATGAATGTGATCTATTCCTTTGGGAAAATAGAATTCTAAGAGAAAATCAGAAAGTTCAGGATTCAGTTCTCTGTGAGAACTACATCTTTTCTACTAATTTCCACTGGGTTCCTGCCTACCCCCTCACTGCCCCTCAACAAATAAAACTGTGTTTGTTTCTACAATATGTCTTCTCATACCATCCACAGAGAACTGGAAAATTAGAATACTTTTTAATGTAGACTTTATTGCTCCCCAGAAATTGAGCTAAAATAAGGTGAGACTCTATCACAGTTGGCAAAAGAGAAGTGATTAGTGATAAATTATCTATCTGAGCATGTACACTGGACACACAAAATATCATGCAAGTGTCAAACTGAATGCAAACATGATTAGAATAAAGCTGCTCTGTGTCAGGGCCTTGCTTAAATAAAAGTGACAAGTTCTGACAGAATTTCTGTCTGGTGTGATTGAAAAGACTGAGCAAGCAGCATTGAGACGATTTCTGAAATAGCTTTTTGTGAACAAAACATTAAAAATCCAAAACGGTTCTGCTCTATACCGTCTGCAGACATACTCTGGAAACAAAAAGCACTATACTTTTCCAAAAGCCACACTTCTAACAGACTCCGATGGTGTGGTCTTTCTCCTGTCATTTCTCACTTCTAACTGGACTTGGGTCTTTGATTAGCTGTGGGTAAAACACTGCAGGTTTTCAAAACTACAAGGGAAAGCCAGGCTTAAAGGGCCACTACACTCCGATCTCCAAGGTCTGGTCATTCTTTCCACTAATTTATTTCCCAAGAGAGCACCTCACCTTCCCAGAGGCAGCTGTGTGCCTTCCCAGAAAAGAGGAAGTTTCAATGCAATTACAGTAGCTCTTGTTCCAGAGTCTATTGAGAACTAACAGTATGGCTTGAATATGCCCTCTGCTTTATCTTTGAGTCATTTTACTTTATATAAAATAGGAATAACACTTTCAACAATGATTAGATCCATATACATGTTAGGAACTATGACAGACATGGAAAATTTAGACGATGTACTCTCTGCCTCTAAAGGCTTCAAAGTCCAGTGACTATTAACTGAGCAATTAGAGATGATGTAAAACAATATTTAAACCATAAAGCAGTATGTCAATGCAAGGATTCACCAGAATATTTTATTCTACACCTATTCATACACATGCACATCAAAAATACGAGGAGAGAAAAACACTCGGAGGGACAGAGTTAGAAAAAACTTGTAATTACTGCCATGTTCTGTGTGCTTATATGTAATATTTGATTTTGTACTTGTGTTTTTCAAGAGGAATATGTATCACTTCCTTAATAAAATAAACAAATAAATGTAATTTCATCTGTATTTAGAAAAAAATAGATATTTACACAAGGATACAATTTTGTCATTTCCTTCTGATGCCCACGTTCCCTAACTAACACAAATATGACCTCTCTACTTTCTCGCAGATTATTTTCCTATAAGATGAGGGTAAAGGAAATGAGAGAGGGATGTGATACAAATTTTGTCATGATGGCTCTGAAAATTCTAGTGATCAGGTAAAGGAAAATCAGACCTGATGATCAATGCTGAATGGAGGCTGGTAGTTGTTTTGTTCAGTCTAATCCAAAGTGCTTATAACTTTGCATACTATATAACAAGTGCTCAGAACAGTCTTTGCTGCAGCAAGGTAAGGATGAGCTCCTGGGCTCAAGTTTTAGCAATGACACATGAGTCATGAGATTTTTTTTCAAAAAGTCTTAGTTTTAAAAGAAATGGAAAGACAAGCCATAAACTGAGAAAAAATATTGACAAAAGACACATCGTAAAAACAAAAGACACTGCTAACCCAAATATGCAAAGAACACTTAAAACTCAACAAAAAAATAAACAACCAATTTTAATATGGGACAAAGACCTTAACAGACATCTCACCAAAGAACATGCACAGATGCCAAATAAGCACATGAAGATACTCCGCCTCATACGTCACCAGGGAAAAACAAATTAAAACAGCAATGTGATACCATTTGGTACCCACTAGAATGGACAAATCTAAAACCCTGACAACACCAAACATGGGCTAGGAAGTAGAGCAAAAACTGTCATTCCTCACAAGTGGAAATGCAAAATGGTACAGCCAGTTTGTAAGAGAGTATGGTAGTTTCTTACAAAAATAAACATACTCTTACTATATGATCCTTTTCTTTGGTATTACCCAAAGGGGTTTAAAACAGGTCACACAAAAACCTGCATATGGATGTTAATAGTAGTTTCATCTGTAATGACCAAAGCTTGGAAGTAACCAAGATGTCCTTCAGTAGGATAATGGATAAACAAACTGTGGTACAGACAGATATTGAAATATTATTCAGTGCTAAAAAGAAACAAGTTTATGAGTCAAGAAAAGACATGGAGGAAGCTTAAATTTATATTCCTACCAAGTAAAATAAGTCACTGAAAAATTCTACATACTGCATCATTCCAACTAAATTATATTCTGGAAAACACAAAACTATGGAGATAGTAAAAAGATCAGTGGAGATAGTATAAAGGGATTGTGGTCTATGGGGAGGATAAATAAGCAGAGTACAGAGGATTTTGAAGTAAGTGAAACTACTTAGTGTAACACTGTAATAATGGATCCATGTCTTGATACATTTGCCCAAACTCATAGAATGTAGAACGCCAAGACTGAACCCTAAACTGGTGTTTGGGTGATAATGATACACTAATGCAGGTTTACTAGTTGTAATAAATGTACCATTCTGGTGGTGGTATTGATAAAGGGCGTGGCTCTGCATGTGTGGGAGGAGAAAAGATATGGGACCTCTCTGTACCTTCCTCTCAATTTAGTTGTGAATCTAAAACTGCTCTAAAATGTCTTTAAAATGTCTCAGTTAATAAAAAGCTAGTTTTGAAGATTCAAGTCTTTTAGCAGAAATACTTTGCAGAAAAAGTCCTTGAATTGAATATGAACAAGTGTCCATGTCTGTTCCTGTCATAAAATACCTTCCCAGTCATTTGTGTGTGCTGAGTTGCACCAGTCATGTCCAAATCTTTGCAACCCTATGGACTGTACCCTGCCAGGCTCCTCTGTCCATGGGATTCTCCAGGCAAGAATACTGCAGTGGGTTGCCATGCCCTCCTCCAGGGGATCTTCTCCATCCAAGGATCATGTCTCTTGTGTCTCCTTCACTGGCAGATGGGTTCTTTACCACTAGTGCCACCTGGGAAGCCTAGTCAACTGGGGATCCGTTCAGTTCAGTCGCTCAGTTGTGTCCGACTCTTTGTGACCCCATGACCCCAGCACACCAGGTCTCCCTGTCCATCACCAACTCCCGGAGTCCACAAGCAAAAGCAAAAGACCTAAATAATCATTTAATTGTATCAAGATATGTTGTGTCAGCTATCTATTGCTGTGTAACCAATTTTTCCCCAAATTAGTATTTTAAAATTTTAAAGTCTCTCATGGCTCAATTGGTTTTTGGCAAGCCTCCAGTCCTCACAGGCTGTTTTCCGGAGCAAGCAACATGGCAGCTTGCTTCCCCCACTAAAAATGACCCAAGAGAAAGAGCAGAAGTACCAGTGCTTCTATAGCTTATTGCAAGATACCATTAATTCTGCTTCATTCTATTTCTTAGACATAAATACTGTCAAGACCGATTCAAGCGAAGAGTATCAAAAAACTAGATAACACATTTTTAAAATCATCACAGATGGGCTCAATTCTGGAGGTGAGGGGGAGTCAGGATCATAGTTTTGGCTTGAGTATTAACAAACTGTCCCTTCTTCCCTCCCTCTGCTAGGCCCACGATCAGTTATATTCTCAGTCAGTATTGTTGAAAAATATGACCCAACTGCTAAGTGTGCCTCTATGAAGGCCCTGGTGAATTCTGAGATGAATTTAAGAGTCCACAAAGACCAGTTTTCGTTTTCTTGGGTGGGTGGTTTCACTAATACTTATGGCAACTCGCAAAATATGATGACATTGTTTTCCAGGCCTTCATTTGTTCATTTTTGCCTTTGCTGTTTTTTTTTTTTTTTTTTTTCTTTAATGCCCCAGAGGAAATTAACGTTGTACCTAGGAGGAGACAGAAACCAGGAGACATCTTTCCAGGCTAAATACTTGTGACGGCTTTAGCTCCTATTCTCACTACCAGAAAGTAAACTAGATTATTGAAATAAGAAAATAAATACCTTTTTTTTTTCAATATGTTATTCTCATTCTCCTTCTCTCTCCCTTTTTCCCTCACTTCTTCCCTCTTTCTCTCAATATGTGAAAACATTCACAGTGGAAACTATTATTTTAATCAAGTCTCCTTACAAAATTTACACATCAATTGACCAAGCAAGAATTCTGCTTTCTTGGAGTTAAAAAAGTCTAGCTTAGAATCATGCTATTACTATTCCCATCTTATGATTGCAAAGCACTTGACAGTTTATAAATAACTTCACATATGTGATTTTATTTCAGCTTTCTGAAAAACTTTTGGGAGAGGTAAAATAAGTATTAACCCTTCCATTGCATATATAAATGGGAGCACACAGGTGTTTGGTCTAAACTCAAGTTATATAACTGCTACCCTAAAGGTATTTTAGAGTAGGTTAGTGCTGAAAGGGGATGGAGGGTGAACAGAGAGAGAATGGGAGACGAGAGATGAGGAGCAATTAAAATTGCTCACAGCAGGCCCCTGATGGAGTCCACCTCAGAAACCAGGCCTCGGAGGTCACGGAGCTGAATCTCAAAGTGAACACAACACTCTTATTTCAAACAAGAAGAAGAAACTATTAATAAGATTTTTTGGCTTGGTGAGTCATAGCACTAAGAAAAATTTGAGCCTTAAAACTTGCATTTCTTCCTGGAATTTCTCCTCTATTTGCTGGAAAAATAGTCCTTGACTACAGACAAGTAGTAATGCCACATAAAAACAAATTAGTTAGAAACACTTATATCTAAGTCCATTGATGAATTTATCCCAGTGATTCTCAAACTTAAAAAGGCATCAGAATCACGTGAAGGGTTCCTTAAAACACAAGAGTGATGGCAGGAGGCGACCTGCACCAGATGCTCTGGTTCAAGGGCTGTGGGGTGGAGCCCTGCATCGTGTGTTTTCTGGGCTGTGCTGACGCTGCTTCTCTCTGTAAAGTTTCCTCTCTCTTACCACAAATTCCGCTCTATAATGGAAAGCAAGAAGGAACAGAGGAAGACACCATCCCTCTTGGGGCAGGGAAAAATCTCCCTTATTATTTTGTCACGAGGTCTAAAATCTACTACATCAGTAACTACTTTAGTCTTAAAAGCCCTAAAGAGGCACAAAGTTGAAAGACTGGATGATACATTAGACTTGTTAACATTAATTACCATGAAGATAGACATGAATTAAGCAAACACGCTAGTAAACAAAGAATAGGCCCTTGAGATAATAGAATACAGGAGGGATTCAATTCAGTGGGGCTGTGGGAGTACCAGGCATAGGCAATGGCCATCAGGAAAGGCAGGCCAGGAAGGACACCTTCAAATTCCTTGGCATGGAAGGATACAGAAGAGTTGTCACAGGAGTGGAGGAGGAATGCAGAGAATAAAAGGACCAGTGTAGACCCCGCATTTGAGATGGTCCCATCTGAGGGTGACTAGGCACTTTTTACGGAGAAGGCAATGGCAACCCACTCTGGTACTCTTGCCTGGAAAATCCCATGGACGGAGGAGCCTGGAAGGCTGCAGTCAGTGGAATCGCTGAGGGTTGGACACAACTGAGTGACTTTCACTTTCACTTTTCACTTCCCTGCATTGGAGAAGGAAATGGCAACCCACTCCAGTGTTCTTGCCTGGAGAATCCCAGGGATGGGGGAGCCTGGTGGGCTGCCGTCTGTGGGGTCGCACAGACTCGGACACAACTGAAGTGACTTAGCAGTAGCAGTAGCAGGCACTTTTTAAGGTAGCTTTGTTTAATCCCCGGCTTACCTCTTTTCTGGACATACTAATTCCATTTAAAATAGATGCTTACTGGTCAGTGCCCTTTTTGTTGGTACTTTCATGTGGACCAACTTCTCTATTCATAGAATTCTCCAGGCAAGAATACTAGAGAGGGTTGTTATTCCCTTCTCTAGGAGATCTTCCCAACCCAGCGGTCAAACCTGGGTCTCCTGCATTGGAAGCAGATTCTTTACCATCTGAGCCACCAGGGAAACCCCAGTCTCAGATAAGGATGTCAAGGGATCAACCTGCTGTTGCTTAGTCTCTCAGTCTTCACCAACATCCAGTAACAAATCAATAACTGTCACCCAATAGGTACACCAAACACCAGACGAAGGCACGTGCTGTGTCCAAAAGCCCAGAAGGCATTATTGCCTTAGTGGGAACAACTGTTTGCCAAAAACTCCAATCCACATAATTGTTAGTCATGGCTCATTAGTGTGTGTACAGTTTGGTGGATAGATTCTAGGGTCTGGTGTTGGCCACCACCTCTTTCAAAAGTGGCTGTCATTTCAGTGTTCTTATGTAACTGGGTGAGTAGTATCTCCATATGAAATATCAACTAACTCCAATACCTAAATTGGCCTATTAGATGCTGGGCCTTCTTTTTGTTTGCTGGAATTTTAAAGGCCAACAATTCTTTAACTGGCTCAGGGATGGGTCTCTGAGTGTTAGTCCATGTTTCCTAAAATCTTTGTTTGAGTTACCAGCCTCTCTAATTTGCCAGCCCTCAGTTCAGTTCAGTCACTCAGTCGTGTCCACTCTGCAACCCTGAGGACCACAAAACCCCAGGCTTCCCTGTCCATTACCAAGTCCCAGAGCTTGCTCAAACTCATGTCCATTGAGAGACAGATGAGAAACTGCCTTGTGAAAGCTTCTCTCAAGATAGGGAAGTGAATGAGAAATTGCTTTGCATCAACTCCTCACAACACTGCTTAACTCTCTCTGTTGCTGAAGACACACATGGCATTCTGATAAGGCTTGTGTCACTTGTGGTTGAGCCTATCCACGTGGCCTCTGTTGTACAAGGTCATCAGGGCGCTGGCACAAATCATATCAAGGACAAGGGAAACCCAAGAGTTAGGAAGTTTGCTCAGCAGAAAATATTTTGCTCCTTTATTCCTTCTGCTATTCTGAATAACTTATATATTTTATTATATAACTCTTTTGATTTCTTGACTAGACATTTTGCTCCTTCCATTACATTAGATTTTTTATATAAATTCCAAAATCTTTTCTAATATTGTTACTGTTTATCACATCCTTGCCTAAATATTTCTCATAAAAGACCATATTTATTTCTTCATAGTGAAGCTGTTGACACCACCCTAATGGCAGAAAGTGAAGAAGAACTAAAGAGACTCTTAATGAAAGTGAAAGAAGAGAGTGAAAAAGTTGGCTTAAAGCTCAACATTGAGAAAACTAAGATCATGGCATCCGGTCCCATCACTTCATGGCAAATAGATGTGGAAACAGTGGAAACAGTGGCAGACTTTATTTTCTGGGGCTCCGGAATCAGATGGTGACTGCAGCCATGAAATTAAAAAACGTTTGCTTCTTGGAAGGAAAGTTATGACCAACCTAGACAGCATATTAAAAAACAGAGGCATTACTTTGCCAACAAAGGTCTGTCTTGTCAAAGCTATGGTTTTTCCAGTAGTCATGTATGGATGTGAGAGTTGGACTATAAAAAAAGCTGAGTGCTGAAGAATTTATGCTTTTGAACTGTGGTGTTGGAGAAGACTCTTAAGAGTCCCTTCGACAGCAAGCAGATCCAACCAGTCTATCCTAAAGGAGATCAATCCTGACTGTTCATTGGAAAGACTGATGTTGAAGTTGAAACTCCAATACTTTGGCTGCTGCTGCTGCTGCTGCTAAGTCGCTTCAGTCGTGTCCGACTCTGTGCAACCCCATAGATAGCAGCCCACCAGGTTCCCTCGTCCCTGGGATTCTCCAGGCAAGAACACTGGAGTGGGTTGCCATTTCCTTCTCCAATGCATGAAAGTGAAAAGTGAAAGTGAAGTCGCTCAGTCGTGTCTGACTTTTAGCGACCCCATGGACTGCAGCCCACCAGGCTCCTCTGCCCATGGGATTTTCCAGGCAAAGGAGTACTGGAGTGGGTTGCCATTGCCTTCTCCAATACTTTGGCTACCTGATGTGAAAAGCTGACTCATTAGGAAAAAATCGTGATGCTGGGAAAGATTGAAGGCAGGAGGAGAAGGGGAGGACAGAGGATGAGATGGTTGGATGGCATCACCAACTCAGTGGACATGAGTTTGGGTAAACTCCAGGAGTTGGTGATGGACACGGAGGCCTGGCATGCCGCAGTCCATGGGGTCGCAAAGAGTCAGACACGACTGAGCAACTGAGCTGAACTGAGTGAAGCTGTTACCCTCATTTGACAGCAGGAGAGGGCTCGCTCATAACCAGAAGGTAGGCTTACACTGTAACACCATTTAGCACATTCTCCCTTCAAATTCAAGTTGATTTTTATCCATATATGTCTATCATACAGACTTTCTAAATTTTAAAGTTAAATTTTTCTGGTAGATTTTGGTACTCATAACATAAAATTCAGAAACTGAACATGGGGTTTCCCTCGTAGCTAAGTCAATAAAGAATATGCCTGCAATGCAGGAGACCCAGGTTTGATCCCTGGGTCGGGAAGATCCTCTGGAGAAGGAAATGGAAACCCACTCCAGTATTCTTGCCTGGAAAATCCCATAGACAGTGGAGCCGGGTGGCTACAGTCCATGGGGTCGCAAGAGTTGTGCATGACTTAGTGACTAAATCAACACCACGGCAAACTTCAATCCCACCTCCCACCGTTCCCCAGTCCTTCACTACACACTGTACCTACAACGTCTTCTCTCAGTTGCTCAAAAACGCAAAGTCTATTTCTGGCTCAAAGCCTTTGCCCTTGCCTTTTTCTCTACGTGGAATAAGATCATTCCAGTAGAGTAAAAAGCCTCAGATCTCTGTGAAACTGATACTTTTTTCATCATTCAGGTCTCCAAACAAATATCACTCCTGATTACCATATTCATTAAGTGTTAACCAGATTCACTAGAAATAAGTTGATTCAGAATAGGAAAGAGCCCAATTCCACATTGGGAATCAGATTATATTTAATAAGTTTTCCAAGAAGAGAGTAGAATTTTAAGCTGTAGAAACAGCAAAGGTTACTACAATGGCTAATCAAGAAATTCATGTCATATTGGGGAAGATTTCAATAGGTGTTAGAGTGAGCATGTATTGGAGTAGAAAAAATAATAATAAAAAAAAAATTTTTTTAAAGAAAAAACAAAACAGAACAGTGTACTCAGGATTGGGAACATGTGTACACCTGTGGCGGATTCATGTTGATGCATGGCAAAACCAATACAATATTGTAAAGTAATTAGCCTCTAATTAAAATAAATAAATTAAAAAAAAAAGTAAATAAGCTCTGTGGGAATAAAGGATGTCACAAGAGGTAAGAACAGACAGGTTGAGAAATAGAGTAATTGAAGAAGGACCTTGAACGTTGGGCTTAATACACGAGATAATTTGATATGTTAGGTTCTTTTAAGACAGTGTGTCACTGAATACTACTGAGAAGAGGAATGATTTAGTGAAAATCGTTCCAAAGAACATTTTGCCTGCTATTTGCAGAATGACATAACAGTTATACTAATTAGAGAAAATATATGACAGAAGTAGTAAATATATACGTATCAATGAACCTACATACAGCTCAGTAAGTTTTAATTTAGCTCTTCTAAAATGCAGCATGCAGTGGGTGGGTCCCTTAGTGAGCATACTTTATAGTAATACGAGTTTTCAAATCAAAAACTTCTATTTCCAACAAGAACCTACTAGATGGCATGTTAGTCACTCAGTCATGTATAACTCTTTGTGACCCCATGAACCATAGTCTGCCAGGCTCCTATGTCCATGGACTTTTCCAGACAAGAATACTGAAGTGGATACCCATTCCATTTTCCAGGGAATCTTCCCAACCCATGGATTGAACCTAGGTCTCCCACACTAAAGGCAGATTCTTTACCATCTGAGCCACTAGGGAAGCCCCACTGTATGGCATAAGGAACTGTATTCAAAATATTGTAATAACCTATACTGGAAAAGAATCTGAAAAAGAATACATGTATATATATATGTGTATATATATATATACATACATATATATATGATAAAAATGAAAGTGTTAGTCTCTCAGTCATGTTCCATTCTTTGTGACCCCAAGGACTGTAGCTTCCCAGGTTCCTCTGTCAGTGGGATTCTACAGGCAAGAATACTGTGTGTTTGTGTGTGTGTGTATATGTACATGTGTGTGTATGTACACATAACTGAATCACTTTACCGTAAACCTAAAACTAACACATTGTAAATCAACAATTCTTCAATTTTAAAAAATATATAAAAATAAAGAATTTCTGTTTCTATGTATCTTCTTAGAATATGCCAGCAAATATGGAAAACTCAGCAGTGGCCATAGGACTGGAAAAGGTCAGTTTTCATTCCAATCCCAAAGAAAGGCAATGCCAAAGAATGCCCAAACTACTGCACAGTTGCACTCATCTCACATGCTAGTAAAGTAATGCTCAAAATTCTCCAAGCCAGGCTTCAGCAATACGTGAACCATGAACTTCCTGATGTTCAAGCTGGTTTTAGAAAAGGCAGAGCAACCAGAGATCAAACTGCCAACATCCGCTGGATCATGGAAAAAGCAAGAGAGTTCCAGAAAAACATCTATTTCTGCTTTATTGACTATGCCAAAGCCTTTGACTGTGTGGATCACAACAAACTGTGGAAAATTCTGAAAGAGATGGGAATACCAGACCACCTGACCTGCCTCTTGAGAAACCTATGTGCAGGTCAGGAAGCAACAGTTAGAACTGGACATGGAACAACAGACTGGTTCCAAACAGGAAAAGGAGGACATCAAGGCTGTATATTGTCACCCTGCTTATTTAACCTATATGCAGAGTACATCACAAGAAATGCTGGGCTGGAAGAAGCACAAGCTGGAATCAAGATTGCCGGGAGAAATATCAATAACCTCAGATATGCAGATGACACCACCCTTATGGCAGAAAGTAAAGAGGAACTAAAAAGCCTCTTGAAGAAAGTGAAAGTGGAGAGTGAAAAAGTTTGCTTAAAGCTCAACATTCAGAAAACGAAGATCATGGCATCTGGTCCCATCACTTCATGGGAAATAGATGGGGAAACAGTGTCAGACTTTATTTTTGGGGGCTCCAAAATAATTGTGGATTGTGATGGCAGCCAGGAAATTAAAAGACGCTTACTCCTTGGAAGGGAAGTTATGACTAACCTAGATAGCATATTGAAAACAGAGACATTACTTTGCCAACAAAGGTCCATCCGTCTAGTCAAGGTTATGGTTTTTCCAGTGGTCATGTATGGATGTTAAAGTTGGACTGTGAAGAAAGCTGAGCACCGAAGAATTGATGCTTTTGAGCTGTGGTGTTGGAGAAGACTCTTGAGAGTCTCTTGGACTGCAAGGAGATCCAACCAGTCCATCCTAAAGGAGATCAGTCCTGGGTGTTCATTGGAAGGACTGATGCTAAAGCTGAAACTCCAATACTTTGGCCACCTCATGCAAAGGGTTGACTCATTGGAAAAGACTCTGATGCTGGGAGGGACTGGGGGCAGGAGGAGAAGGGGACAACAGAGGATGAGATGGCTGGATGGCATCACTGACTCAATGGACATGAATTTCTGGGAGTTGGTGATTGACAGGGAGGCCTGGCGTGCTGCGATTCATGGGGTTGCAAAGAGTTAGACACAACTGAGTGACTGAACTGAACTTATGGGGTCTCTTGAAAGTTACTTAAAATTTCAGTGGAGACTTCTCTTTTGGGGAGATTAGGAATTATTTTAATTAACCTTTATGCATCTTTTTAAGTTTGAAAAGAACATTCATTATTTAATCAGAAGATCTATTTGTAATCTCACTTTTCTCATTTACTATTCCATTAACATTGAATAAAATATATTAAAATTTTTTTATCTACATAAACTAATAGGGGCAATGTGAGGTAACGCATCATAAATTTCTCAAAATCCCATGAGGTAATCTTCAAATGTTCATTTTAAAGAATAGGTGAAGCAGGACAAAGGAAAATGCAATGTCTTAACTTTACATAACAACAGTTAATGTGTACCTACACCATACCAGCACTTTACTGAATGATGAGGTAAAGTAAGGATCAAAATATGTCCAGCCCTGAAGAAAATTATGGTCTAATAGTCAAAATATTTTATGCAGTCCAGCTATGTACCACCTTCTTCATCACTATAAAAGCAGTATTCATGTTTATGCTGTTTACAGCTATTTTATGATTCATAGAATGAGGTGCATATACATCAAGCAAAAGCTGGTATAGACTAATTAAAGGAGGAAGCTGTTAGACTGGGATGGCTCTAACACTTCAGCAGACTACTAAGCAAACCAAAACCTAAGGCAGAGTTAATGCACTTGAATCCAAGAAAATGAAAGAACAACCATTCACAAAATCACAGCTACCTAGGCTTTCCGGAATAAGGCAACTGCTTCAGCTGCAACTGTAACTGTGCTGTGTTCGGTAATGTCTGACTCTTTGTGACCCTGCGAACTGTAGCCCACCAGGCTTCTCAGTCCATGCCATTTCCCAGGCATGGATACTGGAGTGGGTTGCTATTTCTTCCTCAGAGTGGGTTGCCATTTCTTCCTCCAGGGGATCTTTCTAACCAGGGATCTAACCTGCGACTGTTGCATCTCCTGCATTGGCAGGTCGATTCTTTACTACTCTGCCACCTGTGAATCTTCAGTGATAGCCAATCAACAGTGTCCTTGCTTTGCTTCTTCATCCTCTCTATAAAAACCTCTCCCCCGGCTCCTATCAGGTGGTATGCTCCTAACTACTTTCTGTTTGGCACTGATTCTGATGGTGGATTTGATTCTGATTGGTGGATTCTGATCGATGTTTGTTCAAATAAACTCTTGAAAATTTTAATGTGCCTCAGTTGATCTTTTAACAGTGGTAACACAGACTGGAAGTGTACTTCTAGGAAATCATATACTTTCTTTTTATTCTAGATTAACTGTTCTATTATATATGCAACATATTTGACATGTGCAGGGCATACATTTATAATATGGCTCTATTTTGAACTATTCCACCCTTCAAATGATGCTATAAAAACAGAAGTCGAGTGAACAAAAAGACATAGTGATTATCAAATAATTTTCTTTGCATTGTGTAGTTATCCTTCTTTTTTAATGAAGGAGGAAAAAAGAATAAGCAAATATTCTGAACTTAATAAAGGTTCACACCATGCTATATGCCCTCTTACATTTTAAAACAATTATTATTACTATGATAATAAAAAACCTATTATTGTCTTACTATGTGTTAGGTACTCCACTTTGCATCAGAATGAACTTTTGAGGTCAAAACTTTGCAATAAATACATCTTTCTTATTTAGTTCATGCTCCATTCTTACACATTACCATTTACCACATGAATAGATGGGCCTTAGTAATATACTTACTTACATGAGATAATCCTATCTCTTTGGCCACAACTGAGCAGAGTGCAACAGAGTTAACCTTTAATCTACCTTTAACCCTTTAAAGCACCACTGCAACATTGTCAGTAAACACCAGAATTGCAGGGGTTTCAGTAGGGTTGCTACAGTACACTCAGAGAAGAGTTGGAGGGCCACATTTGAGGAATTAATCTCAGCTTTCCTACTCTCTTCTCAGCCTTTGGGAAGGCTGAGATTTGATGATAGTCTGTTGTACCCTAAGGGCTTCCCAGGTATCTCAGTGGTAAGAATCTGCCTGCCAATGAAGGAGACACAGGAGACCTGGGTTCAATCCCTGGGTTAGAAAGATTCCCAGGAGGGAGGAATGGCAAGCCACTCCAGTATTCTTGCCTGTGAAATCCCATGGACAGAGGAGCCTGGAGGGCTACCGTCCATGGGGTTGCAAAGAGCCAGACACAATTGAGCGCACAAAATTTCTGTCTATTGCACCACAGGGGACTGATCTCAGCCTTTCAACCCTGTTCTGCTTCAGTAAGCCGCTGCCTTGCACGTGGAAAAGCACCTCTGGTGTGGGCCGTGGGGGTGGATCTCCCTTGACTATCTTTTCCTGCCTCGGCTTAAAGAAGTAGCTTGTAGAAAGTCAAAGGATGAAAGCAGCTCAGTGGCTGCAGCTCCTCAGTATTCTATCAAACCAGCCCACAAATGGCAATTAAATGTTTATTAAATTCTCCACACGCCTCTCTCTGGAAGATTTCTTATGCTCCTCTCTCTCTACCAGGAATCAAAGCAATTGCAGGCTTTCCCCTCTTTAAAGGGATTCAACATTTTTTGAACTTGAGTTCATATACTTTTTTGGTATTGTTGGTCTGAATATTCAATTCTTAATTTTTTTTTCTCCTTTTGATGATGATTTTGTAGCTTCTTTAGTTTCTGCTAACAACTTCTGCTGTAGTTGTTAGCGCGAGGAAAATAGTCTCTTAAAACATTTTAATATCCAAATGGAAAGTAAATATTTACTATTAAGGCTTATATCTTAATTATTATTTTTGTGCTTCCTGAGGTATATTTTCTGGGGTTTCCTAGGTGGAGCAAGTGGTAAAGAATCCACCTACCATTGCAGGAAACACAAGAAACTCGGGTTCGATCCCGGGGTTGGGAAGATTCCCTGGAACAGGAAGTGGCAACCACTGCATTATTCTTGCCTGGAAAATCCCATGGACACAGAGGAGCCTGGCGGCTTAGAGTCCATGGTGTCGCAAAAAGTCAGACACTATTGAGCAACTGAGGCATATTTCTAATAAAGATTAGTTGATTTTAAAGAGGGTTGTGGCATTTCTTGATATAAGCTCTCATTTTAAATAGTTCATAAACTGTTTAATACATTTCTAAGCTATCCATATCTTCTTCTAATTTTTTCTTCTGCAAATTTCTACAAGCAATCCATGTAGACAAAACTGTTGTCTACTTGTATGCTGAATAGACGGTTTTATTTTATATAAGTAGTGGGACACCATTTTCAACTGCTGGTCTCATGATTTCCAAGCTATATATCCAAGATGCTTTTGGCAATAGTTGATAAAATATACTATTAATTATAGACCATGCCCAATTTTTCTGAGCTAGGAGAAAAAAATCAGAAAAATCTCAAAATCCATTAAGTATTTTTTTCTAAAAGGTCTCTTTTTCAGTCAGAATAATTTCTAGGAATTCAAGAAAGAAAAATCTAAGGTGTTATAAAATATATTCAGTGAATGAAGTAATGTTCTATAAGTCGTTCACTTCTAACATTTATGATTTATTTCTGGAACTCTCACCAAAATGTCATTTTTTATGCTTTATTATGGTAGGATATTTCATTAATTATGTCAGCTAAAAAGGAGATGTAAAACTATCCAATATAAAAAAGGAATAAAGCATAAATTTTGCAATAAAAACATTCCTTTCAAAAAGAATAAGCAATGAGATCAGTTTTACATATAAGCTTGTATTTTAAAAGCTAGCAATGTCCCTTACTAGTACCTGTTTTGTCACAATAAAATTGTAGAGAAAGCAAAAAATCATTTGATTATTTATATGCTTATACTTCAAAATGGATTTTATATATATATATATATATATATATATATATATATATATATATATAGCTTTGTGCATAGGAAGAAAACAATACACTATGATATGCTGTGAGGGAAGAGTGCCTACTGCTTTTCAAATCAGAGCAATAGTTTGAAGACCCTGAGGTTCAAAAATCTTACATTTCCCTTATAGTGCCTTTCTGAGAGAATTAATCAGTTGGGGTTGTAAATGCCTCTGTGGAAGGGGGGGAAATGCTGTAATGATAGTAACAATTATAACTTAGTGAGGGTTTGCAAGTGTCAGGTACTATACTCTGCTGCTGCTGCTGCTGCTAAGTCACTTCAGTCGTGTCTGACTCTGTGCAACCCCAGAGATGGCAGCCCACCAGGCTCCCCTATCCCTGGGATTCTCCAGGCAAGAACACTGGAGTGGGTTGCCATTGTCTTCTCCAATGCATGAAAGTGAAAATGAAAGTGAAGTCGCTTAGTCGTGTCCGACTCCTAGCGACCCCATGGACTGCAGCCTCCCAGGCTCCTCCGTCCATGGGATTTGCCAGGCAAGAGTACTGGAGTGGACTGCCATACTATACTATAGGCATTAATAAACAACCTGATTTAGTCTTTGCAAAAACACGGTGAGGAGTTTTGGTGTTCCCATTTTATGGATAAAGACAGAAAGTTAAAGTGACTTGGCCAGCAAGCATCATAGTTAAAAAGTGCCAGACCCAAGATTAAAATCTAGCACCACTGATTTCTTTTTTCCTGTACTATCAGAGAATATAATCAAAGCCCTAGCCTGTATCACAGGCATTAGTATAAGAAATGCTGCCTGAACCTGCATCCATACTGTAAAAGAAGTATAGCATGTACAAATGAACATAATTGATCAATAAGTATGCATGAGTTGTTTAACAACTTGCTATTCTGCACTAGAAAGGAAAACTGAATTCTAAAGGAAACTTGCTAATTGCTCTTCCCGTGGTTCTAATGCTAGACAAGGTTAACCAAACAACGCATTAAGTATATGAAAATCTGTGGATTGTAAATATAATATAGAATGCTTCATCAGCAAGTATTTCATGGATAAAAACCCATGAAATTATTATCGATCTCAGTCATCTAAAAAGCAATTCTAACAATAGCTTATTTTAATTGTGAGATCTCAAATTACAAGTGCAAATGGATCTTCCCTTTCTCCTACAGATATATCAAAGAATACATTTCAATTCATAAATACTCAAATTTTAAAGATATCAAAATTTGGCCATGAAAGTATAAATAATGACAAACCCTTTGCTTCCTGGATTTTGAACATAAAGTATTTTTTTTCTTGCCGTATGGAAATTACATTCCCAGAAATCATCAGATTCTTCTTATCGCTTTAGTATTTTTTTCTAGGGACTCAAATGGCACAGTGTGGTCTTTCTTTTCCCAATATTATGATGATAAATGACAAACCACAAAGCTAGATGCACCAAATTCTGAAAACGATTTCACAGTACATAGAAGAGTGATAAATTAAACTTTCTAAAAGGTTAGTCAATACCTCATCAACTCAGCTATAGATAACTCATTATGGATAAATGCCAGATACAATCATGCTCAGGACTCTGTTTTGTTTGTTTAATTTAAAGCTCCCTAAGCAGAAGATAAGTGTCCTGAGCTGTGACTGACACATAGCTATAGATATCAGACTGTTTTTCTCTTTAGTGGGACAGATGGTTTAGCAAAAAACCCTGGGGAATTTCTATAATATCTAAATGTGTGAGGTTAGAGGGAAAATAATTCCTGTCTTCATCCTCAACACATATGCAAGTAGTTAGTTTGCAAATGCTATTGCTTTCTTAGAAATCTTTTAAATGGATAACAGTCCAGGACTCTTTCTGGAGTGCTGAGAAAGGAAACACCAGCAACTGGAAATAACCCAAGCTGGGTCATAAAATTCAAGGAGCTATGCCATAAAACTTGTTGATTCATATATCATTATTGGGGGGGTGGGGGGGTAGATTATACTCTTTCTTACCGGCATATTCTGGATCCATGATTCTCAAAGCACAGTAAGGCAAAGAGCAGCATCAGCATCTGCTCATAACTTCTTAGAAATGCAAATCATCAGGCTCCACTGAAAATTCAGTGAGTCAGAAACTCTGTGGGTGGGACAATCTGGGTTTTAACAAGGACCACTGTTCAGTCTAGCTCATGATACCCAAGTGTTGTCTAAAACCAACAACTTTGGGAACTCACGGTAACTTGTTAAATCAACAGATTTGGGGCTCTATCTCATGCCTATGGATTTAGAATCTACATTTTAAAAGGGTCCTCAAATGATTCACTTGTATATACGTGTTGAAGAAAGCATTGTTTTACAAGCCTGGCAAATGTAGGAGGTAAATTTCACTATTTCTGCCTATATAAAAAAGTAGTATCACTCTTTAACACTCAGGTTAGAGGATGGGACAAATTCTTTCTCAAGACAATTCTCTATCAAGCACTCTTCATCCACCTATTCATCCATTCAATGAACATTACTTGAGCACCTACCAAGTTCTGGCCAGTAATAAACACTGATTTTAGAAGCCGTGCACAAGAGAGAATGTACTTACAGTATACAAAGTAACCAGAATTAAAACAAGAGATGAAACCCATTTGTTATCTTTGCTGTGAATGAGACTACGAAGGAAATTCTGAGGAGAAAATTGTTATTTAGACAGTCATTGCTACAGTTAAATTGTTTAATGTCTATTGGTATAGGTATTTATTCTTTTACATCTATGGCAAAATGTTCCACGAGACTGATCTTACTTGCTATGGATCAGAATTACAATTCTAGCATCTGATTTGTGTCATGAGTAATATTCAAGATGCAGAGAAAACAAAAGCTAATGTTGCATGTATGTTGAGATGATCCAGCAGAGGAAATTTGTTGACTAACACCTTACTCCAGGGTAGGGGAATGAATTTTGTGATTCATGCTTCTATGGCTGTTTAACAAAAATCTACAAATGAAATTTCAATTTAAAGATAAGATAATGTAAATATTTGGTATTATATGTGTTGAAGGAAGTGATTCATGATAAAAATTATTCACAGTAAAAGATGACTATAAGCAACTAAAATAGACAAATTCTTAGACAGTTAGAATTTCCCAAGACTAAGCCAGGAAGAAATAGAAACTATGAAAAAATGAAGTAAAAATATTGAAATTGATTCTGTGATTTAAAAACTCCCAACAAACATAAGCCAGGACCAGATGGCTCCACAGGTGAATGCTACCATACATTTAGAGAAAAGTTAACAACTATCCTTCTCAAACTATTCCAAAAATTTCCAGAGGAAGGAATACCTCCAAACTGATTCTGTGAGGCCACCATCACTCTGATACCAAAAGCAAAGGTACAAGGAAAAAGGAAAATCTCAGGCCAATGTCAATGATGAACATAGATGCAAAAATCGTCAACAAAATGCTAGCAAACCAAATCTAACAATACATTAAAAGGAAAGGATCTAGTAGGATTTATCCTGGGTACACAAGAATTTTTCTATATCCACAAATCAATCAGTGTGATATACCACATTAACAAATTAAGGAATAAAAACCATATGGCCATCTCAATAGGTGTATAAAAAGCTTCTGACAAAATTCTGTACCAGTTTATGATAAAAACTCTTCAGAAAGCAGGCATAGAGGGAACACACCTCAACATAATGAAGTCCATATATGACAAATTCATAGCTAAGATTATACTCAACAGTGAAAAACTGAAGCATTTCCTCTAAGATCAGGAACAAGACAAGGATGTCCACTCTCGTCACTTTTATTCAACATAATTTTGGAAGCCCCAGCTATAGAATGAGAAAAGAAAAAAGAAATAAAAGGGATCTAAGCTGCAAAACAAGAAGTAAACTACTCACTGTCTGCAGATGACATGATAATATACTAAGAAAACACTTAAGATGTCACCAGGAAACTATTACACCTCATCGGTGAATTTTGTAAAGTTGCAGGATACAAAATTAATACACAGAAATGTGTTGCTTTTCTATGTGCTAACAATGAAAGATCAGAAAGTGAAATTGAGGAAACAATTCCATTTATCATCACATCAAAACAAAAACAAAAACACCTAGGAATAAACTTACCTAAGGAGGCAACAGACTGGTACTCTGAAAACTTTAAGACTGATGAAAGAAACTGAAAATGAGACAAACAGATGGAAGGATATACTATGTTCTTGGGTGAGAAGAATCAATATTGTTAAAATAATTATACCACCCAAGGCAATCTACAGACTCAACGCGATCCGTATCAAATTACCAATGACATTTTTCATAGAATTAGAACTAAAAACTTTACAATTTGTATGGAACCACAGAAGATCCCATTTGAGTCAGTTCTCATGAGACAGATGAACCTGGAGCCTACAGACGGCAGCTCACCAGCTCCCCTGTGCCTGGGATTCTCCAGGCAAGAACACCGGAGTGGGTTGCCATTTCCTCCTCCAATGCATGAAAGTGAAAAGTGAAAGTGAAGTCGCTCAGTCGTGTCCGACTCTTAGCGACCCCATGGACTGCAGCCTACCAGGCTCCTCCGCCCATGGGATTTTTCCAGGCAAGAGTATTGGAGTGGGGTGCCATCGCCTTCTCCAATACAGAGAAAAGTAAGTCATAAAGAGAAAAACAAATTTTGAACATTAATGCATATATACAGAATCTACAAAGATGGTACTGATGAACCTATTTGCGGGACAGTAATGGAGACACAGCCATAGAGATCAGACTTGTGGACAGGGTGAGGGAAGGTGAAGGTGGGACAAATTGAGAGAGTAGCATTGAAACATACATTCATAGAATGAGTTTGGAAGTTTACCTTCCTCTGCAATTTTCTGGAAGAGTTTGAGTAGGATAGGTGTTAGCTCTTCTTTAAATTTTTGGTAGAATTCAGCTGTGAAGCCGTCTGGACCTGGGCTTTTGTTTGCTGGAAGATTTCTGATTACAGTTTCAATTTCCATGCTTGTGATGGGTCTGTTAAGATTTTCTATTTCTTCCTGGTCGAGTTTTGGAAAGTTGTACTTTTCTAAGAATTTGTCCATTTCTTCCACGTTGTCCATTTTATTGGCATATAATTGCTGATAGTAGTCTCTTATGATCCTTTGTATTTCTGTGTTGTCTGTTGTGATCTCTCCATTTTCATTTCTAATTTTATTGCTTTGATTTTTCTCCCTTTGTTTCTTGATGACTCTGGCTAATGGTTTGTCAATTTTATTTATCCTTTCAAAAAACCAGCTTTTGGCTTTGTTGATTTTTGCTATGGTCTCTTTTGTTTCTTTTGCATTTATTTCTGCTCTAATTTTTAAGATTTCTTTCCTTCTACTAACCCTGGGGTTCTTCATTTCTTCATTTTCTAGTTGCCTTAGGTGTAGAGTTAGATTATTTATTTGACTTTTTTCTTGTTTCTTGAGGTATGCCTGTATTGCTATGAACTTTCCCCTATGAGGCCACCATCACCCTAATACCAAAACCTAACAATGATGCCACAAAAAAAGAAAACTACAGACCAATATCACTGATGAACATAGATGCAAAAATCCTTAACAAAATTCTAGCAATCAGAATCCAACAACACATTAAAAAGATCATACACCATGAGCAAGTGGGCTTTATCCCAGGGATGCAAGGATTCTTCAATATCTGCAAATCAATCAATGTAATACACCACATTAACAAATTGAAAAATAAAAACCATATGATTATCTAAATAGATGCAGAGAAAGCCTTTGACAAAATTCAACATCCATTTATGATATAAACTCTCCAGAAAGCAGGAATAGAAGGAACATACCTCAACATAATAAAAGCTATAGATGACAAACCCACAGCAAACATTATCCTCAATAGTGAAAAATTGAAAGCATTTCCTCTAAAGTCAGGAACAAGACAAGGGTGCCCACTGTCACCATTACTATTCAACATAGTTTTGGAAGTTTTGGCCACAGCAATCAGAGCAAAGGAATCCAAATTGGAAAAGAAGAAGTAAAACTCTCACTGTTTGCAGATGACATGATCCTCTACATAGAAAACCCTAAAGACTCCACCAGAAAATTACTAGAACTAATCAATGAATATAGTAAAGTTGCAGGATATAAAATCAACACACAGAAATCCCTTGCATTCCTATACACTAATAATGAGAAAACAGAAAGAGAAATTAAGGAAACAATTCCATTCACCATTGCAATGGAAAGAATAAAATACTTAGGAATATATCTACCTAAAGAAACTAAAGACCTATATATAGAAAACTATAAAACACTGGTGAAAGAAATCAAAGAGGACACTAATAGATGGAGAAATATACCATGTTCATGGATTGGAAGAATCAATATAGTGAAAATGAGTATACTACCCAAAGCAATTTAAAGATTCAATGCAATCCCTATCAAGCTACCAACGGTATTCTTCACAGAGCTAGAACAAATAATTTCACAATTTGTATGGAAATACAAAAAACCTCGAATAGCCAAAGCAATCTTGAGAAAGAAGAAGGGAACTGGAGGAATCAACCTGCCTGACTTCAGGCTCTACTACAAAGCCACAGTTATCAAGACAGTATGGTACTGGCACAAAGACAGAAATATAGATCAATGGAACAAAATAGAAAGCCCAGAGATAAATCCACGCACATATGGACACCTTATCTTTGACAAAGGAGGCAAGAATATACAATGAATTAAAGACAATCTCTTTAACAAGTGGTGCTGGGAAATCTGGTCAACCACTTGTAAAAGAATGAAACTAGAACTCTTTCTAACACCATACACAAAAATAAACTCAGAATGGATTAAAGATCTAAACGTAAGACCAGACACTATAAAACTCCTAGAGGAGAACATAGGCAAAACATCTCCGACATACATCACAGCAGGATCCTCTACGACCCACATCCCAGAATATTGGAAATAAAAGCAAAAATAAACAAATGGGACCTAATTAAACTTAAAAGCTTCTGCACATCAAAGGACACTATAAGCAAGGTGAAAAGATAGGCTTCAGAATGGGAGAAAATAATAGCAAATGAAGCAACAGACAAGCAACTAATCTCAAAAATATACAAGCAACTCCTACAGCTCAATTCCAGAAAAATAAATGACCCAATCAAAAAATGGGCCAAAGAACTAAACAGACATTTCTCCAAAGAAGACATACAGATGGCTAACAAACACATGAAAAGATGCTCAACATCACTCATTATCAGAGAAATGCAAATCAAAACCACTATGAGGTACCATTTCACACCAGTCAGAATGGCTGTGATCCAAAAGTCTACAAGCAATAAATGCTGGAGAGGGTGTGGAGAAAAGGGAACCCTCTTACACTGTTGGTGGGAATGCAAACTAGTACAGCCACTATGGAGAACAGTGTGGAGATTCCTTAAAAAACTGGAAATAGAACTGCCTTGTGATCCAGCAATCCCACTGCTGGGCATACACACTGAGGAGACCAGAAGGGAAAGAGACACGTGTACCCCAATGTTCATCGCAGCACTGTTTATAATAGCCAGGACATGGAAGCAACCTAGATGTCCATCAGCAGATGAATGGATAAGCAAGCTGTGGTACATATACACAATGGAGTATTATTCAGCCATTAAAAAGAATACATTTGAATCAGTTCTAATGAGGTGGATGAAACTGGAGCCTATTATACAGAGTGAAGTAAGCCAGAAAGAAAAACACCAATACAGTATACTAATGCATATATATGGAATTTAGAAAGATGGTAACAATAACCCTGTATACGAGACAGCAAAAGAGACACTGATGTATAGAACAGTCTTATGGACTCTGTGGGAGAGGGAGAGGGTGGGATGATTTGGGAGAATGGCATTGAAATATGTATAATATCATATATGGAACGAGTCACCAGTCCAGGTTTGATGCATGATACTGGATGCTTGGGGCTGGTGCACTGGGACGACCCAGAGGGATGGAATGGGGAGGGAGGAGGGAGGAGGGTTCAGGATGGGGAACACATGTATACCTGTGGCGGATTCATTTCGATATTTGGCAAAACTAATATAATATTGTAAAGTTTAAAAATAAAATTAAAAAAAAAGAGAAAGTGAAAGAGGAGAGTGAAAAAGCTGGCTTAAAACTCAACATTCAGGAAACTAAGATCATAGCATCTATTCCCATCACTTCATGGCAAATAGATGGGGAAACAATGGAAACAGTGACAGACTTTATTTTCTTGGGTTCCAAAATCACTGCAGATGGTGACTGCAACCATGAAATTAAAAGGCACTTGCTCCTTGGAAGAAAAGCTATGACAAAACTAGACAGCATATTAAAAAGCAGAGACATTACTTTGCCAACAAAGGTCCATCTAGTCAAAGCTATGGTTTTCCCAGTAGTCATGTTTGAATGTGAGAGTTGGACTGTAAAGAAAGCTGAGCATGAAAGAATTGATGCTTTTCAACTGTGGTGTTGGAGAAGACTCTTGAGAGTCCCTTGGACTGTGAGGAGGTCCAACCAGTCAGTCCTAAAGGAAATCAGCCCTGAATATTCATTGGAAGGACTAATGCTGTAGCTGAAGCTCCAATACTTTGGCCACCTGATGGGAAGAACTGACTCATTTGAAAAGACTCTGATGCTGGGAAGGATCAAAGGAAGGAAGAGAAGGAGACAACAGAAGGTGTGATGGTTTGATGGCATCACCGATTCAATAGACATGAGTTTGAGCAATCTCCAGGAGTTGATGATGGACAGGAAGCCTGGCATGCTGCAGTCCATAGGGTCACAGAGTCAAACACAACTTAGCAACTGATCTCAAACACTGTATCATGAGTTTTTGTTTAAGTTGTTCTTTAGTTGCTAAGTTGTGTCCAACTTTATGTGACCACATGGACTGTAGCTTGCCAGGCTCCTCTGTCCATGGGATTTCTCAGGCAAGAATACTGGAGTGGGCTGCCATTTCCTTCTCTAGGGGATCTTCCTGACCCAGGGATCAAACCCATATCTTCTGCATTGTAGGCAAATTCTTTACCACTGAACTACCAGAGAAACTCTAAGCAGTTTTACATGGATTATTTTATTTCACCCTTTTAACCATCTCATAAAATAGGAATTTCTACCCTTTCACAGATTAGAATGTATTCATAGAGCTATAAAGTTGTAGCCTGAAAGCAAACCCAGATCAGTTGAGCCCAGAGCCAGTACTCTATCCATTGTAGTATATGATCTTGGAATACATACATATTAAAAGTTCTGTCTCTTGATTCTCTTTAATCTCAGAAGCATTGGCTCTTTTTCTCCTAATCAGTTTTCAGCTAATGATGAATAGATGATTATTTAATAACTAGTAAATCCATTTTATCAAGCCCTTAATATATACATCAAATTATCTATAATATATTTGATATAGATCAGGTTTTTACATATTTATTTTGCATATTATATATTTGATACATGTTTTCAGGGAGGGGGAAATTTCCCTCTCTGCTTTTCTTTAGTTCTTATGGCTGAACTAATAATAAAAATTGACACAAGAGAGATTGACAAGAGAAAAAGAAACAAATTTTAATTCATATGCATGGAGGTCTCTTAGAAATGAGAGGGTAACAGGCAGGAAGGCCAAGGGTCTCCAAACAGAGGAAATAGGCTGCAAGTGTCAGACATTTTTTATCTCTCTCTTAAGTGGCAGGAGGAAACAAACTTTTTTCCCCTTCTCTATACAAATTTAAAAAGAGGTTTCTCTTAAAATTCTGTGTTGCCATAATGATACCTGGTTCCACCTGAACTTAACTTTTCTCAAACCTTGAGCTAACCAATGCATGTTTCTTATGGAAATGTTTGTCTTAAGCTTTGTTAAGGTACTATGCATTTACCCTAAACTCTATCTTCAAGTTGGTTCCACCTAAAGGCTCAGATTTAGGCTCAGAACCGACTTGACAAACTAGTATGTTATACTCATACATTGTTCTCCTAATCTATGTTAATGAAACTATATATTTGTATGGATCTCTGCCTTTCTTCAAGATTTATGTCAATTGTTTTATGGCCCAGGATGGCTCACCTGGTGCCATTCTCTGAGTTTTGAGACATTTCCTTTCTCTAATTAGCAGACTGCTAGTAGCTATATAACATTCAGCTAAATACTAGCAGGGGGGTACTCTTTCTGCCCCCTTCTGATGTCTATGCCAGAAGCTTTCTCTATTTCTTTTATACTTTAATGAAACTTTATTACACAAAAGCTCTAAGCGAGCAAGCCTCGTCTCTGGCCCTGGATTGAATTCTTCTCCTCCGGAGGCCAAGAATCCCAGCGTCTTTCGTGGCTCAGCAACAACTTTGCAGAAACAGAACATGAGAAGTGACCAAAGCAGATAGCTTTCATACTTTTAGGCCATGAAACAGTCAATTTGTGAGGAATTCACCGAACGAAGAAACTTAGGCTTTGTTTGCTTAATTAGTGAAGAATCCTAGATAGAGGATAGTAGTAAATTAAAGAAGTAATGAGGCTTGTTTATCCAGTCTTGGTTGGCTCCTCTCTCTGATGATGATAAGGGAGTCCTTTTACCTCCAGATGCAGGGAGCATACCTTTCATCTGAGAGATTTATTTCCCACTTTATGAGAGACAAAGGAGGAGGCTCAGAACATCCTTCTTGCATCGGCTGCTTCTTGAGCAGTTTTAAATCAAAATAATCAATATGCCATTGTGGCATATTTGGGGGCTATCCACTCTGAGCCTCATCTATTGCTCTATATATGGTTTTTATACAAACACACATGTATATTGTTTATACATGTGTAGGTATACATTATATATATATATATATATATATATATATATATATATATATATTTCCTGTCACTACATTTTTAGGAGTAAGAGGTGAGAAAATCACAGCCAAAGCAACAGCTACAACTTTCAAATTAGGGAAAGTCAGTTCATTTAAGTTCTTAGCTGTTTCTTTATGATAATTCAGTTCCAACTCATCTTCATAATGATGATACTAAGGCCTTCCCCGATATTTAATTATCAAAGAGTAATGTTAGATTACTTAGAAGTAGTTCATTATTATGATAAGACTGTATGATTTATGTAGATTTTCAATTATAATGATTGAAATAAAGACATTTATAGTTACCTCTTCAATACTCATATCTAATTCCCATACTCCATTTCTAAATCATTCTAGAAAATTAAAGTCTTAGTGTATGTGGTATGTACTATGTATTTAAAAGTTCTTGCTCTTCCCTCCAATAAAACCTCTGTGGTGGTTTAGTCACTTAGTTGTGTCCAACTCTTGTGACCCCATGGACTATAGCCCACCAGGCTTCTCTGTCCATGGAATTTTCCAGGCAAGAATACTGGAGTGGGTTGCCATTTTCTTCTCCAGGGGATCTTCCCAAGCCAGGGATTGAACCCAGGTCTCCTTCACTGCAGGTAGATTCTTTACTGACTGAGCTACCAGTGGATACACACATAAGTGCATGTATAAATAAGTGTGTGTCTGTGTGTGTGTAATAATGAACAGTTCTAACTCTGGGGACCATCAGACCTCAGTGTAAATCTCAGCCCTTCTACTAACTTGCTATGTAAACTCAGGAAAATTACTGAAACTCTGTAAGCCTCATTTTCTAAAAGCCATTAGAGTTACTGTAAGCATCAGATAAAATAACTGCATGTGAAGCACTAAGCCTAGTGTGTGGCTCATGATAAACAAACCCTGATTAGTTGCTGCTATTTATTTTTTTTCTGAAATCACAATTTGTTCCACTTGTCCATCTTATTCCTTTTACAAGAAACTGGAAAGAATCACAAAGGTTTCTGACCTTTTTTAAAAAAATGCCATTGATAATGGTATCATTTCTTATTTTCTTCCTTCTCATCTCTTCCTTTCTTTGCCAGCTCACTGCTTATGTTGCCATCAAATTTTCATATTGTTGAAAGGAAAAAATTTCCTATTGATGAAAGAAAAAAATTAGGTATAAGTGTATAAGCTATACCTTTTATTTTCTATGTTCTGATACTTTGACATCAGAAGCCTTGCTGACCCTGGAGGTACTGTCCTCCCAGAGTTAACCAATTCCTTCACCTAGTAAACCACTCCTCCAAGAGCAGGCTTTTCAAATGTGCACCAACCAATCCAGAGCCCACATTCTCAACTACCTCATTCCTGGGGCTCTCACATTTCTGCACCACTATCCACTTGCCCTAATCACTCCAGGGCCAGGTACCAGACTACTAGGCACAGCCGTGATAGCCCCAGAGACCACTGGAATCATTCAAACCAGCCAAGCCTAAGTGTGCTTATTCCACCTCTCCCATTCCTTCCCATAGAAACCACTACAAAGACTCCAGTTCATATTTTCCTGTCTTCCTCTCCTCCTGACCAACCCCAGTGCTTTCCTAGTGGAGCCCACATGTGACATCATTATTTTCTTCATTTTCTTGGGATCTGTGAGAGTAACAGATTCTCTTTTTAATGGTAGATGTCTCCTGATCTCTTGGCCTCTCTTTACCTAAAACACACAGAACCTTGTACTTTAAAATAATAATTAATTCCAGAGTTAGCAACAAATAAAGCTACCTCTGTCCTTTGACTAGAGGTACCTTGAAAAGAGAGATCATGTCTACACCAACCAATTGATGCTCAGAAAATATTTGTTAAGTGAATGAATATATTATATATCTAAAATGCACTGACATATATCTGTATTTGGAGAAAATGTCTGCATTTTGAGAAGTCGAAAATGTATATTCTTGTATGTCCCCTAGTTGTTCCCTAACAGGAGTTTGTTTGCCATTTAAATGTGCTTTAAAAAAATGCTTATTAGCTATACCAATGGGGAAAACATAATGCAGAATTAAAGGACAGTACTAGTACTCTGGAAACCTGCCAGAATATGAGGAAGAAAGGGTTCAAGGTTAGGTGTCCTTAACTTTTTAATGGAGAACAGAAGATGCATCATATTCTATCAGACACTTAATGCTGTTGGCAAGCTTCCCAAGGCCGCTTTCTACTAAGGTGGTATGATATATAAACATTTTAGGTAGGTAGAAGAGGAAAAAGGAGTCCAGAATGGCCGTGGCTAAAAGACAAAGAAGGGAAAAGCCTGTGAAAAAAGAATGAAGGAAGGTCTGAGGACCAGAGTGAGGATCTCAGGTAAAACAAACAGCCCTCCTGGCTAGCCCAATTTATATAGGACAGGCTCAGGGGGAGGAGAAAAAACATATAAAAAAGAGAAGCCAAAATTGAGCCTGGGGCTTCTCTTCTCTTTGTGTCTTTTGGGTTGGCCCACCCTCACACCTCCAGGATATATTTTCCTTTGTTAACCAAATAAAACTGAGCTGCAACATGGAGCTAGAACACTGGTTCATCCGTTGCTTCAAATTTTTGCTGCAGCGAGACAGAACTGAGGAAATTACACACTCTCCTGACATATATATGCTCCAATAATTTGCATGTGATTAGGAAACCTCTTTGGCAAGAGACAAGTATATTAAATGAATCTGTGGCTCAAGGAGAACCAGGGATTTAGGAAGAGAGAGAATCTTGCATTTTTGGAGTAGCACGTGGTCTGGAAATAGCCTTTACAGAACTTTTTGGATATTACTATATAATAGGGGATCCTTTGAAATATTAAAGACTAATCTAAAATGTGCTTCTGCTTTTTATAACATCTGCTCTGACAGACTGAAAATAATGTCAGATAAACTTATTTCTGTTTCTTCTTCGAAGTGTTTTATGTACACTCAATAAATTTGTTGTGCTTGTACTCAATAAATACACGTTTGACACACAGATCTATGCTGAGGTGCATCTTTTCTAGTATCACTTAGGAGACACCTGATTCATTAACATTTTCTTGCTAAGAAATTGAGTGTTTCTGAAGAATTCAAGCTTATATGTATATCAGTTCAGTTCAGTCTCTCAGTCGTGTCCGACTCTTTGCAACCCCATGAATCGCAGCACGCCAGGCCTCCCTGTCCATCACCAACTCCCGGAGTTCACTCAGACTCATGTCCATCGAGTCAGTGATGCCATCCAGCCATCTCATCCTCTGTCGTCCCCTTCTCCTCCTGCTCCCAATCCCTCCCAGCATCAGGGTCTTTTCCAATGAATCAGCTCTTTGCATCAGGTGGCCAAAGTATTGGAGTTTCAGCTTCAACATCAGTCCTTCCAAAGATATCCCAGGGCTGATCTCCTTCAGAATGGACTGATTGGATCTTCATGCAGTCCAAGGGACTCTCAAGAGTCTTCTCCAACACCACAGTTCAAAACTATCAATTCTTCAGTTCTCAGCCTTCTTCACAATCCAAATCTCACATCCATACATGACCACTGGAAAAACCATAGCCTTGCCTAGACAGACCTTTGTTGGCAAAGTAATGTCTCTGCTTTTGAATATGCTATCTAGGTTGGTCATAACTTTCCTTCCAAGGAGTAAGCATCTTTTAATTTCATGGCTGCAGTCACCATCTGCAGTGATTTTGGAGACCCAAAAAATAAAGTCTGACACTGTTTCCACTGTTTCCCCATCTATTTCCCATGAAGTGATGGGACCAGATGCCATGATCTTTGTTTTCTGAATGTTGAGCTTTAAGCCAACTTTTTCACTCTCCACTTTTACTTTCATCAAGAGGCTTTTGAGTTTCTCTTCACTTTCTGCCATAAGGGTGGTGTCATCTGCATATCTGAGGTTATTGATATTTCTCCCGGCAATCTTGATTCCAGTTTGTGTTTCTTCCAGTCCAGCATCCTCGTGATGTACTCTGCAAGTAAGTTAAATGCAGGCCTTACAAATAGCTGTGAAAAGAAGTGAATCGAAAAGCAAAGGAGAAAAGGAAAGATATAAGCATCTGAATGCAGAGTTCCAAAGAATAGCAAGAAGAGATAAGAAAGCCTTTCTCAGCTATCAATGCAAAGAAATAGAGGAAAACAGCAGAATGGGAAAGACTAGAGATCTCTTCAAGAAAATTAGAGATACCAAGGGAACATTTCATGCAAAGATGGGCTCGATAAAGGACAGAAATAGTATGGACCTAACAGAAGCAGAAGATATTAAGAAGAGGTGGCAAGAATACACAGAAGAACTGTACAAAAAAATCTTCACAGCCCAGATAATCATGATGGTGTGATCACTGACCTAGAGCCAGACATTCTGGAATGTGAAGTCAAGTGGGCCTTAGAAAACATCACTACAAACAAAGTGAGTGGAGGTGATGGAATTCCAGTTGAGCTATTTCAAATCCTGAAAGATGATGCTGTGAAAGTTCTGCACTCAATATGCCAGCAAATTTGGAAAACTCAGCAGTGGCCACAGGACTCGAAAAGGTCAGTTTTCATTCCAATCATGAAACTAAAATTAGATAAATAGCAAGGACATATCCCATAGTACTCATGCCTAGGTAATGGCCAGTTTGATAGAGGCATGAATTTTCTTCAGGCTCAACTCTGGAGTATTTTCTATTACTAGATAGTGAAGATTTTTCATTCTTGCAGAAGAAGTCTATTCCCTCAATAGTTTCTTTCTAAATGACTTTCTGAAGCTGAGCCCTTACAGCTTCCTTCCAAGCCTGCAGGAGTTTCTTTGGTGCCCCTTGAGTTACTTTCCCCCAATTATTTGAACAGTTTCCAAAATTACCTGGCATTTAGAGGATCCACTCTAAAAAAAGAATGCACTGCCTTGCATTGTCTTATGCAAAACACCCTAATACTTCAGCAGTTAAGGCAACATTTATCAAATCAATTCCTCTAGCATATTAGCTTTAGATATGGAAAACAGTGTCTTTTGTTTCTGTTTTTTATGGAATATTTTACATTTTTGTGGTATTCCATTCAATTGTGCTATGAGTGCCAATGACGATCATTAATGCTTTATGAAGTGGTGTATTATTTGTTCAATGAAATTCAAAATGTGTTCTAAACAACTTCAAATCAGTGGTGTCTGACTGTATGGAACTCTGACTGATTTCTCTGTCCTTGGCTGGTTAAATGGGCAATGAACTCAACAGCTACTCCTGGGCAGAATAAACTACATTTCTCTAAAATAAGATGTACTTTTCCTTAAATGACAGAATGTGGTCCATTGGAGAAGGGAATGGGAAACGACTTCAGTATTCTTGCCTTGAGAATCCCATAAACAGTATGAAAAGCAAAATGATAGGATACAGAAAGGGGAACTCCCTAGGTCGGTAGGTGCCCATTATGCTACTGGAGATCAGTGGAAAAATAACTCCAGAAAGAATGAAGGGATGGAGCCAAAGCAAAAACAATACCCAGTTGTGGATGTGACTGGTGATATAAGCAAGGTCCAATGCTGTAAAGAGCAATATTGCATAGAAACCTGGAATGTCAGGTCCATGAATCAAGGCAAATTGGAAGGGGTCAAACTTGAGATGGCAAGAGTGAACGTCAACATTCTAGGAACCAGAGAACTAAAATGGACTGGAATGGGTGAATTTAACTCAGATGACCATTATATCTACTACTGTGGGCAGGAATCACTTAGAAGAAATGGAGTAGCCATCATGGTCAGCAAAAGAGTCTGAAATGCAGCACTTGGATGCAATCTCAAAAATGACAGTATGATCTCTGTTCATTTCCAAGGCAAACCATTCAACATCACAGTAATCCAAGTCTATGCCCCAACCAGTAACGCTGAAGAAGCTGAAGTTGAATGGTTCTATGAAGACCTACAATACCTTTTAGAACTAACACCCAAAAAAGATGTCCTTTTCATTATAGGGGGCTGGAATGCAAAAGTAGGAAGTCAAGAAACACCTGGAGTAACAGGCAAATTTGACCTTGGAGTACAAAATGAAGCAGGGCAAAGGCTAATAGAGTTTTGCCAAGAGAATACATTGGTCATAGCAAACACTCTCTTCCAACAATACAAGAGAAGACTCTATACATGGACATCACCAGATGGTCAACAATGAAATCAGATTGATTATATTCTTTGCAGCCAAAGAGGGAGAAGCTCTGTACAGTTAGCAAAAACAAGACCAGGTGCTGACTGTGACTCAGATCGTGAACTCCTTATTGCCAAATTCAGAATTAAATGGGAGAAAGTGGGGAAAACCACTAGGCCATTCAGGTATGACCTAAATCAAATCCCTTATGATTATATAGTGGAAGTGAGAAATAGATTTAAGGGACTAGATCTGATAGAGTGCCTGATGAACTATGGCACGAACCTTCAGACATTCGTGACATTGTACAGTAGACAGGGATCAAGAACATCCCAGTGGAAAAGAAATGCAGAAAAACAAAATGGCTGTCTGAGGAGGTCTTACAAACAGTTGTGAAAACAAGAGAAGCAAAAAGCAAAGGAGAAAAGGAAAGATATAAGTATTTGAATGCAGAGTTCCAAAGAATAGCAAGGAGAGATAAGAAAGTCTTCCTCAGTGATCAATGCAAAGAAATAGAGGAAAGTAATAGAATGGGAAAGACTAGAGATCTCTTCAGGAAAATTAAAGATACCAAGGGAACATTTCATGCAAAGATGGGCTCGATAAAGGTCAGAAATGGTATGGACCTAACAGAAGCAAAAGATATTAAGAAGAGGTGGCAAGAATACACAGAACTGTACAAAAAAGATCTTCATGACCAAGATATTTATGGTGTTGTGATCACTGACCTAGAGCCAGACATCCTGGAATGTGAAGTCAAGTGGGTCTTAGAAAGCATCACTATGAACAAAGCTAGTGGAGGTTATGGAATTCCAGTGGAGCTATTTCAAATTCTGAAAGATGATGCTGTGAAAGTTCTGCAGTCAATATGCCAGCAAATTTGGAAAACTCAGCAGTGGCCACAGGACTGGAAAAAGTCAGTTTTCATTCCAATCCCAAAGAAAGGCAATGCCGAAGAATGCTCAAACTACCACACAATTGCACTCATCTCACACGCTAGTAAAGTAGTGCTCAAAATTCTCCAAGCCAGGCTTCAGCAATTTGTGAGCCGTGAACTTCCTGATGTTCAAGCTGGTTTTAGAAAAGGCAGAGGAACCAGAGATCAAATTGCCAACATCTGCTGGATCATCGAAAAAGCAAGAGAGTTCCAGAAAAACATCTATTTCTGCTTTTTTTGCCTATGCCAAAGCCTTTGACTGTGTGGATCACAATAAACTGTGGAGAATTCTGAAAGAGATGGGGATACCAGACCACCTGACCTGCCTCTTGAGAAGTTTGTATGCAGGTCAGGAAGCAACAGTTAGACCTGGATATGGAACAACAGACTGGTTCCAAATTGGAAAAGGAGTAAGTACTTCAGGGCTGTATATTGTCACCCTGCTTATTTAACTTATATGCAGAGTACATCATGAAAATGCTGGGCTAGAGAAAGCACAAGCTGGAATCAAGATTGTCGGGAGAAATATCAATAACCTCAGATATACAGATGACACAACCCTTATGGCAGAAAGTGAAGAGGAACTCAAAAGCCTCTTGATTAAAGTGAAAGTGGAGAGTGAAAAAGTTGGCTTAAAGCTCAGCATTCAGAAAACGAAGATCGTGGCATCTGGTCACATCACTTCATGGCAAATAGATGGGGAAACAGTGGAAACAGTGTCTGAATTTATTTTGGGGGGGCTCCAAAATCACTGCAGATGGTGACTGCAGCCATGAAATTAAAAGATGCTTACTCCTTGGAAGGAAAGTTATGACCAACCTAGATAGCATATTGAAAAGCAGAGACATTACTTTGCCAACAAAGGTCCATCTAGTCAAGGCTATGGTTTTTCCAGTGGTCATGTATGGATTTGAGAGTTGGACTATGAAGAAGGCTGAGCACTGAAGAATCGATGCTTTTGAACTGTGGTGTTTGAGAAGACTCTTGAGGGTCCCTTGGACTGCAAGGAGATTCAACCAGTCCATCCTAAAGGAGATCAGTCCTGGGTGTTCATTGGAAGGACTGGTGCTGAGGCTGAAACTCCAGTACTTTGGCCACCTCATGCGAAGAGTTGACTCATTGGAAAAGACTCTGATGCTGGGAGGGATTGGGGGCAGGAGGAGAAGGGGAAGAAAGAGGATGAGAGGCAGAGAGGAAGAAGAGGCAGTAACTGGCTTAAGTCCTGTAAGAGGCAGTTTTTTTCACTACATTCATTTTAGCCACTCAGTCATGTTTGACTCTTTGCAACCCCATGGACTGCAGCACTCCAGGTTTCCCTGTCCATCACCAACTCCTGGAATTCACTCGAACTCATGTCCATTAAGTAGGTGAAGCCATCTAACCATCTCATCCTCTGTCATCCCCTTCTCCTCCTGCCTTCAGTCTTTCCCAGCATCAGGGTCTTGTCCAGTGAGTCAGTTATTCAAAATTGGACAGTTGGACAAAGAATTGGAGCTTCAGCTTCAGCATCAGTCCTTCTAATGAATATTCAGGACTGATTTCATTTAGGATTGACTGGTTTGATCTCCTTGAAACCCAAGGGACTCTCAAGAGTCTTCTCCAACACCACAATTCAAAAGCATCAATTCCATGGCACTCAGCTTTCATTATAGTCCAACTCTCACATTCATACATGACTGCTGGAAAAACCATAGCTTTGACTAGATGGACCTTTGTTGGCAAAGTAATATCTCCGCTTTTTAATATCCTGTCTAGGTTTGTCATAGCTTTTCTTCCAAGGAGCATGCATCTTTTAATTTCACTACATTAGAGGTGAGATGAAACTATATTACTTTAATTATTCTTTCAGAGATTACTAAAATGCTAAGTATTCAACTGCTGGGTTTTTTTTAGCAGCTAAACAGTAAGATGACTTCCTAGAAATACAGGTAGCACACAAGGTAGCTTGTTGTTCTAGCAGTTTTAAGAGGACAGAGAAACTCTCTCTTCCACAAGGCCCCTCATAGACACAGTACCATAGTTAGTAAAATAGATGAATTTCCTCTGTCTCCTTCCCATTTCTATCTTTTAATATGTATTTATTTTTTCAGGGAAGACCCTGGCAATCATCATGATAAAAGGTGACAATAACAATGAAAATAATGGCAGGAAGTAAAACTATACTCATATTTTGGGAAAAATGAGTGCCTGACTTCTTGTTCCCTCTGCTTTGTCTTTTTAAAGAATATTACAGTCTGGCAGGGGGAGAACTTTCAGCGCTAATAGTAGTGGCTTTATTGTTGCTTTGAGATGTTTTGGCCCTTCAGAGTTTCCCCCTCTCTCTCTTTTTTATTTAATAGGGCAGGTGGCCAAATAAGGCAGCCTACTTTGTTGTCCATTGTGTGTTCATTGCCCATGTTGGAGTTCTAGTAGGAATGCAGTCTTTATGACATGAGTGAATGAATGAAATGGCAGTGATTTATCTCAAAACACATGCTGCAAGAAGCAGAAAACTTGTTCCATATAGGCTGTAATAGCTACTGCTCACAATAAGTTCAGTGTTCGTGAGTGGAACTTCCTGTTAGATTCTCCCACAGAAGAAAAGTAGGGAACCTGTGCAAACATATAATGTATAACAGCCCACACAAAGACATACCCTAAATAATCAGAGCAATAAAACTTTGTATTTGAAAAAGATTTTATGTAAAATCAAGAGGGGGTTATAAAAGCTGTCTAATCTATGAAATTAAAGTAAGCAGATGTGAAGTGTGAAAAATCCAAAGATAGAAAAGTACATCTGATGAATAACACAATTACTAAATTGAAAATAAAGATAGAGAAAAATCCAATATGTGTGGAAGACAAAATTGAGATAGTCACTGAGATCCACAGGATAAAAATAAAGTTATATAATAGTTGAAAGACAGTAATATATGCAAGGTGCAGTTTCTATGTATGAAGATGACTTAATTTGGGGGGAGGGTGGGTCATGTTTTAAAGAATGGACACAGGAGAAGAAATAGTCAATGAAATGATACAGCATACTTCAAATTTTTCTGAGTGGACAATTTGGACATACAGATCACTAAAATTTACAAAGTTTAAAAAGTCACACTTAGGTCTGTTATTTCAGTTTTATTGAAAATTCAAGAACAAAGAAAATGTAACTTTTAGAAATCAAGGGGGAAAAAGTTACCCACACAGGAAAGAAAAAGGCTGTCTGGGAATTTTCTTCTATAGCATGAAAGACTAGACGGCAATGCAATGATGTTGAGAGTTTTGAGAAAAAGAATTGTGACTCAAAAAGTCTGTGTTGGTTTAAGTTGTCAACTTACCTGTGGAGATACATGATAAATAGATTATAGAAAACACTGTGTGTGTGTGTTTTCAGAAATCCTAAGGACAAGTTAAAAATCTGTATCTGTCATAAATCCTTTATGTTGGAAATACTCATACATGCATACACAACCTGAAAAACACGTTTACAAATTTAAGACTGGGTAAGTGAGAGTATAAAATAGCTAATGATGTTCAATAAAGTCAGGTATTCAAAGTTAATGTTGTAAAACTGAGTCTTCTCTGAATACTGTTTTCAGTTCAAGAGGGGAATGGAGGAGAAAGACCTATTTTGACTTAAGCTTATGCCACCTTCTCCAGTATTCAGAAGCCCTTCATGTAGTGAGTCAGTACTGTTCCAGAATAATAAAGTAAAATTCTATTCCCTATTTGAATATTCATCCCTTATTATATGTTCCCCTAACTTACAACCCCCCAAAAGCAGAAAGATTGAGTGTGGCCCCCTTAACTGCTAACATGCAATTAATAAGGGACTATTCTCTTGGAGAAGGCAGTGGCACCCCACTCCAGTACTCTTGCCTGGAAAATCTCATGGACTGAGGAGCCTAGTAGGCTGTGGTCCATGGGATCGCTAAGAATCGAACAGGACAGAGCAACTTCACTTTCACTTTTCATTTCATGCATTGGAGAGGGAAATGGCAACCCACTCCAGTATTCTTGCCTGGAGAATCCCAGGGACGGGGGAGCCTGGTGGGCTGCCGTCTATGGGGTGGCACAGAGTTGGACACGACTGAAGTGACTTAGCAGCAGCAGCAGCATTCTCTTGGAATCTTAAGGACACTGTCCTTACTGAGTTAAACTGCCATCGATTTTACTTCCAACGTTAAGAATAAATCACCAGTCTCGTGCATCTAACCTGGACTGGTGACTCGGATACTGGATGCTTGGGGCTGGTGCACTGGGACGACCCAGAGGGATGGTATGGGGAGATAGGAGGATGGAGGGTTCAGGATGGGGAACACATGTATACCTGTGGCAGGTTCATTTTGATATATGGCAAAACCAATACAATATTGTAAAGTTAAATAAAATAAAATTAAAAAAAAAGAATAAATCACCAACCTTTTAAAAAGAGTTTTTAATTATAAATTTTAAACAATACAGCCTTCTCAGCCTTGCTGAAACTCTTAAGGGTCTTGCCATGGGAGGGTCTCCTTTGAATGGTTAGAGGCATTGAAAGTGCTGTATTGACCCAGCTCTGGGAGCTCTATGGAAAGATCATTAGTGACAAGAGTATTGTAAAGAAAAGGCCTCTAAGCATTTATTAAAATCAAAGGATTGCTATGCAAAGGAAGTTTTTCGACTATATACTGTTTAACTGGGATACTTGTAAGAGGTTGCAAAACAACCAGGCAACTTTTCCAAATGTTTTGCATTCATGGCAACGTCATGAATGGCTACAAAGTATGAGATTCCAATCTTCTTTGGTTATATAACCACATCCCTTCTTATGTTCAAAGAACTAAATAAATAGGGGGAGATATACTAATTTCAGACTCCTGAGAAAGCAATCACTTCAAGGCTTCTGGGCTTTGAAGAGAATTGTTTTTTTGTGTGAAAGAGAGGGCGGGAAAAAGAAGAGAAAGGTGGTGGGATAATAATTGTGAGCCCTGTCAGTAAAGGTATGTATCTTTAATTTACTACCAGTCTATGCTTGGCCAAAAAACAAAATAAAAATGTTTAAACTTTTTAAATTGTATTGGGATATTGCTGATTAACAATATTGTGATAGTTTTAGATGGACAGCAAAGGGACTTGGCCATACATGTATATGTATCCATTCTCCCCCAAATTTCCCTCCCACCCCGGCCACCACATAACATTGAGCAGAATTCCCTGTGTTATACAGTAGGTCTTTGTGGGTTATCCGTTTTAAATATAGCAGTGTATACATGTCAATCCCAAACTCCCTAACTATCCCCGTCCCCCAATCCTTCCCCCTGCAATCATAAGTTCATTCTCTAAGTCTGTGAACCTGTTTCTGTTTTGTAAATAATTTCATTTGTATCATTTCTTTTTAGATTCTTCATATAAGTTATATCATAAGGTATTTCTCCCTCTCTGACTTACTTTACTCACTATGACAATTTCTAGGTCCATCCACATTTTTGCAAATAGCATCATTGCATTATTCTTAATGGCTGAGTAATAGTCCATTGTTTATGTGTCCATTGTTTACATCTTCTTTATCCTTTCCTCTGTTGATGGACATATAGGTTGCTTCCATATATTAGCTATTGTAAACAGTGCTACAACGAACATTGTGGTGTATATATTTTTTTGTATCATGTTTTTCTGCAGATATATGCCCAGGAGTGGAACCACAGGGTCATATGGTAGCTCTATTTTTAGTTTTTAAAGGAACCTCCATACTGTTCTACATTGTGACTCTATGAATTTACATTTCCACCAAGAGTTTATGAGGGCAAAAAAAAAAAATTTTTTTTTATTTATTTATTTTTTAATTTTATTTTTAAACTTTACATAATTGTATTAGTTTTGCCAAATATCAAAATGAATCTGCCACAGGTACACATGTGTTCCCCATCCTGAACCCTCCTCCCTCCTCCCTCCCCATACCATCCCTCTGGGTCATCCCAGTGCACTAGCCCCAAGCATCCAGTATCATGCATCGAACATGGACTGGCAACTCGTTTCATTCATGATATTTTACATGTTTCAATGCCATTCTCCCAAATCTTCCCACCCTCTCCCTCTCCCACAGAGTCCAAAAGACTGTTCTATACATCAGTGTCTCTTTTGCTGCCTCGTACACAGGGTTATTTTTACCATCTTTCTAAATTCCATATATATGCGTTAGTCTGCTGTATTGGTGTTTTTCCTTCTAGCTTACTTCACTCTGTATAATAGGCTCCAGTTTCATCCACCTCATTAGAACTGATTCAAATGTGTTCTTTTTAATGGCTGAGTAATACTCCATTGTGTATATGTACCACTGCTTTCTTATCCATTCATCTGCTGATGGACATCTAGGTTGCTTCCATGTCCTGGCTATTATAAACAGTGCTGCGATGAACATTGGGGTACACGTGTCTCTTTCTCTTCTGGTTTCCTCAGTGTGTATGCCCAGCAGTGGGATTGCTGGATCATAAGGCAGTTCTATTTCCAGTTTTTCAAGGAATCTCCACACTGTTCTCCATAGTGGCTGTACTAGTTTGCATTCCCACCAACAGTGTAAGAGGGTTTCCTTTTCTCCACACCCTGTCCAGCATTTATTACTTGTAGACTAAGCAGGGTTTTATTTAACATTATGACAAACCAAATTTACCAAACAGAATATAGTGAAAAAAAATGCAAATAGAAAATAATTCTACTTCATTTTTTTAATTAATTATTTTAATTGGAGGCTAATTACTTTACAATAGTGTGGTGGGTTTTGCCATACATTGACACGACTCAACCATGGGTGTACATGTGTGCCTCATCCTGAACGCCCCCTCCTACTTCCCTCCCCATCCAAACCCTCAGGGTTGTCCCAGTGCACCCTCTTTGAGTGCCCTGTTTCATGCATTGAACTTGGACTGGTGATCTGTTTCACATATGGTATCTAGCAGTAATTCTAGCTGTGCTAGATCAGGTTTATAGGGCGATTAAACATTGCCTGATGGCTAACAATATTGTTTGGTGAGGTCTATGGTATTGTTGCTCTAACATGATAGTTCTACAGAGGAGGAAATTAAAATAGACTCAGTTCACCCCATTATACCTCTGGTGGTGATGTACAGATCAGCTAAGATGGCTACAATATAGACTCAGATTTATAATGGCATAATGGAACCCCTTTCAACACACATACACAGAGAATTCTGTAATAAATAAAATTCCTTTATAAGATGTTTTTGTTAAAGAATTTTATAAGCAATGCTGTTTTAAAGGTTGGAAAATGATTAAGTGGATGCCTATTAATTTTTTTCCCTTTTTGATTCATGAATTGCACAATGCTGATTAGCTTTCTTGCATCCTCCAGATTGGCCTTCTTATTAAATAGCCTTCTCTCTGCCTCCAGAAGGCTAACCTTTATGGATTTATTGTTCTCTTCCATTGGGTTGACAAATGGAAAGATGGATAGAGGGCATTAGGGCATTTATTGTCCCAACTCTGTGATTTCTCTTTGGCCTGACTGCATCCTGTAACTGAAGGTTGAATCTCTCCAGGTGGCCATCTCCACATGACACTGAAGATTTCTTATATAAGTGCTCTGTCCGCTCACCTCTTCAGGGGTATAGACAACCCTGGGGTTGACCCGGTCACATCTCTGTTAAGAGCTTTTTACTGAACTCCCTTGAGTTATCCAATTTGAATATGCCATCTGTTTCCAGCTGGTACCCTGACTAATGTGCACTTGATCAGATCTCAAAACAAAGTAGCACTAGAAGCTCCTGGTGATTGGATCAGTTCTGTCACTCACTCAGTTGTGTCTGACTCTGCGACCCCATGGACTGCAGCATGCCAGGCCTCCCTGTCCATCACCAACTCCCGGAGTTTACTCAAACTCATGTCCATTGAGTCAGTGATGCCATCCAACCATCTCATGTGTGTCGTGCCCTTATCCTCCTGCCTTCAATCTTTCCCAGCATCAGAGTCTTTTCCAATGAGTCAGTTCTTCGCAACAGGTGGCCAAAATATTGGAGTTTCAGCTTCAGCATCAGTCCTTCCAATGAATATTCAGGACTGATTTCCTTTAGGATGGACTTGTTGAATCTCCTTGCAGTCCAAGGGACTCTCAAGGGTCTTCTCCAACACCACAGTTAAAAAGCATCAATTCTTCAGCACTCAGCTTTCTTTATATTTCAACTCTCACATCCATACATGACCACTGGAAAAACCATAGCTTTGACTAAATGGACAAAATAGATGGACTAGTTGGCAAAGTAATGTCTCTGCTTTTTAATATGCTGTCTAGGTTGGTCATAACTTTCCTTCCAAAGAGCAAGTGTCTTTTAACTTCATAGCTGCAATCACCATCTGCAGTTATTTTTGGAGCCTAAAAAATAAAATCTCTCACTGTTTCCACTGTTTCCCCATCTATTTGCCATGAAGTGATGCGACCAGATGCCATGATCTTAGTTTTCTGAATGTTGAGTTTTAAGCCAACTTTTTCACTTTCCTGTTTCACTTTCATCAAGAGGCTCTTTAGTTCTTCACATTCTGCCATGTGTGGTCATCTGCCTATCTGAGGTTGTATTATTTCTCCCGGCAATCTTGATTCCAGCTTGAGCTTCATCCAGTCCAGCATTTCTTGTGATGTACTCTGCATATAAGTTAAATAAGCAGGGTGACAATATACAGCCTTGCCATATTCCTTTCCCGATTTGGAACCAGTGCATTATTTCCATGTCCAGTTCTAACTGTTGCTCCTTGATAATAATTCAGAAACTAATTCCAAGTGGTTTCTTCTATTTGACAAGTCACAACCAGTATAACAAGGGTCTGCTAGACTTCTTGGATTGTTTTTCCCATTAGATATTTTCATCCTGTTCCTCTTATTTAATTTTTGTAGGATTTTCCAAAAGTATCTCCCTTCTAAATAAAAAGGAATTGAACACCCCACTTCAAGTCTTTTTATACCATCCACATACCACAAACACCAACGTTCACAATTGAATTTCTTTCTCTTCCTTCTTTGGAATTGCTTTAAATATCTTCACCTTTGAAAAGCCACGCCAGATGGTGCAATATTGGGATCTGTGCCACTTTTCTGTGTTTCTTTAATATTTTATATTTATTAGGCTACAGCATGTATTTTAAAATATTTAAAGTGCCTATGTAATTGCTTCCTATATCCATATGTATATGTGTGTGTGTGTATAAAATATGATACTCTTGAAGACAAGAACCCTGTCTTGTTCATTTGTGCAACATTACATGTACCCCAGTACTGACACATAGCAGTCACTCAGTTCAACAGTCCCCTCTTGTCTATGGGGTATATGTTCAAAAATTCCCAGTGAATACATGAAACCAGAGATAATACCAAATGCTATATATATGTTCACAATGGTTTTTTCCTGTACATATTATAAAACGTGATTCATAAATTAGTCACAGTAACAGAATATCCAGGTTGCCAGCATCAATACTCTTGTACTTTGTGGCCATTATTAGGTAAAATAAGGGTTATTTGAAAAGAAGCATTGTGATACTGTGACAGTACGTCTGATAACCAAGATGGTTCCTGAGTGACTAGTGAGTAGGATACTCTGGAGAAGGAAAAGGATGATTCCCATCTCAGGCAGGATGGAGTGGGAGGGCTTGAGATTTCATCATGTTACTCAAAATGGTATGTAATTCAAAACTGATGAATTGTTTATTTCCAGAATCTTCCATTTAATATTTTTGAACCATGGTTGACTGTAGGTAACTGAAACCACAGGTAAGCAGCAACTATTGTACTGTGGAATAGAGCTATGAACACAGTAAAGTCGGATTGAGTTTAACTAGCACGGTACCTACAACCACAAACCCATCCCTAGATTTAAGAAGACACAATGGGGATTGTAGAACAGCCCAATTCTCTATAATCTTTGACTCCCCATGATACCTGTATGTTGAGGGTTCAAGGTTAGCATAATGAAAAGAGTTCATTAAGGTGTTGTTGAAGCAACAAGGAAAATTTAATGATTAAATTTTTTTTTCAAGTAAGTGATAATTTTTTTGTTACTGTTCCAGAAAGTATATCAGGACACCTAGATCTTTCCTACTCCAATATTTCATTAGGGACATAATTTATTTTCAAATCTTTATACAATATAGTATATGTATTTAATCCTAATGGAATTTACTTTTTCAATAGCTCATTCTGGCATGCACTTGTAAAATCCCTCTCTATTATTTAGCTCACTTAAGGAGGAAACTAAAGAGCATCTGTTTTTAAAAATAATATTTTGCAATTTAGATAATTTATTTAAGAAATTACTTATGGTAATTTGGACCTTGACATTTTTTCTTAACATAAGTCCTAATGTACCTAAGAATTGCTTAAAAAATACATAAATATATGAGTGCAATGAATAAAAATATGTAAGCAGAATGAGTAAATAAATAAGGTTTATAGAAGAAAATTTGAAACTCCAGAATAATAACAAGTTGTCATCATATAATTCACCAGGTTTTTAGGAACAGAATAAGACGTTGAAACATTCTTTCATGAATGTTTCAGTTCAGTTCAGTTGCTCAGTCATGTCTAATTCTTTGTGATCCCATGGATTGCATCACACCAGGCTTCCCTGTCCATCACCAACTCCCAGAGCTTGCTCAAACTCTTGTCCATTGAATCGGTGATACCATCCAACAATCTCATCCTCTATCGCCCCCCTTCCCTCCTGCCTTCAAACTTTCTCAGCATCATAGTCTTTCTCAATGAGTCAGTTCATCATATCAGGTAGCCAAAATATTGAAGCTTTGGCTTTAGCATCAGTCCCTCCTATGAATATTTGGGACTAATTTTCTTTATGACTGACTGGTTTGATCTTGCAGTCTAAGGGACACTCAAGAGTCTTCTCCAACACCACAGTTCAAAAGCATCAATTCTTCAGTGCTCAGCCTTCTTTATAGTCCAACTCTCACATCTATACATGACTACTGAAAAAGCTATAACTTTGACTAGACAGACCTTTGTCAGCAAAATAATGTCTCTGCTTTTTAAAATGCTGTCTAGGCTGGTCATAGCTTTTCTTCTAAGGAGAAAGCATGGATGAATGTTTAGATACCTCCTAACTCTGATCCTGTATAAGATTTAAGTGCAAAACTCAGCAGTGGCCACAGGACTGGAAAAGATCAGTTTTTATTTCAATCCCAAAGCAAGGCAGTTCCAAAGAATATTCAAACTATGATACAATTGCACTCATTTCATATGCTAGCAACATTATGCTCAAAATCCTTCAAGCTAGGCTTCAGCAGGATGTGAACTGAGAACTTCCAGGACCACAAGCTGGATTTAGAAAAGGCAGAGGAACCAGAGATCAAATTGTCAACATCCATTGGATCATAGAAAAAGCAAGGGAATTCCAAAAATCATCTGCTGCATTGAATATACTAAAGCCTTTGAGAGTTCAATCACAACAAACTGTGGAAAATTATTAAAGAGATGGGGATACCAAGCCATCTTACCTGTCTCGTGAGAAACTTGTATGCAGGAAAAGAAGCAGCAGTCAGAACCAGACATGGAATAACAAACTGGTTCAAAATTGGGAAAGGAGTATGTTAAGGTTGTATATCATCTCCCTGCTTACTTAACTTATATATGGAGTACATCATGTGAAATGCCAGGCTGGATGAAGCACAAACTGGAATCAAGATTGCTGGGAGAAATATCAACAACCTCAGATATGCAAATGATACCTCCTTAATGGCAGAAAGCCAGGAAGAACTAAAGAGCCTCTTGATGAAGGTGAAAGAGGAGAGTGAAAAAACTGGCTTAAAACTAATCATTCTAAAAACTAAGATCATGGCATCCACTTTCATCACTTCACTGCAAATAGATGGGGAAAAAGTGGAAACAGTGACAGATTTTATTTTCTTGGACTCCAAAATCACTGTGAACGGTGACTGCAGCCATGAAATTAAAAGATGCTTGCTACTTTTAAGAATAGCTATGGCAGACCTAGACAGTGTATTTAAAAGCAGAGACATTACTTTGCTGACAAAGGTCCATCTAGTCAATGCTATGGTTTTTCCAGTAGTCATGTATGGATATGAGAGTTGGGCCATTAAGATGGCTGAGTGCCGAAGAGTTGATGCTTTTGAACTATGGCACAGGAGACACAGGAGATGCAGGTTCAATCCCTTGGTTGGGAAGATCCCCTAAAGAAAAAATGTCCACCCATTTCAGCATTCTTGCCTGGGGAATCCCATGGACAGAGGAGCCTGGTGGGCTACAGTCCATGGGACTGTCTGACTGTCTGACTCTTTGACTTGCAAAGAATCAGACACAGCTGAGTACACACACATCACAGGTTTTATCCAAAGGACATATTTCCTTCTATTCAACCCTTTGATGAAATAAAAAGGTCAGGGCTCAGTGGTTTAAAAACAAAAAATAATAAAAAACAGCAAATTATCTCTCACTGCCTTACTATCTCCTGGTGTTTGGTTCTCTGATGAGAATTCAGCTTGATCACAGGTATTAAAAATAGAAATAATGATTATTTAACCCCTACTCTTAACCATCTTGCATGTTCTATTTATCTTTTTTATATTACATCATTTATTTTTAGACAACCATATAATGTAGCTTCTACTCTAAATGTGTGATAAGACAGTCCATATTTAGGCAAATTAAGTACTTATACATGATAATGACACTCATAAATGGCAGATCAGACTGAACACCATGCCCATCAAACTTCATTGTCATATTCTTATGCTGTAATATTTACTCTCTAGATTACTCTGTGCAACTCTCTCTGTCAAGCCTTAATAGGCTTGGCTTCAGTTTCTTTCAAGCTTTGTTTGTGTACAAATTTCAAAATGTTTGTATGTATCATCAGTACTGCAACTAATCATCACTAACACATAATGCCTACATTATTTGGTCACTGTTCTGAGCATTTATTTGTATTAACAAATTTAATCCTCCAATAATCCTATAGGTAAATATCATCTCTGCTTTGAACAGAAACAGGTTCATTCCTAAAGAAGTTAAGTGACAGAGTTAGAATTTATATTGTAGTCTGACCCCAGAGTTTGGGTTCTTAAATGTTATACAGTGTTTCTTCTCAATGTTATAAAATTCTTAAATATCTTTATTAAATATATTCACTATGCATACATTTTATTTTAAAAATCTTTATTCATTTTCACTATAAATACTAGTTAAATACCTAATACTTTTTTAAAAAAATTGAAGTATAGTTGATTTATAATATCATGCTAGCTTTAGGTGTACAGCACAGCACAACAATTGTACAGCACAGCAATTCAGTTAAATTATGCATATATATACATATATATATGTGTATATATCTCTTTTAGTTTATTTTCCCTTATTGTTTCTTAAAAACTAGTGAGTATAGATCCCTGTGCTATATAGGAGGTCCTTGTTAGTTATCTATTTTATATATATTAACTATTAATTATGTTAATAGTAGTGTAAAAATGTTAATTAAGACCTCATTTATCTCCCCATGCCCCTTTCACCTTTGGTAATCATAAATTGGTTTTCTTTGTATGTCTCTTTCTGTTTTGAAAATAAGATCATTTGTATTGTCATTTTTGTTGTTGTTGTTGCATTTATAAGTGATATCATATAATATTTATCCTTCCCTGACTGGGCTCCTTCACTTATTATGATAATGTCTAGGTCCATTCATGTTGCTGCAAATGAATTATTTCATTCTTTTTTATGGCTGAGTAATATTCCATTGTATACATGTACCACTTCCTTATCCATTCCTCTGTCAATGGACATTTAAGTTGCCTCCATGTCTTGGCTATTAGAAATAGTGCTTCAGTGAACATTGGATTGCATATATCTTTTGAATTATAGTTTTCTCCAAATGTATGCCTAGGAGTGAGCTTTCAGGATCATATGGTAGGTCTATTTTTAGTTTTTTACAGAAGCTCCATGCTTTTCTCCATAGTGACTGTATCAATTTACATTCTCACCAACAGTATAAGAGGGTTCCCTTTTCTCTGCACCATTTACCATACGTATTGTTTGTAGATTTTTTATAATGGCTATTCTGACTGGTGTGAGGTAATACCTTATAGTAGTTTTGACGTGCATTTCACTAATAAATTCATGATGTTGAGCCCCTTTTCCTATGTTTGTTGGTCATCTCTATGTCTTCTTTGGAGAAATTTCTATTTAGATCATCCACCCATTTTTCGATTGGGTTGTTTGTTTTTTAAATGAGCTGTATGTGCTACTCATATATTTTTGGACTTAAAATCCTTGTCATTCTTTATAAGTGGCATCATTTACAAATATTTTAATCTCATCTTGTAGGTTGCTTTTTGATTTATGGTTTCCTATACTGTGCAAAGGCTTGTAAGTTTGATTATTAATAGGTTCCATTTGTTTATTTTTGTATTTTGTTTTCATTATTCTAGAAATGGATCAAAAAAGATACTGCTGCGATTTATGTCAAAGTATATTATGCCTGTTTCCCTCTTGGAGTTTTATATTATCTGGTCTTACATTTAGAACCTTAATCCATCTTGAGTTTTAAATTGTATATGGTGTTGAAGAACATTCTAATTTTATTCTTTATATATAACTGTCTGGTTTATTCAAAACCACTTATTGAAGAGACTGCCTTTTCTTCATTGGATATTCTAGCCTTCTTTCTTGTATATTAATTGATCATAGCTGCATGGGTTTATTTCTAGACTTTCTATCCTGTTCCATTGAATTATGTGTCCTTTTTTGGTGCCAGCACCATACTATTTTTGTTTTTAATTAATTTACTTTTTTTATTGAAGGATAATTGCTTTACAGAATTTTGTTGTTTTCTTTAACACCTCAACATGAATCAGCCATAGGTATACATATATCCCCTCCCTTTTGAAACTCCCTCCCATCTCCCTCCCCATCCCACCCCTCTAGGTTGATACAGAGCCCATGTTTTAGTTTTCTGAGCCATACAGCAAATTTCCATTGGCTATTTAATTTGCATATGGTAATGTATGTTTTCATGTTACTCTTTCCATACATCTCACCCTTTCCTCCCCTCTCCTCATGTTGATAAGTCTATTCTCTATGTCTGTTTCTCCATTGCTGCCTTGTAAATAAATTCTTCAGTAGCATTTTTCTAGATTCCGTATGTATGCGTTAGTATACAATATTTATCTTTCACTTTCTGACTTACTTCACTCTGTATAATAGGCTTTAAATTCATCCACCTCATTAGAACTGACTCAAATACGTTCCTTATTATGGCTGAGTAATATTCCATTGTGTATCTGTGCCACTACTTCTTTATCCATTCATCTGTTGATGGACATCTAGGCTGCTTGCATGATCTAGCTATTGTAAATAGTGCTGCAATGAACAGTGGGATGCATATGTCTTTTTCAATTTAGGTTTCCTCAGGGTATATACCTAGGAGTGGGATTGCTGGGTCATATGGTGGTTTTATTCCTGGTTTTTAAAGGAATCGCCATGCCGTCTTCCATAGTGTCTGTATTAATTTATATTCCCACCAACAGTGTAAGAGAATTCCCTTTTCTCCACACCCTCTCCAGCATTTATTGTTTGTAGATATTTTGATGAGGGCCATTCTGACTGGTGTGAGGTGATATCTCAGTGTAGTTTTGATTTGCATTTCTCTAATAATGAGCAACACTGAGCATCTTTTCATGTGGTTGTTAGCCATCTGTATGTCTTCTTTGGAGAACTGTCTGTTTAGGTCTTTTCCCCACTTTTTGATTGGGTTGTTTGTTTGTCTGATATTGAGTTGTATGAGATGCTTGTATATTTAGGAAATTAATCCTTTGTCAGTTGTTTCATTTGCTATTATTTTCTCCCATTCTGAGGATTGTCTTTTCACCTTGCTTATAATTTCCTTTGCTGTGCAAAAGCTTTTAAGTTTAATCAGGCCCCACTTGTTTACTTTAGTTTTTATTTCCATTACTCTGGGAGGTGGGTCATAGAGGATCTTGCTTTGATTTCTGTCATCAAGTGTCCTGCCTATGTTTTCCTCTAAGAGTTTTATAGTTTCTGGCCTTACATTTAGGTCTTTAATACATTTTGAGCTTATCTTTCTGTATGGTGTTAGGAAGTGTTCTAATTTCATTCTTTTACATGTAGCGGTCCAGTTCTCCCAGCACCATTTATTGAAGAGGCTGTCTTTTTCCCATTGTATATTCTTGCCTCCTTTGTCAAAAATAAGGTACCCAGAGGTGCATGGGTTTTTTTCTGGACTTTCTTTCTTGTTCCATTGGTCTATATTTCTGTTTTTGTGCCAGTACCATACTGTCTGGATGACTGTAGCTTTGTAGTATAATTTGAAGTCAGGATTGCCCCAGCTCCATTCTTCTTTCTCAAGACTGCTTTGGCTGTTTGGGGTCTTTTGTGTTTTCATATAAATTTTGAACTTTTTTGTTCTAGTTCTGTGAAAAATGTCATTGGTAATTTGATGGGGATCACATTGAATCTGTAGATTGGGTTTGGTAGTATAGTCATTTTCACAATATTGATTCCTCCTACCCAGGAACATGGAGTATCTCCCCATTTGTTTATGTCATCTTTGATTTCTTTCATCAGGGGTCTTATAATTTTCTGTGTACAGTTCTTTTTTCTCGCTAGATAAGTTTTATTCCTAGACATTTAATTCTTTTTGTTGCAGTAGTGAATGGGATTGATTACTTAATTTTTATTTCTGATTTTTCATTGTTAGTATATAGAAATGCAAGTGATTTCTGTGTATTGATTTTGTATCCTGCAACTTGGCTAAATTCACTGATTAGCTTTAATAATTTTCTGATTCTGTATTTAGGGTTTGCTATGTACAGTATCATGTCATCTACAAACAGTGAGAACTTTACTTCTTCTTTTCCAATCTGGACTTCTTTTATTTCTTTTCATTTTCTGATTGCTATAGCTAGTAGTTCCAGAACTAGGTTGAATAATAGTGGTGAAAGTGGACACTCTTGTCTTGTTCCTGATCTTAGGGGCAATGCTTTCAGTTTCTCACCATTGAGAATAATGTTTGCTGTATGCTTCTCATATATGGCCTTTACTAGGTTGAGATAGATTCCTTCTATGCCCATTTTTTGAACAGTTTTAATCATAAATAGGTGCTTAATTTTGTCAAAGGCTTTTTCTGCATCTATTGAGACTATCATATGGTTTTTATCTTTCAATTTGTTAATATGGTGTATCACATTGATTGGTGTGCATACACTGAAGAATCCCTGGATCCCTGGAATAAACACAAGTTGATCATGGTATATGAGCTTTTTGATGTGTTGCTGAATTCTGTTTGCTAAAATTTTGCTGAGGATATTTGCATCTATGTTCATCACTGATACTGGACTGTAGTTTTCTTTCTTTGTGTTGTCTTTGTCTGGTTTTGGTATCAGGGTGATGGTGACCTCATAGAATAAGTTGGAAGAGTTCCTTCCTCTGCAAATTTTTGGAATAGTTTTAGAAGGATAGGCATTAGCTCTTCTCTAAATGTTTGATAGAATTCTCCTCTGAGGCCATCTGGTCCTGGACTTTAGTATTTGTGGATATTTTTGATTAGAGCTTCAATTTCAGTGTTTGTAATTGGGTTGTTCATAATTTCTATTTCTTCCTGGTTCAGTCTTGGAAGATTGAACTTTTCTAAGAATCTGTCCATTTCTTCCAGGTTTACCATTTTACTGCTATATAGTTGTTCATAATAGTCTCTTATAGTCCTTTATATTTCTGCATTATCTGTTGTAACTTCTCCTTTTTCATTTCTACTTTTGTTAGTTTGATTCTTATCTCTTTTTTTCTTGATGAGTCTGGCTAAAGGGTTGTCAATTATGTTTATCTTCTCAAAGAACGAGGTTTCAGTTTTATTAATATTTACTATTATTTCTTTCATTTCTTTTTCATTTATTTCTGCTTTGATCCTTATGATTTCTTTACTTCTACTAATTTTGGGTTTTTTTCTTGTTGTTTTTCTTCTATTTCCAGTTGTTGTAGGTGTAAAGTTCAGTTGTCTATTCAATGTTTTTCTTGTTTCTTGAGGTAGGATTGTATTGCTGTAAACTTCCCTCTTAGATCTGCTTTTGCTGCCTCCCATAGGTTTTGAGTTGTTGTGCTTTATTGTCATTTGTTTCTAGAAAATGTTTTATTTCCCTTTTTATATCTTCAGTAATCTGTTGGTTATTTAGAAATGCATTGTTTAATCTCCATGTGTTTGTGTTTCTTAGAGTTTTTTTCTTGTAATTGAATCTAGTCTCATAGCATCGTGGTCAGAGAAGATGCTTGCTATGATTTCAATCTTCTTAAATTTACTGAGGTTTGATTTGTGACTCAAGATGTGGTCTATTCTGGAGAATGTTCCATGTGCCCTTGAGAAGAAGGTGTACTCTTCTGCATTTGGATAGAATGTTCTGAAGATATCAATAAGTTATCAATTAATCTCATCTAATGTATCATTTAAGACTTATGTTTCCTTATTAATTTTCTGTTTTGATGATCTGTCCATTGGTATGAGTGGGGTATTAAAGTCCCCTACTATTATTGTATCACTACCAATTTCTCCTTTTATGTCTGTTAGTGTTTGTCTTATGTATTGAGGTGCTCCTATGTTGGATGCATCAATTCAGTTCAGTTGCTCAGTCGTGTCCAACTCTTTGTGACCCCATGAATTGCAGCACACCAGGTCTCACTGTCCATCACCAGCTCCCAGAGTTCATTCAAACTCACATCCATTGAGTCGGTGATGCCATCCAGCCATCTCATCCTCTGTATCCCCTTCTCCTCCTGCACCCAATCCCTCCCAGCATCAGAGTCTTTTCCAATGAGTCAACTCTTCACATGAGGTGGCCAAAGTATTGGAGTTTCAGCTTTAGCATCATTACTTCCAAAGAACACCCAGGACCAATCTCCTTTAGAATGGACTGTTTGGATCTCCTTGCAGTCCAAGGGACTCTCAAGAGTCTTTTCCAACACCACAGTCCAAAAGCATCAATTCTTCGGCGCTCAGCTTTCTTCACAGTCCAACTCTCACATCCATACATGACCACTGGAAAAACCATTCCCTTGACTAGACAGACCTTTGTTGGCAAAGTAATGTCTCTGCTTTTGAATATGCCATCTAGGTTGGTCATAGCTTTCCTTCCAAAGAGTAGGCATCTTTTAATTTCATGGCTGCAGTCACCATCTGCAGTGATTTTGGAGCCCCCCAAAATAAAGTCTGACACTGTTTCCCCATCTATTTCCCATGAAGTGATGGGACCAGATGCTATGATCTTAGTTTTTTAAATGTTGAGCTTTAGCCAACTCTCTCTCACTCTCCTCTTTCACTTTCTTCAAGAGGCTCTTCAGTTCCTCTTCGCATAGATATTTACAATTATTATGTCTTCCTCTTTGATTGATCCCTGATCATTATGTAGTGTCCTTCCTTATTTCTTGTAATCTTCTTTATTTTAAGGTCTATTTTGTCTGATACGAGGATTTATACCCCAGCTTTCTTTTGCTTCCCATTTGCATGGAATATATTTTTCTATCCTCTCACTTTCAGTCTGTATGTGTCTTTAGTACTGAAGTGGGTTTCTTTTAGACAGCATATATATGGGTCTTGTTTTTGTATCCATTCAGCCAGTCTATGTCTTTGGGTGGAGCATTTAATCCATTTAATTTTTTTTAAATTTAAATGTATTTATTTTAATTGCAGGCTACTTACTTTACAATATTGTATTGGTTTTGCCATACATCAACATGAATCCACCACGGGTGTACACGTGCTCCCCATCTTGAACCCCCCCCCACCTCCCTTCCCATACCATCCCTCTGGGTCATCCCATTTACATTTAAAGTAATTATTGATATGTATGTTCCTATTGCCATTTTATTAATTGTTTGAGGTTTTTCTTCTCTTGTATTTCTTGACTATATAAGTCCCTTTAACATTTGTTGTAAAGCTGGTTTGGTGGAACTGAATTCTCTTAACTTTTGCTTGTCTGTAAAGTTTTTTATTTCTCCATCAATTTTGAATGTGATAACTGTTGGATACAGTGATCTTGGTTGTAGATTTTTCCTTTTCAGTACTTTAATATATCCTGCCATTCCCTTCTGTCCTGCAGAGTTTCTGCTGAAAGATCAGCTGTTAAACATATGGGGTTTCCCTTGTATGTTGCTTCTCCCTTGCTGCTTTTAATATTTTTTGTGTTTAGTCTTCATCAGTTTGATGAGTATGTGTCTTGGCATGTTTCTCCTTGGGTTTATCCTGTATTGGATTCTTTGTGCCTCTTGGACTTGACTGACAATTTCATTTTCCGTGTTGGGGAGATTCTCAACTATAATCTCTTCAAAAATTTTCTCATGCCCTTTCTTTTTCTCTCTTTCTGGGACCTCTATAATTCAAATGTGGTGCATTTGATTGTCCCAGAGGACTCTGAGACTCTCCTCAGTTCCTTTCATTCTTTTTACTTTATTCTGCTCTTCAGAAGTTATTTCCACCATTTTATCTTCCAGCTCACTTTTTTGTTCTTCTGCTTCAGATATTCTGTTATTGTTTCCTTCTAGAGTATTTTTAATTTCAGTAATTGTGTTGTTTGTCTCTGTATGTTTATACTTTAATAATTCTTTTATTCTTCTTCTAGGTCTTTGTTAATTGATTCTTGCATTTTCTCCATTTTGTTTTCAAGGTTTTTGATCATTTTACTATCATTATTCTGAATTATTTTCCAGTTAGTTTGCCTATTTCCTCTTCATTTATTTGGACTTCTGTGTTTCTGGTTTGTTCCTTCATTTCTGTAGTATTTCTCTGCCATTTCATTTTTTTTTTTAAACTTTATTGTGTTTGAGGCCTCCTTTTCCTGGGCTTCAATGTTGAATTCTTTCTTCCTTTTGGTTTCTGCCCTCCTAAGGTTTGTCCAGTGGCTTGTGTAAGCTTTGCATAAGGTGAGATTTGTGCTGAGTTTTTTGTTTGTTTTTCCTCTGATGGGCAAGGCTCAATGAGGTGGTAATTCTGTCTGCTAGTGATTGAGTTTGTATTTTTGTTTTGTTTGTTGTTCAGACTAAGCCTCCTGCACAGGGTGCTACTGGTGATTGGATGATGGCGGGTCTTGTATTCAAGTGGTTTCCTTTATGTGAGTTCTACTTGATACTCTCTAGGGTTAGTTCTCTGGTAGTCTAGGGTCTTGAAGTCAGTGCTCCCATGCCAGAGACTCAGGGCTTGATCTCTGGTCAGGAACGAAGATTCCACAAGTGGCTTGTTATGGTATTAAGTGAGATTAAAACAAATGCCTAAAATGAGAAACCAAAGGTGAACCCCAGGCAAGTAACATTTACAAAGTCAGGCAAATGGAATATACAGATATACCTATACACCCATAAGCAAAGTCAAAACAGTCCAACAAAAATAAAGTACAGTAGACTGACCTGGCAAACAAAGGAAATAAAAAATTATATGTACCAGTTAAATATAAAACTGAAGCACAAACTGGGGAAAAAAAACTAAAAGCAAGGTGCCAAGTGAGGAATAAAGCAATGAAAACAAAACTAACAAATATGTTGAGAGAAAAGGAGAGAAAGAAAAGAAAGAATAGATATGCAAAGTTAAATATAGGTAGATGAATAAGATCTATATACATTAAAGATTAACTGCAAGGGGAAAAGAACAGTAGGAAAATCAAGCAAAGGATTAAATGTAGAAAAATATAATATGGTTAAAAATTAAAATTATAAAACAGAGAAAAGACAAAAGAGAAAAAAAAAGAAAAAGGAATATTCCACAGAACTGCAAAAGCCCAAAGTAGAGGCAGAGGTTTATAACAACAGTAAAAAGTGTAACTGAATATACACATATACATATACACCCATAAGCAAAATCAAAACAGTCCAACAAAAGTAAAGTACAACAGATTGACCCAGTGAACAAAGTAAACCAAAAATTATATCTACTAGTTAAGAACAAAACTAATTAAAGCACAAACTGGAAAACAAAACTAAAGCAAGGTGCCAAGTGGGGAATAAGGCAATGAAATTAAAACTAACAGATATGTTGAGAGGAAAGGTAAGAAAATAAGAATAGATATGCAAAGTTGAATAGAGGTAGATAAAGAAGATTTATATATATTAAAGATTAACTGCAAGGGAAAAGAACAGTAGGAAACTAAACAAAGGAATAAATGTAGAAAATAATAATAATACATTAAAAAAATTAAAATTAAAAAAAGAGAAAAACCAAAAAAAAAGGAAAACTCCACAGAACTGCAAAAGCCCAACATACAGGCAGATTAAACTGTGACTGAGAAAACAATAAAAAATGTGACTGAGAAAAGAAAAAAAAGCTTGATTGAATTTCATAGTGCCAATAAAATCGACAACTACATTTGAGGTGGAAAAAAAGGAAAAAAAAAAAAGAAAAGGAAAAAAAATCCAAAACAAAATCTACAGAACAAGTCAAAACATAAGAATAATATATGTTTTTCTTGAGTCACTGCTGCCAGAGTCCTTTCCCTCACTGGGAGTCACTGTCCACCTCACCTCCCTAGGATGCCCTCCAACACTGTGCTGATCTCTGGACCTGCCATGGGGGCAGCTCAGATTCTGTTCTGGTCCTACTCCTGTGTTTTCTTGCCTCCGATGTCCACAGCTATCAGAACTAGTGTGTTTTCTTTTGTGGGAGCTCTCAAAGTCCTTTTATATTTTCCATAGACACTGAGTCTGCCTAGTTGTGTGAATTTAATCTGCAGCTTGTACAGCTAGTGGGAAGCTTTTGGGTCTTCTTCCTTAGCCACACTGCCCTTGTGTTTCAATTGTGGTTTTATTGCCACCTCTGCATGTGGATCATCCACCAGGGTTTGCTCCTGAGGCTGCCCTGGAGGATTTGGGTTTGCCCCTGTGAGGGCCAGGTGTGGAGGTGGTGCAGCTGCTTGGGTCACAGGAGTTCTGGCAATACCAGGTGCTCAGGGGAGTTGGCAGCTAGGGCAGCAGGAAATATAATGCTCTAGAAGGGCATGGCAACCGGTATTGGCCAATACATTCCAGTATTCTTGCCTGGAGAAACCCCCTGACAGAGAAGCCCAAAAGGCCACAGTCTACCGGGTTACAAAGAGTTGGACATGACGAAGCGACCCTGCGCTGCATAGATGCAAGGCTTTTTGCCTGTGGCAGCTCTGCCTCCATGAGGGTTGAGGGTGAAACTGGAGCAGCTGCTTGGCTTGCGGATAGCCTGGTGGTGCCAAGTATGCAGAAACACGGACTGCACCTGCCATAGGAGTTATGGCCCTATCAGAGTCTTTTTTTGGAGCCTCTGTAGCTGGCGATCAGAAGGCCTCTTTTGCCAGTCTTTGTAGCTCTGCCCATTCAGACACTTAGAGGGCTCCCTTGTCTGGGGTCTTTCTCTATTATTCAGCAGGTCAGGCACATACAGGGACCTCCTTGGCTGGGGTCCTACTTTGTAGATTGGTGCATCAGGCACCTAAAGGGGCACCCTGGGTGGGATCCTACTCTGTAGTTCATTGCATCAGGCATTTGATGGGCCAGCCTCTCTATTGTTCAGCTGCCATGCTGGCGTGTGGGGCGAGACAGGCTGTGGTGATGGCTCCATCACCTACGTGTGACTCAGCAGTACTTCCTTGCTTCCATGGCTTCCCAGCTTTCCTCCACAGGTATTTCCCACCACGATCTCCTCCTTCACATCCTCTCGATGTGTCTTTTTGCAGCCAACAGGAGCCCTCGCCCTGGGATTGCTCCACAATCCCTAAACTCCAGCTTCCAGCCGCTGCTCCTTCCAGGGGACCTGCATCCCTGTCGGGGTATGTATGGCTGTGGCAAGGACTGCCTGATTCTCATTCCATTTAGGCTGCCACAGATCAGCTGTTTCATTCTCAGCCTTAAATGTTTCTCCTATTACTCAGACACTTGCCCCAAGGTGGGTATCAGACCCCTGCTTCAGTTCCCCCACACCTCGAGGGCAGGTCCAGTTCTACCAACACTCCTGTTTTTCCCCCTAGTTCTTTTGTCCTACCGAGTTTTGCATGGTTCTATATATTCTTTTCCACTGGTCAGGAACTCCTGTCCGCTCTCAGCTGGTGGTTCTGCATGCACTTCTGTATCTGAAGGTGTATTTCTTATGTATCTGTGGAGAGAGATGTACTCCATGTCTACCTACTCCTCTGCCATCTTTTCTCCCATACTGTCTTGATTACTGTATCTTTGTAGTATAGTGTGAAGTCAGGGAACCTGATTCCTTCAGCTGTTTTTCTTTCTCAAGATTGCTTTGACTATTCTGGATTTTTTTTTTCTTCAGTACTTCAGTGACTATTTTTTTTTTATTACAATGTATTTATTTTTAATTGGAGGATAATTGTTTTACAATGTTGTATTGGTTTCTGCTATACATCAACTTGATTCAGCCATATGTGTACATATGTACCCTCCCTTGTAAATCTCCCTCCCACTTCCCACCACATCCCAACCCTGTAGGTTGTCACAGAACACCGGGTTTGAGCTCCTGATGTTGTACAGCAAATTCCCACTGGCTATCTTTTTCACATGGGGTAACAGAGGATGAGATGGCTGGATGGCATCACCAAATTGATGGCCGTGAGTTTGAGTGAACTCTGGGAGTTGGTGATGGACAGGGAGGCCTGGCGTGCTGTAGTTCATGGGGTCGCAAAGAGTCGGACATGACTGAGCGACTGAACTGAACTGAATGTATGTTTCTATCTTTTTTTTTTTTTTTTCAGGTTTTGTACCAGCTTATTTTATTTTATTTATTTTTTTCTTTTTTTTAAATTTTATTTTATTTAACTTTACAATATTGTATTGGTTTTTTTCATGTATCAAAATGAATCTGCCACAGGTATACATGTGTTCCCCATCCTGAACCCTCCCCCCCTCTCCCTCCCCATACCATCCCTCTGGGTCGTCCCAGTGCACCAGCCCCAAGCATCCAGTATCGTGCATCGAACCTGGACTGCTGACTCGTTCCATATATGATATTATATGTATTTCAATGCCATTCTCCCAAATCATCCCACCCTCTCCCTCTCCCACAGAGTCCAAAAGACTGTTCTATACATCAGTGTCTCTTTGACTGTCTCGTATACAGGGGTATTGTTACCATCTTTCTAAATTCCATATATATGCATTAGTATGCTGTATTGGTGTTTTTCTTTCTGGCTTACTTCACTCTGTATAATAGGCTCCAGTTTCATCCACCTCATTAGAACTGATTCAAATGTATTCTTTTTAATGGCTGAGTAATACTCCATTGTGTATATGTACCACTGCTTTCTTATCCTTTCATCTGCTGATGGACATCTAGGTTACTTCCATGTCCTGGCTATTATAAACAGTGCTGCGATGAACATTGGGGTACACGTGTCTCTTTCCCTTCTGGTTTCCTCAGTGTGTATGCCCAGCAGTGGGATTGCTGGGTCGTATGGCAGTTCTATTTCCAGTTTTTTAAGGAATCTCCACACTGTTCTCCATAGTGGCTGTACTAGTTTGCATTCCCACCAACAGTGTAAGAGGGTTCCCTTTTCTCCACACCCTCTCCAGCATTTATTACTTGTACACTTTTGGATCGCAGCCATTCTGACCGGTGTGAAATGGTACCTCCTAGTGGTTTTGATTTCATTTCTCTGATAATGAGTGATGTTGAGCATCTTTTCCTGTGTTTGTTAGCCATCTGTATGTCTTCTTTGGAGAAACGTCTATTTAGTTCTTTGGCACATGACCCAATCCTCTTTCACTTTCATCAAAGAGGCAAGATCTTTAGTAAGGTGTTTAGTTCATATTAACTAAGCATTCAATAAACCCTAGTTATTACTGCCAGCAGAGCATGATGTGGTCTCCCAAAACTAAACATCAAATTTGCCTTTAGTATCCTTTCTTGACCTGTTCTCAGTTGAATTTCTGCACTTCTGATTAAACCAGTACCCTTAGGAAATGATTCACTCACATACAAGTTCCTGGCAATACTGGAACCTGTCTCACTCCATTAATTTCAAGAGGGAAAGTGACTTCGAGCTGAAGAGAAACAGAGTGTAAAGTGCAACCTTCGAGCCTCAGGCTTAAGAGGCACTGTGGTTCTGAGACAGAGTGCTGAGGTAGAATGTGGCAGGCAGTAGCTTAATTAGCCCTGGTAGAAAATGAGATGCTAATTGGTCTGCTCCTGCCAACCCTAGGGACTGACATTCTCCACTTCTTATCAGATGGTCCCTTGAGTCTAATTTCTTTGGAGGAAGAGTTGCTGCTTATAACTTGCTCATACCAACAGGAATGTTACTGCTCAGAATTCCAGAGTTTGGTGCAGAGTTGGCTCAGTTCCCAGTTGTGAAGGGAGCAGTCCTTTACTGCCTGCATATCAGCTGTTCAGCTTCTATCCCTTCCACTGTATTCTTTTCCCTCCAAACTGATCCTGTCCTGGAAGCTTCTTGATTAATTACTAACTCCCAGTTAAGGAAAGTTATGACAAACCTTGACAGCATATTAAAAAGCAGAGACATTACTTTGCCAACAAAGGTCCATCTAGTCAAGACTATGGTTTTTCCAACAGTCATGTATGGATGTGAGAGTTAGACTATAAATAAAGCTGAGCATGGACAAATTGATGCTTTTGAACTGTGGTGTTGGAGAAGACTCTTGCGAGTCCCTTGGATGGCAAGCAGATCCATCCAGTCCATCCTACAGGAGATCAGTCCTGGGTGTTCACTGGAAGGACTGATGTCGAAGCTGAAACTTCAATACTTTGGCCACCTGATGCGAAGAGCTGACTCATTTGAAAAGACCCTAATGCTGGGAAAGATTGAGGGCAGGAGGAGAAGGGGACGACAGAGGATGAGATGGTTGGATGGTATCACCGACTCAATGGACATGAGTTTAGGTAGACTCTGGGAGTTGGTGATGAACAGGGAGGCCTGGCGTGCTACGGTTCGTGGGGTCACAAAGAGTCAGACATGACTGAGCGACTGAACTGGAAATGCAACTAGTTAGAGATCACTTTACAGTAATAAACATAGGGATAACCCCAGGTTTCTCACAGTCAACAAACTTCTTGTGAAAATTCAAATTGTAACAGCAAAATCTAGCACAAGATATGATGATTGCTAGGATTATGAGTTTTCTAATCACTCAGCCATGATAGGCTGTATAAATATATATGGTAACCTTTATATGCCCACCATGCTTTCCCCACAAGTATCCCCCTTTTAAAGCTGTGCATCTATACTGCCTGGAAAGAGTTAGTTATATAATAAGTTCCCCTGATCTCAGGCCATTCCTGTTAGAAAGAGGAAGAGTTTACGACATATAAGAGGGTAATATTTTAAAATATATTATTGTTTCTCTTTCACATTTCCATGTGCTTGACACTTTTCCTGGGGACCAAAACATCCAAGATAATGTTGGGCAATTAGCTTGTTATGGCAATATTTGCAATAATGAAAGAATAAATAGTTAATATTTTGCTTCTGACATTAAGAAGAACAGATGAAATTCTGGGCCTTTTGTTTCTTAGAGACATGATTCTATCACATACCATAGTCATCTTAAAAAAAATGACAATCTTCATAAACAACTGAAGATATAAAGGCATCACTGGTTATGATGACCACTGCAGGATGGATTTTGAGTAACAATATAAGACTTTTTGGAATTGGGAGTCAAACAGAATAAATAAGAATTCACAATTTTGATAACATTTCAACATTCTTAAGAGCTGGAAAAAATTACCCTAGGATTCACATTATTTGCTCATATTTGTATTATCTGTTATATTATTTGTTCAAGAAGCTGGGGTAGGGGACATGTTACAAATTGTTGATGACTGTACTGCACAATTATTCTGGCCATTGCTTAACCTGAATTCAGGCCTAGTTTCAAAACTGATCCTTGTCTTGTTTAAAATACTACATATAAGTCATTGTCCCAAAGAGAATATATGGGCTGTACAAACGTGATTGTCTTTTAGTCTGCTTTGTGCCCAGAAGTAGGAGGTGGGTGCTGAATATAAAGTATAGATATGTTACAGATAAACAATAAGAAACCACATATCCTTTGCATGTTTGTTTAGTACAAAGACCCCGCTATACTACAGCCAATCTGTAGTAAAGAGATTTTCTTTTTAAATTTATTTATTTAGTTAGTTTGGAAGTGAGATACAGATTAGCTGAAAGGGTGGCCTAGTATCAGTACAGTTCAGCTCAGCCACTCAGTCATGGTTTACTCTTTGCAACCCCATGGACTGCAGCACACCAGGCTTCTCTGTCCATCACCAATACCTGGAGCTTGCTCAAACTCATGTCCATTGAGTCAGTGATGCCGTCCAACCATCTCTTTCTCTGTCATCCCCTTCTCCTCTCCCTGCTTTCAATTTTTCCCAGCATCAGGGTCTTTTCCAATGAGTCAGTTCTTTGCATCAGGTGGCCAAAGTATTGGAATTTCAGCTTCAGCATCAGTCCTTCCAATGAATATTCAGGACTGATTTCCTTTATGATTGACTGGCTTGATCTCCTTGCAAGTCAAAGGACTCTCAAGAGTCTTCTCCAACATCACAGTTCAAAAGCATCAATTCTTTGGTGCTCAGCTTTCTTTCCAACTCTTACACCCATACATGACTACTGGAAAAACCATAGTTTTGACTAGACAGACCTTTGTTGGCAAAGTAACATATCTGCTTTTTAATATGCTATCTAGGTTGGTCATAGTTTTTCTTCCAAGGAGCAAGCGTCTTTTAATTGCATGGCTGCAGTCACTATCTGCAGTGGTATTGGAGCCCCAAAAATAAAGTCTCTCACTGTTTTCATTGTTTCCCCATCTATTTGCCATGAAGTGATGGGACCAGGTGCCATGATCTTAGTTTTCTGAATGTTGAGTTTTAAGGCAACATTTTCATACTCCTCTTTCACTTGCATCACAAGGCTCTTTAGTTCTTCTTTGCTTTCTGCCATAAGGGTGGTGTCATCTATGTATATGAGGTTATTGATATTTCTCCCAGCAGTCTTGATTACAATTTATGGTTCATCCAGCCTGATATTTCACATAGTGTACTCTGCATATAAGTTAAATAAGCAGGGTGACAATATACAGCCTTGACATACTTCTTTCCTGATTTGGAAGAAGTCTGTTGTTCCATGTCCAGTACTAACTGTTGCCTCTTGACCTCCATACAGATTTCTCAGGAGGCAGGTCAGGTGGTCTGGTATTCCAATCTCTTGAAGAATTTTCCACAGTTTGTTGTGATCCACACAGTCAAAGGCTTTGGCATAGTCAATAAAGCAGATGTTTTTCTGAAACTCTCTTGCTTTTTTGATGACCCAGTGGATGTTGACAATTTGATCTCTGGTTCCTTGCCTTTACTAAATCCAGCTTGAGCATCTGGAATTTCACGATTCATGTACTGTTGAAGCCTGGCTTGGAGAATTTTGAGCATTACTTTGCTAGCATGTGAGATGAGTGCAGTTGTGAGGTAGTTTGAACATTCTTTGGCTTTGGAATGAAAATTGATCTCTTCCAGTCCTGTGGCCACTGCTGAATTTTCCAAATTTGCTGGCATTTTGAAAGCAGCACTTTCACAGCATCATCTTTTAGGATTTGAAGTAGCTCAACTGGAATTCCAACACCTCCAGTAGCTTTGTTCCTGGTTATGCTTCCTAAGGCCCACTTAGCTTCACATTCCAGGATGTCTGGTTATAGGTCAGTGATCACACCCTCATGGTTATCTTGGTCATGAAGATCTTTTTTGTATAGCTCTTCTGTGTATTCTTGCCACCTCTCTTTAACATCTTCTGCTTCTGTTAGGCCCATACCATTTTTGTCCTTTATTGTGCCCATCTTTGCATGAAATGTTCCCTTGGTATCTCTAATTTTCTTGAAGAGATCTCTAGTCTTTCCCATTCTATTGTTTTCCTCTTTCTTTGCACTGATCCCTAAGGAAGGCTTTCTTGTTTCTCCTTGCCATTCTTTGGAACTCTGAATTCAATTGGATATATCTTTCCTTTTCTCCTTTGCCTTTAGCTTCTCTTCTTCTTCTTTTTTTTTTTTTTTTTTGCCTAGTATATGGCCTAGTATGCTGCTGCTGCTAAATCGCTTCAATCATGTCCAACTCTGTGCTACCCCATAGATGGCAGCCCACCAGGCTCCCCCATCCCTGGGATTCTTCAGGCAAGAATATTGGAATGGGTTGCCATTTCCTTCTCCAATGCATGAAAGTGAAAAGTGAAAGTGAAGTCGCTCAGTCGCGTCTGACTCCTAGCGACCCCATGGACTGCAGCCTACCAGGCTCCTCTGTCCATGAGATTTTCCAGGCAAGAGTCCTGGAGTGGGGTGCCATCGCCTTCTGCAATGGCCTAGTATACTGGGACAGAAACTAGGAGTCTCATGTAGGTGCTGCTGCTTTGTGGAAGGGAGAAATTCTTCTATAATCTCAAGGATTTCATTCCTAGTTGACTTCTATTTCTTTCCTATCTTCAACATTTTCCTATGTATTATTTAGGTCTTACCTTAAATAGTAAATGCAAAAGAGGTTGTCTCTGACTCCTGGATACAAGAAGAAATCTAATAACTCATTATAACACAATCCTGTTTTAATTCTTTACTTGACACTCCCTTTCATCTGGTATTTGCTTGTGTTTTTGATTACTTATCTTCTGTCTCTCCACATGTCCTAGAACAGCAGCTCCACAAAGAGGGTAAACTTAACTGCTCATTGTTTTGTGCCTTTCTCAGCCTATCTGTAACCAAAGTTGTGGTTGGATCAGCTCTTGTGATTCTTATTATGACTGCAAAATGCCCTTCAGCAACCCACCAGAAAACTGGAAAAAAGGTTTATTGCTTATACGTCCTGGAAATTACATGGCTTACCTGAGGCCATATAGAGAGATCATGGGTACAGAGATGGTGAAAAAGAGTGTGAGTGCCTGGAATTCTACTTTTATTGGAGGTAAGGGTAAGAGCCTAGGGTTTGGTAGACTCACTCTTTATTGGTGAATTTAAAACATAACAGTGTAATTTAAAGAGCAGAAAAGGGGGGGGGGTCAGAATGTTGCTTAAACAATTAGTTAATGGAACCTACAAAGATCTCTAAAACAAAGGAGTTGGTGGTGGAGTGAGAGGGGATAGGAGGAAGTGTGTAGCCTGCCTCCATCTAGTCCTATAACTGGCAATGAGTTTATTTGAGATAGCCATCTTTGAAGTAATCCAAATAATCAAAGCTTAAGTCAGGCAGTTAAAAAAGAAAACCCAACTGGCAGGGTTTACACTATACTCATGTATACCATGGGATCTTAAGTCCATGTAACTGTGCTTGCCATAGTAGGAGCACTAATAAATATTCCCTGAATACATATGTTTATATATTTACATTATACATATGATCCAAAAGATGAGCCTTACAACCCAAGGGAGAAAGACGCAGAAAGAACAGTCTGCTCACTTTCCCATTTCCCCAAGGCTGCTGCTGCTGCTACTGCTAAGTCACTTCAGTCGTGTCTGACTCTGTGTGACCCCATAGATGGCAGTCCACCAGGCTCCCCCGTCCCTGGGATTCTCCAGGCAAGAACACTGGAGTGGGTTGCCATTGCCTTCTCAAATGCATGAAGGTGAAAAATTAAAGGGAAGTTGCTGAGTCGTGTCCAACTCTTGGCGACCCCATGGACTGCATCCCACCAGGCTCCTCTGTCCATGGGATTTTCCAGGCAAGAGTACTGGAGTGGGGTGCCATTGCCTTCTCCCCAAGGCTAACTTTCTGTAATTCCATTCCTTACAATTCCCTATGTCATTAGTTATGTTTGGCATCTGCTTTTTCGAATCAAAATGATGCTGAAGCAAGAACTTGCCTTTTCTAAGACTCAGTTTCTTCCATGTTAGAAGTTTCCATTTTAGAAACTTCCATGTTAGTCTGTATTTGGCTCACCTTCCCAGGAAGCCTATCAGTCTTAGGGTTGGAAAGGTGATGTGCCCAAACCCACACGTTCTGCATGATGCAAAGCCCCTTGACTCCTAGTTCAGCATATTTTCATAGTACATCTTGCTGGTCCCATTCATACTGAATTATAATGAGCCCTATTCTATTTTAATGAGTATGCTAATGTGTTAGTGTTGGTCTCAACCTGACCTTGTATATGTTTGTCTTTGCTGTTCTGTTTCTATTTAAACTGAAAGCTCTTGGGAGGAGGAAAAGATGCCAATTTAACCACCCCATTGCCTCGTGCTCCTGGAGCTTAGCAAACACTATCTGGTGATGATAATGATGACAGACTAGGCATAATAACATTCTTCTTTCTCTCTAGGGAGGCCATGTGGTTGCTTTATTTTGCATTTTTTGTTCCTCAAGAGATAGGTACTGCGGGAGTCTTGTAAAGGTCAGGAAATGGAAGCAGTATGTTTCACCAACAACTTTTTTGAAAAAAATTCTGAACTGTCCCCAGATTTGCAAAGAGAAACAAAAGTGTGAAACCCAGAGACAGTGTGGAGTGGAGCTGTCATTTTTATATTTGTTTCGCAGGGCACTGCTGAGTGTAGCAAATATAAAGGATAAATGCCACGTTTCACTTTCAGAAGAGCAGGTGTCACTTGAGGCAGGGGAATTAAAAGGATGTGCGACATGAAGGAAAGAAAAGACAGTAACAGAGGAATGGAACCTGAGGAGGTAGTTGATTCTGAGCCTAACACAAGGTGCTGTTGGTGAGGAAGAAATTTTCCTCTACTTCTCTAGGTTCTTCTGACTGTTCTAAGAATTAAATTGACATGAGGCAGATTAACAAGAGAAAATCAAACAAAAACTTATAACATTTACAATGGAAGAGACCAAGGATAACTGAGTAACTCACCAAAATGGCCGAAGTCCTCATAAATATCATCTAAAGCTAAAGACAAAAGAGGGTAGTGGTTTGGGACCTCAAAGGGTAGGAAGGCAATTCATATGGGGACAGACTTCCCTGGGCTCAGGTGGTAAAGAATCTGTCTGCAATGCAGACCTGGGTTTGATCTCTGGGTTAGGAAGATCCCCTGGAGAAGGGCATGGCAACCCACTCCAATATTCTTAGCTGAAGAATCCCAGGGACAGAGGAATGTGGAAGACTACAGTCTATGGTGTCGCAAAGAATCAGACACGCTGAGCCACTAACAAACAACACACACAGAAAATAAAATATTTGATAAAGATTTGTGGGCCCTGCAGAGACAATAAGACAAAGAGTAGACTCTGATCTCTAGGCCCTGCTTAAGTTTCTTCACCATACCTAGAACATATTCTTTGCATCTATCTTTGATGATACTCTGTTACTGAAACAGAACCTTTAGGAAGCTAAGGGGAAGTAAAATAAAAAAGACTTCCTGATGCGTATGTGTCCTAAAAATAATCAACCTAAATTAAATCTCATGCCAAAGAGACACATTTTGGGGTGGCAAAATTTGTTCCCCTATGGTATGAATTCACAATGAAAATACAGAATTTATCTAACTTGGAGAAAAATTAGAGTAGCTGAATTCCCACAGTCCACTTAAAGAAATTATAAATTGCATAGCTATAGTGCTGAGGTTTTTGAGTAAACCAAAGATGGAGAAGCTCTATACAGTCAGCAAAAAACAAGACCAGGAGCTGACTGTGGCTCAGACCATGAACCCTTTATTGCCAAATTCAGACTTAAATTGAAGAAAGTAGGGAACACCACTAGACGATTCAGGTATGACCTAAATCAAATCCCTTATGATTATGCAGTGGAAGTGAGAAATAGATTCAAGGGCCTAGATCTGATAGATAGAGTGCCTGATGAACTATGGAATGAGGTTCATGACATTGTATAGGAGACAGGGATCAAGACCATTCCCATGGAAAAGAAATGCAAAAAAGTAAAATGGCTGTCTGGGGAGGCCTTACAAATAGCTGTGAAAAGAAGAGACGTGAAAAGCAAAGGAGAAAAGGAAAGATATAAACATCTGAATGCAGAGTTCCAAAGAATAGCAAGAAGAGATAAGAAAGCCTTCTTCAGCGATCAACGCAAAGAAATAGAGGAAAATAACAGAATGGGAAAGACTAGGGATCTCTTCAAGAAAATCAGAGATACCAAAGGAACATTTCATGCAAAGATGGGCTCGATAAAGGACAGAAATTGTATGGACCTAACAGAAGCAGAAGATATTAAGAAGAGATGGCAAGAAGACACACAAGAACTGTACAAAAAAGATCTTCATGACCCAGATAATCACGATGGTGTGATCACTGACCTAGAGCCAGACATTCTGGAATGTGAAGTCAAGCGGGCCTTAGAAAACATCACTATGAACAAAGCTAGTGGAGGTGACGGAATTCCAGTTGAGCTATTCCAAATCCTGAAAGATGATGCCTTGAAAGTGCTGCACTCAATATGCCAGCAAATTTGGAAAACTCAGCAGTGGCCACAAGACTGGAAAAGGTCAGTTTTCATTCCAATCCCAAAGAAAGGCAATGCCAAAGAATGCTCAAACTACCGCACAGTTGCACTCATCTCACATGCTAGCAAAGTAATGCTCAAAATTCTACAAGCCAGGCTTCAGCAATATGTGAACCATGAATTTCCAGATGTTCAAGCTGGTTTTAGAAAAGGCAGAGGAACCAGAGACCAAATTGCCAACATCCGCTGGATAATGGAAAAAGCAAGAGAGTTCCAGAAAAGCATCTATTTCTGCTTTATTGACTATGCCAAAGCCTTTGACTGTATGGATCACAATAAACTGTGGAAAATTCTGAAAGAGATGGGAATACCAGGCCACCTGACCTGCCCCTTGAGAAACCTATATGCAGGACAGGAAGCAACATTTAGAACTGGACATGGAACAACAGGGTGGTTCCAAATAGGAAAAGGAGTTCATCAAGGCTGTATATTGTCACCCTGTTTATTTAACTTATATGCAGAGTACATCATGAGAAATGCTGGACTGGAAGAAACACAAGCTGGAATCAAGATTGCCAGGAGAAATATCAATAACCTCAGATATGCAGATGACACCACCCTTACGGCAGAAAGTGAAGAGGAACTAAACAGCCTCTTGATGAAAGTGAAAGAGGAGAGTGAAAAAGTTGGCTTCAAGCTCAACATTCAGAAAACGAAGATCATGGCATCCAGTCCCATCACTTCATGGGAAATAGATGGAGAAACAGTGGAAACAGTATCAGACTTTATTTTTGGGGGCTCCAAAATAATTGTGGATTGTGATTGCAACCAGGAAATTAAAAGACGCTTACTCCTTGGAAGGAAAATTATGACCAACCTAGATAGCATATTCAAAAGCAGAGACATTACTTTGCCAACAAAGGTTCATCTAGTCAAGGCTATGGTTTTTCCAGTGGTCATGTATGGATTGAGAGCTGGACTGTGAAGAAGGCTGAGCACCGAAGAATTGATGCTTTTGGACTGTGGTGTTGGAGAAGACTCTTGAGAGTCCCTTGGACTGCAAGGAGATCCAACCAGTCCATTCTGAAGGAGATCAGCCCTGGGATTTCTTTGGAAGGAATGATGCTAAAGCTGAAAGTCCAGTACTTTGGCCACCTCATGCGAAGAGTTGACTCATTGGAAAAGACTCTGATGCTGGGAGGGATTGGGGGCAAGAGGAGATGGGGACGACAGAGGATGAAATGGCTGGATGGCATCACTGACCGATGGGCGTGAGTCTCAGTGAACTCCAGGAGTTGGTGATGGACAGGGAGGCCTGGCGGGCTGTGATTCATGGGGTCGCAAAGAGTCGGACACAACTGAGCGACTGATCTGACCTGATCTGATAATGACTGGTGTTTCAGCACCAACAATTTCTAGCTAATATCAATTACTTAGAGTTGTTGTAAAAGATTAAATGAAATAATGCATGCTCAACTCTTCAAATAATGCCTTTCCCATTGTTCAATTCAGTTCAGTTGCTCAGTCATGTTCAACTCTTTTCAAACCCATGAACCCAGGCCTCCCAGTTCATCACCAACTCCTGGAGTTTACCCAAACTCATGTCCATTGTGTCAGTGATGCCATTCAACCATCTCATCCTCTGTCGTCCCCTTTTCCTCCTGCCCTCAATTTTCCCAGCATTAGGGTCTTTTCAAATGAGACAGCTCTTTGCATCAGGTGGCCAAAGTATTGGACATTCAGCTTCAACATCAGTCCTTCCGATGAACACCCACGATTAACCTTTAGGATGGACTGGTTGGATCTCCTTGCAGTCCAAGGGACTCTCAAGAGTCTTCTCCAATACCACAGTTCAAAAGCATCAATTCTTTGATGCTCAGCTTTCTTCACAGTCCAACTCTCACATCCATACATGACCACAAGAAAAACCATAACCTTGACTAGACTGACCTTTGATGGCAAAGTAATATCTCTGCTTTTCAATATGCTATCTAGGTTGGTCATAACTTTCCTTCCAAGGAATAAGCATCTTTTAATTTCATGGCTGCAATCACCATCCGCAGTGATTTTGGAGCCACAAAAAACAAAGTCTGACACTGTTTCTCCATCTATCTGCCATGAAGTGATGGGACCAGATGCCATGATCTTAGTTTTCTGAATGTTGAGCTTGGAGCCAACTTTTCCACTCTCCTCTTTCACTTTCATCAAAAGGCTTTTGAGTTCCTCTTCACTTTCTCCCATAAGGGTGGTGTCATCTGCATATCTGAGGTTATTGATACTTCTCCTGGCCACCTGAGGCCATATCAAAAGAGTATAGGATCTGTACACACCCTGATCCTTGTCAGCAACCCTGTCCTTGAATCATTGTTATAAAACTCCTCACCAACTTCCCTCCTACCCAAGCTGGGACACACAGTGTTTGAGGACAAAAGCCTGCTGTTTCTCCTTTTGCCTGGAAAGCAATAAAGCTATTCTTTTCTATTAATACTTCGCCCAAAACTCTGTCTCTGAGATTCAATTCAGCACTGGTGCACAGAGGCCAAGTTTTTAGCATCATTATTAATAGCCATTAGACACACTCACACAGATTTTTATAGATTTGGCAACTGTAGGGTAAAAGAATTGAATGAGGTTCACCCCTCAGGCCTCACAATCCTAAACAACCTGTTTTTCATGGATCTATATAAACAAAGAAGAGTGCCTTTTTCTAATTCATATGCCGTGAGGAGGCAGATAAATTGGCTTTTCCCCTGTTAATCCCACAAAGGCATTGGATGTGTGAGAGGCAGCCTTGCATATGTAGTTGAAACAGTGTAAAAAAACTGTTTTTACATCATTTCAGTCCACACAGAGCCAACTCTTATGGACATTGATGTGCATTTTCTCTCTCTGATCTCGTTTTCCATTTTTCACTCCCTAAAATTCACCTGGGACTCTTGCTTCAGGCGTTGGCTTCTTTCTGGGAAGCAGAAGAACATCTTTTATCTCCATAGAATGAGGTAAAACTCTTACTTATTTTCCAGAGTAAGTATGTACAAGAATAAGCAGTTTCTGGCTGTGATTTCATCTGATAGTAAGTAATTTCAATGTGTCAGGATGTTCACAAATTATTTGTTCTTTAGTTAGTCTCACGTAAGACCATCTGAGTGAAAGTGAAGGTCGCTCAGTTGTGTCCGATTCTTTGCAATCCCGCAGACTATACAGTCCATGGAATTCTCCAGGTCAGAATGCTGGAGTGGGTACCCTTTCCCTTATCCAGGAGATCTTCCCAACCCAGGGACTGAACCCAGGTCTCCCACATTGCAGGCAGATTCTTTACCAGCTGACCACGAGGGAAGCCCAGGAATACTGGAGTGGGTAGCCTATTCCTTCTCCAGCAGATGTTTCTGACCAAGGAATTGACTGGGGTCTCCTGCATTGCAGGTGGATTCTTAACCAACTGAGTCATGATCTCTGTGCTATACAGTAGGTCTTTGTTGGTTATCTGTTTTATATATAGTATATATAATATACCCAACCTGTTAATTTCCAACCTCTTATTTTCTCATTATACTTTCTATGGAGAGGATCTGTTGACAGGCATATTTTACAGTATTTTTTGTTTGTTTGTTTAAACTGCTTTGAGGTTGATATATAACTTGAAATTGAATGACTCTTGAGCAATGAAGAAAAGATTAGACATGAACAGAACCAAAGGAATAGAAGTAAAACTTTCCACTCTTCTAATAATTATGGAATTGACTGGGGGTAAGTGTGTAATAGTCCTCTCTCAACTGCCCACTTGACATCTCAAGTTTCCTGTCCTTGATAATGCTACTACCATGGCTTGTTGTGCTTCTGTAGTTGGTTCTTCTGCCTCAGGACACAGTAGCTATAATCAAGGATCCCGTATTTATGACAATTGAGTTAGCTGAGCCAGAAATATGCCTGTCAACAGATCCTTCCCACAGAAAGTGTAATGGGAAATTAGGAGGTTGGAAATTAACAGGTTGGGTATATTATATATACAATATATAAAATAGATAGCCAACAAGCACCTACTCTTGCACAAGGAACTCTCCTGCATTGGCAGGCAGGTTCTTTACCACTAACACCACTGGGGAAGCACATAATAACCTATACAGAAAAAAAATCTAAAAAAGAATGTGTGTGTGTGTGTGTGTGTATGGAATACGGAATCACTTTGCTGTAAAACTGAAACTAACACAACATTGTAAATCTACTCCAATATAAAATAAAAATTAAATTAAAAAAGAAAGTGTAATGATGATAAATGAGCTCATTTCTCTCATAATTCACAAGTGACTTAACAGGGTGGCCTATATGGTTATTGAGAGGAAAAAAAAAGAGGTGATCTGCATGTGCCCAACACCTTCAACTTGGCCAGTCCCACAGGACTGAGATTTGCATTCCTTTCAAATTAGGAAGTCAGTGAGTGAGCCATTTGTTTCTGATCTGTTACATGGAAGATTTTAACAGGGGAAGAAATTGTTCTCTCAATTAAAATAAAGGTTCTCCTGATAAGTCATAGAATATGAATGTTATAGCTACTTTTATTACTATTTAATAATTTTAAAAAATCTAGTATTTGTAAATCATTTAGAATGCTGTTACCTAAATATGACCAAAGATTTGAATAAACAAATCCCTCAATATATCAAATTCATATTCAATGATACTTTTTAAAAATCATGCTTAATCCCTCTATTGTACCTTCTCCAAGTGAATGTGAGATTATAAACATGGAGATTCATCTTTTACATGTATTGGTTATTTTCTTTAAAAACCTTTGTGTACTCAACCAGAATGACTCAGGATGTTACAGAATAAAGACAATTTTCAAACTGTTAAACACACCATTTTCATACACATAAAGAGTAAATATACACCAAAATTTAATTTGTGTATTAATGAGAGAACCAGCAGAATGTAAGAGATGATGTAGAAAGGATTTGAAAAAGTGGCATACATGCATAGCGAGGAAAGGACTGCTGAAATAAGATTGCAGTACTGGAGAATATCCTACAAAACAACAAACAATGATATTTGGGATTATCATCTCTATTGGAGAGGAAAACAATTATTTGACATCAGTTTCTACAAGTTAATGGCTAACTAAGAGGGCTGTCAGAGAAGGCAATGGCACCCCACTCCAGTACTCTTGCCTGGAAAATCCCATGGACGGAGGAGCCTGATGGGCTGCAGTCCATGGGGTCGCGAAGAGTCGGACATGACTGAGCGACCTCACTTTCACTTTTTACTTTCATGCATTGGAGAAGGAAATGGCAACCCACTCCAGTGTTCTTGCCTGGAGAATCCCAGGGATGGGGGAGCCTGGTGGGCTGCCGTCTATGGGGTCGCACAGAGTCGGACACGACTGAAGCGACTTAGCAGCAGCAGCAGCAGCAAGAGGGCTTAAAAAACATCCAAGCTCTGACCATTAGCCAAAATTACATTTTCTAGTGGCATCAGATATCACCCAGATGGGCTTACTAGAAAATAATCTAGCATCATACTGAAGTCATACAATCAACATTTTTTTCAAATTTTGGATAATTTTCCTACTAAAAGATAGCTCAAGAATAAGTCAAATTGATTGATCTTGCTAACTGCAAATGGAGTTTCTGAGATAACAGAGGGGCCTCATTGATTTTCAATTCTTCCATGCTGATAAATAATGAAAATATAAAATTTTAATTACTATTAACAAAAATAATCTCAAATATCTGTAGATTTGCCATGGGGCACCAAACATGTTAGAAACTCAGGCAGATGTATCTAAGAAAAGACATTAAATTGCTTATAATGCATAAAAAGAAGTAGGGAACAGTTTAGTTCATAAAATTAAAGAAGTGGTAAGTGTATTCACTGTAGACTTTCTAAAGGGACACATGACCAGTAGAAACCAGCAATAATAAAGATGGTAATTTTACCATGAACAACTTTTAAGATCTTCAAGTTGTTCATCCTCTGAATGGAGAATTTTTTAAAGAATCTATCTTTCCCTATGTTTCCACAGTGTGTGAAATGTTACTTGCTTTCTAAATTTAAAAAAAAGAATGAAGGAAGGAAGTAAGAAAAATAAAAGAAAAACACCTTGAGTCAAACCATCAGTCTACGTACTCAATCTGCATTATCATCATCTCATGGTGTTCTCATTTTCAAAGTGATTTTCCCCATCAGATGATAATGTTTTATTAACAATACAAATTACAGATGAAATTTCTTATTTCATTAAATGAGAGGGTTTTCCTTTTTGGACAATTTCCTATCCCCAAAAAGGAAACCATCTAAACTCTCGCCAGGCCCTTGTCTTGGAAATAGTCACTGGCACTATTTCTGCCATGATCAACAAATCCTGACAAACTCACTCATGCAATATGCTGTCATCAACAAAGAGTGTCAGGATTTCAGAGACAGGCAGAATATTAAGCTATTTGCAGGATGGCACCCCAGTCCAGGACTCCTGCCTGGAAAATCCCATGGACAGAGGAGCCTGGTAGGCTGCAGTCAATGGGGTCACAAGGAGTCCGACACGACTGAGCGACTTCACTTTCACTTTTCACTTTCATGCATTGGAAAAGGAAATGCAACCCACTCCAGTGTTCTTGCCTGGAGAATCCCAGGGACGGGGGAGCCTGGTGGGCTGCCGTCTATGGGGTCGCACAGAGTTGGATATGACTGAAACAACTTAGCTGTGGCAGGAACATAAAAGATTAAGCAGGGCCCATTTTATCTTTCTTGGCTGGAATAAGTAACAGGAGCTTTCTGGATGAACAAGGAATTTCTAACTAAATGCAGAGGCTAGAAAAGCCAAGCACAGGAGGACGTAACAAGAAGTTGTTATGGGGGTTCAGTACAGTGTCTTGAGGACATAGATTTCCATACTGAGATGCTGGGCTAGCACTTCATCCTACTAACCTCAACAGAGAAAACAAATCCATGAATACCTGATTGTGTACAGTGCTAAGTACAGATTGTTAGGGGTTTGAGATATTCCTGTTGAAAGTTCTTAGATGAGAAACTTCCTAACTACACTTAATGAAGGTGTATTTTGCACTCAAGTTTTCTTTATAATCATCATATATGTTTATCAGTAAGAATATAAGAGAATTAAAATTTGATTATGATCAATGATTATGAAATTGATTATAACACTCAGAGAAAATGAATCAGGGACAATGATGGATTAAGTATCTAAACCAGGAGGTGTTCCTTGAGAAAGGGGCAGTCTTTGAAGTCACCTACTTGACGAAAAGGGCTAGATTTGGAAATAGAAGCATCTCAAAGCACAAACCTTCCTAACCAGAAAGCCTCTGGTGGATGACAAATTATCAAGTCAGCTCTCTGGAGGCTGAATAACTGATTCCAGTACCTAAAGGAGTTGATTCCTAATAAACTCTGAGATTAAATTCCCATTCCTGGTGGCAAAATGACAATTTACAATTTCAATTATAGTTAACCAGGGAGAAAGACTGTAGTAACAGAAGGGAAAACAAAACAAAACAAAACAAAAAAACCTACAAGCTGAGCTACACCAAGGCAATCAGTAAACTGATCTTTTCAATTTAGTAGTAAAGAAGGTGATTATTTTATAAGTCTTGAATGCTATAATTTCAGAAAAATATAGTTCAAAGGAGAACGAAACCTACCTTCAGTAAGATACTTAGGGGCAGGAATTACGCCTTCTTCTTAGTGGCCTATCATACTCAACCCACCAATTAGATATAAAGCAAAAGACAGCACAGACTACTCATCTTTTCACCCATCAGGGTACTCAAAGTCATTTCTGATCTGCAAGACCAGGTGAAATAGGCATTTCTCACTGTTTTTTAGTTAGCTTAATTAGTTTTTTTAATCATGTATCAAAAATTGTTATACTTCTACAATGTACCAGGCATTGTGATAAGTGTGAGAGGTAAACAGCAATGGGCATGTACATGATGAAACCAATCTGCTGTATTTCCAACTTTTGTTTTTATATCTGTCCCTTTAAGAATGTTCAGGACAGACTGCTGTGTAATTTACATTCATATCCCCTAGAGTTAGCAGCGTTTTGGAGCCATTAAAGGATCACAGAAATCTCTTACAATTTGCATATTACCTCACACCAGTTCACATCACATATCTTGAATGACCCATTTTTATTACCTCCTAACTCAATTCAACTCAATATCCTTTCCTATTTTTCTCCATCTGTTGCTTATCTATATCCTTTTGGCTATTGGTTGTATGTCTGTGTGTGTATTAGTCAGGCATTCTTTATCATATCTTTTGATAAACTATTTATTGAAAACTGACTATTTTACAAGTCTGGTGCTGGGTAGCCTACATTGAGAGCAAGGGTTATCCTATTCATATCTAATATTGTTCCTCCTCCAACTAGACTCTGGGACTCTCCAAATTTCACAAATGATAGGAAATTTGCTGGTTAGTTTTGTATCTTTGGCTCAGATGGTAAAGCGTCTGTCTACAATGCAGGAGACCTGGGTTCGATCCCCTGGGATGGGAAGATCCCCTGGAGAAGGAAATGGCAATCCACTCCAGTACTATTGCCTGGAAAATCCCATGGACAGAGGAGCCTGGTAGGCTACAGTCCATGGGGTCGCAAAGAATCGAACATGACTGAGCAACTTCACTTTCACTTTTCACTTTCTTTTGTATCTTTAAAGGCTAGAGTAGAAACTTGCCCCCAAAACTAAATTAATTGGGTTATAAATTAATAAATGCATTGGTACAGTTTCTCCCCTCCCCACTCATGACATTTACACTTGGAACATATAGCTAAGCTTATGGTAGGACTCAAAACAGCTAAGTTTATCAAGTGTTCTTACATGTCTGATGAAAAGCTAAAGTCTGTGGAAATACACTATCATTTAATTTTCCCAAAACTTCACAAGGTTAGTCTATTCGTAGCATCCTATTCTGTAGAATGCAAACTGAGCGTTAAAAAAGTTTAATTTAGAGACAAGTGGTAGATCTATGACACACATGTGGGCTTTGTATTATTTTATCTTAATATTCTAGATTGTGTTTCCCTGGTGGCTCAGATGGTAAAGAATCTGCCTGTAATCCAGAAGACTAGAGATTGATTCCTGGGTCGGGAAGTTCCCCTGAAGAAATGGCAACCTACTCCAGTATTCTTGCCTAGAGAATCCCATGGACAGAGGATCCTGGTGGGCTACACTCCATGGGGTTGCAAAGAGTTGGACACAACTGAGCAACTAACATACACAATAGTATAGATTAACTGTGGAATTTAGAAATGCTGCCTTACTTCTAGGGTCATTATCTGAGGAGGTTTTGTGTCTATTCATATGAAAAATGCCCTCTGATAGGGAGGAATCTAAAATATAGATATGTATATTTCTTGATGTTCGGCCTACTCTACTTGTTCATTCTCTCAAGTTCATATCTCACTTTGACTACCCGGGGTTCCAGACCCCTGGACATAAAACTCTTTTTCAATTCTATTGGCCATTGTTGTCTTTGACTTGGTGTCTTTTGATTTTTTTTTTTTTTTTTTTACAATTGTTTCATTCTTGGACCCTTTTCTAGTGACATTTGCAGTTAGAGCCTGCTTGGGGAATTGAGTTTTGAGTCTGACACAAAGACTTCTTTTTTTTGCTCTTATGTTGTTGTTGTTAAGTCATATCTTACTACTGAAACCACATGGACTGCAACATGCCAGGGATCCCTGTCCTTCACTATCTCCTTAGTTCACTCAAACTCATGTCAATTGAGCTGGTGATGCTATCCAACCATCACATTCTCTGTCACCCCCTTCTCCTCTAGCCCTCAATCTTTCCCAGCATCAGGGTCTTTTCCAATGATCTTTTTCCAGTTCTTCGTATCAAGTGGCCAAAATACTGGAGCTTCAGCTTCAGCAACAGTTCTTCCAATGAGCATTCAGAACTGATTTCCTTTAGGATTGACTGGTTTGATATCCTTGCAGTTCAAACAACTCTCAGAAGTCTTCTCCCATGATACTCTGGCTTAAAACTCAACATTTTTATTCTTCAATAAAAATTTAATTAATTAAAAAAGAAAAGTCTTCTCCTGCACCACAATTTGAAAGCATCGATTCTTCTGTGCTCAGCTTTCTTTATGTTCTAACTCTCCTATCAGTACATGACTACTGGAAAAACCATAGCTTTGACTAGATGGACCTTTTTCAGCAAAGTAATGTCTCTGCTTTTTAATATGCTGCCTAAGTTTGTCATAGCTTTCCTTCCAAGGAGCAAGCATCTTGAATTTCATGGCTGCAGTCAGAGTCTGCAGATTTTAGAGGCCAAGAAAATAAAATCTGCTACTGTTTCCACTTTTTTCCCCATTTATTTGCCATGTAGTGATGGGACTGGGTGCCATGATCTTCATTTTTTTAATGTTGAGTTTTAAGCCAGCTTTTTCACTCTCTTCTTTCACCTGCATCAAAAGCCTCTCTAGTTCCTCTTCACTTTCTGCCATTAGGGTGATGTCATCTGCATATCTGAGTTTACTGGTATTTCTCCCAGCAATCTTGATTCCAGTTTGTGCTTCATCCAGCCTGGCAATTCACGTGATGTACTCTGCATAAAAGTTAAATAAGCAGGGTGACAATATACAGCCTTGATGTACACCTTTCCCAATTTTGAGCCAGTCCGCTCATGTCTGGTTTTAACTGTTGCTTCTTGACCTGTATACAGGTTTCTCAGGAGACAGGTAAGGTGATCTGGTATTCCTATCTCTTTAGGAACCTTTAAAAGCTTGTTGTGATCCACACATCAAAGGCTTTAGTGTAGTCAATGAAGCAGAAATAGAATTATTTCTGGAATTCTTTGCTTTCTCTATGATCCAAAGGATGTTGGCAATTTGATCTCTGGTTCCTCTGCCTTTTCTAAATCCAGCTTATACACTTGAAATTTCTTGGTTCATGTACTTCTGAAGGCTAGCTTGAAGGATTTTGAGTATAATCTTGCTAGCATGTGAAATGAGCACAGCCGTTTGGTAGTTTGAACATGCTTTGGCTTTGCCCGTCTTTTGAAATGGAATGAAAACTGACCTTTTTCAGTCCTGTGGCCACAGCTGAGTTTTCCAAATCTGCTGACATATTGAGTGCAGCACTTTAAAAGGATCATCTTTTAGGATTTGAAATTGCTCAGCTGGAATTCTATCACCTCCACTTTGTTCATAGTAATGCTTCCTAAGGCTCACATGACTTCACACTCCAGATAGTGTGGTTCTAGGTGAGTGACAACCATCATGGTTATCCAGTCATCAAGACCTTTTTGTACAGTTCTTCTGTGTATTCTTTCCACCTCTTCTTAAACTCCTCTGATTCTGTTAGGTCCGTGCTGTTTCTGTCTTTCATTGTGCCCACCTTTGCATTAAATGTTCCCTTGGTATCTCCAATTTTATTGAAGAGATCACTAGTCTTTCCCATTTTATTGTTTTCCTGTATTTCTTTGCATTGTTCTTGTAAGGACACTTTGGCCTAGTGCTTAGTGCTTAGTCTCTCAGTCATGTCGGACTCTCTGCAACCCCAGGGACTGTAGCCCTCCAGGCTCCTCTGTCCATGAGGATCCTCCAGGTAAGAATACTAGAGTGGGTTGCCATGCCCTTCTCCAGGGGATCTTCCCAACCCAGGGATTGAACCCAGGTCTCCTGCGTTGAAGGCAGATTCTTTACTGTCTGACCCACCAGAGAAACCCTTAATTCAGTTTAGTTCATTCCCTCAGTCGTGTCCAATTCTTTGCAACCCCATGAATCGCAGCACCCCAAGCCTCCCTGTCCATCACCAACTCCCGGAGTTCACTCAAACTCATGTCCATGGAGTCAATGAAGCCATCCAGCCATCTCATCCTCTGTCGGCCCCTTCTCCTCCTGCCCCCAAACCCTCCCAGCATCAGAGTCTTTTCCAATGAGTCACCTCTTCACATGAGGTGGCCAAAGTACTGGAGTTTCAGCTTTAGCATCATTCCTTCCAGAGAACACGCAGGGCTGATCTCCTTCAGAATGGACTGGTTGGATCTCCTCGCAGTCCAAGGGACTCTCAAGAGTCTTCTCCAACACCACAGTTCAAAAGCATCAATTCTTCGGCGCTCAGCTTTCTTCACAGTCCAACTCTCACATCCATACATGACCACTGGAAAAACCATAGCTTTGACTAAACGGACCTTTGTTGGCAAAGTAATGTCTCTGCTTTTCAATATGCTATCTAGGTTGGTTATAACTTTCCTTCCAAGGAGTAAGCGTCTTTTAATTTCATGGCTGCAATCACCATCTGCAGTGATTTTGGAGCTCAAAATCTGACACTGTTTCCACTGTTTCCCCATCTATCTGCCACGAAGTGATGGGACCAGATGCCATGATCTTCGTTTTCTGAATGTTGAGCTTTAAGCCAACTTTTTCACTTTCCTCTTTCACTTTCATCAAGAGGCTTTTGAGTTCCTCTTCACTTTCTGCCATAAGGGTGGTGTCATCTGCATATCTGAGGTTATTGATATTTCTCCCGGCAGTCTTTATTCCAGCTTGTGCTTCTTCCAGCCCAGTGTTTCTCATGATGTACTCTGCATATAAGTTAAATAAGCAGGATGACAATATACAGCCTTGACTTACTTCTTTTCCAATTTGGAACCAGTCTGTTGTTCCATGTCCAGTTCTAACTGTTGCTTCCTGACCTGCATACAGGTTTCTCAAGAGGCAGGTCAGAGAAACCCTTAAGAGGCATATAAATGATTTGTATGACCCTTAAAAGAAACTTTTCAAGCCATATAAACAATGCTGTCTATAACTAGGATATATTATGCCTATTTCTTTTTATCCTATTTTCTCACTTGCTTTGATGAATTTCAGGTAAAACTCTGTTAACTCTTACATAAAATCATCTTTCACTCTCAGTTATCAATCTGTTTCTTATCAGGAATGAAGACTCCATGTTTGTTAAAGTCTTAATAATTTTCAAGGTTATATTAAGTAGAGTTTATTTTATTACAGTGAATACTATCTTATGTGTATTTCAGTAATATTAGCATGAAAACACAATAAATAGCTTCTTCAAGCCATCTTCATTTTAATTATGATTGAGCATATATCCTATCCCACTCTCTTTCCCATCTTATGTAAAAGCCTTCTTTTCCATCAAAAAATGCACATTCCTAGTCATTTTTAATAATCAATATTTCTATGGTATATACTGCTGCTGCTGCTAAGTCACTTCAGTCATGTCCGACTCTGCGACCCCATAGATGGCAGCCCACCAGGCTCTGCCATCCCTGGGATTCTCCAGGCAAGAACATTGGAGTGGGTTGGCAATATGACAGTAACATAATTAAAGTTGTAATTTTCACCTCAAAAAAAGTCACATACTTCTAAAAAAATCACATTATATCAATTGTGAAAGAGGAGGACAAAGAGAATTCACAATGCATGACTTATCACAAAGCTACAGTATTGAAACTTTGTGGCTTCAAGAAAAGGAAAAGAAGTCCACAGACTGGGAAAAAGTATTTGCAAAATATACATCTGATAAAGAACTGTTACCCAAAATATAAAATGAACCTTTAAAACTCAACAATAAGGAAATAAGCAAACTGATTAAATAGTGGTCAAAGGTCAAAGAAGATATTGTATGGCAAAAAAAATATGAAAACATGCTCTACATCACATCCACACAAAAACTTGCACCCACATATTTGTAGTAGCTTTTTCATAATTGTCAAAACCTGGAAGCAACCAAGATGCTCATCAGTAGGTGAATGGATAAACAGTGATACATACAGACAATGGAGTATTTTTCAGCACTATCAAGAAATGAGCTACCAAGCAGGCATATAAGAAACTTACATTCATATTACTATATGAATGAAACCAGTTTAAAAGGATACATACCGTATGATTTCAACTATATTACCTACTGGAAAAGACAAAAAGAAAGATATAGTGGGAAAAAAAAAAAACAAGATCAATAGTTGCTAAGTGTTGGACAGAGAAAGGGGTGAGTAGGCTTAGCACAGAGGAATTTTAAGGCAGTAAAACTACATCATATGATACTATAATGATGGATTGCACATCGTTATATGTTTGTCCAAATTCATAGACTGCACAAAACCAAGAGTGAATTGTAGTGTAACTGTATAGTTCACAGGCTTTGGATTACACTGATGTGTCAGTGTAGGTAAACCAGTAGCAACAAATGTGGGAGATGTTGGTAATGGAGAGAGATTATGTTCAAGTGGGGTCAAGAGGCTATGTGAGAGACCTCTGCACCTTCCACTCATTTTTTCTTTCATGACATGCAAAACTTCCCTCGGTAGGGACTGAACCAGTGTACCCTGCAGTGGAAGCGTGGAGTCTTAACCACTGGTCCTCTAGGGATGTCTATCTTCCACTCAATTTTGCTTTAAACCAAACACTTCTCCCTGGTGGCTCAGACTGTAAAGCGTCTGCCTACAATGCTAGAGACCCGGGTTCGATCCCTAGGTTGGGAAGATCCTCTGGAGAAAGAAAGAGCACCCCACTCCAGTACTCTTGCCTGGAAAATCCTATGGACAGAGGAGTGTGGTAGGCTACAGTCCATGGGGTCACAAAGAGTCAGACACAACTGAGAGACTTCACTCACTAAAAACTTCTCCAAATAATACAGTTGTTTAGAAAAAAATAGAAAGAAAAGTACACTCTCCTAAAGTAATTATATTAATTATATTCCTTGTGGTTTTAACTTAATCTCCATTTACAGAATCATCAAGGTGCCAATTTCACATTAATTTTAGAATACATACATCTTAATTTATCCTTCTTTTCTTCTATAAATGTGAACAGTTTATAATGCTCAGTGGAAATACAATTAGTGAAGTGCCAACTGGCGAAGGACTTGAGGCTAGGCACAAAGTAGAAAATGCAGAGCAACAAAGTTGTTGCCCTTTGAGGGATTTCAGTACAAAGAAACAATATAAAAGGGAGTATTGGAAGTAATGAGGAAAAACTTTAGACTGCTGCAACAAATATAAACAGATTATTTTAAAGAGTTTCTAAGGAATAGCAATCAACTCCTGAAAGCACAGTGGTTAAACTAGAATGCTATAGAAAAAGAAAAAAAAAGTGTCTAAAAACGAACAATTCTAGAAGAGTAAAAGACAATCCAAGCCATATTCACAAATCCTGTAAAACCAACAGACTGTTCCTATGACATCAAGTGTAAAAATGAATAATAAAAAAACCACAGAGAACCATTCTTCTGTTCCCTAGGCTTTGAAAGAGTATTTCTGTTTCCTTGCATCTCAACAATATTTGTAGCTCTTGTTATGGTTAGAAAGAATACAACACTGACTTTTACTCCTAACTTCCTTGGTATGTTTGATTCAAAAGGGAAAGTGAAAGTTGCTCAATCATGTTCAAATCTTTGCAACCCCATGGACTGTAGCCCAACCAGGTTCCTCTGTCCACAGAATTCTCTAGGCAAGAATACTGGAGTGGATAGTCATTCCTTTCTCCAGGGGATCTTCCCAACCCAGGGACTGAACACCGGTCTCCTGTACTAGAGGCAGATTCTTTACAGTCTGAGCCACCAGGGAAGCCCCCAAGATGAATAAATTTGTCAATAGATTTACAGTCTTTTAACAGATTGGGACTAAACGTAGTTATCAAGACATTATGAAATATTTGAGTCAAAGAAAAAGGGAAAAAAGATATCAATCTTATTTCTTTGTTATTATAGTTTAGTTTTCAATAAACATGTATCCTATATTCCAAACTGCAAGATGAATTTTATTAACAACAAATATTATAATGAGCAACATTTAATAAACTTGGAAGCAAATTGTTAGATAGTGTGCATCAATGAAATATGCAAAGAAAATACTTAATCACTAATTATTTTGTTTGCTATCACTTAATATTCTGGTACACATGAGCCTACTTACTCCTACATATTATCTTTGTAATTTGTCTAAGCTGCCAACTAGAGAACAGCAGTGCTCAGGTTATGGTTTGATGGTTGAATTTAAACAGAAATTGTCTTCAAACAATTGAATCTTAACTTTTCACATTTGATTATAGTAAATTACCCTTCTTCTATGTAATACAAGTTGATAGTGAATAAAAATCTTAAGTACCTATTCAAAAAAAAAAAGATATAGTTTAGAATAAGATTAAACACACTAGAAAACTTAGCAACTACAGGATCATAACATTATGAAGACTAAGGTAACAAGAAGCTTCTAATGAAAAATTTTACTTTTGACTGTTATTATTTATCCCATCTAATCCCATTTAATCTGTCTCCTAGACATAAAATGGCAGCAATCTATTGAAAAGTCAAACTTTTCTTTATCTCAACCTCACATATTTGTTTCTTCTCCAATATTAACATTTTATTTTAATAATCTGGGTGTCAAAAATCAGATTTTATAAATTTGACAATTTCTATCAAAGTTTAAAGCACATGTTCCATTTCATATTATGATTTCACTGCTAGAAATCAACTCTGCAAATATACCTGAACAAATACAGAAATATAAATGTTTAATGAAGCATTGTTTGTAATGAGAGAGAGTGCTCCAAAAATCCATCACTAAGAGATATATTAAATTGTTAAGTATTATACTCCTGCTATCTTCAACTTATGATCACAATATGAATGTAAGGTAGAAATATACAAGCTGATATTAAAAAAAGCTCCAAAGTTTATTTAACCAAAAAGTAAGGTTCAGAACTTATTTTATAGTATAAGCCTAAATTTGTAAAATAAGTATAATTTTTCAACTGGTAGAGTATTAAATACCCAGAAACTTTAATAGTGGCTTAGGGCCTGAAATAGTTCATATTTTGGCCAAACACATAAATTATTTTTAAAATTTAAGATGTCAGTAGTACAAACAGCAATATCAAAAACAATAGAGATATCAGAAATTAATTTTCTTTTTAAAATTTTATGCTCACATCACTTTCAGGAAAAAAATATATTACAAAACACTTTTAAGTGGAAACTGTACAATTCAATAAAATTGCTTTGCAACAGTTATCCTAAACCCAGCATTGTAATTTGCATAGTATAAAGAAGTAATCTACTGCCAATTTGTGAATGTTCACTCAGTCACAGCCTATAAAGCCAACAACAGACCCAGAAGTGGCCTTGGCCTGGTTAATCATAGTTCTCATCAGGAAAACAAACTCATTTGTCATCCAGGTGATGAAAACCATTCAGATTATAATAACTATAATTTTGTGGGAATTATCTTGCAAATCAAAACTCAAACAAGGAAAAAGGCATTTCACAAACCAGATACAGTAGTAAACAAAATGAAAAACTACATGCAAATGAAGAGCAGACTTTTCCAAATCTCAGAGTAAACAGCTTGCCCAAGTGAGATTAATTTAGAACATATAGAAAATTAACAGCTACTTATGAAAATGGGTATAGAATGATAATTATAGGACATCATATACAAGAAAACAGAAGTCCTCATCTCTCTATGGTACCAGACAGACCATATGTCCTAAACTTGACCCTATTATATTTTGGGCCATTTAATCCTACAAAAGGCTGTCTAATGCACTGTAGATATTTAGCAGCATTCTTGGCCCTTTACATACTGGTTGACAGTAAGACTCCTCTCCTCGACTCTCCCATCTCCATTCTAATATTTCAAAAATGTTTCCAGACACTGCTGCATATTCTCCAAAGGAGAAAAAGGTTTCTGATTGAGAATTATTGATATAGATTATGCTGACTAATTTGGGGCGGTTAATTTTTTCTATGGTCATTAATAAAATATACATTTCAAATACTAACTATGCAACATTAAACAATTATTTTGGCATGGATCCTGATCAATCAAAACAGACAGTGGCGGTAGTGCTAGAAGACCCCAACATATCAAGGAATCTCTTGAGCTGTTAGATTCTGAAAAGCTCTAATAAGAGGACCCATGGGATTGCTGTGTCCTGGGATAGAGGGCACCAGGGGCCAAGGAGTCTGTGACTTTTTATTGACTATAGACAGATAATTCATTACTGTTAATAAATGGTTCAGTGAATCCTTATGTGAATTGACGGAATACTAGTGTTTATAAAGAAATAAACATTTTATAGTTCTTCTGAACCCAGGGATTGAACCCATGTTTCCTGCATTGCAGGCAGATTCTTTACCATCTGAACCACCAGGGAAGCCCAAGAATACTAGAATGGGTAGCCTGTGCCTTCTCCAGGGGATCTTCCTGACTCAGGAATTGAACTGGGGTTTTCTGCATTGCAGGCAGATTCTTTACCAGCTCAGCTACCTGGGAGGCTTATAAAACAATAGTTCTGACAATACAACATATTTAAATGTTGGCACCATTTACTAAATTGAATTTATTGGTCACAGTAAGCTATAATTCACATTTTGATAATCCCTGGAATTAACATGTATCATTTTGGGAGTTCCCTGGTGTCCAATGGCTAAGACTTCATGCTCTCAATGCAGTGGACTGGGGTTTGACCCCTCATCAGGGAACTAGATCCCACATGCTGTAACTAAAGATCCCAAGCGCTGCAAATAAGATCTGGGGCAGTGAAAGTGAAGTGAAAGTCGCTCAGTTGTGTCCAACTCTTTGTGACCCCATACGCTATACAGTCCATGGAATTCTCCAGGCCAGAAGCCTGGTGTGGGTAACCTTTCCTTTCTCCAGGGGATCTTCCCAACCCAGGGATTGAACCCAGGTCTCTTGCATTTCAGGCAGATTCCTTACCAGCTAAGCCACAAGAGAAGCCCAAGAATACTGAAATGGGTAGCCTATCCCTTCTCCAGCAGATCTTCCTGACCCAGGAATCAAACTGGGGTCTCCTGCACTGCAGGTGGATTCTTTACCAACTGAGCTATCAGGGAAGCCCAAGATCTGGGGCAGACAAATAGGCAAATCAAACATTTAAAAAACATATATATCATCTCACACAGGTATTACAGATTTGCATTCACAGAAATAATCATGGCGATCTGGGATAGGCTCCTTTGTATAATAGCACATGGTTTTTGGGATTTGATACAGTACTGGTACCAAGGTGCAACCTATTCATAGGTTCAATGGTCAATTCCTTGGTATTTATGATATAAAGGCTACTGAAAGATGCCTCTAACTTAAATTATATCAACAAGTAATCTGCTTGAAATTCTCTCAATGACCAGGCCTTCTAGGCCTTCAGCATTGACAGCTTAGTTTATATTTTATTGATAGGTCAACAATTACATTTTTAGCCTTTAACCTCTTTGTCTTAATTTAAAGAGTTCTGTAATAGTTTAGAGCATGCATACTGAAGTCCTACAGGACTATATGTATACCCTGGCTTTGCTGTTTTCTATCTGTTAATCATTGGACAATATACTTAACTTCTCCAAGCTTCTCTTACTTTTCTTAAAAGTGGAAATAACAACAGTATGTAATAATTCAGTTATTGTGAGAATTAAACGTATGAAAAGATTTAGTTCAGTTCCCAGCATATGGTAAGTACTTCATGAATTCTGATGACAACAAAATTATAATACCAATAAGTTAATAATATGAATATCAAGTCATGTCATTCTGTGAATCTCAGACAGATAGAATATATAACATGATGATTTGGAAAAGAATGTCAAGGTTGCTTCCACTCAAGACCCAAGTCTTTTGGATCATCTTTCCTGCAAACACTTGTAAGTCCCTTGAAGTTCATAAATGAAAATTTATTACTTAAATATGTTAATAACTAAAGGATTTTTAAGTGCATAGGATACACATTACATTTTAAAAGAGAAGAGATGTTTTAAAACATTTTTCTGTAAGACTTTCCAATTAAAGCATCTGGAAGCTTTTGGAGGAAAAAACTGGGTTGCTATTTTCGGAGACTTCATTTAAACAATTGTTAGGATTTTTTTTTTCTTTTTTAATATTCATTCTTCACTCCTTGAAGGAAATTGTTGAAATGTTCTACTGAATGGAGTCTCATATATACTCACATCTGCCACATAGCAATTCACATATGCTGTGATAGAAAATGCTAGATTGACACCAGCCTCCTGCAGCTCCCTCAAATGTGAAACTATTAGAGAGTGTTCTCTGTGTTGGAAACTGGTGATCCCTCACACAATCTCATCTGGAAGACCCAAGACTCTGGGAGAAAAAAACTGGGCCGAGTAGTTTCCATGGAAAGAAAATAGGCATTCCTGCTTGAAAAGTTATTGGAACTGGCTCTTCTCTTTCAGGATTGCACACAGAAATGTCTAGCTTGCATTTTCCCACTATATTGAAAAATTAATCTGTTTGGTGAGGTGAGGCTGTGCAGGTGGTGAAATAAAAGGATATCTCTGAAATTCAGGTGTGGCACTTTATGTTTGCAACTCACCCTGTGATCCTTCCCCTCATTTAGCATGAATATAAAATGCAGCATAAAACCAAAAGATCACTGAAATCAATGAAGATCAATTAATTCCATCCATCTTCATATAGATGCAGTAACTGAGGTAAGCATTTTCTGTCCCTACTTCTTTTCCTAGTTTAGAGTTAATTCTCAAACTTTCTAGGGAAAGAATGGTTTTTAAGTCTTTAAACATCAATATTTTCAAACATCAATACAGCAGAATTCTGGTATGGTGAAGATAGGGTAGACATTCAATTTCTTCCATATATAACAATTTGAAACTCCGGATAAACTACATAAAACTACTTAGTACATAAAAACAAGGACTCTAAAAGGTAAATAATAGCTGGAGTATTGGGAAGGAAAATAAAAATGTGAAGAAAAGCTGATACAGTGGCCAGCTCCCACTTTTTATTTTTATCCTTCTATTATGTTTCTTGGACTCATCGTCTTGATGAACTGGCAACTGCATAAAGAGTGTGGCCATGGAAAATCGCTTCCTCTCTCAGCAGAGGAGAGGGAGAAGAAATCTCTGGAACAGAGAGAGTGGTGGATATACTCTTTTCTTATTTTTCTCTCCCAGCTCTGCCTGCAAACCCAGTCCCCAAGCTTCAATTCTAGGCTGTGGAATTGGTTGCAACATCTGGGTCCATTTATTTACCGTGGAGAAAAATATAATTGCAGAAGATTCACAACAATGTGGGGATTAAAAATCCTGGCTTGCTGGCCAGAGAACAAGAAGAGTAGGCTCTGTAAGACAGTGAGCTGGGGAAATTATAGGGAATACAAGCTTGATAAGAAGATAAGGAAGAAGAGCTATACATGAAATTGTAGCGTGTATCTAAGGAAATGACCCTCAAAGTAATTATCTGAGAACTGCTCTACGGTGTAGGTCAGCACCCAGTTTCCAGATGCATTCCTGAATGTGACTTATGTCTGATCCAGACAGCAAAACAAAGGCTTTGAAAACTGAACTGACATTAGAACCAAAATCCTCATAAGACAGAAGAGGAATTGAAGCCTAAATTAAGTAATATTAATTATTTATTAAAACAAGCAAAAAAGTCAAGTTTCTCTAGAGGATTTTAATATGACTCAGAAAATAAATATCAAATAACTGGGACATGATACAAAAGTAGTCAACGTACAAAGAGACAAGTACATCTCAATGACATTCAAGAAAAATGGAAATGAGTCCATGAAACACAAAGACTGAATATCTTGGAATGATTAGACAAAGATTTTAGAGTGATTACTATAACCAATCCAGATGAATTAGGGGTCTTGAAACCAAAGAAAACTTGAAAATTTAATTATAGTACTATGTTATTCAAAAAGTGAAAATTCTAAAAGTGAAAACCACAGCAACCAAATTTTAAGGAATTACTCAATGGACTCAACACTGGATTGAAAATTATAGAGTGAAGACAGTGGATTAGAAATTATAGAGGAAAGAGTAAGTGAACTTGAATATAAACTAACAGAAATAATCCAATCTGAACAGAAAGAAGGCACACACACACACACAAAACTGAAAAAAAAAAAATAATAATGATCAAAGCTTCAGGGACCTACCTATAGAATAAGACCAAAAAGTCTAATATTCTTGGCATTGTAGTCTCATAAAGACAGCAGAAGTTTTCTGATTCTTACCCAAATGAAAAAATAATGCCTGAAAGACTGCCTAAATTTGGTGAAAGAAAAAAAAATATTTGCAAATTTAAGAAACACCATGAATGGAAAACAGAAAGAGCTCACAGAAAACTATGTCCATATGTCCATACACCTCCTAATTAAAATGCTTAATATCAAAGATAAAGAAAAAAATAACTTTTAAAACAGCCAAAAATATTTCATGAGATATGTATGGGAAATAGTAATTCTAATGACTGTTGATTTCTTATTATAAACCATTGGAGTCAGGAGAAAGCTGAACATAATTTTTAAGTGCTGAAAGCAAACAACGATTTTAAAAGCTAACCAAAAATTCAGTATCAAGCAAAAATATTAAGAAATGATAAATAAAGTAAAAATATTTTCAGATAAAGGAAAACTAAAATATTTATTTCAAGTCCTATCAACAAAATGTTAAAGACAGATTTTCAGGCAAAAGAAAAATGATGTCAAAATAAAACTTAAAAATGGGAAATAAGAGAAAATAAAAGAAATGGTAAATATATACGTAAAAATCATAAGCCATTTTTCTCCTCTTAAATTATTTAAAGCATGCATGAGACTGAAATAATATTTAATATTGGCTGGTGGGAATTTCTGTTTATCCAGATAAAACACATAGGAAAGACCAGAGATCTCTTCAAGAAAATTAGAGATACTACGGGTACACTTTATGCAAAGATGGGCACAATAAAGGACAGAAATGGCACAGATCCAACAGAAGCAGAAGATATTAAGGAGAGGTGGCAAGAATACAGAGAACAACTATACAAAAAAGATCTTTACGACACAGAAAACCATGATGGTATGATCATTGACCTAGAGCAGACATCCTGGAATGCGAAGTCAAGTGTGCTTTAGGAAACATCACTATGAACAGAGCTAATGGAGATGATGGTATTCTAGTTGAGCTATTTCAAATCCTAAAAGATGATGCTGTGAAAGTGCTGCACTCAAAATGCCAGCAAATTTGGAAAACTCAGCAGTGGCCACAAGACTGGAAAAAGTCATTTTACATTCCAATTCCAAAGAAAGGCAATGCCAAAGAATGCTCAAACTACCACACAATTGCACTCATTTCACACACTAGTAAAGTAATACTCAAAATTCTCCAAGCCAGTCTTCAATAGTACATGAACTGTGAACTTCCAGATGTTCAACCTGGATTTAGAAGAGGCAGAGGAACCAGAGATCAAATTGCCAACATCCACTGGGTCATCAAAAAAGCAAGAAAGTTGCAGAAAAACATCTACTTCTGCTTTATTGACTATGCCAAATCCTTTGACTGTGTGGATCACAGCAAACTGTGGAAAATTCTTAAAGAGATGGGAATAACAGACCACATGACCTGCCTCCTGAGAAATCTGTATGTGGGTCAAGAAGCAACAGTTAGAACTGGACATGGAACAACAGACTTGTTCCAAATTGGGAAAGGAGTATGTCAAGACTGCATATTGTCACCAGGCTTATTTAACTTATATGCAGAGTACATCATGCAAAATGCCAGGCTGGATGAAGCACAGCTGGAATCAAGGCTGCTGGGAGAAATATCAATAACTTCCAATAATATGCAGATGACACCACACTTATGTCAGAAAGTGAAGATGAACTAAAGAGCTTCTTGAAAAGTGAAAGAGGAGAGTGAAAAAGTAGACTTAAATCTCAACATTCAAAATACTAAGATCATGGCATCTGGTCTCATCATTCCATGGCAAATAGAGGGAGAAACAATGGAAACAGTGACAGACTTCATTTTCTTGCATTCAAAAATCACTGCAGATGGTGACTGCAGCCATGAAATTAAAAGATGCTCATTGGAAGAAAAGCTATGAACAATCTAGACAGCCTATAAAAAGCAGAGACATTACTTTGCCCTCAAAGGTTCGTCTGCTGCTGCTAAGTCGCTTCAGTTGTGTCCGACTCTGTGCCACCCCATAGACGGCAGCCCACCGGGCTCCCCCGTCCCTGGGATTCTCCAGGCAAGAACACTGGAGTGGGTTGCCATTTCCTTCTCCAATGCATGAAAGAGAAAATGAAAGTGAAGTTGCTCAGTCGTGTCCTACTCTTTGAGACCCCATGGTCTGCAGCCGACCAGGCTCCTCCATCCATGGGATTTTCCAGGCAAGAATACTGGAGTGGGGTGCCATTGCCTTCTCCAAAGGTCCTTCTAGTCAAAGCTAAGGTTTTCTCAGTAGTTATGTATGGATGGGAGAGTTAGACTATAAGAAAAGCTGAGCACCCAAAGAATTGATGTTTTTGAACTGTAGTGTTGGAAAAGACTCTTTCGAGTCCCTTGGACTGCAAGGAGATCCAATCAGTCCATCCTAAAGGAAATCAGCCCTGAATATTCATTGGAAGGACTGTTTCAGTTTCAGCTGACTGCAGCCATGAAATTAAAACACGCTTACTCTTTGGAAGGAAAGTTATGACCAACCTAGACAGCATACTGAAAAGCAGAGACATTACTTTGTCAACAAAGGTCCATCTAGTCAAGGCTATGGTTTTTCCAGTGGTCATGTATGGATGTGAGAGTTGGACGGTGAAGAAGGCTGAGCACTGAAGAACTGATGCTTTTGAATTGTGGTGTTGGAGAAGACTGTTGAGAGTCCCTTGGACTGCAAGGAGATCCAACCAGTCTATCCTAAAAGAGATCAGTCCTGGGTATTCATTGGTAGGACTGATGTTGAGCTGAAATTCCAATACTTTGGCCACCTGATGCAAAGAACTGAGTCATTTGAAAAAACACTGATGCTGGGAAAGATTGAGGGCAGGAGGAGAAGGGGACGACAGGGGATGAGATGGTTGGATGGCATCACCAACTCAATGGACGTGGGTTTGGGTGAACTCCAGGAGTTGGTGATAGACAGGGAGGCCTGGCGTGCTGTGGTTCATGGGGCCTCAAAGAGTTGGACATGACTGAGTGACTGAACTGAACTGAACTGAACTGCTTGGCATTCTCTGAACTTCGTGAATCTATGGTTTGATGTCAGACATTAATGTTGGAAAATTTTCAGCCATTATTGCTTCACATTTTTTTGTTTCTTTCTCTCTTTATTCTTTCTGACACTCCTATTCTCCATATTTCTTCATATGTTACATCTTTTGTAGCTGTCACTTAGTCCCTGGACATTTTATTCTTTTTTTGTTGTTTGTTTCTTAAGTCATTTTTCTCTCTGCTTTTCAGTTCTGTAAGTTCCTATGTCATATCCACAAGCCCAGAGGTTCTTTCCTCAGCTGTGGTCATGCTATTAATGTAAGTGCATTAAAAACATTCCTCATTACTATTAGATTTTTTTGATCTTCAGCATTCATTTTTGTTTTATTTTTTCCTAGAATTCTATCACCCTGCTTATATTGCCCATTTGCTTTTGCATACTGTCTGTTTTACCCATTTGGATCTTTAGGATATTAATCATAGTTGTTTTAACTCCCATACTTATAATCCAATGGCCCTGCCATATCAGAATCTGGTTCTGATGTTTCTCTGTCTCTTTTAAATGCATAATTTTTTGTTGAAAGGTGGACACGGTATGCCAGGTAAAAGAAATTGCAATACATAAGACTTTAGTAACATAGTAGCAAGGTGTATGTCAGGAGAGAGGAAGTATTCTACAGTTCCATGATTCAGCTCAGTTCAGTTCAGTCACTAAGTCGTGTCCAACTCTTTCCGACCCCAAAACTGCAGCATGCCAGGACTCCCTGTCCATCACCAACTCCCAGAGCCTACCCAAACTTATGTCCATTGAGTTGGTAATACCATCCAACCACCTCATCCTCTGTCGTCCACTTCTCCCCCTTCCCACAATCTTTCCCAGCATCAGGGTCTTTTCAAATGAGTGAGCTCTTTGCATCAGGTGGCCAAAGTATTGGAGTTTCAGTTTCAACATCACTCCTTTCAATGAACACTAAGGACTGATCTCCTTTACAATGGACTGGTTGGATCTCCTTGTAGTCCAAGGGACTCTCAAGAGCCTTCTCCTACATCACAGTTCAAAAGTATCAATTCTTCGGTGCTCATCTTTCTTTATAGTCTAACTCTCACATCCATACATGACTACTGGAAAAACCATAACCTTGACTAGATGGACCTTTGTTGACAAAGTAATGCCTCTGCTTTTTAATATGCTATCTAGGTTGGTCATAACTTTCTTTCAAAGGAGTGTCTTTTAATTTCATGGCTGCAATCACCATCTGCAGTGATTTTGGAGCCCAGAAACATAAAGTCAGCCACTGTTTCCACTGTTTCTCCATCTATTTCCCATGAAGTGATGGGACCAGATGTCATGATCTTAGTTTTCTGAATGTTGAGCTTTAAGCCAACTTTTTCACTCTCCTCTTTCACTTTCATCAAGAGGCTCTTTAGTTCTTCTTCACTTTCTGCCTTAAGGGTGGTGTCATCTGCATATCTGAGGTTACTGATATTTCTCCCGGCAATCTTGATTCCAGCTTGTGCTTCTTGCAGCCCAGCGTTTCTCATGATGTACTCTGCATATAAGTTAAATAAGCAGGGTAACAATACATAGCCTTGATGTACTCCTTTTCCTATTTGGAACCAGTCTGTTGCTGCATGTCCAGTTCTAACTATTGCTTCCTGACCTGCATACAGGTTTCTCAAGAGGCAGGTCAGGTGGTCTGGTATTCCCATCTCTTTCAGAATTTTCCACAGTATATTGTGGTCAACAAAGTCAAAAGCTTTGGCATAGTCAATAAAGCAGAAATAGATGTTTTTCTGGAACTGTCTTGCTTTTTCCATGATGCAGTGGATGTTGGCAATTTGATCTCTGGTTCCTCTGTCTTTTCCAAAACCAGCTTGAACATTTGAAGTTCATGGTTCACATATTGCTGAAGCCTGGCTTGGAGAATTTTGAGCATCACTTTCCTAGCATGTGAGATGAGTGCAATTGTGCGGTAGTTTGAGCATTCTTTGGCATTTCCTTTCTTTGGGATTGGAATAAAAACTGACCTTTTCCAGTCCTGTGGCCACTGCTGAGTTTTCCAAATTTGCTGCATATTGAGTGAAGCACTTTCACAGCATCATCTTTTAGGATTTGAAATAGTTCAACTGGAATTCCATCACTTCCACTAGCTTTGTTCGTAGTGATGCTTTCTAAGGCCCACTTGACTTCACATTCCAGGATGTCTGGCTCTAGGTGAGTTATCACACCATTGTGATTATCTGGGTTGTGATGGTGTTTTTTCTACAGTTCTTCTGTGTATTCTTGCCACCTCTTCTTAATATCTTCTGCTTCTGTCAGGTCCATACTATTTCTATCGTTTATTGAGACCTTCTTTGCATGAAATGTTCCCTTGGTATCTCTACTGTTCTTAAAGAGATCTCTAGTCTTTCCCATTCTATTGTTTTCCTCTATTTCTTTGTGCTGACCACTGAGGAAGGCTTTCTTATCTCTCCTTGCTATTCTTTGGAACTCTGCGTTCAAATTGGTATATCTTTCCTTTTCTCCTTTGCTTTTCGCTTCTCTTCTTTTCACAGCTATTTGTAAGGCCTCCTCAAGCAGCCATTTTGCTGTTTTGCCCTTTTTTGGTTGTTGTTCCATGATTAGGTCTCAGTTTTTGTGAGCCTATGCCCCTGGCCTGTGAGCCTTACCAGTGCTTCTTAGTTTTTTTCAATTCTTTGCACCTTAAGTATGACAGGATGAGTAGAGTGGGCTGGAGTTGGTATTTCTCTTCCCCAAAGTAGGTGTCATATCTTTTTGCCTGTTCATACAGTACATGGAAGTATGAAAGCTTACTTTTGTAGGAAGCATCATTATAACAAAGCAAATGCTAGTTATGATATCCCAGCTGAGCTGTTTCAAATTCTAAAAGATGATGCTATTAAAGTACTGTACTCTATATGCCAGCAAATTTGGAAAACTAAACAGTGGCCACAGGACTGAAAAAGGTCCACTTTCATTCCAATCCCAAAGAAGAGCAATGCTAAAGAATGTTCAAACTATTGCACACTTGTACTCATTTCACATGCTACCGAAGTAATGCTCAAAATCCTTCAAGTTAGGCTTCAACAGTATGTGAACGAAGAACTTCCAGATGTACAAGCTGGATTTAGAAAAGGCAGAAGAACCAGATATCAAATTGCCAACACTCACTGGATTATAGACAAAGCAAAAGAGTTTCCAAAAAAACATGTACTTCTGCTTCATTGACTAGGCTAATGCCTTTGACTGTGTAGATCACAAAAAAAACCTGTGGAAAATTCTTAAAGAGCTAGAAATACCAGACCACCTTACCTGCTTCCTGAGAAACCTGTATGCAGGTCAAGAAGCAACAGTCAGAACCGGACATGGAACAACAGACTGGTTCTAAATTGGGAAAGGAGTGCATTAGGACTGTATATTGTCACCCTGCTTATTTAATATATGCAGAGTATATCAAGCAAAATGCCGGGCTGGATGAAGCACAAGCTGGAATCAACACTGCTGGGAGAAACATCAATAACTTCCGATATACAGATGACACCTCCCTTATGGCAGAAAGCAAAGAGGAATTAAAGAGCCTCTAGCTGAAGGTGAAAGAGGAGAGTGAAAAAGCTGACTTAAAACTCAACATTGGAAAAACAAAGATCAGGGCATCTGGTCTCATCACGTTATGGCAAATAGATGGGGAAACAATGGAAACAGTGAGAGACTTTCTTTTCTTGGGCTCCAAAATCACTGTGGATGGTGACTGCAGCCATGAATTTAAAAGATGCTTGCTCCTTGGAAGAAAAGCAAAGCAAACCTAGACAGCATATTAAAAAGTAGAGACATTACTTTGTCTAGAAATGTCTGTATAGTCAAAGTTATGGTTTTTACAATAGCCATGTATAGATGTGGGAGCTGGACAATAAAAAGGGCTGTACACCAAAGAACTGATGCTTTTGAACTGTGGTGTGGGAGAGGGCTCTTGAGAGTCCCTTCAACAACAAGGAGATCAAAGTCAATCCTAAAGGAAATCAACCCTGAATATTCATTGGAAGAACTGAAGTTGAAGCTCCAATAGGACTTTACTGAGGGACTGAACAACAGCAACAAATTAGGTGTGGCTCTGATAAAACTCAAGCAGGGGTAGTCTCTGGCTAACTAGTTTCTCCTGAGGCAGGCTTTGTTAAGAAGAACGCAACACTGTGGAATATTTCATAATGGTTAGAGTTCCCCTCCCCCTGCCAGAAGCATGAAGGTACAAGGAGATTATGTGAAGGTACAAGGAGATTATGGTATATTATGTACCATAATACTCACATAAGAACCTGGTAAAGTTTCTGCAGGTAAAACTAACAGAAATGTGGAGGTGGGGGATTCCTCTATGATTGGATTGGATCTCCTGGAGTTCTAACACTTCAACTTTGTCATATGACAAGGGCCTTCTTTAAGCTGTTGGAATCATTCTGTATCCTGATTGTGATGGTTGTTACATAAGTTTCAGATGTGTTAAAACTTGGAAATGTACAATAAGAAAGGTGACTTTTGCTTTATGTGAATTTTTAAAAACCAATACAGTAACAGAATATTTTCCTCTTGCTTAAAATAAAAGGAATCCTCAAGAAGGTTTTCTGTGCTACTTCCTCTGGTACATTTATAGCTCCAAAATTAGACGTCATGCCAATCATAGTTTTTGATTTTATAACTCCCCGAATAACAGCATCCGGGACATAGCCACAGCAGAAGAAACATTGACACTAATCCAGGGGCACTGAGAAAAAGTCTAATGAGCTGACACTTTGTGACCCAGTGTTTTAGCCAAAAGGGACCATTCAGCACAGCACACTATTTAATAAAGTGGTGTAGAAAGGTAATCTTTGGGGGAGGGTGTGCAGTGAGGGGGACACAAACACAGAGTAAGAGCCGAATTCCCTTCCTTTTGAGAGTATGTTTAATGAATCTAATTAGCAAGCCTCAAGTGGTCCCGTAGAGGCTTTGGGGAATTTTGTGTTCATTTTAAAAATGAAATAAATGTTCTGGCAGCTCCTGAAACAGAATGTTAAGATAAGAAATGCAACACAAAAAGCAGTCACCTTGAATCAGAACTGAAGAACTGACTGGAGGTACTGCTGTGATTGTAAAGAAGCTTGTCTTTTCTCTGCAAGATCACCTTTCATTTGAAACCTCCAGCTTCACCAAAAATAATGTAGGAATGAGAGAGAAAAACAACTGTCATCTGGGGCTGCAGCCAGTGGGAGGTTAAAACTCCGCAGGATTGGAAGAGAAATCAGTCAACGGCTGTGAATGAATTTAGGAGTGGTGAGCTGGCAATTAAGTTGGATGTTAATTAATCAGCAAAAATAAAATGGAATGACCACCTAATATAATGTCAATACATAAGGTCACACACACACACACATATATATGTATACACACACACACACACACACACACACACTATATATATATATATATAAGGTGACACAATATATAAGGTGACTGGCTTGTATTTCCAGCCAGTCCTACGAGGGAAGTTTAGAATTTGTACTTCTTCAGGGCATCTTTGCAGAACGTGCCAAGGCAGATGCCAAGCTGCCTACCAAATCATGAAGGTCACATTTCTGTTCTTTGCCAGAGCCTCTGGGGCCATGTCAGCCTCACTAAGAAATGCTTTCTTTCAAACAAGATCTGGTTCTTATTCTTTACCCCATCTCCTGCTGTCATCTCTAACAAAGCACATTTGCCCAGGGCTTTAGCCAGTCATAGTAGTGTAGTGGGCTGGCAGTTCCCTGCTCAGTGACACAATACAGAAAGGAAACAGACTTGGCTTTCACCCTGCTCAAGATGTACAGGCATAAGGTGAAGGTATCTCAGGCCACGGTAATCACCTCGATATCCCAAAGTCAAGGGAAGCTTTCAATCAGGTGAGTCCTCAAATGAGATATGCAGCATAGATCACTACAGAATTAAACTGCCATCTTTGATGTACTTCATGGACCCTTTGGAAATGACAACTGGAAAACCCAGCCAAAGGCTTGACTTTTCTGCTTGCCTCACTACATCTCAGTTTGCTAAGGTGAATCTACATGACCAAGGTGAGAAAGATTAGTAAACAAAAGCAGGAGTAGAGGCTGGTAAAATGCAAGCTGTGTTCAGGCAGGATAAATAGAATCTGTACTAGCTTTTCTCCAAAATGCAAATGTTACATTCTCAGCAACAGATGCGGAATAAAAGGGGGAAAGGGGGGCTCAATGGCCATCTAGTATTTGCTGAAAGATGATCAGAAAGTGATAATGATAATGATAGATTAAAATGAAAAAGAAAAGAAAGCAGATAAAAAGGAAAATATCTGATTTAATATATTCACTTTTCATTTAATATTTTCATTTTTCACCAGCTCTGAGAGCACCTGAGCTGTGTATGCACAAATACTCTACCACCTGAAGAGCTTTAGAATAATACATCCTGGATGTGAACCACTTGAAGAATAAAATCTGTCTCTATGAAATTCATTCAAGGTAGATCAAACCCAGAATTCCATGAAATTAGACACATCATAAATATTTTGTGAGACTATAATGAGGTTCATTTATTATTATTTACTTGACTGTTGGTGTAAGTTAAAACTTTGAAAGCCTCTTCTTTTTATAATCATCTGAAACCATTCATAATTGGTCATGCTGCTGCTGCTGCTAAGTCGCTTCAGTCATGTCTAACTCTGTGTGACCCCATAGATGGCAGCCCACCAGGCTCCCCTGTCCCTAGGATTCTCCAGGCAAGAATACTGGAGTGGGTTGCCATTTCCTTCTCCAATGCATGATGCATGCTAATTCACTTCAGTCGTGTCCAACTCTGTGCAACTCCATGGACAGCAGCCCACCAGGCTCCCCTATCCACAGGACTCTCCAGGCAAGAATACTGGAGTGGGTTCCCATTTCCTTCTCCACATAATTGGTCATGCAGTCTTTGCTCAGTCGTGTCTGACTCTCTGCGACCCCATGGACTGTAGCCTACCAAGCTCCTCTCTCCATGGGATTCTCCAGGCAAGAGTACTGGAGTGGGTTGCCATTTCCTTCTCCAGTCCTTGCAAATTTCCAGCTTTCATAGAAAGCAAACTGCATAAGTATCTGTGATCATGTTTATCCCAGAGTAGCAATCCAGGAAAAAGTGAAAACATTCTATCATCTAAGTAGCTCTTCCAAAATTATATAATAGACAAACAACCTGGTTTTATTTGTATTTTTCATTTCCTTCCAAAAAATAGCTAATCATGCATGCACTTTGGTTAACTTATTGAAAAATAAATGAAATAGCATATTATATGGTATAATGTAAGTTATACAACCATAGGAGTTTGGCTTAATTTTTTATCTTTCAATTGTTTTTATATAAACAGTTTTAATTGCTGGTGTGCTGTGCTCAGTAATGTCCAACTCTTTGTTACCCCATAGACTGTAGCCTGCCAGGCTCCTCTGTCCATGGGATTTTCCAGGCAAGAATATTGGAGTAGGTTGTCATTTCCTTCTCCAGGTGACCTTCCTGACCCAGGAATTGAACCCACATATCTTGTGTATCCTAGTTGGCAGGCAGATTCTTTACCATTGCACCACTTAGGAAGTTGCCCAGTTTTAACTGACAACTGCATTGACAGAGCTGTATCAAATAAGGAGATTCAGTCTATGTGTGAAAATACTCTTTTTCAGAGATAACCAGCCAAGCAAACATCAAACATACTGAACCACTTTTACTTGATGTTGCGCTATAAGCCTTAACTAAGCCATGCCCTCAGAAACTCCTAAATGTTCGACAATAAATCAAAACCACCATTCATTCCCTCCAGGAAAAGAAAGCCAGAAATCAGGCTAGTTGGCACGATTCACATGTTCTGTAAGTGGTCAGAGCATCTGCTATAAGCTCAAATGCCTACAGGCCAGGTAGGGAACCTAAATAAGTGATGTGGTCTGTGTGTGGGGGCTGGGCTGACACACGAACAGGTGTCCTCAGGCAACAGAGCCGCAGGCTCCTCGGCTGCCTTTCTAATTGCGTAGCTGCCTTTCTAATTGCCGTAGCGCGAGAAAATGTGACCAGCGCTAAGAGCAGATATTTTAAAACCAAGTAAAAATTACCTAACCAATTGTTACCTTGGGTAAATAAAAGTCGTATGTACTCAGATCTACTGATTTTAAAAGAAAGCAACATAGTACAGTGTTTTTATTCCCCACTGAGTTAAATGCACACACACACACATACATGTATGTCATATATATATATATATATATATATGTACATACAGACACACATATGGTGTATATGATTACATATCTGTCAGTATACTTATATAAAATCATTTATAAAATATAAATATCTATTTTATGGGCTGAATTGTGTCTCCTCAGAATTAACATGCTGAAGTCCTCACCCTTGGTACATCAGAATGTGATTGTATTTGTAAATTAGGACTTTAAACATGCAATTAAATTAAAATGGGCCATAATCTGATATGCCTCTATTCAGGTCTCTAGCAAACACATGCTTACGCTTGCGTGTGTGCTCAGTTGCGTCCAGCTCTTTGCAAGGCCATGAACCGTAGCCTGCCAGGCTCATCTGCCCATGGAACTTTCCGGGCAAGAATACTGGAGTGGGTTGTCATTTTCTCCTCCAGAGAATCTTCCCTAGCCAGAGATCGAACCTGCATCTGCTGGCGTCTCCTGCATTGGTAGACGGATTCTTTACCACTAGTGCCCCCTGGGGAGCTCCGGCAATCTGTTATCACTAGTATCCTTATATGAAGAGGACATTAGGACACAGTTTTAGAAAGAAATCATGCGAAGTCATGGGGAGAAAATAGCCATACACAAGTCAAGGGGAGGGATAGCATCAGGGAAACTAATCCTGCTAAAACCTGATCTCAGACTTTTTCTAGAATTATGAGAATATATATTCTGTTGTTTAATCCATTTATTCTGTGGTACTTTGTTATGGTAGCCCTAACTAATAAAATTACCATCTAATTAAAAATGTGTAAAGAGCTACAACAAACTTGAATGTATTTTGACTATTTAAGTCATCTCTGAGTTAGAAAACATAGATGTTGATTTATGACTAATGGTGATCTTTTCATCACACCCTCTTCATTACCGGCCTCTAATTCCAATGACCTTGTTTTGGAAAGCTTCAACTTAGGAGATGTATCTATTTCCAAACAGCTTGAGAAAGTTTATTTTTTGCTGTGTGATCACCTGTCACAGGACTTCACCTTACTTTCAACAACACCGTTGAAATAAAAAATTAAGTAAAGCAAACAGGTGGACTCCAAAAATAGTCATATCTAACTTTATTTTTATTATTATTATTATTTTACTTTACAATGTTGTATTGGTTTTGCCATACATCAACATGCATCCTGTGGAAAATTCTGAAAGAGATAGGAATACCAGACCACCTGACCTGCCTCTTGAGAAATCTGTATGTAGGTCAGGAAGCAACAGTTAGAACTGGACATGGAACAACAGACTGGTTCCAAATAGGGAAAGGAGTACGTCAAGGCTGTATATTGTCACCCTGCTTATTTAACTTCTATGCAGAGTACATCATGAGAAACGCTGGACTGGAAGAAACACAAGCTGGAATCTAGATTGCCGGGAGAAATATCAATAACCTCAGATATGCAGATGACACCACCCTTATGGCAGAAAGTGAAGAGGAACTCAAAAGCCTCTTGAAGAAAGTGAAAGAGGAGAGTGAAAAAGTTGGCTTCAAGCTAAACATTCAGAAAATGAAGATCATGGCATCCAGTCCCATCACTTCATGGGAAATAGATGGGGAAACAGTGGAAACAGTGTCAGACTTTATTTTTCTGGGCTCCAAAATCACTGCAGATGGTGACTGCAGCCATGAAATTTAAAAAATGCTTACTCCTTGGAAGGAAAGTTATGACCAACCTAGATAGCATATTCAAACGCAGAGACATTACTTTGCCAACAAAGGTCCATCTAGTCAAGGCTATGGTTTTTCCTGTGGTCATGTATGGATGTGAGAGTTGGACTGTGAAGAAGGCTGAGCACCGAAGAATTGATGCTTTTGAACTGTGGTGTTGGAGAAGACTCTTGAGAGTCCCTTGGACTGCAAGGAGATCCAACCAGTCCATTCTGAAGCAGATCAGCCCTGGGATTTCTTTGGAAGGAATGATGGCTAAAGCTGAAACTCCAGTACTTTGGCCACCTCATGGGAGAGGGAGAGGGTGGGAAGATTTGGGAGAATGGCATTGAAACATGTAAAATATCATGTATGAAATGAGTTGCCAGTCCAGGTTCGATGCACGATACTGGATGCTTGGGGCTGGTGCACTGGGACGACCCAGAGGGATGGAATGGGGAGGGAGGTGGGAGGAGGGTTCAGGATGGGGAACACATGTATACCTGTGGCGGATTCATTTTGATATTTGGCAAATCTAATACAGTTATGTAAAGTTTAAAAATAAAATAAAATTAAAAAAAAAAAAAAAAAGAGGTGACTCATTGGAAAAGATTCTGATGTTGGGAGGGATTGGGGGCAGGAGGAGAAGGGAACGACAGAGGATTAGATGGCTGGATGGCATCACTGACTCGATGGACGTGAGTCTGAGTGAACTCCGGGAGTTGGTGATGGACCGGGAGGCCTGGCGTGCTGCGATTCATGGGGTCTCAAAGAGTCGGACACGACTGAGCGACTGAACTGAACATGCATCCACCACGGGTGTACACGGATGGGCTGCTGTTCCCCATCCTGAACCCCACTCCCGCCCTCCTCCCCATACTAGCCCTCTGGGTCATCCCAGTGCACCAGCCCCAAGCTTCCTGTATCCTGCATCGAACCTGGACTGGCGATTGTTTTCTTATATGCTATATCTAACTTTATAGTCTAGTGGGAGAGGTTGGGATTAGACTGTAAACTTGTTTTTCAACAGGTTCCTACCACACAGTTTCTGGGTCTGAGCAATTTTTTTTCCTTTGCTTTGGTTTCTTTGCTGTTGGTATTTGCAGGTTTGTTTGTTTGTTTGTTTAATTTTATTTTATTTTTAAACTTTACATAACTGTATTAGTTTTGCCAAATATCAAAATGAATCCGCCACAGGTATACATGTGTTCCCCATCCTGAACCCTCCTCCCTCCTCCCTCCCCATTCCATCCCTCTGGGTCGTCCCAGTGCACCAGCCCCAAGCATCCAGTATCGTGCATCGAACCTGGACTGGCAACTCGTTTCATACATGATATTTTACATGTTTCAATGCAGGTTTGTTTGGCTTCCCTGGTGGCTCAGACGGTAAAGCGTCTGTCTACAATGTGGGAGACCTGGGTTCAATCCCTGTGTTGGGAAGATTCCCTGGAGAAGGAAATGGCAACCCACTCCAGTAACTCTTGCCTAGAAAATCCCATGGATGGAAAATCCCCTTCCATGGGGTCGCAAAGAGTAGGACACAACTGAGCAACTTCACTTCACTTGCTTACAAAGGAAAAAAAGTGGGGAAGTGAACTGCACTGAACAAATAACATCACAGGATTAATCTGAAACTGCATACTGTATGATGTCAAATGATCACAGATATAACTAGCTCCCAAGTCAAGATCAGATTCTTTTTTAATATATTTTTTGATGTGGACCATTTTTTAAAGAGTGTTTATTGAATTTGTTACAATATTGCTTCTGTTTTATGATTTGGTTTTTTGGCCATGAGGCACATGGCATCTTAGCTCTCCAACTAGGGCTCAAATCTGGACTCCCTGCATTAGAAGGCTAAGTCTTAACTACTGGATCACCACAGAAGTCTCCAAGATCAGATTAACTTAAAATGCATTCATCTTTTGTCTCTCAAGTTATGTTAACCTTTCATTTCTTGGGCCTCCTTTGGACAATTTCTTAGTAAAATACTTCCTTGAGGAAATCCCAGATGTTTTAAAAAATTCCAGATGATAAACTTTTATCAACTTAATAAAAAGCTTTTTAACAGCTTTTAAATTTCATATATGTACTGGAACAAGATCCTATGTTGCTAAATGCCAATAACATTTATTCAACCTTAAATATGTAGCTATTACAAAAGCTAAACTTTCACTGGGCAAAGACAAAGTTATTGGGGAAGGCTTCCATTGCTTTTATCCATTTCAATATCCTATTATAAAAATCTGTGTTGAAGGTTTTCTTGCCCTTGGACTTCTAGAGCTCTGAAAAGTCTTCAAGCACATTTTCTCACTGCAAGGAAAAACCATAGTTCTAACCTTGGAAGGACTTTGACAGAAGGACTAGAGCCAAGCAAAATAACGAAAGAGGAAGATTAGTCTTTCAGTGCTACTTATGTAATTTTCTTCAAGTCCTACTCTGAGCTTTCACACAAATTTCCTTACATTCAAAATCTCATCCTCATTTTGTGTCACTGCCCCAGATGAGATTATTACAGGAAAGTGCTTTATGCTCTATAACTCAATAGGCCTGGAGTCTGAGCACAGAGAGCTCTTAGTAGCAGCAGGATCATGAGCAAAGTATTTAGCCTCCCAATACTCGGTTTCATCATCTGTAAAACTGAACCAACTCCTGTGGCCTGTTGTCAGAGATAAAGAGAGCATCTATATAAATCGCTTAGCATAAGACCTGTCACATGAAATCCCCTCTATAAATATTTGTTATCAAGAAGACTAGGCTCAGGCTCTGGGTAAGATAAAATAAGTTTACTCCATTCTCTTTCTTCCACGAAATACAACTATAAAACCTGGACAAATGCATGGAACAGCTCTTTTAAGTATTCTGAACATAGTAGCAGAAAGATTGGGAAGAAAGAGCAAAATTGGAAACACAACAAACATATCCATGACTTTACTATTTTCTTTTGCTTTTTGGCATCCCCTAGCCTGAATTCAATGCACCAAAACTGGGCACTAAGGCATAGAGAGAAAAAACTTCAGTGAAAATCCTCTAGTTCTGGTTCCACAGCGGAAAAAGCGGTCTTAACCCTCAGAAGATTGTGGAAACACACCCCTGTGGTTTGTCCTCTTCCCTTTTCTCCCACAACCCAGCCCTCAACAGCTATAGAAAACACTAACCACACAAACTAAAACTCTGACTTAGGGAAAATTTCCCCTTGGATCAGCAGAACTATGGCTTTAAGAGTATGGGGTCTATCCTTTGTTGCTTTTATTCTCTCTCATTTGCTGGCTGGCCCCAACATGAGAGTAGTTGATAAAGTATATGGAAGAACAGGTAAACAGTGCCTCAGCTTTCTGGTCATAGGACCCAAAACAGGAGCCTCAGGGAAACAGAAATTATTGGGGAGGTTGAAGAGAGCAGGAACTTGGGAAAGTAGCCCAATAAAGATGTTTTTTGTTTTGTTTTGTTTTGTTTTCACCGTCTATGCTCACCCTATCCTTCACACACAAATCTGACATTATGAGTACAGTAATGCACTATATGAATAGAGCAGTGCCCAGGTCCAAGACTGGTGACAGGGTGATAAACACTCAGAACACATCAGAATATGCTGCTGCAATGGCTTTGAAAACCACAGGTTAGAAACCGTAGTTGAATCTAAACTGATCTATTACTTGCTAAACCAAATATATCACAGTCAGAAATTAGTGAAGTCTCAGTCTCATATGACAATATTCCACCTGTCTAGTATATAATCCAAACTATTTAATCCAAATTTGGCATACAAATGACTAGAAAAATATCAAATCAAAAGGAAAAAAATAATCAATAGATACCAATGATAATATGTTACAAATGTTGAAATTGGTTGACAAATATTTTAAAGCAATTGTATTAACTGCTTTAAAATATTTTATAATTGACATTAATTTTTTTAATTGGCATCTTAAAAAATATCAATACTATAAAAAGCCATCTATGGAGTCAATGTAATTCCTATCAAGATTCCAACAGCAATTTTTACAGAAGTAGAAAAGCACTGCTAAATATATACAAAACCACAAAAGACCCTGAATAGCCAAAGAAAGTCTGAGAAAGAAGAACAAAAAAGGAGGCACCACATTTCCTGATTTTAAGCTATAAAATAAAGCTCTTGTCATCACAGCAGTATGGTTCTGGTATTAAAAATAAAAGGACCAACGGAATCAAATCAAGTGCCCAGAAATAAACCCAAGAATATATAGTCGGCTAATTGTTGACTAAGTGGCCAAGAATAATCAGTAAAGACATTCTTTTCAACAAATGGTGCTGGGATAATTAGGTATTCATATGTAAAATAATATTTGACCCATATCTTATACTACTCACACAAACTGTATTAAAGACTCTAATTTAAGACATGAAACTATGAAACCCCTAAAAGAAAACATAGTAATAAAGCTCCTTGGCATGGGTCTTGGTAATGATTTTTTTAAAATATAATACCTAAAGCATAAGCAACAAAATAAAAAAAATAAAGAAGTAGGACTATATCAAACTAAAGGATTTATGCACTGCAAAAGAAAACCTACAGGAGAGGAAAACTGCTTGTAAACCATGTATTGGTAAGAAGTTAATATCCAATATATAAAGAACTTATACAACTCAACAGCAAAATCCCCAAATAACCCAATTAAATGGGTTGGCCATCATCAAAATGAGAAGAGACAATAATTGCTGACATGAATGTTGAAAAAAGGGAATCCTTATGCACTGTTAGCAGGACTATAAATTAGACACTATTGAAATCACTATGGAGGATCCTCAAACAATTAAAAACAGAACAACCAAATTATCCAGCAATTCCACTTCAATCCAAAGTCATATCTGCACTCCTATATTCATAGCACCACTACTTATAACAGCCAAGACACTGAAAGAATTCAAGTGTCCACTGACAGGTGAATGGATGAAAAGCTGTCACAAACACACATAAACACAGCAATATTATTCAGTCATTAAAAATCAAGAAAATCCTACCATTTGCAACAACATGATGAACTTTGAAGGCATTATGCTAACTGAAATAGGTCAGAGAAAGATGGATACTGTTATGAACTCATTTATCTGTGGGATCTCAAAAAGAAACAAACAAACAAAAAAACACTAAAAACTAAAATAAAAAAGAAAAACCTAAACTCATAGAAAAAGAGAAAAGAATGTAATTACCAGAGATGGGGAGGAAGTGAAGGAACTGGAGAAATTAAGATCAAAGGAAAAAACTTCCAAGTATAAGATAAATACTAGAGATACTGTACTACATGCTGGCTCTAACGAACACTGCTGTGTCATACAAAGTTGTTAAGTAAGCAAATCCTGAGTTCTCATAACAAGGAAAAAATACGTTTCCTTTTTACTTTTTTTATTGTACCTATATGAAAAAACAAATGCTAGTTGAACTTGTGGTAATAATCATTTCACAATATATGTAGATCAAACCATCATGCTTCACGTCAATTAAAAAAAAAAGATCCATTTGTTTTTGGCTGTGCTGGGTCTTCATTGCTGCACATGGGCTTTCTGTAGTTGTGGAAACTTGGGGCAACTCTCTGTTTGTGGAGCACAGACTCTAGGTGCACAGGCTTCAGTAACTGCAGCACGTGGGCTCAGTAGTTGGAGCTTGTAGGTGCTAGAGTGCTGGCTTAGTAGCTGTGGTGCTCAGGCTCAGTTGCCACCCAGCGTATAGGATCCTCCCAGACCAGGGACTGAACCTGTGTTCTCTGCATTGGCAGGCAGACTCTCAACCACTGGACCACCAGGGAAGCCCTATGTCTTAATTTTATACATATCAATTAATTCTTAATAAAACTGGAAAAAAAAAACATGGCAGCAAGCAACTGTTAACACAACTGAGACAAACATGTGGCGGATTCATTTTGATATTTGGCAAAACTAATACAGTTATGTAAAGTTTAAAAATAAAATAAAATTCAAAAAAAAAATAAAATAAAATAAATAAAAAGTAGAAATTCTGAACCACACACATTTGAAAATACAAATTAAAAACAAAAGAGTAAATCTTAGAAATCTCAGTACATAAAATTCACTGGATGACTTAGCTGCAGGGTGGAGATTACAGTGGATTTTAATACAGAGCAATAGAAGTTACTCAACATCATTCAATCAGCTAAGGAACAGAAAAAAATAAAATTAAAAGAAAACTAATGATCTATTGGACAATAAAGTCCCAGAGTGCTAGGAGAAAGAGTGTGGCACTGGAAAGATATTTTAAAAAATAATTGCTGAAACAAGTTTCAGTGACTTCATAATCAAACTGCATATAACCAAAGATAAAGAAAATTATTGAAGACAGCCAGAGAAAGGACATTTTATATACAGTAAAACAGCAACTTGAAAATTGTAAAAATATTTAGAAATGACAGTAAAATAAGACATATCAGGTGAAGTAAAACTAAGATAATTTGTTTCCAATGAAACTGCTGCAAAGTATGATTAGAGGAAAGTCTTAAAATGTAAAGGTAACTGTACCAGAGACAACAACAAAACAAACTTGGAATGTGAGGAATGAAGAAAAATGACAAAAATGCTAAGTATCTGAGAAAATATATTAGCTTATTTTTAGTTTTCCTCTTGAGATTTACATAGTATATGTTATGGTTGAAACACAAAGTACGAGATTATCATATAAGAATTTGTCTAGCCTTTGTCCCAGGCTCCTGGCATTGAACTCCTAAAACCCTTATTATTTCCTGTGTAATACGGGTGTCTTTGTCATTCGCAAGCCCCTTTGGATTTTGTTTTGTATTACATTTCATTGGTTCTGAAAATGAGGTGACTCTTGGCAAGCCCCTAGATAAGTTTGAGAATTGTACTGGTAATATCTGAAAGACCAACTATGCGGTTAGAGGACTGAATCTTTGAGCCATTCTGACTTCTGGGAAGGGCAAGGACATTGAAGATCGAATTTAATCACATGGTCAGTGGTTCATCAACTACACCCATGCAATAAAACATCAATAAAAACTCTGAATGTCAAAGCTTGACGGAGCTTCCTGATTGGTGAACACACTGGATGACTTGCCTTAATTCCATGGGGAGAGGCTACAGAAGTTCTATGCCTGGGAGCCTTTCAAGCCTAACACTATATGTTTCTTTGTTTGGCTGATGTTCACATGTAAGAAAACAATAAAATAAAGAGGTGTAAAAAGACCTATATGATGATTTCTACATTCGACTTTAAGTTGTAAAATGCTGCCACCATAAAGACTATTAAGTATGTATACTATAATCCCTATCTCACAAAGATATAGAAAGAGATGCAGTCAAAAGCACAACAGACATCAAAAAAGTACTGAACGATGTTTAAATAACCCAAAGTGAAGATTAAAAACAAGAAGCAAGGTTTTTTTTTTTTTTTTTAACTTTAAAAAAACAAGCAAACAAGAAACAAATAATCAAATGGTAGACCTTAGCCTCCCTTGGCTGTCATAACAAAATACCACAAACTAAGTGGCTTGAACAACAGACATTTATTTTCTCACAGTCTGTGAACTAAAAGTTCATGATCAAAGTGCTGGCATATTCAGTTTCTACTGAGTGCTCTCTGCCTGGTTTGTGGACAGCTGCCTTCTTGCCATGTCCTCACATGGCCTTTTCTGTGTGATCACATGGAGTGGGGGAGAGAGAACGCTCTGGTCTCTTCTTGTATAGAAACCAACTCTATTGGATTAAGGTCTTACCCTGATGACCTCACTTAACCTTCCTCTAGGTCCTGTCTCCAAATATAGCCACATTGGGAGATAAGGCTTCATAATCTAAATTTTGAGCAGAACATAATTCAATTCATAATAACATGTACTGTAATGTACCGATAATGTAATTAAATGTAAAATGTTAATCCACATCAATTAAAAGACAGATGGATTTCAAAATATCCAACTTTCATGTTCACAAGAAATACATTTAAAATATAATTGAGTTAAACATAAAAGAAAGAAAAAAGGAATACTATATAAACACTAACCAAAAGAAAGCTGGAATGGCTCTATTTATATCAAAGTGTAGTTGTCAAAGCAAAGCACTTTACTAGGGATCAAGAGGAATGCTACCCAATGATAAGAGGAAAGAGGGTTAATTCACCAAGAACAACAAATTCTTAACTGTGTCTGCAGCTAACAACAGAATTTTAAAGTATATGGAGCAAAATTTGAGTTAAGAAATATAGTACAAAAATTCAACACTTTCCTCTTAATATTATATGGAACTAGAGGACATAAGATCAGCAAAGATATAGAAGAGGATAACAACACTATGAATTAATTAGACTCAGCTGATCACGTACAGGACTCTCCAACAGAAACAGAATGTCTGTTCAAGTGCCAATGAAAACAATCAACAAAATGAGTGGTCAGCAAACTAGCTATTGGGCATACAAACTGATATGTATTTTACCCTATACATTGTATACAATGTGTATAGTACCCAAAAGTGTGACTTTCAGATAGAGTGGGGCACTAGAGAAATCTTTGAAGCTGGTTATCATACTCTTGTAACAGTGTTACTCATTGAGACTTTACTATAGTTTTCTAATGTAAGGAAGGAAAAAAAAACCCAAATGCCTGAAAGTCTTGAACGTCACCAAAGAAAGTATATGTAGGTAAATGAGCATATGAATGATGATCGACATCACTGACCAGTAAGGTAATACAAATTAAAGACATGATTACATTCCTCTATATACTGACTATAATAGCTAAAAAGAAACAGTGATAATATTGACTATATCAAATTCTGGCAAGGAAGCAAAGCATATTCTCCCACATTACTGGTGGGAATGGAAAATGGTGCAAATAATTTGGAAAATGGTTTAGAAGTTTCTTACTAAGTTAAAAATACACTTACTATATGACTTAGTAACTCATTACTGGGTATTTATAATAGCAAAATAAAAACTAATGTTAACTCATCCTGTGCACGGAGTTTTATAGCTGCTTTTTCATAAGCATCAAAAGCTGGATAAATAAAGCAAATGTTATTAATCAAGGGCAAGGATAAAGAAACTGTGGTAATACATACAATGGAATACTACTCTACAATCAAAAGGAATGACTGTTACAGAAACTTGGATGGATCTCAAAGACTCACATTATGCAGAATGTAGAAGAAATCTTCCTTAAAAGATCATATACAGTATAATTCCATTTAAATGACATTCTTGAAAACAAGATTATAGTAACTGAAAATAAATCAGTGATTTCCAAGATTAAGGATGGAGTTTTAAGTGTAAAGAGATAGCAGAAAGATCATTTGTGGAGTAAAAGAACTGTTCTGCATTCTGATTCTGGTGGCAGTTGCATGATTTTTTTCTGTTCTTGTGTTAAAATGTATAGAACCACTCACCAAAATAAAGGTCAACTTCACTGCATGGTAATTTATACAACTTTAAAAGCAAAAAAATGAAAAATGTGGTTGTTATTATGAGTCCTTTTCTGACCTCAACTACCTAGTACACATCAGGCTGGCTCAGAAAACAACACAACATGTAACTTTGTTCATCAAAGGTAATACACATTTAACAAAAAGAAGAAACTGTTATTACTGATACTGTCAAAATTATTTGATAAGCCACTTTCAAAGAATTCTGAAATAACCTCTAACTTAATCTGATAAACCATTTATATTTCAATGATCTATTCTATGTAACAAACCTGTGGCTTAAAGCAACACTTTATTATTTTATATTCTCTTCCTTAGTTTGTTGGGTTTCCTGCTGATTTTGTCTGGGTTCACATATATGTCTACATACTGCTCAAGAGCTGGCTGGGCTAGAAGACCCAAGGTGGCAGCAATGACTTATCTGGCATCCGATGCTGGCTGATGACCAGGGCCACTTGAGTCCCCTCCACATGCCTCTCACCCTCCAGTATTCTAGACCAACTTCCTCATATAGTGCCTCACAGCAACATCCAAAAGGATAAAATGGATGCTATATCTACTGAGGTTTACACTACTGGACCCATAATGGCACTATGCCATATGCTATTGATTAAAGCAAATCACAAGAACAGTCCCAACTCAAAACATGGGGAAATTTACTCCATCTCTTCATTGAGAAGGCACAAAACATTTAGGCTGTGTTTTTCTGCCTACCCAATTATTTTATTCCTATATTATTACCAAACCTAATGACTAAGGATACATTTCCAGTTATCATGCAAAGATAGAAATTTCAGACTTTTTTCCCCCCCAAACCAGGAAGAGGAAAGTTCTTTGCCTTAGCTGCATATCCCATTTTTAATGTGAATAAGTCTATGTTCATGTCACTTACGTGTGTGCCTGTCTTTACAGCATGTAAAGTTTTCTTTTGGTTCTCTTAAGAATCAACTGAATATGGCAATTGTTTATCTATTGCATAGCTCAGGTCAGCACCTAGTTTCCTGCAATGCAGACTTGATTATATATTAGCACCCAGAATTTCAGTTCATCTCAGAGGGTAAAAAAAAATATCACACTAACATAGGAATGACACTCATTAAATTCACTCTGCCTTCATTAGGAACTGGAAATAGTAGTCCTCACTTTTCTTCGTCAGCTAAAAAAATTCTTATGATTAAAAAGTTGGAGAATTCTTATACTTGCAAAAGGTGCTAAGTACTTTCCCAAAGGAAGTAATTTGCAGGTTTCCATTTTTAGACCAGCTTCTCCCAACAGAATACCTGCAAATATGTTTTCAATCCTTACTCCCATTTCTCTCTACTGCGTTGGTCTTAATTATATTATTATTGCTGTTATTTCTTGTGGTCTTCTTATTCAATATGTGAAAGGTTCGTGACTGTATCTACTATTTAAACATATACATAGACATTAGTAGTGCAGCTGTTTTATTATGCAAAACAATGTAGATGAAGAGTCTTCTCTATTTCCATAGCTTAATTTATGTTTCCTGAATAACAGAGATTTTTTCAGGGCCTCTTTTCTTTTCCAACCTAGCAACAACTTTCAAAGGACTGTTTACTTGCATTAAGAAATTCAGAAAAAAATATAGTGTATGTTAGGAATGTAAAATGACCCTCTGCCACCAAATATATGTTGTACCTTATACTACAATGATTTCTTTCCTTGTTTCTACTCTAAAAGTAATGCTCTGATTAGTGTGATCCTTGCACTCTGCTGTTAGGCACAACAAATAGTTTCTAATCAGTCATGATGAAATGGTGACAATTAGAATCTTGGAACAAATTACATGTACAGCAACATTCAATTTTTCTAACAGCAGGATATAGCAATTGGAGGTAGCAGTTCAATGAAAGAGAACAATTGACCAGCAAACATATTTTTATTAAGAGCCATGTATAAAATGATTTTTTCTCTTAATTGGCTTCCCTGGTGGCTCAGACAGTAAAGTGTCTGCCCGCAACGCGGGAGATCCGGGTTTGATCCCTGGGTCAGGAAGATTCCCTGGAGAAGGAAATGGCAACCAACTCTAGTACTCTTGCCTGGAAAATTCCATGGATGGAGGAGTCTGGTGGGCTACAGTCCATGGGGTAGCAAAGAGTTGGATGTGACTGAGTGACTTCACTTTCACTTTAGACAATTGTCAGAAAGCAGATGTAAGACAACCTATGCTTCTAATTAGAATTTAAAATCAGCCTTCCATAATAAGAATATTTAATGTTACCACTGGTTTGATAATTGAGTCCTGGGGTCCATACATTGTGCTTTTTCAATTACTAGCTTTAGATTCAGCTAGCCACCTGATCCATCAAAACAAGATTAACACATTAGGACCTAATAGACTAGACATTTTGCTCTTGCAAATAAATGAAGATACAAAGGAATATTTTCCTCAGAGCATGGGTGATAGAAGCAGTTGTTGGGAGGAGTCCTAGAAAAAAAACCTTGAGGGCTCAAGTTGATACAGGATTGTTCAGAGAAAGATACTCTCAAAGATATTTTTAACAGTGAGTCTTAACTTTAAGTGATGGATCTCATTAATTTGTATGGCAAACTATGCCATCTGCAGACTAACAAATTGACATAAAGTTCTTAAGCTGAAGCCAGATTTCTTGATCTATTCCATCATTTGTTTTAGTAACTAATACAAATGTAATTTTTCTTACAGCAAATGGTTTGAAGAATGTTTTTAGCCTCTAAATATCCTCTAAATAAGAGACTTTATTCTTTACTAGAACATCTCCAGCTTTCCCAGCAGTTTGGTTGATCAGCATCCTTTTTAAAGAGCTCTTCTAGAGAATTAGATACTATGTCCCAGAGCATGAAGTACAATGGGATAGTACTCTTCTTGGCTCTGTTTATTTATCCTAAGTTTTTATTAGTTTTCAGAGTCATTTTACACTGCTTTTATTTACTGAACTTGCCATCATCTAAAACTTTGTAATTTATTAATATGGATTTCTCTCAAGCCAAATTTCTTCCATCTAACATTATATGTGTGTTTTTAACATTTGTTTGTGTGTATGTGTGGGTGGAGGGAAGATATGTTTAATATTTTTCTTCAATTTTTTCTTCAATATTTGGAGCCTTCTGAATGCTGATATTGTCAACTATGTTATTAATCATTCCTCATGACTTTGTGTAATAAATATGTATTTTCTTCTTCATGGATTACAGGAATATCGAAATAAAAGGAAAACTAATTTCTAAAAACATCTTATTAATTATCAAGTTGCTATTAATATTCAATAAAACTTGAGTCACAGAAACTAGACTGCAAAGTAAACATAATGATTCCTGGCAGTCTATTTTTAGAGGAATTTCAGACACAAGAGAAATAATGAATATAGCATAAATAAGAAAACACACACATGGACAACTCACAAATCGTAACTTTCCTGACATCTCTACTTGTGTTTTATTCTATAAATTTTTCTTTATACCTATTATACCTAATATCCCATTCAATTGAAAATGATGTTTAGAATAATAAATGTAAGATTAGAGATTCAGCCCATTCTAAAATATTAAGTAAATTTCACTACATGGCACTTTCAAAACCAGGAAAGCAGATGATGTTTCTTTCTGTTTTTTCCTTAGCTAAAACCAATTCGGAGAAGGCAATGGCACCCCACTCCAGTACTCTTGCCTGGAAAATCCCATAGATGGAGGAGCCTGGAGGGCTGCAGTCCACGGGGTCACTGAGGGTAGGACACGACTGAGCGACTTCACTTTCACTTTTCACTTTCATGCATTGGAGAAGGAAATGGCAACCCACTCCAGTGTTCTTGCCTGGAGAATCCCAGGGACGGGGGAGCCTGTTGGGCTGCCGTCTATGGGGTCGCACAGAGTCGGACACAACTGAAGTTACTTAGCAAACCAATTCAATTACTTGAACTTTCCCATTCAGTTTCCTTCTATTCATTTTGACTTCTTGCATACTGGAGTTTTATTTTCTTCTCTTTTTCTAATTTAAATAAAACATACAAAATGTTATATATGTATGTGACATACACACACACTTGTCTCTTCTTTTCCTGTGGTACCTCATCTTGCTAGAGTTAACAAAATGGCTAGTTTATCTCATAAGCTTCAGAACAAGCTCATGTTATAGAAAATCAATTCATTCCTACAATAGGATACTAATTCAATCTTGACTACGTGCAGATTATTGTCCTAAGAATCAAACTGGTGTCATGTGTGAATGTAACTCATAATCTCAACTACAAAATGGGTTCCCAATATGTTTTTTAAATCTCAACTGTATCCCAATTAAATAATTTTCATTTGACATTTGAACCAGCTAATTTTGATTTGCTTTGGAGTTCATTTACATTCAAGTGGCTATTAAGTAAGAATAGCAGAAGTTAACATTTAAGAGAACTTAACATATATGGAGAAGCTAATTTTAATACCAAGAAGCCAATCTAAATTGAATCTGAGCTATCTAGAAAGCAAGTTAAACTAGCTAACTCCACAAGTTGAGACCCTTAAGTTGAAGTCAGATGTTGAAATCGGAACTAAAATTTTCTCAATAACTAATACTCGAAACAAAAACCCAAGTAAAACACATAAATCAAATTATGATTTTACCTATCATTTATACCAAAACAAATATACTTATTTTATATTTATGTATTACAAATATTGATTCTTATCTCCTTTATTTGAATGTCCTCAAAGGGCAATCACCTCTAATGTATTTCACTTCATCAAGAGGAAACATTTAGTGTACAAGAAAGTGTTTGGTTTAGAAATACAGAAACTTGGGTGCTGGTCCAAAATTTGTAACTACGGTGGTATGGGAGCAAGACAAGGTTATTTTGAGTTGTTCAGTCACAGATTTCTCATCTATAGAAGGAGCAAGCTGCACTGATCTTCTCCATTAACATGACAGTCCCATTGCTCCATATGATCCAGATCACCTCTTCCCTTGGTTCCACTCTGAAAATGACTGGAATGAAGGAGTGTTCAGGTGCTTCTGCATTTTCCTGGCAAGACTTTTACTTCTCCTTTCCTTTCTAGAGTGTCACTATTATTATTTGCCTTGAGATTTTCCAAGAGTTACACTCCTCTTATCTTGCCTACATCATCCCCCAGTGAAAGCCTATTACATCCAGGTCATCTCTTAACCCCTGGCTCTGTCCCCATAGAGATCTGTGGATAAGCAATGAAGCAAATTCTTTACCACCCTACTCTGGACAATATTTTCCATTCCTTGCCACACTAGTTTTCTTTATAGGATTTATCACTAACTCTCATATTATATATTTTATTTTTATTTATGTTTCTCTCTCTCTCCACAAATACATAATCTTCATAATGGCAGAAATTTAAAAAAAATTTTGTTTTCTACAACAGTTAAGATTTACAGAAAAATTTAGAGATAGTAAGTACAAAAGACATCAATATAGCCCATACTCAATTTTCTTATTATTAGCATTAAATACTATACATTTGCTACAGTTAATGAACCAATATTAATACATATTTTTAACTAAAATCCACACTTTATTCTGATTGTTTTAGTCTAACTACCTTTTTCTGTTCAAGGATGTTTCCCAGAATATCACTTTACATTTAGACCTCATGTCTTCTTTGGCTATGACAGTTTCTCAAACTTTCCTTGTTTCTGATAATCTTGACGTTCTTGAGGAATACTGGTAAAGTATTTTGTCTCATAGCACTCAGTTGAGATTTGTCTGATATTTTTCTTGTGTCTGGACTAGGATTATGGATTTGAGGAAGGAGGATCACAGGTAAAAAGCTATTCTCATATTATGGGTTGATACTATTAACATGATTTATCACAGTTGATGTTGACCTTGATCAGCTGGTTGAAATAGCATTTGTTAGGTTTCTCCATTGCAAAGTTACTTTTCTTATTCCTTTCCATACTGTACACTTTGGAAAGAAGTAATTGTGCATGGCCCACACGAAGGGAGTGAGATGTTCCATCTCCTTCAGAGTGGAGTATCTACACAAATTATTTGAGATTCCTCTACCTAGGAGATTTATCTACACTTATCCCCCCAAAGAATTGGACATGACTGAGTGACTAACACATCTACACCTACCCATTTATTTCAGTTCAGTTCAGTTGCTCAGTTATGTCCGATTCTTTGCGACCCCATGAATCGCAGCACGCCAGGCCTCCCTGTCCATCACCAACTACATGAGTTTACTCAAACTCACGTCCATCGAGTCAGTGATGCCATCCAGCCATCTCATCCTCTGTCGTCCCCTTCTGCTCCTGCCCCTAATCCCTCCCAGCATCAGAGTGTTTTCCAATGAGTCAACTCTTCGCATGAGGTGGCCAAAGGACTGGAGTTTCAGCTTTAGCATCATTCCTTCCAAAGAAATCCCAGGGCTGATCTCCTTCAGAATGGACTGGTTGGATCTCCGTGCAGTCCAAGGGACTCTCAAGAGTCTTCTCCAACACCACACTTCAAAAGCATCAATTCTTTGGCGCTCAGCTTTCTTCACAGTCCAACTCTCACATCTATACACGACTACTGGAAAAACCATAGCCTTGACTAGACGGACCTTTGTTGGCAAAGTAACATCTCTGCTATTCAATATGCTATCTAGGTTGGTCATAACTTTCCTTCCAAGGAGTAAGCGTCTTTTAATTTCATGGCGCAATCACCATCTGCAGTGATTTTGGAGCCCCCCAAAATAAAGTCTGACACTGTTTCCACTGTTTCCCCATCTATTTCCCATGAAGTGATGGGACTGGATGCCATGATCTTCATTTTCTGAATGTTTAGCTTTAAGTCAACTTTTTCACTCTCCTCTTTCACTTTCATCAAGAGGCTTTTTAGTTCCTCTTTACTTTCTGCCATAAGGCAGAAAATATCTATTTCTGCTTTATTGACTATGCCAAAGCCTTTGACTGTGTGGATCACAGTAAACTGTGGAAAATTCTGAAAGAGATGGGAATATCAGACCACCTGACCTGTCTCTTGAGAAACCTATATGCAGGTCAGGAAGCACCAGTTAGAACTGGACATGGAACAACAGACTGGTTCCAAATAGGAAAAGGAGTACGTCAAGGCTGTATATTGTCACCCTGCTTATTTAACTTCTATGCAGAGTACATCATGAGAAACGCTGGGCTGCAAGAAGCACAAGCTGGAATCAAGATTGCTGGGAGAAATATCAATAACCTCAGATATGCAGATGACACCATCCTTATGGCAGAAAGTGAAGAGGAACCCATTTATTTATTTCCTCATTTATCTATATCTGTATAGATCCATCAATATTTATTCTATGCTTTGGGTTATAATCCAGTAATTTATTTATCTTGCTCAATTTTTGTCATTGGTAGCTCTTTTATTCCCCTTTGATTCCCTTGAACATACTACTGATTTTTTTTTTTTTTTAATTTCATGGTTTCTGGCAATACAAGACATTCCAGGTTCATGTTGTGTTTCTTCCATCTCAGTCTTAGAATCAACAATTTCTCCAGAAACAGTGATTCCTTTAATTGCATAGTTGTATTAGAATTTTGTTTGTGAGGCTTTCTTTTTCTTACGAAAGTATCCTCTAGTGTGTTATCACACAGATTATTCTAACCTCCTCCCAATGCTCACCTATCAACTTCCATTCCAACAGTGAGAAGCCTGCCTGCCTCTCAATCTCTGCCATCCACTTATTTCATTGTTCAGTTCCAGTACACATGTATACCATATCACAATTGTTAACTCATACTCCCATGGGAAACTATTTCATCAACTAGAGCACAGTACTGAAGAAGGCAATGGCACCCCACTCCAGTACTTTGCCTGGAAAATGCCATGGATGGAGGAGCCTGGTGGGCTGCAGTCCATGAGGTCGCTAAGAGTCGGACACGACTGAGCGACTTCACTTTGACTTTTCACTTTCACGCATTGGAGAAGGAAATGGCAACCCACTGCAGTGTCTTGCCTGGAGAATCCCAGGGATGGGGGAACCTGGTGGGCTGCCGTCCATGGGGTCACACAGAGTCGGACACGACTGAAGTGACTTAGCAGCAGCAGCACAGTACTCATGTAAAGCTTCTTTTGCCTTTATTCTTACAGACTTCAGTCATTTCCTCAGGCTGGTAGTTGTTCTCCCCTGCATGTTTTCCCGGTGAGACTGCGTCATAACTATCTACTACAGTTGTCACATTCTACAATGTATTCTAGAAATCTCAATGTCTTAAATGATTTTCTTTTAATTTACGTGCATTAAGATTTACTCTTTGTACTGTAAAGTTCTGTGTGTTTGGCAAATGCATAATGTCATGTGTCCTCTATCACAGTATCATATAGGGAACAGTTTCACCACTCTAAAAAATTCCCCTGTGTTTCACCATCTCAACCCTCTGTCTCCAACCCCCTAACAACCACTGTTATAATCCTTTCTTTCCCCAAATCCTGTATAATTGAAATCACATGATATGCAGAGGACCAAAATTTTAAACCTGATATGTTTAGTACTGTATGTCTAGTAAACAGAATAATTCCTTGCTTGCTGTGGGCACCTGTTATTGATGGAATGTCTTCGTGTCCCCTCTCGCAAATGTATATGTTGAAGACCTGACCCACGATGTGGAAATATGTGGTGATAGGTCCTTTGGGAGGTACTTAGTTTTAGATGAGGTTATAAGGAGAGGGTCTCATAGTAAGACTAGTGTTCTCACAGAAAGAGACCAAACATCTTTATTTCTGTCTCTCTCTGCAACTCACTAAGAAGTCACATTAGTATATAGCTAGATGGTAGCTATCTATAAGGCAGGAAGAGAGTCCTCACCAAGAATCAAATCAGCCAGTCTCCAGTACTGCGAACAGTATACATATCTGTTGTTGAAGTCATTTCGTCTGAGGTATTTTGCTATAGCAGTTCAGGCTGACTATGATAGCAATCAATATACATTTTTGAATGAAGGAATGGAAGGATTATTGATGAGTTTCTTTTTAGTTCAAAAATGCCATAGCTCTACAGTAAGTAAGTTTATTATTTTATTTTCTTTTGCCTTATCTCACACTCTCTTTGAAAAAAAAATTGTGGAAGAAAGAAAATAATCACTACTTTCAGTGGTGACTGTAGAATCAATTTAATTGTTTTGCTAAATGTTTTTTGAAATGAATTTGGAGGTATGTAATTTTTAGTGATTATTGAGTTGATTTAAAATAGTATAGAGGAACTATTTAGGTATTTAGAAATATACAAAATGATAGCACAGGAGATCTTATTCTTCAACATTCTCATATTTTTCCATGAAAGTGAATTTTTTTCATATTCTTTATTAAAATGTGTCATTTGTTCTATGATTTCATATTTTCAGCTTATGCAGCATTTTTCAAAGCATTAAAAAAAGACCTTTACATTCTTCCGTACTATCATTGTGGTTTAACTATAAGAGTAGAAGTGAACTGCTTTACTGAAACAGAGTGGATGGTGGCCCCCACTTAGGCAGAAATCTTGGCATACAAAAACCATGTTTTCAGTCTTGCCTGATTTTTAAGAGTCTCTCAGTTAAAGACTGTAAGAAACAAATGTCATGATTATTTGTCTGCAGTCCTTTTGGCTCATGGTCCATGGACAGTTTAGTTTTCAGGATACCAGAGGGAGTTTTATTGTTAGCTGATGATTTATGATGTATATCTAAAGGAATGACGCTATATAAAGTACAGTAGAGTTTCTTTTAGTTCCTTGCATGTACCTCATTACTGAAGACATCCATGTAAAGCCTATTTAAATTAAGGTATCGTGCACAAAAGTATCTGACCAGGACAACAATCCTATGAGCTTTCCAAAATATACCAAAAGAAATTTTAGGAGTTTAATTATCAATTTTAAGCCCTAGTAAGAATTTGATCTCATGCTGACCTACCCACACAGTCTAAAGTCTTAAAAATAATCTTCAACTCTGTCTCATAGAATTTTGTTCTCTTTCCTCTAAATACTTATAAAAAGTATGTATATATATATATATTTATATGTATATATATATATATTTATATGTATATATATATATATTTATATATATATATATATACATTTTTTCTTTTTACTTTTATAACCCATTAGAATACTTCTTGGATTATATTGCCATTTTCTTTTATTGTAAAACTCCTTGGGGGAAAATAGGCATTTCACCTTTGTATCTCTTAGCTTAGCATATACCACTTTCCCATAAATTGAATTAGTGCAATGAAACATTAAGCTGCAATGAAATGGCAGCTAAGCATTGATACTGCAGTCATTTGGGAATGGTGGATGGCAACTATCTATATTCCATATTAGTTAACAATCTCATACCTACTTGTTAGGTCATGGAAGAAAATAAACCAGAAATCAGATGGTTAAATGAAGGCTTCTCCAGTTTATGCCTTTGGGAAAATATGTATTTTTTTTCTTTTTTTTTTTTTTTTGCAATCCATGGAAATAGTTGAAATTATTAAAATGAATGATATTCTCATCATAACAACTTTCACTAGAAACCTAGGAAAAAAACAATTGGGACTCTTATCTCTCTTCTTTACTACAATAATCCTCAAATATTTTGGTCTTTTATTATGTGAATCATAGCAATAATGTGAAATAATGAAAATGGCTGTTTTAAAAATTCCTAATGCTTTTAAGTACCTAGAGTAAATTAGCTGTATTGATTTTTTCCCCTGATATTAAGAAAAGGTGACAAGAATACACAGAAGAACTATACAAAAAAGATCTTCATGACCCAGATAATCACGATGGTGTGATCACTCACCTAGAGCCAGACATCCTGGAATGTGAAATCAAGTGGGTCTTAGGAAGCATCACTATGAACAAAGCTAGTGGAGGTGATGGAATTCCAGTGGAGCTATTTCAAATTCTGAAAGACGATGCTGTGAAAGTGTTCCACTCAATATGCCAGCAAATTTGGAAAACTCAGCAGTGGCCACGGGACTGGAAAAGGTCAGTTTTCATTCCAATCCCAAAGAAAGGCAATGCCAAAGAATGTTCAAACTACCGCACAATTGCACTCATCTCACACACTAGTAAAGTGATGCTTAAAATTCTCCAAGCCAGGTTTCAGCAATATGTGAAACGTGAACTTTGTGATGTTCAAGCTGGTTTTAGAAAAGGCAGAGGAACCAGAGATCAAATTGCCAACATCAGCTGGATCATGGAAAAAACAAGAGAGTTCCAGAAAAACATCTATTTCTGCATTATTGACTATGCCAAAGCCTTTGACTGTGTGAATCACAATAAACTGTGGAAAATTCTGAAAGAGATGGGAATACCAGACCACCTGACCTGCCTCTTGAGAAACCTGTATGCAGGTCAGGAAGCACCAGTTAGAACTGGACATGAAACAACAGACTGGTTGCAAATAGGAAAAGGAGTACGTCAAGGCTGTATATTGTCACCCTGCTTATTTAACTTCTATGCAGAGTACATCATGAGAAACGCTGGGCTGCAAGAAGCACAAGCTGGAATCAAGATTGCCGGGAGAAATATCAATAACCTCAGATATGCAGATAATGTCACCCTTATGGCAGAAAGGGAAGAAGAATTAAAGAGCCTCTTGATGAAAGTGAAAGAGGAGAGTGAAAATATTGGCTTAACGCTGAACATTCAGAAAACGAAGATCATGGCATCTGGTCCCATCACTTCATGGCAAATAGATAGGGAAACCGTGGAAACAGTGGCTGACTTTACTTTTCTGGGCTCCAAAATCACTGAGGATGGTGACTGCAGCCATAAAATTAAAAGATGTGTACTCCTTGGAAGGAAAGTTATGACCAACCTAGATAGAATATTGAAAAGCAGAGACATTACTTCACCAACAAAGGTCCGTCTAGTCAAGGCTATAGTTTTTCCATTGGTCATGTATGGATATGAGAGTTGGACTGTGAAGAAAGCTGAGCACCGAAGAATTGATGTTTTTGAACTGTTTTGTTGGAGAAGGCTTTTGAGAGTCCCTTGGACTGCAAGGAGATCCAACCAGTCCATCCTAAGGGAGATCAGTCCTGGGTGTTCATTAGAAGGACTGATGTTGAAACTGAAACTCTAATACTTTGGCCATGTAATTCGAAGTGCTGACTCATTTGGAAAGACCGCGATGCTGGGAAAGATGGAGAGCAAGGAGGAGAAGGGGATGACAGAGGATGAGATGGTTGGATGGCATCACCAACTTGATGGACATGGGTTTGGGTGTACTCTGGGTTTGTGGATGGATAGGGCGGCCTGACGTGCTGCGGTTCACGGGGTTGCAAACAGTTGGACATGCCTGAGTGAGTGAACTGACTGAACTGATTGATTTTTTTCCTTAGAAATTTTTGTGTTTTGCTTGTATTTATTCCAGAAAACGTAGTTTGGCTTATAGGAAACGTGAGACATGAAAATCAAGTTATTTTGAATTTGAATCTATTTGACCTATATACAATTTTTTATTATAGAAAATGTCATATTTTAATATATTCAATATAATGTGACCTAAACTGTTTATGGTCTGTGTTAAATAACCATACTCAGAGTGTAGTACATATCTGCTTTTTTGACCAGCTTCCATTTGTCCATCTTCTAGTAAGAAAACTGATTTTATTTGCAAACCCACACTTTCCTCATTTGGTGGAACTTTGTGGAACTGTCTAAGACTGTGTACTTCTCTGAGGAGATAATACTTCATGCAAACTAGGACAAATAATATCCTCTCCCTGTAGAATGTGAGCCTGGAGGAAGTATAGAAAACAAATAGTTGAGACTCTCTCTCCATTAGCCCTGACTTCCAGATCCTGTCCTACTGGAGATGTGTTTTGTTTTGTTTTTTTTAATGGAGCTAGTTCATATGCTTCTAATAATTCCATTCATTTAATTAAGCAGAACCAGTCTGGGTTGCTTGAAAAAATGAAATATCAATCCCTCTGCAGAGACAAAGTGTGAGATTCAAAGCACATTGCCCTTGCCGTAGGTGAGTACATTAATGAGTCTTCAGAAATGCAAAGGAAGATTCAAAGCCAAGTAAAGGACAGAGATCTAAATAGTAAGGCATAAAATATATGGAAGAATCAAGCGGCTAAGAGAAGTTGGAAAATTTGAGTGGAGTTTTGAGGATAAGGGGAGCTGAAGAAAGGCTGGAACAAGCCAAGAAGAGTGACCAGGGAGAAATTTCTGGTGATAGTTCAATTCAGTTCAGTTGCTCAGTTGTGTCTGACTCTTTGCGACCGCATGGACTGCAGCACACCAGGCTTCCTTGTTCATCACCAACTCCCAGAGCTTATTCAAACTCATGTCCATCGAGTTGGTGATGCCATCCAACCATCTCATTCTCTGTCGTCTCCTTCTCCTCCTGCCTTCAATCTTTCCCAGCATCAGGGTCTTTTCAAATGAGTCAGTTCTTTGCATCATATGGACAAAGTATTGGAGTTTTAGCTTCAGCATCAGTCCTTCCAGTGAATATTCAGGACTGACTGTTTGGATCTCCTTGAAGTCTAAGGGACTCTAAAGAATCTTCTCCAACACCACCATTCAAAAGCATCAATTCTTTGGTGCTCAGCTTTCTTTCTTTCCAACTCGCACATCCATACATGACTACTGGAAAAACCATAGCTTTGACTAGACAGACCTTTGTTGGCAAAGTAATGTCTCTGCTTTTTAATATGCTATCTAGATTGGTCATAGCTTTTCTTCCAAGGAGCAAGCATCTTTTAATTTCATGTCTGCAGTCACCACCTGCAGTGATTTTGGAGCCCCCCAAAATAAAGTATAAATGATCCTAAATATAGTAATACATAGTTTTCATTTTAAAATGCTTTGCAAATCCAACAATATTTGTGGAAATAATATGACTGCACTAAACTTTTGCTATACTCAGGAAACCATCAGTTCTAAGAAGTGTGGTAGAGATCTATACTGGAATTAAGAGTGTGCAAGAGAGGTGGAGAACCACCTATGGAACTCTTTATGTTATTGAAATAAATTATCATCAGAATGGACAGAATTTATCACAAGGTGTGTTCATGTATACCAAAGCCCTCTGACATTTTCAGCATGTTATAAATAAGGCAAAAGGCATCATGAAGTCTTTCCTATATCCTTGGCTTTGACACTGTATGATCTGGTAGTATATTAATATGTTAATGGGGTAGCTTGTAAAAAAATATTTATTTTTATTTGGAAGATAATTGCTTTATAATATTGTGCTGATTTTTCCCATGTATCAACATGAATCAGCCATAGGGATATGTATATCCTCTCCCAAATGAACCCCCTTCCCATCTCCCATCCCTCTAGGCTGTCACAGAGCACTGGATTTGATATCCCTGCAAATTTCCAACAACAAATTTCCACTGGCTATCTGATTTTACACATGGTAATATATATGTTTCAACGTTACTCTCTCAATTCATCCCACCTTCTCATTCCCCCACTGTGTCCACCAGTCTTATCTCTATGTATGTGTTTCCAGTGCTGCTTTGCAATTAGGTTCATCGGGACTTATCACTGTAGATTCCATATGTACATTTTAATATATGATATTTGTCTTTCTATTTCCAACTTACTTCACTCTGTATAATAGGCTCTAGGTTCATCCACCTCATTAGAGCTGAGTCAATGCATTCCTTTTTATGGCTGAGTAATATTCCATTGTGTATATGTACCACAACTTCTTTACCCATTCACCTGTTGATGGACATGTAGGTTGCTTCTATGTCCAAGCTACTGTAAATAGTACTGTGATGAACATTGGGGTACATGTATCTTTTTTGATTATGGTTTTCTCAGGGTATTTGTTCAGTAGTGGCACTGCTAGGTCATAAGGTAGTATTATTTCTAGTTTTTAAAGGAATTTCTATATGGGGTAACTTTTGATAAAATGACCTTTGTTTAAAACACTGGTTGTTTTTGTCAAAATTTTTGACTATTAATAAAGAAATGCACTTGGTTTGGGAACTTACTTAACAAGAAAATGTATAGAATTTTCCATAGGTCAGGAACTCTTTTAATCACACACACACACACACACACACACATGTTCTTAAATTGTCATGTACTATCCCCAGTTTCTAGCTGCTGAAACTGAAACACAGAGAGTTTAAGCAGCTACCCAAAAGTCATATGTCAACAAGTGGGAGAATCCTGGAATTTAACCCAAGAGTTTATTCCTGGCGTCCATATCTCTCAGGCATAAAATATCCTGTGCTAATAAACTGACTTAAAGACAAAGACAGTAGACTCTGGAATCAAACATACCTGGGTTCAACTTATTGATCTTATAGCTATGTGATCTATTTATTTTTTCCATGTTGTATTGAATTTCAAAGAGTATTGGGTTTCAATTAATTTTTTACCAGTTTAAATATGACTTAGAACTTGGACTGCTTCAGAATTTTATCTTGTAGTCTATTTGCTCACAAATATTTTTTGAGTACCTGCTATTTGCCAGACACTTTTATCATAAGTACAGTTATGGATAAGTCAAAGTTTGTTCATCTTATGGAGCTCATATATTATGTACCTACTAGTTCACCAGCACTCTCAAGATAAACCTGAAACTTATCAAATTGTTTTCTGAGGGGGAAAAAAAGATTATTTCATATCCATTTCTCTCTCCTGGAGTCAGGTAACATATTTTCAAATAATGTGACCCTCTTAACCAGTCTGCATTTAACCAGGACAAAGAAAAGCTTCATTACAGATGGAAATGTGGCTTTTTGCCACGAGTAGATCATCTCTCTGTTAAGAAGCATCTGAGGCACATCAAACAATGGTAATTAATGTTAATGGGAAACCCAACAAAATCAATTCCTTTTCTGCATTTAGTCTCCCAGGAGGAGTCTGGCTTCAGTTCACTGCCAAGAGATAGGCTCCTTGAATTTGAGAAAATGGCACTGTGATTATTTTGGCTGTTTAAACTAGAGATGCTTCTCCTGGGATTTACTATACAATCACCATTACTCCTTTAGAGATACATTTAGATGAAGATTAATCATCACAGGTCCATCGAGACTGCAGTAAGAAAAAAATTGAGCTCTACAAACCATTACAATTTGCAATCTTTGCAATCACTGCAATTTCCAGTTGGGATCAAGTATAGTAGGTATTAAGAAAAAATGACAGGTTAATCACAGAAGTGAGGTGTGCCTTGTATTATGGTAGTGGGTATATAAAGGACATTTGTTTGCCTGCTCAACATCCATCTTTTATTCATTTGTTAATAGCACATCAACCTTAACATCTTAATTCACTCATTTCTTACCACCAGGCTTCTGGCTCCAATGATGAGTACATTAACCAGCCTTGGCCAATCAGCACGTTCTTTCTTCTGGCCACAGTAGAATGGAAGCATGACCAATGTCAGCCAGTTCAATGAAACTGAATCCTGGGATTTTCTGGAACTATTAGTAAAGTGAAAATTTCTTTTATGCTTGGACTGACTATCATATAAGCCTGATAGTGTTGGTATTTATTTTCCATGTGGGAAGACACTGACTGGATGGGTTCAAAATGAAGCAAAGTTATGACACAGAGAGAACATGAGTTCTGGTGATACTGTTTGAAATCCTGATTCTGGCTTTTTCTGGAAAAAAGTCACCCTACACTGCCCTTGTATTCTCAAGTTATGCCAGTCACCGATTATTTCATCAAGGTCAGGTTAGATCTGTGTTCCATCTCTAGGAGTAATCTAGAATTGTTCAAAATTTCCTCTTTGAAAAATATAGCCCAAGTGAGGGTTCTATGAGCCTAGAATGGGGAAAGGTGTCTGGTGTGGACTAAGATATATATTAAAAAAAGCCTATATCATGAGTCCAAGAAGATAAGCAAAGAAAACTAGATCTGAAGCCAAAACTTGGAAATAAGTCCCAAAGAGCTGAAGTATGGGTAAGAAGCAGGTTCCCTGAAGATAAAGCCTTTTATAGGGTGTCTTTAATCCTATAGCTGATGAGGTAGCACCAATGAAATTCACCGATAGGGCAAATGCTTTGAGTAGAGCAGTCTATAATCTCTGGCAGTAGTATCTTTGATACACAATATATCTAATTTCTGAATGAGTGATTTTGATGGGAAATATACCCAAAAGAGCTTTAGTGTGAAATGTATTGAAAATTCTGGAAATCAGCACTTCATATGCAATAGGAAAAGGAGACTCATTCAATCAGGAAAAAACGTGTTCCCCTGCTACTCAGATAAGTGCCTGTGATGATACCATGAAAAATGCTCAGCATTACCCACATACAAGATATTAGTGTTTCAGTTTTGTATGCTTATGTTTGAATTTGTGTGAAATGTTACTCACTATGATTCCTTCTTTGAGCAAAGTTGGCTTTTTCTGTGGGAACCTATTAAGGTATGGCCCAAGGCTCTATACATTAGACTTCAATCTTTCAGGACTGCTGTTTGAGTCATAATTAAAAGTTAGCTGTAAAATGCCACTTAAATTGGTCAGACTACTCTCCATTTGGCTTAGGTTCCAAGAGGAATATATTTTTGGTTTACAATATGTGGGTCATTAAAAAAAAAAAAGCGGAAAAGAATGAAAGCATTTGACTGTAACTCATTTATATTTCATGGAACAAATGCCTCAGCACTTCTGTTTTACTGAGTTTTTAATTAAAAGATGCATATAGTTTAAGGTAACTATTAATAAGTTAAAGCATTTCTCTGATGCACTGCTATGCCTCAGCAACTTTTATAAAGTACATCATATTAATCCTAAAACTTTTCTGGGATATATTCACTAAAATGACTTCATATATAAGGAACATACCCTTGAATGGCATAATTTTACACTTAAATTTGACTTTAGGTGGCAACCAACATTACTTTCTGTGCCAGCTGCAACTACTAAGCTCCTTTTCCTGATTATAGGGCTCTTTGTAGCCTGGCACTATTTTGGTGGGTATGCTTTTAGTTGACACACTCAAAAGTGATAGAAAAAGAGGATGAAGAAAAGAGGAACAGGACTAAGCAGGAGAAGAAAGAACAGAATTAAGGATGAGACAGTTAGCATTAGGTACAGCTGGACCTAACGCATTTTAAGGCGTTTAAGCAGGACCATCGTCCTGCTTACACTCCTCATTCCCCAACTCTCTGCCCTCTTTCTTTCTGCATGGTGGCCTCTTTACATGGCCATCTGTGCTGTACTGTGCTGTGCTCAGCTGTGTCCTACTCTTTGTGATCCCGTGGACTGTAGCCTGCCGAGCTCCTCCGTCCATGGAATTTTCCGGGCAGGAATACTGGAATGGGTTGCCATTTCCTACTCCAAGGGATCTTCCTGACCCAGATATCGAACCTGCACCTCTTGCATCTCCTGCATCGGCTGCTGCTGCTTTTAAGTCGCTTCAGTCGTGTCTGACTCTGTCTGACCCCATAGACATCAGCCCACCAGGCTCCCCCGTCCCTGGGATTCTCCAGGCAAGAACGCTGGAGTGGGTTGCCATTTCCTTTTTCAATGCATGAAAGTGAAAAGTGAAAGCGGAGTTGCTCAGTCATGTCCGACTCTCCGCAACCCCATGGACTGCAGCGTACCAGGCTCCTCCGTCCATGGGATTTTCCAGGCAAGAGTACTGGAGTGGGGTGCCATGGCCTTCTCTGTCCTTCATCAGCAGAGGGACTCTTTACCAACTGAGCCACCTGGGAAGCCCTGATCAGTGGTAAATCAAAGGTCACAGCATTTCCGCTTAGTTACACCAATGGAAGAGAGTCAATGATTTTGTCCCAGATTCTGTATATAAATCCAAGAAGGATACTCTGTTTGTGTATCCTAACAATAAATAGGAAGTTCAATCTGATTTTGCAGTATCTGTACAATTCTTTGTTATGTGAGGGTTCGTATTGACTCCATGGCAGACTGTTTCCTTTTGGGTGTCAAAACCCTTTGTCACAGGTGCTTATATCCCTTTTGAACTGTGGTGTTGGAGAAGATTCTTGAGAGTCCCTTGGGCTGCAAGGAGATCAAACCAGTCAATCCTAAAGGAAATCAGTCCAGAATATTCACTAGAGGGACTGATGCTGAAGTTGAAGCTCCAATACTTTGGCCACTTGATGTGAAGAACTGACTCATTGGAAAAGACCCTGATGCTGGGAAAGACTGAAAGCAGGAGGAGAAAGGAATGGCAGAGGATGAGATGGTTGGATGGCATCACTGACTCAGTGGACATGAGTTTGAGCAAACTCCAGGAGACGGTGATGGACAGGGAAGCCTGGTGTGCTGCAGTCCTTGGGGTCACAGAGTCAGACATGACTGAGCAACTGAACTGAACTGATATCCCTTATTCCACCAAGGATTCAGCTGTGTCCATAATAACATATTCATACATACTAGCTGCTTAGTGACTGAGTGCCAATATAGTGCTTATGATAAGGGAATACCATATTACTCAAACAATATCCTGGCATGGCCACAAAACTCTAAAGCACTAAGCCTTTTCACATTTCAAGGCCTTTTTACATTCTGTTCTCTTTTTCTCTCTTCTCTATCACCGCTCTTATTTGGCTTATTTCTAAATAGCTTAAATATCAATTTTCACAGAATCTTACGTGATCATCCCTCCCATTTCAACTAGAGTAGAACATTGAGTTTATCCTTTTATAGCTCCTGTTTTTTTGTTTCCATTTTAGAGCAATTATTGTAATTTTAAATAACTGGGTAATATTTATTTTCCCTTGGAAATAATACACTTCCTAAATTATTTACTTCATTGCTAGCACCTTATCATCAAAGGTACTGAATATGTATATATATTTTTTATAGGAATAGACATATAATTTAAGAGAATGTTAACTCTAGTATTGCATTTGGTAAGACTTCTTTGTAGTATACAGTCAAATTTGGTAATAAAAAATCTAATTGTGAATAGCCAGGACACTATCAAGTTCTCAATTTGAGTGTTAATGGTCACATGATAATTCTAGTTACTGAAACAAATAGACTGCCATATTTTAGTAGTGTACACATGTAAGTGTACTGCATGCTTGCTTAATTCCTATGCAGATATTCCTGGCCAGTGAGTAGCCTTTCTCAGTTTGGTAATTTAGGGACTCCTTCAATCTTATAGCTCTACCATCTGTAGGGACTTGAAATCCTTTGCATCCAGCAATAGGATGGAGGATGAACAAGAGTTGTGGAGACGGCAGAGCCAATTTTGTTAATTAACTTAGTTCAGAATTAAAATATGCTCAGACCTCACTATAGCATATATTAAATTGGTAAGAATTAGTCATGTGGTCCCATCTAGATGTAGGGAAATATAGCTCCTTGCTAATCAGCCACTGACCAGCCAGTCACAGCTATATAATATGGATGGAATATGTAAGAATGTTAGGTGAACAGCTACTGATCTGTTTAGATAGTAGACAGTACATTGTTTAGACAGTAGAAAAATCCTCCAGTAAGCTGATATCTAAGATTCAAAAAGCTATGGAACATCTTATCAACAAAGCTGGCAGCAAAATGAACGATTCAGGCACTCAACTATTTCTCTCTGCAGTGAAGACAAAATGAAACCCAATATCATAAACACAGAAACTGAACCTGCTGACCTAATTTTTATGGCTCTGTTTCTGTTTTCTGTTTCTTACTGCTGGTGCTATTTGTTTCTTGAAATCATGTGGAAATACAACCTCAGGCTGGGTTAGTATAAAAGCTACAACAGACTTTTGTGATTTTCCTCTAAAATCTTAATTTCTCTTATTATATCTTGATATCTTAAAATGTTAACCCCAAAAAAGTGACACCAGTTTGCATATATAATCACAATGTTTTTATCTCATATTTACTATGTTCTATCCCATCAAGTAGATGCCGATTAATTGTTTGGGATGTTTAACACGGCCGTATGTTATTTACCATCTTTACAAAATATGAAGGCTAAAGGTTACAGCAGTATTTTACTGCCTGAAATTAAAAAAAAAAAACAAAAACAAAAAACAGGTGGTAATCATCACACTATTCTGTTCTGAAGTTAAAACACTGGCAAATAATCTATTAGAAGATGTTGCATTGTGTTAATTCCTTCAATTTTAGATATAAAAGAAGTCTAAACTCATGAAAACAATGTGCAAACTAATAGAATATGGAGACGTGCATAGAACGATGATCTTATGAATGCAATGGTAATTCCTTAAGAAGATTCTCACCATAGTCACTATTATTTTGGTCAAGAATTCATAGTAAATTACCACTACTGATTTCTCAAAGCCACATTTACCAAAGCCTCATATAATCTGATTTTTAAATAACTTTTCATAACTTTTTCTCAACTGGTATAAAATCACTCCTTCCCATTTGCCGCTATTATTTACTCAGCAAAATCATTAATTTATCATTTATCTACTTATTCATTCAATTATTTTAATTTTCCCAGGCCTCTGATATGTAATTAGGCTACTCTGCTAGGTGCTACTGGGGATTTTTTGCCCTGAAAAAACTTGCAGCTGATTCTTTTCATATCAGAATTATTTATACTAGAATTGAAAAATCATACATGACAAGACACCAGGGATGTTTTGGAGACACATATGGTAAATGTTCAGACAAGGCAATGGCAACCCACTCCAGTACTCTTGCCTGGAAAATCCCATGGACGGAGGAGCCTGGTGGGCTGCAGTCCATGGGGTCATGAGGTCAGACATGACTGAGTGACTTCACTTTCACTTTTCACTTTCATACATTGGAGAAGGAAATGGCAACCCACTCCAGTGATCTTGCCTGGAGAATCCCAGGGACGGCAGAGCCTGGTGGGCTGCCATCTGTGGGGTAGCACAGAGTCGGCTACAACTGAAGCAACTTAGCATGGTAAATGTTGAGTAAATTAAACAGATAATATATGCTATGTGTTCTGAGAATGAAATTTTTTCTGGTGGAGAGTAGTAACTAGAGAAAGTGGCTTTCCTGGTGGCTCAATGGGTAAACAACCTGTCTGCGATGCAGGAGATATGGGTTGGACTCCAGAGTTGAGGAGATTCCCTGGGGGAGGACATGGCAACCCACTCCAGTATTCTTGCCTGGAGAATCCTGTGGACAGAGTTCATGGGTCGCAAAAAGTCAGACTCAACTGAAGCAACTGAGCATAGTACAGCACAGTAACTTTTTGAAAAGCCTTGGAGAATGCATATGAGTTGAATAGTTAAAGAACAAGTGAGGGAATTCCAAAGAGAAAACATTGTGAAAGGAAAGACGACACTGAGGCCAGAGTATAATATGGAGAGGAAAAATGAGTGGAGTATTATGGCTGGAGTGTGGAAGGTGGAAAGAAGGGAAGGGGGATTTAGGAGGTGAAAAATAACCATCCAATTTATCTTGAGGAGAATAAATGATTTCTACGATACCAATGATGAGACCCACTAGGCATGATAGTGGTGAGAAGTAAGTTTCCAATAGAGAGAACACTACATACAAAAGTCCCATTTGATATGAATAAGAGATAAAGTATCTATGGAAAAGAAGGCAGGTAAAGTGGTCTGGTATTCCCATGTCTTTAAGAATTTTTCAGTTTGCTGTGATCCACACTGCCAAAGGCTTTAGCATAGTCATTGAAGCAGAAGTAGATGTTTTTTCTGGAAATCTCTTGCTTTCTCCATGATCTGATGAATGTTTGCAATTTGATCTCTGGCTTCTCTGCCTCTTCGAAACCCAGCTTGTATAGCTGGAAATTCTCAGTTCATGTACTGCTGAAGACTAGCTTGAAGGATTTTAAGCATAACCTTGCTAGCATGTGAAATAAGCATAATTGTATGGTAGTCTGAACATTCTCTGGCATGGCCCTTCTTTGGGATTGGAATGAAAATTGACCATTTGTAGTCCTGTGGCCATGGCTCAGTTTTCCAAAGTTGCTGACATAATTGAATGCAGCACTTTAACAGAATCATCTTTTAAGATTTTAAATAGTTAAGCTGGAATTCTGTCACCTTCAATAGCTTTGTTCATAGTAACTCTTCCTATGACCTACTTGACTTCACACTCCAGGATGTCCAGCTTTAGGTAAGTGACCATAACATCATTGTTTTCTAGGTCATTATGACTTTTTTTGTATAGTTCTTCTGTATATTCTTGCCATGTTTTCTTAAAGAGATGGGAGTACCAGACCACTTTACCTGTATCCTAAGAAACCTTAAATTGGTCAAGAAGCAAGTTAGAACTTGACATGAAATTGCTGCTGCTGCTGCTGCTAAGTTGCTTCAGTCATGTCCAACTCTGTGAGACCCGAGATTGCAGCCCACCAGGCTCCCCCATCCCTGGGATTCTCCAGGCAAGAACACTGGAGTGGGTTGCCATTTCCTTATCCAATGCATGAAAGTGAAAAGTGAAAGTGAAGTCGCTCAGTCGTGTCTGACTCTTAGCGACCTCATGGACTGCAGCCCACCAGGCTCCTCCGTCCATGGGATTTTCCAGGCAAGAGTACTGGAGTGGGGTGCCATTGCCTTCTGGTCTATGTTCAAATGGACTGGTTCAAAATTGGGAAAGGAGTACAACAAAGCTTTACATTGTCACCCTGCTTATTTAACTTATATGCAGAGTACATCATGTGAAAGGCTGGGCTAGATGAACCACAAGCTGGAATCAAGATTACTGGGAGAAATATCAACAACCTCAGATATGCAGATGATACCACTCTAATGGCAGAAAGTGAAGAGGAACTAAAGGGCTTTTTGATGAGGGTAAAAGAGGAGAGTGAAAAAGCTGGCTTGAAACTCAACATTAAAAAAACTAAGATCATTACATCCAGTCCCATCATTTCATAGCAAATAAATGGGGAAAAGTGGAAACAGTGACAGATTTTATTTTCTTGGGCTCTCAAATCATTGCGCATAGTGACTGCAGCGATGAAATTAAAAAAAACACTTGCTTCTTGGAAGGGAAGCTATGACAAACCTAGACAGCATATTAAAAAGCAAAGACATCACTAATTGACAAAGGTCAGTTAGTCAAAGCTATGGTTTTTCTAGCAGTCATGTATGGATGTGTGAGTTAGACCATAAAGATGGCTGAGCACCAAAGAATTGATACTTTCAAAATGTGATGCTGGAGACGACTGTTGAGAGTTCCCTGGATGGCAACGAAATCAAAGCAGTCACTTCTAAAGGAAATCAAGCATTTACTTGAATATTTATTAAGAAAGACTGTTGCTAAAGCTGAAGCTCCAATATTTTGGCTGCTAGATGCAAAGTGCTAACTTATTCTAAAAGACTCTGATCCTGGGAAAGATTAAAGGCAAAGGACAAGGGTTTGATGGCTAGATAGCATCATTGCACAATGGACATGAATTTGTGCAAACTTCAGAAGACAGTAGAGGACAGAGGAGCATGGTCTCCTGCAATCCATTAGTCCACAAAGAGTTGGACATGACTTAGTGACTGAAAAACAACTATGGAAAAGGAGAAAAGAAGACAATGTTTGGGTGGAGACACATGCACCTGGGGAGGTGGGTTATCTGGGCCGTAATGTGGAGATTATTTTTTATCATGCAAGAAAAAGTTGGATTCTACACTGTAAGCACTGGGAGACATTGACAGGGGAGGACAAGGACAGAGCTGGATAGAAAATGATGCTAAGCTGCAGTGAGCATGATTTATCATGGAAAGACACAACTGAAGGCAGGAAGTGCTATAACTACAAAACTGGAGTGATTCGGATGATAAAGAATGGTGAAGTGGCAGGGGAATGAAAAGAAGTAAAAAGAGTGACATGATAAAGAGAAAGAACTCATAGTTTCTATGTGAACAGATGATGGTAAATCCATTTTAGGACCTTCCTAGTTCTGTACTTCTACTTTTGAAGTCCTTACCCAGTGTTGTATTAGGCATATTCAAATATATGCACAAATGCTATAAATATCATGAATAATTCTAATAAATAGAAGATAAATGTTCTAACTTTCATAATTTTGACTTTATTGTAAGAAATTATTCATGTTTCTTATGAGTTTAATCTTATTTTGACTTCTACACTTCATTATTTTTATATCTGCATAAGAAGTGCATTAAGCTGCCATTTTCTAGTTGTCATAATTTGTAAACATTTAAGCAGTTATTAATTTAAATTTTCCCTGTTTGCATCTATGTATATGCAGATTTTATACATTATTTGAAACATTTCAGAAGCCCTTTCAAAGCATTACAGCCCTAGGCACTGCACCTACATATAAAACTGGCTTGGAGGGTTGTGACCATCACTAATTTACCAGGAACCATAATAGGAAGAACACATACATTCCTCCAACCACATCCTTTGTATTTTTATGTACTAAAGTTCTAAATGAATTCTTTAAATTCACTAACCCTTTCAGAGTGCTGTAGGTCATGGACTTACTTTCCTCATATTCTTGTGTGGATGTTGGTAGTGAACCCGACAAAAATAAGTAAATAAGTAACTGAAGTGAGAAATCTGCTGTCCACTCAGACCCCCCTCATAAACGCAGTCATTTGTGTTCTTAGGGAAGGTGGAAAAGAACACGGCTGCTGCTATGTCCCTGGCCAGCCCAGATCACTCAGTGGAGCTATTTCCAGTCATAAAAGGGCCCAGCACGTGGCACAAGGGCAGGTACTGGAATGACGTCAGCCTTCCTCAGGGGCAGTCTTGGGCAGGCAAATATTCATCTGCCCATGAAAAGTGCACCCTATGAATCCTCACTGACAACATGTCATGACAGCAACTCTGATTTAGACTTTCTCCTTCACCAGTTGCCATTATGTGGAAATCAGAATCATCTTCTTCCTCCTGCTGTTTGACAACTGCCAGTTAAGCCTTCTAATGGAGAAGTGAGCAGTAAGAAGGCAAACATACTTTATAATACCGCTGCAGCAGTGAAATGAATGTATGCCAAAGCTCTCGATTCTATAATCAATTAAAACAAAAGGTGAATTTTCTTGAAGAGGAAAATGCTCTTCAAAAATATTCTTTCTGTTACCAATATGTTACACAATATGCTCAAAATCTAATTTATCACTATGTCAAAGGCACAGTAAATATCCATGACCTGAGTAATTTGATGTAACTCTGTCATGCAGACAATTGAGACTGATATTCAAACCTTAAATATTTTTTCTCTGATGATCACTTTTCAGAGAGAAGTAAGGTAAGCAAGAAGAAGGGTTAGGAGACAGCAAAAGAGAAAAGACAGGGGTGGGGGAATGAAAAAGGAGAGGCAAAAAAAGAAAATTCAGTGAAAATAATTTCTCCTCTCTTTCTCTTCTACAAAAAGGTTAGTTCAAGGCCTTAACTCTAGCCAAAGCTAGTTTTTCTACGCACCTCATCATTTATATTCTTTTTAAAAGATTAGTCCATATTATCTATTCTGAGAAAATTTTGTCTCTAGCTCCTAAAATTTGACCAGTTGTTATAGTAAATATACAAACTAGCTCAATAATCAACACTGTGTTATTTTCACCTAATGTGTGTTCATTCATCTCCAAACACTGGGACTTCTCTGTGAAATGAAGCAAGCATTATGCTTTGAGTAACTGCAAAGCTTGGATCCCTATCTAGATGAATAGAAGATATTATATAAATGTATACTAATTGATTTCTTTTGCCCTTTATCTAATTTTGGGGATACTAGTAATATCTAGACTGCCTAAGCAGGCCTGTTTACCATGCAAGAAAGAAAAGTAATCATATGGTAAGAAATTACTTGTTTGCACTGAAACTAGCTTTCTCTCCAAGGGCTTTTTTGCTTTTATTCACTAAGAAAAATTAATTTGCAGAATAACTGTTAGTTAATAACCAGTTAATTAATTAATTTAAACTATTTATTAGAATACCTACCCAGTATTTTGTGGAATTCATTATTTTTCCTCAAAAAAATTCTGTAAAGAGGCTTTGTTTGATTATTACAACAGTGAATTAAGTATTTTATTAAGTATCGTATCTTCTCTATGAGCCGTTTTGCTACCCAGAATTCTTGCTGGTTCAGTTACATTGTATGAATAAACAAACTATTATAACAAGCTCCACCAGTCCTTGTTAAATCTCCTCTACCTTCTATATGTGAGACCAAAACTCAAGTTGCCTTCCTTCATGAAAGCTTTCTGCAACAGCTATTATCTCTTGTCTGAATGTCTATAACCAGAAAATTTGGTACCTTGTTGTTTTTCTCATTTTATTAGCATTTCACCCTCAAATATGACAGAAGTTCCTTGAAAACAAAGACTATATATTTACTATGTTACTTCCACAGAATTGAATTGAGGATTTGTTTACTGAAAATACATCAAATGCCAAACCGAGGCTAATACCTGAGGATACAGAGGGAATGAAAGTTGCTCAGTCGTGTCTGACTCTTTGCAACACCATGGACTATACAGTCCAAGGAATTCTCCCAGCCAGAATACTGGAGTAAGTAGCCTTTCCCTTCTCCAGGGGATCTTTCCAACCCAGGGATCAAATCCATGTCTCCTGCATTGCAGGCGGATTCTTTATCAGCTGAGCCACAAGGGAAGTCCAAGAATTCCAGAGTGGGTAGCCTATCCCTTCTCCAGCAGATCTTCCCAACCCAGGAATTGAACTGGGGTCTCCTGCATTGCAGGTGGATTCTTTACCAACTGAGCTAGAAGATGCATTCAAATCCAATCTCTAGAAAAGCTCTCAATCAAGTGGAGGTGACAGATCTGTGAACTGATGAATTCAGGAAGATGTAATCAGTTCTACAGATGAGTTGTGGAAATACAAAACATGGGCAATAAATTTGCCCAGAGTGGTCATATAAACAGATGTTTAATCTAGGTCATAAAAATATATATATCACTTTCTTTAACTTAAAACTTAGGAAAGGGATCAGGAAAAGAAAATTCCAAGCAGAAGTAACAGCATGGAATCATGAAAAGTTTTTGCCCACAAGTTAGCCCAAAGCTAAGCAAATACCAGAGGCTTCAATAATATTTTCATTTTAATTAACAAAGCTTCTTTATTGACTGGGAAACTCTAGATTAATATTTTCTGTAGACAAAAGCAGAAGCAAAGGTCTTTTACTTTGTATTTAACATGCTCCCTGAAGTAGAAAAGACAATTCTGTTATAAGAAAAACTTGCCAGATATTCAATTTGATATATTTTGGTGATGTAACCCCACAGATTAACTTAAGCTTTTAATATTCCTTACTGTTTTATTCTAATTAACGTGAGCACTATGTTTGAAGGCCAAAGTTTTAAACTACAAAGGCAAAGCCTGAAGTAATAGTGTTGGCATCTGGGTTGGTTTCCCTTATGAAAATGAGGCAGGCTCATCCCTGGGTGTGAAGGAGAACACTGCCTCAGTCACCTACTTAGGCATACATATACATCTTTGCTTCTAAATTCTAAGCACTTTAGTACTGTCTCCGAGATTTTTGTCAAGTGAAGCTAAAACATAAAGCTTCACTAACACTGTGGAACCATATTTATATACAATTCAATTCTAAATATCCTTAATAAATGCAAGAGACACCCACCCATAATCACCCAGTCTTTGGTCCAATGGGAAAGAGGCAGAAAATCGGAAAATAGCTAACCCTGCCTCTATGACCCATCTCTGTAAAATACCATGGAATTTGGTTGTAAGCTCTATAAGACCCTACATGGTTTGCTCCACAATTCCCCTTCATCATGGCCTACTACTCTCCCACTGAACTTTTGAAATATGAACTTCCTTCTTTGTCTTCAAAAGTGTCAAGTTTATTCCCATTTCTGAACACACTTTGCTGTTTCCTCAGCAATAAGCGCTTCGCTCATTTTCAAAATTCATAAGAGTCTATTCAAATATTACCTCTAGTTCAGGTAGCTCCTGATCATGCCACTTAGAACAGGCATTATCTACCTTTATCATAGGCTTACAGTCTTTTGGCACAAATCACTTCCTGAAATCATCTTTCTCTCTCTCTCACACACACATGCACACACACCTTAAAAGGTTGTCCCTCTTCTAGAGAAGAAAGGAATTTTGACTCTAATTGCTCAGAAATTATGTCTCCAGTTTCTTGAATAGTACCTTGCATGTAATAGATGACTGATAAATATTTCCTGTTTTTGGAGTTTGTTCATGTATACAGAGTGATATGAAAGAGAAAAACATTTTTTGAGTATCTTTTCCTTTTAGAAATTTGCACCTGACTATCCAATATAAATTTTCAGCTCCATTTTGGTTATTCTCAATGTCATCCTGGAAAAGGAAAAAAAAAAAAAAAAAAAAAAACCCTCACATCTGATAAGCACTTGTGTGTGTGTGTGTGTGTGTGTGTGTGTGTGTGTGTCTTCGTCGCTCAGTCATGTTCGACTCTTTGTAACCCCACAGACTATAGCCCGCCAGGCTCCTCTGTCCATGGAATTCTCGAGGCAAGAATACTGGAGCGGGTTGCCATTCTCTTCTCCAGGTGATCTTCCTGTCCCAGAGACTGAACCCTGGTCTCCTAAACTGTAGGCAGATTCTTTACCATTTGAGCTACCAGGGAAGCCTGATAAGCACTTGCCATCGCAACATTAGGATAATGCCATGGTCAATGGTTAACATTCTCCTACGTTTGAGGTAAAGATGTCTATATTCAAATAGTTTCCAAGTTGAACTCAGAGAACTGAGAGTTGGAATATGGAATAGGTACCAAGGGACTAGTTTCCTACTTGTATATAACTGCGTATATGTGGAAATGTTAATTACTGATGATATACCTCCATTGCCTTATAAAGATAAATATTTCACAAAGTGTGTGTGATATTAGAGGATGTTAAAATATTTCTCTCAGTCATGTAATTTTGAGTAATGATGGGTCTGATATCAGGTAAACACGTTTCTTTACTGTAATCTTCTCAGCAATCACAGTGTGTGATTAATGTCTGCAAGGGTTTTAAATACAGTATTCCCCAAACTGTTGACCTCAACTACCACTTAACACAGAGCACCTTGCAGGAGATGTTTTACCATATCCTCCTCTGGAAAAGCTGTGCTAGATAACTCTAAGTTCTCCTCTAATGGGAGATTTTATGGTTCTAATATATCTCAAGCCCTGACACAGTCCATTATTGATTCATGCTCAGTGATGAATGGCTGGTGAGACTGGCATAAAGCCAACTATTTGAATATCAGATTGTCCATTTTGTGGAATATATAGCTGTTGCTAATTTTCATTCATATTTGGGTGAATCAGTCAGCTTGTTTATTTCTTTTTTAAAAAATCAAACAAGGAAACAAGCTCTGAGGATTCTGTTCTATAACAAGTAGGAGGGATAGTCTCTAACCTTATTTTCTTTTAGGCTGCAGTATGGAACACATTTAAATATTTTAGTAAATGCAGTTAAAATATTTGGTTTTGCTATAATTATATTTCAAGCCAATAGCAGAACCAATCCAGATGAGCACATTCAATTATTTATCCAACAAATATTTCTTGAGCTCCTAAAAATTGACACTGGGACTACAGCAGTGAACAAGGCAGATTTTGTCTTTTTAAGACAGACCCTAGCAAGAGGTTTAAAATCTAGCTAGGAAGAAACATAGCAATCCAATAAAATCATACAAAACAATTTGAGTAAAATTATGAAATATCATGGAGAACAACAGTGTACTATGATTCAGTATAATACAGAGTCTGACTTGAGGTAGTGAAGCAGTAAAGGTTTTCTTTGGTACAGAGTATTTGCCAGAATTGGCAAATAAAAATATAGGATGTACAATTAAATTTGAATTTCATGTTAAAACTGTAAATTTTTTCAATTTGTCTCATATGTTGTATTGGACATACGGTAAAAACAAAGTTGTTTATCTAGAATCAAATTTAACTGGGTATTGTAAATTTTATCTGGCAATCCATAGTCGAGGAACTGCAAGATGGCCAGAACTCTCTGAGCAGGTAAGAGACAGACTAAGGGTGAATACAGAAATTCTTCTTTTGCCTTTTCTCGCCCCCCCTCATGTGGACTACAAATACCATTCATGCATTTAATGTCTTGCAGTCCTCAATGTGCCTGAGGATATAATGAAGCAATATACATGGATAAATTCCTTACCGTTCAATGAAAACTTCTCTGTATTCTCAAGTCCTAGCACAACACTTGGTACAGAGGTGACTTCCAGAAAGAGAAGTTCAGTGCCTAAAAACATATCAATGAGGGAATAATGTTGCTAAGCATCCCTTGGCTTTTGTTCCATGACAGAAAATTAACATTTTACTTACACATATTTAAAGATATTTAAAATTTAGCTCAGTTTCCTCTTAGTGATCATTTTACCTTCTCTTTTCTGGGTTCCTCCTCTAAGCTAGTGGTTTTCAGTCTGTATTCTATAGAAGATCCCTCAGGTGCAATGAAAAATCAGAACGGGAAGAACTTAAGTATACTGTACACCTTGGAATCTTCACTTCAGCTTAAACAGAACAGTGCCTGAAAGATGACTGACTGCCTCCATGGGTGTTTACTGATACAATATAGTCACATTATTTTTAATTTACTAGGAAATTTTAATAAATACTCTTCTAAGCTAATGATACCCACACAATCATTAAAATAAAAATATCACTGAAATACTCTCTAGAAACCATCTAACCATTTTGATCTTGGGTTCAGTGGTTCTTATTCAGCAGGCATTTGGCAGTTTCTGGAGACATTTTTGATTGTCATGGCTTGGGGTTTAGGAGATTCTATCACTGACGTCTAGTGGATAGAAGTCAGGGATGCTGACAAACATCCTACAATGCATAGGATAGCCCTTCCACAATAAAGAATTGTCCAAAAATGGCATTAGTGCCCCTAATAAGAAACCCTGATATAAATTAGTGGTCAACTTGCTTTGAAACATATATTTCAATTCATAGCAATCCAATTTGTCAAACACATGGCAGGCATGAATAGTGCATAATCATTTTAACATAATGGAAGTTTAGCATTATGGGTTTATTATTATTTTTATTACATGGTAGACCACTTTGCACATTTAAACTTCACACTTTACATCTTATGAAACTAAGACATGAAATGATTAGCTAACTTATTAATAAAGGTAAAGTTTATATTTGAACCCAGGTACTCCGAGGCTAAAATCTTCTTGCATAGGTTTCGTCTTTAACCTACATCCTTTTCCATTGAATGCATTCAGTGGCATGATCACAGTAGATAATTGATTCTGTAGCTCAAATTTTTTTTTTCAACTGAAATGGTAATAAACTCCCCCTACTTGATTATTGCCAACATTTCAAGCAGAATAATGTTTTTTCCTACCAATAATTATGAGCACATAACTACTCCTTGTAATTGTAAATATATATGCCCTTTTTTGAACACCATCTGCTCTATTTTGAGTTGAATCAGTCAACATTTTTTTTAGGGTTTTTTACCATGGATGAGCCCCCTCCCTCATCTCTCTCTCTCTCTCTCACACACACACCCCTTAATTAAAGATTTTTTTTCTCTGCCTCTATTCTCAAGGAAAAGAATATCTTAATTTGTTCTTAACAGTTGTCTTCAGTAAGTAACCATATCATCATCATATCTAAACACCTGTATTAGCTTTTGGTTTAAATCCTTTGTCTTTTATGTTTAATTTCAAATGTAAATGGGAATTTTCAAGCCCAATAGATACTAACAATCATCCCACGAGTTTCACAGGTGATTTGCTTCCTAATTACTACTTAAAATAATATGTACGTGGCTATTTTTATGCTTATATATTCATTACTTCTATATGCAGTTAAATAAAAACAGGCACACATAAAGAGGTAAAATTGTATCTGCAAATTATTACTATAAATTGGGTGTTTACTCACAAAAACATCTAATTGATAATCACTTGATGGCAAGCTTGGACAGATTTCAAAGTAACTCCAAAGGAGATTCAAGCATACTTAGAGCATACTATTAAAAAGAAAATCTCCACAGAGCATAACAAAGGACATTTGTTTTTACTGAGGAAACTACTGTGCCTCCATCACAAAATTAGTTTTCTAATTTGAGGTTGCAATTTCACTTCTTCACTGTGATGTTAACTGCAAGACCAGAATTATCTGGTTTTAATTAGAGAAGAGAGAATGTTGTTTCTGATCATTAAAGAAAACACAGTCAGTTCCTACTTGTCATGTTGGGTATTCTCCATTTCTTTTAGAATCCTACCTTAACACTTTCATATACTACTGGTGGAAACAGAAGTTGGTTTGATCTTTTTCAAGAGAAAGTTACAGACAAGAATGTAGTCCCTTAGGATTCTGGTTAGAGGTATCAGAAACTGACTAGCCAACAGATGCAGGTACCTCAGAGTTCTTAGAACTGAAGGGACCAGGTTCAGACAGAGCTAGAAAAACACTGGGAAGAAAGTACATACAAATCAGGAGCTAATGGATATGCCATAGGGAAGCTGAAATAGGCAGATTTCAGCATTTTTTAGGCTTTTCACTAAACTCTTCATTTCCACATTTCAAAGAGGCAGCACCTGACACACTACCTTCAGTCACATGTCCATTGTTTAGGCAAAGCAAGGAACAATCAACATTTTCACAAGAATATATTCCAACACGGAAAAGACTGTTGCCAAACAATAAACAGATAAACAAACAGACCCGTCACTTCTATCAAAAGGCTTTAAAAAAGCATTCTTTTCAATCAAAAAGTTGATTTCTGGGTCATAACCTGGGGAAACGGTCAAGCACATTTCCCCAGAGTCTCAGAGACCCAGGGGACCGACAGCTGCTGAGAACTGGTAGATTCCATTTGCAATAGCTAGGCCTGACCCTGGGAACTGTGGTGGACACCCCCAGGGACCAGAGTCCGCAGAGGGAACCGCCCCCTTATCACCTTTGGGTTCTTAAAGGGGCAGGACATGAAAATCCAAATTCTCCCTCACTCGCATGGCTCACCACCCCCCGACACCCTTGTGACTGCCCTTCAGGCTCTGCTCTGGGGCAAGTGCCCCCATGCCAGCCCGTGTCCCTGGCCCTGGGGTTCCTGGATGGGCCCTTCTGAGCCCCTCTCTGCCCCTCCTGGCAGGTGCAAGAACATGAAGTCAAGCTCTGGGACACCCAGCTCTTCTCCAGCGCCCTCACCTCCCTCACCCTGGACACCTCTCCCAGGTAGAAGCAGCCAGAGCCTCGGGTCGGCTGGTGGGTGTTGAGGGCCCCATGATGTGTATAAAAACGCATCACTGGTCGGGGGCAGCCTTCTGCATGGGGGCTCGTGCTGGTGTGTTTGGGCCTTTGGGGAGGAGACTGTGACTCAGCAGGTGGGGGACAAGTTACGTGGCGATACACTTGATTTTGTTGTGGGTGCTTTGGTGGGGCTGAGGACTGGGACACCGAGGCTCTGTTTTAGAGGTGCACGTGGGGTGTCTTGGGGTGACATGGGGTCTGTAGGCAGGCCTTGGACTCGCAGGCTCGGTGAGACCCCAGGCCAGGCCCCATGCTGTCGCTGGTAGCACATCTGATAGTTAATGTCACGAGGAGACTGAAAAAAACTCCACATACAGTATGAAATAAAAAAATCAGATTAATGATCTAAAGTTAAAAGTGTAATTCAAGTTTTGTTTAAATGATAATATACTGATGAGAAGGTACCATATGAAAATATTTTGCTATTTTATTATATATTTAAAAATTTTAATCTTTATGTACATTTTACTGAAATATAGTTGACATATAGAATTGTGTAAGTTTAAGTTATACACGTGCGTGCATGCTAAGTCCCTTCAGTTGTGTCTGACTCTTTGCAACCCTATGGATTGTAGCCCACCAGGCTCCTCTGTCCATGGGAGTCTCCAAGCAAGAATACTGGAATGAGTTTCCACTCTCTCCTCCAGAGGATCTTCCTGACCCAGAGATCAAACCCCTATTGCTTATATCTCCCTGCACTGGCAGGTAGGTTCTTCACCACTAGCGCCACCTGGGAAGTCCAATATATACACAGGATACACATATAATTATGAAATGATTACCATAACAACACCTCACACAATTAACATTTTTTGGTATGTGGTCAGAACATTATATAAGATTTACTTCCTTAGTAAATTTTAAATACATAAATACCATCAATTCAGTACTGTTAACAAGTCACCATATGATACATTGGTTACTCAGAAATTTTCATTTTATTACTTATTATTATTATTACTTTTATTATTATTATACACTTTGTTTATACCAACATTTCTCCAGGTTTTTTCACTCCCACCCTTAGCCTATGGCAATCACCATTCTACTCTGTTTCAATGAATTTAGTTCTTTTTTGGTTTCCACATGTAAGTGAAATCATACAGTATTTGTCTTTTTCTGACATATTGATGTTTTACTTGGTATGGTACCCTCAAGGTCCATACATGTTGCTGTAAAAGGCAGAATTTCCTTTATTGTTATAGCTAGCTGGATAATATTCCATTTGTATTCATTGATCATACCTTCTTTATCTACTGATGGACACTTAAGTTGTTTTCCTGCCTCAGTTATTATGAATAATATTGCAATGAACATGGCGGTGCAGGTATCCCTTCAAGATAATGATCATTTTTTTGAATATATACCCAGAAGTGAAACTGCTGGATCATATGGTAGCTCTATTTTTTTTTTTTTTTTTGAGGAAACTCCTTATTGTTTCCCATAGTGAGTAGACCAATTTATATTCCTGTCAACACTGTACAAGGGTTCCTTTTTCTCCACATCCTCACCAACATTTGTTATCACTTGGCTTATTGATAGTAGCCATTTTAACAAATGTAAAGTGATGTTTCATTGTGGTTTTGATTCACATTTCTATGATGATGAACATCTTTTCTTATACCTATTGATCATCTATAGGTTTGGATACATGGAATCTGATTTAGAAGCTAAGCTCATGGAAAAACTGGCCTGGCTGGAGGCGGGTGGCAGGGGAGGGGGGAACCAGGAATTTGCTTTCCACAAAAACCTACCTGGAGCCTAGGTTTGGGGAATTGCTTTGGTGCTGTGCTTGGCTGGAATCTTGGGCTCACAGGACCTCACAGAAACCTGGGCCATGGAAGCCACCTGGGACCATGAGTGCCAACGTGGTACTAGGATAGACTGAGCTCCTGTGGCTGCAAGGAGTCTGCCTAGTGTTGTTATAGGCCTGCTGATGTGTTCCCAAAGAGGTCAGTCCTTATTTCACTCTCCTTCCCCTACAGGGAAGGTGTTTCTGTCTATACCAGGCTGTCCAGGCTTGGGAGAGAGGTGATGAAGGTGATGTGAAATTGTCTTCCCTACCTTCTCAATGCATCTTTTCTTATTTCTGTGCTCCACCTATATGCTACAATCTCTCATCTGGAAACTTCAGCTCTTATACAGTAATTTTCATGCATGAATAGTTGTTCAAATTGATGTTTCTGAGAGGGAATGAGCTCTAGAAATTCTTATCCTGCCATCTTGCTAATGTCATTCCTCTACTTTTAATTTCTTGTTAGTTATACATTTAAATTTTAGCAATGGAGTTTCCCTTTATGGTTGTGGTAGTCACAGAGCATAAGGCTAAGAATAATTATAATTTGAATAAAAAAGCACTTTGACTTTAATTTTAGTTTCAAATTTATAAAATAGGATTATAACAACTGCCTCTATAGGTGGAAAAAAAACAACTGAAACAAAAATGTTAATAGTGGTTATCTCCAGATGAGGGTTTGGAGGGAGGATTTTACATTTCTTGCAAGAAAAGTGATTTTCTTATACTAAGAAAGAAAAAGCAGCAAAGAGTGAACATTTCTTACCTAAGATCAGATAGTTATATAAATGCTTATGAGATCTTTTCCTAACTTTTTAATGAGGAAAAATCAATTTATAGCCAAATTATTAGTGGCATGTGCCCAAAGTCTTTAAATTCCTTTATTTATTCATCTGATCTTAAAGCCAACTGAAAACAAAGGAAGTAATAAACTCAGTGACTGAGAGTAGATGTTATAGAGCCACTTTGATCTGTACCTGAATCTTAACTTCTTCTAATTATTGGCAGTTGGAACTTATCCAAGTTGGAATGTTCTGACCTCAGTTCCCACATCGATAAAACAGAGAGAATACTCTCTATTTCTTAAGATGACTATGAGAATGAAAACCTATATGGAAGTCTATATTTATTTTACATTCACTGTAGGAATACAAACTTTATACAAATTCTTAAGAAAAATATTAAACAAATTATTTAAAACTTTTATTTTGTACAGATACATGTAAAACCATGAAAGTGGAATGCAAATAGGCAAATGCAATGGGGAAAACAGTGCTCCAAAATGATGAACAGAAGTTTGAGGAAGTTCCAGCTCACTTAACATCCAACATGCATCACAGGATGCTATGTTTCTGGAAAAAAATCACACTCCTGTTCAACCATTGGTGAGTAGTAATCTGATGTTTTATTCTGAGAAGCCACAATCTATCTACAACAAATGTTATTAAATTGTGACCCATGGATGTGCCTAGTGGTCTGTGAGCTCATACACACTTGAAATGTCTCAACAGGCATGTTGTGTTTCTTAAATGAGCCTGCATAGCCTCTATTGGCATTTCAGAAAGAAATGAGACCTTTAAAATATTAAGAAGCACAGAATTAAAATCTACAATATCTATTCCTCCCAATGTCCCTTATATTTGGCTAGTTCCTTATTCGTTTCTCTTACCTATTATTTCTAAGCGTTGCAAATATGAGCTGGCTGCTTGAAAGACCATTAGAAATTAGTGGGAACATAACATGTAAGTTCCTTCTTTTTCTCATCTTTGGTAATGAGCTTCCTCATATGTAGTGGAGATAAAAATAAAATTGACTTGGCTAGGATAAGAACACACGAATAATAATTTAGTGCAAACTGTGTCTTATGAACTTGCTGGAGATGTGGATAGGCATCCAGAAAATAGAATGGCATGTTTTAAAACATAAGTGTTATACAGACTAGGGTAAAAATGAATTGTTCTTTTATCCCTTACCTTTTTAATTCAAGACTGAAGTCTGATCTCACTCATAAGCCTTATCTAATTTTTCGAGCCTGTACCAATATCACTGTGCTGAAATCCCGTTCCTGGAATGATCAATAGTTTTCTGGCCAATTCCAATCAGTTGTTAGGTTGTTTGGAAGAATTTGGAGGATTCGTTAAGGCTCAGCTAGAAAGAGAAACTTGATGATGAGCATTGTGTACTATAGGCTCTGACTGGAGAATGGCTGGTCTTAGGCTAGACCAGCATAGAGGAATACAATACTAGGCTTAGAGCAGAAAAAATATGAGTATTTTTAAAACCCAAATCAGAACCTGGTGAAATTCCAAATTCCACACTGCATTTACATCCAGTTAGGTATGAATAGCAAGGGGGGTTGTGACAACCTAGGTTACTTTTACCTTGTGCATAAAAGTATTAACAGCTGCACTGCTTAGTTATTATCTTGAACCATAAACTTACGAGCGTAAGTCACTAGCTTGATGGTAATAATCAGGGAGATAAATTTTGCTCAAATTCCATTATCCAGCTGAGTATACATAAATCCAACTAGCTACCAATAATTTACAATAAGCAGTTCTAAGTTGGTAAAACAGGTAGAGTGGAAATGTTTTGGATGACAGTAGAGAATTATAAAATGGGCTTTTTCTCTAGGCCGTTTTAAGTACATGATAAGTACTATACTTATTATTCTTCAAGTGACCTTGTAAGTACAACTATATTATAATAATCCTCTTTATTTACAACTGAGAAAATATGTTCAAAATACTGTTCCCCAAAGGATATGACAGTTGAACCTAGGTCAATTTCTTCTATAGCCTGTGCATTTAATCTCTACAGCATCTAACTTAGAAGCCATTGTTAAATTATCTATATACTCTGCAGATTCCTTTTGAGAATAAGAGGAGGTCAGCTAACAGCTCACCAGGGAAACTCTTAAGTGCCCACTGAAATATCTGATATAAAAGCAAATAAAGAGCAAAGTCCATTTTTTACTAGAAAAAAAAAAAAAAAACACAACATAGAACTACATGCCCTCTAGTTTCTTAAATAAAACAGTCCTGATAGGGAGAAAATATGGTCCCCTTCTCTTGCTATCATGGATGACAAGCTCAGATATAAAATAGTATAATGGAATATTACTTAAGGGCATTGGGTTGGGAGCCAGGGTTCATATTTTTGGCCTGTAATACCTACAAAGTGTGTGAAATTAAAAAAAGTATTTAACCTCTCTATTGTTTAGTTCCTGCATCTGAGGAAATGTAAATGTAATGAATTGCTGTAACTGTTTCACATAAATATCATCACATACGTTGTAAGAATTAAAATAATATCTGGCATGGAATAAACATTGCTGAAGACTATGAGCATAGTTATTATAATGGTAATTACTCATATTCCAGTCCAATGTATAGTTCTAACAATTTCATTCTGCTTCAATATTTCAGCTTTTTTTTTTTTTTTAAGAATCGTCTACCATGTGTACTCAATATGGCAGCAAATTTGGAAAACTCACCAGTGGCCACAGGACTGGAAAAGGTCAGTTTTCATTCCAATCCCAAAGAAAGGCAATGACAAAGAATGTTCAAACTACAGGGCAATTATACACATTCCACACGCTACCAAAGTAATGCTCAAAATCCTTCCTAGGTAATCTTCAACAGTATGTGAACCAAGAATTTCCAGATGCTCAAGCTGGATTCAGATAAGGCAGAGGAACTAGAGATCAAATTGGCAAAATCCAGTGGATCATAGAAAAAACAAGAGAATTCCAGAAAACCATCTACTTCTGCTTCATTGATTACAGCAAAGCCTTTAACTGTGTGGATCACAATAAATTGTGGAAAATTCTTAGAGACATGGGAATACCAGACCACCTTACTTGCCTCCTGTGAAATCTATATACAGGTCAAGAAACAACAGTTAGCACTGGACATGGAACAGTGAACTAATTTCAAATTGGGAAAGCAGTACGTCAAGGCTGTATACTGTCATCCTGCTTATTTAACTCATATGCAGACTACATCATGCGAAATACTGGACTGGATGAAGCACAAGCTGGAATTAAGACTGTGGGCAGAAATGTCAATAACCTCAGATATGCAGATGACACCACCCTTATGGCAGAAAGAGAAGAACTAAAGAGCCGCTGATGAAAGTGAAGGAGGAGAGTTTAAAAGCTGACTTAAAACTCAACATTCAAAAAACTAAGATCATGGCATCTAGTCCCATCATTTCATGGCAAAGAGATGGGGAAGCAATGGAAACAGTGAGAAACTTCATTTTCTTGGGCTCTAAAATCACTGCAGATGGTGACTGCAGCCATGAAATTAAAACATGCTTGCTCCTTGGAAGAAAAGCCATGATAAACCTAGACAGCATACTAAAAAGTAGAGACATTACTTTGCCAACAAAGGCCTTTATAGTCAAAGCAATGGTTTCTTGTATGGAGCAGAGAGTTGGACCATAAAGAAAGCTGAGAGCTGAAGAATTGATGATTTTGAACTGTGGTGTTGGAGAAGACTCTTGAGAGTCCCTTGGACTGCAAGGAAATCAAACCAGTCAATCCTAAAGGAAATCAGTCCTGAATATTCACTGAAAGGACTGATGCCGCAGCTAAAGCTCCAATACTTTGGCCACCTGATGCGAAGAACTGACTCATTGGAAAAGATCCTGATGCTGGGAAAGACTGAAGGAAGAGAAGGGGACGGCAGAGGATGAGATGGTTGGATGGCATCTCCAACTCAATGGACATGGGTTTGAGCGAGCTCTGGGAAACGATGAAAGACAGGGAACCCTGGCATGCTGCAGTTCATGGGGTTGCAAAGAATTGGACATGACTGACAGACTGGACAACAATCATGCATACCGTGTACACTAGCTTATGATTTTAAACCTAACACTGAAAAACATAACCCTCTCACATAAAGCACTTAAGATAAAGTGATAAGCAAAACAAATGCCTTCCTGCCCTTATAAAACTTTCAGCTGCTCAGAGAATGTAGGAATTGAGATAAATAAATAATCTGCAGTACTGCAAATGTTTTTGGAAGAGAAAATATAGTTGTGATGGAGAGTTTAACTGTGGTGTTGGGGTTCAAGAAAGGCTCCCTGAGGAGGTGGTATTTAAGTTGAAACCCAGGGGACAAGTTAACTAAGTGAGCAGAAGTGATTCAAACAGAAGTAGAGGCATGTGTGCAAAGCCAGAAGGAAGAGAGAATGCCAGCTAAGCATTCCTTATGACTACAATGCAGACAGAGAAGGAGAATGAAGTGAGGACTGAAAAACTGACAAAAGGTAAAAACTACACACCTTGTTTGCCATTTTAGGAAGGCGAGACTATATTATGAGGATCATGAAAAGTCCCTGAAAGATTTTTAGCAAGGGAATGACAATCCATTTATTACCAATAGAAAGCTAGAATTTAGTTTATGCTCATTATCACAGACACAAAAAGAACTGAAAGGAATTTAAATGTTTGCTTAAATCTCTTTAAAAAAAAAAATGCTGACAGGGGATTAGCTTGAGTAGAGTACAGAAGATCCTAGCATTTGCTTTTCCCATCTATCTTTATTAAATCAAAGGCATTCCAACATAAATGCTACATTTTCTATTTCTCATGCCCTTTTCAAAATTGCTCCTACATCTCCATTTTCCAGACCACTCCAGGTTTTCTCTCTGTTCCTCTCCTTTCATTCTACTGATCCTTTTCAAGATGAATTTGGAGATACATGGTCCAAATCCCCCTTTGTGGAAGTGCCTGCTGACAAGTTGAGGGAGTGTGGTAAGCAGGCAGCCTTCAGCTGCAGGCTCATTCTGCTGCTGCCTCAGCTTCAGAGAGCAATCTCTTCAAGTTCTCACCTTTCCCAAAGAAGCTCACAGTTGGTATCTGAGAGAAGTAGGGATACAAAAGCCCCAGACATTTCAGCTCAAAGTGGGACAACTCTGTTTGTCCCTATAAACCCTAGAGATTTGTCCCATTGGGGTTCCTTAAGGCTTTGTCAGGCCTACCTGGAATCAGATTTTACCCCTTTGCCCAATCCTTCTTTCTCCCATTTCCTTTCATGGTTTTGACGCTGATAAACCTTTCTCACTGGACATGGAGTAGAGTCCAATCTGCAAGACCGTGCGTGTCTATTTTCTTCTTCAGGAGACAGCTCTGTGAATTCACATAGAGATGAATCCAGTTTTCCAAACTGATTTTGACTTCTTTCTGCACATTGCTCTGATCAAAAAGAAAGAATCCAAGTATTGTAACTTGAGCAACAAAAAATAATCTCTTATAAATTCATGTGAATGGGAGGGAAGTGGGCAGGGCAACACAAACCTTTAAAAGAATGACATGGACATGCTGCTAAGTTGCTTCAGTCGTGTGTGACTCTGTGCGACCCCATAAATGGCAGCCATCAGGCTCCCCCATATCTGAGATTCTCCAGGCAAGAACACTGGAGTAAGTTGCCATTTCCTTCTCCAGTGCATGAAAGTGAAAAGTGAAAGTGAAGTCGTTCAGTCGTGTCTGACTCTTCACAACCCCATGGACTGCAGCCCACCAGGCTCCTCCATCCATGGGATTTTCCAGGCAAGAGTACTGGAGTGGGGCGCCATTACCTTCTCCGGACATGGACTTAGGACATGACAAAAACTGGCTAAAACCAACGAGGTCCAGGACTTCCCTGGTGTCCCAGTGGCTAAGACTCTCCGCTCCCAATGCAGCAAGTCCAGGACCTGGTCAGCGAACTAGATCCCACATGCTGAAATGAAGGATTTGAAGGCCTCAACTAAAAAGATCCAGCATGCTGAAACTAAGATCCAGAACAGATAAATAAATACTATTAAAAAACAAAACAACACAACAAGGTCTAAGATGATGGACGGTATGACTTGCAGTAGATCTTGGGCCTCATTATATGCTCATTGTAATATATTAGCATAAACCAGTGGCACACCCACCAGTGCCATGACAGTTGCGGCTGACCATCAAAGATCAAAAATTGGGCAGTGGACCGATTCCTGGAAATCTCTGCCCCTTTCCCAAAACAGTTGGAATAATCCTCCCCTTCATTAGTCAATGAAATTACTCAGCCCATAAAAACTAACCATGCCATATTTTGGTGCCTCTCATCTTCTGAGATGGTCCACATTCTGTTTGTGGAATGTGCTTCTGAGATGGTCCACACTCTGTTTGTGGAGTGTGCTTCTCTAAATAAATCCACTTCTTACATATAACTTTGCTTCTCACAGAGTTCTCTCTATAATGAGACATCAAGAACCCCATATTCACTAGGAACACATGGAGTTAACTTACACAGGGCATTCAGAAAGGTAGAGTGAGCCTGTGAATTTTCATATAATATTAATTGTTTGGTTCACGTTTCTCAGAATCTGAGAACAGTTTCTTCCATGAGGTTGTTCTCAGTCACTGAGGTTTCTGGGGCTGGGCAAAAGGCATCAAATCCATTATTCTCTGTCTGTTGTCTGTCCATGTAGGCAAATCCATTTTTGTCCTCATATGTCTTGGGCACTGTCATAGGACTGAGAGATAAAAATAAAAGAGATGAGAAGTAAGGGAAGGACACAGAGGTCAATCCACATAGCCAAGAATGGAAGGTGGGTGGGGTCAGCACGTTTATTGTTTGGTGAGCTTGCTGGATGGTGGAAGATGTCAGTGGGGAAAGAAAAGAACAGAATGAGAGTATGATAGAGTTGGGAAGAAAGAATAGAATGTTTGAGAAATACTACCGGGAGTTATGAACTGAATCTCCTTTAATATGTGTATTAAAAGGAAGGACAAAGATTGTGGTTTCTTCTTATATTGCTTTTTTGTGTTTGGACTAGAACAACCACCTGAATCAGGATTACCTGGGCCACATTAAACTTGATTCCACAGCCTCAGCTCTAGAATTAATGGATGGGATTTGGATCTAGATCCTCAGTGTCGTCATTTTCAACAAGCATCCTAGGTATTTCTAGGGCACATGACCTACACACCACACTACCTTAAGCACTGCTCTAGTCTTGAAGTCAGTCTTCAAACAAAAGAAGTTGTCCCCTGAGGATGCACAGACTTACAGGGGATTTACAGTCCTGTAGAAACTTCTGAACGTAGACCTCTGGTTCAGGTGATCTCCCTGAAAAAAATCTGTTGACTACCAGTTCTCCACAACTACCTCTGCTTTAAGTACTTCTCCTGTCTGATAAATGCCGCCAATGTGCATTATCCTTAGGTATAAATCATACAGGCACTGAACAGGGACAATTTTAGAGTGCATAGTTGCTAAGGAAGAAACCCAAGAGCATAAGTGAAATATCAGTAAATCCATGAGAAATACTGAAGTTTTATTCCTACAGAGTCTCTGTAGGAGATGACAGAGCCATCTCTGTCAGTCTCTCTGTCTGTTTACCTATTTTTCATCCATCCATCCATCCATCCCTACATATGTCTCTTTCTTTTTCTTAAAATTCACACTGAAAAAGTGGATACGGTATGTGACAAGTTAGTCTGACTTAAAAATTCTCTACTACTCAATTTACATGACAAGTATCTCCATAAAGTGAATGAGTAAAATATGCAAATTCAGAATTTCAATTAAAATATTATTAAAAGTCAATATACTATAAGCAATTAACAAGTAAACAGATTTTGAAACTATTAAACTTGTGTGAAAAATCTTAGGTGACAATTTATAATATGTTGACTTAAATAATTTAAAAAGTTATTTCAGTGAATACTTGTCTGTATGTGGGTATGTGCCTACTCACGTAAATATGAGTATGAATAATTTTCCTCTATCATGAAATCAAGTTAAGCAGTCCAGACTAGCAAAAGGCTCTGCTTTATTTATTTAATCATTTGGAGACATCCATTTCTTGAAATCAACTTTGCTCTAGCATCCCTTATAACTTTGCTCTTATTTGCCCAGTCTAGCTGGGTCCTTACACATTTAGAGGAAGAAGAGATAGCTATTACCTATAGACCCTGGCCTGATCAGATCGGCCCATAATTTATTGGTAAATACTTGGTCACTTAATTATAAGAAGGACTGAGGAATATATTGATAATTCCTAGCTAACATGCTACATCCCAGCTACAAATTCAAGTCAAAAGAAGAAAGAAATAAAACAGACTTCAAAGACATCTTTAAGCCATGCCACATGAAGAGAATTTATTAATAAATTTTTATGGGATAATCATCATTTTATACAGTGAACTTTAATACATTACTAAGTTCTGTTTACTAATGCTTTATGTTTCTCAATGTTAGTTGACATTGCCATGTAATTTTTCTCTCTCATACCATGCTTATCTAGTTGTCATATGAAGACTTTTATATTTTCACAAATGAACTAGAGCATTACTTTTTATAGTAACTTGAATAATTTGTTAATTTCTTAAAAGATAAACATGATTTAAAAGATGATCACCTATAAAACCTCTGGGCACAGATTGATTTTTCAGTATTCTTGAATTGTTTTTAAGTGAATAATTATATTGCTTTAATTAAAATCAGTATTTTTGGGGTTTTCTACTTCTGAAATGAGTTTTGGTAAATTATAAAAGTTTGTAGGAAATTAGGCATTTTGTTAAAATTTTAAATGCATTCAGTTCAGTTCAGTTCAGTTCAGTCTTTCAGTCATGTCTGACTCTTTGCGATGCCATGAATCCCAGCACGCCAGGCCTCCCTGTCCATCACCAACTCCCGGACTCCCATCCATCGAGTCAGTGATGCCATCCAGCCATCTCATCCTATGTCGTCCCCTTCTCCTCTTGCCCCCAATCCCTCCCAGCATCAGAGTCTTTTCCAATGAGTCAACTCTTCGCATGAGGTGGCCAAAGTACTGGAGTTTCAGCTTTAGCATCAGTCCTTCCAAAGAAATCCCAGGGCTGATGTCCTTCAGAATGGACTGGTTGGATCTCCTTGCAGTCCAAGGGACTCTCAAGAGTCTTCTCCAACACCACAGTTCAAAAGCATCAGTTCTTCGGCACTCAGCCTTCTTCACAGTCCAACTCTCACATCCATACATGACCACAGGAAAAACCATAACCTTGACTAGACGAACCTTTGTTGGCAAAGTAATGTCTCTGCTTTTGAATATGCTATCTAGGTTGGTCATAACTTTCCTTCCAAGGAGTAAGCGTCTTTTAATTTCATGGCTGCAGTCACCATCTGCAGTGATCTTGGAGCCCAAAAAATTAAAGTCTGACACTGTTTCCACTGTTTCCCCAACTATTTCCCATGAAGTGATAGGACCAGATGCCATGATTAGAATAACATTAATTTTTGAGATTTGTTTGCAATTCTTAACATGTTTGTTTGCTTAAACAAAGACCCCGAAGCTGGTCTTCTCTACAGAGAAAGCTGCCTGTATGACTTGATTCAGTAAATGCAATCTTGCCCTATGTGTAGGTGGCAACTGTGGATGTTCTATAGACCCTTTGTGTGTGTGTGTGCATGTGTGCTAAGTCCCTTCATTCATGTGATTCTTTGTGACCCTTTGGATGGTAGCCCACCTGGCTCCTCTGTCCATGGAATTCTCCAGGCAAGAATACTAGAGTGGGTTGCCATGCCCTCCTCCAGGGGATCTTCCTGATCCAGGGATTGGACCTGAGTCTCATGTGGTTCTTGCATTGCAGGCAGATTCTTTACCACTGAGCCACTGGGGAAGCCCACAGACCTCCTACCAAGGTCTAATAAGAAATACATGGTATCCACTGGCAAGTGCTGAGCAAAGTCATGAACATTTCTATTTTTCTTTACGCAAAAAAACAATTGTTCTGGCTTGCTGTTGGACTTTGATAGTGCAAAGTTATAATTGTGGAACATCATGTGACTCTGCAATCTGAGCTGCCTATCATAATCAATAATCCATAAGGCAGAAATTCACAGCAGAGCTATATCACCCAGTTGAAGTGGAAGATTTGAAAATGGATGCAGTATGATCAGATCCTTAGGGCATGAGTAGTTGCATGGTACCTGTGGTTCAAATCTCCTTGCCAAGAGGGCTCTGATTTAGATTTTGCCAGTAAGAGATCTCATATGAGACCCAGATGATAACAGAAAAAGGGGAACCTCCTTCTGTAGCCAGGATTAATGACACCACTTCCCTGCCTTGAAGTCCATATGCTAACACTGAATTCTTCTAATAAATGTACTTTATTTTCTAGATTAATGTAATTTGAACAGGTATTTCACACTTGCCCCAAGTTATCCCACCCCTAAGACATATGCCAAGCAACTGAGAGAAGAACATTTAAATCTACCGAGGAAGAAAGAAAAAGGCCTCCTCAAACTACTGCTCAAGTCTGGAATTCTAAACCAACAGCATCCACCTAATTAGGATACTGAAATATCATATATTCCAAGGCTTTCACTGTATAGTTCTATATATAGTTTCTCTATATAGTTGCATTTTATGCAATTCAATAACAAACTTCAAAAAGAAATATTCTTGCCCTGAATGAAAAGAAAGAACACACACCTTCATATGGAACAGTTAAAAGGAAAGTCACCACTCAGTATAGTCTGGTATTACTCCGATTCTGTTTATAACTGAGAATGATTTATATTTGGAAGAGATTTTTTTGCCTTAAATATGCTTGTGTTTCTCACATGCTGCCTCAGCAATTTAGTTATCTAATCACTTGCATGTATTCAGTCCCAAGATAGGAGCCTTAGGTTAAAACTCACCTTGTGAATCTCAAATCTAGTCACCATGGTAACTGTTCATTTTCTACCAACTCTGTACTCTTAGCTAACTTCAGTATCATGGATTTATTTCTGATGCCAAAGAACTGTGACAGATGATTATGGAATTTTTATATATATCATAGTATACTCTTTAATTTCTTTTCAATAGGCTACATCTTATAACCCAAAATTCTCCTATTCATTTGGAAAATGTTTTAAGTTTTGAACTTTGATTTTAGTGTAGGCTGATAATCATTTCATGCTTTAAAACTCCTCATTTGGGCCTTGTGAAGAAGACTTCAAAGAAGAAATTAAATTCTGGGAATATTATTTTACTGCACAGGATAACATTTATTTGGCAAAACTAATACAATTATGTAAAGTTTAAAAATAAAATAAAATTAAAAAAAAATAAGGTTTATAAATCGCCTGTAAACTCCCAGTGGTAGAAAATATGTTCATATTCTTTGAATCATTCTGAGTAACTAGAACACTGCTTCCATACATACTTACTGAAACTGGACATGTCGTATCTCAAGGAAATACTGATGAAAACCCATGTAACATTCACCCAAGTTCAAAGCATCTCTTCTCACTACTTGCTTTAAGTGGCTTACAATCCCCATTATGACCTGCACCCCTTGGAAACATACCAAGTTTCAAGGAAGACAAAGATGCAGCAATTCTGAGTAAAACATTAATTTAATCCCAATCCATCATCAGTATAATGCTAACACTTTCTACTGTTTTCTGAGCATTACAGTGATAGCATCCTATCTACCATCCAAAACTTCCTACCTAAGTTGTTCCATTTTATACAAAACAACAGTATGTACACACACTTGAACACACATTTATTAAGACACACAGTCTGCACACAATTCCATCTCTCCCCTCCTGCTCTCTGCCTCAGGAGACTGCTTTCCATAGAACACAACAGTGCTCCTTTCCTCTCTCACTTTCCAAAGGATTGACATTTTACTACTTGATTTTAGAAGAAAAGCATAAGAAAACAAGAAGAGAGAACTGTCTTGAAAGTAGCCTTGGTTTCTTTTCTTTACAAACGTTCCAAGTGTTTATCATATCATATTACATAAAGGCCATTTTACAAAATGCATTTTAAGAGGGCTGGTAGAAATATGTGTTTTGAAGAAACAACAATATTATACAGACTGAAATCTCTTACGATATGCCTCAAAGAATACTATAAATATTACTAAATCTTGTCTTTAGTTATTTATGCAACATTTATTCAGTAATTATTTTATGAGACTCTAAATGGCTTTCCACCCCATTCTGCTGAATTATAAAGTCTCCAATTCTAAAGTGACTTATAAGGTTCTATATAATAGGACTCCTGACTGCATATTGAGGCTCTTCCCTATGACTTACCTTTGTCTTTAGTCCAGGCATTCTTAATACCTACAGACTTTTTAATATTCTCAAGAGTGCTAAGCTTTCTCTTGATTCTGGGCTTTATACACAATCCTCTTGCCTAGAATTATCTCCCTCACCTTCAACATGTATTCTTACTTAACAGTTTCTACTACCTTAGAGAGATGCCATTTCTTTCAGAGGAAGCTATTCCAAACTCTCCAGTAATTGCTAGATCCAGCTAAGGTTTGGAGTTTTCTCAATGGTAGACATGATTGAATCTATTCAACAGCCATCCTCCCCTTTCTTTATAATAAAGAGAACTATTTCGCTGTGGATACCCATCATCATCAATGTAATCTAATCACTAATGTGCTAATACCCTTCACCAGTTGCCAAACTAATGAGACGCAAAGGAAAAATTAGCTGGAAATGCCAAAGAGGATATCCATCCTTGTTTCCAGCTCTGGATGTAGCTGTAGTTGTGATGTTTATTTAAAGCTGAGGTGCCACCTTAAAACCATGAAAGGAACATTCTACCAAGGGAGGTAGGACAGAAAGATCAAAGAAGACAGGGTCACTGATGACACTCAGAGCCAATACATAACCTAGATACTGCCTACTTCTGAATTTCTTCCTAGGTAAACAGTAAATATCCTCAGGGATTAAGGCAGTGTTAGTTTGATTTCTCATTGTTTGCAGTTATTTAAAAAAAAGTCCTAGTTCATAAGCTTTCCAATATCAATCTGTACTTTCTCTTTAATAAGTCACTCTGTACATCCAACCCCATGAGTACAAGCTATCACAAGATATCACAAGATTCTGGAAGATTTCCAGTCATTACTACAAGACATAGAACATGGCTCATGCTAAATAAATACTTGTTGAATGACAGTGCGGTAGTGAATAGAACAGATTCTGGAAGTAGACTTTTTGAATTCTGGTTCTACCTCTTAAGGACATGCCATGTGGATTAGTTAATTTTACCTCAATATGCTTTAAATTTGGCATTTATAAAATTCAAATCAATATAGTACCTATCTTTTTTTTGTTTTTAGAGAGTTAAATGAATGAATAATATTATTTAGATATTTTTGGAGACATAATAATATTCAATAAATGTTTGCTATTATGAATTGCCAAGTACTGGGGTAGCTGTAGGTCATTGCAAGATTAAGAAAATTAGCATTTGACCCACAAAGAGCTCAAAATCTAGTAGAGGACACAGGTATGACAGAGTGAGTTAAATGCTATTACAGAGGTCCTCCTGATGGTTATGATGTTAATGGGAATAAGAGCAATGAATTTCTACCAGGGAATTTTGAAAAGACCTCCACAAATAGAAGAGAAACTTTATACTGTAGCCACAACCTCAGCCTATTTTTCTTCTATGTCCAAGTGTAGATAATGAAATAAAAAGAGGCAGAATATCTGAAAGTTCCATCAGAAACCACGTCACTTAAAAGCCCTGCCAGTTCTAACTGAAAAATAGGAACAGAAAGATAGTGTATAGAGGAAGAAAAATATGAACAAAAAGATAGTGTATAGGGGAAGGTCTTGCCGGAGGATTCTACCCTTATTTTTGGCTCTCCCTGCACTTAGCATTTTCCAGCTGGGAAAAATGGAGGACCATCCTTCTTGAAGATTGTTAACCTTCTTCAAAAAGCCTACAATGAGAGGTGCCATGTAAACACACAAAAAATAACAGACAGCTGAGCCCCTCCAGATCTCAGGGATGTGAGAATGGAAGACTGACTTAGCAAAGCAGAAGGGTGGGGGGAGGAGAAGAAATTCAAGGGCCATCTGTCAGCTGAAAGGTTACAAAAAACAGTAACAGCAAGACATCCTGAATCTTGTCTTTTCCTTTGGCTGATTATCTGAATGTAACTTTAAACTTGGAAGTAAGAATTGATGCATTTCGTTTCTTTGAGTAATGCTAAAACCAAATATTCACTCAGAAAACAATTAGGACCAACAGTGTCTAACCGAGCTGCCTTTATATTTTGCCTTTGCTGCACTGTACGGATACCACTAAGGGAGCTGCACACTGTAAGATAATAGTCATATGAGTAATTTTTAAGACAGTATGTTCATCTCACAATTTAGAAAAGTTAAGGTGTGGGAAATGTCCTAGTTAGTGTTATCCACATGTCTATGAGTTGTTTCTTTTTATTTATGAAAGACCATGGTTTCTCACTGGTGGCTCAGTCACCACCATGGCTTCCCTGTGGCTCAGTTGGTAAAGAATCTACCTGCAATGTGGGAGACCTGGGTTTGATCCCTGGGTTGGAAAGATCCCCTGGAGGGGGAAATGGCAACCCACTCCAGTATTCTTGCCTGGAGAATCTCCACGGACAGAGTAGCATGGAGCGCTATAGTCCATGGGGTTGCAAAGAGTCAGACACAACTGAGCAACTAAACCCAGCACATGGTATCTCTCAGGGGCTTTCTCCCACTGGCTCCCTGCCATCATGATGGATGATGCCCTGTACATGTACATGTGCCTACACACATATACAACCTTTCCAGCACACTTGCTTCTCAGTTCTATTTCTTCCCCCTCTCCAAAATTTTCTTAACGCCCCCATGATCCATGTCCATGAATATACCCTGAGTCTTGTCATCCCTAAAGCCACTCTACTTCCCAAATCATTTGTTCAAATAGCCTAATGTAGGTCTTAGCTTGATTGCTCTACCACTGCCTCTATTTTCAGTTTGTATTTTAAATATTATTTACTCAATAATATTAATTTTGTTATATCTTGGAATTGTAGATACAAAGACAGGAAGGGGAAAAAAAGGAACATGGTCCCTTGATTTTGTTATGAGATCAAGACAAGAGACAAGAAAGTACAGAGTTATAAGGCAAAAAACATGGCTCTGGGTTCTGATTATTTGTTGAGTTTAAAACTCAGAGGATGAGAAGGATTCAAACTATGGACAGATTTAAATGTTTGGCCTTTTGTAAACCCTGATGCAATCAAGGTGACCTCCGCAGCCAAATCTGAGGAGAGAAGCAGATTTTGCCCTTTCAAGCAGTACATATGCCAATACCTCCCAAGGGCATTTGATTTTCACCTTTTAGAAAAAATGCTTTAGATTCTTTTATCATCCATGGTACCTTGAGACCTCTCACATTGTCTTCATTTTATTCACCAAATGGAAATCAACAATGTTGAGTGGCATCCAACTAATTTCTGGGAATAATATTGTAGATTCTGTCACAAAAGCTACAGATGCCAAGATTTTCTAGAAAACTAGGTTAGTTATGTCCAGGCAAAATCACTCAAGTCACAGTCCTATCCATGTTCTCTAATTTGTTTTTCTAATAACAAGGTCACAAAATACACATTCGTGCAAGTAAACATTTCATTGTTTCACTGATCTTGTCCCTAGTGACTCTTTCACAAAAGGAGATAAGGGCAGTCTTTAAAAGAAGGAACCATATTCTTTAATCTTTACCAGTTCTGCTCCATGCCAACAAATGAAAGGAGGAATTTGGAATTCATCTTGGGAGCTTTCAGGTCTCTGAGTGTTCTGAGTCATCTTTTTCTCATTAGTAAGAGACAGCATTTTAATACAGCAGTCTCTGTAGATGCTCCCTCCTTGCTACAGCCAGAGAGCATGCCTTTGTTATGTCACCCTGCTCTAGGGAGAACACAGAACAGACTCATTTATGGAACAAATGTCTGTAGACAATGCTCTATCTCATTTCAAAAAGCTCCAGATGTTACTTCAATATTCAAACCAACTTAAGGCATTAAAATATAAATCCATATCATAGCAAAATTATTTAAAATGTTAGGTCTTGTAAGGTCTATTAAGCCCAAAAGGAATGCCTCCAGGATTTTCATACATTTATAAGGTGTGGTTTGTTTCCAAGTTCATTAGGTCATTCATTTAGTTGTTTAAGAAATAGGTGTTTTTGCGCCTCCTGGGTGCCAGGCACTGTGCTAAGCCCTGGGGTTTCACCATCAAATGATGCAAATATGTTCAACATCCTGGAAGAATTTAAAGAATTAACTGGAGAGGGAGGCAGTTTTATTAAACAAATAATTCAATGAAATATTTGATTATAGATTTTCCAGTCCTTTGAAGAGCACAGGTTTTTCTTTCCTTTTTTTTTTTTTTTTTTTTTTTTTTTTTGAGAGATTAACCTACTGAAGGCAAAGATTGGCTATCAGAAAAGTCATTTTCTAAGGAAAGGGCATTTAAACACTTACATGGGGATCAATAAGAACTTGCTAGGAAAATATGAGTAGTGATGGGGATAAGGCATCCGGCCTTTGCAGGCCAGCCAAGTGACCAGCTTTGTACATGTCCCTGCAAGGAGAGAAAGAACCTGTGCAAACCTAAAACTTGAAAGACATCCTGTGCAGTTGATGGTTGGTGAGCAAGAACATGATTTGATAAATGGTACAAGGTATGTTAAAAATTTTGTATCCTATCCTAAGGGCAGTTGAAAGCTACCAAACATTTTTAAGTAGGGAAGCTACATATTTTGAAAACAGTTATATATTTTAAAGAAAGATCACTCTGAGTGTTAAGTGAAAAACAAATGTGGGTATAAAATCTGTACCCCCCCCCAAAAAAAATTGCCTCTGCAGTATTTATACTTAACCATGTAGTAAAAGGTCTTCTGCTAGAAGTTAGATAATTGAGCTTAGAGTCCAAGCTCGTCTGTTACATAAGGTATACAAAAATCTTAGTATGCTTTTTTTTTTTTTTTTTTTTTTTAATTTTATTTTATTTTTAAACTTTACATAACTGTATTAGATTTGCCAAATATCAAAATGAATCCGCCACAGGTTTACATGTGTTCCCCATCCTGAACCCTCCTCCCTCCTCCCTCCCCATACCATCCCTCTGGGTCGTCCCAGTGCACCAGACCCAAGCATCCAGTATTGTGCATCGAACCTGGACTCGCAACTCATTTCATACATGATATTTTACATGTTTCAATGCCATTCTCCCAAATCTTCCCACCCTCTCCCTCTCCCACAGAGTCCATAAGACTGTTCTATACATCAGTGTCTCTTTTGCTGTCTCGTACACAGGGTTATTGTTACCATCTTTCTAAATTCCATATATATGCGTTAGTATACTGTATTGGTGTTTTTCTTTCTGGCTTACTTCACTCTGTATAATAGGCTCCAGTTTCATCCACCTCATTAGAACTGATTCAAATGTATTCTTTTTAATGGCTGAGTAATACTCCATTGTGTATATGTACCACTGCTTTCTTATCCATTCATCTGCTGATGGACATCTAGGTTGCTTCCATGTCCTGGCTATTATAAACAGTGCTGCGATGAACATTGGAGTACACGTGTCTCTTTCCCTTCTGGTTTCCTCAGTGTGTATGCCCCAGCAGTGGGACTGCTGGATCATAAGGCAGGTCTATTTCCAGTTTTTTAAGGAATCTCCATACTGTTCTCCATAGTGGCTGTACTAGTTTGCATTCCCACCAACAGTGTAAGAGGGTTCCCTTTTCTCCACACCCTCTCCAGCATTTATTGCTTGTAGACTTTTGGATCGCAGCCATTCTGACTGGTGTGAAATGGTACCTCATAGTGGTTTTGATTTGCATTTCTCTGATAATGAGTGATGTTGAGCATCTTTTCATGTGTTTGTTAGCCATCTGTATGTCTTCTTTGGAGAAATGTCTATTTAGTTCTTTGGCCCATTTTTTGATTGGGTCATTTATTTTTCTGGAGTTGAGCTGTAGGAGTTGCTTGTATATTCTCGAGATTAGTTGTTTGTCAGTTGCTTCATTTGCTATTATTTTCTCCCATTCTGAAGGCTGTCTTTTCACCTTGCTTATAGTTTCCTTTGATGTGCAGAAGCTTTTAAGGTTAATTAGGTCCCATTTGTTTATTTTTGCTTTTATTTCCAATATTCTGGGAGGTGGGTCATAGAGGATCCTGCTGTGATGTATGTCAGAGAGTGTTTTGCCTATGTTCTCCTCTAGGAGTTTTATAGTTTCTGGTCTTACGTTTAGATCTTTAATCCATTTTGAGTTTGTTTTTGTATATGGTGTTAGAAAGTGTTCTAGTTTCATTCTTCTACAAGTGGTTGACCAGAGTTCCCAGCACCACTTGTTAAAGAGATTGTCTTTAATCCATTGTATATTCTTGCCTCCTTTGTCGAAGATAAGGTGTCCATATGTGCGTGGATTTATCTCTGGGCTTTCTATTTTGTTCCATTGATCTATATTTCTGTCTTTGTGCCAGTACCATACTGTCTTGATAACTGTGGCTTTGTAGTAGAGCCTGAAGTCAGGTAGGTTGATTCCTCCAGTTCCATTCTTCTTTCTCAAGATCGCTTTGGCTATTCGAGGTTTTTTGTTTTTCCATACAAATTGTGAAATTATTTGTTCTAGCTCTGTGAAGAATGTTGTTGGTAGCTTGATAGGGATTGCATTGAATCTATAGATTGCTTTGGGTAGTATACTCATTTTCACTACATTGATTCTTCCAATCCATGAACATGGTATATTTCTCCATCTGTTAGTGTCCTCTTTGATTTCTTTCACCAGTGTTTTATAGTTTTCTATATATAGGTCTTTAGATTCTTTAGGTAGATATATTCCTAAGTATTTTATTCTTTCCGTTGCAATGGTGAATGGAATTGTTTCCTTAATTTCTCTTTCTGTTTTCTCATTATTAGTGTATAGGAATGCAAGGGATTTCTGTGTGTTGATTTTATATCCTGCAACTTTACTATAGTCATTGATTAGTTCTAGTAATTTTCTGGTGGAGTCTTGAGGGTTTTCTATGTAGAGGATCATGTCATCTGCAAACAGTGAGAGCTTTACTTCTTCTTTTCCAATTTGGATTCCTTTTATTTCTTTTTCTGCTCTGATTGCTGTGGCCAAAACTTCCAAAACTATGTTGAATAGTAATGGTGAAAGTGGGCACCCTTGTCTTGTTCCTGACTTTAGAGGAAATGCTTTCAATTTTTCACCATTGAGGATAATGTTTGCTGTGGGTTTGTCATATATAGCTTTGATTATGTTGAGGTATGTTCCTTCTATTCCTGCTTTCTGGAGAGTTTTTATCATAAATGGATGTTGAATTTTGTCAAAGGCTTTCTCTGCATCTATTGAGATAATCATATGGTTTTTATTTTTCAATTTGTTAATGTGGTGTATTACATTGATTGATTTGCAGATATTGAAGAATCCTTGCATCCCTGGGATAAAGCCCACTTGGTCATGGTGTATGATCTTTTTAATGTGTTGTTGGATTCTGATTGCTAGAATTTTGTTAAGGATTTTTGCATCTATGTTCATCAGTGATATTGGCCTGTAGTTTTCTTTTTTTGTGGGATCTTTGTCAGGTTTTGGTATTAGGGTGATGGTGGCCTCATAGAATGAGTTTGGAAGTTTACCATCCTCTGCAATTTTCTGGAAGAGTTTGAGCAGGATAGGTGTTAGCTCTTCTCTAAATTTTTGGTAGAATTCAGCTGTGAAGCCGTCTGGACCTGGGCTTTTGTTTGCTGGAAGATTTTTGATTACAGTTTCAATTTCCGTGCTTGTGATGGGTCTGTTAAGATTTTCTATTTCTTCCTGATCGAGTTTTGGAAAGTTGTACTTTTCTAAGAATTTGTCCATTTCTTCCTCGTTGTCCATTTTATTGGCATATAATTGTTGATAGTAGTCTCTTATGATCCTTTGTATCTCTGTGTTGTCTGTTGTGATCTCTCCATTTTCATTTCTAATTTTATTGATTTGATTTTTCTCCCTTTGTTTCTTGATGAGTCTGGCTAATGGTTTGTCAATTTTATTTATCCTTTCAAAGAACCAGCTTTTGGTTTTGTTGATTTTTGCTATGGTCTCTTTTGTTTCTTTTGCATTTATTTCTGCTCTAATTTTTAAGATTTCTTTCCTTCTACTAACCCTGGGGTTCTTCATTTCTTCCTTTTCTAGTTGCTTTAGGTGTAGAGTTAGGTTATTTATTTGACTTTTTTCTTGTTTCTTGAGGTGTGCCTGTATTGCTATGAACTTTCCCCTTAGGACTGCTTTTACCGTGTCCCACAGGTTTTGGGTTGTTGTGTTTTCATTTTCATTCATTTCTATGCAAATTTTGATTTCTTTTTTGATTTCTTCTGTGATTTGTTGGTTATTCAGCAGTGTGTTGTTCAGCCTCCATATGTTGGATTTTTTAATAGTTTTTCTCCTGTAATTGAGATCTAATCTTACTGCATTGTGGTCAGAAAAGATGCTTGGAATGATTTCTATGTTTTTGAATTTACCAAGGCTAGCTTTATGGCCCAGGATGTGATCTATCCTGGAGAAGGTTCCATGTGCGCTTGAGAAGAAGGTGAAATTCATTGTTTTGGGATGAAATGTCCTATAGATATCAATTAGGTCTAACTGGTCTATTGTATCGTTTAAAGTTTGTGTTTCCTTGTTAATTTTCTGTTTAGTTGATCTATCCATAGGTGTGAGTGGGGTATTAAAGTCTCCCACTATTATTGTGTTATTGTTAATTTCTTCTTTCATACTTGTTAGCATTTGTCTTACATACTGCGGTGCTCCCGTGTTGGGTGCATATATATTTATAATTGTTATATCTTCTTCTTGGATTGATCCTTTGATCATTATGTAGTGACCATCTTTGTCTCTTTTCACAGTCTTTGTTTTAAAGTCTATTTTATCTGATATGAGTATTGCTACTCCTGCTTTCTTTTGGTCCCTATTCGCATGGAAAATCTTTTTCCAGCCCTTCACTTTCAGTCTGTATGTGTCCCCTGTTTTGAGGTGGGTCTCTTGTAGACAACATATGCAGGGGTCTTGTTTTTGTATCCATTCAGCCAGTCTTTGTCTTTTGGTTGGGGCATTCAACCCATTTATGTTTAAGGTAATTACTGATAAGTATGACCCCGTTGCCATTTACTTTATTGTTTTGGGTTCGAATTTATACACAATTTTTGTGTTTCCTGTCTAGAGAATATCCTTTAGTATTTGTTGGAGAGCTGGTTTGGTGGTGCAGAATTCTCTCAGCTTTTGCTTGTCTGAAAAGCTTTTGATTTCTCCTTCATACTTGAATGAGATCCTTGCTGGGTACAATAATCTGGGCTGTAGGTTATTTTCTTTCATCGTTTTAAGTATGTCTTGCCATTCCCTCCTGGCTTGAAGAGTTTCTATTGAAAGATCAGCTGTTATCCTTATGGGAATTCCCTTGTGCGTTATTTGTTGTTTTTCCCTTGCTGCTTTTAATATTTGTTCTTTGTGTTTGATCTTTGTTAATTTGATTACTATGTGTCTTGGGGTGTTTCGCCTTGGGTTTATCCTGTTTGGGACTCTCTGGGTTTCTTGGACTTGGGTGATTATTTCCTTCCCCATTTTAGGGAAGTTTTCAACTATTATCTCCTCAAGTATTTTCTCATGGTCTTTCTTTTTGTCTTCTTCTTCTGGGACCCCTATGATTCGAATGTTGTAGCGTTTAATATTGTCCTGGAGGTCTCTGAGATTGTCCTCATTTCTTTTAATTCGTTTTTCTTTTATCCTCTCTGATTCATTTATTTCTACCATTCTATCTTCTAATTCACTAATCCTATCTTCTGCCTCTGTTATTCTACTATTTGTTGCCTCCAGAGTGTTTTTAATTTCACTTATTGCATTATTCATTATATATTGACTCTTTTTTATTTCTTCTAAGTCCTTGTTAAACCTTTCTTGCATCTTCTCAATCCTTGCCTCCAGGCTATTTATCTGTGATTCCATTTTAATTTCAAGATTTTGGATCAATTTCACTATCATTATTCGGAATTCTTTATCAGGTAGATTCCCTATCTCTTCCTCTTTTGTTTGGTTTGGTGGGCATTTATCCTGTTCCTTTATCTGCTGGCTATTCCTCTGTCTCTTCATCTTGTTTAAATTGCTGAGTTTGGGGTGTCCTTTCTGTATTCTGGCAGTTTGTGGAGTTCTCTTTATTGTGGCGTTTCCTCGCTGTGTGTGGGTTTGTACAGGTGGCTTGTCAAGGTTTCCTGGTTAGGGAAGCTTGTGTCGATGTTCTGGTGGGTGGAGCTGTATTTCTTCTCTCTGGAGTGTAATGAAATGTCCAGTAATGAGTTATGAGATGTCTATGGTTTTGGGGTGACTTTGGGTAGCCTGTATCTTGAAGCTCAGGGCTGTGTTCCTTTGTTGCTGGAGAATTTGCTTGTTATGTCTTTCCCTGGAACTTGTTGGCCCTTGTGTGGTGCTTGGTTTCAGTGTCGGTATGGAGGCGTTTGATGAGCTCCTGTCAATTAATGTTCCTTGGAGTCAGGAGTTCCCTGGAGTCAGGGATTGGACTTAAGCCTCCTACTTCCAGTTATCGGTCTTAATTTTACAGTAGTTTCAAAACTTCTCCTTCTATACAGCACCACTGATAAAACATCTACATTAAAGATGAAAAGTTTCTCTACTGTGAGGGTCATTCAGAGAGGTTCACAGCGTTACATGGAGAAGAGAAGAGGGGGGAGGGAGTTAGAGGTGACCCAAATGAGATGAGGTGGAATCAATAGTGGAGAGAGTGGGCTAGCCAGCAGTCACTACCTTATGTGCACTCCACAACTGGACCACTCAGAGATGTTCACGGAGTTATACAGGGAAGAGAAGAAGGAGGCAGGAGACAGAGGTGGCCAGAAGGATAAAAGGGGGAAATGAAAAGGAGGGAGACAGATCCAGCCAGTAATCAGTTCCTTAAGTGTTCTCCACCGTCTGGAACACACAGAAATTCACAGAGTTGGGTAGAGTAGAGAGGGATTAGGGAGGAGATACAGGTGACTTGGTGGAGAAAATGGAGAGTCCAAAGGGAGAGAGAGCAGTCAAGCCAGTAATCTCGTACACTAGTGAAAAATGGGTCCTGAAGATTGGGTTCTTAAAGGTACAAAATTGGTAACAAATACATAAAAACAAAAATTAGAAATCTAGAGTAGAGTTTGGAATTTCAAAAATGCGATGTTAATGAAAAGGAGAAGGAAAAGAAAGAGAGAAAAAACGAACAAAGAAAAACAAACAAGGTCGTGAAAGTAATAAAGAAACTACAGGTACAAAATTGATAACTAATACCAAACAGCAAAAATTAAAAATCTAGAGTAGAGTTTGGAATTTCAAAAATGCAATGTTAAAGAAAAGAAGAAAAAGAAAAAAGAAAGAAAAAAAAAAAAAAAAACCACGGTCAAAAAATTATGAAATATATATATGAAGTTTGCTGAAGAAGAAAAGAAAAAAAAAAATAGGGTCTTTTTTTTTTTTTTTTTGCAAAGTAATAGTTATAAAAGTGAAAATTAAAGGACAATAGAGGGCTTAAAAAAATTTTTTTTTTAATTAAAAAAAAAAAGAAAGAAAGATTGATCGTAAAAATAGTAAAAATATATCTAGGTCTTTCTCTGGTTTTGTTGTGAGTATTGTGGGTTCATTTCATTTTTGGCAGTTCCTTAGTCCGACTTATATTTCTCAAGATCTATAGGCCCCTTCCTATGTAATCCGTAGTAACCACAGGGTTTTAATCTATGGCCTGTAGCTTCCAAGGCGTTTCCCTCTGTTATAGCTTCTTCTGTTTGCTGGTCTCTTCAGTGTCTGGTTCCCGCCCTGACACAAAGGGGATGGTTGAGGACACTATTTTTTTTTTTTTTTTTTTTTAATTTAGGCTCACTTGTTCAGCCGCGCTGTGGGGAGGGAGGGAGGGATGCTGCAAACAGATAACACTGGCGTGCACTCACAGTGCCTCAGCCACACTGGGTCTGCCCCCGCTCACGGCGCGTGTAGCCTCCCTGCCCACACTGCTTGGGCTCTAGGTTGTTCCGCCGGGAACAATCAGAGGCCGGCCCTGGACTGAGCTCCCAGGTCCAAGCCGCTCAGGTTCCGGCACTCGGGTAGTCCTCAGAGGCGCAGACTCGGTTGGGCCTGCGTTTTGTGTTCTTCCCAGGTCGAGCAGCTCAGGTGATGAGGTGTTTGGCAGGCGCCAATGCTGCGACTTATCGCCTCCCCGCCACTCGGTTATCTGGGTGTAAAACCGGCGCACCTTCTCAGGCAGATGTTGACCGTCCAGACCCCCAAGAAGTTTTAGTTAGCAAAGAAGCCTGCTTACAGTTTTATAGATAGTGTCTCTCTGGGGCTGCGATTGCCCCCTTCCGGCTCTGGCTGCCTGTCACTGGAGGGGGAAGGTCTGCAGCCGGCTATCTCTGTTCAGTCCTTTGTTCTGTGCGCAGGCCTGGCGGTGTCTTAGGTTAGGGCTGGCTTTTCGCGTGTAGATATCCCACAGTCTGGTTTGCTAGCCCAAATTATTTCGCTCAGATAGCGCTCAGGACATTCGGCCCGATTCTTACTCTAAGGGACACAGCCCGCGCCGCACTTCCCTGCCCAGCCCCCGCTTGCTAATGCCGTGTGCAGGCGTCTGCGCTGCTTCTCCGCTGGGGGAGTTACCGTAGGGCTCACAATCCTCGATTTTTAATTGTTTACTTTTTTTTTCCCCTCCCTTTTATGTTGCCCTCTGTGCTTCCAAAGCTCGGCACAGATTCGGCAGTGAGAGGGTTTCCTGGTGTTTGGAAACTTCTCTCTTTTTAAGACTCCCTTCCCGGGACGGAACTCCGTCCCTCCCTCTTTTGTCTCTTTTTTTGTCTTTTATATTTTTTCCTACCTCCTTTCGAAGAGTTGGGCTGCTTTTCTGGGTGCCTGATGTCCTCTGCCGGCATTCAGAAGTTGTTTTGTGGAATTTACTCGACGTTTAAATGCTCTTTTGATGAATTTGTGGGGGAGAAAGTGTTCTCCCCGTCCTACTCCTCCGCCATCTTGGTTCCTCCCTCCTTAGTATGCTTTTAAAAACACTAAGAAATAGGGCATTTATTCTGGAAACGTTTAATAAAAGCAAGTTTCCAATCTCAATCCCAAATAGGTCATTCACATAAAATATATGTATGACCTTTAAAAGGACAAATACACATTTCACCTGGCTAGCTTGCCCTGTATTTATACCAGTGCTTGTCAAAGTGGGTTCCCAGACTAGCAACATCAGCGTCAAGTGGAAACTAATTAAAAATGAAAATTCTCAGGCCGCTTTCAGACCAACTGAGTGAAGCCCTCCAACTGGCTCTGATGCAGGCTTCAGTTTGATAACTGCTACAGTTTGAGAATAATCAATTTATATAAATGGTGTTCACAAATAAATATGGCTGTTTTCCAAGACAGAGATGCTTGGTTGTAGTCTATGAATTAGTATCCTTTAAACATTCATAGGCATTAATGTTGGAGGGCGGGACTTCATGTCTATTTTAAATGATTCATCCTAACAGAAATACCAAATGTCGGTGAGGATGTGAAGACAAGGAAACACTTGTCCCATGCTGGTAGGAATGTAAATTGGTGCAGCCACTGTGGAAAAATGTATGGAGGTTCAAAGCACTAAAAACAGAACTATAATATGACCCAGAAATTCCACTCCTGGGTATATATCAAAAAACCCACAAAAGCACTAATTTGAAAAGATACAGGCACCACAATGTCCAATTCAGTCAGTCACTCAGTCGTATCCAACTCTTTGTGACCCCATGAGCCACAGCATGCCAGACCTCCCTGTCCATCACCAACTGCCAGAGTCCACCCAAACCCATGTCCATCGAGTCAATGATGCCATCCAACCATCTCATCCTCTGTCGTCACCTTCTCCTCCTGCCCTCAATCTTTCCCAGCATCAGGGTCTTTTCCAATGAGTCAGCTCTTCGCATCAGGTGGCCACAATGTCCACTGCAGCATTATTTACAATTGCCAAGATATGGGAGCAACCTAAGTATCCTTCAACAGATGAATGGATAAAGAAGATGCAGAGGATACATATAATGCGATACAACTCGGTCAAAAAGAAAAGTGAAATGTTACTATTTGCAACAATATGGATGGACTTAGAGTGCATCATGCTAAGTCAAGCAAGTCAGAGAAAGACAAATACTGTATGATGTCACATATGGAAACTAAAAAATACAACAAACTAGTGAATATAACACAAAAGAACTAAACTCTCAAAGAAGAGGACAAACTAGTGGGGAAAAGAAAGGAGGGAATGACAATATAGGGATAAGGGAGTAAGAGTACAAACTAGCATGTATAAAATAAGCTACAAGGATAAACTATAACACAGGGAATATAGCCAATATTTTATAATAATTATAAAAGGAGTACAACCTTTAAAACTGTGATCACGATACTGTACACCTGTAACTTCTATAATATTGTACATCAACTATACTTCAGTAATGAGTGTGTAAGTAGATAAAATGACATCCTGCTGATTACAAACTGATTGAAGCCAGAGACGGTGAAAGGCTTGCTCTGGTCACAAAGTATTTGAGGGAAAAGATGTTGAGATAAGACAAAGTTTGAGTTCTTGTCTGTCATTCATCAATGTGTGACCTTGGGCAAGTTTTTTTAACTGTTCAGGACTCAAGTTTCTTCACTAAAAACTAAAGATAACAAGGTATTTATTCCATATTGGTGCTGTGAAAATCGCTTGAAATAATAGTGGTGAAGCCGGTCACTCAGTGACTGGCACATAGTAAGTACTCTAATAAACGGCAGAAATTTACTGATTCAAAGAATGTTTTCCCTTCACATTTTGAGGTTTCTCTGAGTGGAATATGTTCTAAATGAATGTATACAATTGTTGCAGGCATGATTATACTCATTAGGAAAAGTTATATCTATATTAGTGATCCCTTGAACAACTGATAAAATCCTAGAATTGAGTATTTCTCTTCTTAGGACATCAATTCCAATACTCAAGACTCTTAATGACTAGTTCAAATTCCATTTTTCAGCAAGGGAAGATCAAATGATACATTTTAGGGGACTGCTGATAGGTCCATCTCTTTGGTATCTTAAGTCTCTTCTATCTAAGTTCCTTCTGCTAAGGTGCTTCCCTAGATATGTATGTAGCTGATTTCTTCTTGTTACCCCTACTTTTGCTTAAATGTACACCTTCTTGTAAAGGACTTTCCTGACGAAATATTCTCGAACAGTCATTATAGAAATTCTTTTAGTTTTATTTTTGTACAAACATCTTATCTCTAAGCTATTGTTTTGCTTGTTGCTAGTCTCCCTAGTTGAAAAGTAAGGTCCCTGAAAATTCAAGACTACATTCTCAGTATCTAAAACAGTAGAAGATTAACAGATATTTGTTGAATAACTGATTTGGACTAGGAGCTTATAGGACATTGATAAATTCACCACACAGGGAAGGAATTGATTTGGTTCACAATTACTAGTGAGTCTATAGTGAGAGTGATTTTTAAGAGCTTTTACTTTATACTCACTGTCAGATACTATGGTAAGCACTGTATATACCTCATATCATTTAGGCAATCTTACAAACTTATTAATCCCATTTTACAGATAGAGGACGTGGGGCTTAGCAATGTGATGTTAGTTGCTCAAATTTACATAAACCAGAGGAGGCAAATTTTCATTTTCAACCAAGACAGTCATACATCTACAGATGCTCTGTTTTTGCCCACTGCATTCCAATTCTTCCAGAATACCTCTAAAAGCAGAAGTAATAGTAAGATGAATAGTGAAAAGGGAAGAGACTGGAAACATGTGCTATGAAGTATTCACATTTTTTTAAATTGAAGTATAATTCACTTACAATATTATATTTGTTTCAGGTATACAATATAGTGATTGAGTATTTTTATAGGTTATGATCCATTTAAAGTTATAAAATATTGCCTACATTCCCTGTGCAAAGTATTTACTTTTGAAACATGTAAGTCCTGCCCAGAATTAAGACAAAATATTGACACTTGGAAACTTGTGTGATGCTCACAGGTCGGGCTCAGTGTTATAACAAGTGGGTCTGATGCTCACATCTGAACCATGTTTCTCCTCCGTTGAACATAAAATGTTTCAAAGAACATCAGCATCAAAGAAGGTCATTTTGAGGCCATCAAAAAGTGACAGTAAAACATAGCCGTTATACAACTCACACAATACATGCATCTCTCTCTTGGCCAAAATGAGGGAATGCTATTTCTTTACAATTGATTCCTTTATTCTTTTTTTTTGTTGTTGTTGTTTTTAGGATACAAATTTCATTTAAGTTCCCATAGACTATAAATTAGAAGACACTGGAACATATCCAGGGACATAAAACAAGGTACAAAAATTTCATAGTCTGCAGGTATTGAAATCATACAGAATCTGTTCTCTTGTCACTGTGGAATTATGTTAGAAATCAGTATCAAAAGTTACTTGAAATTAACCCATATATTCTTTTATTCTCTTGATAGTTCCCTTATAAGTAAATAGGATTTATGGAAATATTTAATCATAGTCTCTCCCACTTTCTGATAGACAAACTTTAGAGCAAATCCTTGCTCTTTTAGATCCTCCACCAAATCACCCAATTCAAGCCCAAGTCTTTTAATAAGTTATTTCTTACATCATCTTACTTAGACACCTCATGACTCCCTATAACGTGTCTTCCCCTTGGTTGCAATAAGTAAAAAAAACACTAGCTTAGCCACAGGCATGCTCCTGGTGGTCTTTGGACAAAGGGCACTGACAGTCATAGAGGCTAATAGAGAATTAGGAGATTAAGGAAAGCGAGTTATTTTTAAGCAGCAGTCTGGGCTTCCTGGGGAGCTCAAATATAAAGAATATGCCAGCAATGCGAGAGACCTGAGTTTGATCCCTTGGTTGGGAAGATCCCCTGGAGAAGGGCATGGCAACCACTCCAGTATTCTTGCCTGGAGAATTCCATGGACAGAGGAGCCTGGCAGGCCACAGTCCATGGGTCACAAAGAGTCAGACATGACTGAGTGGCTAATTTTTTTTTCTTTCACCTGGATAGTGTTGGTTTATCTACCCAGTTAAGGAGACTGGTCAGTCTAAAAATCCCTTATCTCATATTTGTCAGGTTCTTTAAAGCAAGATGTTAGAATTTTCTTTTTTTTTTTTTTGAATATAAATTTATTTTAATTGGAGGTTAATTAATTTACAATATTGTACTGGTTTTGCCATACATCAAGTCACATTATCTGATTAACAGGTATCAAACTGTTTCCCAGATGACTTTGGGAAGGCCATCTTTATGCCTTTGGAAACTCTACTGAATACAATATGAAAGCTATTAAAAATACATGTCCCTCCCACAATGAATTTAATTTCTGCTCCAAAAATTTGAAAAGATTTTTGTTACTTCACTTTGGAAACTGCTTAGCACTGATAAATTAATTTCATTTATGGTTGACTGATTTTTTTTTTTTTTAGCAATTATCGCACAAGCCTGGGAGATCATTCACTGTAAGAAATCGAACCTGCAAGCTGCTTTAAAATGTAGTGAAAATTTTACAAATACTAAATCTAGCAGCTAATGAGATTGACATAATATGCTTAAATATTTATTAATTTTTATTTCATGGCTTATTTCAAGTTGACAATTTTGTCTGTGTATTTTTCATGTCTCAGATATTTTCCAAGATCCTAAACATCTTCTTTTTGTTTAACAGCTGAAATGACCCTGTATTTGGTTATAGGTAGTTGGTTGTTCTTGCTAGTTGTTCAACAGATAGTTCTTGCTCTTAGTCCTTAATTGGTGTGAACAGCTTCTCTCACATATGTTTATTTGTTTATCTATTACTTTTAATTTATATACACATACAGTTGACCCTTGAACAAAGCATGGGTTGCACAATTGAAAATCCACATATAACTACAAACAGCACTCCATATCAGTGGTTCCCCATTGACAGATTCAACCAACTTTGGATCATGTATTACTGTAGCATATTTCTTGAAAAAATTCCAAGTATAAGTGGACCTGCACAGTTCAAACCAGTGTTGTTCAAGGGTCAACTGTATTTGATGTGGTATATTTATACAATGGGGTATTCAGTTCAGTTCAGTTCAGTTGCTTAGTCGTGTCCGACTTTGTGACCCCATGAACTGCGGCATACCAGGCCTCCCTGTCCATCACCAACTCCTGGAGTCCACCCAAACCCATGTCCATTGAGTTGGTGATATCATCCAACCAATTTCATCCTCTGTCGTCCCCTTCTCCTCCTTCCCACAATCTTTCCCAGCATCAGGGTCTTTTCAAATGAGTCAGCTCTTCACATCAGGTGGCCGAAGTACTGGAGTTTCAGCTTCAACATTATTCCTTCCAAAGAACACCCAGGACTGATCTCCTTTAGGATGGACTGGTTGGATCTCCTTGCAGTCCAAGGGACTCTCAAGAGTCTTCTCCAACACCACAGTTCAAAAGCATCAATTCTTCAGTGCTCAGCCTTCTTCACAGTCCAACTCACATCCGTACATGACCACTGGAAAAACCATAGCCTTGACTAGATGGACCTTTGTTGACAAAGTAATGTCTCTGCTTTTTAATATGCTGTTTAGGTTGGTCATAACTTTCTTTCCAAGGAGTAAGCATCTTTTAATTTCATGGCTGCAATCACCATCTGCAGTGATTTTGGAGCCCAAAAAAATAAAGTCAGCCACTGTTTCCACTGTTTCCCCATCTATTTGCCATGAAGTGATAAAAAGAATGAAATGATACTATTTGCAACAACATGGTTGGACCTAGAGATTATCATACTGAGTGAAGTAAGTCAGACAGAGAATGACAAATACTATATCTCTTATAAGTGGAATCTAAAAAAAATGATACAAATGAACTTGTATGCAAAATAGAAATAGACCCACAGACAGAGAAAACAAACTCATGGTTACCAAAGGGGAAGAGGGGAGAGAAATTAGGAGTTTGGGTTTAACACATACGCACTACTATATATAACATAGATAATTAACAAGCACCTACTATTTAGCACAGGCAACTTTACTCAAAATTTTATAATATCCTATAAGGGAAAAGAATCTGAAAAACAGATATATAAATGGATGTATAACTGAATCACTTTGCTGTACACCTAAAACTAACAAATTGTAAATCAAGTAATACTTCAATAATTTTTTTAAAAAAAGTAATCAGAACTCTGAACACAAAAGAAGAAATCTCTATGTACAGAAAGTTGCAAGTAGAATGTAAAGTACATTTTTTTTTCCCTGAACAATCTAAGATCAAGTTGTCAACCTGATGCCCTACCAACTTCATTATCCTTTCAGTGTGTATTGACTACAAATCAGAACATCCGCCTTTGCAACCCCACACATCCATCAACCTAGGAAATTAACACTGACACATTACTACCATCAATCCTTAGATCTGATTCGAGTTTTGTCAGTGTCCCAGGGACAATGTTAGTGGCACAGAAATAAAGTTCAGAATTATGGTTTGATTGCCTTTTGTTAGATCTCTTCAGGCATTCTTTAGTTTGGAGTCATTCTCAGGCTTTCACTAACTTTTATGAATTTGTCATTTTGAGCGATTACAGACCAGGTGTTTTCTAAAAGTTTCTCCTGATTTGAAGCTGTGTGATAGTTTCTCTTCCTCGACACTAAGGCTGCCTCTTTGTGAAGATTAGCACAGAAGTGAGCTTTGTTCTTCTCATTGCATTGGATGTATCAGGTAACAAATTTAATTTACCCCACCACTGATAATGTATACTTTGTGAATATATGGCTAAGGTGGTATGTGCCAGGCTTTTCTACTATAAAAGCTCTACTTTTTCCACTATAAAAGCATTATAATTTTATATTTGTGACTTTATGTATTTTATGAGGAGGTGTTTTCAAACTCTGTAAACATCCCAAACTTTATTACATTTTGTCTACATATTAAAACTATAAATTCACATTGATGCCTCAAATTCCAATTCAGTACCACAGAGGTTGCTCCATTTTTCTCTTTTCCACACTTGTTCTTCCATTCTCTGTCTGCCAAGAAGAAGCTTGGCTTTCATCATCCTCTGTATGCATATTTAATCAAAAAACTCAGTACATAACCATCTCTATGCCTCAGGCTGGCCTCATGACCCTGTTTGGGCACTAAACTTGACACTGTGTGGACTCCTTCATGGACAGCCTCTTTCCTCTGGTTCAGTCTCTGATTCCTGAATCTACTTCAGCTAATAGCTTTAATACTCTTTCTGCCTTATACAATTCCAGGAATGGAAGAGAAGAAAGAGGGCTGAAGACAGAAAGGAAAAATAAGAGGAAATGTGTGAAGAAGGGCTATCTGGCATGTTTGCATTTGTATCAATAGGAGGCTTTGTCTTATAGAATTCTTATCTCCTTCTCACTTCCCTCCCCCAAGATTAAAGAAAAAGTTAGCCATATAAACTACCTAGTCAGAAGGCCCTTACTTCAAGAGAGGCTTATGGTATTTAATGGGCATACCAAATAATTATAAACATGTACGTACCTACCAAATAATGGTTCTATGTTATTATATTTTACACACTTCACTGGGGAAGGACTTAATTATCATAAAGTTATTAATACAACTGATATATCATACTCAGTTTCAACATGTTCCAGAGATAATTTTCTATCTCTTCTAAAGGAACACATTTTATGAATGACTTAATTAGATGGATTCAAAATTACCTTCATAAGAAAGTCACTTTCAATTACTTACATTATGTTACCTTTTCTTGAGTCGGAGAAGATGGGGGACTTTCAGCTGGAATATCACAAACTGTCATTAAGCTTTTATTAACTTTACAACTTACCTCTTAGTCTTGGAGAAGTATGTCATTTATGTTGTCTCTTGCAGTGAGTTTGAAAGATTGATACAAGTCATGAAGTATCAATGGTGTTAACTTTTGAACTCATTAACACACTGTTTATTTTAAATACAGATAAAGTGTTGTACTGCATTTCTTATAGTTACTGTATTAAATTACATAGCACTTGTAAGTGCTTACCCAGTACCTCTTAAGTGTTTATCAAACTGGAGTAGTATTTTCATTACTTGCATAATCATTTCACTACTGAAGGCAAAGTAGGGGGTGACAGAACATAGGGTTTTTGAATTCTAGTTGTATGCTTCATTTTTAGTTCCTTGTTTCCCTGTTTTGTTTTTGTTTTTACATAGCCGAGTTTACGGAGAAGGCAATGGCACCCCACTCCAGTACTCTTGCCTGGAAAATCCCATGGACAGAGGAGCCTGGTAGGCTGCAGTCCATGGAGTCGCAAAAAGTCGGACACGACTGAGCGACTTCACTTTCACTTTTCACTTTCATGCATTGGAGAAGGAAATGGCGACCCACTCCAGTGTTCTTGCCTGGAGAATCCCAGGGACGGGGGAGCCCGGTGGGCTGCCATCTATGGGGTCGCACAGAGTCATACACGACAAGTGACTTAGCAGCAGCGGCAGCCGAGTTTAACAACGCCCTTGTCTTTCTTATAACACAATAGTAATATAATAAAGTATAAACTCTTACATATAATATATAAGCTGTAAAAATATACATACTCATTTTAAAAAGAAAAGACACTTAAGCTTACAGTCCTTTTCTTAGGAGAAACTTCTTGTCTCGCTTGGATTTCTGCACATTTTGTGAAGAAACACTCACACCTTCCATTCCAATCTATCTTTTAAAGATACTTGTATAGAAAACAACACTGAAAGATACAGAAACCATCTTTCTGTAGAGTAGAGGGCAGATTATTTCTAGATCAGGGATTAAAAAAATGGTATCTCCCTTTATGGCAAAAGTTAGGACTGTTAGCCAACAATGTTTGCTCTTTCATAAGTCCAGTGTTTCCTAAGGTTGGTTTCTCAGCAGTGACACAAACTCATTGGATATATACTGCATTTATCCAGGTCCTCCTTTGCATCACACTCATGGCACTGGGGAGATAGGGACAAAAAGATCTGCTGTCAGTACTGAAACTCATACCACTTGCTGTACCATGAGGTACAGTCCTTAGTCTCTGAACTAGGAGTCTTGTGTCCTCTGCCATGATCTGTAAAGGTGTGACAGGCTTACTTTTGAGGTCACAAGTAGGGTAAAATCTTTTTTTCTTTACAATTATTGACACATTTTTGCATTATTTTTGATCTTTGTCATATTCTCAGTTCTCACACTTTAATATCATAAGCTTTCCTATACAAAATAATGCAAAAATATCTTCACTGGCTTTATGATCTTGCTTTTTCAAAGAATTCACATAATGCACCAATAATAGGTCCATTAGAGAGGATATTTGAGGCAATTGTTATTAATCTGGGTGATCCAACTGGTGAAAAACACATAAATAATATCAGGGAAAGATAAATTCTTTTTGAGCTAGAAATCTTGTGTCCTCTCTGCATTTCTGGCAGCTTAGCTCTTTGTAGTAAACTCACAGTGTTGAGATGATCACCTGCCCACTCCAGATGCTCTAAGTGCTTGCTTTAGAAGAACTGCTTATAGCAAAACTGTCACATTTCTAGGAGTCTCACATTTTCAGTGATCTCTACAGAGCCTAAGAGTAAACATTCTTCAGAACTCTCAGGTTCATCCTATCTGCAATTAAGAACTCTCAGAAGGTTTCTACTTTCTAAAAAGATCAGAGAATTTATAACTCACCATTGCGGCTAGAAATCTCATGATTTCTATTGAATGAAAGGCTTGGTCACCACAGATTTAAGACTTTAATAAAATATTACAGGTAGACAAATGTCCTCCAGATATAAACTCATTTCATCAACCCAGGACCTTCTGTAGACTAATTTCCAATTCATATAAATTCTCAGTAATGTAACTGAGTGCCTCTAAGGATGCAAGTGAAAAAAATACAGCCATACAGTGAATTTAACAAGGGTATGCTCACTGACAAAGTGGAAGTTGACTGCTTTAATGCAGATATAAGATGCCATTTGTTTTCAGTGATATTGATGGCTTATATATTTTAAGTCTCCAAGAGTAAAATTCCACACTCTTGGCTAAAAAGGAGTTCTTTTCAAAATTATATACTGTCCTTGGTAGGGTGATGGCAAACATTCATTTCATGATTTCACAAATTTATATTGAACTCTTTCTGCATGTTTGATGCTGTGCAAGGCCTGAAAGCTACAGATATATATATATATATATATATATATATATGACTGACTCATTCCCTGCTCCCATTGAGTTCATCAATGGATGAACTAACCATTATCAACTCTAAAACTGTAGTTTTGATAAGTGTGATGTGTGACAGTATGTGATACAAAATTAGCCTGCAGGGTGATGGAGAAATCTTTTGTCGTGTTTCAAAGAGCTCCTATTCCAGAGGTCAGTATTAGTAGGTACTGTTCTTTGAGAAGTTGCACAGTCACCATGATTCTTCAAGATCAGAAACATGACTGCTTCTCTCATTGCATTTCTTAAAATCCTCTTCCATCTTTTATCCAAATCTCATCCTACCCAATCCCAGTACATGTCATATTTAAGTATAAAACCTCAATTACGCCACTGTCACAAACTGAATTCCCTAGAAAGCAGACTCTGAGTTTAGGAGCTTTGTTTATCCATACATCTCTTTGGATTAATACATATGGAAGGTAAGGAAAGGAGGCAAGATTGGACAGATGGTTAAATTGCACTGCAATGCAATCTCAGTGATGGCTGTAGCTAACTCCATGGAGAGCTCTAAAGATCCGATTGTCCTTCAAAATTGCTTTGAGTTAGAGAGTGGTGGTTAGCTCTTTATATTCCCAGTTGATCAGTCACTGCATGCAGTCTGCTCTAGGAAAAAGGTGTGACCTTGAACAAGGAAGTTCTCTCTAATAAAAGCATCTCTTAAAAACAGCTGTTTGCTGACATCTGTCTGCTGCAGCACTTCTAGCAGCCAGTGGGCAAGATTCTTCATTCTCAAAGGATGTGTATCATGCTTCAAGGCATCCACCATAGCTTCTCTCTCTTGTATACAGAGTTTCATAAAGTTTCCTCTATATGAAATGGCCATACACTCCATTTCTCTTAATATCTTTTAACTCCCCATTCAAGTCTTAACTGAAACTTCTTGAAAGTTTCTCTTAATAGACTGTCCCCCATAGAACTCTGTCCATTTCCTACTGTAGACCTTATCATAGTATAGTCTAGATGTTTGCTTACTTTCTGGATCCTCTTCAAAATTTTGTGCTACTTGAGGATATAAATTATTCATCATTGTATCATCAATGCTTGAAATCATGGCTACTATGAGGCAGACCATCAATAGTTGATTAAATGATTGAGAGAGAAAAGGAAAGAAGGAAGAGGGGAGAGAAAAGGAGAAATAGAGTAACGGATGTGAAGACGATCAAACTACTCTTTAAATTCTGATCTTCTAACATGCTAGCTGCAGGGCTTTGAATACATTATTTTAACTAATTTTCACTGTCCTTCATGTGTAAAATAGAAATAATAACTCTCACTACTAGGGTTGTAATGTATCTGTTTCAGAAGAGATGCCAAATATATTTTGGTTCTTTCTCTCCTCCTCTTCCCTATGAGCAAGTACGGTAATAAACAAGTGTCTTCTCTAATGCTCTCTGAGTCTATGCAAAGAATAATGCATTTTGTTCATACCACATAAAAAATAAAATGTTGTCATTTGAGGAATATTAAGAAGTTAATGTGGTGGAAGCCAGACACGTGTGAGGTCTGAAATTAATTATAAAAAGCAAGTAGTTTATTGGATTGAAGTGGCAAAATTAGAAAGTAAGAAAACCTTATAACATTGGGTTTTAGAGTCTGTAATGTCTCCTTCCCTGAGTCTGGGTAATACTAGGACAACATCTGACTTTTATCGCATGGGAACACCATAACGTTCATAGCATTAGATTTTGAAATTGATTTTTTTTTTATTTTGCTTGCTTCCCTCAAGTACATGTCATTATGCAGGAGACCTAAAAGGACATGGCTACTAGATGCAAGTAGGCTCTTGTATACAGGACAATTTGACTTGTGGTCTCAGCCACAATTCTACCTCTTCAGATTTGGTTTCCTGTGCCTTAGCCTAGGAACAATCCCCTCTGTGTCCTGTATATGACACCAGTCCTGGGCATGCCACCATTGCCCAGAGTCACACAGCTAGATCTCAGCCAGTTTCACGGAATGTCAGTTCAGTGGCTCAGTTGTGTCTGACTCTTTGCGACCCCATGAATTGCAGTGCGCCAGGCTTCCCTGTCCATTATGAACTCCCAGAGTTCACTCAAACTCACCTCCAGCGAGTCAATGATGCCATCCAGCCATCTCATCCTCTGTCATCCTCTTCTCCTCCTGCCCCCAATCCCTCCCAGCATCAGAGTCTTTTTCAATGAGTCAACTCTTTGCATGAGATGGTCAAAGAACTGGAGTTTCAGCTTTAGCATCATTCCTTCCAAAGAACACCCAGGACTGATCTCCTTTAGAATGGACTGGTTGGATCTCCTTGCAGTACAAGGGTTAGGGAATGTCAGGGCATGATAAAAATAAGTCTTCTGCTTTTCTTGTCTTCACTTGTTCTACTTAAGCTCTCTTCAGAACAGCTTTCCTCAGGCTCTGAGACCGTCCATCCTCTGTACGTGCCCAGTCCAAAAGATTGGTGGAGGAGCTCTGTGACCAGTGAGGCTGGCTGCATTCTGGGCTTCAGCCACAACTCATCTTTCTCTTTCCTCAAGGTCCAGGGGGTACTGTGGGTTATGGTAAAGAGCTGCTCAAGGAGCCAGATAAGATGCAATTTAAAGTCTGGAGGGTCTCTGAGTGATAAGCTGTCAATCTTTCCCTGATCACTCTAGTCCCGTGTGATCTCTCTTTTTGTACACTCATCAATATTCTCTTTAGATTCCTCTGTATAAGGTTATACAGTTTGGTGATAACTTTCAACAAGTTGACTATACAATAAAACAAAAAATCTTTAGATGTACAATTCAAAGTCTTTAAAATCTCACTTCTATTTACCCTTCAAAGTGTGTCTTAGATCTCAAATCTACCAATTGCAGGGCAAGATGGCCCTTTATTCCTCACTCTGACTTCACACTGGCATTAGTCTTACCCTGACCATCTATTTTTAACATAGTACCAAAGTGATTTCTTTTTTAAATAATATAAGCCATATTATGCCTCTCTTCTACACAAAAACCCTCTAATAGCTTCCTTTGTGTGCTGTGCTTAGTTGCTCAGTTGTGTCCAACTCTTTGTGACCCCATGAACTGTAGCCCTTCAGGCTCCTCTGTCCATGGGGATTCTCCAGGCAGGAATACTGTAGTGGGTATCCATGCCCTTCTCCAGGAGATCATCCCAACCCAGGGATCGAACCCTTATCTCCCGCATAGCAGGCAGATTCTTTAACATCTGAGCCACCAGGGAAGCCCAAAAATATTGGAGTGGGTAGCCTATCCCATCTCCAGGGGATCTTCCTGACCCAGGAATCGAACTGAGGTCTCCTGCATTGCAGACAGATTTTCTTACCAGCTGAGCTACCAGGGAAGCCCTTTATCACCAGGGTCTCCTGCATTGCAGGTGGATTCTTTACCAGCTGAGTTACCAGGGAAGCCCTTTATCACTCATTAAAAAAAATAAAAACAAAACAAAAAACTGCCTTTATTATAGCTCATGAGACCCCTTGTGATCAGCCCCAACTCCCTGCTCTCTCTCCATGACTTACCTTTCTACTGCCTTCATTCTGTGCTAACTACACTGGCCTTTTTGTTTTTCTTAATATACCAAACATATTTCCACCTCAGGATCTTTGCATTTACTCTTCTTTCTGCCTGTACTGCTCCTTTCTTGACTATTTTAGTCTTTTCTCATTTCCTCAATTTCTTCTGTTATCAAATATCTCCATGACACAATGGTTTTCATTAACCACTGACTTACACTATTATGCACCACCTTGCCCCTCATCACTTACCACTTTCAAGCCCCATGCCTTTTTTATTTTTCTTTTGACACTATGCACCATCCTACACAACATATGTTTTGTTATTTGTAAGCATGTATATTGAGTTTCTCTTTAAAACCAAGAGTCTTAAAAAAAAAAAAAAAAAAAACTAAGAGTCTTGGAACCACAAACTTCTTCATTTTTATATTTCCACTTCTGGCATACAACAATATGCTTGGCATAGAATTGGGCCTCAATGTAATCTTATGGAGTGATTACACAAATGAATACATAAATGTCAAATGTTCTCTCCTCCTGCGTGTTTGCTTAGGTTTTCATTTTCCATGCATGCCACTACCCTTCCCTTCTTATCCTGGCCTTTATTTCTAATTTTGTCCAAGTCCCATGTCTCCTGTATAATCTGTAATAATAGTACTATTCATGGTATGCTTTCCCTCCTAGGAGCCCTTATCTAAAGAGTTTTGAAGGTCAAACATATTTGGCAATCATGAAACACAATATTATTGTTTACTAAGAAAAAAACTCTAAGGTCCTTGAAGGCTATGACATTCTTCTGTTTTTTCCTGTATCTCTGGCTTCTTCTTTGTCTCTAAAGTTTAATAATATTTTAAAGAATCTGATTAATTCTACATACATTTATAAGATCATTGTCTTAACTAATCTTTCCCCAAATAGTACTATAGATATTATCAGCCATGGCTTATTCTGTTCAGGTAAAATACATTCGAATTTTGTTAACATAGGGTATTCAGTGTAAGTTTATTTCAATTAAAATGTGCAGTTATTCTGGTCCTAGTTCAGTTCAGTCACTCAGTCATGTCCAACTCTTTGCGACCCCATGGACTACAGCACGCCAGGTTTTCCTGTCCATCACCAACTCCCAGAGCTTGCTTAAACTCATTTCCATCAAGTCAGTGATGCCATCCAACTATCTCGTCCTCTAGATCAGTCCCAATAACAATAGCCTGGAATTTGAAAACTGCAAGTTTTTCTTATGTCTGAACCATTTATAATGATACTTTATGGGCAAATCTAGGCCCCTTCTGTTATGTGAAAACACAGAAAGAAGATAGCTTTCTATGAACCAGTATGCAGGCTTTCATTACACATGAAATCTGTCAGTGCCTTTATCTTGGACTTCACAGGCACTAGAATTATGAGAAATATACTTTTGTTATTTGTAAGCCACCCCATCCATGGTAATATATGACAGCAGCCTGGACTAACACACAGGACTGTGAAGAATTTGACCTTTTTGTGAAAAGCTTTTGAAAATCGTAGGTGAGTGACAATAGCTACACCATGGATAACCACTGCCAGCTCATTATAAGTTATATTGTAAATCACCAAGCAATTTCCCCCTCACTAGTATATTCTGATGTTGGTGTTGGTCATATCTTAATACAGGAAAAAGATGTCCAGTACGCCAAAAGCATGCTCTTAAATAAGCATGTCACATGGATAGGTAAGGGAAGAGGACACACACAATACTTTTATACCAGAGCAAGAGACAATTAGAAAGTATCATTATCAAGGGTGCCAAGGAGGGTTCTGCTGCTACTGCTAAGTCACTTCAGTCGTGTCTGACTCTGTGTGACTCCATAGACATCAGCCCACCAGGATCTCCTGCCCCTGGGATTCTCCAGGCAAGAACACTGGAGTGGGTTGCCATTTCCTTCTCCAATGCATGAAAGAGAAAAAGTGAAATTGAAGTCACTCAGTCGTGTCCAACTCTTAGCAACCCCATGGACTGCAGCCTACCAGGCTCCTCCACCCATGGGATTTTCCAGGCAAGAGTACTGGAGTGGGGTGCCAGTGCCTTCTCCAAGGAGGGTTCAAGGTGAGCTAAATAAAGGTACACTAAATTAAACATTAATTAGGAGCCTGGCAGGCTTCAGTCCACGGGGTCGCAAATAGAAACAACTTATTAACCACACACATTAAATTAAATATAAAAGACAATAAAGCAGATATTTCTTGGATGTACATGACAGACATATAGCAAAATATTATAGCAAAATTGATGATTATCACTGCAGTGCTTATATATATTTCAAATAGATTTTATTGATTTATTAAATAGAAATTATATACAATTTATTTTTAAAAGGCCAATTCCCAGATTGAAGGGCAGTATTCTCTACAAATATAGACTATTTCTTGCCCATAAATGGCCAAAGTTGAGCTATGTAATCCCCATATAATTCAGAAGTAGAAAACACAGAATGCCATTTTAACCAAACAATAATTGGTTTTTACATTGCTTACAACTCATATTTGGAGTACATTTTGGTCACGTTCACCCATACATCTTTCTGAGAAGAAACAAAAATTGGACCCCTGATTGAATTTGGTAAAGTGAACATGCCATTTGTCTCCTCTTTCCTAAGTGACAGAAAGTGAGAATGTATTAAAAGTGAATAAATTTTCAATAACAGTGCAGAATACAAAACAACAGAAAGCTGAAAATTAATTGAATAGTGACTGACTTAGAAGTTCCAAAAAACTTAATCTTAAAATAGAAATGGGAAAGGCATTCCCAATTCACACTTCAGAGCTTTAAATGACTTAGCAATTGATTGCATAAGGTCAGTTGGTTTACAAACAAGAGATTGTTTAAAAATCTGTTTAAGAAGTATTTTGACTCCCCAATCCCATGCCCGTATCTATCCAACAATGCATTGGTTCTCCCATTCTCCAGGAGAATGCTGCCAGGCTTCTGGAAGGGCTATGATGCTCACCATGCAGGAGGCTGGCAGTCTCTTTACTGGGGATTATCACTTGACTCCCACATACACCTTGGATATAAAAACAACCCAAAAAGTCACTGACACTGGAGGCTCACCAAGGAAATTACGCATTCAGGGTACCTCACAGAAAAGATGACACTTGATAAACATCTCCTTCCACAACGGCAGAAATTCCAGTGGGTGTTTTAGTGCCCCTACTCTCAAGTATGAACCAGGTAGCACCAGACAGCTAAAGAAAGCATCTCACATGAAATGCAGATAAAAATAAGTAGGGAAAATGGACCAAAACTAGGAAGAAAAAAAAAAAAAAAAACCTCTTAGAAAGTATTTGCATATTCGGGGAAAATAATTATTACGTTTTGGAAAAATATACTCATTTATTGAATGGTTTAGCTGAGAATAGTAGTTTATTGGCCATAATATCAACATTGACAATTGAGGGACAACGTAACGTAGTAGATAAAACATGGCTTCTGGAGACAAACTCCTTGGACCTGTAGTTTAAAAGTCTTTGAGAATATCATTTACTAACAGAACACCACTTATTTTTATCCAACCCCTCTGTGCCTTAGTTTCCCTTCTGTAGAATATAAGTGAAATAGTACTTATGTTCTAGACTAGGAAATAATGTCTGCAGGATTAAATAAATATTTTTGAAGTTTGTGGACAATGTCTGACACATAAAAAGCACACTAAAAATGTAAGAGATTTAGCATTTTTGGCCTAAACAAAATGATGGTATAAGTGTAATACTAAGAATAAAGGAGTAGAAGTGTACATGTATATGGTGGAGATGAAGATGGAAAGAAAGGGAGGTAAATATTCATTTTCTACACTGGGAAAGTCATCCCTCACTGTAAAAACACAAGAAGCAACCTACACATGTTATTTCTAAACACAGTGGTCCCTCTCACGTGAAAAGTAAAAATGTTTTTCAAGGGACAAAAATTGGGGATAGGAGTAATTGGAGGAATATTAATTCTGAAATAAAATTTGAGAACTATGTGATTTGTTTAAACATAGGCAAGCATGACTTTGATAAATTTATTTAGATATTACATTACATGTATAATACGAAAAAGAAGGTAGCCCTGGCAATGTTTAACTTCATATTCTGATATGATTATTTGTCATTTTAACCATTTGTCTGAAACTTGTGAATTGCATGAATTTTTCTTTGGGCATGAAGCCCTCTTGCTACTTTTAGATCCTGTATTGATCTCTGCAACTCTAGTGGTAGTCACAGCAGCTGGAAAACAAACACTTATGGCAAGGTTTTCTGCTTTACAATGTGACTAGTGCCACCTGTGCACACTCTCGTTGAATTTTAAGTGGCTGGAAACTTCATTATAGAACAAGATAAACTATTTCCAAGGTATGGTATTACAATAAATGATACCCTTAGCTGAACAGCAATAAATTTTCTACCCACTATTATTTCACTAAACACCATGGCCCCTAAGACAATGGGTGAAATTATGACCACCTGCATTTAAAGGAAGGAGAACAAACAACACAGAAACATTAAAAAGGATTTACATGACTGAGTCTTTGCCTTTCCCCCAGGAAGGATATTATGACTCAGATGGTATTATCTATAGTCATGGAAAGCATATTCAGAGAAAATTACTCAAATTACCAAAAGACAGATTTACTTTATAGAAGGTTTGGCAAGACCCTAAGGAAAGAAAGGATGGTGGAGGATATGAGGAAAGCATGCATGTTTCTTGAATAATTCTTGGAAGCAAGGTATTAGATGGGCTCAGACATCAAAAACTAAAATCTGAGAGAGAAGCAACAGGAGCATAAACAAGAAAGGTGTCCCTGGTGGAAAGAACAGCTGGCGCTCATCCTTGCATGACAGTGACCATGCAGAAGCATGGGTTTGAAGAAGTGAGAAATCAAAAATTTTACATCAAAAAAGACAATCTGAAATTTTTGAGTAATATTTAAAGGAAGAAAGGTTTGGTAAGAGAGAGGGAGAGACGTTTGGGGCAAACACCATGGTCCAGCCCCACAGGCCTCCTTTTTTGGTCTCCAGGAACAATGGACTCTTAAAGAAGTTTCCAGCTATTGGATTTTAGCATACCTTCATAGGCTTACAAAACAGTAGGGATGTCTCTTTCTCTATGCCCATTACTAAGTTCTAGTAATACCATCCCCATCAATAAAGTCAACTTGGAAAGTGGGGATACATAAGAATTAGGTCTCCATTTTCTGAAGACAAACAGAAAGTTTTCAAAAACAAATTATTTTATATTCAAAAGCTAAAAGTTCTAATTACCATTCTTGTTATAGCTCAACAGATTAAGACTTCCTGGGAGAAATAAATATGATTTGAGTAGTATGTACAGTGGCTTTCTGTAGAGGTGGGGAGGGCATTTTATTTCTATTCATTCTTACCTGGACAAAACTGAACAGTTAAGCTGATGGCTTCAAAGTAGACACTGTGATTGAAATCTGAAGCCATGTCCAGTACATTAGCTGCCTGAGACTGCCTTTTACTCAACACATTTATTTTCTTTTTACTACAAACCATTTTAGAAGTTCTGGCTTGTATTAGTCTTGTTATAGCTAATTAAAATGAGAAGAAAGTAAAAATCTGAATTATGTGTTTTGTTTAAGAATATTTATAAGTTCTACATTCTCAAGTCAAAGGAAACAAAGTCTTACTGAATGACTAAGTACTCTCCTGCTTTAAGAAGGAGGCAGTCATATTTTAACTTGTGCAATAACAAAATAATCCATGTATTTTATTTATAGGCTTGATTATAATCATTCAGTTTACTTTAAAAATCAGATTTCTTTTTCTATTGTGTATGCTTTTCCCACAGCTACTGACTATTGAGATACTGGCAAACTGACACATTTCTGCTGTAATTTGTTGGCTAAGTATCAGTTTCCACTACTGAGAAATGTAATCCATATGTGATGCTCTATGGGGCTTTCCAGGTGGCACCAGTGGTAAAAAACCCATCTGCCAATGCAGGAGATCTGACGCAGGTTCGAACCCTGGGCTGGGAAGATCCCCTGGGAAGGGCACGGCAACCAATTTGTATTCTTGCCTGGAGAATCCCTTGGACAGAACAGCCTGAAAGGCTACAGTCCATGAGGTTGCAAAGAGTTGGACACGACTGTAGCAACTTGGCACAGCACAGCAATAATATAACTTAATAATGGTAATGATATGCCAATTTTACATCTCATGCTCTTTGTAAAAGGATTTACTGTGAAACAATACAGATATCTGCTTCACAGTCACAAGACAGTACATAATTCATTTTAATGCAGAGACAGACTCTGAACCTCATATGAGAAAGGCTTTATTTTACTCACTGACCACTCAGCACCTGAAACATAATAGTTCACATACACTTTCACTTAATGAGAGTGTAAGGAACATGAGGAAATGGGGCTTGTTTTGAGGTCATCTAATCATCTTCTTTGATATGCAGATATTTCAAGACTATAAAACTAATAAGGTCATCGTATAGTTGTGTGTGTCTGTGCATGCGTGTGTGTGTGCGTAGCTGCTTGATCCCTTTGTGTTTAATCAGAGCAGTAGTAGACAACTGATGCTGTTTTGATCACTATTATGAAAGGCTTTCCTATGGGACTGGTATCAGAATCCTGGGGCTATCCTTGATAATGATGAGAGAGAGTGAAAAAAATACAGCTTCTGACATTCAGAAGTTGACCTGACACTCATAGCAATGCCATGTTATTCTATTAGACACAAATATTCTCACAAAATACCATCCTCACACAAGGTTATTCTGAAACTATGATAAAATTGAGATCACTTAATTTTGTCTAAGCACAATAAAAACAATGTCAATAAACCACCCATAAATAAATGCTGCTTCTTCACTAATCACTTTTCCTCATTCTCATCTTCCCTCCCTAGAGATACCCTCCCTATAGATAACCCAAGCATATCACCCTTTCTGGCAGCATCCAATCCAGAGAGAACCCCTACTTCTTTAGACCTTCTTCCAATTACCTGACCAAAGCTCAAATCCTATACAAGTTCATTCTAACACCCTCTTACTGAGATAGTCCACAGTTCCCCGGGGTTGTGTGTTCTCCCTTGCGAAATGAATAATAGGTCCAATTTGTTCAGCTACAGGTATGTTCCAGGAGGTCTTTGGCTAGAGAGCATTGATAATGACAAAAACAGGAACAGCAGCAACAAAAATTATCTATTGCTCACTTTACTACAGCCACAATCCTCCTTACTACTCTGAATGCAACACACACCCCCTCCTCAGGACATTTGTTCTCACTATTCCTTTTGCCTGGATAATTATTAACTAGACATCTGCACTGCTGCTAAGTCACTTCAGTCGTGTCTGACTCTGTGCAACCCCATAGATGGCAGTCCACCAGGCTCTGCTGTCCCTGGGATTCTCCAGGCAAGAACACTGGACATCTGCATTATTCCTCTAATTTCTTCTGTATCTCACTAAAAATGATTACTGGATAATAAAATGTTGCAAAACTTAGGGGTTTAAATAGCATTATTCCATTCTCATTCATGAGCATGTGGATTTTCTGGGGGTCCAAGAGCTAGAATGGGCTTGTCTGTGTTTTCTGCTTCAAGCTGTGGGCTCCACAGGATTGCGAGTCCCACTGTGCACTGAGCTCACAGTTTCATGTATACTCATTCTGTATTGAAGGGACAATAGTTATCTATAAGAAATGCTCTCATGGAAATAGTTGAGCCACAAAACAGTATTCCTCACTGCACAAGCACAGTCCAAGCTTTTGTTTTCTCCATATCTGCTGCTGCTGCTGCTAAGTTGCTTCAGTCGTGTCCAACTCTGTGCAACCCCATAGACAGCAGCCCACCAGGCTCCGCCTTCCCTGGATTAACTTTCCATTAATCAAAACAAGTCACATCATTGAGGCTAAAATCAAGCAGGGTAGTGGACTCCTCCTTTGGTGGCAGAACTACAAATTTATATGACAAAGGATGTGGATATAGGGACAGGAGAAGAATTGGGACTAGTATCAATTAACTCAATCTACCACAAGATTTCTATATAAATTTTATCTTTAAAGAGAGAACTTTCTCAATCACTCTAACGAATGTCACAGCTCCTCCATCCCCATTGCTTCCTTTTATCAAGCTTTATTTTCATTTGAAGTATTTATCACAGTCTGATCTGCTACTACTACTAAGTCACTTCAGTCGTGTCCGACTCTGTGCGACCCCAGAGACTGCAGCCCAACAGGCTCCCCCGTCCCTGGGATTCTCCAGGCAAGAACACTGGAGTGGGTTGCCATTTCCTTCTCCAATGCATGAAAGTGAAAAGCGAAAGTGAAGTCATTCAGTCGTGGCCGACTCAGCGATCCCATGGACTGCAGCCTATCAGGCTCCTCCGTCCATGGGATTTTCCAGGCAAGAGTACTGGAGTGGGGTGCCATTGCCTTCTCCTACAGTCTGATCTATGTGTGTGAAATATTGTATCTGACTGCGTGTCCTTTATACAGAATTTGTCAACCCGCCCCAACACCACCCCTAACCATACACACAGGGTTGCAAGCACCAAGGAGTACAGAATTCGGTCTGACTCGTTAACTGCTGAGTCCTCAGTTCTGAAAATGCACCTGATACTTATAAGACACTACATTACTATTGAGGATTCTGGGATCTTAAAGCCAAGAGGAGATTTTACAAAGACAGAAATATCTATGGACTGACACTTCAATAGGTAGATGATACTATTCTTTTATTGGCCCAAGGTGGAGATCACTGGGATTCTATAAAAAGAGTAATAATTAAACTATGTATAAAGTGAGACTATTGATATAGTCTTAAATATTGAATTATCACTCAGTAGAAATGCATATTTTAAGATGATAGGAAGAGAAAGGTTAAGTGATATTTATTAATTAAAAGTGAAAGTTAAAGTCACTCAGTTGTATCTGACTCTTTGCGACCCCATGTACTATATAGTCCATGGAATTCTCCAAGCCAGAATACTGGAGTGGGTAGCCTTTCCCTTCTCCAGGGGATCTTCTCAATCCAGGGATCGAACCCAGGTCTCCTGAATTGCAGGCAGATTCTTTACCAGCTGAGCCACAAGGGAAGCCCAATAATACTGGAGTGGGTGGCCTATCCCTTCTCCAACTGAGCTATCAGGGAAGCCCTTATTAATTAAAAGAGGTCTATATTTTATTTACACAGACTGTTTCCAATTTAGAGATTATAATCAGAAGCAACAAGGATTGACCTAAATCTAATAGAGGAGTAAAATAGAAAAATGAATACAATTTTCAAAATAACTATATAACAACTTTACTCTAGATAAGGTTCAATTATATTGTTTTTCTTATAATGCCCAACTATCTTTCTCTTCTTAATGACTACAAGGGCCATTTGTTTCTGGACATTTCACTGAAAAATAATGATAACTCATAACATCAATGTGCATGATAAATTTGACAATGAATGACATCCTTTTTTTCCCTGAAATTTGTTGAGATCTTTTTCTTAATATAGACAAAAAATATAGGTCTAGCTACATTACAAGAAATTTCAGTAATATTTAGAAGTCAAGCTTAAAAATTACAAATTTATTATTAATCATTTGGTACATCATGAGAAATGCTGGACCAGATGAAGCACAAGCTGGAATCAAGATTGCCAGGAGAAATATCAATAACCTCAGATAGGCAGATGACTCCATGTTTATGGCAGAAAGCAAAGAAGAACTACAGAGCCTCTTGATCAAAGTGAAAGAGGAGAGTGAAAAAGTTGACTTAAAACTCATCATTCAGAAAACTAAGATCATGGCATCTAGCCCCACCACTTCATGGCAAATTGATGGGGAAACAGTGGAAACAGTGAAAGACTTTATTTTGGGGGGCTCCAAAATTACTGCAGAGAGTGACTGTGGCCATGAAATTAAAAGATGCTCCTTGGAAGAAAAGTTATGATCAACCTAGACAGCATATTAAAAAGCAGAAACATTACTTTGCCAACAAAGGTCTGTCTAGTCAAAGCTATGGTTATTCCAGTAGTCATGTATGGATGTGAGAGCTGGACTATAAAGAAAGCTGGGAATCAAAAAGTTGATGCTTTTGAACTGTGGTGTTGGAGAAGACTCTTGAGAAGCCCTTGGACTGCAAGGAGATCCAACCAGTCCATCCTAAAGGAGATCAGTCCTGAATATTCATTGCTGAAGCTGAAACTCCAATACTTTGGCCACCTGATGGGAAGAGCTGACTCACTTGAAAAGACCCTGATGCTGAGAAAGATTGAAGGCAGAAGGAGAAGGGGACGACAGAGGATGAGATGGCTGGATGGCATCACCGACTCAGTGGACATGAGTTTGAGTAAACTCTGGGAGTTGGGATGGACAGGGAGACCTGGCATGCTGCAGTCCATGGGGTCACAAAGAGAAGGACATGACTGAGTAATTGAACTCAACTGATATAAAAGAGAACAACTAAAATAAAGATGAAAAATTTATTTTAAAAAATTCAATCTGTAAGAAATCTGAGTCAATATATTAAAATTATTTTGGGATTGAAATTTTGCTAATATTTCAGAGAAGAAATTAGATGCATTTCAAGAAAAAAATGTTTGAATGCCTATAGATGGCATTTAACTGGTCTGCACAAAGTGAAACAATCACATATTTGAAAATATAGTCATAGGATGAAAATAACACAGATAAATTTTTTTTTCCATTTTAAAATCAAAATTTCTTGGCACCAGTGAAGATTTTGGATTGTCCAAGTTGCTGAAATATAGGATCGAGGTTAGATACGTTTTAAAACTCAATCTCCAATACAAACTCCAACACAGAATCAATCCCTCTGAAATGGTCACCCGTCCTCTGAGAAATCCAAGGACAATGAACTCCCTGTTTCCCAAGATACTCCATGCTAATTCTGATAATTCCATTTACTGAAAAAGTCTTTCTATGTCACTCCCCTGGAAAATGAAAAACAACACATAGTTATTTTTCTTTTGCAAGAAAGTCTCCTCTATTTTTTTTTATTTTATTTTATTTTTAAACTTTACATAATTGTATTAGTTTTGCCAAATATCAAAATGAATCTGCCACATGTATACATGTGTTCCCCATCCTGAACCCTCCTCCCTCCTCCTTCCCCATTCCATCCCTCTGGGTCATCCCAGTGCACCAGACCCAAGCATCCAGTATCGTGCATCGAACCTGGACTGGCAACTCGTTTCATACATGATATTTTACATGTTTCAATGCCATTCTCCCAAATCTTCCCACCCTCTCCCTCTCCCACAGAGTCCATAAGACTGTTCTATACATCAGTGTCTCTTTTGCTGTCTCGTACACAGGGTTATTGTTACCCTCTTTCTAAATTCCATATATATGCGTTAGTATACTGTATTGGTGTTTTTCTTTCTGGCTTACTTCACTCTGTATAATAGGCTCCAGTTTCATCCACCTCATTAGAACTGATTCAAATGTATTCTTTTTAATGGCTGAGTAATACTCCATTGTGTATATGTACCACAGCTTTCTTATCCATTCATCTGCTGATGGACATCTAGGTTGCTTCCATGTCCTGGCTATTATAAACAGTGCTGCGATGAACATTGGGGTACACGTGTCTCTTTCCCTTCTGGTTTCCTCAGTGTGTATGCCCAGCAGTGGGATTGCTGGATCATAAGGCAGGTCTATTTCCAGTTTTTTAAGGAATCTCCACACTGTTCTCCATAGTGGCTGTACTAGTTTGCATTCCCACCAACAGTGTAAGAGGGTTCCCTTTTCTCCACACCCTCTCCAGCATTTATTACTTGTAGACTTTTGGATCGCAGCCATTCTGACTGGTGTGAAATGGTACCTCATAGTGGTTTTGATTTGCATTTCTCTGATAATGAGTGATGTTGAGCATCTTTTCATGTGTTTGTTAGCCATCTGGATGTCTTCTTTGGAGAAATGTCTATTTAGTTCTTTGGCCCATTTTTTGATTGGGTCATTCATTTTTCTGGAGTTGAGCTGTAGGAGTTGCTTGTATATTCTCGAGATTAGTTGTTTGTCAGTTGCTTCATTTGCTATTATCTTCTCCCATTCTGAAGGCTGTCTTTTCACCTTGCTAATAGTTTCCTTTGATGTGCAGAAGCTTTTAAGGTTAATTAGGTCCCATTTGTTTATTTTTGCTTTTATTTCCAATATTCTGGGAGGTGGGTCATAGAGGATCCTGCTGTGATGTATGTCAGAGAGTGTTTTGCCTATGTTCTCCTCTAGGAGTTTTATAGTTTCTGGCCTTACGTTGAGATCTTTAATCCATTTTGAGTTTATTTTTGTGTATGGTGTTAGAAAGTGTTCTAGTTTCATTCTTTTACAAGTGGTTGACCAGATTTCCCAGCACCACTTGTTAAAGAGATTGTCTTTAATTCATTGTATATTCTTGCCTCCTTTGTCAAAGATAAGGTGTCCATATGTGCATGGATTTATCTCTGGGCTTTCTATTTTGTTCCATTGATCTATATTTCTGTCTTTGTGCCAGTACCATACTGTCTTGATAACTGTGGCTTTGTAGTAGAGCCTGAAGTCAGGTAGGTTGATTCCTCCAGTTCCATTCTTCTTTCTCAAGATCGCTTTGGCTATTCGAGGTTTTTTGTATTTCCATACAAATTGTGAAATTATTTGTTCTAGCTCTGTGAAGAATACTGTTGGTAGCTTGATAGGGATTGCATTGAATCTATAAATTGCTTTGGGTAGTATACTCATTTTCACTATATTGATTCTTCCAATCCATGACAATTCCATTCACCATTGCAACGGAAAGAATAAAATACTTAGGAATATATCTACCTAAAGAAACTAAAGATCTATATATAGAAAACTATAAAACACTGGTGAAAGAAATCTCCTCTATTTTTACAACTGCAAAAATAAATAATTAAAATCAAGACTAGGGTTCCAAAGCTAGACCTTCAAAAAAAAAAATAGTCAATTCATTTGATTGCAAATATTTGCAAACATTTTCTTTCAAAGTTTTTGTTAACAGTATGATTTAGACCTCTTTTTAAAACTATAGAAAGATCCAGAAGAAGAAGAAAAAAATGCTGGCAAAGTATGATTAATGAAAAGAGCTTATCCTGGAATCTAGGATTTTAGACCATATTTGAGGACACCAATTCAGTTCCTGTATTACAAAAGAATCATGACTGAGGTGTCTACATCTACAAACTGAAGAATATACACCATTCATAAAGAAGATAAACATGAAAGATGGTAATTTTATTCATGTCATTTATTCATTTATTATGAATTTCCTTATCCAAGATTTATTAGGTGTCAGATCGTATGTTAGGCACCTAATATTTCACAACAACAGGCTTTTATAAAATCATTATAGATGTATAGCAACAGAGACTTTCCATATAAAAGGTCTTGATACCAACCTAGTCAAAGAGATATAGGTACAAAATTGACTTTTACTAATAGAACACTGATGCTGTTGTGGCATCTCAGATTAAGAATGATTCATTTGTTGGTGCAGTAAGTTGGTAAAGGCAATGGTATGGAAAATGACTGCAGAGTTAAGTAAAGCCCTGGTGACTGAGCCATGGCATTAGGTTCTACTCAACTGAGTTGATGGGCACAGAATTCAACTCTGGCTCTTGATAAAATCAGCAAGTTTTCAACCAGTTAATCATGAATCAGACAAACATTATCTGAAAAATATACCTTGGTGTAATCTACAAGTATTAACCTCTGTTTAGCTTTGAGATACAAAATTAAATGGACAGTCCAATATTTTGTCTTTTGGATGACTTATTTTGCTGAATATGACACCATCTGTTACTTTACTGGCAGATATACATAAAGGTGGCAAATACTTATTTAAAATGGTCATCTTTTTCTCTTGGACTTACTAAAGGTAAAAGAATTACAACTGTAAGGAGCCCTAATAGAAATTCCAATCCAGAAAACCCAGAAGGGAAACCTCTCCCTGAGCAATGGCTTTTTACTACTTTGAAAGGAGAAGAGAGATTTTAATTAAAATAATGATCTTGCAAACCTTTCACCTACATGAAATTTTTTTAGTTAATAATCTGTTACATAATGGGTTGTTTGAAGATTAATTGAGTATGTAGAAACCATGTGTTCAGGGACCCTGAAACTGATATTCTCAGTTGTATAAATTTTTCTTAATATACAGGTAGATGATCTGTGTTAAAATAATATCCTTGAAGTCCATTATCAAAAAGAGACTAATACTTTTATGAATATGTTGTACTTCATGAGGTATCTCTTTGCATATTTCTTAAAAATATATTAATATCAGTCATCTACCTCTTTTAAAGTATGGAAAATTTGCAGATAAGATAAATACAACTTATTCACATAACAATCAATATTAGAAAATAAGTTTTCTAACACCTTGCATAAACTCAAGGTACCCCATTATCCAGCTATTCTATACCATTTTCTTCACCACATGAGGATCCAGAAGATGATGTTATCCATAATTTTGTCCTCTAAAACTTGAAAACTTTGAACTGCACTGATTCTACCCAAATACCTTTAAGACTTGCAAAAATTTTTTGTCAATTATTGTCCAATAAATTATCAAATAGCAAAACCTGAATCTTTGTTTAGACCAGGAATCAACAAACTACTCTACCAAGTTGAATCCAGTTTGGTGCCTTCATTTAGTAAATAAAACTTTACTGGACTACAACCACACCTATCCCTGTACTTACAGTCTATGACTTCTTTCACTCACAATGGCACAATTAAATAGTTGTGACAGGGTCCTGACCTATAAAGCCTAAGATATTTATCATCTGGCTATATACAGAAAATTTTTTGATACTTGGTCTAGACTGCTTACTCTATTTCAATACTTCATCAAACCTTGTTAGCCCTACCTCCTAAATAAATGAAACTTTATTTCATTTATAAAGGAGAAGAGAGATTTTAATTAAAATAATGATCTTATAAGCCTTTCACCTACATGAACATTTTTTAGTTAATAATTTGTGCTACATAATGGGCTTTGAGATACAAAGCCCATTCTCCCTTACCATTACCCTCCGGTACAAAGCTAATTCAGTTCCTTACTATACATAAATGAATGAATATGACATCTTAACTCGCCTCATGTAGTTCAGTATATATTCATAATGCAATTTATGAATAAAAATGTCTATTTCCATATCTCAGCCTACTGAAATGCTATACTCACTTAAAGACCTCACTCAAATGCTTATTTTTGTGTGAATTCTCTAGTTCTTCTACCTACTCTCTCTGACAGAGTGATTTTGCCTATTTTCTGTGATCTCACAGATTTAGTTCTTAAGTACATTATGGAATTCATCATATTGTATTGAAACTGTTTATGTGACTGTGTCATTTATCATATCCCAAGATTTTGGTGAGCACTATTTCTTACTCATCAGCAATTCAGTTATCTTTTATTAAAAAATGCTTATTAGATACCAATTGTGGCAGTTTTTCTTACAGGGAATAAGCATTTTTAATTACAATTTGAAAGATCCATGAAAAACTAAAATGGTGAGTAATTAAAAAAAGTGCTTAGAGTCTGTTTTAGCTAGGGTGGTCGGAATAGACCATTTCAAGTTGGTGATACTGAGGATATTTTGGATTTGAATTATGAGAATTAGGTGGGCAAAGCTCTGACATATAGCATACTACCTCCCCATGGCTCTCCCTTCAAGGGAAAAAAAAAATTAAAATAACAAGTGTAGAGTCCCTGAGATTAAATTGATTTTGACAAGTTATATAAATAGAAATAAGGCCATTACAGTGTAAATGATCAATTTAAGAAGTGGACATAAACCAGATAATAAGGAATCTTGCAAGTTACCTTGTACAAAAGTTATTTTCCAAAAAAAGCTACAACAAATACCCTGTTTCACAGGTTGTTCCAGAACCATGCTGTTTTCCCCATCAAGAGATGACATCCATGTCAACTTCACATGAATCTAGCTTGGGCTTTCTGACTGCCTTGAGAAATACCGGCACAAGTGACACTCTATGAACATTCAAACCACACAAAGTGATAGAATTTCTGCCTGGTCCTTCCACAGAGTGCTCACCCTTAGAACTCTGCTGTCATAATATAAGGAAGCTCAGGCCACATAAAGAGCCCCTTGTGGAGGGAAACTCGGCTCCTGGCTCTCAGAAACAATTGTTCCTAGCCAACAATGAGCATCTAACTGCTGTCTTAAAGAGGTTTGGTTGCAGCAATAGATAACTGAAACATTTATTTAGGAGTTAACTTCACATCAAAATCTGTGCCTGGGAGATATAAATGAGTGAAAGTCGCTCACCTATGTCTGACACTTTGAAACCCAAAGGGCTATACAGTCCATGGAATTTTCCAGGCCAGAATACTGGAGTGGGTAGACTTTTCCTTCTCCAGGGGATCTTCCCAACCCAAGGATTGACCCCAGATCTCCCACATTGCAGCTGGATTCTTTACCAGATGAGCCACAAGGGAAGCGGAAAAGTACAGGAGTGGGTAGCCTATCCCTTCTCCAGCAGATCTTCCAGACCCAGGAATTGAACCAGGGTCTCCTGCATTGCAGGTGGATTCTTTACCAACTGAGATATCAGGGAAGCCACAGATAAGGCCATAATTAAATCAATATGGATATTAATGAAATCACAGAAGAAAACACAAATAAGCAGTAATTTCAGAAAATTTTTGCTCTGGGTAAATGAGATCAGGTAATCTCTGTGATGCTAATCTTATGCATTTCTAAGTGAATTTAAATTCAAACATTTATCATTATATTTATCATTTTGTAATAGACTTTATTTTTTAGAGAAGTTTTAGGTTCACAGCCAAACTAAGTAGAGGGTAAAAATATTTCCCATATACCTCCTGTCCCCATACATGTGGAGCCTCCTCAATTATCAATATCATTTCCTTAATTTTACATTTGGAGACATCAATTTATATTTTATAATCTGGTTGCTATAGAAACAAGTTGACTTACTGAATATTTCATACATTTTAAGTGCATTTTTACTGAAGCATGACACACTTAATAAAATATGCACAAACAATAGATATACAGCTTATAGATTTCCACAAAAAGAACACAACTGTGAAAAGATTAAAAAAACAGAATATAACCAGCAGTTCAGAGGCCTCTTCATGTCACTCCTACCTCCCAAATAACATCTAAAGTTGATTTCTAAAACATAAGTTAATTTTGCCTGACTTAAAATGTATGTAAATAGAATTGTACAGAATGTATTCTTTTATGATTTTCATTGTGCTATAGGTATGGAGATATATTACATTAACTCTCATTCCTGTACAGCATTTCATGGCATGTAATTATCAGCATTGACATACCATGCTATTCATGATGAACATTAGGGCCATTTCCAGCATTATTTAGAAAGTATTGTTACTAGAAATATATCTAGGAATAGAACTGCAAGATTGTAGGCTCCATATATGTATTCAGAAAGATATCACCAGAGTGGTTGTACTAATAGAAATATTTGTCTATCTCCAGATAATGAACATTTTCTGCTATGCTTCCTTCTGTAAATATTTGCAATTTGATTCACAATTCATCTAAAATTGATTTTATGTATCACTATCTACTTTTCCTATGTGTATCAAATTTATTCTATGCCACTCATGTTATAATATCATACTATATGTTCTTGAGTGTGTGTTTGACATTTGCCATGCAGATGCTTATGATATTTATCCATACTATATTATTTAATTATAATGTACTGATTCGTAGTTGGATAATATTTCAATGCATCATTTATCTATTTATTCATTCAATCATACTGTCATTTATTTATGCACTCCAGTTAAAAACACAATTGGGTCACTTCTAGTTTCATTGTTGTTCAGTCACTAAGTTGTGTCCAACTCTTTGCAATCCCATGAACTGCAGCATGCCAAGTTTACTATAAATATTGTTTCTATAATCACTTTTTGCTTTAGTGAGCATATGCACACAGTTCAGTGGGTACATCGTCAAATTGACGAGTTCAATGTCATGCACATGCTCTGATTTAGTAGATACTGTGAAAGAGTTCTCAAAGGATTGAGTAGTTTTACAGTCCAAACACCACTGAACAGGTATTTTGCATATTTATAATTCATCAAATAACTTTGTATTTATCCTGTCTTGAAGTTGCTCTTCTAGTGGTGAGTTATGGTATTCCTTGCCATTTTAATTTGTATTTCTCTAATAACTAGTAGACTTGAGGATTTTTTCTAACATATTTATTGATGATTTAGACACCTTCCTTTGAGAAATCCCTATTCAAGACAATTGCTCAATATTCTATGAGGATATTCACCTTTTTCTTATTAAGTTTTAAGATTTTTAAATATATTCTGGATACAAATCTTTTATTTGAGTTATGTGTTATAAACATTCTCTTACCAAGTGGTTTATACCTTTTTTCTCTTAGTGGTGTTTCTTGATTAGTAAAATTTCTAAATTCAAAATATATATATATATAATGTATATATATTTATTCTATTTTTTTACTTTTTAGCACTTCTATAAAATTAAAAAAAATATGCTAACCTCCAAGTTGTATATTTTCTCTTTTTTTCTTTTTAATAGCCCACATATTTATGATGATATGATGATAAAATCATCCCTAACACTTTATAAGAGCCAGAGTATGCCGTATAGTTTTGAACTGTATAATTCTGAAAACATACACAATGTGTGAGGGTCTACATCAAACTCAACTATCATCTTTTCAGCAGTAAAATATCTTGAAGCCACCCACTCCTACAAAGTTCCTAGAAGAGAATATCTTTTATTTCATATTTAGCATTTGATCAAACTTTCATCTGATCTTCAAATTTGAAGGAGTTGGGATGGCAAGTTGTATAATGATCTTTGTATTTCTGAGATTTATTTTGCCAAAGAAGGACTAAAGATCCAAAACTGTACAGTAAAGGGAATTGAGACATAAAAACGAACTACGATTTCCTCAGGGTTTTGGATTGCCTAAATGCTGCCACAGTGTTTTATTCTCACTAATTAAAAATCTACCTTAGAAATGTAAACTGTATTCAAAGATGAATTTGACAAAAATTAAAAGTATGCTCCCCTTCTCAATGACAGATGCATGAGAGATTCACATAGAGCAGATGCCTGGTCACTCATACACATTCCTTATCATTTTCCAACACTTCAGACTGAGTGATTTTGACTGTCATTTGTTCCAGACCAAAGACTTTAAGGCCAGACGCAAATGTCTTTTAAATTGCATCTGATTAATATCCCTCAACAGCATATTTGTCACTTCCAAAGACTCCACATGTTGTTCTCCAAGGCAAACCTACCCCAACTGATCTGAAAATGAAATGAGGCATGGTGAATAAGTACTAACAGAGTCAAATGTGACTGAAACTCAGTAATCCTCAATGCTGGAAATTCAACATTAAGTTCCTAAAGCAGAAACATAAACTAAAATTTTACTTTTTTTGTTTGCTTGTTTTCAGACTCTGGGTTCACTAAGTAAGGTGGCATCACCAATGTATAGATTTGATTAATGAATAATAAATAATGTGTTAGGTCATATGGAGTCCCACTTGACTGTTTCCATTCATTACTAAGGGAAACAAGATCAAGGGTATAATTTGGCAATGTTTGGCATAGGCAACACCTCAGTTTTTCTTACTGTTTCAAGGTCTCAATTCTACTCTTCGCAGAAAATGAGTTTTGTGAGATCTTAAGCACAAGAACTCTTCCAACCTTAGAAATTACATTTTCTCTTTCATAAGTTATCTTTGACCTTGAGTGAAAATGGATGGCTACCCACTAACATTTAAATACCAGAAAGAAAAACACCAATACAGTATACTAACGCATATATATGGAATTTAGAAAGATGCTAACAATAACCCTGTGTACGAGACAGCAAAAGAGACACTGATGTATAGAACAGTCTTATGGACTTCGTGGGAGAGGGAGAGGGTGGGAAGATTTGGGAGAATGGCATTGAAACATGTAAAATATCATGTATGAAACGAGTTGCCAGTCCAGGTTCGATGCACAATACTGGATGCTTGGGGCTAGTGCACTGGGACGACCCAGAGGGATGGTATGGGGAGGGAGGAGGGAGGAGGGTGCATGATGGGGAACACATGTATACCTGTGGCGGATTCATTTTGATATTTGGCAAAACTAATACAATTATGCAAAGTTTAAAAAATAAAATTAAATTAAAAATAAATAAATACCATACAGATTCATCTTTATAAAAATCATTTTTGCCTCATGATATAATGAAAAAACTGTTTATTCAGGGAAAATGAAGGAAATAAAATAAATTCCCTAGAACTTTTAAGGCATTTTCCTAAGTTCACCTAGTAAATATTTCCTATTTGAAAAGATAACAAGAAAGAATTTTTTTTTAGTTGATATTGTCAGATTCTCAGGCTCTGGACAGATCAGAGTAAATTCTCTAGACCAGTGGCAGCCTACAGAAATATTATCCATGCATCCATGAATGCATGTTCAGTCGTGTCCGACTCTTTGCAACCCCGTGGACTATAGGCCCACCGGACTCCTCTGTCCATGGGATTTCCAATCAAGAATATGGAGTGGGTCACCCTCTCCTTCTCCAGGGATCTTCCCAACCCATGGATTGAACCAACATCTCCTGAGTCTCTTGCATTAGCAGGCAGTTTCTTTATCACTGAGCCACCTAGGAAGCCCATGCTAGCCACAAATATGAGCAACATAGATCATTTTACATTTCTAATAGCCACATTAAGTAATTTTTTTTAAAACAGGTAAAATTAATTTAACATGTTTTATCTAGCCTGATATATCAAAATATTATCATTTCAGCATGCAATCACTATAAACTATTAGTAAGATATTGACCTTTTTGGATACTATTTAAAATTCAGTATGTTTTTATACTTCCAGAGCAAGTAATTTGGATAAGCCACATTTTAAGTCTACAGCAGTTACAAGTATCTGGTTGCTACCAAATTGGGCAGTGCAACTATAAAATATTTGCAGCAATACTTGGAATAAAACCTAGTCTTTTTTATCCATCTATATTCTTTTTATGTCTATTCTTTCTAATTGTTCTTTCTGCCTTTCTTTTATTTTTTTAGTCACCAGTCTTTTTTAGCTCTTTTCATTTTTAGATTCACTAAACTGATTTTTCTTCAAACTAGCAAAAGAGACTATTGCGATTATAAAACTTTGATAGAAAGACATAGATTCAAAGAACATAAAGAATTGCTTAAAATTAGTGACAGTTTGCTATAAAGTTTTATTTTAATAGTAATTATTTTTGCCTGGGATAACGCTATGTCCATCATTCATAAACTATTCAAACTTAGGCAAATTTACTTGATTCATTAAGTTTCAGGTTCCCAGTCTTTATAATAGAGGGAAACAATATTTCCTCATAGGACTGTTCTAAGAATTTCATGAAGTCATGCTTATATACGTAGTTTAAGACCTGATACATTATAAGCACTTAACACAAATAGATAAGCTTGTTGTCATCTAGGAATTTTTCATAAACTGAAAAGTGCAAGTGTTTTCTTTGTCTGACTTTTTCATTTACCTTGAGAAGCAAAAACGATAATAAGCTGCTCCAATTCAAAGACATGCTAAAGAGGAATCTCATTTATTCAAACTATTCCTCATTCAAATAGCAATGCCTCACTGATCTTTTTAAACATAATAATTTCATTTACATTCAGAACACTGATATTTTCCAACTCATTTGGAATATTTTCATTGCATTGTACAAGAAATTCAACTTTGAGATAAAATTTTAAGGTCTTCTGATCCAATAAAACCTGATTAAAAAGCCATATAAAATTTCATTTTTAAAAATTTTTTAGTAAAAGAGAAATAACATTTAAAATACATGCAAGTTCTCAAGTAGTCAATAATTTCAATTAACTTAAGATGTTTTCCTTATTACACTAGAGATATGAAAGTGTGCAGTGCAATCTATTTCATTTGGATCTTATAAAGATTATTTTTGCCATTTTTATCTAATTATGCTTATATCATCCTTCTACCCCACTCACCAAATCCATTCTTCACAAGGTACTTATTTTTCCCAAAACTTTAAATAAGATCTCATTTGTATGTCAGAGACTTAATGTTATTTTTAGAATGAAATCCAAAGTCTCTAAGAGGTCTTACTGATCAGACTGTGTCCTGCTGAACTCATTTCCCATCAGTCATCACTATGGCTCCTTCATTATATTCATCCATACTGGTCTTCTCTTCTTAAAAATCTCCATGCTTAAAAAAAAAAAAAAAAATTCCATGCTTGATGCTCAGTTGCTATATTCTTTGCCTAGAATATTCAGCTCTCTCTTAATTAACATGCTGTTCTAGTTTCAAATTTCACCACTGAAAAGAATTTTTCTCTGACCAAACTAACTAAAGAAACAACCTAATTCAAATTTAAAGTATCCTTTACCCAGAAACCATCATTTCTAATCAACTGCTGTTTTCTTTACAGTTACTTTCACTTAAGCATTTGCTTAAATACTTAAGTGAATATATCTACCTATACAATATACAATTATAAATATAAATATTCAATTAAATATAAGTCCTTCAGGTGAAAGACCACATCTATCCTATTCACCACTGAATCCCCACACCTAGGGGTTGAGTAATTAATAAATCCCTTACAAAGGGACAGTGCAGATTTGGATGGTCTCATTCCAAACATTTAATGGGTCACTCTTCAGGGGATAAGAATTTTCAAGGTGATGGATGATCTAGTAAGCATGGAGGAAGTAGGAGCCCAGTCTTGCTCTTGCTCCATACAGCCTGAGGAGAAAGAACCCTAGGAAGCAACCTGAGACATTGCTTTACTTCTTCAAACACTCTCATCATCACTTTTCCAGGGTTATCAGCTCACTGGGGGCTGCTGCTAAGTCGCTTCAGTCGTGGCCGACTCTGTGCGACCCCATAGACGGCAGCCCACCAGGCTCCCCTGTCCCTGGGATTCTCCAGACAAGAACACTGGAGTGGGTTGCCATTTCCTTCTCCAATGCATGAAAGTGAAAAGTGAAAGTGAATTCGCTCAGTCATGTCCAACTCTTCACGACCCCATGGACTGCAGCCCACCAGGCTCCTCTACCCGTGGGATTTTCCAGGCAAGAGTACTGGAGTGGGTTGGCTACTTGCCCCTAAATGAAAAACAAGTAGCAAAGGGAAGGAGTGAACAGTAAAGTATAATGGAGGAAGATGGACCAGACATGGATCTAAGCTTTAGGTTAAATGAATTTAAACAAACTGCATAAACCTCTGAGCTTCAATTTTCTCACCAATAACACAAAGGTAACAGTCATACCTGACTCATAATGTTGCTGAAGAGAGTAAGTTACATAGCCCATGTGAAGTGCCCAGAACACATTAGCCATCCATCAGAGATAAATGTTTTACCTTGCTTTGTTTTTAACTCCTTTTACTCTGATTCTAGTAGGTGTGACTTGAAAATTTTATCTCAATGCATTTGGGTAATGGAAGGAGAGGATTTCAGACACATTTATACAATCTATGTTACAATCTACATCTAAAATCCCCAAATGAAAACTTAAAGTAGCTTTATTTTCCTTTGCTATTTTTTTGCATAAATCTCCTTTAGGTCTTTGTATAGAGAGGCAGTGAATTAGGCCAAAGTAGAATTTATATATTCCACAATTTTCTTTCAAAATTAAATTATAATTCATTAACACTGCATTATGATAATTTCCAATAGCTACTTCATTATGGAAAACCAGTCAAGTAAATGCATACCATTAAGTTTTCATGTATGAATACATACAAGTATATATTTTGTCACACAAAAGCAAAAGGTAAAGAAAACAGACCTCTGATGAAGAGGGAAGTAAAAATTATTTCCTTAAAAAAAAATTATGAATTTTAGGTGCCACTGTAGAAGAATTTCATGACTCAAAAGATTTTCCAAAGCTCGGCACAGATTCAGCAGTGAGAGGGTTTCCTGGTGTTTGGAAACTTCTCTCTTTTTAAGGCTCCCTTCCCGCTGCTGGGCATACACACTGAGGAAACCAGAAGGGAAAGAGACACGAGTACCCCAATGTTCATCGCAGCACTGTTTATAATAGCCAGGACATGGAAGCAACCTAGATGTCCATCAGCAGATGAATGGATAAGAAAGCTGTGGTACATATACACAATGGAGTATTACTCAGCCATTAAAAAGAATACATTTGAATCAGTTCTAATGAGGTGGATGAAACTGGAGCCTATTATACAGAGTGAAGTAAGCCAGAAAGAAAAACACCAATACAGTATACTAAAGCATATATATGGAATTTAGAAAGAGGGTAACAATAACCCTGTGTACGAGACAGCAAAAGAGACACTGATGTATAGAACAGTCTTATGGACTCTGTGGGAGAGGGAGAGGGTGGGAAGATTTGGGAGAATGGCATTGAAACATGTAAAATATCATGTATGAAATGAGTTGCCAGTCCAGGTTAGATGCACGATACTGGATGCTTGGGTCTGGTGCACTGGGACGACCCAGAGGGATGGAATGGGGAGGGAGGAGGGAGGAGGGTTCAGGATGGGGAACACATGTATACCTGTGGCGGATTCATTTTGATATTTGGCAAAACTAATACAGTTATGTAAAGTTTAAAAATAAAATAAAATTAAAAAAAAAAAAAGATTTTCCAAATACAAAAGCAAAACCATTTAGTCTTTAGAATATCTCTCTCTGAAAGCGAAACCATTCTTAACTACTGACAACCCTTTAGATGTGCCTTGGTTGGTAAGAAGATGCTATATTAGTTTATGATTTTACAACAGACAAAATGGTTAAAAATTCTCTGGAGATAGAGAATCTCTGTCAACTCTTTCCCCCTGAGTTGCATCTCAGACGTTCACAAGTTGTCAGCCACAGTGTCAACGTGCAGATCAGCTAAAGGTTTATGTACAAAGCTCCTTCTCCCTCTCTGTACATAAACTGAAGGACAAAGCTAATCATTCAAGCCGTCATTTCAATTATACGGAAGAAAGAATAGTTGAGAAGGCTAAACAACGATTAAGGAGAACACTGTTAACCAAGAAAGTAAAGTTTCAATTTTAATATGATAGCAGTGGAAACTTACAAAATAAAAGTGTATCTGTTTTAAAAGGACATTCTGTCAGTGCATATGAAGATGCTATAACATCTTAAAAGTGGACCCCCAAATATGTTTACCTATAGCTATGTATATAGGACATAGATAATATTTCATGAAATATTACTAAAATCAAATTTCAAATATGGCACATTAAACATTGTTTTTCTTCTATGTATATAGTTCAAAACAATCAAGGTGATTATCCTTCAGCTTTCCAAGCCAGTGTTTGGGCATCCTGTAGAATTAATTATAGGTTCCATTTGCAATGATGGAGCCAAGGACAAAGTATTGAACCTTATTGAAGTTCTTAAGGCTCTTGCTATAGAAATATTTACAATTCATACCCTTCCATCATTTTAAAACACAAAATACCTTTGGGAACTGTTAATGATTAATCCAAAATTTCTTAATACTCCACAAAAACGTGGATCTGTAGCAAGGCAGTACAGTTTCCCATGGGACTTAGGGTCCACAAATAAGAACTGGAATTGCTGCTCTGTTGCAAACAGCTGTGTGATCGTACTCAGGATAATTAAAGTAAGTTGTTAGTTGTTTAAACAAAAAGTAGGGATGATAAAGGAAATTAATTTGAGGTTGGTAGTATGGATTTGAGAGATTATGTACTTGTGGGGTTTTTGAGGTATATACCAGGTTTACAGAGAGTCCTATAAATGGTAGTTTAAGAAAAAAAGATCACTGATGTACAGCATGCATGCAGAATGTGCAAAAATTATACATTCACAGTTTGATAAATTTAAAAAAATCTTTTAACAATTTTTAAAGGTTACTTTCCATTTATAGTTACTACAAAATGTTGGCTATATTCTCATGTTAGACACTACATCTTACATCTGATAGTTTGTGCCTCTGAGTCTGCCACCCCTGTGTTGTCCCCCCAACACTGGTAACCACTAGTTTGTTCACTGTATCTGTGAGTGTGCTGCTTTTTTGTTATATTCAGTAGTTTGGTGTATTGTTTAGATTCCCATGTAAGTGATATCATACAGCGTTTGTCTTGGTCTGACTTATTTCACTTACCATACATTTGATAAATTCTAACAAAGAGGATACACTCAAAAAATAATATTATCCTTGTTGGTATCACTATTTCTGTTCTTAAAATTTATATGAATGAATTATGGATTACGTATTCTTTGTGTATGGTTCTTTCATTAAACACTATGCTTACTGTAAATAAATAAAGTTGGTGAAGTCCCTCACACCTTACACAAAAACAAACTTAAAATGGCTTAAAAACTTAAATATAAGACAGGATGCCATAAAACTCCTAGAAGAGAACGTAGGCACAGTGTCCTCTGACATAAATCATTTCAATGTTTTCTATGTCAGTCTCCCAAGGTAATAAAAATAAAATAAAAAATAAACAAACAGGACCTAGTCAGACATTAGCTTTTGTACAGCAAAGGAATCTACAAACAAGACAAAAAGACAACTCATGGGCTGAGAGAAAATATCTGCAAATAATGTAACTGACAAGGGCTTAATTTCCAAAATATACAAACAGTTCATACAACTCAATAATGACAGTAACAACAAAAATCACCCCAACAAAAAATGAGACAACATAAATAGACATTTCTCCAAAGAAGATATACAGATGACCAATAAGCACATAAGAAGATGCTCAACGTCACTATCAGAGAAACAGAAATCCTCACTACAAGGAGGCATGACCTTATGCTGATCAGACTGGCCATCGATAAAACGGCCACAAACAATAAATGCTTGAGAGGCTGTGAAGAAAAGGGAATCCTCCTATACTGTCTGTGGGAATGTAAACCAGTGCAGTCACTGTGGAGAATAGTTTGGAGGATTCTTAAAAAACTAAAAATAGAGCCTCCATATGATCCAGTAATCTCACTCCTGGGCATATATCCAGAGAAAACCACAATTTGCAAAGATACATGCACCTCAATATTCACAGCAGCACTACTTACAGTAGCCAAGACATGGAAGTGACCTCAACTTTCATAGACAGATGAATGGATAAAAAAGATGTGGTGCCTATGTACCTGGAGAAGGAGCTGGCAACCCACTACAGTATTCTTGCCTGGAGAATCCCATGGATTGAGGAGCCTGGAAGGCTACAGTCCATGGGGTTGCAAAGAGTTGGACATGACTAAGCAACTAACACACACACATATGTACCATACCAGGAGAAATATCAATAATCTCAGATATGCAGATACCACCAACTTTATGGAAGAAAGTGAAGAGGAACTAAAAAGCCTCTTGATGAAAGTGAAAGAAGAGAGTAAAAAAGCTGGCTTGAAACTCAACATTCAAAAAACTAAGACCATGGCAGCCAGTCCCATCACTTCATAGTAAATAGATGGGGAAACAAAGAAATTCATGACAGACTTTATTTTCTTGGGCTCCAAAATCACTGCAGATGGTGACTGCAGCCATGAAATGAAAAGACACTTGCTCCTTGGAAGAAAAGCTAAGACCAACCCAGACAGTGTATTAAAGAGCAGAGACATTACTTTGTCAACAAAGGTCCATCTATTGCCAAAGCTATGGTTTGTCCAGTAGTCATCTATAGATGTGAGAATTGGACCATAAAAAAGCTGAATGCCGAAGAATTGATGCTTTTGAACTGTGGTGTTTGAGAAGACTCTTGAAAGTTCCTTGGACTGCAAGGAGATCCAAACAGTCTATCCTAAAGGAAATCAGTCCTGAATATCCATTGGAAGGACTGATGTTGAAGCTGAAACTCCAATACTTTGGCAACCTTATGAGAAGAGCTGACTCATTTGAAAAGACCCTGATGCTGGGAAAGATTGAGGGCAGGAGGAGAAGGGGACGACAGAGGATAAGGTGGTTGGATGGCATCACCAACTCAATGGACGTGAGTTTGAGCAAGCTCGGGGAGTTGGTGATGGACAGGGAAGCCTGGCGTGCTGCAGTCCGTGGGGTTGCAGAGTCAGACACGACTGAGCAACTGAACTGAACTGACATATGTACAATGGAATAATACTCAGCCATAAGAAAGAGTGAAATCATGCCATTTGGGTGAGATGGATGGACCTAGAGATTCTCATACTATGTGAACTAAGTCAGACAGAGACATACAAATGTCATATGATATCACTTATATGTGGAATCTAAAGCATGATATAAATGGACTTACAAAACAAAAACAGACGTACAAGACATAGAAACCAAACTTACAGTTACCAAGAGAAAGGTTGGGAAAGGATAAATTAAGAGTTTAGCATTAGTAGATACAAGCTATTTTATATATTCACCTGTCCACAGACATTTAGTTTACTTCCATGTCTTGGCTACTGTTAAGTAGTGTTGCTGTGAACACTGAGGTGCAGGTATTGTCTCAAATTCTGGATTTGTCTGGATATATGCCCAAGAGTGAGATTGCTGGATCATATGGTAGCACTCTATCTCTCTCCACACACACACACACACACACACACACACATATACAACTGATAAACAACAAGGTCCTATTGTACAGCACAGGGAACTACATTCAATATCTTATAATAATTTATAAAGAAAACTAATATTAAAAGGAGTATATATGTATATGATATATAACTGAATCACTTTGCTGTATACTAGAATTGAACACAACACTATATATCAACTATATTTCAATTAAAAATAATAAAAAATTTTAAAGAAAAAATAAATACTATGCCTATGATGCATTTTCATGTTAAGCAACAGTGGTTGTTTAATTCTCACTACTTTGCAACATTCCTTTGCACATTTATACTCAATGCTATTATCCATTTCATCACTAATGGACACTTGAGTGATTTCTACTTTTAAATTTTTTAAAAAGGTACTTCTATTTACATATTTGTATATGTCTTTTGGAACCCATGTATACATTTATGTCAGATATATATATATATATATATAAATTAGAAATAAAATTGTTAGATCACAGGGTATATGTATGTTAAATATAGATACATACTTCAGAAGAGTTTTACCTAGAGGTTATTCAAATTTACATCTCCACCACCAGAGTATGAAAATTCTAGTTACTCCATATCCTCACCAATATCTAGAAACAGTAATCTATTTGACTCTAGTAATTCTCCTAAGTATAACTGAAGTACAATAACAACATATATTGAAAGTACAATTTGGTACATTTTAACATATATAAATGCATATATATTATATATATTTGATATATATGTGTGTGTATATATATACAACTATCATGACAATTAAAACAATAAACATCACTATGACCCCTAAATTTCCTTGTGTCTTGTATCCCTTTGTAATCTGTACTGGCCTATCCACTTTCTCCTAGTTCTCATCCCAGAGCAAATACTGACCTGCACTCTGTCACTATGGATTGCATTTTTTAAAACTTTTGTAGAAATGCCCCCATGCAGTATAAGTCTATTCTGTTTGGCTTCTTTCATTTAGCATAATGATTGTGGGTTTTGTTCATGTTACTGTGGGAATCACTCACTCATCCCCTGTGATTGCTGACTAGGAGATGCCAGAGTTCTCTACTCATTTACCTGCTAATGGATATATGACTTGTTTCTAATTCTTGGCTACCGCTGCTATAAACCTTTATACACAAGTTACTGTGTGAATGCATGCTTTCATTCCTCCAGGGTAAATGCCAAGGATTGAGATGGCCAAGTCCTCCTATAAATGAATGTTTAATCTTTAGGAATGGGCCAAATTATGTTCCAAACTTGTTCTGCCCTTTTATGTTCCCACCAGCAACATGTGAGAGTATCAGTGACTCCACGTCCTGGCTGACATTTGGTATGAACCATCTTTTAATTTTAGCCATTGTAATGGGTGTGATTTCTCATTGTGATGATATTTTTATCGTTTTATAACATCTTTACTGGGATATAATTCATATGCCATTAAGAATCACCCATTTAAATTGTGGAGTTTAGGTATTTTTAGTATATCAACAGTATTGTGCAACCACATTATTATCTAATTGCAGAACATTTTCATTACCCGAAAAAAAAATGTATCCATTAACAGCAACTAATAATTCCCCCATTTGCAGCCACTAGAAACTGCTAAGCTTCTCTCCATTTTCATGGATTTATCCACTGTAGACTTTTCATAAAAATGAAATAAAACAATATGCAGACTTGTGTGACTGACATCTCTCGCTTAGCATAAGGTTTTCAAGGTGTATCTATGTCAGAGCAAGCTCTGAATCAGGTCAAAGACAAGATCTGTGAATTAAGTGTTTCCAGGGAGTTTTCAGATGAGTCAAACAGTGAAAATATTCTGGGGATGGGATTTCTTGGAGACTTCTGTACCTGTTCTGTGGTTTCCAATGGTTACTAAGTTGCTTGTTTTCACAATTGCCAGGGTTGTGAGGGTGTTGGTGTTCAAAGCTACCAATGGAGCTGGAGAGAGAGGGGGAGAATAGGGCCATTTACAAAGCCACAATGTTTGCTATTCCTACCATGATCCAGCTGTTTTTCCTTAGACAGAAAAAAAGAATCCTGTGTTGTCGCAAGTATTTGGATAATTTCCAGACTTCTGAAAAGTTCATTCTGATAATTCTGGCCAGTGTCTACATCACTTCCACGGAATAATATATTTTTAGATGTCCTTACTCTGTCAGTTTGAAAGTGCTTCTTTAAAGTGATTCTACTGTGTGCAAGCTGTCTCTGAAGTCTTAAGTTAGTTGCCCCTATTTTGCTGTTCAAATTCACATAGGCTCCAAACACTATTTTTAAAATGCACATTCACTCTGTTGCCTCATATTCTGATATATATTTGCACAGTATGGTGGACACAGAATGTATGAAAAAGCCACCCAATTTTACCATAATCTCTCTGACAAGTTTAAACATGGAGTTGCCACATATATTTGAAGACAAGTAAGTTTCAAGCTACTTAGAGCAATTCCTTGATTTGTGAGCTAAAGTTTTATTAGGGTTCCTCTACGTATGGAATTTTATTTCCTGCCTGAGCCCTGTTGGCCCTTTACAGTCTACTACACAAGTTCAATGTACAAGTTTTGGTGGCCCTGTTTGGGGGAATGTGGGAGGGCATATTTCAAATAATTGGTACAGATTGCTGGTACCAGGGACAGTTTTTAATTTTTTTAAACTTATTTAAGATGACATATAACACACATTTTATTTACCACTTCTCAGGTAGAGTCCTTTTTTTTTAGTTGCCAAAAAATAGAAAGTAAATTCAACTATATATAAAATCAAGCTACTTTAAATGCTTTAAATTGTTCGTCTGACCTAAGTTAGACTAGTCTTGCTCAGTTTCAGAATTTAAAGGATTATATACTCCTTTAAAGAAGAAAGGACAAAGTTCTGATCTTTCTTCCTTCAGTGAGTCCTAGTTACAGATCATACTTCCTGTGGTGCCTATGACAAAAGCAAATAAAGTAGAACCTCTTTGTAACTGACACCAGGACACATGAAAAAAGATCAAAGCATATTCCAGAGCCAAAGGTTTCTATACACAGTATTTGGATACTAGAAGATATACTTATGTAATAATAGTCCACCAATAACTCATAGCAGTGAAGCATTCAAATTTTATAAGGCATTCATATTCTTCAGCAATTTTATATTTCTTCATGTTTTTATGGCCAAAATATTTTGTAGGGGGAAGAAAATATTTCATGGTTTCATTAATAATGTTACTAACACTTCTGTAAATTTTTCCGGATTTTTTTTTCATAGACATTTTTTAAAAATGGAGATAGGAAGTGATTGACAGAGAGGAAATGGTGACTGGGAAAGCTAGAAGTCATTTTTAGTACTGAAATCTTTTTCTCTATTCTTTAATCTTTCCATCTCAATAAATATAAAATATGACTTCCATTTTTAACTTAGAAAAGACATTTAAATTGCAGAGAAGAACATAGGATAGAAATAACAAATATACATGAAACCACCATCAAATGTACAAATTTTCTCACATTTATTGCACATCTCTCTCTCTTTCCTTACGTATCTGAAATAAATTATTAAAGATGAGATAGACATCCTTTTTGCACTCCTTCTCACCTTATTATCCTCTCTCTTTTTTCCAGGTATAATAACTCTCACAATTTCAGTGTTTATCCATAGTTGTACACCTCACTCCAATTCTATTTTCAGAAACATTGCATAGTATTGTCTCTCTTTTTTTTAATTTACCAAAATATTTTCTTATCTCAAACTTTTTTCAACGGTTTGCTTATATGTGTGTGTGTATGTGTGTGTATCTGCAGTTTTCTTTTCATTGTTTCCAACTAAATATAAGAAATGAGAAAGAAAGGAATGACATCAACATAAAAAGTATTCATTCTGTATGAAAAGTAATAAAACTGAAGAGACTTATCTCAAATTATACTTAGGAACACTGTAGAGAAGTGCATTAAGTTGTAATAGTCAAAAAAAAAAACAGGAAGCAGAAAAATGCTTTGGCAGAGCATATTATGTATATTTACCATCTTGGAAAAGAAAAGAGCATGTCTGATTCCAGGCATCAATATTCCACATAAAAAACAAGTTAATTTGTTTATCTTGCACAAAAACTGGGAAAACACTAAAAAGCTTAATAATTTAAGCTTTACAAATTTTGCCATTAATACATGCTTGCCATTAATATTTATTTTTAAGGATATTTCTTGGAAGAATTTGTCTCTGTTAGTACTGGATAAATAGCATATCTACTCACACTTCAATTAATTAAAATATAATTGAATATTCATGTCATTTATTCTACAGTGGACCATGTAATAACAATGTATTTTTCAAAACTATGGAGACTAATGAGTATTTCTTGACACCCATTATTTGGCAGTAACTAAGGCAATGCCAAAGAATGCTCATACTACCGCACAATTGCACTCATCTCACACGCTAGTAAAGTAATGCTCAAAATTCTCCAAGCCAGGCTTCAGCAATATGTGAACTGTGAAATTCCAGATGTTCAAGCTGGTTTTAGAAAAGGCAGAGGAACCAGAGATCAAATTGCCAACATCCGCTGGATCATTGAAAAAGCAAGAGAGTTCCAGAAAAACATCTATTTCTGCTTTATTGACTATGCCCAAGCCTTTGACTGTGTGGATCACAATAGACTGTGGAAAATTCTGAAAGAGATAGGAATACCAGACCACCTGACCTGCCTCTTGGGAAACCTATATGCAGGTCAGGAAGCAACAGTTAGAACTGGACATGGAACAACAGACTGGTTCCAAATAGGAAAAGGAGTACATCAAGGCTGTATATTGTCACCCTGCTTATTTAACTTCTATGCAGAGTACATCATGAGAAACGCTGGGCTGGAAGAAGCAAATGCTGGAATCACAATTGCCGGGAGAAATATCAATAACCTCAGATATGCAGATGACACCACCCTTATGGCAGAAAGTGAAGAGGAACTAAAAAGCCTCTTGATGAAAGTCAAAGAGGAGAGTGAGAAAGTTGGCTTAAAGTTCAACATTCAGAAAACTAAGATCATGGCATCTGGTGCCATCACTTCATGGCAAATAGGTGGGGAAACAGTGGAAAGAGTGTCAGACTTTATTTTCTTGGGCTGAAAAATCACTGCAGATGGTGACTGCAGCCATGAAATTAAAAGACGCTTACTCCTTGGAAGGAAAGTTATGACCAACCTAGATAGCTTATTCAAAAGCAGAGATATTACTTTGCCAACAAAAGTACATCTAGGCAAGACTATGGTGTTCAGTGGGTCATGTAAGGACGTGAGAGTTGGACTGTGAAGAAAGCTGAGCGCCGAAGAATTGATGCTTTTTAACTGTGGTGTTGGAGAAGACTCTTGAGAGTCTCTTGGACTGCAAGGAGATCCAACCAGCCCATCCTAAAGGAGATCAGTCCTGGGTGTTCTCTGGAAGGACTGATGTTGAAGCTGAGACTCTAATACTTTGGCCACCTTATGTGAAGAGTTGACTCATTGGAAAAGATCCTGATGCTAGGAGGGATTGGGGGCAGGAGGAGAAGGGGATGACAGAGGATGAGATGGCTGGATGGCATCACTGGTTCGATAGACATGAGTTTGAGTGAACTCTGGTAATTGGTGATGGACAGGGAGGCCTGGCATGCTGCAATTCATGGGGTTGCAAACAGTCGGACATGACTGAGGGACTGAGCTGAACTGACTGAAGAAAAAGGAATTAACAGTGAAAAATAACAGGGCAAGCCTTTCCCTTAGTGGGATAAGAACAATGATAACCAAAGACATAAATTTTAGTTGTTGTCATATACTCTAGAGTAAAATAAATTTTAATGAAGCAGCTAGAGAGTTGGATGCCCTGTTTAAGAAGAGGTGGTCAACCAAGGAAAGCCATTCAGACAAGAGAACTTTTGAGTTGAGACTTCAAGGAACTAAAAATCATCAAGCCATGTGTACAACTGCAAACATAAATCTAAATATTCATATAATGAAGAAATAAAAGAATTACTAAGATAGGTAACATAGGAATCTTGAGGCCTGAATAACTAGTAGACTTCCTATGACAAACCCCTGGTTTTATGTGAGTGTTAGTAGCCTATGTGTTCTAATTTATTCTGAATCCTACTGGCTTGGTTCCTATAATTCACATTTTGTATGAAAAATAATTGAAGAATATGTTTGAACAGAATCTGAGAACAACATTTTGTGGGTTATACAATCAAATCCTTCATTTTACAAATAAAGAAACTGAAGCTCTATTAGGTAGATTACTGACCCAAAGAGACAGAGCAGAAACCCAACCAGTGCTTGCTGGCCCCAAGAGGCAGTAATCTTGTTACTTCTATTAAAATCTAAAATCGACCTCAGCTTGGCATGACTAGCTTCCTGCATATTGTAGAATGTGCTGCTTTAATTCCTGCCTCAATGCTTTTGTCCCGAGGTGCCCTTTGCCAGGACTGCCTCTCCACTATCTGTGAATTTACCCACGATAGTCTCAGCCTCTTAGGCAACCACTCTACCTTCACGGGTTTCTTTCTGTGACCAGGCTTCCCATGAGAAAGGGCTTTGAGTCTCCCCTGGAAATCCTAGATTTCATGTGTGGTTGAGATAGTGCTGAGTAGGCAATTCTAGAATTCTTAATTTTTCCTGTTTTGTGATACTAGCCTTACCTCTGTATCCTGAATATTTGGACAACACTGTTGTTCTGAGTTACAATCTAAGAAAGCTCATTTCTAACCCTTATTACTATCTCCACCTCATTTTTCACCTTCACTTCAATAATATTTATACTTTGTGTGATTAATTTTGAGACAGGTGTAAAAACGTGTGCATATTATTATATGAGTTATATCAAACTTCATTATTCATTTCCAATGGAAAATATATCCAGCCTCTCATTTCTACTTTTATTTTAACATTGAAACATCTTGTGACCCATTACTTAACACTGAAAAGGCTAACTTATCAGTACTGCTGCTGCTAAGTCGCTTCAGTTGTGTCTGACTCTGTGCGACCCCATAGACGGCAGCCCACCAGGCTCCCCCGTCCCTGGGATTCTCCAGGCAAGAACACTGGAGTGGGTTGCCATTTCCGTCTCCATTTCCTTTTCCTTATCAGTACAGTAACTGGCTATTCGCTTAGCTTTCTTACAGAATGAAAGTTTGACTTTTGTTTGCATTAAAAGTTAGTGACCAGTTAACTGATTAACTAATAATTTTATATATTAAGTACAATTTGTGAATGGCAATTTGGAAGCAAAAGCAGTATGACAACTTAGGAGTGGAATGCAGAAAGGTGTTTGCATAGAAGTTTTGATGCTTTATACTTATAGCCAATATATTTTGGTTGGAAGATTATTCTTATTAATATTAACAGTAATCTGACATAGTGATGAAAATAATTTTCTCACTGTTTTAGATAAAAATATACATCACCTCTAACTGTCTGGAGGCAAAACTAGTATAATGTAGTTACTGAAATTTATATAGTTTCTCACATAAGTTAATTCATAATAATTTGGATTTTAAAATGGAAATGTCAACTGTCATAAGGTGTATCATTAACTAGAGTAAGTTTTATCAAACTCTGCAGTAACTACATAGCAGATGTTCATTACGTGCTAGTTTCTTCTCCTCATTTATGCATAGAGTAGACAGCATGGTGACTGAAATATGATAGTCAGATTGTTGTATTTAATATTTCAGGCTCTGGCATCCTAGCACCAGCACTGGCTAGCTCAACACATTAGAAGAGTCTATAAACATATAGTTGTGAGCCAAGCATAATTATTACTTAGAAATAGATCTCCAGAATTTCTAAAAGGATTACAGATGAGATCTAACAGGTACAAAATTCAAGAAGTTCTGGAATAGAAGACAGCAGCAATATTACTTAAATTAAACTAAGAGTAATGAGCATTGTTTTTGACCAATTTCTAGAGGTTAATAAGGACAAACATAAAAAGAATATTCCTAAACTCCCAAGAAAATAAGTTTGATATCTAATGCTTTAATCATACAAGATTAAGGAAATATTTTTAAAAGCCATTTAAAGAATCCCAATTCATACAGTTTAGGTAAATCTTTGGCAAATGAAATTAGTTAATAATTTGGATTTAATAAAACATCTATGATTTCTCTTTTTTATCAGTGTTAAATGTGATACAAGATTTTAAAACATTCTATTTAGGTATGCTTTGTAAATTTATAAAGGTTTTCAGATAAAATAAACTAAAATAACACCAAATTAATGTTGAAGATAATGAAAGGCATAAATGTGTATTTCACCTGGTTGAATAATTATTCAAAGAACTATTTCAACAGCAATTATTTTTTTATGGTATGTCAGCTTGACTGTAACTTCCAAGATCTTTAGGTAACTTAAATCTTGAACTGATATTAAATTAAGTGAATGGATATTCATTAGATGCCTAGATCATTTCCAAGTAAGAAAAAATACTAAAATATTGATTTTTAAGTATAATTTTGTTTATACACTTTTGCTTCTCTATTTTTATATACTACACAGAGGTATCTTTGAGTCTGCTACTGAATATAAGTATTTATTTATTTGCTATTTTGCCATCTCTGCCATTTTAAGAAATCATACAGTTCTTTATGACTATAGAAAACTGTGTTACATGTATTTCTCAGCTCTGCAAGTCTGTTTAAATAAAAGTGTGTGACAAGACATTCTTAATTATCCACATCATATCTTCCCCTGAACAAAACAATGATAAACTGGGTTTAGAATTCTCTTTTGTTGTTTTCTAAATCTCTTTACACTTACTGACGATCCTAAAGAACTCTTTTTTTTTTATGTGTGGGTGGGTTATGATTCATGATATTTACTGATTAGCATTGGAAATTAAAAGTGAGAAGTTTACTAAACACTTATTTATTGACTTGAAGCTAGAAATAATAAATTACTGATATTAATAACAGTAATATTATGAGGTTAGTTCTAAGCTCACAGATACCCTGAGATCTGTCCTAAATGTATGTTTGTTTCAGAATACAAGTCTGGAAGCCTATAAAATGTGCTAACATCTTAGGAAATTTGCTCAATTTTTAAGGGCTTGTCTCCTTGGTTTGCTGATTATTGCTTTAACTAAGAGTATGCAAGGTCATTCTTTTCTTTGCAATCTGACATGACAGCAAAGGTTCTATAAATTATTGGAATAATTTTCTTTGATTTATATTTACTTTATTAAGTCCTTAATTATTTGAGAAAAAGCTTCCTCAATTCTAAGATTATTTACCATCATGTTACTGTATATGTTTATTTTTATATTTCGTTATTACTTTCAAATAAGCTTCCGTGGTAGCTCAGATGGTAGAGTCTGCCTGCGATGCAGGAGACCCGGGTTCGAACCCTGGGTCAGGGAGATCCCGTGGAGAAGGAAATGGTAACCCACCCCAGTACTCGTGCCTGGAAAATCCCATGGACAGAGAAGCATGACAGATTACACCCCATTGTGTTGCAAAGAGTCAGACATGACTGAGCGACTAACACACACACACACACACACACACACACACTACTTTCAAATAGGTAGCCTATTATGATTTCTCAGGCACTAAGGAGTATCCCAGGGAGGGGAAGCCTGGTTGGCTGCCGTCTATGGGGTCGCACAGAGTTGGACACAACTGAAGCGACGCAGCAGCAGCAGCAAGGGTTCCCTGGTGGCTCAGAGGTTAAAGCGTCTGCCTGCAAGGAGGGAGACCTAGGTTCGATCCCTGGGTTGGGAAGATTCCCCTGGAGAAGGAAATGGAAACCCACTCCAGTATTCTTGTCTGGAGAATCCCATGGACGAAGGAGCCTGGCGGGCTATAGTCCATGTGGTCACAAAGAGTCAGACACGACTGAGTGACTTCACTTCACTTTCACTTATGGTTCTAAATTAAATTTCTAAATTATCAAAAAAAAAATTGATTTAAACTTTCTGAATTCAAACTTTAAGCATAAAATAAAATAGAATTTTCAAGCTATCTTTTACACCCAAAACTATCTTTGACATTTCCTATAGAGATATCCTGGAAAATTGCAGATTTATTTTTTCACCTTATGAAAAGAGAAGTCCTAAATATAATTAGTGAATTTGATTTATTACTATTTATGAGTTTCATTGAAAGCATTGTCAAGTGGAAAAGCTCCTCAGCCTTCCATAGGTTAAATTTATATACTTAAAAGGTTATCAATATAACTAACTTAGAGAGGGCATGTTTCACAAGACATCTCCAGATATTAGTCAATGTCCTTGCTTTCTGTACTAGTATGTTTTAATGTTAGAAATACCAAAAAAATAAAACATAGTAAGAAAAAATTCTGTCACACTCTCCTTTATGTATCAGAGTCTTGGTGGTGGTTTGCCTGATGGTATTAGGCAAACAGTATGGTGTCACCAGTAATAATTTATTATTTTAAATGCTTATATAGGTGTAACATTATTTCTTTAATTTGGTCTAGCCTCTTCTAGGCCAGTAATTTTCAGTTGATCATGCACATCAGTATTAACAGTGAAGTTTTTGTTGCAGTTGTTGTTTGATACTAATATTAAGACTTTAGACAAATTGAACCTTTTAATAGTTTTTATATACTTTATGGTGTTGATATATTCTTACTAAAGACTTATAAGTAAATAAATATATAATATATATTTTTGAGTTATGATGGTATATATAAATCTTTTTCTTTATAAAATTTTTGTATTCATTTTTATAACAGATGTAATGTTTCCTGGATTCTTTGAAAACATCCTTAATCATTATGCATAGAAGATATTTTGTCTAAAACTTTTTTGAGCTGACTTTTATTATCTACTTTTCCTCTACATGCCACAACATCAAGTCTAATTTTCTTGTCAAATATGTTATTCTTGTTATGAATTGTCATCAAACTTCGCACTTTTGAAAATTATCAGTAATAAACCACAGCCACTTAAAATCTTTGTCATCTACAGAGATATTATATTTTAATTTGATCCTTTCCTGAATGTTTTGCAGCTATAAGCCAGAGTTCTTATTGTACTCGAAGACAAACTGTTCCAGAGTTCTGTGAAAAATACCTGGAAAAAGTTCCAAGTATTTCAAAATTGGAAGAATGGACTCTTGAGTACAAGTATCTGTGGGCTCTTGTAGACATTAACATCATATAAGGATGCTGAATAAGAATTTCCAGAACTCTGTAGTTAAAAAGTGGTGGAATTCAGGAGACTCTAACACAAGGTACACTGGAAAAAGAGTTAATTACATAGGACTAAATGAATGTCATCTGTTGCACATACAAACACAAATGAAGCCTTTAATTTGGAGCTATCTGTAAGTCCTGATGATTTAATATTTTAATAGATACATTGGTAGGCTGAAATGAAACTTTTAAAAATGACACATTTTTACTGACACCTAGAAATTCAGAAACTCTAATTACATCCCTTTACTTTTCATGATAGTATAGTTATTTCCAGAGGTTCTTTAAAAATCTGTCCTCCTTTTTTCCAAGATATAATTGAAAAGGTTGGTTATGCAACCAAAGACTTGCCTGGAACGTCATGTTTAAGAGTGATGCTCATATAATTGGGTTTGCCCAGCAACTTTTAAGTCACTTTATGGACCCTGTTCTTACAAAGCCCTCACAGGAAAAGTGGTCTAGTATCTGGCTTATAGGATTCAGTCTTACAGGAGGTGAGCAAGGTTATTTCCAGGTAGGCCAGAAGCAATGGGATATTTTGGAATAAAAAAAACAAAATGTGCCCCAAATTATATATATATATATATAAATATATATATATATAAATGTGTATATATAAATTTATATATATATAAATAAATATACACATACACACACATATATATACATACATATATATATATATATATATAGCAGGTGAAATCTGGAGGATTTGTGTCCTAGCTTCAAATAGTAAAAAGCAAATTTAAAAGTCCAATATGAGATTGTTTATGAAAACCTCCAGCACAGCAAACTTAAGAAGGCCTACATGGTAAATGAGTGATTTTTCTGCTCTTATGCAAATAACCAAGCCAAACCTAAGAAGACTGGTAGCTTTATTTTGTGATCAGACAAAAACAAGTTTCTATGATTTTTTTTTAATCATAAGGGGAAAAGACTATAGGGAAAATCCCGTTCTTCAGTGGAAATGATACACCACCTGAAACAAGTCTGTGTCCCCTCATTTTGTTTCTCTGGGGCTATTGCACGGCACTGTAGAGTGTCGTTAACTAATAGCGGTTTGGAGGAACCCTTCTTCAGGAAGAGAAGACAGGCACTGAGTACAGATGCCGGCTATTGCCACCAAGAGAATCAGGAACATGAATTTCTCCCCCATCTTCAGAATTCATCTTAGCCTCCCCACGCTTCCAATGTTCTCTCTCTTAATATGTGAGGCTACTTGTTTCTTGGCTTTCCAAGAGCTCTTGTCAGGAATGTTGCCTTCTACTAGGCCAATTTAACCTTGCTAGCTGAAGCTAGATAGAATACAGAAATTGGAGAATACGTGAAGGGATTCTTGAGCTAGGCTCTGGGACTCAGATTTATTATTTGTTAAATTTTAAAAGACCTGAGGCTTTTATAGCAATTTGCCCATTTCTATATTTTCCCTAGTAACAAAATAGATATTATGAATATACTCTTTATTTTTAAAAAGGATATCTGAGAACCTATCTGAGAACCTACCATAACAGAACCAGGATGGTTGTGGGTGTGCAATGTCCTTGTCACCCTCCCTCCTTGGGCAGGGTCTCCTCTTAGAAGACAAGAAACTTAACAGTAGCTGAAACTAGCACCTTTCTGTTTTATTATGCCTGAGCTACTTAGATGCTGTAAACCTCAACCCCAAAGTATGATGGAGACACAAAACACCATCGTTCTATTAGAAGAAATAAATCTAAAAATCTATTACAAAGGAAAATATTTGTGGTTAGGTTAAACAGGAACCACTCTTTTTATAGAATTTGCTAACATAGCATGCTTTTTTTTACATGGTTTAAATTTTTTCTTTGGAAGATTTTTTTTTTCTCTCTTCAAGGGTAAGACTTACAGGCAGATTATAAGTGACACAACCCAAAGCACACTGCCCAGAACAGTAGCATAGGAAACTTGAGGGACCTAGCATCCAAGGACACTGGTTCTCTGGAAGCATGGAAGGATAGTTACTGGATCTTGACTTCTCCTATGTTTGCAGGAGTCTGTACTTGTATCTGACCTGCTTACTGATTGCTTAGGAATTTCAGGCCCCCAGAGCCTGCTTAGTTCTGAAAGAACTAGCCTCTGTCTCTCTCCTTTGCAGAAGGAAGGAAGGCGACCTGCAATCACAGCAATATTTAGCTATGGTCCCACCTGGGCCTCTCCAGATAGCTTAGGTGGGAGTCTGCCTGCAATGGAGGTGACCTGGTTTCAATCCCTGGGTCAGGAAGATCTCCTGGAGAAAGAATTGGCAACCCACTCTAGTATTCTTGCCTGGAAAATCCCATGGATGGAGGAGCCTCATGGGCTACCATATACGGGGTCATGGAGAGTAGGACACGACTGAGAGACTACCACCACCTAGGCCTGATGGACTTCTCTGTGTTGACTGTGTTCCCTTGCATGAGGTCTACAACTTAGACGCAGTTCATTCTGTAATGTCAGCTCCAAGACCGGCATTGGTCCTGACCTTCAGTATCTCCACCATCACAAGACCAGGCTATCTGGGTCAGGGCCTGGGCTCTGATCAGATGGTGATACTAGTTTGTTGTGAAGGATCTATTGACTTTTCTTTGTCCTGAGACAAACCCACTGTAACAGGTATCTCTTCCTTTGTCTAGGTTCACTTTTTTGAAGATCTTGTTTCCTATGTGGAAGGATCTGAGATGTCTTTCTCAAGAGGGTCTCTGTCCTGGGCAAGGGAGCTTATCTGCACTCTGGTAGGGGAGATCCCCAACCCCACATCCCCTACTGAATTCTCTCCTGATTGGAGTCCTCTTTTTGATTTTTTGGGGGTCTAAATCAGTGTCCTTTTTCTCAGAAACTAAAACTTAGGACTAATACTTTCGCCTGTTGAGTGAAAGTGGAATTGTTCAGTTGTGTCCAATTCGTTGTGACCCCATGGACTGTAGCCCACCAGGCTCCTCCATCCATGGGATTTTCCAGGCAAGAATACTGCAGTGGGTTGCCATTTCCTTCAGAGGATCTTGAAGGTCAGGGGATCTTCCTGACCCAGGGATCGAACGTGGGTCTCTCGCATTGCAGGCAGACTCTTTACCATCTGAGCCACAAGGGAAGCCCTGATGTGTGCCCTCTCTATTCTCCACCTGTCTAATTCAGTCACACTCTGCCAGACTGTATTTTTGGTGCAAGGAGTGAAGATTGAAAAATATGTTTTCTCTGTTCCTCAGCCTCATGTGCCTCTGCAAATCCATGGCCAGTATCAAAGGGAGGAGATCTATCTCAGAGCTACCCACCCTTTCCATCTACAGGTATGGTTAGCGAGAGGACTACCTGTGGCGGGCAGCATTTATTTTGTGATCACTTATCTATGAACTAAAAGATGTCTGAGGAGGGAAAGGTGATTAGGTAAAGAGGCCAGGATTGTACCTTTCTCATCTGATACAACTATACAGATTAAGAACCTTAATAGGACCTATTGTTTCTTCCACAACAGCCATATACTAGCTAGGTGAAGCTTTACTCGGAATTCTTGGAAATTACCCCATCATTTTCAAGGTCATCAAAGATTGGAGTGTTTGCAGGAATTTTTGCTCATCTCCAGGTCTTTACTCTCAGAATTTCCTCTTTTAATTTCAGATTATCCACAAAATATAGTGTTTCGTTGGATTAACCTAAAGAATCCAGTTTCAACTTGAAGTTTGCCCTCAAATTCCACACAGACACACACATCCACCCACACACAAAATCATGACTGAACAATACATCCTCAAATTTAATATATAGCAAGAGTGACAAAGCAGGAGGGAATGTGCTAGCATTCTCATGGGAAATTATTTAACAACCTCTCTAAGAAATTGTTTTCATGTCCTTTTGAGGCATTCCACCACTGAGAATACACTGAGGGCTATCAAGTCCCCTTATCTTCCCATGAAGTGCCCACTTTGCTGACACCCCTCTCCCAAGGTCCCTGTGACCCCTAACATTTTTAATTCTTCTCCCATATTCATACTGAGTAGCCCAAGTCTCCTACATCTTACCCTAAGCCACACACTCAAACACACCACAATGTGGAAAGTGAGTGAGGATTTCTCCTTAGCAAAATACAATTTCTTATGAGAGAACCTGGGATTACACAGTGGAGAAGGCAATGGCAACCCACTCCAGTGCTCTTGCCTGGAAAATCCCACGGATGGAGGAGCCTGGTAGGCTGCAGTCCATGGGGTCGCTAGGAGTCGAAAACAACTGAGCGACTTCACTTCCATTTTTCACTTTCATTCATTGGAGAAGGAAATGGCAACCTACTCCAGTGTTCTTGCCTGGAGAATCCCAGGGATGGGGGGAGCCTGGTGGGCTGCTGTTCTGGGGTCGCACAGAGTTGGACACGACTGAAGTGACTTAGCAGCAGCAGGAGCAGCAGCAGGATTTATGGTTGTGTTGAATTACACATAGAATTATTTCCTCTGTGAATGGTTGCTTGATTTTTCTCTTCTATAACTTCACGCAAACAACTGCTTGCTTTCTAATATTTTTAAAAATAAATATTAGTCTATGTGTGTATATATTATATACATACACACTTATATACATATGTCTACACGCAATCCATACATATAACAGAGTTGGATTAATGGCCGTTTCATTATTAAGATCACAAACTACCGAAACCGAGAACTATCTCATTTACTTATTTTGATTTCCTCAGTTCCCCTTCAATTTTAATGAGCCTTGGTCTAGGACCCTGCACTTTCCCACCTATTTGATCAGGTTTTATCAGAATTGAAAACTGCTTTCTTTTGGCCATTCTTTCCTGTAGCAAAAGCTTCTCTATAGCCAGCTCTCCACAAAAATTCAAGACTTCAACTTGTGCCCTGCCTCTCATTTACTCTGGCCCTACTGCAGAAAGCTTGTCTAAATTCCCTCATACATTTTAAGATCTTATTTATGTTAAAGACTCAATATTTAGATTTGGGAGTAAGACATCACTGAGTTCAAATCCCTGTTCTGGCACTTATCAGTTATATGAATTAATGTAACACATTTTATCTCTTTGATATTCAGTTTTCTTATATACAATATGGAGATTAACATCTTTATCTAAAAGAATCTATATACACACACATGCACATGCACACAAGTGTATAGTCATAGGATAAAGCCTCCTAGAGAAGAAGAAAAAGAGGAAAACTTAGCAATATTGTTTAAAACACATAATAGAAAACTACCACACTGAAAGTAGTGTGGACCCAAAGCAGAACAAGATTTAAAAATAAATAAATAAATGAAACACAAATGAATTAATATATTCCATTGAAGAAGATGGGATTTTTCAGAATGATGAGTAAGTGTTCAGAACACCTGGGTACTGACCTCTCTTTTCTCCCCCTGGTTAGAACAGAGACCTATTTATTTTCATAAATTTTCTTTTACTGATAATAAAGGCCACAAGTAAAAGGCGACTTTGTTATGGCAGTAACTCAGCTTTTGAGGCACAGCAGGCCCTGGAAGGTTGAGCAGTAAATCACTCACAATAGCTTGACATCTTCAAGACTCTGAGGGACGAAGGAGGCTCCTGTGGGAAGTGCTGTGTCCAATCATGGCATGGAAGGGGAATTTTCTGTTCTATATTGTGTGAGCATCTCTGAAAATGTGCTATTTCTTCTATGAATCATTGGCCCACCATACTAGCTGAAGAATCCACCTATAGAGTGTTGAATTAATTCTTTTTTTTTTTTTATTTTTAAACTTAACATAACTGTATTAGATTTGCCGAATATCAAAATGAATCCGCCACAGGTATACATGTGTTCCCCATCCTGAACCCTCCTCCCTCCTCCCTCCCCATTCCATCCCTCTGGGTCGTCCCAGTGCACCAGCCCCAAGCATCCAGTATCGTGCATCGAACCTGGACTGGCATTCTTTACCTCATTCCTTCTATGAAACTTAGTATCAGTCAAATCAAAGATCTGAGTAAAAAAAGCACAAAACACTGGAGATTTTGTTCTTAAGCATCAGAGTGGGAAAGCTTTTTTAAATAAACTATTTTCAAGAATTACTGATAAATTCAAATACATGGGGAAAACATTTCTTTACTTGGAAAAAGATACCTATACACACATACATAGTAAACAAGTCAAAGACACTGCACAAACGGAAAGAAACTATTTTCTACCAAATATTAAAGGATCTATCTCCTTAATGTGTAAACACCTCTTACAAAACAAGGAAAATATATAACATTCACTAGGAATAAATGAATATGTGGCAGGAACACAGCTCAAGAAAAAGTAAAACAAATAATTTTAAATCTTTGAGAAAAATGTTCAGCCTTACTCATAATGCAAGAAATCCAAATCAAAACTACAAGTTGATATTTTTTAAGTGCCTGACTGGCAAAGCTAAGAAAGTTTAATAAATAACCCTAGCAGTTAGGATCGGAGAAGGCAATGGCACCCCACTCCAGTACTCTTGCCTGGAAAATCCCATGGATGGAGGAGCCTGGTGGGCTGCAGTGCATGGGGTCGCTAAGAGTCGGACACGACTGAGCTACTTCACTTTCACTTTTCACTTTCATGCATTGGAGAAGGAAATGGCAACCCACTCCAGTGTTCTTGCCTGGAGAATCCCAGGGATGGGGGAGCCTGGTGGGCTGCCATCTATGGGGTCGCACAGAGTCGGACATGACTGAAGCGACGCAGCAGCAGCAGCAGCAGCAGCAGTTAGGATATAGGTGAAAAGGCACATTCACTTATGATTACTATGGAAGATAAATGGTTCCAACCACCACTGAAGATAACTCCATGGTATCTTTAAAAATCTGAAAGGCATATGTCTGCATCAACAATTTTATTCCTAGTGAAAGTCACTCAGTGGGGTCTGACTCTTTGTGACCCCATAGACTATACAGTCCCTGGAATTCTCTAGGCCAGAATACTGGAGTGGGTAGGGGATCTTCCCAACCCAGGGATCAAATCTAGGTCTCCCGATTTGTAGGTGGATTCTTTACCAGCTGAGACACAAGGGAAGTCCAAGAATACTGAAGTGGGTAGCTTATCCCATTTCCATTGGATCTTCCCAACCCAGGGATCAAATCTAGGTCTCCCGATTTGTAGGTGGATTCTTTACCAGCTGAGACACAAGGGAAGTCCAAGAATACTGAAGTGGGTAGCTTATCCCTTTTCCATTGGATCTTCCCAACCTAGGAATCGAACTGGGGTCTCCTGCATTGCAGGCAGATTCTTTACCAACTGACCTATCAGGGAAGCCTGTTTATTCCTAGAAATGTATCCAAAAGATTTACTTGTAGATGCATATTGAAGAATTTCATCACAGTAGCTCACTGATACAAAAGGTTGGAAATAACAAAAATATTTATCAAGAAGGATCTAGTTAAATAAGTAGTGTATACTCATGCAACATTAAGCTATGCAGTAGTCTAAAGGACTAGGCAATTTCCATGGAGTGATACAGAATCTCCAAAAACATATGAGAAGTTCAAGGTGAAGAAAAATGTTTATATAAGTTACAGTTGTGTTACATGCAGAGGCCATGTATCTCTCTCTCTCTCTCTCTCTCTCTCTCTCTCTCTCTATATATATATATATATATATATATATATATATGCATAGACAACTTCTGGCAGGATACTCAAGAAACTAGGAAAGTTAGTAGTCAATGGATAGTGTTACTGGAGGGACAGGGAGCAAAAAGTAAGAGGAACTATTTTTTCAATTGAGTGACTTTTTGTTTTCAAATTAAACACTATGAGCACCTATTTTTTCAAATAAATGAATAATGAAATAACAAAAATATATAAGAAATAGAATAGTCATCCATGATAATTTGAGCACAGAGGAAAATGTCAGGAGATATAGGCGTGCTTTTTCACCTATATAAAAAAATACATTAATTCCAAATATTGTGTGTGTGTGCGTGCATAAATACATCTTTCTGCTTAAAAAATAGTTTTTCTAAAACTGCTTCCTTATCAATTTATCTTGGTAAATTAAAATTCAGGCAAATTAATTATCAACATTAAATGAAACAAATGCTTTGTTTTGAAAAAATGCTAAAGAATAACAACACCAAAAATTATATTTAGCTTTTTTTATTATACTGATGTTTTATTAAAATTTGTTTTCTTCATTAAAATTTATAAAAGATTTGGATTTTTATCATAGTTGTTAATTTTCTGAATAATACATACATTTAAAGAGCTAGTGATTAATTTTATGGTTATACTCTAGATTTTACACCATTACTTAAGAAAAATGTGTTGAATACAAATTTAACCTGATAATTAGAAGTATTCAAAAATTATCTGCCCATTTTTCATATTTTTATTTAGCTTATTTTATAAACACTTTGGCTATTTGGAGAATAAAATTATCTTCATGAGTGTTATGATTAGAATTTCCATAGTTGTCACTGTACTTAATTAGCAAAGATTTCAAGTAGATCTTTAGTAATGAGTTAACTGAATTAAGCCATGGCATATTCAGTGGTCAAAACAATATCATTTAAACACATGTATGTAAAGTACCAATTATTTTATTTAAAAAATATTCAAAGATAGAATTATTGTTTGTAGCAGCATTTAAAGAAATTTGACTTATTTTATAGCCAGATCTACATCAAAATCTTTGTAATTTCTTTCTTTTTTCTCTCTCCTTATATCCTCCTTTTCAAGGGAGGAAACACAATAGTTAACTATGAAAGGAAAATAAGATTGGATATTCAACTTTTATATTTTAATCTGTACTATTTAAATTTTCTATCTATAGTAGATAGAATAATGGTATGTCATTTGTATTTGTTAAGGGGAACACGTTGAGTGGATTTCTGGGAAAGAGATTATGCACTCCTCTCTCCATTACTTTTTATACTTTTATAAGAAGATTATGACAATGAAAGCAAAGTATTTTGCAAAAATATTGAAAAGCCTGTATCCTATATGATCACAGTCTATGTGATGATTTGAAGATCTCAAGACAATGGTAAAAAAAAAAAAGGCAGTTTATCAGAGAAGAGGTGATGCTGGGAGACACTGACAGAGGGACAGTGAAATAAATGAGACTGAGAAGGAAAGACAGGCCACGAAGTGCACTTCCTCATGTCATCTACCTGGACTTCAATCCCCAAAAGGAGAAAGCTGGGGCGCTGCCTGACACACATGTCTCAGGGTCATTTTATCAAGAGATCACTAGCTAAGCATTAATTCTCTGGCTATTCAAGCTTGCAGCAGCTTGGGAAGAGCAGGCTCTGGCTGCCAGAGAGAACCCTCAGTGAGCAGGAAGTCAGGGCAATTGTGCATGGTGGCGGTAATGTCTGAGGAAGTAGAGAGGAAGCTTCAGCACTTGCTTTAATCTCTGCCACTTACTTTGAGTGATGGTGCACTTGATCATCACCACCAGTGCCCTCAAGTTTCAAGTGAGTCTTCCCTCTCTAGTGCCCAATCTGATGACTCCTGAGACTTGGGAGCTGGTCAGGTTCTCTGGACAGGACTTACCTGGAAGGGGAGTGAGCCAGCTGGAGAACAGACAGACCTCAGGTCCATCAGGCGTGTAGTGTTTCATTCATGTTTGCCTATATGGAAGGTATTCTGCTTCTAGAAATACCCTCAGTTTTTGTTTGGGGATGTTACTCCACATACTTTTAGATCATATGAATCAGGATAAGAAAACACCTATTTAAATTAGGACAGTTTAAATAAGGGCAGGTTAAATACTGAGATCTTTGCTAAGAATACCAGAAAAGATATTGCATCTTTGCTCTGGAACTGAAGTTGGAAAGATTTTGCCCTGGTACCTCTGTCTGCTATTATGTGATCACAGGAAAAGATCCTTTCAGAATGGGTCAGCAGAGCTGTGAGCTCAAGAGAAAGAAAAATTGGGTTCTGAGCCATCATTCAGAGGTAGGTACAGTCCCTTTCATAGCCAGTCTAGGTGACAGGAATCTCTTTAAATAAGTCAGTTGGAGTAAGACTTTTGGATTTTGAATCCAGAGGTTTCTAAATGCAAAATTAGATTATCAGGTGATTATAATATCTAAACTAACATTAACATCCCATTTAAAGAATTTGGGGCAATAAACAAATCTTTAATAAACAGAAACAAGTGTGACTTTGGGTAAGTTTTCAAAACTTTTTAGCGTCTTAGTATCCTAGGTAGCATACTGAAGTAAATCACTGTGATGACATTATAGAGAGGCTGTGAAGGCAAAAAAAAAAAGAGCTAATAAAAGTGTCAGTTGTAAAGTTTTTGTCACATCACTTTATGAGCTCCATGAGGAATAGGACCCTGGTATCTGTTTGTCAACCACTGTAAATCCAGCACCAATCATGCTCCTTGCACATAGTAGAAAGTTGAAAGTGTTAGTCACTCAGTCGTGTCCAGCTCTTTGCAACTCCATGGACTGTAGGCTGTTCTGTCCGTGGAATTTTCCAAGTAAGAACACTGGAGTGGAAAGCCATTCCCTCCTCCAGGGAAGTCCTGCACATAGTAAAGCATCAACAAACGCATAGATAGCAGAAAGTAGAAGTGATAGTCAAAAACCGAGCAACTGTCACGATAATAACTCCAGTGGACAGCAGTAAACAACCAAGACAGCCCTGTTGGTAGGTGTGCCTACTGAAAATGAGCTAGGGAGAATGAGGAAACAATAAAATGAAACTTATATATAGATATTTTCTTATATACAGTATATGTGACCTCATATTCTAAAGTTTTGACTATTTTGGTTTTTACCTTCAAAATAGCATATGAAGGGTAATGTTGCCCACTGGTCACTATTTTATGAAAAAAACATTGTCAGACTATGTTTCCTTGATTACATAGCTTTTTAAAATAAACGTCTTTACTCCTGAAGAAAGACTCATGACTAAATCCCTCCAACATTTTCCCTTGGAAGCAGTGTCTTGTCTGTGCTACATAACTCTGCTGTTAAAGGGACATTTTGGGATTATATGCTGAGTATATGCATGGCACTACTGTGGAAGTAACTTCATTTTAAGTCTCTCAATATGAGCGGGCCAGTTTTACTATTATTTTTGAGTCATGACTCAAAATTAAATACCGTTTTTTAATGTTTCCCTCCCTCTACCAATCTTAAGGTAGAATACTACTGAGAATCAAAGTTTAAGGTGTGGCCTTATATCACATGGAAAGGGCAGATCAGAGCCAGGGTAAAAACCCACATCTCTATAATCTAAAACATTCAAGGACTAGGTCTGTCCTAAGACAAAAGACACAGTAAAACTGAAACTTCTATTTTGATCAGGTAACCAATTCAAGTATTCAAGAATCTACTCATCCCACTCTACCAGATTCTCACCTCCTCAAGGGCTGCTGCTGCTGCTGCTGCTAAGTCGCTTCAGTAGCATCCAATTCTGTGTGACCCCATAGACGGCAGCCCACCAGGCTCCGTTGTCCCTGGGATTCTCCAGGCAAGAACACTGGAGTGGGTTGCCATTTCCTTCTCCAGTGCATGAAAGTGAATAGTGAGAGTGAAGTTGCTCAGTTGTGTCCAACTCTTCAGCGACCCCATGGACTGCAGCCTACCAGGCTCTTCCGTCCATGGGATTTTCCAGTACTGGAGTGGGGTGTGATTGCCTTCTCCACTTTAAGGGCTACTTCTTCCTTTTAGCTATGCTTCCTCTTGTTACGTTCTCAGGAAATAGGAACTAATTTCAATATATGTTCAGTGATTCACTGAATAAATATTTGTTTAGAGCCTAAAACAGCAAGCCACTGGGCTAACACTGATTAAAGTAAAACATATATAATGAAAATCATAAATGGCCTGTGACAGGAAAACCAATAATAAAATTGCAATATGCACTTTTTGATTTGTCAAAGTCAATGGAATAGTATTTTACATCAGTCTCCTGGATGACTCAAATTGCCTATTCTCAGAATAAACACTTTGTTTTTTCAATAGCAGGCCTTTGATGGAGCAGAATGGGATCATATTTGACATTCATGGGGTTTGGCAACTGCCATCACTGTTTAATCAGATACTTACAGGCATTCTTCATTTGTTATTATTGTTTCTAAATTGCAAACAAGACAAATATCAACAAGTATTCAATACTTTGGAATAAAATCAAAATAAATTCAATGGATTATATCAGTCATATATCACCACACAAACTTCCGTGTCACTATACTCTCAATAATACTTGCTCCAATATAGTGGAAAAATTCTAAAAGGGTAACTTTCCTTTCTTATTTACTAATAATCACAAAGACCACATTTCACTGCAGATGAACCATCTATCTACAATTTCACTTTTTTTTCCCTTATGTATGAAGGGATTGAGGAGGAATCAAAAAATAAAAGTTAAGCATTCTAGCGAGAAGAACAATTACTCTATTGATTTTCTATTTAATTTCATAAAATATCTTTCTTTTTCTAGGAATTGCCCTCCTTACTCCAGATAACACAAGACCTTTGCAATACTTCAAACTAAAGTATGGATCATAGTATTACAATTGTTTTATAAAAGGTCAAAAAACATTTTCTACTGTAAAGACTGCTGGCCCAGAATAAACATAAATTTTTAAATTTATACTGCTTAAAATTAATGAATATATATGTGAATACACATATTATATGATTTCATAGATTCATATGCAAGATATTCTTTCTTTCCAAAATGCACTAAAAAATACAAATTTCTCAAGAGTATTGACTAAGTTTTCTATTTTATTTTTAGATTATTTCTACAGTACTTATATTAGAGATAAGGAATACAAGAGTGGCATTCAATTATTGCTTACTAACTATATTTGATAAAGGAAAATTTAAAGGCTCTATTGTCCACAGAACACAAACTACTTAACAGTGACAATCTGTATAGACTTGTATAATAATACTAATTCAGAAGTGCATAAAACAATAAAATACTATATATTATAAATATTGTTATTATATAACACCTAGTGCAATATAGGGCTTCCCTTATGACTCAGATGGTAAAGAACCCTCCTGCAATGTGGGAGACCTGGGTTTGCTCCCCGGGTTGGGAAGATGCCCTGGAGAAGGGAAAGGCTACCCACTCTAGTATTCTGGCCTAGAGAATTCCAGGGACTGTGTAGTCCATGGGGTTGCAAAGAGTCAGACACAACTGAGTGACTTTCACATTCACATACTATGACCCCAAGACTTAAGTATAGCATAAAACTAAGACATTGTCCAAATATATTTTTATTCATCTATCTATATGTGTGTGTGTATATATATATATATATACACATATAGATAGTTTGTAAGTAGCTTGAAAAACTGATGAAGATGTAGAAACAACCAAGTTGGAACAATGAAGTTACTTCTCAGAGAAAACTCCAAAATGTCTATTTCCTTAATTATAGATTATAGAAAAAAGAGTAAGGCATAATTACCACAACATTTTAGGGAAATGAAAATATATCTTCAAGATCCCATGTAACAAACTCGCTACTACTTAAATTATTTTTCTCAGTAAAAATGATAGGCTTTTAAAGAGATAGAATATGTATGTTTTTGAGGGAGAAACTGGTATGTAAAATATACCAGAGCCAACTGGAGGTAATTCTAACCATCAGAGCATCAAGAGTCTATTTGTGTGAGAGATACATTTTAAGTGGTATAAATATATGACCTACTTTATTAGTTAAAATACATTTATGGTCAAACAATAGAAACCAATGGTGGTAGCTGCAAGTAGATGGATATCTTATTCGAGTAATACTGTAAGTTCATAGGGCACTGGGAGTTTACAGATTCAGACAGAAAAGAAAGGTACATGTTAGGATAAACAGATATTGAACAGAAAACATGATTTTTTTCATTTAAGAGAAAAAGTTTGGGTACCCCTGCTGTAGCTGATGCAGTGAATGATTTCTAAAAGTCTCCTACAGTACCCTTGCATCATTTGTTCAAGATTAAAAATTCTGGGTAGGAATATGCAATTAGCTAGGCTAAGTCACCTTTCTATGCCCTGGCTTTTTCATGTTGAAGTAAGAAAGAATCTGATCATTTGAATTTACTTCTAGAACATGCAGTACAACCTTGTACCAAAGCTACCTGAAATGTAAAATCCCTTCTCTAGAGAAAAAGGGGGGTGAATACTATAGAGATACTTTTTTTGAAAAGAAATATTCACTATACTTAGACAAAGCAGTAAGAAAACCTTATCTCCATTTTATAAAAAGATCATTTTATAATAATCTTCCCAAGTTATGCCATTTGTTTATATACTTGCTTATCTATTTGTTTAATTTGTATTTTGTCAATTTAACTTGCTTGTTGTCATCAATGGCTAAAACATAGGTCTCACAAGAATCAGAACTTGTCTCTCTGGTTCAAGGCACTGAGATCAGACTCTGGTAAATCGACACTTAGAGGATCAATATTTATTTGTTGAACTACTTGACTGATCAATAAAGGGACACTAATGTGTGGAAAATATCACTTCTCCAATTTCTTGGCCCAATTCAATCTTTCTGAGTCACTTTTGACACAGTTCTGTGGTGCACTTTCAATCTCAAATAATTGTTATAACATAGAAGCCTTGACTAAAGGAAAGATGGAGAGCTTCCCAAGCTGTGTTTTAACAGATTCAGCAGGTTTATCTCTACATCCTCTTGTAGAAAGTGAATTTCTGACCTACTTTCTGTAATGGTTAGTGTGCTGAAGTTAATAAATTTGTAATGTTGAAGAATCACATGTAAAATAGATGCTTCCTCCTGGTCCCTCTGACATTATTTTGAGTTTCAAAAAGATCTTTCAAATACCAATGCTATTTGAAAGATAAATGTAAACTGGACTTCTTGGAGTAGCTTCCACATTGAGAAGTTTCTAACATCTAATTCTGTAGAAAGAGTCAATAGTAAAGATTTGAAAAGAGTAATGATATGTATTGTGACAAAAATCTCAGAAAGATATTCGATTTTTTTTTTTTTTTTTTTTGGTTTGTGGGTAAACATGGGAAGATAAACATGTCAAGATTTAGGATCAGGATTCAATAAATTCTGGGTGATGCTTTCTGTCTAAAACTCTTTTATCCTTTAATACCAGTTCCAGGTTCAGATAGGTAAAAGGCTTACCTGAACCTTCGAGGTGACCTCCATTCCATGTTTCCATTACACCCTACTTTATTTGAAAATTTACCATTTTATTTTTACATTAAGTTTATTTTCTATATTTCCCTACTCAAATGCTATCATCCAAATGTATAAGCCCCATCTTATTCTTTATGTCCTCAGAACCCAGCTCAACATTATACAGTATTTACAGTTATACCATACTCACAGTTCAATACATTATTCTTAAAATTAACTGGCCTAAGATACATATAGTCATGTAACTTGCTGAAAAATCAATGATAAGCCTATTCCCAGGTTATCTGAAGAAATGTAATATGTTAACTACTAACATGATTTCTACTCCTGAACCTGAAATTGAATTCTCTCTTATTTGTTAAATAGTAAATATTATAGTGTTAAACAAAAAAGCAGTATGTAAATAATCAGCAAGGACCATCTCCAATATGAAAATAAAGTTCACAGACAAGATAACTGTTACCTTTTCTCTTTTAAAGAGATAAGAAAGTTAACACACAGATGTAGTCAGGCAACAGAAAAAAAGAAAAAAAGGAAGAAAAAAGAGGAGAGGGAGTGAAAGAGAACAAAATAAAAGTTCATCTTTGCCAGTCTACCTCAAATGACTCAGGAGAAAATGGATAAAAGCAAAAAATCCCAGTGGCACCTTGTTTATATCATGGTACTTTTAGATCATTTTAAATGAGGCTTTCAGAGTTTTCCAGAAAACAAACTCCGTCCTTCTCAAGGTTCCTATATTTTCAAGATGCTTCAGGACATCTAGTAATTTCTGTAAAGACTTTGCCCATTAGTAATTTGCAGACATCATAGTCTTTATAAATGTAAAGAAGAAAAATTATTCATAATTTAAAATCTTTTTCATGCAGTTTTTATATTTTATCCTACTCAAGGCTTGGGAAAAAAAATTTTTTTTTTAATTTATAAACTAGTTATTGAGTATTCTGTGTATCCCATGTTAAATCTTCCCTGGTGGCTCAGACAGTAAACCATCTGCCTATAATGCAGGACGGAGAAGGCAATGGCACCCGACTCCAATACTCTTGCCTGGCAAATCCCATGGACAGAGGAGCCTGGTAAGCTGCAGTCCATGGGGTCACTAAGTGTTGGACACGACTGAGCAACTTCACTTTCACTTTTCACTTTCATGCATTGGAGAAGGAAATGGCAACCCACCCCAGTGTTCTTGCCTGGAGAATCCCAGGAACGGGGGAGCCTGGTGGGCTGCCGTCTATGGGGTCGCACAGAGTCGGCCACGACTGAAGCGACTTAGCAGCAGCAGCATAATGCGGGAGACCCAGGTTCAATCCCTGGGTCAGGCGGATCTCCTGGAGAAGGAAATGGCAAGCCACTCCAGTATTCTTGCCTGGAAAATCCCATGGATAGAGGAGCCTGGTGGACTACAGTCCATGGGGTCGCAAAGAGTCAGACACGACTGAGCGACTTCACTTTCACTTTATTGAGTACTCTGTGTATCCCATGTTAAATGTCATATTGAACAAAAGTACAGTTTAAAAGTGAACATTATCTTTAACCCCAGGCCCCAGTGTTCTGGGTCCTACAGTGAGGACAGCAGAGTTTCCTTCTACTCTCTGGTGGACGTGAGGCATGAGGGGAAACTACCGTTGTTTCAATTTACTGAGATGATGAGTTTGCTGATTTGCAAAGTATAACCTAGACTATTGTTCTACATATGAGAGTTACATCTCCCATAAAATAAAAACTTATTCTTTTATTTTATAATTTTGTATTATTCAAATTCATGCCACCGTAGATAAAGAATGCCACCTGCCATATCAGTAAACAAAGGATGTTGTGGCCATCAAGTCATCAGCCACTGCAGTCACCCCTCCCCCACCCCCACGGATGGTGCACCCTGAGGGGATTCCAGATGGAGGAAACAAGATATCAGCCCCAGATACTTACAGAAAGATTTCAGTGATCCCAGACTCTTTCATCTCACCATATACAGAAAAGGGCTATATTCATTAACTTGAGATGTCTGTTTTTCTTTAATTAACAGTACCTGATTTGTGTGTGTGTGTGTGTGTGTGTGTGTGTGCGCACGCGCCCACGCGCGCGCACAAAATCTCCTGTATATCCTGGTTCTTGTCTCTTTGGAATAATCCCTCAGAGCTAACTCAGAGAAGGCAATGGCACCCCACTCCAGTACTCTTGCCTGGAAAATCCTATGGGCAGAGGAGCCTAGCGGGCTGCAGTCCATGGGGTCGCGAAGAGTCGGACACAACTGAGTGACTTCACTTTCACTTTTCACTTTCATGCATTGGAGAAGGAAATGGCAACCCACTCCAGTGTTCTTGCCTGGAGAATCCCAGGGACGGGGGAGCCTGGTGGGCTGCCGTCTATGGGGTCACACAGAGTCGGACACGACTGAAGTGACTTACCTTACCTTACCTCAGAGCTAACTAAGAGACGGTCTCCCAGGTTTCAGTCATCAGCATGTCCATCAAGTACTAAAACATAATTCTCAACTAGATTGTGCATTTTTTTCAGTTGTCATTGCTTTGTATTTTTCTAGATCTTCTTTTATTAACTTGGAAAATCACTGATATTAGTCCATGTTAATTCACTTTATTCTTTTCAACAGATATGATATTTTACAAAATTAATGTAACATAACTGATACAGTGAATTGATTGAAAGAATATAACATGTAGTAGAAGAGGACTCCATATAGACTCAAACTTCCATTAAAAAAAAAAAAAGGTAAGTGAATAGCACAGAAATTAAGGAAGATGGAGAATTCAGAAACAAGCCTAGGGTAAACTGAAGATCAAAAGTGGTACACTAAGAAGTGAGGTAAGTCTGCTAAAATGTATTAGGAAGGAAACACAGACAAAAGCAACAGAGAGTTACTCATCACCTATGAGAGAAGTGTCTTTTTGAAATTTATATTGATACTTACTATATAACCAAGAATACTATCAGATATAATCACCTATTTAGGGTTTAAAACATGCTTCTAGAGTAATGATATTAATAAAAATAAAAGTAATCCCTACTACTTATTGGAAACTTGGTATGTGCTAGACACTGTGCTTTATACCAAGTACTTGTGCTAAAACTTGAAAAGGTCTCTACAGCCAATTTCATCCAATTCACTCAGTACACATTTTCTAAATTCCTCTTTCACAACCACATGTAATCTACCAGTGCGGTCTATGGTCTCTACTTTCAAAATAGATTCCAAATCTGACCATTTCTCATCACTTTCATAGTTCTCCTCTAGACCAAGCCATCTTCATTTTTAGAAACAATTAATATCTTTCTAAATAGTTTCCCTGCTCCCACAGTTAATGGTTTCAGCATGTAAAGCAGATCACGGTGGTGGTGGTTTAGTTGCTAAGTCATGTCCTACTCTTGCAACCCCATGGACTGTAGCCTGCCAGGCCCTGTTCATGGAATTCTCTAGGCAAGAATACTGGAATGGGTTGCCATTTCCTTCTCCAAAAGCAGAAGATGTACCCCTCTTATTCAAATAATTATCACAGATTCTCAGTCAGGAACTGTGATTCTAATAAAGAAGTATTACTCAGAGGGAAAATGAAGAGAAAGATGATGCCAAGGAAACACCTCAAAAATTAGTCACAAAATCCTAATAGTCAGGTTGTCCCATCAAGAATGATAGAACTGCTGATGTAGCTCACTAGATACAAAGGGTCAGACAGCAACACAAGCTGTTGGGATTTGGGGGAGCTGTGATGTGGGCACATGAACTTTGTACCGAAGTGTTATTACCTGCCACAGGCAGCCACCCAGGTAACCCTAGACTCGAAAGGCTGATGAAAAAGTACCTGCCACAGGACAGCCGCATGGTTCAATTAATAGCAAGAGAATCACAGAGGAGACAGACAGGGAAGACTTTAGGGGGATCATCAGAGGACTATGGTGCAGGAAACAACAGCAGATCAGAGAGCTGCTGAGAAATATATTAAGTTGACCAGCCAGCAGCACTAATGGAGGGTCAGAAGGAATTGATAGTGAGTTCCTCGCAGGCCCTGTGCACAGCTGCTAGCAGCAGGAAGAGCTGGCAGGGTGAGAGGAAGGAGCGGCTAATCAAACTGTCTAACGTGCTGATTAGACAAGCCGTGGGATCAGACAGCGGGAGTAGGAGATTCAACTGCAGGAGGATCAGAGGAATGGGAAAGGCAAAGACAGAACAAGGTCAGTCAGGAGTCTGGAAAAGGAGTCGCTGATTGGGCAGCAGGCTGACGAGCCAGCTGTGACAGCTCCCTGCATGGTAAAGGGAGCCAACTACAGAAGTGAGGAGGGCTGAGGGGACAGGGCGATTTTTAGAGCCCAGGAATCTCGGTCAGAAGAGCTAATCGGAGCTGACAGCAGCTCTGCAGAGCTGGGGGTGGAGCTGGCTGTGTGTCTGCCGGTGCTTTCCGGCCAAGGGTTTATTTTCCACACCACAAGCGGAGCATACTGCTCAGCTCCTTTCTCCACTCTCCCAGGGCTCCGGGGACTGTGATTTGAAGTCTCCTTGACAAAGCAGGGCAGAGGCCAAATCTCAGCTCCTGTCAATACAGTGCCCTGGACGAGGAACAGAGGCCAGCCCCGGAACCCTGGCCTGCCTGACCCACTAGGGCAGATAAACACACAAACACTCCTTTTCTTGTTCATTCTTTCTTTCTTCATTTTGAAATATAAAATCATGCATTATTGGAGAAGGTGCATAAAGGATTCCAAAAGTAAAGGTTTAGGTCAAAAATACGACATATCTTAAATGTGTCAGGAACGTCTGTTCCATGGCCTTTAAGCTTCAGGTATAGTTACTCCCCACACATAAGCATTGTGTTCCTTTTTCCCTCCATCAAACCACTGCAAATAATATTTTTTTTCTGTTAGAATACACCATCAGAAACAAACACAATCTTAAAACTGCAATCTTGTGGAGTGTTTTATGCAATAGATTTTGGAAAAGGAGAAAATATATATAAAGTTTGAAAGCCTATTTTCTTACTATTTTTTCCTGTTGATGGCTTTTCAGTTCAGTTCAGTGATGGCTTTTAACTTACTTCTAATATAAGTCAATCACCTTCAAACCTATCTAGAATGTTTAGACAGCAAGCTGGCTTCCTCTAACCTATATTTTTCTTATTTGTGACAGCTTGGGAATTCAAATGCACATAATATAGTTAACAATAATATCTATCTTTTTTGAGGGATTAATTGGAAAAATTATATGAGGTTAAAAACTATTCACATCCCCACCTTGCTGGGAAATGAGGCTCATAAGGTTAACAAGTTTAACCAAAGTTACACACTAGCAAGCAGATAAGCTGAATCTCAACTGCTATCCATTTGCCTACTATGTTGCATGGTCTTTGTGTTTCCAACAAAATTAAAAGATGCTGGATGAAAACTTACATCGGTTTTACTATTCTTCTCACTTTTATTATCTTCAAGAAATAGACTATAAGAACCTTTTTGCCAAGGCTTAAAATTTCTGTACATTATGGAAAATAGTTTGCATATATTGAGAATGTGGTAGGTGACATTCTTACAAGAGGTGAGACTGCTATATTTGGAAGGTGTGAATTAAGAATGTCCTTATTATATCCCTTCTGACCTCCTGTATCATCTGGATAAGAATCTGACCAAGAAAAAAATTAAAAATGTTATTTTAATATATGAAGTAATTTATCCAATATTAACTAGTCTTGAAACTGTATAACTAAAACAATGTGTTCCCAGAACAAGAATAGACAGGTTGATTAATGAAACAAAATAGAAAATTTAGATTCAAGTAAGTATAAGTTTAAATTAGTATAAAGGTGACATTTCAGATGGCCAAGGGAACGATGAACTTGCTAGTGGTTTGGGGTTAATTTTCTGACTATTAAAAAATAGTAAGATCCTTGAGTCAAAAAAAAAAATACAAAAATGCATTTTAGATAGATTAAATTTGAAATTGATAGTCTATGTTGGAATATGGGCTTCCCAGGTGGCTCAATGCTAAAGAATCCACTTGCAATGGAGGAGACACAGGAGATGTGGGATTCAGTCTCTGGGTAGGGAACATCCCCTGGAGGAGGAAATGGCAAGCCACTCCTGTATTCTTGCCTAGGAAATCCCATGGACAGAGAAGCCTGGTGGGCTACAGTCTGTGAGGGTCCCAAAGAGTTGGATGCTACTGACTACACATGCATGCATGTTGGTATTCACTTTAGCTGATAAGTATAAAAATTTTTATAATGTGCTTGACTTCTCACTCAACACTTTTACTTTCAGTGAATGTTCATCACATCAATGTTTATTCTAACAAAAAGGAAAGATTCATAATAATGTAATATCAAACAATAGGTGACTCACATAAATATAGTGTATACTTATAAAAATGGGCTGCACTATCATCATGACTAATAATTTGTGCAGCCAGACTCATATATTACCTCTGTAACTAGAAAACAAACAAAACCATACTTTAATAAAATACACAAAATTTATTTTACATTATATATACACACACATACACATACAAGTAAGTTATGATAAACTACTTTAAGCCAGATAGGGTATTTTTGGTGTTAGGGTCAGTTTGATTCCAAGAGGGGCCTAGAGTGGTTAACACTGTCACTCACACTCAGCAGATTAACACAATAAATATGTGATAGTGTCAATTATCACTGTCCTGAAAGCATTCCACAATTTTCTAAAGTTAATTAAAATCACCTTTGTATCATCATTATCCTCTTTGATCATGCCTAGGTAAATGTTTTTACCATCCAAATCGTTAAGCTTTAACACATCATATAATTTTTACATATTGTAGTATGTACTACTTTCAGTCCAAATGTAAACCAATGAGTCAGAATGACTAAGGAAAACTAAGAAACACAGGGCAGTTTTTTCATCTTTCCAATGTCTCTCTTTCCTAACAAATGGAGTCCAATGAGAATTTCTTCCCATGTGGACTTCTGAAGGATCTGTTATTATCTCAAACATAGCTTTAAGTGAAAATCAGTCTCAGTATTATTCTATTCCATTATACATGAGTTTTTCAAAGAGGCAGCATATTTTATCTGCCTACTTTTTCTATAGGAGATACAGAGAAAAAAGAAATAATCATTTCTTTAAGGTTGTATGACATGAATAATTATGACTATTTTAGCCAATGACTCAAATTTCAAGGTGTTATACATGAGTCATACTTTGGAGATCTTGAACAACAACAACAACAAAAAGAATCCTGAACATTGGTCTAAAGAATACATTGACTTAATTGTTTGGAAACCTGAATGGTAACATTAATTACTAATTCAAAAGCAAGCAGGAGGAAACACAGTCAAACTAATTATAAGCAGCATGCCCATTTCCAAAAAATATTGATCATTAGAAGTACTGTGATTTGATAATCTAACTTGGGTGTATTCACTCAGAAGACAGCTAATTTCTAAGAGTATAATGATACATTTAAAGAGAGGAGATCACTATCAGTGTGGCAGACACTTTCAGTTAATTTTTGTTTGTTATTATTTTGCCATTGCCATGATTTTTCACTACTGAGAATGGAATGGTGTGGAGGAAATTCATGATCTGTAATACTGATGGTTTAGGGAAATAATGCAAGGACATGGAATAACTGATTGATTCTGGACTGAATCTAAATTATCATTAAACCAAACAGGCTAACCTATTAGAGGTATAATGCATACATTCATAGTTAGGTTAATGGAGGAATATCTACAGCAGGAGTAGCAGACCCAAATACTTGTAGGTGCTAGGAAAATATCATAAATGTGCATACTGAGTTGCAATCATTATAAAATGGTGAACAGTGTCAGAACTTACTTAAACCGTCAAAATTCAATTAAAGTAACTGTGTTTGGGAGGAGAGGGGTAGATACAAAGGACACTTTCAGTTCAGAGATTGCTATTTCTGATCTGGCAAAATGACCAGTGTATGTAAATATATCCTCAAATTGAGGGACCCAAACACTGGAATCACTGTGGTATGATAACCACTCTGTGATCAGTACTTTGTTCTTTACTTAAGAGGTTCGGTATTTTGTCACTTGCTGAGGAAAGGGGATAAGACACATATAATTCCCCAGAGGCTGATCGTTTAAGGAGTTTATAAGTTAATATACATTAGATGATAATTAATTAGGATAAGTGCTATAATAAACGGAAGTACAGAGAAGAGGGGCGTCTACTGACACTGCTGCTGCTGCTAAGTCACTTCAGTCGTGTCCGACTCTGTGCGACCCCATAGATGGCAGCCCACGAGGCTCCCCCGTCCCTGGGATTCTCCAGGCAAGAACACTGGAGTGGGTTACCATTGCCTTCTCCAATGCATGAAAGTGAAAAGTGAAAAGTGAAGTCGCTCAGTCGTGTCCGACTCTTAGCGACCCCATGGACTACAGCCCACCAGGCCCTCCGTCCATGGGATTTTCCAGGCAAGAGCACTGGAGAGGGGTGCCATTGGACTAGTGAAATCTGCTTCATGTCATTAAGGACAAACAAGAATTACTTAGCAATGAATATGAGAATCAGGAAATTGAATGGTTTGCCTTGGAAATGAACAGAGATCATTCTGTCGTTTTTGAGATTGCATCCAAGTACTGCATTTCGGACTCTTTTGTTGACCATGATGGCTACTCCATTTCTTCTAAGGGATTCCTGCCCACAACAGTAGATATAATGGTCATCTGAGTTAAATTCACCCATTCCAGTCCATTTTAGTTCGCTGATTCCTAAAATGTCAACATTCCCTCTTGCCATCTCCTGTTTGACCCCTTCCAATTTGCCTTGATTCATGGACCTAACATTCCAGGTTCCTATGCAATATTGCTCTTTACAGCATTGGACCTTGCTTCTATCACCAGTCACATCCACAACTGGGTGTTGTTTCTTCTTTGGCTTCATCTCTTCATTCTTTCTGGAGTTATTTATCCACTGATTTCCAGTAGCATGTTGGGCACCTACTGACCTGGAGAATTCATCGTTTAGTGTCCTATCTTTTTTGCCTTTTCATACTGTTCGTGGGATTCTCAAGGCAAGAATACTAAAGTGGTTTTCCAATCCCTTCTCCAGTGGACCATGTTTTGTCAGAACTCTCCACCTTGACCCATCTGCTTTGGGTGGCCCTACACAGCATGGCTCATAGTTTCACTGGGTTAGACAATGCTGTGGTCCATTGATTAGATTGGTTAGTTTTCTGTGATTTTGGTTTCTGTCTGTCTGCCCTCTGATGCCTCTCTCAGTGCTTACTGTCTAACTGGGGTTACTCTGATATTGGATGTGGGGTATCTCCTCTCACCGCTCCAGTGCCACACAGCTGCAGCTCGCCACTCCAGTGACATGCAGCCAAGGGAAACCATAGCCTCGTTTCCAAGGCAAACCATTGCCTCATTTCCAAGGCAAACCCTTCAATACCACGATAATCCAAGGCTATGGCCCAACCAGTAATGCTGAAGAAGCTGAACAGTTAGTTCTATGAAGACCTACAAGACCTTTTAGAACTAACACCCAAAAAAGATTTTCATCATAGGGGACTGGAATGCAAAAGTAGGAGGTCAAGAAACACCTGGAGTAACAGGAAAATTTGGCTTTGAGTACAAAATGTAGCAGGGCAAAGTCCCATAAAGTTTTGCCAAGAGAACGCACTGATCATAGCAAACACCATCTTCCAACAACACAAGAGAAGACTCTACACATAGACATCACCAGATGGTCAACACTGAAATCAGACTGAGTATATTCTTTGAAACCAAAGATGGAGAAACTATACAGTCAGCAAAAACAAGACCGGGAGCCTACTGTGACTCAGCTCATGAACTCCTTATTGCCAAATTCAGACTTAAATTGAAGAAAGCAGGGAAAACTACTACAGTATTCAGGTATGACCTAAATCAAATCCCTTATGAATATATAGTAGAAGTGGGAAATAGATTTAAGAGACTAGATCTGATAGACAGAGTACCTGACGAACTATGGATGGAGGTTCATGACATTGTACAGGAGACAGGGATCAAGACCATCCCCAAGAAAAATAAATGCAAAAGAGCAAAACAGCTGTCTGAGGAGGCCTTACAAATAGCGGTAAAAAGAAGAGAAGCAAAGAGCAAAGGAGAAAAGGAAAGATATACCCAATTGAATGCAGTATTCCAAAGAATAGCAAGGAGAGATAAGAAAGCCTTCCTCAGTGATCAGTGCAAAGAAACAGAGGAAAACAATAGAATGGGAAAGACTGGAGGTCTCTTCAAGAAAATTAGAGATACCAAGGGAACATTTCATGCAAAGATGGGCTCAATAAAGGACAGAAATGGTACGGACCTAACAGAAACAGAAGATATTAAGAAGAGGTGGCAAGAATACACAGAAGAACTGTACAAAAAAGATCTTCACAACCTAGATAATCACGATGGTGTGATCACTCACTTAGAGCCAGACATCCTAGAATGTGAAGTCAAGTGAGCCTTAGAAAGCATTACTACAAACAAAGTTAGTGGAGGTGATGGAATTCCAGTTGAACTATTTCAAATTCTAAACGATGATGTTGTGAAAGTGCTGCACTCAATATGTCAGCAAATTTGGAAAACTCAGCAGTGGCCACAGGACTGGAAGAGGTCAGTTTTCATTCCAATCCCAAAGAAAGGCAATGCCAAAAATGCTCAAACTACCACACAATTGTACTCATCTCACACACTGGTAAAGCAATGCTGAAAATTCTCCAAGCCAAGCTTCAACAATACATGAACCGTGAATTTCCAGATGTTCAAACTGGTTTTAGAAAAGGCATAGGAACCAGAGATCAAATTGCCAACATTTGCTGGATCATCAAAAAAGCAAGAGAGTTCAAGAAAAACATCTATTTCTGCTTTATTGACTATGCCAAAGCCTTTGACTCTGTGGTTCACAACAAACTGTGGAAAATTCTGAAAGGGATGGGGATACCAGACTACCTGACCTGCCTCTTGAGAATTCTGTATGCAGATCAGGAAGGAACAGTTAGAACTGGACATGAAACAACAGACTGGTGCCAAATAGGAAAAGGAGTACGTCAAGGCTGTATATTGTCACCCTGCTTATTTAACTTATATGCAGAACACATCATGAGAAATGCTGGGCTGGATGAAGTACAAGCTGGAATCAAGATTACCGGGAGAAATATCAATAATCTCAAAAATGCAGATGATACCACCCTTTTGGCAGAAAGTGAAGAGGAACTAAAAAGCCTCTTGATGAAAGTGAAAGAGGAGAGTGAAAAGGTTGGCTTAAAGCTCAACATTCAGAAAACTAAGATTATGGCATCCGGTCCCATCACTTCATGGCAAATAGATGGGGAAACAGTGGAAAGAGCGGCATACTTTATTTTGCGGGGCTCTAAAATCACTACAGATGGTGATTGTAGCCATGAAATTAAAAGATGTTTACTCCTTGGAAGGAAAGGTATGACCAACCTAGATAGCATATTCAAAAGCAGAGACATTACTTTGCCAACAAAGATCAGTCTAGTCAAGGCTACATTTTTCCAGTAGTCTTGTATGCATGTGAGGTTTGGACTATAAATAAAGCAGAGCCCCAGAGAATTGATGCTTTTGAACTGTGGTGTTGGAGAAGACTCTTGAGAGTCCCTTGAAATGCAAGGAGAGCCAACCAGTCCATATTAAAGGAGATCAGTCCTGAGTGTTCATTGGAAGGACTGATGCTAAAGCTGAAACTCCAATACTTTGGCTACCTCATGTGAAGAACTGGCTCATTTAAAAAGACCCTGATGCTGGGAAAGATTGAAGGCAAGAGGAGAAGGGGACAACAGAGGATGAGATGGTTGGATGGCATCACCGACTCATAGGACATGAGTTTGAGTAAACTCTGGGAGTTGGTGATGGACAGGGAGGCTTGGCATGCTGCAGTCCATGGGGTCGCAAAAAGTCGGACATAACCGAGCAGCTGGGCTGAACTGAACTGAACTGAACATGAGAACAACCTCCCAGGCAGGCAGGAAAACAGCATATTAGTTAAAGATTAGTGATTTGTTAGTTACTGGATTGGGTTGGCATTTCCTTCTCCAGAGGATCTTCCTGACCCAGAGATTGAACCTGGGTCTCCTGCATTGTAGGCAGATGATTTACTGTCTGAGCTACCAGGGAAGCCCCAGTGTTAGCCTTTCTTATCTTTCCCTTCCATTCCTCATCTCTCAACTTACAGTACTTACATATCTAAATAGATTAGATAAAGAGAGAGAGAATCACTCAATAAATAGTCATTATTATTACAATGCTGCTGCTTCTGCTGCTAAGTTGCTTCAGTCCTGTCTGACTCTGTGTGACTCCATAGACGGCAGCCCACCAGGCTCCTCCGTCCCTGGGATTCTCCAGGCAAGAATACTGGAGTGGGTTGCCATTATTACAATGGAACAGTATAAATTGATGTTTGAAATTAGTCAGACCTGGGTTCAAACTTTTAGGAGGCAACTGGAAAGTGAAAGTGAAAGTCACTCAGTCCTGTCTGACTCTGCTACCCCATGGACAATACAGTCTATGGAATTCTCTAGGCCAGAATACAGGAGTGGGTAGCCTTTCCCTTCTCTGGGGGATCTTTCCAACCCAGGGATCGAACCCAGGTCTCCCACACTGCAAGTGGATTCTTTACCAGCTGAGCCACAAGGGAAGCCCACAAGGAAACTGGAACTGAATTCACATTCTGCTTTCTGGTTTTACTAGCTGTGTGACCTAGATTATGTCACAATAAGTCACCAGGCTTGTTTCCTTATCTGTGCAGTGAAGATAATACTAACCCATGGGGCTGTCATACGGATTAAATGAGTGATGCTCATAAACCTCAGTGGCTACTATACAGCACATACATACATTCTTAAAATTTTTTTTAATTGCCAAGGAAAACAAAACTCGTATCAAGAGTTAGGCAAAAGAAAAAAAGAAAATTAGAGCAAAGGAAGTGATATTAATTCATCCACATCACTGCTGTGGGTCAAACTTCGTAGTAGTTGTTTCTTTCTCCCTGGAAAGTCAGGGGTGCTCAGATGTGACTCACAGATGCCAGCCCTGGGCCTCATGAGAGGGCTTCAGGAGAGAAAGATGAGTGAGTTGCTAGCAAGACGCTGAGTGGGAGTGTTCCTGAGTTCCAGTGAGCCTTGAGCTCAGAAACAGAGCCAGCTGTTTCCTTGTTGTGGATTTTACTTACTGAATGTCTCCGGGATGATGGGATTTGGGTTTCCTGTGCTTTTATCAGAGCTCCAGCATGCTCCCTCCTCACTTGCCCTGTGTTTTCCACGTGGGCTTTTTTTTTTTGTTTTTCCTGTGGCATCATTTAAAAGTAGAGCCTTGGTTCTTGCCTCATAGAAGAATGATTCAGAATACCACAGTTGCTTTTTTTTATTATTATTATTATTTTAATTCCTTTATTAGAGATCACCTTACATCAGGGTACTTGAAAGAACTGGAGGAAATTTTTAAAATCTGAAATGTAGAAAACATTCTGGGCAAACCAACTGATGTTTGTTTTTCAGGCAGCTTAAGACAGAAATGCCAATGTGAGCCTTCCAGGATAATGCTCACCTCCCCTAGAGTGCAGCCACTCTTAAAATCTAAAAGGTAAATGCTATGCACACTGTGTTCAATAATTGATATTCTGTGCTATTTATCATGGAATCCAAAGTGTTTCTTTCCTGCCCACCCTCTAAGTCTAGAAAACTAACGGTGTCAACCTTGTGATAAAGCAAATCATTCATTCTTGTTGAACTGGGGCTAGTAATAAAAATTGTAAGAAAATCATGCTATCCATATAAGCTCACATCTGAGAACTTTAGCATTTTTTCACATGCCTAGAACACATTGGCATCTTTAATTCTTCTATAATTAGTAGAAAAATATTACTTATAAATAGCATAATAGTGTATATATGAGATTTAAAAAAAAACTAGAAATAAGATTTATATTTGTGTCACAACTCTGATACTATAAGATGGACTGGATATGTATTGAACTTTATGGACACTCATTAACAAATGTTTATTGAGTACATATCATTGGTCCAGATGGTGATCTAAGTACTGCCCTCACATTCCCTCTTTTAAAATGAGCATAAAAGTCACAAGGTCAAGTACAGTTCACTATGACAATATAAATGTGCATTTTAAGTTGGAAAATCATATAGAAAATGAATTTGTCAGTCTTCATCTTAGCTGTCTACTTTTTGGACTGTGTACACTGTAAGGCAAAAAGTGCCTCCTGCCTTATGAAAGATGAAAATGGCACAGTTTTTGTGAAGCCTCTTTTGTAACCATGAACCAGGCACAGCAGCTAAAACTCCACCAATGGGATGTACTGACCCTAGAGCTAAAGGGGCCAGGAGGGATTTTGCTAAGGATTTTGCTCAGTTCTAGTGCTAAATGCAAGAGGACTCGCTTCCCAAGGACCGGGGGATAGGAATGGGGCTGGCTCTGCTGAGGGTTCTGAGCCTTGGGACCAGTGTGACAAGCTTCAGGGAACAGGACTTGCTGACCACAAGTGCTTCTCAGTTCTGCACTGGCCTAGGACACACAGTCCCAAGCCTTATTCTTCAGCCTGCTCCATTATTCCCTAAGTTCTTCAATATCCTTTCAGTGCATTTGTTTTCTGCATTAAGTAACTACAGATGATTGCTGCTGCTGCTGCTTCCCTGGTTGATATAAAGGGAGCAGCTAAGTCTTTGACAGTTTTAAAATGCCCTAAACCTATGGAAGATGCCACACAGGTACCACTCCGGGCCAAGCAAGAAACAATAAAAGAGCTCTTCTCTCCCCTCAGAGGTTTTCTGACCTCTCCTCAACTACCATGGACAGTACCATTCTGAACTCTGGTTCTTTAACGGTGAAGAATCAAGCTCAAAAGACAAAAGAGTGTGCCGGCCAGCACGTACTAAGGTGTCTTCTGAAGAAAACAGTGATCTTTGTGATGCTGCATGAATCAAATACCTCTTCAATCAAATAACTTTAGAAAATGATGCATTCACATACACAAAACAGATAAACAATTTCTATAAACAGATGCAGCAAAAAGATATTTGTAACTTTGTAGCTTGTACCCAAACTTCTTTTTAGTACACTTAATGAAAACTTATCTTCCAAGACATTAGTAACATTCTGCCATGCAGCATTCTGTTGAATACATTTTTAGACACAAGTCTAAAAGTCATCTTATTTAGTCATCTTACTTTGGAGGAGATAATCCAAAAGGAATGCTATGCATGTTTGCCAGGAAAAAGAGCATGGAAACAGGATGCATATCACATATAACTAGGGACATAAGGCATGTTTCTAAGCCTTAATTCCCTCTTCTGTAGAATGGGGTTAATGACTCCTTTTTCCCAGGGCTGTGGTAAAGAGTGACTGAAATAATGTATATAAAAGTCAGCATATTGTCTAGCATATTGTGGGACATTTGTGTTGTTACAAAAATTAAATACGGATTATTAACATTTAAATTATTTAATGTTTGAAAATGCCTGAGTATAAACTCAACCACCTACCAGGTGGTTAATAAACAGTAACAAGCTAAGTTACTTTTCCCTCATTGGTAAAAGTAAATTTGGCCAAAGAAGATCACCACAGTGTATTGTAGAATCTCCTCACTAGACTGTGAACTCCAGGAGCATAGGGGCTGTGTCTGCTTCTCGTCAGCCTATTTCCTCTACCAAGCGTCTAAAACATATGCATCATTTTTTGTGCATCGTTGATTACATTTCCCTCTGTCTTAAACTTCACAGGGCATAGAATTAAGATGCTTCACTATGTACCCTGTAGAAATAGTGTCAAAATTAAGTATCATATAAAGCACATTTTCTAAAATTTACATTACTCAGCCAGGTTCCAAAAGCATTTACCATCAAAACTTTCACTGATTAGCAAAAGACAAAGAAATGAGAACATCTTACTTCTGATTGAATTAAAGAGGCATATATTGGCATCTCAACAAAGGTGGAGATTGAAAACTTGATTCTGAAACATTTGAAGACTTTCCCATTAAGCGACAATACACTCTCAAATCCATAAATACCAAATTGCTATTGACAGCAGGGCAGAACAGCCTAACCAGTTTCATGGAATTACTTTTCAGTAAGTGAACTACAACCACACAGAAAACAGCAAATTGGTCAAAGATGTTGACTTCTAGAGCTAAGGAAAAGCAGCAGCTCAGACCAGAGTCAAGACAAAAGTTCAGAATGTATGTTGATGGTTTGCATTTTGCAAAATTCAAGACTGAATTTTTCTTATTTGGACTCTACAAGATTTCTGTGAGGATGAGAATACCAGCTATGATCCTTAGTTTATATTCATCAGCATGAGTAAATAAAAAATAAGAATTTGCTATGTTAGGCCACTGACATGTTGGGTTTTTTTTTTTTTCTACTGTAGCATAACATAGCTTAACCTCACTATTACAGATGGTCTCTGGCTACCCAAGGTCTTACAGATGAAATGACTAATTTGGGCCATTTTTCTGAGGCTAATGGGGAAGTACTGAATTATATTAAAAAGAGCAGAAAGTCTCAGGTATTTTCCTTTTGGAAAATTATTTTGTAATAAATACTTGAAGGAATGATGATGAAAATGAGGTTAAGAGAGAAATCTTCCACAGAACCATTCACCCTTCCAGATCACTGATCCTCCAGACTGTAAGCTACATCCAGGCCCCTTAGCTTCAGAGGCTTTGCCATGTCAGTGCATGGTGTCCTCATCCATCACAGGATGAGAAGAGGAACGAGGTAATTTAATCCCTCAGCACAAATGGAACATTATTCATAGAGCTCACCCAACCGAAAGGGAGGAGGGGTATGTAGCTCATGTGTAAATGAACGTTTGAGGAGAACCACTGTCTTCCTCTTCATCTCCTTACCTGTCCATCCTTACCTGTATCACTCTTCTACACGCACTGAGCTCTCAGCACCACACATTTTCTTGAAAAAAACCACACTCCTTCCTCCCTCGGGCATTGAGACACCTTTTACCTCTGTGGAGAGTAGTCTTTCCCATTCTACTCCTTTTCCCTCTCTCCCAATCTTTTTACCTAGTTTGTTTTCATTTGCTTGTAATCTCAGCTAAGCATCATCTCCTCAGAAAGCATTTCCTCAAACTCCTCCCCTCCCACAAGTACCTTTATAGGAATATTCTCTCTGGAAAATTTACTATACTTTGCAGATTTACGTTTCTTATTGTGAATATCAGACGAAGTCTTTCCTATCCAACTAGAATGGAGACTGTAAGAGGTCATGAAATACATTGATTTCTTATTAGCACTATTTTCTTAGCAGATAGAAAAATAATTGGCATATAACATGAATTCAATAAATATTTGTGAAATGAATAAATAAGGAAGACTTTGATGTGCAGAGGCATTATAACATATGATCAAAGGCACAACTAATTAGGAATAAAGCGAAGACTCATACCTGGGTCTTCTGACTCTAGATCCCATTTTTTTTCTGCTGGTCCTCAGTTGGCTAAATTTGGAAATGTACCATTTCTTAGAAGGAGAGCACTGGAGACATCTCACAGAGAGACTTTACTGTCAAAAAGAAAAAAAGAGACATATTTTCACCATCTGCTTTCACAGAGCCCACAATTTTGGGGCCTGAGAGATCTTTGGGTGTCTGAGTTAATTACAAAGCAACCTCTGTCACCTTAAAAAAGAAAAGGAAACCACTGTTAATGGCAGCCAAGAGAGCTTTCAGAGTGTGAAGACAAAACCAGTGTTTGCATTGTGGCTTCTATTGTCCTTCCATGTTTATTTTCAGACTGTGGGGACAGACAAATAGCATAGCTTTTATCATGAGTCACCCTTTCTAAAAACAGAATTCTATTTACATGAACAATAGTTATTGGTCCAACTTGATAGTCAGTAAGGTTGAAAACCAGCCTCAACTGAGTGGATAACGGTTTCTGTTTCTGTGGATCACCTGAAGTGACATGAAATCTTGCTATTAACTAGTCACTTAAAATATACTATTTTGTAAAATCAGACACACTGCTGCTGCTGCTGCTGCTAAGTCGCTTCAGCTGTGTCCGACTCTGTGACCCCATAGATGGCAGCCCACTAGGCTCCTCTGTCCCTGGGATTCTCCAGGCAAGAATACTGGAGTGGGTTGCCATTTCCTTCTCCAAAAGCAGACACACAGTCATTGGGAAAAGTATTTCAAAATATTTTAGAAGTACAGGGAGGAAACCCAACTTCATTTGAAATCCTACCTTCAAAATATTATAATCCCAGCTAACATTTGGGTAAACATCTTTTCCGAAAGCTCTCTCTCCATAACCTGTATGTTTACAAAACTGTTTTCAGACTCACAGTCAAGTCATGCAGGGCTGGAAGAAAGAGCCCCTGGTTTGAACATGAACTCTGCCACCTACCAGCTGTGTGGCCTTGGACTTAATCACTTAAGTGATTACTTAACTTCTTTAACTTCAACTCACTCTACTTGTAAAATTATGCCAGTATTTGCATGCAGAGGGGTTATAAAGGTACAATAAGTTATGCCCAGTACCAAGGACAGTGCTAGACATGCTTAGGTATCTAAGGGAAAAAACCCCACAATTTCCCCTAATGGGGGAAAGACAGATAGATAGATAGTGATATCTGACGCAAGGTTTGATGCACACAACTAATTAGAGAGTGGGATGTGGAGACCACAGACACCTTACAGTGAGCACTGCAAGCCCAATGCCCTCAGCCACTTTGTTATCAAAACTGGTGAGTGCTGAGGCTCAACTGGCTTTTAGACAATTCAGAGGGCTAAACTCAATGAAATTTTATGAAAAGTGATGCTGCAAAAATAAAATGTGTTATAGAAAGACATTATTTATTGAGCAGCATGAGGCAAGGAATTATGCTGGGTCCTTGACATTCATTACTTCATTGAATCTTCTCAATGTGAAACAAGGAAGCTGCCATGGCCAACACATTTTACAGATTAAGTAACTTGAACCTAGCAAATTTAAGTCATCTGCCCAAGGATTTACATGTGATAATAGAGGACCCAAGTCTGCAAACTCCAAATCTGAAGCCCTGAATCACTGGTCTGTACTGCTTTGAGAGGCAATGGAATGTCAGCAATTATTGTTTAAAAAATCCTGTAAAAATGTGCTTATAAAATAAGTCACAATTTTGACAGAAAAATATAGTATTTACTTCATAGACAATGAATTAGAGATCTGAAAGAATCTATTGTTTGCTTATTGTCTGATAACGTGCTCAACAGTAGAATGACAAAACTGGGCATGGTCCTCTATTCCTACATTGTCCCACATAAACTGAGTTTTGGAAGGAGCCATTCACAACTCATCAGTTAAGAATTGTTGCCCAGAAAAACAGTGAAAATTATTTTGCACACCTAAATTGTACAATATACTCTTTCAAAAGTCATATGATATTTATGAAAATTTTTAACATGGAGGGCAGATGTTATAATCTCTATTTTACTTATAGAAGAGGTTAGATCACAGATTCAATTAGTATTAGAAGAAAATCTAGACTTTTCCTATTTAAAAACCAGTGTTCTCTTCATAATATCTGATTTTCTCTCTCATGGGAAAAAATCTTAAAGTATTTTAAAACTCTTTCACCTACACTGTCATTTCCTCAAGCAAAAAATGTATAAGACACTATAAAAATATTTTATACCTAAGCTACGGAAAGTTTTGGTTTGAGACACTACCATGCATGCCTCAAAGAGCTCTGCTTGGGGAGTTTCAGCAGGATTCTAAATGAGATTTATGAAAAGGCTTCTCTGGCTGTGGTGGAGTCTTCCTAAATGAAGAACTTTTCCTATAACTTTGTGAGATCAACACTTAGGGCACTTAGGAACTATTTTTCTGAGAAATCAAAATGACTGCCTTCATCACAGTGAATGATATTTGACTTTAGAAAGAAAATGTAGTTAACTGACTCAAAGTACAATCACTCTAAATTAATCAAGAGTAGACAGACATTAATTTAAAAGGGGAAAATGCATCAAGAGCAAACCAAGTTAAACACTGTAGAATCATTAATATCCATTTCACAAGACTGAATGCCATTAGCTTTAGTCAGCCAACAGCCTGGCACAATCACTTTCTCTTCCTTCTACCACTGGTCCATGGAAAAACAAAGCTTACCAAATTTGTTTTTAAACAACTTAATTTTCTTCTCATTAAGGGGCTGTGCTAATGCTTGTAATGGATTGATCTTTAAATGAGAAGAGCTTATTAAAATAAAAAAGGGCTTTTATTAGAAATATTTAACTTTGATGTAAACTTTTGTTTTGATGTGAAGAACTTATTTATGGTTTTTTTCCCCCTTAAATCTGTATGCCCAGTTTGATTTGCTCAAAGAAATACTGAGAGTTGCCTGTGACATTCCAGGAGTAAAAGTAATGGACCCAAGTGAGCTTTGTGGAATAATATGTGTGTATGTCTCTGACTCTTTGTCTCTGACTCTTTGTCACCCCGTGAACTTCTCCTTGTAGCCTGCCAGACTCTTGTGTCCATGGGATTTTCCAGGGAAGAATACTGGAGTGTGTTGCCATTTCCTTCTACAGGGGATCTTCCCAACCCAGGGATCGAACCCATGTTTCCTGTTTTCTGCACTGGTTGGCAGGTTCTTTACCAACTATACCACCTGGGAAGCCACATAGCTAAAAAGAAAATGTGGGATAGAATACAAATTCTACCATCTCTCAATTTTATGTTGTAAGGAAGTCACTGTTCCTCTCTGAATCTCAGTTCTTTTATCTGTAAAGCTGGGTAACTATATAACACGCCAAGAAGCTGTAAGGTTTAAACAAAATAATGCATGTAAGTGTTTTGTAAACTCTGAAACAAGACAGTAAGGGAGTTTCTGAGACAGAGCACCATAGACTGGAGTCTTGGTTCCTGCAGTATATAAGTTGTGTGGTCCTGAGTAAATTGCATACCTCTCTGGGTTGAACCGCATACCACTCTGGTAGTCTATAAAAAGATAACAATAATACCTAATAATCCTGTTGTGTGAAATACTAATAAACACTCAGAAAAGTTAGTATCATTATTATTATTATTAAATCATTATACTTTCCCAAGCCCAACATAATAAAATTCTTAGACAGCAAGGGGATGATAATAATGGAAAGTATAAAATATAATACAAGAAATCCTGGCAGAAACAAAGGCAAAGGCATGGCAGGGTTAAGAGAGATGAACATTCTCTGCTAACCAATGTGATTATTTGCAATTCATAAATTTATATATTTAATTATTTTTATGGAGTAGTAACTGTTGAGAATGCAGATAAGAGATTTGCTGTTGGGAAGCATAATATCTAGTCAGATAAAAAATAGGTGACAGAAATTCATATTTATATACATATATGTGGACAACAACTATATTATATACACATTTGTAGTTTATATAGATAGGTTTGTTTACATACCATACTAAATAGTAATTTTTAAATTAAGCAATAACATATTGCAAGATAGCATATAGTAAAACTGAAACTATGACGGTAAGTATTCAAGTACAGGAATGATGCCTGTACTAACCTGTACCAAGTGAATTATTTCACCTACAGTGCGTCCTTAAATATATTATATGAATATCAATGCATGTTTCATTCCAAAAACTAGATTCTGAGGACTAGAGTTCAGCATTCTGCCTTTGTTTTCTTTGCTTACCTGAACTAAAGATAAGGGAGATTTCTGTCAGTAAACGTCAGCAGATTGGATTTCACTCAAGCTTAAAGTCCTTTGATTTTAACCCCTTGGTATATTAAATAGCTCAGGAGTCTTTGTCTCCAGCTACTCTGGTATACACACGTGATCTATGGACAGTGTTATAGGGAATGGCTTCCAATTCCCAGGCATCCCACTCTGTCATACCACCAGCCCCATGCACAAGCTGTTCTCTCCACCTGGCACATCCTTGCCTTAGTCACCTAGTGAGCCTCTACTCAACCTTTGACCCCTCATGTAAATTCTTCTTCTTTGCATTGCAGCAGACCTACACTAGTCAGATGAATCATCAATTCCTTTGTTCTACTGTACTTTGACATCACTAATTACCATATTGTAATCTTCCAATTACCCACTTATCTTCTCCACTGGCCTACAAGTGTTTCAAAATCATAGACTGTTGTTGTTGTTTTTTTTTTTTTTTTTCTGTCATGTTCCCAGGACTAGCACATAGTACTTTACAAATAAATCTGTAGTTGATTCTTTCAAATAACCCTACTTTTAAGTCTGTCGCTGAGTTACATGAGATTAGAAGGAAACCATGTGTGTTGAATAATGTCAGCTAATATCACTGAGTATTTATCACATGACAAGTATGATACTGTTAATAACTCTGATTCATAAATGAAAAACCCTTAGCTTAGAGAAGTAATGAGATAGTCCCAAGGTTATTCTGACTGCCTGTATAGGACAGAGCTGGGATTTAAACATTGGTCCATTGACTTTGAACCATTAAATGGTCAAATGAAAACTGATTTAGGGTAATCTACCCAACTGTCACTCTGTTTAGGAAAGGGCACCGATGTGATGATTCAGAACTCTGCAAGCTTTGTGCTATGGAGAAGAAAATAAAGGTGAACAGAACCACCTACACGGCTGCTCTTAACAGCACATGTGCTCATTTTATTAATGGAAATACAAGGGAGTTTGCTCTACTTGGTAAGGTTAAGACAATCTGGTTAGCTTTAAGAAATTAAAATTCCATTCTGCCTGTTTCACAGAAAAGAGCTAAAATAGAAGAATATTCTATTGCTAACAGAACTGTATAAGGGAGATAATTATTCTTGTTAAATGTCACTAATAACTAATGGGGAAAATTCCATTTTTGTTAAACATGGGAAAATATGTGACTAACAGCTGAGTGACAAAAGCGCTTAATCATCACTTATTAACTGATGACTTTTTAAATCAGAGATGCATCTCTTTTATTATTTTAAAAGGAAACATATATTTGAAAATAAAAGACAGAGCCCCATTAGAAAGGACAATGAACGAATCCTAGAGCCTAGACCAGAATATTCTTACTGAGTAAACAGGTGCTTCAGGAGAACTGAAGACATCACTGGAAATTCCCTTAATTCTTTATTTGCATCCCCTATGTTTCCATGTTGGAGAAGGCAATGGCACCCCACTCCAGTACTCTTGCCTGGAAAATCCCATGGATGGAGGAGCCTGGTAGGCTGCAGTCCATGGGGTCGCTGAGAGTCAGACACGACTAAGCGACTTCACTTTCACTTTTCACTTTCATGCATTGGATAAGGAAATGGCAACCCACTCCAGTGTTCTTGCCTGGAGAATCCCAGGGACGGGGGAGCCTGGTGGGCTGCCAGATGTCTATGGGGTCGCACAGAGTCGGACACGACTGAAGCGACTTAGCAGCAGCATGTTTCCATGTAAAGAGAGTGTTATCTCATCCTCAGAAGTTCTGCTTGACAATCACAGGCATGGCAAGCATAAAGAAGATTATTGATGACTCTGAAATGCTGTAGCTAAAGGCTTCGGCCTGTGGCTATTTAACAACTTTGAAAAGTGTATCTGTTTTGTTTTGGAATCAAGCTTCCTCTTTTGGAATAACAACATTGCAGAGGTAGCCAATAATAAGAACAGCAACTGCCAAGGAATTACATGTCTACAATACCTACTTAAATACATCAATGCCCATGTGCATGTGTATCCGTTCATACATACCGGGAGCCAGCATGGGAGTTCCCACCCATGACAAGGTCATGCGGGAGAGCCCTGACAGGCAAGGCGAGTCAGGGCTCGAGGACCCCCCTGGATCTGCCTGAGTGTCTACCCCAAAACCAAAATCTGTCTGTTTTACTATTTCACGACTTTCACCAACTTTTGACATTAGCGGGGGGCTATCCCCGACCACCTTTCTCTGAAGAAAATTAACTTAGAGCTCTAGTTAATAATTCTCCTGGGTATAATAAGAGTGTTTCAATTCAAACCCCTCTGATGACTTTCTAGCTTGCCTGACAGGTTTGTTCAGATTCCTGCAGCTACGCATGTGATTGTTCACAGTCTCCCAACCACGAGAGGCAGGGGAAGCTTAAGATATTCTAACAATGCAGAGCTTCTCAGAGAGTTAAAATTGTTAGAATAGAACTAGTAGAGGATTTCTTTGTTGAGCTAATGCTTGCTGCCAAGTTTCCATATCCCTTATCTACTGTGTCCCTGGAAGTGTATTGATTAATATAGTTGGTATATAGAAATGTAAGTAGTAGCTTTAATGTTTGTAACCTTGGACCTTGAGTTAATTCTTTTCTTGTTATAGCCCACCACACTTTTGCCCTATAGGAATGCAACTTTATCTAATGTTTTCCGAGGGTGGCGCCTGACTTTAGAATAATCACCTTTAGAGAAAAATAAGTTTTCTGAAGAAAGAGTCGTAAAATGTTAACAGGCCTCCTGGCCAGAAGATGATGTAAATCACCTAAAGCTTTTGCATATGATAAGTTTGCAGAAAGAAAGCCTGGCTTTGATAAGGATCAAGGACTGCTGACCTTACGTGACTCTACCCCCCCTCCCCCCCACACACACACACATTATCCTCTATGTACAACTTAAGGTATAAAAACTACTTTGGAAAATAAAGTGTGGGCCATGCTCGTCAAGCTTGGTCTCCCCGTGTCTTTCTTTCTCTTTCTTTTTTCCTTTTCAGGCTGATTCCCTGGAGCGCAGGGGCCCTCTGCGTCCACTTTCCTGCCTGGGCTTCTAAGACCCACTCAAGAAGGTGCCTAAGGTGGGGCACCTTCAGCTATTCGAGAGGTGCCTGCGGCCTATGTGAACAGAGCAAGTCCCATGCTGGGGCTTTATTGGCTTTCTGTGTAAACCAAGGAATATCAGCCTCTTTTCTCTCCTCTATTTTCTTAACTACAAAATTCTTTCCTTATCTTTTCTCTATTTTTCTCAGTCGCCGATGCCGTCCTCCCAAGGGAATCCCTGGATCCAACCGGGGCTGGACCCCGGTACATACACACATGTACATACATTTGCTTGTTCTAGAATTCCCACTTAGTAGACTATCATTAAATGGTATCAGTTGCACTGATTTTTTGAGAATGGTCTTTTTTTCTTGTTATTGAAAAGACTGGCAAGGTGTTCACTGGTCCCATCTCGTCTTCATAGAAACAGAAAAAGACCACATTTCCCAGCCTCGCTTGTTAGGTTATACAGCTGGGTTCAGGCCAAGAGAATACGAAAAGAAGTGATACTGTGCTGCTTACAAGTCTATCAGAATATGTTGTCCAATTTCTCTCCCACCCCCACCACATGCCCATGCCCCTCTGCCCTGTCTGCCTGGTGATAACATGAGGCTGACCCTGAACCTCAACATGATGGAGACATAACATGTGAGCAGCTTGGGTTCTAGCATCACCACTTGGAAAAGAGCCCCCAACCTACCTCAGATTTCAATGCGAATGAGAAAATAAATTTCCCCAATAATCCACTGAGGCCTTCAGAATTTACAGCTTCACCCTCGACTGCCTACTCTGACTAACAGAAAATCTGGTACAAGGTGTGGTGCTGCTTTCAGAAGAGCCTGAAGTAAATAGCATTTCCTTATCTGTTGGTCAGCAGTCATTTAAAAAAATCAATTATCAGATGTTACAAATATGTCAATCAATAGTATTCACAGTCAAAGTTTTGCTAAAACTGTTAACCCAGATCAGCACTTCTATGTCCCCAGCACCTCTAAAAAAGGAGGACTGAGAATACAGTGCAAATATTTGGTGTCATTTTTTCTTTAATTTTTAATTGGAAGATAATTGCTTTACAATGTTGTGTTGGTTTCTGCCTTATGACAACATGAATCAGTCATAACTATTATGTATATATCCCTCCCTCTTTAGCCTCCCTCCCACCCCCTCACCCCATCCTGCCCCTTTAGGTCATCATAAGGTGCCAGGCTGAGGTCCCTGCCCATTTGGGAAGGTATTACAGGAATGAAACAAAACTCCCAGGAAAGAATGGGTCAGTTTTCAAACACAGATGAAAGTGAATGAGCAGCACAGGCACTGAGGGTTTCTCAGACTACACATGCGAGGAACAGGATATGAAAAGACAGAGATGAAGACCCAGTGGCATTTCTTAGTGGCTCAAAGAACACTTCAAACTGGGAATTATGCCTTCCTATTAAATCAAAGAAAAAGGAGAGGCATGAGATTCAGAAAGCACAGAAATAAACTAGATATCTGAACTGTGTTTAGAAAAGATCTCTGGGTACAGTTTCATTGTATAAAGCTGAGTAGATTTAAATATATTAGAAGTCTTCTAAGAAACAGTATTGGCAGAACAACTATATACCTGACACTTAAAAAATGATGACTATTCGAAACTTAAGCAATCTTTGTTATCTGTCCTTCAATATCTAATCTTTTAGAGCAAGAGCTAGGTTATTCAAATTTCCACAGACCAATAATTGCTTTACTCTTCTCATTCTTTCCATTTTTGAATGAAAATACTTATTGCCATTATCCTGATTCAAGTTTCTTTAATACTGAAATATATGAAAGTGGAGGGCAGATCAGTTTTATTTTTATTTCATAGGTTACCAGTCCCAGGTCACTAACTACATCCAGGCCTTATGAAGAGGACTGAGCAGCACTGCTGAGGGCCTGGTTAGGATTTAGAACTGTCATCCTTGTGAAGAGGAGACGTTTTACATATATGGAAGGAAGAGAAATGGTTGGGATAGGATTAGAAGAATGTATAGGGGACTGTGGCTGAGACTGGCTAGATATTCACCATATCATTTCTTCTTCTTGGACACAAGGAAGGCTATTTCCCTGCAGTTGAAACCATATGACTGATTTCTGGCAAATGCAATGTGGTCATAAATGATTCATGACATTCTGGACATGATCATAACACATATTGATTGATACTCAAGGTTACTTCTAAGTCATCTTTACATTGCATGTCTATTACTGATGGCTGGATAAAGTCAGTGTGAGCTGAAGCCCACAGGATGCAAATAGCTTGTGTTTCTGCATTACTATTGAGAAAGAAACACTTAACCTACATCAGACTGATCTTAGCAATAAAAACACTTATGTTGTATTATGCCCCTAAGGTTTTTGCAGTGTATTACTGCAGGATGGCTTAAGCCTAGCCAACTTGTAAACTTTCATTATGTGGGTGGGGGGGCGGGGATCAGTAATCACCTATACTCCAGTATAAAATAAAAAGTTAAAAAATACTTAGTCATGATACATTATGCTGTCATTATCCCACTGGACTAAATTTCTTAATATTCTGTTTATTAAATCGGTAAAATTTTGACAGTTGCTTCTCACAGCATATGATTAGGAGATGGAAACAATTTTAAATGACCACTATATTGGTCCAGGCACTGTGCTAGACACTTTAAAATCCTTTCAAGTTTCACTATTTCTATTTTAAAGATGAGAAGCCTGAGAAACAGAAATGCTATCAGACTTTTTACATGAGTGGTACTTCTACCTTATACCCAATATTCCTTTTTAAAAATCTTAGACTTCCTTTAGGGCTATGTCCCATTGTCTAAATAGGGTTTTATATTTAGACCTCAAAGTACACTCATCCCCATGTCTATCAGTGCAATTATGATGTAATCCAGTCCGATCACAATGAGTTTTTAATTTTAGAAACTTTTACTAAGATTGGGCAGGTAGGACACTCTTTCTTCTACATCTTAACTAGGGATGGGTCATTGCTTAAACATGCCAAAAGTGGTTTTTCAAACATAGAGAAAGATTATTTACATATGAGAAGAGGCAGAATGAGAGATGGAATGGGTACTTATGATGTCATTTGAACTTTTATATCTTGGGGTCTAAAAATATGTAAATATATCCAAATATTCTTGTTTGAAACAATAAACCTCCATTCCACTTTCTGAAGCATGATGTTGGTTTACTCTTAATTTTCAATGCTATGCATCCTAAAATTTAACTAATCTCAGCTAGCTGAACTAAGTATTAAACTTAAGAGCACCAGTTTTCTTCTCCTTTCCTGAAGTTATCTTATCTTCAACTTGATGAAATTATCAGCCAGTCAGTTCAGTCTCTCAGTTGTGTCTGACTCTTTACAACCCCATACTGCAGCACACCAGGCTTCCCTGTCCATCACGAACTCCTAGAGTTTATTCAAACTCTTGTCTATTGAGTCCGCGATGCCATCCAACCATCTCATCCTCTGTCATCCCCTTCTCCTCCTGCCTTCAATCTATCCCAGCATCAGGGTCTTGTCCAGTGAGTCAGCTCTTCACATCAGGTGGCCAAAGTATTGGAGTTTCAGCTTCAGCATCAGTCCTTCCAATTAATATTCAAGACTGATCTCCTTTAGGATGAACTGGTTGGATCTCCTTGCAATCCAAAGGACTCTCAAGAGTCTTCTCCAACACCACAGCTCAAAAGCATCAATTCTTTGGCACTCAGCTTTCTTTATAGTGCAACTCTCACATCCACACACGACTACTGGAAAAACCATAGTTTTGACTGGAGAGACTATTGTCACAAAGTAATGTCTCTGCTTTTTAGTATGCTGTCTATGTTGGTCATAGCTTTTCTTCCAAAGAGCAAGTGTCCTTTAATTTCATGGCTGCAGTCACCATCTGCAGGACTTCCCTGGTGGCTCAGATGGTAAAGCGTCTGTCCACAATGTGGGAGACCCAGGTTCGATCCGTGGGTTGGGAAGATCCCCTGGAGAAGGAAATGGCAATCCACTCCAGGACTATTTCCTGGAAAATCCCATGGACAGAGGAGCCAGATAGGCTACAGTCCATGGGGTTGCAAAAAGTCAGACACGACTGAGCGACTTCACTCACTCAATTATACACTGGGCATTATACTAGGAAGGAAATACAAAATAAGCAGAATCAAGAGCTTCCAGTCTTGATAAGACATAAATAATAACCATGAAGCTTTGAGAGAACTGCAGAAAGCAAAGATAACCAAGTGCTAAATTATGAATTTCGTATTGATCAAACTCAGAGAACATTAATAACCTTAGGACTAATTGGTTCAAAACACTTCTTTCATTGCAATATTTCATGATTTCTGCTCAGTATATTTTCATTCCATAAAAATTTGAAAACTCCCTTCTTAATTCTCTCTTATTTTAATCACATGCTGTCATTATTATCTCCCATCCCTATGGCAAAAAAAAAAAAGAAAGCAAAGTATAAGGGACACTTTATTACATGAGGAAATATGATGTGTTGGTAAATGTTTAATAACTAGCTCTGTCATTTTTAGCACATGTCCATTTCCAAGGCATAAAATCTACCACCAGGAATGATTTCAATCTACCAACATGGAATCTGTAAATTCAGAGTTTGAGGGAGAAAATGCAAACAATAGGGTCTTGACAGCTGCTAGAAGCCAACTCTAGAATACTACTGAAAATAGTGGTAAAATTTTCTAAATTGTTTTAATGTTGTAACTATATCAACTCATTTTAGCAACTCACAAACATTCTTTTTAAAAAGTTCTGTGTATGCATATGTGTGCCTGTGTGTATGTATACATGTAGATAAACAGAAAAATGAAGGGAAAATATAAGTCAAAATACTATTACTGGTTATTGCTAAATATGAGATTTTGGATAATTTGCATTTTCTCTGAGGTTTTTACTTCTGTTTTTCATTCTACTATCATTCTATATTACTTAATAGAAAACATGTTTCTTTAATAAAAGAGAAACAGCTTTAAGTCTGAATTTCATATTTCCCTATTGAAAATGTTCACCTGAGAAAAAATCTACAGCATAATCTTTGTATAAAGATGACAGTTACTTACAATACATGTGATATTGAGCATGTTGCCTGACCATTTAAAACTAATAGTTTTTTTTTTTTTTTAAGATTTGTTTATGTTTGGCTGTGCCCGCTTTTCTAGTTGCAGCAAGGGGGGCTACTCTTCTTTGAGGTGTGTGGGCTTCTCGCTGCAGTGACTTCTCTTGCTGCAGAGCACAGGCTCCAGGTGACAGGCTTCAGTAGCTGCAGCTGTGGCTTGAGTTGTGGCTCCCCGGCTCTAGGGTACAGGCTCAGTAGTTGTGGCCCATGGCCTTAGTCACTCTGGGGCATGTGGGATCTTCCTAAAGCAGGGATTGAATCCGTGTACCCTGCATCAGCAGGCAGGTTCTCAACCACTGTACCACCAGGGAAGCCCAAACTAATGTATTTTAAAATGTAATTCATATATACTCTACCTGGATTTATGCTAAATATGAAGATTTTCATGTAGCTATAATAAAAGCAACATCATACTAAGCTTGAGTTTGGTAATTACAAAAAAGCTATTAGAAAAAGAATAATGTGATCCACATAAAAGTTTTGCTGCCACAGAATCAAAAGACTAAGGAAATATTTACAGCAAAGATTTATAAAATTTCACAAAACTGTCTCCACCACAGCACCATCGTCTTATCATAGCACTCAGATTCAAAGAAATTAATTGTTTGGTGGCACTTACATTTTAAAAAGACTCTCACGTTGGGCTAGTAATGAGATAAAACAAATGGGCTCATAACTGATCTTAATTAACATAATGTCATGTATGAAGTTTTGCTTGTAAAGTAAATACAGTAAGTTACTCTGCACATATTTACTTAGGAATTTTTTCAGAATCGATTGCCAGTGAAACTCGTTAGCTAGTAGCAAGGGCATAGAGCTAGATCATTATATTCAGTAGATATTAATGGGAAAACAAATTGCCAAAAATAAAAAAAAACACAAGGGAAAAAGATATTAAACAATCCTTCTAAATTAAAATATGGAAAGATAATAAGGTGTGAAAAGTACTACTTATGGCAACTTCATATCAAAAAATAAATTGCTTTAGTTCTGAAGATGAATTTTAAGGTTGAATTAAATAGCTGTTCTCATCACTTGTGACTGGTAGTTCAAACGTGGGGTAAATTTCTGCAAGAGGCATGTTTTCTATCTGGCATTTGAGATGCTCAGTGATAAATACCTACTGAGGGCCATAATGAAATATTAGACTTCTAAACAATAAAGACTTCTGACAAAATAGTCATGAAATTCTATGTAACATGAATTCTCTGATACAAATTTCATAATACCTTGTCAAGTGATTTTTGACTCATTTCAAGTACTTTGTATTCCTTCAAAATTAGTCTGGAAAAGTAGGACAGATGCTTTATTTCATATTTAAAAGATGTGGGTTCAGAGTGGGAGAGATATTTATAATTGTATTCAGAATATATTAAATATTTTTCTTAAATATCAATAAGAATAATGCAGAAAACACAATGGATATATGTCAAAGACAGATTATTCACAAAAAGCACATTCAACAGGGTGATGTAATGAACAGATGGAAAGAGATTTATCTTCATTATTTATCAGGAAAATTCCAATTAAATAAAATTAAATAAGAAAGTGTTAGTTGCTGGGTCATGTTTAACTCCTTTGCAGCTCCATGGACTATAGCCCATGAGGCTCTTCTGTCCCTGGAATTTGTCATTTCCTTCTCCAGGGGATCTGCCTGACCCAGAGATTGAACCGGGGTCTACTGCACGGCAGGCAGATTCTTTCCTGTCTGAGCCATAGGGCAAAGACTAACAGATTTTTACCAAGAGAACACATTAGTCACAGCAAACACCCTCTTCCAACAACACAAGAGCTACACATGGACATCACCAGGTGGTCAATACTGAAATTATACTGATTATATTCTTTGCAGCCGAAGATAGAGACGTTCTATACAGTCATTAAAAACAAGACCTGGAGCCAACAGTGGCTCAGATCATTGACTCCTTAATTGCAAAATCCAGGCTTATATTGAAGAAGGTAGGGAAAACAACTAGGTCATAACCACAGCTATGACCTAAATCATATCCCTCATAATTATAGAGTAGAAGTGACAGATTCAAAGGATTAGACCTGGTAGACAGACTGCCTGAAGAACTATGGGTAGAGGTTTGTAACATTACACAGGAGGCAGTGACCAAAACCATCCCTAAGAAAAAGAAACACAAGAAGGCAAAATGGTTGTCTGAAGAAGCCTTACAAATAGCTGAGAAAAGTGAAAGGCAAGGGAGAAAAGGAAAGATATACCCAACTGAATGCAGAGTTACAGAGAACAGCAAGGAGAGATAAGGAGGCCTTCTTAAATGAACAATGCAAAGAAAGAGAGGGAAACAATAGAAAGGAAAAGACTAGAGCTCTCTTCAAGAAAACTGGAAATACCAGGGAGCATTTTATGCAAGAATGGGCATGATAAAGGACAGAAATGGTAAGGACCTAACAGAAGCAGAAGATACTAAGGGTGGCAAGAATATACAGAAAAATTGTACAAAAAGTTCTTAATGACCCAGAGAACCATGATCACTCACCTAGAGCCAGATATCTTGGAGAGTGAAGTCAAGCAGGCCTTAGGTAGCATTACTATTAACAAAGCTAGTGGAAGTGATGGAATTTCAGCTGAGCTATTTCAAATCCTAGAAGCTGATAAAGTGTTGCATTCAATATGCCAGCAAATTTGGAAATATTAGCAGTGACCACAGAATGAGAAAAGGTCAGTTTTCATTACAATCTCAAGGAAGGGTAATGCCAAAGAATGTTCAAACTACTATACAACTGTGCTCATTTCACATGCTATCAAGGTACTGCTCAAAATCATTCAAGTTAGGGTCCAAGAGTATGTGACCCAAGAACTTTCAGATATACAATAAGGATTTAGAAAGAGGCAGAGGAACCAGAGACCAAATTACCAACATTTGTTGGATCATAGAGAAAGCAAAGGAATTACAGAAAAAAACTACTTCTGCTTCCTGTACCATGCTAAAGCCTTTGATTGTGCTTTTGAACTGTGGTGCTAGAAAAGACTCTTGAGAATCCCTTCAACTGCAAGGAGACCAAATCAATTATAAAGGAAATTAACCCTGAACATTCATTGGAAGGACTGATGCTGAAGCTCCAAAATTTTGGACACTTGATGCAAAAAGCCAACTCATTGGAAAAGACCCTGATGCTGGGAAAGATTGAGGACAGGAGGAGAAGGGGGTGGCAGAGGATGAGATCATTGGATAGCATCACTGACTCAATGGACCTGAATTTGAGCAAACTCCAGGAGATGGTGAAGGACAGGGAATCCTGGCATGCCGCAGTCCATGGGATTGCAGAGTCAGACATGACTGAACGACTGAACAAAAACAACAAATGAGAAAATCCTCATGAGATAGGATGTGCACACTTAAAATATCTAAACAGGAAATACAATGATGAAAAATGTCAACTATTAGTGGAGATGTGGAACAGTAGATCTCTTACACACTGCAGGTGGGCGTGCACATGGTAAAAACACTACAGCAAATATGTGGCATACTGTACCCTAACAATTACACTCTTTTAATTCATAATAGCAGAAATGCTTTCCAAAAGACATATATGAGATGGCTCAAAGACCACTCTCCATAATTTTCCCAACCTAGAAACTATCCCCAATAGCCATTAATATCAGAATGGATAAATAAATTATAGCATCTTTACAACAGTGAGAATAAATCTCATTACATGCACAATTATGGATGCATGTCACAAGTATAAAGTGGAGTGAAATACACCAAAAAAAATAAAAAATGCATATTATATGCAGATTTTATGCTTTTAGTTATACAAAAACTGAACTTCTGCTGTTAGAAGTCAGGAGAGTAATTATCCTTGGGATGGTTTGTGATCAGAGGGGAGTATAAAATTGGGTTGGAGGGAGCTTCTAACAGGCTTGTAATGATCTGGGTGTTGTTTATATGGATGTGTTCATGTTCTAAAAGGGTGTCAAGCTGTAGGACTTGTGCATTTTTTCATGTTTATATTTAACTTTAATAATATGTTTTTTAAGTAGAACAAAAATTTTAAGATATAAAAGAAATCTGCCTTGGTCACAGAGCAAGTTAGGAGCAGAGTCAAATACAACCAAATTCTAACTTCCTAGCTCTTAGAGCTTGATTTTAGATACTGAACAGATAGCAAAGAATTTCTTTTTCTTCAGAAGTAACTAATTTTTTCTAGGTATAAACTTACACAGCCTTTGTCAATATGAGCCATATGATATAGAGGGAAAAAAGTCTTCCAAACTGCAACAACCTGGATTCAAAATCTGTTTCCACTCTTATTATTTGTCTTATGGTTTTTGTTTCCATAGCAATAAGTAGACTAGGAATACATATCTCACAAGACTATCACTGGAATTACCAAACAAGTTCTGACATAAAAGCACACAATCAATAAATATAGTTATCACTCTTTATGTTGTTAAAATTAGATTCAATAAAGGAAATTCTGAGTTAGCCAACCCTAAAAAAAAGACAGTTTAATTAAGTAAGAGCTCTACCATAAGCCCATGAGAGCAAGAACCCACTGTATTCCCAGGAGGCAGTACAGTTCCTGGAACATAGTAGATACTAAGTAAATGTCTGCTGAACTATCAATGTCCTTTTGCCATGTCTTTGCGATGCTTCCCAGCTTATAAATGTTACATTAAAACCCAATGGCTCAAAATTATTGAAATATAGTATGACCTCACAGCAAGATATTCTCTCACGTATGTTTATACTACTTAGAACAAGGCACAATCCTGTCTTTTATACTAAAGAGCACACTGACAAGTGTGTTCTATATGGGAAACAAATCCATATAGGAATGGAAACAGTTGCTCTTTGGTGTGGGCAGTATATTTTATATCAAAATATTTTTAAAGAGTTATATGGAGAAGAAGAGTAAAACATTTATTCTGCTTGATAATCTCATCCAATTAGTCTTTGGGCCTAAATTTAAAAATAATTTTTCTATTAATAATGACAAAAAACCATCACCTCTAATGGAAAACCTTTTAGAAGAACATTTAAAAAGATGTGCTTACAGCAGTTACATTTAAAATTAAAGGACACATAATCAAAAAAGTGTTGGACATGTCTATTCAACAAATTTCAAAACATAGTAAAGTCTACAAAATGTTATTATTATTTCTTATGTTGTCTACAACAGAGATCTATTGTATGGTGCCTTAACCAAATGTATTTGATCTCTGAACTATCTCCATCCCTCTGTACCTCTATGTGTAACACACACAAATACACATGAATTATTACTATTCTGAAGAATGTACTTTGAAAATAAATGATTTAGAAATACTGCAAATGTATTCTATTATAATGAATCTTGGACAATATTCTAATGAGATGATGCTGGTCTAGTCTTAATAAGAATTAGGTGATTCAAATAGTCAAACCTGAAATTCTTTCCCACTTTGAAACAGGAAGGACCACAGAACCTCAATTAATCACACTGGTTGCAAAATGTAGTATATGTTCAACAGAAATTTCTTTTTGTTTATTCAGTGAAACTTTTCCAAGGCATAGTTATTACTGCTGGGATAAAGAGAATTTTCTCTGAAATTCTCTTTCAGTGCGCACACTTGTGCTAGCTGAGGTCCCAATTATATAATTTTAGAAAATCCACAACTTCACCTACCACAGACCTTCAACATCACTACCTACACCAGTGGCCGCGATGTCAATTTTTGAAGGAAACTTTGCAAAAAGGACAGTTGCCTCTGATTGATTCTTCTAAGCAGACTAAAAGTTGAAGAAAATAAAAACAAATATTTAACTCTATAGATGTTTGAAGACAATGACAGGTGTTTCAAAATCTTTTAATTAGTAATGTAAGAATCAGTGGTGGCTCTAACAGCTGGGTAATTAAAGTACTTATTGACTAAATTGATTAATTAGAATGTAAAATTCAAGTAGCTTCTGTTTGCAAGCAAAATAAGTTTCCCATGTATCTAAGCTAGATCAATTTTTTTTTTCTCTTTTCTTATCAAATCTGCAGAGTCACAATGGAGAAAATGTCACAAATTCCAAGAAAATATTACACTAATGTCTTAATTTGAACCATCTCTCTGGCACTGGGATGGAACAATTTCTATTCCTAGAATATTATGAGACTTTCACTTGCCATGATCCTAGAATGTGGACTTCTTGGCAGTTCAGTGGTTAGGACTCACATTTCTACTCCTACAGGCATGGGTTTTGATCCCTGGTCAGGGAACTAAAAACCCACAAGCCACACAGTGTAGCCAAATAAATAAATAAAAATAACACGTGTTTGGGAAAAAATTTTAAATAAATAAATAAAAGGATATGGGAAGAAAGCTTTGGATCCTCTAAGATACAGAAAACAAAACAAAGAATCCTCCCATAAACATACCAATGTCTAAAATCCAAAGAGATTCACTGAGATAGAATCTTTTCATAACACTGTACTCACCAACTCCATCACCACTACCAACCACCACTAACAGCATTAGTAACAAATTAGCAAAGTTTCCTAAAAAGCTGCTCTCAATTCAGTTCAGTTCAGTAAGCTGCTCTAGTGTTCCTTTAATATGGTGGTTGTCAAAGTTGAGCATGTGCCAAAATCATCTGGAGAACATGTTACAACACAAGTTTTAGCCCTACCCTGAGACTTTCTGGTTCACTAGATGTGGGATGGGTCACAAGATACTTCCTTTCTAACAAGTTCCCAAGGGATGCTGTTGTGCCTGGTCTGGAAGCACACACTTTGAAAGAATCATTTAAAATATTTTAATATGATTTCACTCAGTGAAATTTAATGCAGATCTAATTATGATGTAAATATAGTTGTTCTGAGTTTATCTTTAAAAATTCAAAATAGGATAGTATGACAGTCAAATGTGGTGGGAGAGAGGAATGACTACATTATAAGTGGATGCACATGACCACAATGTGCATGGGTACAGTATGACTTAGCCTGACAGCAGAAACTACGCTTGGCTTGGCATCCCTCTAGGCCAGTTAATTAAGTACCTAAGAGCAACCTATTTCCTATTTGGACCCCTCACTATACCTACTCTTCTGCCTCTTCCAGATAGTTTATATCTTTTTCCCTTCACCCCTTAAACACCCCTTCAACACACATTTCTGTTGTAACTATAATTAAAACATGAATTGAGAGTTCATCTTTAAATTCACCTTCTTCAGGAGGTCAGTCTTGAAATATTTCTTTGCCCCTGTAAAATATGTTGGGTGCTCTCCTTTCTTCATTCAGCGCATGCTGCATTCATCTCTATCATAGCACTTGACAGAGAATATTATAAGAAGATATAAATTACATATTATATAATATATACTATTATATATATTAATATGTATATAAATATATAATAAGCCGTGCATGAGACTGTGAGCTTTTGAAGAGCAAGAATCTGATTTTACTGAAGTCTGTATTTCCAGCCACTAGAATATGCCCTTGACAAAGTGTCTGAATTAAAACAAAGTTTTTATTATTTTAAAGCTAAGTCTGGAGATTCTGTCTTACTTTGTGACTTCAATTAAATAGCTTTGGACTATGAATTTGCTGTTCATTCAAATTTTAATTGTGTGATATCTATGTGCAAAATATGATAGATATATTGATGAAGAAGCCCATGAGATTTCTATGTCTCAACATTTGATGGAGATGAACATTAACAAAAAGAAAATTACCAAATAGCATTTAAAAAGTTTTGATAGGGGTAGTAGACAGAATTATATATGAGGGCAAATTAACCCAAGCAGTGTCAGACTTTATTTTTCTGGGCTCCAAAATCACTGCAGATGGTGATTGCAGCCATGAAATTAAAAGACGCTTACTCCTTGGAAAGCAAGTTATGAACTGTGGTGTTGGAGAAGACTCTTGAGAGTCCCTTGGACTGCAAGGAGATTCAACCAGTCCACTCTAACAGAGATCAGTCCTGGGTGTTCTTTGGAAGGAAGCTAAAGCTGAAACTCCAGTACTTTGGCCACCTGATGCGAAGAGTTGACCCACTGGAAAGGACTCTGATGCTGGGAGGGATTAGGGGCAGGAGGAGAAGGGGACAACAGAGGATGAGATAACTGGATGGCATCACCGACTTGATGGATGTGAGTTTGAGTGAACTCCGGGAGTTGGTGATGGACAGGGAGGCCTGACGTGCTGCAATTCATGGGGTCGCAAGGAGTGGGACACGACTGAGCGACTGAACTGAACTGAACTAAGAAAGGATTCCTGAGAAAAGTAGTCACAATAATCCTGGGGATTATTGTGATAATATGCTTCCCTTTGGTGTTTTATGTATTATTTTTATATTCTCACATTAAGCATAATCAATTATGTATAGGTCCACTGTTTGGGCTTCCAGAAAGTTGTACTTAATGTACAATGAAAGTCAGAAAGCATAAGTTAATTGTATAATATTAGATATTTTAACTTTTTACATAAGTAATTCTGGTCCCTTGTATTAGGAATTTTAAAATATTTTTCCCTTTGCCTACCCTAGATTTTTGTTCATTCATTTGGCATACATATAGGCAGATTTGAGACGCTGATTACTTTCGTTATAGCACAGTTATTTCTCCAAGCACATTTAACTGTCAAACCATGCTATTTTGAACTCTGAAGAATAAGATTACTCAGAACAACTATATTTGCATTATAACGGAGTTCACATTAATAATAAGGTGATACATTACTCCTTTACAATCACCTTTACATTTGAATTGTCACTTTAAAGCTTAGATATCACAGTGTGGTCTTCTGTGTCAACAGTATTGGCATTTAAGATCTTTATCAGGCATCTAAAACAAGGCAGGGGTTAGAAGTACAGAAAAGGGTGAAGATCATAAATGTAAAGAATAAAATGGAAAACTTCAATCCACATTACGTGAATAATTCACAGATACCAAACTGGTTTTTGAAAGTTCTCCCATCACCATTCATTTTCCTTACTTGGGATCTTTTTCTCTTCAGTTCATTTTATATCCAGTATATCTAACAGGAACAAAGCAAGAACATATTAAAGGAGATATTTTATTTCCTCAGGCAAGAAGAAATACACATACATTATTAAAGCGAGAGATATATGACAAGTGTAAAAGGTTAAATCTACCTCCTTTCTAATGCCTCTAGGTCATTTTTTATTTCTCTGTGGTCTGATTTAAGAAACAGTGTTCTTTTGGTTTCTATCCCTGGCTGCGCATTAGAATCACATGATGTGGTAGGCAGATACCTATGTAGTAATGCATGCTAAGTGGCTTCAGTCGTGTCCAACTTTGTGCAACCCTATGGACAGGAGCCCCCCAGACTCCTCCGTCCACGGGATTCTCTAGGCAAGAATTCTGGAGTGGGGTGCGATTTCCTTCTCCATCTATGTACTAATGTATTATGTACTGTGTATCCCCTGAAGATATCTAGGTACTAATCCTTGGAAACTGTGAATATGATTGTTTACAGTGTAAAGGGATATTAAGGTGGAAAATGGGATTAAGATTGCTAATTAGCTAACCTTAAAATGATGAGATTACCCTGGAATATCTGGATAGACCCAATGTAATCACAAGAGCCTACAGAAGTCCAAGAGTGATTCTAAAAAGAGAAAACCAGAGAGATGGCACCATAAGGAAGATTTGGCCTAATTTACTAGCTTTTAGTGGGCCACCAGCCACTGAAAGCAAGCAGCCTCTAGAAGCTAAAAATGGCAAGAACAGATTTCTTCTGGAGACTCCAGAAAGGAATGCATCCTTCCAACACCCTGATCTTAGCCTGGGCAGATCCCTGTTAAATTTATGACATACAGAGCCCTAAGATAATAAATTTGTAAATTTGTATTTCTTAAGCCACTGTGCCTGTGGTAATTTGTCACAGCAATAACAGAAACTTAATAAATCTAAGGACCTATTAAAAATCCTGATGTCCAGATCACACCCCATATCAATTACATTAACTTCTCTGGGGAATGTGTATGGGAGAGAGGATGAAATCCAGGCATCAATAGTATTCTAAAGCTCCCAAGAGGATTCCAGTGTGCAGCCATATTCACAACTGCTGCTTTAACTATTCTCAATGGTTTCCACGGAGTCCTAAAATGCCTCAGAATGACCTCATCATTGTCTGTAAGGCTGGGCCCATATGACGCAACGACTCACCACATGTGCTTCTAGGAGCATCATATATCATCTTGAAGCTTATTAGAAATATATGATCTGGGCCACAAATGACCCAGTAAGTCAAAATCCTAATCTTAATGCCAAATGTAGAGGAGACATAGGCAGATTAAATTTTATGAAACAGCATGCACTGGCAGTTGCCTTCCTAATCTTAAATGCCTCTACTACTTATAATGATTTTAAGTTACTACCTAAATAAAACATTTTACAGGAGGCCCTCAAGGCTATCAGTTCCTTGAAGAAACACTGTTTTACTCCCTTCTTTCTTCTTTCCTCTTTTTCCCTCCTTTTTCCTTTTTTAATTATTTATTTTAGTTGGAGGTTAATTACTTTATAATATTGAGGTGGTTTTTACATACATTGACATGATTTAGCCACAGGTATACATGTGTCCTCCTGTCCCAAAACCCCTCACACTTCCCTCCCCATTGCATCGCTCTGGGTTGTCCCAGTGCACCAGCTTTGAGTGCCCTGTTTCATCCATCAAACTTGGACTGGTCATCTATTATACATATGGTAATTACACATGTTTCAGTGTTATTCTCTCAAATCATCCCACCCTGTTCTTTATATCTGTATCTCTTTTGCTGTCTTGTATATAGGGTCATCATTACCATCTTTCTAAATTTCATATATATGCATTAATATACTATATTTGTGCTTTTTCTTTCTGATGTACTTCACTCTGTATAATAGGCTCCAGTTTCATCCACCTCATTAGAACTGATTCAAATGTGTTCTTTGTAATAGCTTAGAAATATTCCATTGTGTATATGTACCACAACTTTCTTATCCATTCATCTGCTGATGGACATCTAGGTGGCTTCCATGTCCTAGCTATTGTAAACAGTCCTGCAATTAACATTGGGGTAAATAGGTCTCTTTCAATTCTGGTTTCCTTGGTGTGTGGTTCTATATCCAGTTTTTTAAGAAATCTCCACACTGTTCTCCATAGTGGCTGTACTAGTTTGCATTCCCACCAACAGTGTAAGAGGGTTCCCTTTGCTCCACACCCTATCCAGCATTTGTTTGTAGACTTTTTTGATAGCAGCCATTCTGACCAGTATGAGATGGTGCCTCAATGTGGTTTTGATTTGCATTTCTCTGATAATGAGTGATGTTGAGCATCCTTTCATGTGTTTGTTAGCCATCTGTATGCCTTCTATGGAGAAATGTCTGTTTAGTTATTTGGCCCAGTTTTGGATTGGGTCATTTATTTTTCTGGTATTGAGCCGCATGAGCTGTTCATATATTTTTGAGATGAATTCTTTGTCAGTTGCTTTGTTTGCTATTATTTTATCCCATTCTGAAGGCTTTTTTTTTCACCAAGCTTATAGTTTTGTTCATTGTGCAAAAGATTTTAATTTTAATTAGGTCCCATTTGTTTATTTTTGCTTTTATTTCCATTACTCTGGGAGGTGGGTCATAGAGGATCTTGCTGTGATTTATGTCAGAGAGTTTTCTGCCTATGTTTTCCTCTAGGAGTTTTATAGTTTCTGATCTTACATTTAGATCTTTAATCCATTTTGAGTTTATTTTTGTGCATGGTGTTAAGAAAGTGTTCTAGTTTCATTCTTTTACAAGTAGTTGACCAGATTTCCCAGCACCACTTGTTAAAGAGATTGTCTTTAATCCATTGTATATTCTTGCCTCCTTTGTCAAAGATAAGGTGTCCATATGTGCGTGGATTTATCTCTGGGCTTTCTATTTTGTTCCATTGATCTATATTTCTGTCTTTGTGCCAGTACCATACTGTCTTGATAACTGTGGCTTTGTAGTAGAGCCTGAAGTCGGGCAGGTTGATTCCTCCAGTTCCATTCTTTCTCAAGATCGCTTTGGCTATTCGAGGTTTTTTGTATTTCCATACAAATTGGGAAATTATTTTTTCTAGCTCTGTGAAGAATACGGTTGGTAGCTTGATAGGGATTGCATTGAATCTATAAATTGCTTCGGGTAGTATACTCATTTTCACTATATTGATTCTTCCAATCCATGAACATGGTATATTTCTCCATCTGTTAGTGTCCTCTTTGATTTCTTTCACCAGTGTTTTATAGTTTTCTATATATAGGTCTTTAGTTTCTTTAGGTAGATATATTCCTAAGTATTTTATTCTTTCCATTGCAATGGTGAATGGAATTGTTTCCTTAATTTCTCTTTCTGTTTTCTCATTATTAGTGTATAGGAATGCAAGGGATTTCTGTGTGTTGATTTTATATCCTGAAACTTTACTATATTCATTGATTAGTTCTAGTAATTTTCTGGTGGAGTCTTTAGGGTTTTCTATGTAGAGGATCATGTCATCTGCAAACAGTGAGAGCTTTACTTCTTCTTTTCCAATTTGGATTCCTTTTATTTCTTTTTCTGCTCTGATTGCTGTGGCCAAAACTTCCAAAACTATGTTGAATAGTAATGGTGAAAGTGGGCACCCTTGTCTTGTTCCTGACTTTAGAGGAAATGCTTTCAATTTTTCCCCATTGAGGATAATGTTTGCTGTGGGTTTGTCATATATAGCTTTGATTATGTTGAGGTATGTTCCTTCTATTCCTGCTTTCTGGAGAGTTTTTATCATAAATGGATGTTGAATTTTGTCAAAGGCTTTCTCTGCATCTATTGAGATAATCATATGGTTTTTATTTTTCAATTTGTTAATGTGGTGTATTACATTGATTGATTTGCGGATATTGAAAAATCCTTGCATCCCTGGAATAAAGCCCACTTGGTCATAGTGTATGATCTTTTTAATGTGTTGTTGGATTCTGATTGCTAGAATTTTGTTAAGGATTTTTGCATCTATGTTCATCAGTGATATTGGCCTGTAGTTTTCTTTTTTTGTGGGATCTTTGTCAGGTTTTGGTATTAGGGTGATGGTGGCCTCATAGAATGAGTTTGGAAGTTTACCATCCTCTGCAATTTTCTGGAAGAGTTTGAGCAGGATAGGTGTTAGCTCTTCTCTAAATTTTTGGTAGAATTCAGCTGTGAAACCGTCTGGACCTGGGCTTTTGTTTGCTGGAAGATTTTTGATTACAGTTTCAATTTCCGTGCTTGTGATGGGTCTGTTAAGATTTTCTATTTCTTCCTGGTCGAGTTTTGGAAAGTTGTACTTTTCTAAGAATTTGTCCATTTCTTCCATGTTGTCCATTTTATTGGCATATAATTGTTGATAGTGCTCTCTTATGATCCTTTGTATTTCTGTGTTGTCTGTTGTGATCTCTCCATTTTCATTTCTAATTTTATTGATTTGATTTTTCTCCCTTTGTTTCTTGATGAGTCTGGCTAATGGCTTGTCAATTTTATTTATCCTTTCAAAGAACCAGCTTTTGGTTTTGTTGATTTTTGCTATGGTCTCTTTTGTTTCTTTTGCATTTATTTCTGCTCTAATTTTTAAGATTTCTTTCCTTCTACTAACCCTGGGGTTCTTCATTTCTTCCTTTTCTAGTTGCTTTAGGTGTAGAGTTAGGTTATTTATTTGACTTTTTTCTTGTTTCTTGAGGTGTGCCTGTATTGCTATGAACTTTCCCCTTAGGACTGCTTTTACCGTGTCCCACAGGTTTTGGGTTGTTGTGTTTTCATTTTCATTCGTTTCTATGCAAATTTTGATTTCTTTTTTGATTTCTTCTGTGATTTGTTGGTTATTCAGCAGCGTGCTGTTCAGCCTCCATATGTTTGAATTTTTAATAGTTTTTCTCCTGTAATTGAGATCTAATCTTACTGCATTGTGGTCAGAAAAGATGCTTGGAATGATTTCTATTTTTTTGAATTTACCAAGGCTAGCTTTATGGCCCAGGATGTGATCTATCCTGGAGAAGGGTCCATGTGCTCTTGAGAAAAAGGTGAAATTCATTGTTTTGGGATGAAATGTCCTATAGATATCAATTAGGTCTAACTGGTCTATTGTATCGTTTAAAGTTTGTGTTTCCTTGTTAATTTTCTGTTTAGTTGATCTATCCATAGGTGTGAGTGGGGTATTAAAGTCTCCCACTATTATTGTGTTACTGTTAATTTCTCCTTTCATACTTGTTAGCATTTGTCTTACATACTGCGGTGCTCCCATGTTGGGTGCATATATATTTATAATTGTTATATCTTCTTCTTGGATTGATCCTTTGATCATTATGTAGTGACCTTCTTTGTCTCTTTTCACAGCCTTTGTTTTAAAGTCTATTTTATCTGAGATGAGTATTGCTACTCCTGCTTTCTTTTGGTCCCTATTTGCATGGACAATCTTTTTCCAGCCCTTCACTTTCAGTCTGTATGTGTCCCCTGTTTTGAGGTGGGTCTCTTGTAGACAACATATGTAGGGGTCTTGTTTTTGTATCCATTCAGCCAGTCTTTGTCTTTTGGTTGGGGCATTCAACCCATTTACGTTTAAGGTAATTACTGATAAGTATGATCCCGTTGCCATTTACTTTATTGTTTTGGGTTCAAATTTATACACCGTTTTTGTGTTTCCTGTCTAGAGAATATCTTTTAGTATTTGTTGGAGAGCTGGTTTGGTGGTGCAGAATTCTCTCAGCTTTTGCTTGTCTGAAAAGCTTTTGATTTCTCCTTCATACTTGAATGAGATCCTTGCTGGGTACAATAATCTGGGCTGTAGGTTATTTTCTTTCATCATTTTAAGTATGTCTTGCCATTCCCTCCTGGCTTGAAGAGTTTCTATTGAAAGATCAGCTGTTATCCTTATGGGTATTCCCTTGTGTGTTATTTGTTGTTTTTCCCTTGCTGCTTTTAATATTTGTTCTTTGTGTTTGATCTTTGTTAATTTGATTACTATGTGTCTTGGGGTGTTTCGCCTTGGGTTTATCCTGTTTGGGACTCTCTGGGTTTCTTGGACTTGGGTGATTATTTCCTTCTCCATTTTAGGGAAGTTTTCAACTATTATCTCCTCAAGTATTTTCTCATGGTCTTTCTTTTTGTCTTCTTCTTCTGGGACCCCTATGATTCGAATGTTGTAGCATTTAATATTGTCCTGGAGGTCTCTGAGATTGTCCTCATTTCTTTTAATTCGTTTTTCTTTTATCCTCTCTGATTCATTTATTTCTACCATTCTATCTTCTAATTCACTAATCCTATCTTCTGCCTCTGTTATTCTACTATTTGTTGCCTCCAGAGTGTTTTTAATTTCACTTATTGCATTATTCATTATATATTGACTCTTTTTTATTTCTTCTAAGTCCTTGTTAAACCTTTCTTGCATCTTCTCAATCTTTGCCTCCAGGCTATTTATCTGTGATTCCATTTTAATTTCAAGATTTTGGATCAATTTCACTATCATTATTCGGAATTCTTTATCAGGTAGATTCTCTATCTCTTCCTCTTTGGTTTGGTTTGGTGGGCATTTATCCTGTTCCTTTATCTGCTGGGTATTCCTCTGTCTCTTCATCTTGTTTAGGTGTCCTTTCTGTATTCTGGCAGTTTGTGGAGTTCTCTTTATTGTGGCGTTTCCTCGCTGTGTGTGGGTTTGTACAGGTGGCTTGTCAAGGTTTCCTGGTTAGGGAAGCTTGTGTCGATGTTCTGGTGGATGGAGCTGTATTTCTTCTCTCTGGAGTGTAATGAAATGTCCAGTAATGAGTTATGAGATGTCTATGGTTTTGGGGTGACTTTGGGCAGCCTGTATCTTGAAGCTCAGGGCTGTGTTCCTTTGTTGCTGGAGAATTTGCTTGGTATGTCTTGTCCTGGAACTTGTTGGCCCTTGTGTGGTGCTTGGTTTCAGTGTCGGTATGGAGGCGTTTGATGAGCTCCTGTCAATTAATGTTCCTTGGAGTCAGGAGCTCCCTGGAGTCAGGGTTTGGACTTAAGCCTCCTACTTCCAGTTATCAGTCTTATTTTTACAGTAGTTTCAAAACTTCTCCTTCTATACAGCACCATTGATAAAACATCTACATTAAAGATGAAAAGTTTCTCTACTGTGAGGGTCACTCAGAGAGGTTCACAGCGTTACATGGAAAAGAGAAGAGGGAGGAGGGAGTTAGAGGTGACCCAAATGAGATGAGGTGGAATCAATAGTGGAGAGAGTGGGCTAGCCAGTAGTCACTTTCTCATGTGCACTCCACAACTGGACCGCTCAGAGATGTTCACGGAGTTATACAGAGAAGAGAAGAAGGAGGAAGGAGACAGAGGTGGCCAGAAGGATACAAGGGGGAAATGAAAAGGAGGGAGACAGATCCAGCCAGTAATCAGTTCCCTAAGTGTTCTCCACCATCTGGAACACACAGAAATTCACAGAGTTGGGTAGAGTAGAGAGGGGTTAGGGAGGAGATACAGGCGACCTGGTGGAGAAAACGGAGAGTCCAAAGGGAGAGAGAGCAGTCAAGCCAGTAATCTCGCTCCCTAGTGAAAAATGGGTCCTGAAGATTGGGTTCTTAAAAGTACAAAATTGGTAACAAATACATAAAAGCAAAAATTAAAAATCGAGTAGAGTTTGGAATTTCAAAAATACAATGTTAATGAAAAGAAGAAGGAAAAGAAAGAGAGAAAAAACGAACAAAGAAAAACAAACAAGGTCACGAAAATTCTAAAGAAACTACAGGTACAAAATTGATAACTAATACCTTTTAACTTTTCAAAAAAAAAAAAAAATTGATAACTAATACCAAAAAGCAAAAATTAAAAATCGAGAGTAGAGTTTGGAATTTCAAAAATACAATGTTAAAAAAAAAAGAAGAAGAAAAATAAAGAGAGAAAACAAACAAACCAAGAAAAACAATGTCACAAAAATTATAAAGAAAATACAGGTACAAAATTGATATCAAATACCAAAAAGCATAAATTAAAAATCTTGAGTAGAGTTTGGAATTGCAGATATACGATGTTATATAAAAAAAGAAGAGAAAGAAACAGAGGAAAAAAAAAAAGTCACAGAAATTATAAAAAAACTATAGGTACAAAATTGATAACATATACCAAAAGGCTAAAATTAAAAATCTAGAGTAGAGTTTGGAATTTCAAAACTATAGGGTCTTTTTTTTTTTTTTTTTGGAAAGTAATAGGTTATAAAAGTGAAAATTAAAGGACAATAGAGGACTTAAAATTTAAAAAAAAAATTAAAAAAAAAAAGAAAGAAAGATTGATCGTGAAAATAGTAAAAATATATCTAGGTCTTTCTCTGGTTTTGTTGTGAGTATTGTGGGTTCAGTTCATTTTTGGCTAGTTCCTTTGTCCGACTTATATTTCTCAAGATCTATAGGCCCCTTTTTATGTAGTCCGTAGTAACCACAGGGTTTTAATCTATGGCCTGTAGCTTCCAAGGCGTTTCCCTCTGTTATAGCTTCTTCTGTTTGCTGGTCTCTTCAGTGTCTGGTTCCCACCCCGACACAAAGGGGACGGTGGAGGACATTTTTTTTTTTTTTTTTTTTTTTTTTTTTAGGCTCACTTGTTCAGTCGCACTGTGGGGAGGGAGGGAGGGATGCTGCAAACAAATAGCACTGGTGTGCGCTCGCAGTGCCTCAGCCACACTGGGTCTGCCCCCGCTCATGGCGCATGTAGCCTCCCTGCCCACACTGCTCGGGCTCTAGGTTGTTCCGCCAGGAACAATCAGAGGCCGGCCCTGGGCTGAGCTTCCAGGTCCAAGCCACTCAGGTTCAGGCACTCGGGTAGTCCTCAGAGGTGCAGACTCGGTTGGGCCTGCGTTTTGTGCTCTTCCCAGGTCCGAGCAGCTCAGGTGATGAGGTGTTTGGCGAGCGCCAATGCTGCGACTTATCGCCTCCCCGCCACTCGGTTATCTGGGTGTAAAACCGGCGCACCTTCTCAGGCAGATGTTGACCGTCCAGACCCCTAAGGAGTTTTAGTTAGCAAATAAGCCTGCTTACAGTTTTATAGATAGTGTCTCTCTGGGGCTGTGATTGCCCCCTTCCGGCTCTGGCTGCCTGTCACCGGAGGGGGTAGGTCTGCAGCCGGCTATCTCTGTTCAGTCCTTTGTTCCGTGCGCGGGCCTGGCGGTGTCTTAGGTTAGGGCTGGCTTTTTGCGTGGTAGTTATCCCACAGTCTGGTTTCCTAGCCCAAATTATTTCACTCAGATAGCGCTCAGGACATCCAGGCCAGATTCTTACTCTAAGCGATGCAGCCCGCACCGCGCTTCCCTGCCCAGCCCCCGCTTGCTAATGGCGTGTGCAGGCGTCTGCGCTGCTTCTCCGCTGGGGGAGTTACCATAGGGCTCGCAATCTGCGATTTTTAATTGTTTATTTATTTTTTTCTCCCTGTTATGTTGCCCTCTGTGCTTCCAAAGCTCGGCACAGATTCGGCAGTGAGAAGGTTTCCTGGTGTTTGGAAACTTCTCTCTTTTTAAGACTCCCTTCCCAGGATGGAACTCCGTCCCTCCCTCTTTTGTCTCTTTTTTTGTCTTTTATATTTTTTCCTACCTCCTTTCGAAGAGTTGGGTTGCTTTTCTGGGTGCCTGATGTCCTCTGCCGGCATTCAGAAGTTGTTTTGTGGAATTTACTCGACGTTTAAATGCTCTTTTGATGAATTTGTTGGGGAGAAAGTGTTCTCCCCGTCCTACTCCTCTGCCATCTTGGCTCCTCCCCTCTCATCAGTGTTTTAGAGTTTTCTATATAAAGGTCTTTTGTTTCTTTAGGTAGATTTATTCCTAAGTATTTTATTCTTTTCCTCACAATGGTGAATGGAATTGTTTCCTTGATTTCTCTTTCTGTTTTCTCATTGTTAGTGTATAGGAATGTAAGGAATTACTGTGTGTTAATTTTATATCCTGCAACTTCACTACAATCATTGATTAGCTCTAGTAATTTTCTGGCAGTGTTTTCAGGGTTTTCTATGTAGAGGATCATGTTATCTGCAAACAGTGAGAGTTTCATTTCTTGTTTTCCAATCTGGATTCCTTTTATTTCTTTTTCTTCTCTGATTGCTGTGGCTAAAACTTCCAAAACTATATTGAATAGTAGTGGTGAGAGTGGGCACCCTTGTCTGGTCCTGATTTTAGGGGAAATGCTTTCAACTTTTCGCCATTGAGGATAATGTTTGCAGTGGGTATATCATATATGGCTTTTATTATATTGAGGTATGTTCCTTATATGCCTACTTTCTGAAGAGTTTTTATCATAAATGGGTGTTGAATCTTTTCAAAGGCTTTCTCTGCATCTATTGAGATAATCATATGGTTTTTATCTTTAAATTTTTTAATGTGTATCAGACTGATTGATTTACAAATATTGAAGAATCCTTGCATCCCTGGGATAAAGCCCACTTGGGCATGATATATGATCTTCTCCTTGGAAGGAAAGTTATGACCAACCTAGATAGCATATTCAAAAGCAGAGACATTACTTTGCCAACAAAGGTCCGTCTAGTCAAGGCTATGGTTTTTCCTGTGGTCATGTATGGATGTGAGAGTTGGACTCTGAAGAAGGCTGAGCACCGAAGAATTGATGCTTTTGAACTGTGGTGTTGGAGAAGACTCTTGAGAGTCCCTTGGACAGCAAGGAGATCCAACCAGTCCATTCTGAAGGAGATCATCCCTGGGCTTTCTTTGGAAGGAATGATGCTAAAGCTGAAACTCCAGTACTTTGGCCACCTCATGTGAAGAGTTGACTCATTGGAAAAGACTCTGATGCTAGGAGGGATTGGGGACAGGAGGAGAAAGGGACAACAGAGGATGAGATGGCGGGATGGCATCCCTGACTCGAAGGACGTGAATCTGAGTGAACTCCGGGAGTTGGTGATGGACAGGGAGGCCTGACGTGCTGCGATTCATGGAGTTGCAAAGAGTCAGACACGACTGAGAAACTGAACTGAATGTGTTGTTGGATTCTGTTTGATAGAATTTTGTTGAGGATTTTTGTATCTATGTTCATCAGTGATATTGGCCTGTAGTTTTCTTTTTTGTGCCATCTTTGTCTGCTTTTAGTATTAGGGTGATGGTAGCCTCATAGAATGAGTCTGGGAGTTTACCTTTCTCTGCAATTTTCTGGAAGAGTTTGCGTAGGATAGGTGTTAGCTCTGGAAAAGGCAATGACACCCCACTCCTGTACTCTTGCCTGGGAAATCCCATGGATGGAGGAGCCTGGTGGGCTGCAGTCCATGGGGTCACTAAGAGTCGGACATGACTGAGCGACTTCACTTTCACTTTTCACTTTCATGCATTGGAGAAGGAAATGGCAACCCACTCCATTGTTCTTGCCTGAAGTATCCCAGGGACGGGGGAGCCTGGTGGGCTGCCGTCTATGGGGTTGCACAGAGTCAGACACGACTGAAGTGACTTAGCAGTAGCAGGAGAAGAAGGGGGTATCAAAAGGGGAGAAAGCAATCTAGCCAGTAATCACATCCATAAGTGAAAATGGATACTGAAGATTAGATTCTTAAAGGTACAAAATTGATAACAACAAAAAGCAAAGATTAAAAATCTAGAATAAAGGTTAGGCTCTCAAAAATACAGTGTAAAAAATACAAAACAAAATCAATCACAAAAATTAAAAGATATATATTTATATGAAATTTCTTTATAAATAGGGTCTTTTTTTGTAAGGCATTAGGTTATAAAAATGAAAATTAAAGGAGTAATAAAGAACTTAAAGTTAAAAAAACGTTTTAAAGTGATCATAGTAAAAATATATCTAGGAATTTCTCTGGAGCTGCTGTGGGCAATGTGGGGTCAGTTCAGCTTCAGATAATTCCTTGTTCCAGCTTGTACTTTTTCTCAAGATCTATGCTGCTGCTAGGTCGCTTCAGTCATGTCCGACTCTGTGCAACCCCATAGGTGGCAGCCCATCAGGCTCCCCCGTCCCTGGGATTCTTCAGGCAAGAATACTGGAGTGGGTTGCCATTTCCTTCTCCAATGCATGATAGTGAAAAGTGAAAGTGAAGTCGCTCAGCCATGTCCCACTCTTAGTGACCCCATGGACTGCAGCCCACCAGGCTCCTCCATCCATGGGATTTTCCAGGCAAGAGTACTGGAGTGGGGTGCCATGCCTCCTTTCAAAGAGAATGGGCTGCCTTTCTGGGTGCCTGGTGTCCTCCACCAGCATTCAGAAGTTGTTTTGTGGAAGTTGCTCAGCAGTCAAAGGATCTTTAGATGAATTTGTGGGGGAGAAAGTGGTCTCCCCCTCCTATTCCTCCACCATCTTGGGACCACCCTCTCTTTCTCTTAATCTCTCTACCTTTCTCTCTCTCTCTCTCTCTCTCTCTCTCTCTCTCTCTCTCTCTCTCTCAGTTCACCCTTTGTTTATCCTCAGTGCCCAAGACACTTCCTTTCTGACTTACTGCTGCTACTGCTGCTAAGTCGCATCAGTCGTGTCCGACTCTGTGTGACCCCATAGACGGAAGCCCACCAGGCTCCCCTGTCCCTGGGATTCTCCAGGCAAGAACACTGGAGTGGGTTGCCATTTCCTTCTCCAATGCATGAAAGTGAAAAGTGAAAGTGAAGTCGCTCAGTCGTGTCCGACTCTTAGTGACCCCATGGACTGCAGCCCACCAGCCTCCTCCGTCCATGGGATTTTCTAGGCAAGAGTACTGGAGTGGGGTGCCATTGCCTTCTCCGTCTGACTTACTAACTGCCTGAAATAAAAAAATAATTGTTACTGCAGCAATGATAAAAATACTATGAAATAAAAATGTAACAAAATGTCCCCTCAAACCCTACCTCTTTTAATTCAGACTCAATACTCTATTTCTCTTTGCCACAACCTAATTTATCTTAGACTCTGGAGATGTGGATTTCAAGGTTTATTAGCTTATGTTAAAATTCCTAAATAATTTCAGACCTCTTTTGGAACTTTATTTCCAGGAACAAATAGATTCAAATATCAGAAATCTCTTGCTACATAAATTTACATTTCTTTCATCATAAATTACAATTATTTAAATACAGCCTCTGTGGAAAGAATCATCCTGTATTGGTAAAACTGTATCATTTTATTCAAATTATTATTCTCCAAACTGGGGCTAAAGAAACCAATGACAATGACAAAGCAAGATGTGAAGGTAAGAAATATGAGACCATAAATTGTGCTGCCATCCCCTTCCTATGCCCACAGAAACATCATCAATCCACCAGAAGTCTCTCCCAAGTCTGACTTCCAGACTTATTTCTGAAGTTTTTCAACATGGCATTTTAGACAGCACCACAACTAAGTGTTTTTGTTTGTTTGTTTTTTACCTTAATCATTTTGCTTAATCACTACAAAAACCAAGGAACTAGTTGTTACTATTCCCATTTCACAAATGAGAACACTAAAGCCTAGAAAGTAAAAGTGTTAGTCACTTAGTAATGTTCGACTATCTCTTGGAGAAGGCAATGGCAACCCACTCCAGTTCTCTTGCCGGGAGAAGCCCATGGACGGAGGAACCTGGTGGGCTGCCATCTACAGGGTCACACAGAGTCGAACACGACTGAAGCGACTTAGCAGCAGCAGTAGCTGCGACTCCATGGACTGCAGCCCTCCAGACTCCTCTGTCTATGGAATTCTGTAGGCAAGCTTACTGGAGTGTGATGCCATTCCCTTCTCTAGGGGATCTTCCTGACCCAGGGCTTGAATCTGGGTCTCCTGCATTTCAGGCAGATTCTTTACTGTCTGAGCCATCAGGTAAGCCCCATAAAGCCTCAAGGGCAACAGTAACTTAACCAAGATTATGATGTCAATAACAAGGTGAAGGTTTGCCTGGATCCAAAGCCTATGCTGTGAAAACTCTGTTGGAAGCAGTGATATGACATGATTTATTGGCTCTGGGAATGACAAGAAGCCACATATAAAAGTAATTTCCCTTGAGAAGTCTTAGAAAAAAACTTGGTGGGTCAAAATGACCACATGAATGCATTCAAACAGGCCGTGCTGATGTACTGCTTATGTGATATCCAGCATTAAGAAACAAACCATGCTGGTTTCAAACCACTGGTCTATTAGGCTGAATTCTAGTTATTTGCTGAAACCAAACCATAAATTTCCAATTACCAGGGAATCTTTATAATGTTTTTACACATACTCTGCCACTTGCATAAGACTGCTTTTTCACAGCATCCAGTATAACTGAGGAGATAGAATGAACAAGAGGAGGCATTATCCCAACAGCCACCATCTATCTGTTTCTTTGGAGGGAGGGAAGGGGAAAATTCAGAGTGAACCTGCTACACTTAACATGCAAGTATGAACAAATGGCTTCAGCTCTGGGATCATCCAGCATAGTTCCTCAAAGATAGGTCTGCCTATTAGCTAGTTGGCAATGCCCTCTGTCTCACACTAAAGAGATATTTGAAAGGCTGCTTCCATAGGAAATGCCAAGCAGGCTTGCTGGTCTTATATCCAGTAGATGTTATAAGTCATACCCCTGACCCATGCACAGGGAGTATCTGTGGAGACAGAATGATGCAATCTGTTCAGTATGCCACTCATTGCTAAGATGCCCCCAAAGAGGGAAAACAGAAGTTAAAGATCACTGTCAGTTATGTGATCATTAAAATGGTTTTATTACAAAGACCCAAATTAAAATTCAGCAATGTCAAGCTTTGGATCAGCCCTGGGTTTGAGCCCTGACTCCACTAGCTACTGGTTTTGTAATATTAAAGCCTGTGCTTCAAATTCTCCTACTATAAAATGAAACAATACCTAAGTCTCAGGGTTACTATTTTTTTAAGTAAGTTAATTTATGAAAGTGCTTAACATGCTGTGTGAAGCAGAACAAACCCATAGAAAACATTAGCCTTGTTAGCACTTCCTTTTCTGGGAGCCAGAACTTCAGATTATTCTTTCCCATTCTCAGTTGCATATATTTCATGCCCTGTAAGTCAACATGTTCAGGGCCATGTATTTTCACCAAGTACCTCATGGAGCACAAATTCCTAATTACAGTTAATGATTAGTGCCCACAGCTATAGCCTTAAATGAAAGACTTTTGGTGCCACATAATATGGTGAAATATATTCATTAAGGAGTGACAAACTTCCACTGAGTTCCTACTATGTGACAGTTTCTGTGTAAATTGATAAGGGAAAATGATTAGGACATAATGTCTGCTCTTGAGGCACTAAAATCCAGCAGGAAAAACCATGTTAACTTAACCATGTATGACATACAGCCATATGAAAAGGCATGTGGAGTACAGAAGTGTGATCAGGAAATGAATTGTGGGCAGTGTAGTATATCAGCTTGAATAATAAGTAGGATTTTAATAGGAGAGTAAGGGACAGATTAGGCAAATAATTTGGACACAGACTAAGAACGTAGAACACCAACATTTAGATGTTTAATGTTTTGACTGGTAGGAACTTAATAAGGTGTATAATGCAGGAGAGTGACAGAAGTGTATCAATATAAATAACTGCTCAAGAAAGGATCAAAGTCTGCACTTAGCCAGCCATGCCCAGTTTTCTATTCTGCTAATATCAGTGTGTGGAGGCTGCCAGATCTTCTACTACTCGTCGGCAACATATGTGGGTGCATATGCATTACAAATGCATTTCAGCACATGACTTGCATAAGCAAAGACTTATAGAAGAGGTAGGCTCTCTGGAACAGCAGTGTGAGGAGCTCTGAGATACTCTTGCCAGCAAAACAAAGATTTTATTGTTGAAAAACCAATCATTTAAAGTCTCTGGAAATAGTCCTAAGAGCATAGAGCAAATGAAGAAACATTCACAAGAAAAAGCTCGGTATGAGCAGTGAGAATCGGTAGTATTTGAATCAAGACCCACTTCCTTTCTCCCCCAGCCAACCGAGCCTGATGAAAGCACCATAGCAAAGCCCTGCAGCCAGGAACACAGGGCTCACTGTCTTCCCTCCCCCTATAAGGAAATATTCAAGAAGAGTACTTCTGGAAATCACAGTCAACCCTGGGGTGCACAAAGTCTGAGCACATGGACTAGACTGTACTCACTCAGGAGCAATCTGAGCAGGATGTGGGGCTCACTCGAAAGCATTCTGCAAGCCACAGACCCATCAACCTGGGGAACACAACTCAGTGGCACAAAGGGCTCAAATTGAACTTCTGACCAGAACCCAGGTATAAAAATAAAACATACCAACTACCAGGATTCTGGACAACTACAAATAACCAATGCTCTACCCTCCCAATACTGATTAGAGAGGTAACCACCAAGTTTTAGGCTGAATTCAGGTCAAAAAGAATGTAAGCATCCTGAACAGTGGTAGTAGCCTATACACTAATATCCAATATTAAAGGGTAAAACTCTTAGGGGCTGAGGGGACTTAAGCATAATCTGTGACCAACAAATGGTTTAAGCTGCTCATGACTGATCTCTAAGAAACCAAACCAAAAGATTAAAGCAAAGAAAAAACATCTGAGCAGGGATATCAGAGGCTGCATGCTGCAGAATAAACAGACCTCACAGAATTTGTCACTTAAGAAATTTAAATTTTAACCAGTTAAATAGCAACAATAACCTTCTGTCCCTCCTGTAGGGGATATGTATCCACAGTTGCTATAATACATTATCTACAAGGTACAGTTTCCAGTATAAAGTTAAGAGACATGCAAAGAACATGAATATTTCCTATACACAGGAAAAAGGCAGTAAAATATAACTTTGAAGCACATAAACATGCTAAAAGAACTTAAGGAAACTGTGCTTAAAGACAAGGTAAATGTAGATGACAAAATAAAAAAAAATCAGCAAACTAAATTCAGTAATATGTAAAAAGAATTATACATCAAGGCCAAGTAGAATTTATCCCAAAAATGTCTGGTCAGATTAGGGTTCTTCTTTTTTTATTAAAGTATAGCTGATTTACAATATTGTATTAGTTTTAGGGGCATAGCACAGTAATTCAGTTATAATTTTATAGTTTATACTCCATTTATAGGTTATTAACTTATATTGAATACAATTCCCTGTCATTTACAGGAAATCCTTATTACTTAAACATAGTAGTTTGTATCTGCTAATCTCATAATTTCAATTTGTCCCTCCACCCTTCTCTCTCCCCATTGGTAATTATAAATTTGTTTTCTTTGTCTGTAAATCTGTTTCTGCATATATGTTCATTTGAATTATTTTTAGATTCCACATATAAGTGATTTCACACAGTATTTGTCTTTGTCTGACTTATTTCACTAAGTGTAATATTTTCTAGGTGCATCCATGTGTTGCTAATGGCAACATTTGTTTTTATGGCTGAATAATATTCCACTGTGTTTTATATGTGTGTGTGTGTGAGAGAGAGAGAGACATCTTCTTAAAAGCCAATTATTTGTTCATGGGCACCTGGATTGTTTCCATGTCTTGACTACTGTACACAGTGCTGCTATGAACACTGGGATGCATACATCTTTTTGAATTTGAGCACTCCTGGGATTCTGGATTATATGGTAGTTCTATTTTTATTTTTTAAGGAAACTTCATAATATTTTCCATGGTGTATCATTAATTTTATACCCAGAATCAATTAGAATAACTATATCAACTGAATAAAGGACAAGAACTATATGATCATCTCAACAAATACATAAAACATTGTACAAAGTCCAGTAACACTTCATGATTAAAAACAAATAAAAAACTATAAATAGAAGCCTCAAATGATTAAAAAGACATCTATAAAAAACCCAAAACTATCATAAAAACTAATGGTGAAAGACTGAATGCTTTCTCTCAGATCAGATCAGATCAGTCGCTCAGTCATGTCCAACTCTTCGCGACCCCATGAATCGCAGCACACCAGGCCTCCCTGTCCATCACCAACTCCCGGAGTTCACTCAGACTCACGTCCATCGAGTCAGTGATGCCATCCAGCCATCTCATAGTTTTCTGGGCTCCAAAATCACTACAGATGGTGACTGCAGCCATGAAATTAAAAGACGCTTACTCTTTGGAAGGAAAGTTATGACCAACCTAGATAGCATACTCAAAAGCAGAGACATTACTTTGCCCACAAAGGTTCATTTAGTCAAGGCTTTCTCTCAAGACCATGAAAAAAAGTAAGGATGTCTACTCATGCTTTTCTACTCAATACTGTACTATAGGTTCTAGTCAGGACAATTAGGCAATAAAAAGAATCAGAAAGAATTCAGGATAAAAGGAAAGATGTAAAACCCTCTGTATTTACAAATTGCACGATTTTGTACATAGATTATTCTTAAAAATGCACAAAAAATATCAAAACTAATAAATAAGTACAACAAGGTTGAAGGAAACAAGGTCAATATGCAAAAAAGCAACTGTATTTAATAGATAAACAACAAGGACCTACTGCATAGCATAGGAAACTGTATCCAATTATCTTGTAATAACTTTTAATTAAAAAAGATCTGAAAAATAATCTATATATATGTATGTGTATGAATCACTTTGCTGTACACCTGAAACACAGTAAGTCAACTATGTGCTGTGCTTAGTCACTCAGTCGTGTCCAACTCTTTGCAACCCCATGGACCATGGCCTACCAGGGTCTTCTGTCTAGGGGATTCTCCAGGCAAGAATACTGGAGTGGGCTGCCATGCCCTGCTCCAGGGGATCTTCCCAACTCAGGGATCGAACCCAGGTCTTCCATATTGCAGGTGGATTCTTTTACCATCTGAGCCACCAGGAAAGCCCAAGAATACGGGAGGGGGTAGCCTATTCCTTCTCCAGGGGATCTTCCCAACCCAGGTATTGAACACAGGTCTCCTGCATTGCAGATGGATTCTTCACAAGCTGAGCTGCCAGGGAAGCCCAAGTCAACCATACTTCAGTATTAAAAAATCAATTGTATTTATATATGCTAGTGATGAACATCCAAAAACTGAAATTAAGAAAGCAATTCTATATATAATAGATTAAAAAAGAACAAAATACTTAGCTATACATTTATAACAATAAAAATTGTATACTAAAAACGACAGAAAACACTGTTCAAAGGAATTAAAGGTTTAAATAAATTGAACAACTTTTCATGTTCATGTGTCAGAAATGCAATATTTTAAGACAGCAGTAGTATTCAAATTGACATACAGATTTAGCACATTCGGTAAGCACATTCGGTAATATGGGAGCTACCCGCTCCCATATTCTTGGGCTTTGCTGGTGGCTCAGATGGTAAAAGAATCCACCTGCAATACGGAAGACCTGGGTTCAATCCCTGAGTTGGGAAGATCCCCTAGATCTTTGATACATTTGGTATCAAAATTCTAACTGGCTTTTCTGCAGACATGACAAGTTGATCCTAAAATTCATGTGGAAATGGGAGGGGTGAAAATAGCCAAAACATTCCTGGAAAATAAATTGAAGAACTTACATTTTCCAATTTTAAAACTTACTAAAAATCTATGATAATAAAACAATGCAGGATTAGGGACCTCCCTGGTGTTCAGTGGTTAAGACTCCATGCCTCCAATTCAGGGGATGTGGGTTTCATCCCTGGTGCCACATGGCATGACTAAAACAAAACAAGACAAAAACAAACAAACAAGGCAAAATGTACTATTGCCATAAAATAGACTTATAGATCAATGGCTAATTGAATTTGGACAAAAGTGCCCAGACAATCAAATGGGGAGAGAAGTCTTTTCACAAATTGCACTGGGACAACTGAGTATCTACTTGGCAAACAATGAAGCTGAACCTGCACCTCACATAATATGCAAAAGTTAAGGTTAAGTGGCTCACAGACAGAAATGTAGGAGCTAAAATATATAAATCTTGGAAGAAAATAGAGTAAATATCTCTTTTTTCACTTTATGATAAGCAATGGTTTCTTAAATATGATACCAAAAGTATAAGTGGCAAAAAGAACGTCCAGATACATTGAACTATAAAAAAATTTAAAACTTTTGTTAGGCAAACCATACCTTCAAAAAAGTGCAGAAAAACAATCCATAGAATGGAAGAAGCTATTTTCAAATCTTGTATCTGATAAGGATCTTGTGTCTTACACTCAATGATAAACAGACAAAAATGAAATTTAAAAATGACTGAAAGGTCTAAACACAATTTCTCCAAGTGCAATATACAAATGCCAATTAGCACCCAAAGCAATGCTCAACATCATCAGTGATTAGGAGAGTGAAAATCAAAACCACAATGACTTATCTTTTCTACAAACTAGGATGGCTACACTTAACACTTAAGATATAAAACAGCAAGTGTTGACAAGAATATAGAAAATAACAATACATGGCAGGTCAAATTTTAAATGGGCCAGCCCCTTTGGAAAAATTTATTAAGTATAGAATTACTTAGTCATGTCTGACTCTTTGCGATCCCATGGGCCATACAGTCCATGGAATTCTCCAGGCCAGAATACTGGAGTAGGTAGCCTTTCCCTTCTCCAAGGGATAGTCCCAACCCAGGGATTGAACCCAGGCCTCCGGCATTGAGGGCGGATTCTTTACTAGCTGAGCCACAAGGGAGGCCCAGAATTACTGCATGTCCTATCAATTCTAGTCTGAAGTATATGCTCAAGATAAAAAAATCATTAGTTCACACAAAAATTTGTAGACAAGTTCATAGCAGCTGTATTCATCATAACAAAATAACGTATATCTTTGTGAAGGTGGAAATAACCCAAATGTCTATGAATTGATGAATGGGTAAATGAATAGTGGCATATCTAGGTAATTTAATGTTAATCATAAAATATAGAACTTAATTATCCTATAACATAGATGTTATCAGTTCAGCTCAGTTCAGTTGCTCAGTCGTGTCCGACTCTTTGCGACCCCATGAATCCTAGCACGCCAGGCCTCCCTGTCCATCACCAACTCCTGGAGTTCACCCAGACTCATGTCCATAGAGTCAGTGATGCCATCCAGCCATCTCATCCTCTGCCGTCCCTTCTCCTCCTTCCCCCAATCCCTCCCAGCATCAGAGTCTTTTCCAATGAGTCAACTCTTCATATGAGGTGGCCAAGTACTGGAGTTTCAGCTTTAGCATCATTCCTTCCAAAGAAATCCCAGGGCTGATCTCTTTCAGAATGGACTGGTTGGATCTCCTTGCAGTCCAAGGGACTCTCAAGAGTCTTCTCCAACACCACAGTTCAAAAGCATCAATTCTTCAGCACTCAGCCTTCTTCACAGTCCAACTCTCACATCCATACACGACCACAGGAAAAACCATAGCCTTGACTAGACGAACCTTTGTTGGCAAAGTAATGTCTCTGCTTTTGAATATGCTATCTAGGTTGGTCATAACTTTCCTTCCAAGGAGTAAGCGTCTTTTAATTTCATGGCTGCAGTCACCATCTGTAGTGATTTTGGAGCCCAGAAAAATAAAGTCTGACACTGTTTCCACTGTTTCCCCATCTATTCCCCATGAAGTTGTGGGACCGGATGCCATGATCTTCGTTTTCTGAATGTTGAGCTTTAAGCCAACTTTTTCACTCTCCACTTTCACTTTCATCAAGAGGCTTTTTAGTTCCTCTTCACTTTCTGCCATAAGGGTGGCATCATCTGCATATCTGAGGTTATTGATATTTCTCCCGGCAATCTTGATTCCAGCTTGTGCTTCTTCCAGTCCAGCGTTTCTCATGATGTTATATCTATACATAACTATCATATAACACTAACCTATAACATAGGTTAGTTATGACCAACCTGCTGCTGCTAAGTCACTTCAGTCATGTCCGATTCTGTGTGACCCCATAGACAGCAGCCCATCAGGCTCTCCCGTCCCTGGGATTCTCCAGGCAAGAACACTGGAGTGGGTTGCCATTTCCTTCTCCAATGCATGAAAGTGAAAGGTCAAAGTGAAGTCATTCAGTCTTGTCCGACTCTTCGTGACCCCATGGACTGCAGCCAACCAGGCTCCTCCATCCATGGGATTTTCCAGGCAAGAGTACTGGAGTGGGGTGCCATTGCCTTCTCCAATGACCAACCTAGACAGCATATTAAAAAGCAGAGACATTACTTTGCCAACAAAGGTCCGTCTAGTCAAGGCTGTGGTTTTTCCAGTAGTCATGTATGGATGTAGGATTTGGACTATAAATAAAGCTGAGTGCCAAAGAATTGATGCTTTTGAACTGTGGTGTTAGAGAAGACTCTTGAGAGTTCCTTGGACTTCAAGGAGATCCAACCAGTCCATCCTAAAGGAAATCAGTCCTGAATGTTCATTGTAAGGACTGGTGTTGAAGCTGAAACTATAATACTTTGGCCACCTGATGCGAAGAACTGACTCATTTGAAAAGACCCTGATTCTGGAAAAGATAGAAGGCGGGAGGAGAAGGGGACAACAGAGGATGAGATGGTTGGATGCCATCACCAACTCAATGCACATGAGTTTGAGTCAACTCTGGGAGTTGGTGATGGACACGGAAGCCTGGCGTGCCGCAGTCCATAGAGTCACAAAGAGTCGGAAACAACTGAGCGACTGAACTGAACTGAACTGAACATAGATGAACGTAAGCCAGTCACAAAAGTCTACAAATTACATGATTCTATTTATATTAAATGTTGAGAATAAGCATATCTATAGGAAGAAAGATTAGCAGTTGCCTTGTGCTACATAGGACAGTGGTACAGGGAAGAAGGAATGACTGCTAACAGGTACAGAATTTCTTCTGCGGTAGGTGAAATGTTCTACGGGTAGGTTGTTATGATGGTGGCACAGTCCTCTGAATACATTAAAAACAGAATTTTATACTTTAAATGAGTATTTTTATAACATTTCAATATCTCAGTAATCTGTTCATAACATATAATACTAAATATACTTCTAAGTATGCATTTAATACATTTTAATTATCCATATCTTAGATATATGCAAATAGATAATAGATAAACTATATATATCTGTACATATGACATGCTTATAAATTCAAGTATGTATTCATTTAATTTCTATTCATTTTATTAACACATTTAAAGGTTATTTTAACATAGATACCATGATGATCTAGTCTATTGTTCTGAAAATTAGTTTAAAACATAATAACCATAATTTGCTTTCCCATCCAGAACATATAATTCTATTTCATTTCCTTTTTGGCACTGCAGTATTACATATTACTGATTGACCATAAACTATTGAACTATTCCCTTGCTGATGGACTTTAAGTTGCTATTCATTAAAAAAAAAAATAGACATTTTGTACTTATTTATCTGTACAGATATATCTATTAATATATTCCTAGAAATGGACTTCTCATATGGTTCATACTGTTCATGAGGTTCTCAACGCAAGAATAGTAAAGTGGTTTGCCATTCCCTCCTCCAGTGGACAACTTTCTGCCAGACCTCTCCACCATAACCCATCCATCTTGGGTGACCCTACATGGCATGGCTCATAGTTTCATTGAATAGGCAAGACTGTGGTCCATGTGATCAGACTGGTTAGTTTTCTGTGTGGTTTTCAATCTGTCTGCCCTCTGATGGAGAAAGATAAGAGGCTTATGGAAGTTTCCTGACAGGAGAGACAGACTGGGGGGGAAACGGTCCTGTTCTGATGGTAGGGGCCATGCTCAGTATGCACTCAATATGCCAGCAAATTTGGAAAACTCTGCAGTGGCCACAGGACTGGAAAAGGTCAGTTTTCATCCCAATCCCAAAAAAAGGCACTGCCAAAGAACGCTAAAACTATTGCACAATTGCACACATCTCACACACTAACAAAGTAATGCTCAAAATTCTCCAAGCCAGGCTTCAGCAATACATAAACTATGAAGGCTTCCTATACTCTGTTCTTTTATCACAGCACTTACGAATTTCTAACAGACCACATTTTTTTTTTGTCCTGTTTTCTTTTCTACTAAAATTTAAAATTCACGAGAGTAGGTATTTTCATTTGCTTTTATTATGTTCCCTAGGTATCCCCCAAACCTAAAACAGTGCTTTGTACAAGTTCAGTGCATTTCAGTCACTCAGTCGTGTCTGACTCTTTGCGACCCCATGAATTGCAGCACGCCAGGCCTCCCTGTCCATCACCAGCTCCCGGAGTTCACCCAAACTCATGTGCATTGAGTCGGTGAAGCCATCCAGCCATCTCATCCTCTGTAATCACCTTCTCCTACTGCCCCCAATCCCTCCCAGCATCAGGGTCTTTTCCAATGAGTCAGCTCTTCGCATCAGGTGGCCAAAGTATTGGAGTTTCAGCCTCAGCATCAGTCCTTCCAATGAACACCCAGGACTGGTCACCTTTAGGATGGACTGGTTGGATCTCCTTGCAGTCCAAGGGACTTGCAAGAGTCTTCTCCAACACCACAGTTCAAAAGCATCAATTCTTCAGTGCTCAGCTTCCTTCACAGTTCAACTCTCAAATCCATACATGACTACTGGAAAAACCATAGCCTTAACTAGACAGACCTTTGTTGGCAAAGCAATGTCTCTGCTTTTTAATATGCTATCTAGGTTGGTCATAACTTTTCTTCCAAGGAGTAAGCGTCTTTTAATTTCATGGCTGAAATCACCACCTGCAGTGATTTTAGAGCCCAAAAATATAACGTCTGACACTGTTTCCACTGTTTCCCCATCTATTTCCCATGAAGTGATGGGATCAGATGCCATGATCTTAGTTTTCTGAATGTTGAGCTTTAAGCCAACTTTTTCACTCTCCTCTTTCACTTTCATCAAGAGGCTTTTGAGTTCCTCTTCACTTTCTGCCATAAGGGTGATGTCAGCTGCATATCTGAGGTTACTGATATTTCTCCTGGCAATCTTGATTCCAGCTTGTGCTTCTTTCAGCCCAGCATTCCTCATGATGTACTCTGCATATAAGTTAAATAACCAGAGTGACGATATACAGCCTTGACGTACCCCTTTTCCTATTTGGAACCAGTCTATTGTTCCATGTCCAGTTCTAACTGTTGCTTCCTGACCTGCATACAAATTTCTCAAGAGGCAGGTCAGGTGGTCTGGTATTTCCATCTCTTGCAGAATTTTCCACAGTTTATTGTGATCCACACAGTCAAAGGCTTTGGCATAGTCAATAAAGCAGAAGTAGATGTTTTTCTGGAACTCTCTTGCTTTTTCCATGATCCAGCAGATGTTGGCAATTTGATCTCTGGTTCCTCTGCCTTTTCTAAAACCAGCTTGAACATCAGGAAGTTCACAGTTCACATATTGCTGAAGCCTGGCTTGGAGAATTTTGAGCATTACTTGTACAAGTTAGGTATCTGAAAATATTTGCTGAAATGAATCAATTATGTTTACTTTTTTCAAATAAGCTGTTAATGGTGTATGTTATCAAATTAAAAAAGAGATATCTTCATGAATACATGTATCTTTATCTCATATTGGCAAGGCATACATACTCCAAGTTTGAGCAAATACAGTCTTTTCTTATTATACTTTCATAATAATTATCACTATTGATTTATACTTATATTCTAGCTCCAACTAGAGTATAGTTTGGGCAAGGTAGAAAATATAAAAGATTTTTTAGTGAAAAATTAGGTGAAATAACAGCAATTATCAAACAGTTTATTCTTTACTCACTGATAACCAGCAGGACCTTTATTATTGAAATGCTCAATCTCATTTGTACAGATTTCTGAACTCTATTTTCCTTTACTTTACAGTAAATTTATTTAAATTAATTTTATACCTAATGTTGTAACAAATTTATAGATGTTTTGGGGGACAGCTGCTCCATATTTACTAGTTGAGTCCTTTATGATTTCTAAGGAAATGCATCCCCTAAACTTCATTCAGCTCTTCTATTAGCTGATATTACATCTCCCATATGTATACTCTATATCACATCAATTTAATATTTTATCTTTTATTTATTTGATATTGTGAGATTTCTTTTACTTAATCATTCAAGTTTATCTTCTGTTTGAGTCTAATAAATTACATAAAACTTTTACTGACATATTTTAACATTTCATATTTCTACACAGAGAGGAGCTCAAAAGCATACATGGATACTAAAGAACATTATATAATAAAATTAACAGCTTTGATAATTTCAACCAGAAAAGGAAATAAAAACACTTCTCGAAACATTTTGAAAATTTGGAATATTTCAGAATTTTTTTTGAAATAATCTTACTAACTGTATATTCTTATGTATGCTATTAAGCTCACCCATTTTTAAAAATTTAATTTACTCAATTTCATTTCTAGGAGTATTATTTGATACTTTTAAAAATGTGCCAGGTCATTTTTATGTTTTCTTGTTTCATATACATAATTTTCCAGTTTGTCTTCTATTTCTTTAAATACAAAAACAGCCAAATTTTACAATAGCTGTTTTGGTAATTCCAATAATCTGAAATCTGAGTTTGATATCTCAATAGGACTGTATTTTTTCAAGAGGCTCTAAAAGAGGATCTCTTTCCTTGGTGTTTCCAACAACTAGAGGCTCACCTGTGTTCGTTAGACAATGACCACTTCATATCACTTCTACCTCTGCTCCCATCATTGTATCTTCTCTTCTGTCTCTGACTGTCCTGCCTTCTTATGATAAGGACCTGTGATTAAAACTGGGTTCACACCGATAATCCAAGATAATCTCCTCCTCTCAAAATTTTAAATTTAATCATGTCATGCAAGTTTAATCATGCTTCCTGCCCTCAGAATTTTAAATTTAACCATGTTCCTTTTGTCATATATGTGAGGCACATATTCACAGGTTCAGGGAAAAGGGTGTGAATACTTTGGGTAGTCCATTACTCTACCCTCTACAAGAATACATGGAGATAACAAACTCGCAATTAGCAACAGTAGGGCACCAATAAAGTTATCTGATAATTTCTGTTTCCGGCACCCTTTTCTTATGTGTTTCATTATTTTTTCATCCTTATTTCCCTATAAATATTTGTTTTCCCTGGAATTATTTGCAACACATTTTCATGGCAGAGGGTGAAGGTGAAGTCCTCTGAAGAACATTTACTTATATCAAACCCAGTCTACTGTAAAGCATTTTCATATTGTGACTATGTATTTGGAACAAGTAAATTGCCTTGCTTATATTTTTGTGCCTTCTCTTTTCCATAATATCACATTTTTTCCTCCCAGATCTTACTTTCTGTTCTCATGTCTTTGGTTGTTTGTAAGATAAAGCATCAGTGCAGCATGAGAAGATAGATGAAATGGTTTGCGAGTAGGAGTACCATGCTCTGTAAAAGACTCTTTTCTCCAAAGAAATGCCCCAAACAGTTAGGAAGAGGAAAGATTTCTAATAATTGCCTGAGAAAAGAGCAGGGATGGTCTCTAGGCTTTCACATAGTTATTATTATACTTATCTTGCTCCTGCATTATGGTCACTTTTTCCCCCTCTTTTGTTGTTGTCTTTGTGTTTGTTGTTGCTGTTATTGCAATGTCCTCTGCCTTTCATCTTACCTACACTGTTTAAGAAACCCAAGGATTTAGAGGAAGTAGTTTGAAGTTAAAATCAAGAAAGAAATGGTGGCTACATGCAATATAGGTTTTATGGATACCTGAGAATATTATGTTATCATTAAGTAAATGCCAAAGAATGGCACTATTTTGATTTCCACAAAGAAGTTAACAATGTTGTACAATGGATTACATATTCATATCATTTCTAAAGGCAGATGCAAGGATGACTCGGAGTTTTTCCAGGCTTAAAGACTATAAACTTTATCAAGAATCCTCAACCAAAGACAGTTGCTTCCTTTCTACCATCTGTGTAGCAGCAAGATGCCAGAAAGAAATCAAGCCAGAGTATGATAATTATGCTATGGATATATTGATACCCTAAAGGACATTGATTAGTTAGCATCATGAAACTTAATTATTGATTATTACTAAACAAGTGTTATTATCCTTTAAAGTAAGCATTGATATATTACACACATTTTCAAGAAAGATAAATGACATAGGATAATTATAATTAAATTCATATATATACACATATACCATATTCTTTTAAGAATAATAAACATTTTAGCTCTTTGTAATTAAGTATCTGAAGTCATGTATCTGGAACCCAGTAGTCTGCGTTCAACGTAGCTAGGTTAGACATGAAATCTATCCAAAAATAAGTGTCTCTGTGATTGGTACACCTGAAATGCACATGTATATATGCTATGGCCCATGTCATAAGTTAGGCCATCTTAAATAAGTTGGTTAAGATCTATCAAGACTGTTCTTACTACTTACCTTTATTAATTAAATCAACAAATACTAAGTATAATGCTCTTTCCCAAGTGCTCAACATACATCAATGAACACAGTAGTAAAAAATCTTTTACCTTACAGAATTCACAACCTGACAAGCAATATAAACATTACATATAAAAATGATAAGTATTGTGGCAGAAAAATCAGAGTATGCTCTGAAAGGTTAAGAGTGGTAGGGGTCTTGCAGTTTTAAAAGGCAGTCAAGGTAGGCCTTGCGAGAAGGGGCTAACTGAACAGAAACTTCAAGGAGTCCTGGGCTTACCCAGGTGATATCTAAAAGAAGAGCATTCCATGCAGAGGGAACAAAAAATCCAAATGCCCTGAGACTGAAACATGTCTGACATAACTGGTAATAGTGAAGAACTGGATAAACTCCTAGGAGGTTTCTAGGAATAGAGTAGAAGGAGAGAATTGCCAGTGTTGGGATCAGAGGAGGACAAGAGACAGACATGATGGACCTTATGGATCACCATGTGGATGTGGACTGCTCCGTTAATGAAACTGGGAGCCAAGATAATGAGTTGAACATTGACTTTAATCTGACTTGTATTTTAATAGGATCTCAGACTGCTGAGCAGAGAAGTAATTAGTTAGAAAAGGGTAGAAACAGGTAGCACAAGATGTGCTACCAGGCAAGTGATGATGGTGGCTTGGATCCGTGTGGTGAAAGACCTGCTGCAGCTGCTGCTAAGTCACTTCAGTCGTGTCCGACTATGTGTGACCCCATAGACGGTAGCCCACCAGGCTCCCCCGTCCCTGGGATTCTCCAGGCAAGAACACTGGAGTGGGTTGCCATTTCCTTCTCCAATGCATGAAAGTGAAAAGTGAAAGTGAAGTCACTCAGTCGTGTCCGACCCTCAGCGACCCCACGGACTGCAGCCTACCAGGCTCCTCCATCCATGGGATTTTCCAGGCAAGAGTACAGGAGTGGGGTGCCATTGCCTTCTCCAGTGAAAGACCTGGTAACAGATAAACGGACTCATTCCTTAGAAGGTGAGATTTCAGTATATTGTGATATGGAATAGAAATCTCTGCCAAGTAAATTCTGTGTGGCATCATTCTGCTTGTGTAAAGATTAGTTCTACAACACTTACGCTGCTGGAGGAATACCTGTGTCCAATAGGCAGATCAATTCTGAATACGACTTAGTGTATCATCAAGGATATCAATTTATTCTAGTCCTAGATCATAAAAGTGACCTCCTGACTTCCTAAATAAATACTTTTAGGTGAGCACAATAACTAACATCTTCAATACCAAAGCTAGATAGCTGAACTTTTAATGCACTTCTGAGTTTTAAAATAAACAAGAAAATATTTGCTTTGGTTTCCATAGTAGTTATGGTTAACATCCTAAAGGTGTGGGAAGAAGGGAGAAAGCACAGCAGGGTTTAATGATTTTCAGAAGTAACAGTCCTATTTTCTAAACCAGATTCAAAGTGGGAACAGAGAGGAGAGTGATTGAGCACAGTGACCTCAACATGGCTTAAAATTTAGAAAGCAAGAAAAGTATTGATCTTTACTCCTTCTATCAAAAACTGCAGTCACAAGTTATTATTCTGCCTTCTGAGTAAGCACCATGGCAGGAAAGCAAGAAGGAGGGCTTCACTGAAGAAAAGCCAGAAAGGCTCTTTAGCTACAGTAAATTAGGCATTGTTATGTCTTAGTATATTATAAATTTATCATTCACTTTTGTGTGCATCAGATATGGAGTCAAATACAAAATCTACCCTTTAAGGAAATGGCAACCCACTCCAGTATTCTTGCCTGGAAAATCCCATGGATGGAGGAGCTACAGTCCACGAGGTCACAAAGAGGCTGATATGACTGAGCAACTTCATTCTCTACTTTCCTCTTTCTTTCACCTTAGCTAATATAATCTCAACCTGTTTTACATTCCTTATTTTTAAAACAGATATAAAATGAATGACTACCATGGTAAATTTTTTTGAGGATTATAAGGTAGTGTATGCCAAGCATACAGAACAGTGCCTATCATACAAGAAGAATTTAACCAAAGGATCTATTAAATTTTAATTTTGTTATTAAATTTTGCACAGTAAAAAAATGCAATAGGCAAAAGATCCATCCCACTGGTTCCATGGAATCCTGAAAAATAAAACATTATGTCTGAATTTGCATGTTTTCACATAGTCAATGAAACGTTGTGCAAAGATAATAAATTTCCTACCTCCCTCATACCAAAAGTAAGGGTCTAGGACATATACTCATGAATTGTGTCACTATACAGATTAATAACAGTACAGTTTTAAAATTCAATGTATATTAATTTTGTGACAATATATATTAAAGAAACAGTAATATTTTATGAATAGTAATAAATATTATGATAACAATTAAATATTACCAAAATGTATAAACCAGGATCATTCTTAGTTCACAAATATCAGGGGAGGGAAGATTCAAATTTACTTATTAATTTTACACAGAAATATTTTATATTTAATGATTGAACCTAATTCAAGTGTTATTCTGAGCATCACCTTAAATCATATAAAAATCTCCTGACTGTGATCATCATTTCATCTTTCTTTACTAGCTATCATTCAGCCTCGTTTTGTTCATTTACTGAAATATTACTACATAAAATTGGATCTCACTGTCCCCTATGCTCACTTGAAAAAAAAAAAAAAAGGTAACTAAGACAACCCTCAGTGTACATCATGTATACTTTCTGGAACAGGAAAGAGAATGCCTAAAGTGGGAAACTGAACAGTTGGTATCCTGTTGGGAGGAACTTTTTTTCCCGTTGCAACAGTAACTTGATGAGGTTGCTATTATTTCCCACAATTTGTGTTTATTAAAATAATTTTAAAAGGTGATGGGGTGGAGAGTGTATTGACAATCAGGTTAAGTGGCTACATACTTTAATTCTCTGATGGGAAGGGCAAAGCAGAGAGAAGGGCTTTTCTAATGGTACATGCTAAAGCAGACAAGCTTGGGATGGAAATCTGAACAAGCCTCCTCTGCACTTAACTTAGTCCTCCTCCTTACAGCCATGTGGCCACTCAACACTGACCTGAGCCCTGCAAAGGAAGGGGAAGTATTAAGTCGCTAACTTTGTATTATTAGTGATAAAGGTGGCACACAGGAAACACAGTAACAAAACAAAGACATGAGTGGTGTGGCAATGTTCACAGAGTCAATTTTTAACTTCAACATAAGTCACAGAGCTAACACCACCTCAGAATGCTAGGAAAGGCTTTATGGATGGATATGAGACTCATTTTGAGTCTTGAAAGATAGGAGAGATCTGAATACGTAAAAGACAGAGAGTCAGACAAACTTGTGTTTAACTTTTGGTCCACTGTTTACAAGGTAGTGACCCTTGGAAAATCTAGGTTATGTCATTGCATGTTGGAATAACACTGGAATCGCTCACGTGAGTTCCTTGTGAGACTGCAAGGAGATGTATGTAAAGTGCCTCACACACATATAGCCTGTCACATAGCAAATTCTCAATAGATGGTGGAAACTGGTTGTGTTTCTTTTATCTAAACTATTATCTTTAATTAAACAAGGACAACAACCTCAGAAGATTATGAGCTGGAAAGCATCTAACAGAGTAACCAGTTCTTCCAAATTTAATACAAAATATTTGCAGATGCATCTGGAGATGGGCTGAAGGTCAGTGTGTCTATAAAGGCTTTATGAGAGAAAAGGATAAATGTTGAAGGTAAGTTATGTGAAACAAAAAAAATTCTCAGTACTGGAAGATGTTGGGTAAATGCTTTGAGACCTGCAGGTCTTTTGCTTTCCTACTAGATTAGCAATGTGTTTAATCATTTGTAGCAATTGTATTACAATAATATAATGGCCCCCTCACGAGGTGTAGACAAAGATTCTCAACACACAAGCCTGAGCACCAGGGTGTAATGGGGGCATTATTTCCTTTGGGTAAGATTAATTTCTCTTGCATGAAAACACCCAGTGCTTTTTGTTTTTCAATTCGACATTTCTAGTGGAAATAATTTATGGTAATACAGGCAGATAGCACAAAGCATGTACGGAACTGAAATAAATTTGAGTCTCAAATGAGAAAGGTTGGAGTGTTGACAATAGCAAGATGGTTCTTAGGAAATGGAGCAGTTCTCATTATTTTTCCTCACTGATCAAGGGACTTGGCTGAAAGGGATGGTTAAGTGGCTGAAGTTTTTGTTTTTACTTTTTTCTTCTCCAGTGAGACAATTACTGCCAAGGTCAATTAGTTTTTCCAAATCCACAGATAAAATTCCATGTAGTTTACAGCATAAGGTATTGTTAGAGCAAGTTTCAAACACAAGTTTATCTGTCAGCTCAATAAAAGCATTAAAAAGAGGCCATGACAATATTGTCTTTTGGCTTTAGTTTTAATTCTCTTTTTTCTTTAACTGGATTTGAAGTCACTTGAAATTAAAATAAAGAATTTGAAACATTTTTTCAAACTACATATTTTGAGATACATGTTATTAATAAGGTATGAACTCCAGGCAGCTGAGCTAAAATAGTTTTGCTAGAAACAAATCATGACATTCAAGTTAAAATGTCACCTATATAATAAATCTGTATTCCTCCACAAGAAAGTTTATATTCAGCCTCTAAAAATGATTGATTTAATGAATGAAAACAATTGAAAAATTCAATTCTAAAATTATATTTAATATATAATTCAATCTTTCTTCCAACCAAGAGATTTAATTTCAAACAGAGGGAAAAACCATTTTGTAGAATTTTCTGACTGTTCATATTTTGACTTAAGCAGGAACTGGTTCTAACAATAGTTGCTAAGATTAGTCACATATGCCATCTTTAGCCCAACAGAAGCAACCATCACTAGTTGATCATGGAACATTTAATCCTGTTGAGTCTAGATCCACCCACAGAATCTACTTTAACCCAGAATTCAAGTCAGTCGCAAAAATTCATCCTTTAGCATCTATTACCATTACCTGCCTTTGCCAAAATAATCTTTAAATTGGAGAAGAAGCAAACACAAATGGTCACTACAACAGTGTTTAAGTTGTCACAATTCTGAACAAAACAACAAAATAAACTTGAACACCACATATTCCCTCATGCCAGTTTTGAGTATTTCACTTTATGAAGATCATTGTCCAAATGATTCCCATGATTAAGGATGCAGTATCAGTGCCCTGTTAAAATGGGGCGATGTGACTCTGTGATGTTTTATGATAAACATTACCAACAATTTAGTGTGCATTTAAACAATTTCTGAAGAAACAACAACATGCTCAGTTGCTGTTTCTGAGACAAATAAACACAATATAGCAAATGCTTGTGGATGGATCTTCTTCCTGCATCTCTCATAGCATCCCGTCAACACTGAGATACAGACTGAAAGAGATTTCAAAGGGAATCATCCATGCCTAGTAACAACTGAAAACCATTATCTTTAGCATAAACTGAATGTGTTTTAAACAGATGTACTTTTTTCAGAGCAGTTTTAGGTTCATATCAAAACTGAGAGGAAGATATAGATATTTCCCGTACAGCTCTTGCCCCTACACATGCATAGCCTCCCCAATTATTAACATCTCTCACCAGAGTGGTACATTTGTTACAACTGATGAACCTGCATTTACACATCATAATCACCCAACATCTGTAGTTTACATTATGGTTAACTCTATGTTGTATGTTCCATAGGCTTGGACAATCATATAATGGCATGCTAGCAAGGTTATGCTCAAAATCCTTCAAGCAAGGCTTCAACAGTATATGAACATGGAACTTTCAGGCGTATGAGCTGGATTTTAAAAAGGCAGAGGAACCAGAGAGGACACTGTCAACATTTGCTGGATCATAGAGAAAGCAAGTAATTCCAGAAAAAAATCTACTTCTGCTTCTTGACAATACTAAAGACTTTGACTGTGTGGATCACAAAAAGTTGTGTAGATAATTTTCAAAGAGATGGAAACACCAGACTATTTTACCTGCCTCCTGAAAAACCTGTATGCACATGAAGAAGCAACAGTTAGAACCTTCATGGAATAACTGACTGCTTCAAAATTGGGAAAGGAATACAACAAGGCTGGATATTGTCACTCCGCTTATTTAACTTATATGAAGAATAAATCACGTGAAAAGCTGGCTGGATGAATCACAAGTTGGAATCACCAACTTGTGATTCAACTGCTGGGAGAAATATCAACAATCTCAGATATGCAGATGATAACCAGCCTAATAGCAGAAAGTGAAGAGGAACTAAAGAGCCTCTTGACAAAAGTGAAAGAGGAAAGTGAAAAAGCTAGCTTAAAACTTAACATTCAAAAACCTAAGATTAAGGCATCTGGTCCCAGCACTTCACGGCAAATAGAAGGGGAAAATGTAGAAGCAGTGACAGACTTTACTTTCTTGGGCTTCAAAATTATTTTTTGCAATGCAGGAGATCTGGGTTTGATCCCTGGGTTGAGAAGATCCCCTGGAGAAGGGAAAGTCTACTCATTCCAGTATTCTGGCCTGGAGAATTCTATGGACTGTATAGTATATGGGTTGCAAAGAGTCGGACACAACTGAGCAACTTTCACTTTCTATCCAAAATTATTGAAGATGGTGACTGCAGCCATGAAATTAAAAGATGATTGCTCCTTGGAAGGAAAGCTATGACAAACCTAGATAACATGTTAAAAATCAGGACATCACTTTGACAACAAAGGTCCATCTAGTCAAAGCTATATTTTTTTCCAGTAGTCATGTACAGATATGAGAGCTAGACCATCAAGAAGGCTAAGCACCAACGAATAATGCTTCTGAATTGTGATGCTGAAGAAGATTCTTTTGAGAGCTCCTTGGACTTCAAGGAGATCAAATCAGTCAATCCTAAAGGAAATAAACCCTGAATAGTCACTGCTGAATATTCACTGGAAGGACTGATGCTGAAGCACCAATACTTTGACCACTTGATGCAAAGTGCCAACTCACTGGAAAAGACCCTGATGCTGGCAAAGACTGAAGGCAAAGAAGAGAGCAGCAGAGGATGAAATGGTTAGATAGCATTACTGACTCAATGGACATGAATCTGAGCAAACTCCAGGAGATAGTAGAGGACAGAGGAGCTTGGCATGCTACAGTTCATGGGGTCACAAAGAGTTCGACACAACTACTTGGAGTAAAGTTCTACAATATAAAACTACTGTCTTGATAGTACACTGTCTAAAGTACTGATAGGACTGTTCCAGCCTTCTGTTTATTTATCAAATATACCCTGCATTCATTTCTTTATCAAATATTAAGTAACACTGAACACTTACTATCTACCAATTCCTATGCTACTCCAGATATACAATTTAGTTTTCCAGCCTTATGTCAGATTATAAATTTTTTTACATCCACTGATCTCCCCTGATTCAAAAGACGACTGGGTTGTGAAACTGGCATGCTGCAATCCCAGAGTCTGAACATGACTTTGCAACGGAACAACACGATGGCATGTACCCATCACTGCAGTATCACACCAAGCAGCTCCACTGCTCTAAACAGACTCAACTTGTAGAGGGCTATAAAAGATGAGTAGTACAATGGATGGGGAAGGGAAAACAACATCAGTAATTCTTCTCTGCTAAGGTACTATTATCTACTCTTGAAAAATGCTGCAAGGATATGGTGAATACAATGGAGAAGCTGTGGACATCTGAAGAAGCAGAATCCCTTTGGTCTTTACAATCTCATACAGCAGAAAACTCTCAGAATCTCTTAACATTGCAGGATAAATAAAAATAATGAGAACATGACAGATATAAAGGGTCAAGCCTGGGAAATAAGAGTTGATTGCAAAAATGTTGTTTATTCATAGAGTGGAATACTGCTTAGCAGTTACAAAGAATGAACTACTGACACACGCTAGGTTAAGAATTCTATAGGTGGACATGCTATCAAGATTTTTTTTATCACCAGATCTTCTTATTTTTATACATTTTATTTGCTTGATCTATAACTGTGCAGCAAAATGACCCATCAGAATTCTCAATTTTTCAACTCTTCTTGTAGCTTTATTGATTATTTTCTTTGTGTTTTTGAAGTTACTAAGATCACACAAGATAAAATTGTTATGTTTCCCTTGGGAATTACAAGGGAATATATTCTATTATAAATAAAATACTATAACTTTATTATGTTATGACTATTTGTATTCCCATTGACACTTTTTTACTGGCAATTTTTTTATATCAATAGTTACTCAAACTTTATTTTGTTTATCATTTTTCTGTGAGATTTTTTTTCCATTCTTGTACATTCAATATTCTGTCCTTATGTTTTAGATTAATCTCTCATAAGCAACATGCTTGGTTTTTAATCCAATGTGATAATTTTTGTCATTTAGTTACTGAATCTGTTTTTTTTTTTTACAACTGTTGTGGTTATGGGTGCATCAATTTGTTTCTAATATATTCTGTGGGATTTTTGTTGTTCTGTTGTTGAACTTTTTTCTGTATTTCCCTTGCCTTCTTGCCTTCAATAGATTTCTTAATTTGTTAATTTTTATCTGTTATCAACTTAGCAGTTTTAAAATATGATTTGTGTTTAACTTCAAAGATTTTACAGATATATTTCAGAAATTTTGAAGTTACTCAGTTTCCTCATATTCTATACAAATGAGATACATTTTAACTCTGTTTGCCTCTATGTTGACATGAATGTTATTTTTACCCAATGTTTTAATTACTTCATTGTTTATCACCAAAATTTAAGGATTCTAAGTATAGACATATCTCATTTTACTGTGCTTCACAGATATTACATTTATAAAAAAAATGAAGGTTCGCAATAACCCTGTGTATAACAAGACTACTGATGCGTTTTTTCCCAACAGCATCGGCTCACTTCTTATCTCTGCGGCACATTTTGGCAATTCTTATAATATTTCAGACTTTGTGGTTATTATTATAATTGTGAGGGTAAACTGATCAGTGACCATTGGTGTTGCCATTGTAATTACTATTTTTATTTTTCATTAATGTATGTACATAATGCTACCACACATTTAACATAGTATAGTGTAATCACAACTTTCCCAAGTACTGGGAAATCAAAAATTTCATGTGACTAGCTTTACTGTGATATTCACTTTATTGAAGTGGTTTGGAACTAAATCTGCAATATCTCTGAAGTATGCCTATATTGTTTCACCAAAAAACTATTTATATTTATCCCATGTTCACCAATGTCTATACACATTTTTCCTCCATGCAACTCTGACTTTCATCTTCATGTTACTTCCCTTATATCTGAAGCTTTCTTTAACAAGAATCTGTGATTGTTAAACATTCTCAATTTTTGTTCATCTAACAATGTCTCTAGTTCATTTTCATTCTTGAAAGATAACTTGCCTAGTTACATAACTCTAGAATGACCAATTCTTTTTCTCAAAATATTGATTAAATTTTGTCAGTGTTTAATAACTTCCTTTATTTTCAGCTGGGGCAGAGACTGCTGTACTGTCAGCAACATTTATCTCATACTACAATTACTTTCTTGGCCCAATGTTTTCCAGAATAAAGCTTTGTAATTAGGGTTAGGTGAAGGCCGAAAAATTTTGTTTCAGATTTTTTTAATGTGTTAGTATTATTAAATACATATCTTCTGACTTGAGGTCTCTAAATAGAATTTTTATTAATTTTTTTGGAGTACAGTTGATCTAAAATGTTGTGTTAGTTTCTGCTGTACAGTAAAGTGAATCAATTATTCATATATATGTATCTACTCTTTTTTAGATTCTTCTTCCCATATAGGCTATTATAGAGTACTGAGTGGAGTTCCCTGTGCTAGACAGTAAGTCCTTATTAATTATCTATTTTATTTATAGTAGTGGACAAGTTCTAAAGGAGAAATAAGATAAAACATAGTTATTTATCATCTTATTCAGAAACTTGTCAGGGAAAACAAGTATTCTTTGGAGACCACAATGCATGATATAGTATCTGATATAAAATGCACTTTCAGTAAATATTAAGACATTAAAAAATAATAGATAATTGTGTCTTTTCACTTTCCTTCTGTAGTTTCTTCCCTTCAGAATTATTTGCTGTCATGTTAAAAAATAAATTAAGCCTAACCCCAAATACATTTATAATAAATGTGCACTGAATATTAATGATGTTATATGCTATTCCTTCCTTTAGAATTCCCACTTTTATAGATGAAAAGAGTAAAAAGTCATGCCTCTTTAATGATGAAATTTTAGACATTAAGCAAAGGGTAGTGGGCAGATTATTTCAGGACAAATTATCTGTCCTGCCCAGGGATCACCATTTAATCTTCCAAAGCATAAGGTCACTCTCCTATATTCAAAATTTGTCTATCATCAATAATCAGCAACATTTCAATTTAAGGCATGCAAGAGACTGGGAAGAAGCAAGAACCTAATTAAATCAACACAGCAACCAGATGGAAGAAAACAACTGTTTATTCCTTGATAGCCAAATATTAACAGGTACAGAATGTGCTTTCAATAAATGCCTGTTGAGTAATGAATGAATGAAACTAATGGATAAAAATCTCATTTCATGAAACCAAAGCATTTTCAGAGACAACAGATAAAATAATAAAATCTAGCTTTCAAGCCTTGGTTTAGGCATGTCACTCCCAAATGGAAGCTTAATTTGTAAAAAAGATCAATAGAACACTCCACCTCTCCTCCCAGGTCATCCCTGAGCTGTCAATTCTCTATTTTTGGACAGAAGGAATCTGAGACCCAGAGAGAAGGTACTGCCTGTGGCCAAACATAACAACTGGCGTGCCCTTTGCTGGAGTCCTGCTCCTCTCACCCTAGCCCAGTGCTTTTGCCCTTTCACCTTAGTGCCTCTGTAATGTAACTGGAAATGTTCTCCTGGGCACTGGGATCTGAACAGCTCTTTATATTTTCTATCACAATAGCACTGCAAGCGGCTCCTTGCAAAACTTGAAAATCTCCACGGGATAACAACTTCTCTCGGTTCTTTTCATTCTCAGCTAAACTGAGCTAGAATAATCTTTCAAAAAATCCCCAAGACTTAGCAAAACACTCTGCAAACAAGGGTATAGAGGATAGTAAAGAATCACTTTTTTCACTTGTCTGTAAAACTCTAGAATTAAAGGTATTTACTGTGTGGATCAGAACATTCAAAACAGTCTGGCCTTGACCTATCTGAAACATAAAAGAAAAAGGCAACGTCATTCACAAAAGAGCATATACTGAACCATCATTTCCCCTTCTGTAACCTGAGGATTTGTGTTGTTGTGGGAATATGTTTAGAGAGATGAAATAGATTTCAGGAAACTTGAAACGTAACTGTAACTTTAGAGTTCATAAGATATTGCAAATGCATTTCTTTTGAGTTCAACAAAGACCAAATTTTCCTTTGGTTTCAGAGACATAGAGTACATTGTATAAGCAATAAAAATCTCCTAATAGTCTGCCAGACAAATAATATTTGTCTTAAATTGTGTTCCTAGGAGACCTTAAAGGTTACAGCCACAGGAGAAATGAATCCTAGATGGCTGCAACAATGTCCAAAGCAATAACTTCTACTGTGACTATCATTGACTATCCTGGGAATCTGGAGCCCTCTGGCAACCCAGGAGGACAGTACTGATCTCAATTTCTTCTGAGATTGAATTGATACCATGACTCTTGTCACATTTGCAGAGCTAGGCTATAGATATTTTCACCCTAGAACACACAGACACACACATTTTTGATCCTCAATCTTTCACAGTTCTTATCTAACTTCAGCTCCAACAATCTTTCACAGTTCTTATCTAACTTCAGCTCCCAACTTCCTTTATGAAAGAAACAAGACACAAAATAACAGTGGATCCAGCTGAATAAAGGGTAGATTTTTTTGGACATTTTCCCTCAGAACAGAGATCTGAAAGTGCCAAAATTGATCTATAATTCCCTGCCTTATAGTCCAGTGTTAGGTACTAAAATACATGGCCTTCTAGCACGCTGAATAAATCTAACAATCTTTTCCTATTTTAATCACCATAAAAAAGCCACATGGCATAATAAGCAGCTTGTGCATTTTCAGGAATGATTGGGATATGAGATCAGTGAGGACTTCATTCTCAATTTAAAATGCATTGCCCTTGATATTGGAGAAGGCAATGGCACCCCACTCCAGTACTCTTGCCTGGAAAATCCCATGGATGGAGGAGCCTGGTAGGCTGCAGTCCAAGAGGTCGCTAAGAGTCGGACATGACTGAGTGACTTCACTTTGACTTTTCACTTTCATGCATTGGAGAAGGAAATGGCAACCCATTCCAGTGTTCTTGCCTGGAGAATCCCAGGGATGGGGGAGCCTGGTGGGCTGCCATCTGTGGGGTCGCACAGAGTCAGACATGACTGAAGTGACTTAGCAGCAGCAGCAGCAGCCCTTGGTATTCTCAAATTACATTCTTTAGGAGTTTCATGTACCTTCTGTACTTGCTCATGAGTACTGGAAATTTGCCAGATGAATCTAGCTCTTACTCAATTACTTGGCACGAAGAGTGATATTTGGGTACTTCCCACCAATATATCAGATTAATAGTGTATTATACAAATCTTATATTTCAGTTAGAAGATTAAAAAAAGTGAATTCTAATAAAAATGAGTATAAATTATTACTATGATTAATAGATTAATATATTGCAGGTGACAGAATGCCATATCTATCTTATATGCCTGATTATAGATACAAAATGAGAACAATTATTTAAACAAATTTGACTCACCTCCACTACCCTTCCCCATGAATGGTATCTCTTAGAATATCTAATTCCAATTAAAGCAACTTTTATTGTCTCCTTTTTTCCTTTAGCTATTTTAGCATATAACACTGTAGAGGATATTTCCATTTTATTTCGACTCTACCTATGATGTGAGTCATATATAATAAAGCTTGCCCAATGAATTTCTTGTGTATAATAAACAATGATTGTGCAAACTCTATTCTGAACTTTACTTATTCTCTATTCTGGGTAATATTTTGCAAACCCACTTGGCTGGCTGTGTGAAGTTGTCTACATGCTCATATGAATTATTAACATTAGGAAAGATATTTACCTATTAAAATTACACACCTAAAAATGGTAATTTTAACAATTTGAATTTAACATGTTAAAATAGAGGGGGAAACTTTCAAATAAAAGCAGTTATTTTATTTGGACAGACTGCTGCTTCTGTATTCAAGTAAACGCAGCTCGCTGGGGTAGACAGAATAATGATCACCACCTCTACCCTCTGCTCCCCCAACCATGCAAAATGTCTGGTACCTGAATCCCCCAAATCTGGCAATATGCTATGGTACATGGTAAGGGGGAATTAAGGTTTCAGATACAATTAAGGTTGTCAATTAGCTGATCTTAAAATAGGATTATCTAAGTGGATATTCTAAAATCCAAGGGTCTGAAAAGGTGGAAGAGGGAGACAGAAGAGCCTGTGTTAAACTGATTTAGCATGAGAAGGACTTGATTTGTCATTATTGGTGTGTGATGATGGAAAGCAACTAAATATGAAGGAATACAGGCAGCCTTTAAAAACTGCCAAAGCTAAGAAAATAGATCATCCCCTAGAACCTCCAGAAGGAAGACATCTTGATTTCAGCCTGGTGAGACCCATTTCAGATGCTAGAGAACAACAACCCAATAAACTCATAGGTAAGTTTTTCTAGGAACTGATCATCTTCCTACCTTTCCAAAAGCCTTCCAGACTTTCAGACATGAACTAGGTTAAAATAAGGAATTCTGACTGCTGGTGCAAAACCTAGTGCTTTATTGCGTCCATTACTCTTTCATTAGTAGCATTTAACACCAACTGAAATGATTCTATTTGTTTATTGCTGTTGCCATTGATACAATGTTAATTGTAAGAGGACAGGTCTTTAACTTGTTGTGTTCATCAGGTCAGTGCCTAGAACAATGCCTATCATGTATACAATTCCTATTAATTTACTTTCCTTGCCTCAAGACTGAACTTGGTGTTCTGTGGATGTGCATATTCAGTATTTACGTGTACTAACCACTGGTCCCATCACTTCATGGGAAATAGATGGGGAAACAGTGGAAATAGTGTCAGACTTTATTTTGGGGGGCTCCAAAATCACTGCAGATGGTGACTGCAGCCATGAAATTAAAAGACGCTTACTCCTTGGAAGGAAAGTTATGACCAACCTAGATAGCATATTCAAAAGCAGAGACATTACTTTGCCAACAAAGGTTCATCTAGTCAAGGCTATGGTTTTTCCTGTGGTCATGTATGGATGTGAGAATTGGACTGTGAAGAAAGCTGAGCACTGAAGAATTGATGCTTTTGAACTGTGGTGTTGGAGAAGACTCTTGAGAGTCCCTTGGACTGCAAGGAGATCCAACCAGTCCATTCTGAAGGAGATCAGCCCTGGGATCTCTTTGGAAGGAATGATGCTGAAGCTGAAACTCCAGTACTTTGGCCACCTCATGCGAAGAGTTGACTCATTGGAAAAGACTCTGATGCTGGGAGGGATTGGTGGCAGGAGGAGAAGGGGACGACAGAGGATGAGATGGCTGGATGGCATCACTGACTCAATGGACGTGAGTCTGAGTGAACTCCGGGAGTTGGTGATGGACAGGGAGGCCTGGCGTGCTGCGATTCATGGGGTCACAGAGTCGGACACGACTGAGCGACTGAACTGAACTGAACCACCCAGGTATATATACTCACTGAGTTACTCCCAACAAGCCCCCTGTGTGTGTGCATGCTAAGTCGCCTCAGTCATGTCCAACTCTTTGTGACCCTATGGACTGTAGCCTGCCAAGCTCCTCTGTCCATGGGATTCCCCAGGCAAGAATACTGGAGAAGGTTGCCATGCCCTCCCTCAGGAGATCTTCCCAATCCAGGAATCAAACTCCCATCTTTTGTCTCCTGCATTAACAGGCAGGTTCTTTACCATAAACACCACCCGGGAAGCCCAACAAGTCCCTCAGGGAATTTTTAATGTCAGTACAGCTGGAAATATATGCGATCAAGATTTCATTCTGAAGAAAACAGTGGCCATCTGATGAATAAGGATTTTCTACAGCTTATTTTTTCCTACGGAATGTCTCCTACTTTAGTGAGTTGCTATAAACTCCTACCTACCCTGACCCATTGGTACCTCCTGGGAGATGATCTCTGAGCTTTTGGAATGCTGTCTGATAAGAGTGTTTCTGTATGCCTGAGGCATTGGACCATGTTGTACCTATCTGACCACAGAAATTTAACCCAAATATGTGATTATGGTGAATACAAGATTTTGCTTTAGGAAGCGAATGTCTGAGTAGATAGAGGGAAGACAGAAAGATGCTGCATGCCTGCATTACTGACCCTAATAAAAACCCTGGTAACCAAGGCTGGGGTGAGATTCCCTGATTGAAAATACTCTGAATGTGTTATCTCACATTCTTGCTGAGAGAATTAAGTGCATTTCTCTTCAGGATGAGAACGTTTGTGTCTGGTGTCTCCCAGACTTCACCCTATGTACCTTTCCCTCTGCTGATTCTACTCTATGGTTTACTCTATAGACTCTGGATGGTCAATAAATAACAGCATAATTTTTTTTTTTAAATCATACTTACACATATACTGCCAAACACAAACATGTAAGAACATTCTTCAAAGAATTCAGATACAAGAGTCTGCCAAATTAAAAAACAAAAGGAAAACTATTTGGCTAATTCACCAACAGTAATTGCTAAGTCAAAAGAGACTGAAATCATATATTTAACTTATTGAGAGAAAATAAGTATCAGTACCAAAGACCACACATGCCTCAACTAAAGATCCCACATTCTGCAATGCAGACTGAAGATGCCGCATGCTGAAATGAAGACACAGCACAGCCAAATAAATAAATATTCTTTTAAAGAATAAGGACTAAAATAAAGACAATTTCAAATTTATGGCAAATAGATGGGGAAACAATGGAAACAATGAGAGACTTTATTTTCTTGGGCTCCAAAATCACTGTAGATGGTGACTGCAGCCATGAAATTAAAAGACACTTGCTCCTTGGAAGAAAAGCTATGACCAATATAGACAGCATATTAAAAAGCAGAGCCATTACTTTGCCAACAAAGGTTCGTCTAGTCAAAGCTATGGTTTTTCAATAGCCATGTATGGATGGGAGAGCTGGACCATAAGGAAAGTTGAGCACTGAAAAATGGATACTTTTGAACTGTGGTGTTGGAGAAGACTCTTCAGAGTCCCTTGGACTGCAAGGAGATCAAACCAATCAATCCTAAAGAAAATCAGTCCTGAATGTTCATTGGAAAGACTTATGCTGAAGCTCCAATACTTAGTCCACCTGATGCAAAGAACTGACTCCTTGGAAAAGACCCTGATTCTGGGAAAGATTGAAGGCAGGAGGAGAAGGGGATGACAGATGATTAGATGGTTAGATGGCATCACCGACTCAATGGACATAAGATTGAGCAAGCCTCAGGAGTTGGTGATGGGCAGGGAAGCCTGGCGTGCTACATACAGTCCATGGGGTCGCAAACAGTCTGACACGAATGAGTGACTGAACAGAACTTCAAATAATTAAAATCAGAGTTTCCCATAAATCTTCCCTACTTAAATAAACTTTTAAAAAATACTCCAGAAGGAGGACTATTAAGAAGACAGGAAAAAGTTTTGGAAATGCAAGAAAAAAATAGTGAAAAATGAAAATTTAAAATATGTGATCAATACAAACAAATGCAGTGTGCCCATGGGCAGATTTAGTAGAAATAGGACTTGACTAAAATCTAGATTTTACTCTACAAGTACCAGAGACATACGTAGACAAATGTAGAAACTGCTCAGTTTCTCTATTGGTAAGATAAAGATGTTCATAACTCTCTATCCCAAGGGTTGTCCTGAACATATGAGACATTGTAGATGTGATTCCACTTAAAATCTAGAGAAAAGAAAGTGAAAGTTAAGTCACTCAGTCGTGTCCGACTCTTTGCAACCCCATGGACTGTAGCCCACCAGGCTCCTCCCTCCATGGGCTTCTCCAAGCAAGAGTACTGGAGTGGCTTGCCATTTCCTTCTCCAAAATCTAGAGAAGGATACTGTAATTATTCAAATTAGCTATGCTACTTTGGTCAGTTTCTAAATGGGAGGGATATTACGCTGAACATTTAAACAACTACCATAAATAATTTTTGAACAAATTCTGAGGTGAAGGAAAGGGGCTCTCATTCTCAGCACTAGCAAATCTTAAAATGGAATAATAAACTGAAAATTCTCAATATTTTAACCTCAGGTGGTGCAAAACAGTGATCTACCAAATGGGTTAGAGAGAAAGAAAAGGGAAATAACGCCATTGATAGAGTCAACAGAAATTTTTACCTTTCATCAAAAATTCAAAACAGCATTTAAGCATTGGGATGACCCAGAGGGATGGTACGGGGAAGGAGTTGGGAGGGGGGTTCAGGATGGGGAACACATGTACACCCGTGGCAGATTCATGTTGATGTATGGCAAAACCAACACAATATTGTAAAGTAATTAGCCTCCAATTAAAATAAATACATTTAAATTATAAAAAATAAAAAATAATAAAAAGCTAAAACTTCCATTTTCCCCATTTTTGGTTTAATACATATTTTACATTTAAAACAAAATCACTATCCTGTGGAAATGAAAGTAAAATACAGTTTGTAAATAGCCTTTTGGATGTTCTGATAGTCATGACAAAACAGACATACTGAGGCATCTACTGTTGTTACTCTGGTAGCATTTTATGGTAAGCTCATAAATTAGGAGGGATATTTCAAAACAGGAAACCAGAGCATTGAACAGAAGCATCAGAAAGCATTAAGCAGTATCAGGCCCATTGCTTGAATTATTTACAGTGAGGAGATGGCTGTGTGTGTTTTTATCTGACTGAAATTAGAGATAAAGATGAGTGCTTAACTCTTTTATTTTATATTATAAACCATACACTATGTGGTTGAGAATTTAAGAAGCTTAAAATTAATGTGTTGAGGAAGAAGGAAGGACACAACATTTTAATACCTAGTATACTGCAGAAACCTGAAATGTGTTAAAATTACACAATATTCTTACCATCTGTTCTGTTTACATAATATCAAATGGCATATCATTTTTTTTTCATATTTGAAAATGCTCCCTCCCCCACAGTGAGTTCTTAGAGGCAAACAGAAAGAAAAGAGGTTTTTTCCCTTTAATTTTAGTGAAACTGTAATTCCAATTGGATTGTTATAGCTTTACATGTGAAAATATTTACTGCATCTTTATTTATAATAGGAAAAAGCCAAAAGCTGAACAAAATGGCAAATGACTTAAGAGTCCATCAGAAGGATGTAAAGTATCAATACAATGACAGAAAGTGCATTCTTTAAAAAGGGTGAAATAATTCTGTACATTTTTCTTTGCAATGAATAAGTCAATAAGTGAAAAGAGAATTAGCAAAAGAAACCATATGTGTATTTTCAAACCTGAGTTTATACACTCTCAAACATGTAAACTCAGGTTTGAAAAATACACATATGATTTCTTGCTTTAGTTAATCGCTTTCCTAGTATCCACTCACTATCTTTTTGCAACAGTATCTTAAATTTTATCTGGAAAACAGGGACAATGAGTAACTTAAGTCCTTACATATATCTTAGACTCCTTTCCTACTGTGATTCAAGACTTAATACAAAATGCATAAGGAAGATTCAATATGAAGATTTTTTCTGGGAATATTGGGAAGTTGGCTTTCTAATTTTGACCAGATATATGCTTGTCTATAAGTGTATGTAACTCCTGGAGCTGTTAGTCACCACTTCATTCTCAAGAAGTGAAAGCCCACAAAGAACGGGACCAACCAAAGGAGCTAAGAAATACAGAAATAAAACAGTCTTGGACAATCCACTTGAGCCATGGACCAAGCCTCCCCTGAAGCCAGTTTGTGTTCCCCACATTGCTCCTGCCACACCCTGTTCACAGATAAGTATGGCCATGGAGGACAGAATGAAGTAGAGCAAAAACCAGAGATCACGTCAAGAAAATTAGAGATACCATGGGAACATTTCATGCAAAAATGGGCACAATTAAGGACAGAAATGGTATCGACATAACAGAAGCAGAAGATATCAAGAAGAGGTGGCAAGGATACACAGAAGAATTATATTAAAAAGATCTTAATGACCCAGATAACCATGATAGTGGGGTCACTCACCTAGAGCCAGATATCCTGGAGTATGAAGTCAAGTAGGCCTTAGGAAGCATCACTATGAAGAAAGCTAGTGGAGATGATGGAATTCCAGGTGAGCTATTTCAAATCCTAAAAGATGCTGCTGTAAAATGCTTCACTCAATATGGCACTGAATTTGGAATACTCAGCAGTGGCCACAGGACTGGAAAAGGTCAGTTTTCATTCCAATCCCAAAGAAAGGCAATGCCAAAGAATGTTCAAACTACTGCACAATTGCACTCATCTCACATGCTAGTAAAGTAATGCTTAAAATTCTCCAAGCCAGGCTTCAACAGTAGATGAACTGTGCACTTCCAGATGTTCAAGTTGGATTTAGAAAAGGCAGAAGAAACAGAGATCAAATTGCCAGCATCTGTTGGATCATTGAAAAAGCAAAAGAGTTCCAGAAAAACATATACTTCTGCTTTACTGACTATGACAAAGCCTTTGACTGTGTGGATCACAACAAACTGTGGAAAATTATTCAAAATATGGGAATACCAGACCCCCTTACCTGCCTCCTGAGAAATCTGTAGGCAGGTCAAGAAGCAACAGTTAGAACTGGACATGGAACAACAGACTGTAGTCAAGGCTGTATACTTCACCCTGCTTATTTAACTTATATGCAGAGTACATCATGCAAAATGCCAGACTGGATGAACCACAAGCTAGAATCAAGATTTCCAGGAGAACTATCATTATCCTCAGATATTCAGATGACACCATCCTCATGAGAGAAAGTAAAGAGGAACCGAAGAGCCTCTTGATGAAAGTGAAAGAGAAGAGTGAAAAAGCTGGCTTAAACTCAATATTCAAAAAACTAAGATCATGGCATCTCTCCAATCACTTCATGGCCGATAGATGGGGAAACAATAGAAACATTGAGAAACTTTATTTTCTTGAGCTCCAAAATCACTGCAGATGGTGACTGCAGCCATGAAATTAAAAGATGCTTGCTCCTTGGAAGAAAAGCTATGACCAACCTAGACAGCATATTAAAAAGCAGAGACATTACTTTGCTGACAAAGGTCCATCTAGTCAAAGCTATGGTTTTTCCAGTAGTCATGTATGGATCAGAGAGTTGGACTATAAAGAAAGCTGATTGCCAAAGAATTGATGCTTTTTAACTGTGGGGTTGGAGAAGACTCTTGAGAGTCCCATGGACTGTAAGGAGATCAAACCAGTCCATCTGAAGAGAAATCAGTCCTGACTATTCAGTGGAAGGACTGATGCTGAAGCTGCAACTCCAATATTTTGGCCACCTGATGAGAGGAACTGACTCATTGAAATGGACCCTGATCCTGAGGAAGACTGAAGGCAGGAGAAATGGATGACAGAGGAGAGATGGTTGGATGGCATTATCAATTCAACTCAAATGGACGTGAGTTTGAGCAAGCTCCGGGAGTTGGTGGTGGACAGGGAAGCCTGGCATGCAGCAATCCATTGGGTCACAAAGAGTTGGACACAACTGAACGACTGAACTGAACTTGTGATACGGACACCGGGTAAGAAGAAAATCTTCTTTCCCCATTCAGCCTTCTCTAACACCATCCAGGCTGGCAGGAGAGGGTTTTTTTCATTTTAGTCTAGTAAGGGTTTGTCTAGGCTCACATTGATAGCATTGAGAGAGGGGCTGCACATTTTTCTGTGGCCTTTGAATAAGGTAGGGCAATAATCGTTTAAGTATTTTCTTTCTAGAGATACCAAGGGAACATTTCATGCAAAGATGGGCTGGATAAAGGACAGACATGGTATGGACCTAACAGAAGCAGAAGATATTAAAGAAGAGGTGGCAAGAATACACAGAAGAACTGTAAAAAAAAAGAGCTTCATGACCCAGATAATCATGATGGTGTGATCACTCACCTAGAGCCAGACATCCTGGAATGTGAAGTCAAGTGGGCCTTAGAAAGCATCACTACGAACAAAGCTAGTGGAGGTGATGGAAGTCCAGTTGAGCTCTTTCAAATCCTGAAAGATGATTCTGTGAAAGTGTTGCAGTCACTATGCCAGCAAATTTGGAAAACTCAGCAGTGGCCACAGGACTGGAAAGGTCAATTTTCATTCCAATCCCAAAGAAAGGCAATGCCAAAGAATGCTCAAACTACCGCACAATTGCACTCATCTCACATGCTAGTAAAGTAATGCTTAAAATTCTCCAAGCTAGGCTTCAGCAGTACATGAACCGTGAACTTCCAGATGTTCAAGCTGATTTTAGAAAAGGCAGAGGAACAAGAGATCAAATTGCCAACATCCACTAGATCATGGAAAAAGCAAGAAAGTTCAAGAAAAATATCTACTTCTGCTTTATTGACTATGCCAAAGCCTTTGACTGTGTGGATCACAATAAACTGTGGAAAATTCTGAAAGAGATGGGAATACCAGACCACCTGACCTGCCTCTTGAGAAACCTATATGCAGTTCAGGAAGCAACAGTTAGAACTGGACATGGGGCCACAGACTGGTTCCAAATAGGAAAAGGAGTACATCAAGTCTGTATATTGTCACCGTGCTTATTTAACATATATGCAGAGTACCTCACGAGAAACGCTGGCTGGAGGAAGCACAAGCTGGAATCAAGATTGCCAGGAGAAATATCAATAACTTCAGATATACAGATGACACCACCCTTATGGCAGAAAGTGAAGAGGAACTAAAAAGCCTGTTGATGAAAGTGAAAGAGGAGAGTGAAAAAGTGGCTTAAAGCTCAACATTCATAAAACGAAGATCATGGCATTTGGTCCCATCACTTCATGGGAAATAGATGGGGAAACAGTGGAAACAGTGTCAGACTTTATTTTTATAGGCTCCAAAATCACTGCAGATGGTGACTGCAGCCAAGAAATTAAAAGACGCTTACTCCTTGGAAGGAAAGTTATGACCAACCTAGATAGCATATTAAAAAGCAGAGACATTGCTTTCCCAACAAAGGTCTGTCTAGACAAGGCTATGGTTTTTCCAGTGGTCATGTATGGATGTGAGAGTTGGAATTTGAAGAAAGCTGAGTGCTGAAGAATTGATGCTTTTGAACTGTGGTGTTGGAGAAGACTCTTGCAAGTCCCTTGGATTGCAAGGAGATCCAACCAGTCCATCCTAAAGGAGACCAGTCCTGTGTGTTCACTGGAAGGACTGATGCTGAGGCTAAAACTCAATACTTTGGCCACCTCATGCAAAGAGCTGACTCATTGGAAAAGACTCTGATGCTGGGAGGGATTGGGGGCAGGAGAAGGGGATGACAGAGGATGAGATGGCTAGGTGGAATCGCCAACTCGATGCACATGAGTTTGGATGAACTCCGGGAGTTGGTTATAGACAGGGAGGCCTGGTGTGCTGCAGTTCATGGGGTCGCAAAGAGTCTGACACAACTGAGCGACTGAACTGAACTGATTTTCTTTCTTGCTGCTGCTGCTAAGTCACTTCAGTCGTGTCCGACTCTGTGCGACCCCACAGACAGCAGCCCACCAGGTTCTTCCGTCCCTGGGATTCTCCAGGCAAGAACACTGGAGTGGGTTGTCATTTCCTCTCCAATGCATGAAAGTGAAAAGTGAAAGTGACTAGGCTAACCCTTTTTGGCTTTTGGCTGGAGAGAACAGGCATTTCTTGGGGGTTTTTTGTCCCCACTCATTGGAATTTCTGGGTCGCTGTCTTCCAGCACTCCAACCTGTGATGTTAGACCAAAAGGAAACTGAAAGAATGGCAGCTCCTTTCCCTGGAGTCTCCTAGTCGGTGTACCTTCTTTCCTGCTTTCAGAGTCTACTTACATTGTTATATACATGTAATGTTTAGGTTCTTTAGCTATATTTAGCAGGAGGACAGGTAAAAATTGCATCTATATCTTGAAGTGGAAGTCCCCACTTTGTGTGGTTTTTACTTCATCTAAATTTGCTGGGGCTGTCTATATTGCCCAGTGTGTTGTCTAAAGTCTTCATGATTTTTCCATGGCTATATGGTAAATCGCTTCAGTCATGTCCAACTCTTTGAGATCCTATGGACTGTAGTCCACCAGGCTTCTCTGTCCATGGGCTTTCCCAGGCAAGAATACTGGAGTGGGTCACCATGCCCTCCTCCAAGAGATCTTTCCAACTCAGGGATCAAATCTGCGTCTCTTACATCTCCTAAACTGGCAGGTGGGTTCTTTACCACAAGCACCAGCTGGGAAGTCCATAACTTAAGTGGAGTGTGTATTCTTTTATTGTTAGCTGGAGTCCATTCATATTAATTAAGACAATTTCACTTGTAGTTTTGTTTAGATCTATAGTCTTACAAAACATTAGCTAATGATGTGACACTCAGACTCTTTCAATCAAAAATAGGGCTTCTAACAACCTAAATGAACATCAAAAATAAACGGATAAAGATGATATGGTGCCATATGTACTATGGAATATTACTCAGCCATAAAAAAGAATGAAATAATGCCATTAGCAACAACATGGATAGACCTAGAAATCATCATATGAAGTCAGACAGAGAAAAATATATATTACTTATTTGTGGAATCTAAAAACAAGGATACGAATGAACTTGTTTACAAAACAGAAACAGACAAGATATAGAAAACAATCTTATGGTTACTAAAGGGGAAAGGCAGGGGTGGGAAGGGATAAAGTAGAAGTCTGGGGATTAATAGATACATGCTACTACATAAAATATTTATATATATATATATATAAAATAACTAAACTAGGATCTACTATATAGCACAGGAAGCTATATTCAATGTCTTATAATAAATTATAGTGGAAAACAATCTGAAAAATAATAAATATATGTATGCACATGTATGTATAACTGAATCACTTCGCTGTATACCTGAAACTAACACAACACTGAAAATCAACCATATTTAAAAAAAAATTGAAAAAAAAGCAGGGTTTCCAAGAATTTTAAGGGTCTTGTCCCTTAAGAATGGATTATGGTAGAGAAGTTTTTATCCAGAAGACAAGTGGATATGCCTTTTGTCTACTGCAGTGAACGCCATTAATCTTCATAGGAGATGCATAAAAAACCTTTAAGAGAATCATATAAGCAGTGTCATAGATATTCCAGCTCAGAAAAAAGGGGACAAAAATATTACAAAAAAAGAAAAAAAACCTGTGGAACTCCAAACTTTTACAAGCCAGAAATAGGTTGAGGAATCTACTTAACTGAAATCCTGTGCTGCCTTTCATGGCCAAGGCAGGGTGATTCAAAGTTAAACAGGAGGGAAGGTGACAGGGCAAATCTTTGAGAGAATGACACAACATAAATTGATGAGAATGAAATGGGCCCAAGATGGCAAAAAAGTCAAGTTCAAATAGACCTTGATCCTCAGTATGAGTTCACTGTAACATGTCAACAATATAAATGACACATCCATAAGCACCATGACAGTTCCAAGGCTGACCATCAAAGACCAAAAAGTGGGGGTGGTCCAATTCTTAGAAATCTCCACTCCTTCCCCAAAATGGTTGGAATAACCCTCCCACTTATTAGCCTATGAAATTACGCAGCCCATAAAAGCTAACAAAACCACATTTCCAGGTTGCACTCACCTTCTAAGATGACCCATATTCTGTGGAGTGTGTTTCTCTCTAAAGTAAACCCACTGTTTACCTATCACTTTGTCTTTCACTGAATTCTTTCTGCATTGAGACATCAAGAGCCTGAGCTTCATTAGGTCATGAAACTAGGTCTGTGATCTCACTTGAAAGACCATGTGTTTTGGTTGGGTTTGAGGCCCAGCAATGTGGGTTAGAGTTTCAAACTGGATTTTTGCTCGATAGGAATCCCATCCATGTGGGTTCAAGTCCCAAGCAGGGTTTTGGCCAGGTTTGAATCCCAGCCTTGTGGATTCAAATCTCCATCTGAAAAAAAATGGTTTCAAGACAGCAAAGTGTAATCTACCAAGTAGCACCAAGAACTCTGAGAGTGGAGTAAAGGCCTGGAGAATCATTTCTAGCAAGCAATCGGGATTTCTTGAATTTACCTTTTTTTTTTTTTTTTTTTTATCTTTATCAGAATTACTATGATTCTGTGATTCTTTTGTGCTTCTTATTTTCTCTTTCCTGGGGCAGGAATGTCTTTAGTGGTCATCCTCTGCCTTAGGCATCCTTGTATGTTGGGTGTGGAGGAGCAGCTCCACAGGCCTGCAAGTTCAAAGTAACTTGACTCTAGGTATAGCAAGTAAAAAATTGCATGCAAGAAAACTCATCTATTCCCAGACTTGATTTAGAGGAGCTAACACTAGAGGTCATCTAATGCTGTGATGGAATGAGACTTAGGCTTCCCTGATTGCTCACTTGGTAAAGAATCCGCCTGCAATGCAGGAGACCCCAGTTTGATCTCTGGGTCTCAAAGATCCACTAGAGAAGGGATAGGCTATCCACTCCAGTATTCCTGGGCTTCCCTCGTGGCTCAGCCTGCAATGTGGGAAAACTGGGTTTGATCCCTGGGTTGGGAGGATCCCCTGGAGAAGGGAAAGGCTACCCACTGCAGTATTCTGGCCTAGAGAATTCCATATAGTCCATGGGGTCTCAAAGAGTTGGACACAATTGAGCGACTTAGAGATAGAGAAAGAGAGGAAGAATAGGAGGGTGTGAATGTATTTTGCAAACAGTGGGGTGGGGGGAGGAGTTGAACCATTTGAGCTGGAGGGTAAACTCTCATAACCAACATGCCCGATGACTACCAAACTGTGATCTATTTCTCTCCTTCCTCTCCCTACCCACTCGCCCTTCTCTCGACTCTCCCTTTTCCTCTCTCCTTCTCCCTCAGATCCTATTCTATGGAAGAAGCTTTGTTATGAGCAGCCTTCATAAGAGTCCCATAAGGTAAGAAAATGAATCCTCCTGCCAATGACCAGGTAAGTGAGTTTGGAGGAGGCTCTTTCAGATCCTTCAGAGAGGCTGCCACCTCAGTTAACAGTTCAACTGTAGGCTCGTGAGAGAAGCTGAGCCAGAATGACTCAGCTAACCTGGTCCTAGATTCCCAAATCTAAGAAATTGAAATAAAAAATCTTGTTGTTTGCACCAGCCAAATTTTAGGTAATGTGTTACACAGCAATAAGTAGATAATACTCCAAACTTTCTCAATTTACATAACCAGAATAGTTTGCAAAGAAGGCATGAATTTTATCCACATATTTATTTCAACGATATTATTCTTACAAATGCATTAAAAATTTGAATCGGTCTCACCAACTGTTACTACATATATAAGTATGGTTGCTTCCTGAGCAAAAGGCAAGTTTTTCCTCATGTGGTGGCATGATTCTTTGGGTAGGACATGTGATTACAGCAAAATTCTTGGTAGTATTATAATTTATGTGCCAAACTTTGCTGTGCTTCTCATTGGCCTTTGGGGGAACTGGTGACTGACTAGAGAGAGGAGATGTTCTCTCAATTCACTGTTGCCATGAAACATGGGTTTTGTCTTACTATCTTATACTGCTGCACATTAACTCTCAACTGTCATGCTAAGCTCCGTAGAAATCAGGTACCCTTATATGCAGTCACTCGTCTGCTTTTGTTGACAAGTAATAATTTGGGTTTGTGTAAGATGACCCATTCAAAGCAGCCCTCATAGGATAACAAGGTGATTTAAATGGGGTTTGTTTGAAACAAATCCTTGGTTTCTAATCAGTATGCAGTTTGGTATGACATGGTTTACAGCATTTCTTACTTTTATCCTCCATCACTTTTTTTTTTTCCTTGTTTGCAATCATAACAAGTACTATAGCATATTGTAGAGTTTATAAATAATTCTGGTCTCTTTATAGGGTTTAAGGAAAAGCTGTTTTCCCCCCTACTTTTGCTTTACAAAAGTAGAGATTGTTACCGTTATGCCTCATGCACTTTGATTAAAACTTTAAAGCCTAAACTAAGTCATCTTTCTGGCAGATATTTCAACAAACTCTTTTAATGTTCAACTTGGCAGCATATGTTTTATGGCCATACACTGCCCTCTATAAAGATGTGGTGATTATGTGTCTAGGGACAGAGGAATGGAAACCCTCTCTGTAAGCCATATACACCGAAAAAATATATCATTAATTGAGCATTCTACCACCTATTTAAGAAAAAATATAGACTGTCAGATATTCAATGTTTTTTGTTCCTATTTACGCTTTTTGTCCTGTACCTTTAATAGAACTATTTCATCTTCTGCTTTGTGTCTTTCTCCAAATCTGTCTTTTGTGCCATTTATATTCAGAATAGATATGAAATGAACTTATAAATCACTTATTATTTTTTTGCTGGGTATCTTTCTGAGATGTTATATATTAGCTTATCATACACTAAAAGGCTTATACAATCATAGAAAAAGAAAAACCTGTTCAGTTGAGATTTCAGAAAGCAACAGGAAGAGTTCTTCTAGATATCAGAAACATAAAACAAGGTGCTTGATTATATTTACATATGTAATTATACAACTATTACAATATTTTCAAATTTTAGTATTACCTAAATAACTTTATACCACCAAGATGAACATCTTTCTCTATTTCTTCTTGACTCCTGAGCTGTCTCGGGAAACAGCCATCTCTATTTCTATTGCATATAGTGTTCAATACAGAAACTTGTCAGGTGGATGTCAAAAAACTTGGAGCATTCTGAGATGGTACAGATTTGCTCTTCCATTCAAAGTAATACTGTGAAATGACAGAAGCAGAGGGAGATAAGGCTCCTCCTGGTCAGAGTAGTTTCAAGGTAATGTTGACAGCTTTCATGCCATACTTTTCCACCTCTGATTCTCTTCCAGATATTTCCCAAATCAGATAGAAATGGCCATGAAAAAGCACATATTAATAATCAAACTATACCATGCTGCTAAGTCACTTCAGTCGTGTCCGACTCTGTGTGACCCCATAGATGGCAGCCCATCAGGTTCCCCTGTCCCTGGGATTCTCCAGGCAAGAACACCAGAGTGGGTTGCCATTTCCTTCTCCAATGCATGAAAGTGAAAAGTGAAAGTGAAAGTGAAGTCGTGTCCGACTCTTCGCTACTCCATGGACTGCAGCCTACCAGGCTCCTCCGTCCATGGGCTTTTCCAGGCAAGAGTACTGGAGTGGGGTGCCATCACCTTCTACAAACTATACCATAAGGAATTATAAATAAGTCCACAAATCTGATCCAAATCTATTCTTCATGTTCTGAATACAATCTAATAATACATTTAGTGTACTGTACATGTTTAAAAAACCCATAGTAATGTTAATAAAAGGAAAATAATTTCTAATACCAAGAAAAAGCATTTTTAATATATATGCTTGCTCTCACGTCTTATCAAATTATCTGTAGTAAAGGATCAGTGATTTTTAGTTTATTTTTAATTTTCAATTCATTGTATATGTATTTTAGTAAGAATATAATTTTAAAACAATTAATTGTAACACAAAATACAAGGAAAATGCAGAAAATACAAAATTTTAGATCAGGCAGATATCAAGGTAATATCCAATATAAAGTTTCTAAACACTGTCTCTCAATTTCTGTAAGTTGCAACCTCTTAAAGAACTGGTGGAGTGGCACTGGTACACAGGAGACACTTTGAACAGTGGGGCTATAACTGATCTAAAAGGATGACCCAAGGCAGTCCTAGGGCAGGTGATAAGGTGCAGACAATACCTATCTCTTCTCCAGGATCTACTTTTGCCATGGATTTTTCTATGAAAAGAAAAGTTACTTCTACTTAGATTTTGTTTCAGATAAATGGAATTGCCTTCCATTATTCATTTGAAATAAATGTTTAATGATAAGCTACATTTTTTAAAAATGGGAAGAGCAGAGTAAAAAGACCCTGAGGTCACCTCCTCTCACAAGTACACCAAAATAACAACTGTCTGCAGAACAACCATTAATGCAAATGACTGAAACCTAACACAAACGATCTTCTACAACAAAAGACACCAAGAAGGAACCACAGTGAGACAGGTAGGAGAGGTAGACTTGCCATATATCAAATCATATACCCCCACCCCGAGCCCAGGTCTCTGACCCACAGACTGGAGAGTAATTCTATTGCAGAGATTCTCCCATAGGAGTGAGAGTTCTGAGCCCCATGTTAGGCTCCTCAGTCTGGAACAGTGTTCAGCACCAGGAAGATGAGACCTCAAAGCATTTGGCTTCAAAGGACAGTGGGGCATAAATATAGGAGCCCCACAGGACTGGGGGAAATACAGATTTCATTCTTAAATGGTGCACACAAAGTTTCACATGCAGTGAGACCCAAGGTAAAAGCAGTAATTTGACAGTAGGTGCCTGGGCCAGACCTACGGCTGTGGCTTAGCCTGGGGATATAAAGATTGGTGGCCGACATTCTGGGGAACATTCAGTCTGGTGAACACTGCTGCTGCTGGAGACTATCTGGAACTGCCCCAAAGCCTGCAGGCACCAGTGCTAGGACATTTCAGGCTAAACGACTGGGCAGGGACCCAGTATAACCCATCAATAAACAGGCTGCCGAAGGGCCACAAGACAACCTAGACTCAGCTCCACCAACCAGGGGGCAGGTACCAGCTCCCCCCACCAGGAAGCCTGCAAAAGCCTCTAGACCAGCCTCACCCAGCAGGGGGCAGACACCAGATGCAAGAAGACTCTAGACCGTATCCTGGGAGAAGCTGGGCCCTGGTCTTGCACACTAACAGGCCAACTCAACCTTTGGGAAACCATGGACCCAATACCCAACTGTGTCAGCCTCCTACCACCAACAATCTAAAATGAGATCTAGGATTCCTGTACCCTACATCCAGACTCCAGGAACCAGTATCACCTGTGAGCATAATCGACACTGAGCTTAGGATCTGGCTTCACCTATCATTGGATGGACAACAGACCCAGAGTCCTCAAGACCCTGACTCCACTCAGCAGGGAGCTAGCACTAGCCCCAGGACCCACCAGGGTTCCATAATCAGTGCCTCCTGACTAGACTTCCTTTAACAGCAACCAGCAGCGTCCATACAAGACCTGGTAACCAACAAGACTAAGGGCAAACTACAGGACTGCCCACATAGTCATCCACCATAACAGAAAGACCCACAGAGCCCTCTTAGAGAGAAGTCCTAGAACATACAGCTTGGGTGATGAGAGGGGAATGTACTGCTGGGACACACAGGATTCTTGCTATAGATACAGTTCTCCAAGATAGAGAAATGTAACTAACCTACCACATACAGAAAAATACGAATAACAGTTTCAAGAAAATGAGGTGGAAGAGGAACATGTTCCAGAGTAAGGAGCAAATTAATGCCCCATAAGAACGAAGCGAAGTGGAGACAGGCAAAATATCCAAGAAGAAAATCAGGATAGTGATCATAAAGAGGATCAAAGAACTTGGGAGGAGAATAGATGCACAGGGCAAGATATAGAAAAGATCACCAGTAAAGGCAAATATAAAGGTAACAAACCATCCACACAGGAGGATAGAAGGGAATTTAAAAGAGAAAAGCAGTAAAATCATCTATATCAACAATAAGCAGTTAAGGGGTACATAAAACAATTACATGTAAAATAAACTGTCAAACACTTTTTTGTAGCCATAGAGGGAGAAGACCACAAATACAGAGTTTTAAAATTCATGTGAAATTAAAATTTTATATATATATTTATATATTCATATTCCCTGGTAGCTCAGTGGTGAAGAACCTGCCTGCCAATGCCCAAGACATGAGCCCAATCCCTGGGTAAGTAAGACTCCCTGGAGAAGGAAACGGCAACACACTCCAGGATTCTTGGCTGGGAAATTCCACAGACAGAAGGAGCATGGCAGGTTATAGTCCAAGGAGTTACAAAAGAGACAAACAGAATTTAGCAACTGAACAACACAAACGCATATGTATATATACATGGAAAACTCAGCAGTGGCCACAGGACTGGAAGAGGTCAGTTTTCATTCCAGTCCCAAAGAAAGGCAATGTCAAAGAATGCTCAGACTACCACACAATTGCACTCATCTCACACACTAGTAAAGTAATCCTCAAAATTCTCCAAGCCAGGCTTCAGCAGTACATGAACCATGAACTTCCAGATGTTCCAGCTGATTTTAGAAAAGGCAGAGGAACCAGAGATCAAATTGGCAACATCCACTGGATTATCGAAAAAGCAAGAGACTTCCAGAAAAACATCTATTTCTGCTTTATTGACTATGCCAAAGCCTTTGACTGTGTGGATCACAATAAACTGTGGAAAATTCTTCAAGAGATGGGAATACCAGACCACCTGACCTGCCTCTTGAGAAATCTGTATGCATGTCAGGAAGCAACAGTTAGAACTGGATATGGAACACAGACCGGTCCCAAATAGGAAAAGGAGTATGTCAAGGCAATATATTGTCACCCTGCTTATTTAACTTATATGCAGAGTACATCATGAGAAATGCTGGGCTGGATGAAGCACAAGATGAAATCAAGATTGCTGGGAGAAATATCAATAACCTCAGATATGCACATGACACTACCCTTATGGCAGAAAGTGAAGAGGAACTAAAAAGCCTCTTGATGAAAGTGAGAGAGGAGAGTGAAAAAGTTGGCTTAAAGCTCAACGTTCGGAAAACTAAGATCATGGCATCCAGCCCATCACTTCATGGAAAATAAATGGGGAAACAATGGAAACAGTGGGTGAATTTTTATTTTGAGGGGGCTCCAAAATCACTGCAGATGGTGACTGCAGCCATGAAATTAAAAGATGCTTACTCCTTGGAAGGAAAGCTATGACCAAAACAGACAGCATATTAAAAAGCAGAGACATTACTTTGCCAGCAAAGGTCCATCTAGTCAAGGCTATGGTTTTTCCAGTAGTCATGTATGGATGTGAGAGTTGGACTATAAAGAAATCTGAGTGCCGAAGAATTGATGCTTTTGAACTGTGGTGTTGGAGAAGACTCTTGAGGGTCCCTTTGACTGCAAGGAGATCCAACCAGTCCATCCTAAAGGAGATCAGTCCTGGGTGTTCATTGGAAGGACTGATGTTGAAGCTGAAACTCCAGTACTTTGGCCACCTGATGTGAAGAGTTGACTCATTTGAAAAGACCCTGATGGTGGGAGGGATTGGGGGCAGGAGGAGAAGGGGACGACAGAGGATGAGATGGCTGGATGGCATCACTGACTCAATGGACGTGAGTCTGAGTGAACTCCAGGAGTTGGTAATGGACAGGGAGTCGGACATGACTGATTGACTGAACTGAACTGAACATATATGTACATACATATATACATATATGTGTGTGTGTGTGTATATATATATGTGTGTGTGTGTGTGTATATGTGTGTGTGTATATATATATGTATGTGTGTTATATATATATATATTTTGTATAGCAGACTGTATATTTTAGTCTGCTATTATAGTTTGCTGTATCGTCTGCTATTCAAAAACATCAAGGTAACAACACATCTAAAATCTATAATAGATACATACAAAAAAGAATCTACAAAACACTAAAAATTCATAAAATAAGAGGACAAAAGAAAAAAGCCTTTAAAAACAATTAACAAAATGGAAATTAAAATATATATATCAATAATTACCTTAAATTGAAACAAACTAAATGCTCCAAACAAAAGACAGAGACTTTCAGAATGCATTAAAAAAAAAAAAAAGCAAGACCCAAATATATGCTGCCTACAAGGAACTCACTAAAGTTTTAAGATCTAAACTCACTTTAGATCTCTAAAGACACATACAGTGTCTTTAGAAAGTGTCGTTGAAAGTGAGAGGATGGAAAAAGGTATTCCAAACATAGGGGAAAAAAATGCTGGAGTAGCAATACTTATATGAGACAAAACAGCCTTTAAAATAAAGACTATTTCAAAAGAAAAAGGACACTACATACGATCATGGGCATCAATCCAAGAAAAAGATATAACAATTGTAAATATATATGCACCCAACACAGGAGCTCCTCAATATATAAGGCAAACATTAACAGACATAAAAGGAGAAACTTACAAAAACACAGTAATAATGGGGACTTTAACAGCCCATTTATCTCAATGGACAGACTGAGCAACTAAGCACACAGAGCACTTCATCCAAAAGCAACAGAAAACACATTCTTTTCACGTGCACATGGAATGGTCTCCAAAACACATTATGTGCTAAGCCACAAAGCAAGCCTCAGGAAATTTAAGGAAAGTGATGTCATATCAAACATCTTTTCTGACAACAATGCTATGAAATCAGCAAATACAAGAAATACACTGCAAAAAGCACAAACACATGGAGACTAAACAATACGCTACTAAACAACAAATGGATCACTGGAGGAAATAAAAAATACCCACAGACAAATGAAAATGAAAACATGACAATCCAAAACCTATGGGATGCAGGAAAAGCAGCTCTACATGGGAATTTCATAGTGATACATGATTACTTCAGGAAACAGGAAAAATCTCAACCAACCAACCTAAATTTATACCTAAAGCAACTAGAGAAAGAAGAGCAAAGCGAAAAATTAGTAGAAGGAAAGAAATCATAAATATCTGAGCAGAAATAGATGAAATAGAGGCTAAAAAAAATAGAAAAGATCAATGAATCTAAAAGCTGGTTCTTTGAGAAGATAAATCTAAAATGATTAGCAAGACTCACAACCAAACAAGGGAAAGGGCCCAAACCAATAAAATCAAAAATGAAAAAGAGGACAAAATCAAAACCATGTAAAGGATCATAAAAGACTACCATGAACAACTACAATGCCAATAAAATGGACAACCTAGAGGAAAATCTAAGAAAGAAGCAATCTCCCAAGACTAAACAAAGAAGAAATAAACTATGTACAGAACAATTACCAATACTAAAATTGAATCGATAATTTAAAACTTCCAACAAAAAGAATTTCGGAACCAGACAACTTCAAGAGGAATCCTGCCAAATCTTTACATAAGAGTTAACATGCACTTTTCTGAAACTACTAGAAAAAACCACAGTGGAAGAAATATGTAAAAATCATTCTATAGGCCAGCATCACCCTGATACCAAAAGCAGGCAAAGATATATTTAGAACACACATATAAAACTTACAGACCAGTATCATTGATGATGACAGATGCAAAAGTTACCAAAAAATACTAGCAAACTGAATCCAACAATACATTAGAAAGATCAACACCAAGACCAACTGAGATTTATTTCAGGAATGCAGGGATATTTCAGTATCTGCAAATCCATCAGTTGAAACATCACATTAACAAACTAAAGAATAAAAACTGTATGATCATCTCAATAGGTGCAGAAGAAGCTTCTGTTAAAACTTAACATCCATTTATGAATAATAAAATAAAGAATCTCCAGAAAATGGACAGAGAGGGAACACACCCTAACATAATAAAGGCCATATGACAAACTAATAGGTAACATCATACTCAACAGCAAACAATGGAAAGCACTCCCTCTCAGATCAGGAACAAACATGCCCACTCTTGCCACTTTTACTGAACACAGTTTTAGAGGTCCTAGTCACAGAAATCAGTGGAGAAAAAGAAATAAAAGGAATCCACACTGGAAAAGAAGTAAAAATGTCACTGTTTACAGGTAAAATGATACTATACAAAGAAAATCCTAAAGATGCTACAAGAAAACTACTGGAACACATAAATAATTTAGGTAAAGTTACAGGATAGAAAATTAATATTGCTGTATTTATATACACTAACAATGAAAAACCAGAAAGAGAAATTAAGAAAAAGGTCTGAATCACCAGCACATCAAAAGGAATAAAATACCTAGGAATAAATCTACTTAATGAGGCAAAACATCTGTACTTTGAAAACTATAAGATGCTGATGAAAGAAATTGAAGATGACACAGACATAAAAATATAACATGTTCTTAGATTGGAAAAATCAATATTATTAAAAATGTCCATAATACCCCAGGCAATTACAGATTCAGTATAATCTCTAAGAAATTACCAATGGCATTTTTCACAGAACTATAACAAAAAATTTAAAACTTGTAAGAAAACACAGGAAACACCAAATATTCTTCTTGAGAAAGAACAGAGTTGGAGGATAATGTTTCTTGACTTCAGACTATACTACAAAGCTACAATCATCCATACAGTATAGTACTGGCATAAACAGAGATATATAGATCAGTGAAATAGGATATAAAGCCAAGAAATAAACTCAGGCACATATGATCAATTAATCTATGAAAAAGGAGGCAAGAATATACAATAGACAGTCTCTTCAATAAGTGGTGCTAGGAAAACTGGACAGCAACAAGCAAAAGAATGAAATTAAGATATTATTTAACACCATATTAAAAAATAATTCAAAATGTATTAAAAATTAAATGAAAGAATGGATACTATAAAACTCCTAGAGGAAAGTACAGGCAGAACACTTTTACATAAACCACAGAAATAGTTTTTGTATCCGTCTGCTATACTAATAGGAAAAAGAAGCAAAAATAAACAGGACCTGAGAGAACTTAAAAACGCTTTCACAGCAAAAAAACCCACATGAACAAAACACAAAGGAATAACATATGGAATGGAAGAAAACATTTGGAAACTATGTGACCAGCAAGGGATTAACTTCCAAACCACACAAATAGCTTATACAGCTCAATATCTATAAAACAAATACCCAATCAAAAAATAGAAGATCTTAACAGTCATTTCCCCAAAACAGACATACAGATGGCCAGGTAGGCACATGAAAAAATGCTCAACATCCCTTCAAATTTAGAACTAATGGAAGTTTGAATTCCAGTTAGAGGATTACTTTTAACAGATGCCATGACAATTTACGAACTGCAAATATCAAATGATGTGTAAATTTCATGCTTGATACAGTCTCATTATATACAATTTAAATAGTTAACTTAAAAAAGTAGTTCTCCCCCACCCACATTTATTTGTAATACTTCTAGGCATAAAATCATTTAGTGGGATTTATATATTTGAAAAAATTAAAAAGTAAAAAGCAACTCCTCACCAGAGCTTTATTAAACTACTTGAACATAACTTTCATCTGGGGAACCAGATCAAGATGGCAAAATAGAAAAGTATAGAGTTCACCTTCTCCCACAAAGACATCAAAAAATATATCTACATGAGGAACAATTCTCACAGAATATCTGCTGAACAGGGACAAAAAAAATCTCATAATACCAAAATCTGAAGAAAGATCACCATGTAACCTGTAGGCTGAAAGAAGAAAAAAGGAATCAGGATAGGACCTGTAGCCCTGGGATGGAGTTGTGAAACAGGAAAGGTTCCCTGACCCTGAGAAGCCCCTTCACCAGTGGAGAGATAAGCCAGGACAGAAAGGAAACTTCAGAGACTCAAAGGAGAACAGAGAAAAACCAGCACAGAGGGTCCCTGCCACCTTGCTACATTCTCCAAGCCAAGACACGTGTCTGCTGGGACCTGTCGGGGTTGGGTGCTAAAACTCAAGCTCCACAGGACAGACCTGGGGGGAAGACTAGGATCAGCTGCATAGAGACAGTCTAGAGGGGCTAAAGTGTGCTTTCTGCCACAACCTGGGGTGTGTACAGGAAGGAGCCTGGTTTGGCCACTGAACACCCACTGTTAAAGTGCATGCCTGAGGGGAGGCCTGGATCTCACAGTAGCAGGTTCATTTTCAACATGTTCATAGTAGCTGTTCCTCTGCCTCTATCAGGTCCAGGAGGGCATAAGTGCCTTCGATTTGCCCACATGTGGAGGCAGGGCTGGAAACTGAGCCAATCTACAGGGACCCTGCAACTTCAGAAGCAGTACCAAAATTTGAGTGTTGCAGCCTCTGTGGGATCCATGGATTTACACACAGCACATGGCATTGTAAACTCAGTGCCTGCAGAACCTCAGAGCAGAATACTGGTGATTCCATGGCTAGAAAGGGTCCAGCTGCAGGCTCTGTGAGCCGACACACAACAAGGTGAGGATAGGGTCCAGGCTGACTCAGTAGCTCCCCTAATAAGTCCAGGTTTGCGACTCCAGAAGTCTCAGTGTCTGACCTGCACCAAAGGATATACACTAGTGGCTTTCTGAACACAATGCCTAAGGCATAACCAGGCTGATTGCCTGAATTCCCATGGCTGAGGCAGGGCCAAGACCAGTGCCAGAAACAGTATACTTTATAGCCCACACACTCGGTGACAGGTGGTACCACAGAGCATACTTCCCAGCGGATAGTTTCTGTGGAGGAATGCTCACTACCTTCTTTCCCAGCAGGAGCACTCCAGTTCCATCTACCTCATACCACAGTTCAGAAACAGATCTTGGGGTATCTACACCAAAAACTGGAGAGCAGATCCTACCCCTGACAGAGCTGTGATAACAAAGAGCAAAGAGGAGGCCCCAAACAACATTCAGTGCAGACAATATTTCAACGTACACACTGAAAAGAAGCCCTAGAACCAAAAACATTAGATTCATGGAGGCTACACATAAACAAACTCTTCAAGAACACAGTGGAAAACTGTTTCTCCTAAGCTCACAGTTAAATAAAGATAAGTAAAATGAAGAAGCAGAGGAACTACTCCCAAGTCAACAAGAGAGTTCCCCTAAAGAATATCTGAAATTTATAAGATCCCCAAGTTCAAAAAGGAGGTAATAAAAACACTGAAGCAATTAAGAAAGGCTATCAATAAAAATGTAGATCACTGTAAAAAAAGAAGAACAAGAAGTAGAAAATATAGAGGTGCCAATTAAAATTAGGCAACTCATTTGCAGAGACAAAACCTCAGCTAAAGGAGATAAATAGTAAACTGGATGATGCATAAGAATAAGAGATCTGCATGACAGAATAACAAAAAAAAAATCACATAATCAGAACAGTAGATAGAAAAATAAGTGAAAAAAAAATGAAAGTGATATATGAGACTTATGGGATAAGTCCCAACACACATAATAGGAATCCCAGAAAGAGAAGAAGCAGAACAGGGGATCAAAAATACATTTGAAAAAAATTATGGCTGAAAACTTCCCAAAGTCAAGAAAGGAAACAGATATCTGGGTGGAGGAAGCACTGAGATTCCATATAAAATGAATCCAAATATAGCTACATTAAGACATAATATAATCAAAATGTGTGTGCTAGCCACTCAGTTGTGCCCAGCATTTGCAACCCCATGGACCGCAGCCCACCAGGCTCCTCTGTCCATGGAAATCTTCAGGGAAGAATACTTCCTGAAGGGGTGCCATTCCCTTGTCCAGGGGATCTTCCTGACCCAGGGATTGAACCTAGGTCTCCTGCATTGCAGGCAGATTCTTTACCATCTGAGCCACCAGAGAAGCCCTAAATTAAATATCTGTTAGTAGATATTTGTTGTCTGGTGGTGATGGTGGTTTAATCACTAAGTTGCTCTGACTTTTTAAACTGCCAGGCTCCTCTGTCCATGGGATTTCTCAAGCAAAAATAATGTAATGGGTTGCCATTTCCTCTCCAGGGTACCTTCCTAACCCAGAGATTGAACCTAAGTCTCCTGCACTGCCAGCGGATTCTTCACCACTGGGCCATTCTTACCACCATGCCCCAGGATATAATCAAAACGGCAAATGTTAAAGAGAGGATACTTAAGGCAGCAAAAGAAAAAACAAAGAGTTACTTATTAAAACAAGGGAACCTCCATAAGGTTATCAGATGATTTATTAACAGAAATGCTGCAGGCCAGAGGGAGTGGGAGAATATATTCAAAGTCCTAAAAGGGAAAAAAAAAATCCTGCAACCTAGAATAATCTACTTAGCAATATTACCATGTAGAATTGAAGGTGAGAGAAAAAATTTCTATCAAACAAAAACAAAAAAACAGCAATACTAAGCCTATCGTAAAAGAAACAGTGAAAAGTCTTTTCTAAAAAGAAAAGGAGCAAGAATATATTGAAAAGAGAAAATCACAATTAAAAAGTAAATCCCTTACACCAGTACACATTTTTTAAAATTTAAAACACTGTAAAATCAATAACTACAATGAACAGCAAAATGATAAACATTCAGATGGAAAAGAGAACATCAAATATGAAATATGGGGGAGGGAAGCAAGAAAACACCAGTACACATTTTTTAAAATTTAAAACACTGTAAAATCAATAACTACAATGAACAGCAAAATGATAAACAATCAGATGGAAAAGAGAACATCAAATATGAAATATGGGGGAGGGAAGCAAGAAAATATATTTTTTTACTCCGTGCTTGAACCAATAAAACTACCAGTGTAAATGTATATGTAGTAATAAGTATACTATTACTTATTGAAAAACACAGGAAAAACACAGGAACCAGAAATCAAAAACATACAACAGGTTCATAAAAACCGAAAAGAAGAAACAGAGAATAGAAAATGAAAATATCAAATCACAAAAGGAAAAAGAAAGTAACAAGAAAAACAAAATCCACTGGAAAACATACCTTAAAATAACACTAAATACATATGTATTAGTAATTACCTTAAATGTCAATGGACTAAATGCTCCAATCAAAAGACACAGAATGACAGATTGGATATAAAAATAATAGATTATAATATGCCACCAACAAGTGACTCAACTTAGGACATGATGCACAGAGGTTGAAAGTAAAGCAATGGAAAAAGAACTTTCATGAAAATTGAAATGACAAGAATGGGGTAACAAAACTCATATCAGTCAATATAGACTTTAAAACAAAGTCCATAAAGAAAGCTAAACAAGGACACTACATAATGACTAATGGGGGCTTCCTTGGTGGTTCTGTGGTAAAGAATCCACCTGCCAATGCAGGAGACAGGAGTTTGATTCCTGGTCTGGGAAGATCCCACATGTCATGGGACAATTAAACCCGGATGCCACAACTATTAAGTCTGTGCTCTAGAGCCCAAGAACTGCAATTAGTAAGCTCATGTATCACAAATGTTGAAGCCCATGTGCCTAGAGCCCAGGCTTGCAACAAAAGAAGCCACCACCATGAGAAGCTGGAGTACTGCAGCAAAGAGTAATCCCCCTTGCTGCAACTAGAGAAAAGCCCACATGCAGCCATGAAGACCCAGCACAGCCAAAACCAAATTATTTTAAACAATAAAAAAGGATCAATACAAAAAGAGGATGTCATATTCATTAATATACATGCACCTATTATAGGAACATCTCAATTTAAAAAAAAGTATTAACAGACATAAAGAAAAAAAATTGAAAGAAATACAATAAAAGTAGGAGACTTTAACACCCCACTAATATCAATGGATAGATCTTCCAGATCAAAAAAATCAGTAAGTAAACAGAGCTGCTAAATAACACAATAGAGAAATTGAACTAATTTGATATTTTCAGGACATTATATCCAGGGGGGGGAATAAAAAAAAAGAGAATAACATTCTATTCAAGTGAACATGGAACATTCTCTAGGATTGACCACATTCTAAAACACAAAACAAGCCTTAAGACATTTAAGAGGATAGAAATTATTTTAAGCATTATTATTATTATTTTTAACCACAATGTCATGAAACTAGCAATCAACCAAAGAAAGCGAATTAGGGAGGGGTCAAGGTTACCTGGAGACTACATAAATGCTACTAAAAATAGGTCAATAATGAAATCAAAGAGGCAATTTAAAAATGCCTTGAGACAAGTAACAATGAAAACACAATTTTTGCTGGGATGCAGCAAAATCAGTTCTTCAAGGGAAGTTCATAGCAAAAAAGATCTTCCTCAAACATCAAGAAAAATCTCAAACAAACAACATACCATCTAAATGCATTAGAAAAAGGAGAATAAACCAAATGTGAAGTCAGAAGAAGCAAAAAATAATTAAGAGCAGAGATGAAATATACCAAATAGACATCTAAAAAAAAAAAACAGGAAAAAGTCTCCAATGAAACCAAGAATTGCTTCTTTGAAAGGATAAACAAAATCTAGAAACCTCTGGCCAGGCTCATGAAGAAGAAAGAAGGACCCAAACAAAATAAAAAACTGAAAGCAGAAATACAAAAAGCCATAGGAGAATACTATAATCAATTTGTATGAAAAAAAACTGGACAAACTCTGAGAAATGAGTATATTTCCAAAACCATGGGCTCACTGAAACTGAATCAAATAAATAGGTAATTTGAAGAGAACAATAACTAGAAGTGAAATAGAATCTGTTAAAAAAAAGAAAGAAAGAAAAGAAAACCTCTGGAAACAAATGTCCAGGACCAGATGGCTCACTGGGGAATTCTACAAAATATACAATGAAGAACTTACACCAATCTTTCCCAAACTCCTCCAAAATACTGAAGAGGGAAAAACAGTACCAAAATAATCTATAAACCCACTATCACCCTGGTACCAAAATCAGATAAACACAATACCAAAAAGTAGAATCATAGGTCAATATCCTTGTTGATAAGCAAATGGAATCAACAGCACAGAGAAAAGGTCATGCAACACAATCAAGTTGGATTCATGGTAGGGTCACAAAGATTGGTTCAACACATGCAAATCAATGCGACGTACCATGTCAACCAAAGAAAAGACAAAAACCACATAATCATCTCAATAGAAGCAGAAAAAGTATTTGATAAATTTCTATACCCATTCATTATAAAAACTATCAAAGTGGGTATAGAGGGAACATATCTCAACACAATAAAAGCTATTTATGACACACCTTCAGCCAACATTAACACTCAACAGTAAAAATCTGTACACATTCCTGCTAAAATCTGGAAGAGGACAAGGATGCACACTATTACAACTTTTAGTCCACATAGTATTCAAAGTCCTTGCCACAGCAGACTGACAAGAAAAAAAATAATAATAAAGTTATCCAATTGGAAGGGAAGAAGTAAAATTATCATTGTATGCAGATGACATGATACTATATATAGAAAACCCTGTAGACTTCACACAAAAACTACTAGAACTAATAACTGAATTCAGTAAGGTAACAAGATACATAATTAACATACAGAAATCTGCTGCATATCTTTATACTCACAATTAAATATCAGAAGTTTAAAATCCCTTTAAAATCATATTAAAAAATACTTAGTAATAAACATGACCAAGGAGATGAAAGATTTATATACTGATAACTACCTAACACTGATAAAGGAAACTGAAAATTATTCAAAAACAAGGAAAGATATCTGATCCTCTTCAATAGGAAGAATTAATATTGTTAAATGATCATGCTACCAAAAGCCACCTACAGATTTAATATGATCCCTATTAAATTACCCATGGCATTTACCACATAACTAGAGAAAATGGTACTAAAATTTATAGGGAACCAAAGAAGACCTAGTATTGCCAAACAATCATAAGAAAAAAAAACAACAACAACAAAGCTGGGAGCATAACCCTCCCAGACTTCAGATAATACAATAAAACTACAGTAATCAAAACAATATGGTGTTGGCACAAAAACATACATGGATCAATGGAACAGAAAAGAGAGCCCAGAAATAAGCCAACACACATATGGTCAATTAATCTGATAAAGGAGGCAAAAATATACAGTGGAGAAAACACAGTCTCTTCCAGTAAGTGGTGTTAGGAAAACTGGATAGCCACATGTAAATCAAGGAAGTTAGAACACATCCTCTCTCTACACACAAACGCAAACTCAAAATGGCATTTTTTAAATAAAAGAAATGGTACCGTAAAACTCCCAGAAGAACATAGGCAAAACATTCTGTGACATAAATTGTACTAATGTTAAGTCTGTCTCCCAAAGCAACAGAAATAAAAGTAAAAATAAACAAATGGAATCCAATCAAAGTTAAAAGTTTCTGCACAGCAAAGGAAACCATAAACAAAATTAAAAAACAACCTAAAGGACTGGGAAAAATATTTGCAAACAATGAGACAAACAAGGGCTAATTTCCAAAATATAAAAACAGCTCATACAATTAAATAACAACAAAAACCAATCCAAGCAAAACATAGGCAGAAGACATAAGTAGACATTTCTTCAAAGAATAAATAAAGATGGCCAATAGGCACATGAAAAGATGCTCAACATAACTAATTATTAGAGAAATGCAAATCAAAACTATAATGAGGTACCACATCATACCAGTCAGAATGGCCATGATTAAACAGTCTACAAATAACAAATGCTGGAGAGGATGTGCAGAAAAGGGAACCCTGCTACGCTGTTGGTGGGAATGTAAATTGGTGAGGACACTATGGTAAACATTATGGAGGTTTTTGTAAAACTAAAAATAGAGTTGCCATATGGTCCAGCAATCCCACTCTTGGGCATATATCTAAAGAAAACACTCATTCAAAAAGATAAATGCACCCAATGTTCACAGTAACATTATTTAACATAGCCAAGATATGGAAGTAACCTAAATATTCATCAATTGAAGGGATAAACAATTCATCAGATGAGAGGATAAAAAAGATTCCATACACACACACACACACACACACACACATACTGCTGCTGCTGCTAAGTCACTTCGTGTCCTGACCCCATAGACGGCAGCTCACTAGGCTCCCCCGTCCCTGGGATTCTCCAGGCAAGAACACTGGAGTGGGTTGCCATTTCCTTCTCCAACGCATGAAAGTGAAAAGTGAAAGTGAAGTTGATCAGTCGTGTCCGACTCTTAGCGACCCTATGGACTGCAGCCTACCAGGCTCCTCCATCCATGGGATTTTCCAGGCAAGAGTACTGGAGTCGGGTGCATTTGCCTTCTCCTACATACATACTACTTGTCCATAAAAAATGAAATAACGCCATCTGTAGCAACACAGATGAACCTAGAAATGATCATATCAAGTAAGTCAGAGATAGAAAAATATATGATATCACTTACATGTGGAATATAATATATAACACAAAGAACTTATTTATGAAACAGAAACTGATTACCAGACATAGAAAACAAACATATGGTTACCAAAGGGGAGAGGGTGAGGGATACATTTAGAGTTTGGGATTAGCAGATACAGACTACTATTTATAAAATAGATAAATAAAAACATCCTATTGGCTAGCACAGGAAAGTATATTCAATTTCCTATAATAAATCATAATGGAAAAGAATATGAAAAAGAATATGCATATGTGAATCACTGCTCTACCCAGAAACTAACACAACACTGTAAATCAACTATGTATATATAAATAAATAAATAAAACTTGCGAGTATCACCTTAAATACATTTTGCTTCCCAAAACATACCTTCCTGCTTAACTGTGTTTGTGTCTTGACTTGCAAAGATCACCTGATATCAAGGCCAACTTCATTCCTTTTCAGATAACCTAATCCTAACATGTGTTCATCAATATCTTTATCTTAATCTGACTTTCACAGTATGCTTAATATTTAAAATTTATTTGGCAATGCTGTAATAATTCCCATGCTTTTTTTCTGAATTTAATGCTTCCCCAATGGCTGAGCACTAACCAATCTGCCTGCAATGCAGGAGACATGTGTTTGATTCCTGTGTCAGGAAGAACCCTGGAGAAGGAAATGGCAAGCCACTCCAGTATTCCTTCCTGGGAAATCCAATGGACAGAGAAGCCAGGTGGGCTACAGTCCAGTTCAGTTCAGTCACTCCAACTCTTTGCACCCCATAGACTGCAGCATGCCCAGCCTCCCTGTCCATCACCAACTCCCGGAGTCTACTCAAACTCATGTCCATTGAGTCGGTGATGCCATCCAACCATTTCATCTTCTGTCATCCCCTTCTCCTCCCACCTTCTGTCTTTCCCAGAATCAGGGACTTTTCAAATGAGTCAGCTCTTCACATCAGGTGGCCAAAGTATTGGAGTTTCAGCTTAAGCATCAGTCCTTCCAATGAATATTCAGGACTGATTTCCTGATGCGCTGGTTGGATCTCCTTGCAGTCCATGGGACTCTCAAGAGTCTTCTCCAACACCACAGTTTAAAAGCATCAGTTCTTCAGCACTCAACTTTCTTTATAGTCTAACTCTCACACCCATACATGACCACCGGAAAAACCATAGCTTTGACTAGACAGACCTTTGTCTCTGTTTTTTAATATGCTGTCTAGGTTGGTCATAACTTTTCTTCCAAGGAGCAAGGGTCTTTAATTTCATGGCTTTAGTCACCATCTGCAGTGATTTTGGAGTCCCCTGCCCCCCTAAAAATAGTCTCTCACTGTTTCCCTTGTTTCCCCACCTATTTGCCTAGAAGTGATGGGACCAGATGCCATGATCTTAGTTTTCTGAATGTTGAGCTATAATCCAACTTTTTCACTCTCTTCTTTCATTTTCATCAAGAGGCTCTTTAGTTCTTCTTCACTTTCTGCCATAAGGGTAGTGTCATCTGCATATCTGAAGTTATTGATATTTCTCCTGGCAATCTTGATTCCAGCTTGTGTTCATCCAGCCCTGTATTTCTCATGATGTACTCTGTATATAAGTTAAATAAGCAGGGTGACAATATACAGCCTTGACATACCCCTTTCCCGATTTGGAGCCAGTCTCTTGTGCCATGTACAGTTCTAACTGTTGCTTTTTGACCTGCCTACAGATTTCTCAGGAGGCAGGTCAGGTGGTCTGGTATTCCCATATCTTGAAGAATTTTCCACAGTTTGCTATGATCCACACAGTCAGTGGCTTTGGCATAGTCAATAAAGCAGAAATAGATGTTTTTCTGGAACTCTCTTTCTTTTTCAATGATCCAGAGGATGTTGGCAATTTGATCTCTGATTCCTCTGCCTTTTCTAAATCCAGCTTGACATCTGGAGGTGCACAGTTCACGTACTGTTGAAGCCTGGCTTGGAGAATTTTGAGCATTACTTTGCTAGCATGTGCTGCTGCTGCTGCTAAGTCGCTTCAGTCATGTCTGACTCTGTGCGAGCCCATAGATGGCAGCCCACCAGGCTCCCCCATCCCTGGGATTCTCCAGGCAAGAATACTGGAGTGGGCTGCCATTTCCTTCTCCTTGCTAGCATGTAAGATAAGTGCAATTGTGCAGTAGTTTGCACATTCTTTGGCATTGCCTTTCTTTGGGATTGGAATGAAAACTGACCTTTTCCAGTCCTGTGGCCACTGCCGAGTTTTCCAAATCTGCTGGCATATTGAGTGCAACACTTTCACAGCATCATCTTTTAGGATTTGAAATAGCTCAACTGGAATTCCATCACCTCCACTAGCTTTGTTTGTAGTGATGCTTCTTAAGGCCCACTTGACTTCACATTCCAGGATGTCTGGTTCTAGGTGAGTGATCACACCCTCGTGATTATCTTGGTCGTGAAGGTCTTTACTGTACAGTGCTTCTGCGTATTCTTGCCACCTCTTCTTAATATCTTCTGCTTCTGTTAGGTCCATACCATTCTGTCCTTTATTGTGCCCATCTTTGCATGAAATATTCCCTTGGTATCTCTAATTTTTGTGAAGAGATCTCTAGTCTTTCCCATTCTCTTCTTTTCCTCAATTTCTTTGCATTGATCACTGTGGAAGGCTTTCTTATCTCTCCTTGCTATTCTTTGGAACTCTGCATTCAAATGGGTATATCTTTCCTTTTCTCCTTTGCCTTTTGCTTCTCTTCTTTTTGCAGCTATTTTAAAGCCTCCTCAGACAACCATTTTGCCTTTTTGCGCTTCTTTTTCTTGGGGACGGTCTTGATTCCTGTCTCCTATACAACATCATGAACCTCTGTCCACAGTTCTTCAGGCACTCTGAGTATCAGATCTATTCCCTTGAATGTATTTGTCACCCCACTGCATAATCATAAGAGATTTGATTTACATCACAGCTGAATGGTCTAGTGGTTTTCCCTACTTTCTTCAATTTAAGTCTGAATTTGGCAATAAGGAGTTCATGATCTGAGCCACAGTCAACTCCTTGTCTTGTTTTTGCTGACTATATAGAGCTTCTCCATGGCTACAGTCCATGGGGTCACAAAAGAGTCCAACAAAACTTAGTGACTAAATAACAACAACAAATATATATCCAGATTTAGCACAATGCTATGTCCACAGTTAAAGCACTTTCATATATTTCAAAGACAAACAGGAAAGTAAGAAGAATGGATAAGATCAGGGTCTATGGGAGGATTAAGATAATGAGAGAAAAAAAGTAAATAATGAGGGAAATGAAAGAGAAAAGAAGTAAAGGAGGAAGGATACAAAGAAAAACCAAAAATGAAAACTGAGTCTTAAAAAAAGGCAACAAAATTAATTTAGAAAATGAGCAGTACCCAGGAGTTACCTCACGCAGGAACAGAATAGTGCCTATTTCCACCACCTGGACTATAAAATCTTTGTGGAGTATAGAGGAGAGTATACTCTGTACCCTTCTTAGAAGGGTGTTATATCAGGAATGGAGGGTAATTAGCCATAGACTAATCATGTCTTAAGTTCAAGACCCTAACAAGCAAATCATACCAAAGTAATTTTATTCAAATTTACAGGAAAGAAAAATATTCACTGGCATTTGGTTAAAAACAGGCACACAAAACAGCAGGAAAATGATTTGTATAAGGTGAAATATGAATCAATCAAAACCAACCTGAAATTGAAAGTGATATTAGAATTTTCATAAAAATAATAATGTATAAATTACTATTTTACTATATTATTTTATATTATAATATTATATTATATGCTATATATATTATATACTATATATTATGTATTATGTTATAATTATATTATGTTATATTATAATTATGTTATATTATATGTTATATTATATAATATATTATATATATTATATAATTATAATATAATACATAATACATCAGATCAGATCAGATCAGTCGCTCAGTCGTGTCCAACTCTTTGCGACCCAGGCAGCACGCCAGGCCTCCCTGTCCATCACCAACTCCCGGAGTTCACTCAGACTCACGTCCATCAAGTCAGTGATGCCATCCAGCCATCTCATCCTCTGTCGTCCCCTTCTCCTCCTGCCCCCAATCCCTCCCAGCATCAGAGTCTTTTCCAATGAGTCAACTCTTCACATGAGGTGGCCAAAGTATTGGAGTTTCAGCTTTAGCATCATTCCTTCCAAAGAACATAGTATATAATTATATTATATACTATATATTATATTATTAGTATTATATTATAATACTGAATTATATTATTTCTACAGTTATTAAAAAGGTCAAGTAAAGAAATGGAAAATATTTTTAAAGACATAAATTAAATTTCTAGAAATAAAAACTATTATAATATCTGAGATGAAAAATACATGGATCTGGATTATGGCAGACTAGATATTGCAAAAGAAAACATTAGTGAATTTGAAAATTATTCAAAATATCACACAAAGGAAAGACAGAATTTAAATAATAGAAAGTGGATTAGAGAACAGTGAGGCAACTTCAGTAGGCCTAACATATATATATACTGGGTTGGCCAAAATGTTCGTTTGTTTCTGTAGCATCATGTAGAAAAACCCAAGTGATCTTTCTAGCCAACCCAATAACTGGAGTTTCCAAAGGAAGAAAACAAAGGTGTCAGAAAAATAGAGAGAACAATGATCTCAAATTTTCCAAGAAGCTCAATGAACCCCAAGCACAAGAAATATAAAGAAAACAACATGAATTTCATAAACAAATTGATCAAATCTGTGACACAAATATTTTTACATATTTGAGAATTTTTTTTAATTTTAAGAAATAAAGCAATTACAGATAGCAAAGAAGCATAAAAATAGTAGAAGATTTCTCATAATCAAAGTGTGAAGACAGTAGATTGATATACTTAATGCACTGAAGCAGTATATCTGTCAACTTACAAGTTTATACACAGTGAATATGCAAAAACTTTATCAGACTTACAAACATTGAAATAGTTAATAAACAGCAAACTGCTGCTGCTACTGCTGCTAAGTTGCTTCAGTCATGTCTGACTCTGTGAGACCCCATAGACGGCAGCCCACCAGGCTCCTCTGTCCATGGGATTCTCCAGGCAAGAACACTGGAGTGGGTTGCCATTTCCTCCTCCAATGCATGAAAGTGAAAAGTCAAAGTAAAGTCGCTCAGTCGTGTCCAACTCTTAGCGACCCCATGGACTGCAGCCTACCAGGCTCCTCTGTCCATGGGATTTTCCAGGCAAGAGTACTGGAGTGGGGTGCCATTGCCTTCTCCAAAACAGCAAACTAGACTTACTGTAAACATTAAAGGAAGCTTTTCAGGTGGAAGAAGAATTATATACATATGGATACAAAAAAATGAAAAAAAAAATACTAGAAATGTTAACTACTAAATATGTATGGCTTTTTATGTTTAAAGTTCTTTAAAAGGTAAATAAATTTTTAAACAAAATAATAACAATACAGTATAAGATTTATAACATATGTAAAAGTAAATGATTGACAATAACAGAAAGGCTGGAGAGGAGAACTGGAAGTATATTATTTTAGGATTCTTATACTGTGCATGAAAATGTATAGCATCATTTGAAGATAAACTGTGACTAAGATCAAATATACATTGTAAACCCTAAAACAATAACTGAAGTAAAAGAAAGAGTTGTAGCAAGTCAAAAATGTAAAGCTGCTGCTGCTGCTGCTAAGTCGCGTCAGTTGTGTGCGACTCTGTGGGACCCCATAGACGGCAGCCCACCAGGCTCCCCCATCCCTGAGATTCTCCAGGCAAGAACACTGGAGTGGGTTGCCACTTCCTTCTCCAATGCATGAAAGTGAAAAGTGAAAGTGAAGTCACTCACTCGTGTCTGACTCTAGCCACCCCATGGACTGCAGCCTACCAGGCTCCTCCGTCCATGGGATTTTCCAGGCAAAAGTATTGGAGTGGGGTGCCATTGCCTTCTCTGAAAAATGTAAAGCTAGATATATTTAAAATTCAAAAGAAGTCATAAAAAAAAGAGTAAAAAGGAAACAACACATGACACAAGTAGAAAACAAATAACAAGAAGACAGATTTAATAACCATATCAATAGTCAAGTTAAATATAAATGGCATAAATATCCCAATCAAAACTAAAATCTTATCATGTTGGATAGACTCTACTGTGTGTTATCGATTGGAAACATGTTTTAAATGTAAAGATATAAACTAGTTAAAAGGATAAAAAAATACATCTAGCTAAAACTAAAAGAAAGTAGAAGCTAGAATTGGTTTTATTAACATCAGATGAAGTATCTTGCAGAGAAAGAGGAGTACCACATATAAAAATTAATTCATGTTAATAGTCAATCTGTCAAGAGGACATCAGTATCTTAAATGTTTTTACCTAATAACAGCTTCAAATTACACAAACAAAAACTGGTAAAATTTCAAGGAGGAAAAGACAAAGAGAAAAAAATAATCTGCAACTGTAATAAGGATTTTCAATATTCCTCTCAGTAAGTGACAGAAAAGAAGGAATATATAGAAAATATGAAAGATATAGAATATTTGAAAACAATAAATATAGATTGAAGGAAACAACACCTTATTTGCAAGTCTCAAACATAACACTTGAGAGTATAAATAGTAAACTATTTAGAAGCCTTTCTAATTCAGAGATAAGAGTGAACACACTGTTACCTAATTTATTCCACAATGTCAATCTCCTTGCAGAAAAGACTATATGTCACAAACTGTAATAAAAATAGTAGCTGAAGAGTGATAATTTAAGCATTTAAGACAAAACACTTTTACTAGTTAAGATAAAATGCTTACAAGACTGTATTTTTCATTTTATATGTCTTTAATAGCATTTTCAATTTACATTACTTCATTTGGTATACAGAAAAAGTACATTACACGCAACTAACCATGCAATATTACTGAGACTTTACTCTGGTCTTCAAATTCCTATTCTATTCCTTCTTTTCTCTCCTCCCATCATCAATGACATGGACCCATGTATTTTTCAGTGAATAATTTGTATAACTCATATTTTCATAATCAGACACAAATGAGTTATCACAGGGTTAATTTCCTGAAGCATTTATCTAGAAAAATGCAGTTTCCAACCTGGATTTTGTTAGCAAAATGTTTTTCAATTTACGTGTTTGTATGTTTATATATGTATCTGTACATATTTTTGTATAGACGGAATCTGAAAACATTGACAAAGATCTCTTAATAGTGCTTACTTTTATTTTATTTGGGTACTTACATAAGTTTGCCAACTCTTTTTTTGTCAGTTTGCCTTCAGATGTGAGTCAGTGTCTATATTTAATTCCACAGTCCAATAAATAAACTGAGAAGTTAAATATAAAATGTTCTAAAATTTCAGGTTTCAGCTTCGGGAAAATAGTAAAGCAATCTGATTTAATTGTGATACATATAACTATTTCTTTTTGAAATAAAGTATGCACACTAAAATATTAAACCTATAAAACTAATAACATGAAAAATAAATCTCCCATTGTCCTGCCCTCAGTTTCCCATTTTTATATGAAGAAAGCAAAAACTTACCTTATCTAAGCCTCAATATTTTCAACTATACAACTGGGATAATAATCACTGATAATTCAATACAAGTAACTGGAAATTAACATGACTATGGTAAGAAAAGGAGACAAAACTCACATCTGTGATGCTCAATATTCTTATATCATCTCAAAGCTCACCATTTATCTTTTCCACGTGGGTTAGATCAACTGTGTCATGTTAACTAACCGTAGTGATTATTACTGCTATTGAACACATGTATAGTCTTTGCCATCTTCCATTACCTATCAAAGTATTAGAATTACCTCATGTATTTTATCATCTCATATAAAATATAGAAGAAGCTTGCAACATACCTTATTTTTAGGCTATTTTATCATACATAATTTATAAACATGCAGCTATCTGTTGTGTTATACTATTTGCTTGAAGTGGTCATTATATTTTAAATACATAAATAATGAGAGTGAGGCAGAGGTTCTTCTGTATATACTAATATTTACTATTTGTTATTTCTGGTGATTCCCATTTAATTATGTAGATTGAAATTTCCTTTAAGGCAGATATTCTGGTAATGAAGTACTCAATATTTAGCTGAAAATGCCTTATTTCATTTTAATTATGAAAGAATTTCTGTGAACGTGGAATTGTCTCTTTAGAGCTATTTTCTTTGGGTACCTTGAAGCAGTTGTTTCATTGTCATTTAGCCACAGTTGTTTCTCCTGAGAAAGCAACCATATTTTGAATTACTGTCCTCTTATATGTCATATCTAAATGTTCTGTGGCTACTATCAATATTGTATCTTTATTTTTAATTTCAGCATTTAGTGATGTGCATAAGTATAATGGCTATTATATTTATGCTTCTATGCTATTGTATTGAGCATCTTGGAGCTATAAATTGGGATATTTCACCCATTATTTCTCTGATTTTTCTCTTCTTCATTACCCATTCTTCCTCTTCTCTCCTTCAGGAATTCTAGTTATACATATAGTGTAGCATTTTATGTTTATATATGTAGAATTTCATACAGGTTTATGAGATTTTTCTTTAAGTTTTGTCCTGTGTTCTTCAGATTATATAATTTTTATTCATCTGTTCTCAAGTTCATTGACCATTTCCACCATTGCTATTCTTAATTTTTTTAAATATTCATTTATTTATTTGGCTGTACCAGTTCCTAGTTACAGCACGTGGGATCTAGTTCCCTGACCCCTAGGGTTTGAACCCATGCTCTCCACATTGACAGCACAGAGTCTTAGCCACAGGACCACCAGGGAAGTCCCCTGTTCTAGTTAATATTTTTAATCAGTTACTATACTTTCTAGTTTTAAATTTCTTTTTTAATAGTTTTTTTGTTTTGTTTTGTTTTGTTTTTTTACTGACATTTGACCTCTGTTAACTTACTGTGTATGTATTTGAATACATAGATTCTTTGCTATCATTCCTTCTGTCACTCTCCTTCCTGGACCAGACCTACACTGGCTGCTCTTAAAACTCCAACACTTCCTAACCTCAACCGGTTTCTTTTTGCTATCCTAGCAAGACTGCGCAAATTGCAATTCATCTTTCAAGATATATTTTGTTCTGGTTTCTCCCAGCTGTTGATCACTTTTTAGTACCTTCAAAGAGCAACTTCACATATTTCACTGAGATTTTCTTTTTCTTATTTTTTTTGCAGAAAGTAAGTCTGACCAAGTCCCTTTATTTCTGGAATCCAGAAGTTACTCTTCCATTCCTAGAACCAGAAGCTTATGTTATTTATTTTAGAATTAAAATTCAATCTTTTCCAACTTTATTATGTGGCTTGGATATGTAACTGTAAGAATTTCTTAACTGCTAGAATTTGAACTCATATGATGTCTTAAGTGTGTGTGTGTGTGTGTGTATGAAAATGTTAAATTTTGCAAGGTACAAGAGTATATTAGTTAATGAAATGTATACATTGTTGTAGATTTATTATTATTTCTTCATCTTTCAAAGAGCTTTCTTTACTATTTCCTGCTATATTCAATGACATTTTTCTGATCTCTGTCATATAGATTTTACTGCTGATTTTTACTAACATTTTCCCTGGAAAAAATATAAATTGGTTAAAACCAGACTATTAGAATAGATTTTAGTGTCTAATAAAAATGGAGATTTTCATATGGTCCACTGGTTTTAGTTCAGCCTGCTTTTCTCATTCCTGACTAGAGAATTAATGTAATTGTATGAAAATTTTTCGTTATAGATTCCAGACTTTTAGCAATTCCAAAGGGAAAGAGAAAGTAAAAACCAGAGATGAAAGTGAGTTTTTAAACAGTAACTCTGTGAAAAGAATTGAACACAAAGAATACAGAAAAAAATCTTTGCGTAGTTCAAATTTTGTTAGTAATTTCAGAATTTTATCATCTTCATGGTCTTCAAGAGTTGTCAATATTTCATTAGAGAAAAAGACAAAGGCAATGTGTACATATTTTAAAAAAGTAAAGCACACTAAAAAATATAACTATAATTTGAGTTCCTTTTCTCCATATAAATTTGCAATATTAGTCTGAAGGTTATGTTGGGCTAGGAAAAAGTCAGCTGGGCTTCCTACAAAATTTTAATTTTTACGTACATGCTATCCACAGATATAAATGTATCTGAAAGAAACAATTTTGCCATCAATCAATAACCACAGAGAAATAAACAATTTTACTAAAGTAAATGAGAAAACATGTCAGAGCATTTCATTTCAAAAGCCAAATGAATTTATTATATATACTTCAAGTATTTTTGATCACTATATATAATTTTTCACTATTAAGTATTTCTAGAGTGAGAAATTCAGCACATTTTTATATGTACCTATGGAATAATACGGAGAAGGTGATGGCACCCCACTCCAGTACTTTTGCCTGGCAAATCCCACGGATGGAGGAGCCTGGTAGGCTGTAGTCCATTGGGTCGCGAAGAGTCAGACACGACTGAGCGACTTCACTTTCACTTTTCACTTTCATGCATTGGAGAAGGAAATGGCAATCCACTCCAGTGTTCTTGCCTGGAGGATCCCAGGGACGGGGGAGCCTCGTGGGCTGCCATCTATGGGGTTGCACAGAGTTGGACACGACTGACGTGACTTAGCAGCAGCAGCAGCAGCATGGAATAATAAGTGATGATAAAATGGGTTACACTGAAGACATTTAGATTGAAATTGTAAAAACTTTTTGTTCTGTAACTTCACAATTAGTTGAGAAGACAGTTCTAAATTTTAGTGTTCAGAAAATAGACACTTTATTAGAAATTATATATGATAAAAATTCAATTTGCCTAGATAAAACTTATCAGAAGCTCAATGATAACTGGTTGCAATGTCTTAGAGAATGAAAAAGGAGGTTTGTTTAAGAATTTTGGTATAGACTTTCAGAGTTTTGGAGTTGGGGCAAAGCTCTATTTCATCTCTAAGAAAAAACAAGATTATAAAATGAGACATTAGCCCCCCAAAATTGGTAATGAGATGCTACAAGCACTATAAAGAAAATTTAAATATTGAGGAATAAGTTAAATAATCTATAGATCATCATTTGGTCTTTTGAAATTGGGATTCCTTACATAAAAGAAAAAAATTTGGTCTTGAAGGATGCACTTTCAGACTGTTTTAAGCAGTGCCCTTTGGCCACTCTTCAATCATCTATTTCAGTTATTCTCAACAACAACAAAGGCTATAAAAAAAGATCCACAGGAGACAGGTTGAAAGGGAAGAGATGAGATCAGGTACGAAACTGAGTCCCTAAGAGGGGACACAGAAGAGGAGGGTGATTATATAGGCTTGGAGATCTTGGCAAGTGTGCAATCTGAGCCACATATTGGACATCTCAGCCCAGGGTCCGACACTAGGAAGACAAGTCTCCTTTCCTGGTTTTGAACAAGTGGGACTTAAGGAAGAGCTACAGGAACCTAGACTTCTCTTGTGAAGAGCTCACCATACCTGCTCACTCTCAGGAACAAGCAGAGGAGGCAGACTGAAAGCACCTGCCGCTCAGGACAGTTTTTCGGGACCACCTCAGCATGCACTCTGGCCCATGTCAAGTGCCCCTCTGACATGTCTAGCTCTGCGGCAACTTCCCCCTAGAGCAAAGGCTAAATAAAGAAAGTGAGCACCTGAGGTGAACAAAAGCAGCTCAGACCTGGCACTGATCTGAACAGGGCGAGGGTGGCCATTATTGCTGCTTGCAGAGGTGGTGGATTGGCAGTTGTCTGTAGCTCTGACTGGTACTCCAGGACCACCCCAGTGAGCACCCCAGCCTGCATCAGGCACCAACTGCGGCCCCTCTCACTCCAGTGCTGTTCCCTTCTGAGGCAAAGGTGTCATTGCTGAGAGTAGTAAATATGCACACTTAGAAGAAATGGAGTCAGCTAATCTCCAACCCTCAGGGCCACAGCTTCAGCATCTTGGGATCTGACCCTGCCCTCAAGAGGGCAGTGATGGCCACTGAGAATAGGAGAAGCCCCGGGTCACCCCTGGCTTTGGCTCTATCCCCTCCATCTCCAGCCCCTCTCAGATCAAGGTGACAGCTGCCAGCACACCCTAGGCGAAGGTGTAAGCCTTGCTCATTTCAGATCCAGCTCTCCTACCAGAGCCACTGGGCACACATAAACTACATAAAGATTCACACACAAACATACCCCTTACAGACTGGGGCTAGTTAACTGTTTCACCAAGTTTCATAAAGATAAAGTTAAACAAAATGAAGTGAAGAGGGATTTGTTTCCAAGGAAAGAGCAAAGGGGGAAAAAAAAAACCCTCAGACAAACAACTTATGAAAAAGAGAAGTAATTTGCCAGATAAAGAGTACAAAGTATTAAGGATGCTAACTGAACTTGGAAAAAGCATAGATGAACACAGTGAGAATTTTAACAAGGAACTAGAAAACATAAAGACAATCAGTAGGAGCTGAGACAAATGAAATTCTGTTATCAGACAACGTGAATGTTTTATGGAATCTGAGAATTTAGATTAGATAAAACAATGCTAGAAAAGGAGAGACAAACTCAATTTGTTTCAGAGATAGCATCATTTGGAAAAAGGAAAAGCTTCTCTAAGAGTTCATAATCTGCTCATTTACAAGTTTCTCATTTCTTTTGCCTTTCTCCTTAGGGCCTCAGATACTAAGACATGTCTACAGGTATTTTTAAAGAATTTAATAGTTCTCTGAAAATATTAAAAGCAGATACAGGTAAACAAACATCAGAAATACTACATCAATACATCATAAAATACAAAAGACACATAAAGTGTTAAGTTCAACGGACATAGAATACATACATAAACATGTAGACCAGAACATTATCAAATTTTAGTAATGGATATTTTTAGATATTTATAGAATGCACACTCAACGATGTCAGAATATACTTTCTTACCACAAACATTACAGAATCCAGAAGTAGTCCCATACCTATGTGGAAAGTAGACTTTCATCAAAGGTATAAAGGTAATTAAATGGGGAACAAAATAGCCATTTCAACAAATGGAGCTAGAGCCACTGGATATCTTTAGATTTAAAAAAGGCTCAAAACAAACATAAACCTAAGTCTAAAGTCTAAATAAAACTATAAAACTTCTTGATCAAATGTAGCATAAAATGTTTGTGACCTTATGTTAGGCACAAAGAGAAAAATAACTTCTCAGTAAAGAAGAACATCAATATGCTTAACAACAGACTTCTAATTTGATATGACAAAGCCCTGAAAGCAGTGGAATGACTAAGAAAAGGGGACGTGAACCAAAAAGAATTCTATATCTAGCAATATTATTCTTCAGGATTGGAGGTGAAATAAAGGCATTCATAGATAACCCAAAACTAATAAAACCAATTACTAACAGACTTGGTTTATAAGAAATAATAAAGAATTATATAAGAAATTATATAATTTAGAAATAATATAGAATTATATAAGAAATAATAAAGGAATTCTCTGAAAAGGATAATTCTCTGAAAAAGATAGTATCTTATAGTAACTATTGTTTCTGATTTTTATTCCTCCATCCCCCAGAAGGTTATTGCTCTTTTTTCTTTGTTTATTTAGTAACATGGCTGGACTACATTAATGAAATCTCTCACAACGTGCTACCTGAGGTCTTTGCTTAGTTTAGTTTTATTATTGTTGTCGTTACTCTTATTTTAAATGGGGCTAGCTAGGAGTATGGAGAAGGCAATGGCACCCCACTCCAGTACTCTTGCCTGGAAAATCCCATGGATGGAGGAGCCTGGTAGGCTGCAGTCCATGAGGTTGCTAAGAGTTGGACACGACTGAGCGACTTCACTTTCACTTTTCACTTTCATGCATTGGAGAAGGAAATGGCAACCCACTCCAGTGTTCTTGCCTGGAGAATGCCAGGGACGGGGGAGCCTGGTGGGCTGCCGTCTATGGGGTCGCTCAGAGTCGGACATGACTGAAATGACTTAGCAGCAGCAGCTAGGAGTAGCCTGTGTGACTGCACTGCAGGGCCAGGACTAAAGTGAGACCAGTAAGGAACCTTGAGAGGGAAATTTAAGGAGGTATTTGCTCTCAGTATTGTGCAGTACAGGACTGATTGATGGGTCCATGCATAGTTTTAGTAACACACTCAAAGTTAAGCACTTTTCCATCTGCCCCCATTTTATTTTTGCTAGAACCTCTCGTGTATCCTTTACATGTTGTGCAGCCTCCTCTTGCTGGTAATATTTGGATATCTTGAACTATATGGATTTTTTGATGCAAATCTGCACAGCTTTTGTCCATATTCAGACATACTTAGTGTACCAAGACTGTCCCTGGCTATCTCACCTCCCAGGTTTTCCTGTTAAATCCCTGTTTAGTCTGTGGCTCTGCCATTTACCTTGACTGGGACTGAAATCTCAGTCTAGGGTATCTGCAGGCCTTTGCTTTTCTCTGCTGGGTGCAGGGTTTCTGCTTTCTACTCAATTAATTGATCTTTCTCCAGCATCAATGCTGCTGATTTTCTCAGTTTGTTTCTCTCTGATAGAAGCAAACTGACTGCTAAGCTGGAAAGGAAAGCAGATGGGAGCAGCTCCAGGCAAGAATGCTACAGACACCCACTATTCTTACCTGAAATTTAGTAGTTTCTCATGAAAAAAAAAAAAGGCATTTCCATTTGCTGTATGCATTTGGCTAAATTCCAGAGAACCAAAATGGTTGTTTTTGGCAGTTTGGTCAAACTATATATTTACCTTTGGGGAAGAGGATTTGCCAACCTCATTTGGACATGCCAGAAGTAGCCTTGAGGGCTTCCCTGGTGGCTCAGAGGGTAAAGAATCTGCCTGCAATGTGGAAGACCTGGGTTCAATCCCTGGGTTGGGAAGATCCCCTGGAAAAGGGAAAGGCTACCCACTCCAGTATTCTGGCCTGGAGAATTCCATGGACTGTATAGTTCATGGACTCACAAAGAGTCGGACATGACTGAACAACTTGGCTACTATAAGTAGCTTATCTTCATTTGACCATCGGGACATATTTTCTTAACCCATGATTTGAGCCTAATGTTGCTTAATGTGTTAATCGCATATGACTTTTATGCCAGTCAAATGATATATTTATAATTTTACCATAAAGCATTTATGGATGCCTCTACTCCAAAAAACTCCAAAAACTATTTTTGAGAATGTATTTAATTCTCGAAAAATCCTCATTGGTTATGCATCCTAAATATTAATTTCAGAGATTACAAAAGAATTTAAGAGGTTAAGTTGCCCAAGCACACAGTAAGAAAAAAAAAAATCCAGAGTCTAAACTTTTAATACCCATATTTTGTCATCAACATTGTAAAGTATAGGAGTAAGATGTTGTTCATGTTGTCTTCCATATTCTATCTCATCCTCCAGATATTTAGAGGAGTTTTCAGTCACTAATTTATCTACTGAGTCTTTGTTATCTTTATCAGCTCTGTGTCTCAGAGTGGATGGATAACCTGTAGATATAAATAGAAGCAGAATTTTCAGATCAAAGGGCAACAAGCCAAAGAGATTTTGATTAGGAACCCGAAGAGCCATGGCACAGAAATCACAGCACAGAAGAGCATGTGGCCTATATAGTTGTCATTTTGATAAAGGGATTTTTTTCCCCTTTGGGAATGGTCAGAGTTTATGAGTCATCTCCCATCAGCTGTCTGGAATTTCTTTCTGATAAAGAGTCTTTGATGTGTGGAGAAGCAAATCATATTTTCCTTTCCATGCCACTGGATCTTCAGAATTGAGGCTGTATCACACAGAGTTTTATTTTCTTATTGTTATTTTTTTACCAACATCTTAATAGACATATAGAACAGATATCACTGGAAGGAATGCAAACAACAGCTACCACATAAAGTCTGGGTTGTGAAATGAAAACATTTTTCACTAGAGGTAGATAAAACACATGGAAACCACCCTCCCACTTCATCAGTTTATGTCAAAGCTTATTCCCACGCGGCCACAAGGAGCCCACACACTTGAAGCCTCGTTTGACATACACAAATACACTCTGGATCCTTTGCAGTAGCAATTATTTACCCTACACTATTCTGTCTCCATTATGTCAACATTAAATAAGCATTATGTCCAGCATAAAGAACAATGACTGCCCTTTAATTCAAAGGCCATTGATTCTCTATTTGTTTTTGAGGTAAATGTCAGTTAGGACCAAAAGAAAAAAAAAGGCACCAATATTAAAATTGGATGTGACTGGGTTGCAAAGCACTTCTTATTTCTTGCTTAAAGTACTTGGGCTTTATTAGTGATGCCCTAAAAGTACACTCCCACAGAGAGGCAGTGTGGGTTCAAATTCAGCTCTACCATTACTGCCTCTTCAGTGCTGGCCTAACTCCGTTAACTCCCAAGCCTCAGCTTCTACACTGTCCTGTCCACTCTAACCTGTCTCACAACCTGTTTAAGGGTTCAAAATGATAAAATGTTTATAAATTCTAATAACAGTAAATGCAAAATCACTATATAATTACTGGTTCATGTTATTTTGTTAATGAAAACAATTCATATGAAAGTCCTGATTTGATTCTCACACTGAAACTCGGCTAGTCATTTTTAAGTATAATTTTCAGAAAGAGCCAACTAAAATCCTGCATTCAGAGGTTTGAATTTTTTTTTTTAAACCAGTGATCCACAATTAAAATATTTTGTACAAGAAGGTAAGTCATTGTAGGATTCAGACATATCAGGATACAAAGAAAAAACTCCATTAATGGGGAAAATAAATCAGCTGAATGTGAACTGTTGCATGTTGTAGGAAAGGAGTATTAGTCTTAGAGTTGTACAGAAGCAAATTCAAATTCTGATTCTGCTAATGCATACCTAGGGAAAAATAGGGAAGATACTTACTTGAACCTCTGTTTCCTCATTGGCTAAGTGAAAATAACAGAAATGCCTATCATCTACTGAGTATTCACAAAGTACTGCTGCTGCTGCTAAGTCGCTTCAGTTGTGTCCGACTCTGTGTGACCCCACAGACGGCAGCCCACCACGCTCCCCCGTCCATGGGATTCTCCAGGCAAGAATACTGGAGTGGGTTGCCATTTCCTTCTCCAATGCATAAAAGTGAAAAGTCAAAATGAAGTCGCTCAGTCGTGTCCGACTCTCAGCAACCTCATGGACTGCAGCCCACCAGGCTCCTCCGTCCATGGGATTTTCCAGGCAAGAGTACTGGAGTGGGGTACCATACAAAGCATTATATTAAATATATGTCATTTAATTATTCAGGAATACAAAATGAAGCAAATTATATTAATATGCCCATTTTATAGAGGAGGAAATTAAGGCTTTCAAAGTTTGAGTGTCTTACCAAATTCACAAAGTTGGTAGGTGGGAGAGCCATTTTTATACTCAACCAGCTGGTTCTAAAGGCTGTACATTTAACAACTATATTAAAATGTCTGCTTACCTCTTTACAGTGGTTATATATTTATGTGTCTGTTATTACTATATACAGTATAATTATTATTTATAATAAGATATTTATCACTATATGGATATTTATTATATATATAAATTAGATATGTTACCTATTCAGTGTCTTTCATAAGCATTAATAGATAGCCATTTTTACTGATAAACTCTTTTAAGAAGACTTCAAGGATTTTAACAAATGTATTATTTGTTTGGGCATTTCTTCTTAAACTCATTTAATTCCAATGAAAAACATTTTGAAGCAATTATAATGATCTATTAGATTAGATTAAATTTTTTAAAAAGAGAGCCCAAGCAATTGAGTGAGTTCCTCTGGATTATATAGCTACTAAGTAGGAGAGCTGGAATTTAAACTTGATTTTCTAGCTCCAGTATACAGATCTCACTATATCACACTGGGAATTAAACTATGCCTCATGGTTTATAAATGTATTTTTGACAAATGTTTTGTTATCAAACTATTAGCTTTTTCTTCACTTTTTTAATAAACTATTTTTTTTCATTATTTTTTGAACATACTCCAGGAGTATGATTAACACATGCCAGGGAAGGTAGAAAAATATCTTAGCTATTAGCAAACATTTTTCTCTAAATCCATGAATAGTTTTAATTAGACATATGACACGCTTGATAGACATCCCAGTTTTCAAGTGTCTATTACTGAAGACATCCTGTAATCATAACATTCTCACCTTATTATTGCATAAAAGGATACGTGTATAATACAGATGAAGCTGTCAAAATCTCTAATTGCTAATGCAACATCAAAGTAAATTGGTGTGATCCTAGGTAAATGAGAAAATCCAGAAATACTATATGTCACAATATATTCTAAGCTATTGAACTCATTTGAGTCATCACTGTTTTGACTTGTGAAGGTAAGCTGACCCAGACAAGGAATCAGAAACACAATCAGACATTTACCATCTCATCATACATAACCCTGCGGTTTTTTTGCATTGATACATATGCCAGCAAAAGCATGACTTTTTGAAGTGGTTTAGAAATCAGAAAGACTGGTTCAAATCTGATACCCATCTCTATTTAGCTGAAAAAACAAAGGCAAGCTATTTAACAATTCCAAGTCTCATTTATAAGATAGGAAACTGAAATACTGTGAGAATCACATGAGACAAAGCACAAGTATAGAGTGTAGTACAGTCCCTGTTATCTTCTATTAACAGCTTCTCTTACCTGCCTGGGGTAGATTTTTCTGAATTTCTCTCAGTCTGCTAAATGTAACAAGATATTCACTGTTGATATTACAAATCTTCCTGACATTGACAATGAATTTCAGTTAGATAAAGGATTATAAAATTTTTTAACTTTTTAAAAGGATTTCTACTTTTTGGCTTAGACTTTTAATATTTATTGTTTTTGCCTTGATATGTGGCAGACCTTTACAGTGTACATGGGGTGTAGAAGTTGTGGAGAAGGTAACTAATATGGTTAAGAACTACTTCCCAGAAACTTGTAATTTACAGAACGAGACAGACATGAATAGGACTCCAAAGGGAGTGCACTATGGTAAGTTCTAAGTAACAGATAAATAACAGCCATGTTATAATATTCTGAGAGAAAAAAAAAATTGTCTCTTTGAAAGGATTCAGAGCAGAAAGCAAGCTTTGAAAAGTTGAACAGGAAGCATCAGAAGGATATTAAAATGGAGGAAATTACCAAATAGAACATGAGCCAAATTCTTGGGAAGTGACAGATTATAGGCAAATGAGAACCAAGACTAGATAGTAAATGCTGAAGAACTGAGTGCAGTGGAGAGGGAAAAAAGCATCAATTTGTGCCATGTCCAGGAGGACATGAATCTAACAGGCATTTCCCATGACGTATGGGGTGTATTCTTGCTTGGAAAATCCCATAGACAGACAGCCTGGTGGGCTACAATCTATGGGGTCACCAAGAGTCAGATACGACTTAGCGATTAAGCACACATGGGGTAAAGAAGTCATAAAACCACTTTAAGAAAATAACTAAAAAAAAAAAAAAAAAGAAAATAACTAGAGTCTTTTATTACTTTCGTGTGATATGTCACTTTTATTTGTTGGCATCTGAAATTCCAGTCACCATTTGTGAACCTCTTAATTTGTCACCTTTCATGGGTTTTATACTTTCTAATAGTAAATTAAAAGTCAGTAAGAGGTATTTATTTAGCTTTCAAAAAAAAAAAAAAAAAAAAAAGTTATTCATGCCCTGAAATCTGAAGGCAACAGGTCAATGAGAAGTGATTCTGCATTGTCTCTACAGGGTTCCTGGGATTATTGGTTCTAGGTGAGTTTTCCTGTTGATTCCTCCACTTGCAATGCTTTTCTGTGAACAGTGCTGAATTTTCACCTGTTACTACCCTCATGATACATAAGTTTGGAGGTCCTATTTCTAAATTTGGCCTTCTGTACCTCATCCTCAGTCCAGTGAGAGGAGACTTTCTATACCTCATAGAATGGACAGTACTTGGATTTTTAGTTTAGACAGGGATCTCAGAAACTGCTCCTCTCAATGCACAAGGCTAATGCCACTTTCTTATTTTTATTTGCCCGTTGAAGCCTCAACTCCTGTAATCTAATCATTTTCTGCTACTCTGGTGGACTATATAATCTCAACTGTAGCTCATGATTCTAGCTTTGAATTCTTTTCTTCTTTCTGATATATAAAATTTATCTGCTTAGTTTTTAAAATGCCTTTATTGGGATGTATTATATTTCACATACCCATACAAGTCATCCATTTAAAACATACAACCTGAAACTAAATTTTTTCTGAATAATATAGTAAAAGGATCATATATCAAGATCAAGTAGGGTTTATCCCAGGAATGCAAAGATCTTTTAATATCCACAAATCAATGTGTGATACATCACATTAATAAACTGAAGAATAAAAAATATATGATCATCTCAATAGATGCATAAAAAGCATTTGGCAAAATATAACACCAATTTATGATAAAAACTCTCCAGAAAATGGTCATAGAGGAAACATACCTCAACATAATAAAGGCCACATATGACAAACACTCAGGTAACATCATTCTCAATAGTGAAAAGCTGAAAGCATCTCTCCTAAGATCAGGAACAAGACAAAGATAGTTTCCACTCTTACCACTTTTATTCAACATAGTTTTGGAAGCCTTAGTCACAGCAACCAGAGAAGAAAAAGACATAAAAGGAATATAACTTGGAAAAGAAGAAGTAGAACTGTCAGTGTTTGCAAATGACATGATACTATACATAGAAAGTCCTAAAGACACTATCAAAAAATGCAAACCAGGGCTCTGTAACAACCTAGAGGGTGAGATGGGGAAGGAGGTAGGAGGGATTTCAAGTGGGAAGGGACATAGGTTAAACCTATGGCTGATTCATGTTGATATTTGGCAGAAACTAATGCAATACTATAAAGCAATTATCCTTCAATTAATAATAAATAAGAAATAAAAAAATACTAGAGCTCACCATTGAATTCACTAAACTTGCAGGAAACAAAATTAATACACAGATATCTCTGGCATTTCTATACACAAACACAAAAGGTCAGAAAAATAAATTAAGCAAACAATCCCATTTACCAACATACCAAAGAGAATAAAATACCTAGGAATCAATTTACCTAAGGAGGCAAAAGATCTGTACTCTGAAAACTATAACTCAGTAATGAAAGAAGTCAAAGATGACAGAGAAAGATATACCATGTTCTTGGATTGGAAGATTCAATATTATCAAAATGACTATACTACCTAAGGCAAATTACAGATTCAGTGCCATTCCTATCAAATTACCAATGGCATTTTTCAGAGAACTAGAACAAAACAATTAAATTCATATGAAAACACAAAATACCCTGAATACCCAAAGCAATCCTGAGAAGGAAAAATGAAGCTGGAGGAATTAAGATTCCCTGGCTTAAGTCCACACTACCAGTGTGGACCATATTGTTTTGATTCTGGCACAAAAACAGAAATATAGATCAATGGAACAGGATAGAAAGCCCAGAGATTTATCCCCACACCTATGGTCAATTAACCTACAACAAAGAAGGTAAAGAATATATAATGGAGAAAAAAGCCTCTTCCATAAGTGGTGCCAGGAAAACTGAACAGCTACCTCTTGGTGTTATTCAAAAGTATAAAGGCACACATTCATCATTAATTATCATACAGAGTATAATTAAGAGGAGATATTGTCTTAAGAGTGCTCATAGGCATTAATTTCCCCATATTTTTTTTTTTTTTCAAATAAAGTCAGTTCATATTGTGAGAGCTTTCTAATCTCTTTTCCTATTGACTGTCCTTTCCCCGGAGCAAGCTTTCTGAGACACTATACTAGACTCTGGGAGGAACAACTTTTTGTCTTCTTGTTTTGTGTCTTCCTGCATGGAACCTTGACCTTAAGCTGGGGCAAGGGTGGTTAGGTTGCAAGATTTTGTCTTCCATGTGTGAGGTAGATCTCCTCTCTTCTGAATAGGGCCAGAGGAGAGAGGGAGCCCCTGAACTCTCAGTTGCCTTTCTCATAAACTTAGCCTCTTCATCCTGGAGGAGATAAGTGTTTGGGAGCCTGTCTCTCTCAATGAGATATGGTAAGCCCTGATTGGGAGCTGAGGGGAGAGGAAGCCCCATCTTTTTGACCACATCTGCCCATATACATAGGTGGAGTGTAGCTTCCAACAAACCGTTGGAAGAAGAGGTAGAGAATGGGTCATGGCTCAAATGTCAGACTCTTGCTATTCTTACTAAGCTTTAGTACATTTTCTCATATAAGTGTTTCTTCACTTTGGTATGCACTTGGTACAATTTCCAAAAACTTTAAAGGATTGGTTTTAAAAAGTTTTCCCCAGGTTTGCTTGCTTTTCTGGGGAGTTGGTATACTGCCATCCTGGAAAAGAAATCCCCTTCTTCCCTTTTGAACTCTGTATTTTTTGTTCCTTTTTCTGTAATGTATTACAGTATTGTTATGTGTATGGAGCTAGAGGATCAGGGGTTCACATATCAGACCAAAAACAGGCTTAAAGAGCCTTGGAGCTAATTCTCTCAGTCACTGATGCCATAATATGCATATGTTAATCATTTTTGATACTGCATTGATAGAGAGTAAAATTTCCACATGCCAAAGGTTAAAAGAACTAGTTGATAAGGCAGTTAGGCTTAGATTCCAGAAGGTGTGACCCCTGGTCAAGCCATTGTTTCTCCAACACATAGTTCCTAACATAACAGTGTTTGGAAGGAGCTAATAAGTATTACTCTAAGGATTGTAAACAGTCTAGATGTTAAATATCCCATCAATTCTCAGAGCATAACTCACTTACAAAGGTATAGTACAGTTGGTTGAAGTCTTCCAGGAGTACTGCAGTCAGCTTCATTACTCTGCTTCCTGAGGCTTCCTAGCCAGCAGGCTATCCTTCTGTGCCTGCAACTCATACTTGAGTTAGGAGAAACTCATGAGCCCTTTATGCCTGTATCCCAAGCAAAATCTTAGAAGAAGAGCTTACAAAATGTCCTAATATGTTCCTGATCTCATAATTTCCCTAACATTTGAAATCCTTCCCCTTATCCAAAATGAATTTCGACTGCAGCATTCCTATTATGAAAGATACAGTAAGAAGAGATGATTGGTAAAAAGGATACAACATGGACATACACAAAATCCTCATTTATGAAGTTTTGAAAACTAGCAAAACAGACGCAAACAAACAAATATAAACCTATTTTCACAGGCAGTGTACAGGTCATCTAAGAACGCCTATACCTCTTGTTATGTCTCAGTTTTTCAATACTGCCAGGATCTTTTAAGAAGCAGCTACACAGTAAAAAATAATTCCTTCACTCTTCAATTAGTCATAGTGACTCATGTACATATTTAAGAAGTTTTTAGTATATTAAATATACTTAATACAGCATTCATTTGTTTTTAGGTATTCTGTGAAGTATATTCAAAGGCACCATTTGATACCATTGTCTATGAAACAAGTTTCCACTGTCACTGATGAAGAAATGATCTCAAATTGGAATACGGTTTAACAAATTGGTTCTAATCTGAAATACCCACTGTCCCTGAATAGATTGGTAACTAGTGAGAAATAACCAAGCTTTACATTAAAAAAAAAAAAAAAATGTCTCTTACATTTTTTTCTGCCAGAGAAATTTCTCTGTCACGGAAAGATGGTGACATATTCAATACAGAGGTGAAATAAAGTATTTTTGAAGGGCAACTATGTAATGGATCATTGAAATGTTCAAGACAACACAAATTCTGGTAAAACACTTTCTGGGAGAGAAACTATTCATTTAGTTCTTGAAGTTATTTTAGTCTCAAAAGTTTTTGGTTAACATGTAAGTTTCTCTTTAAAAAAAAGAAAGAGAAGTAACTCAAGCTCATCAGCTAGTATGTTAGAAAGGGTTCTCTAAAAATACGGTACTTCAAAGTGTCACAAAATAATCAACTAGAATCAGCTCCACAAAAGATAAAAGAGGTTTTGCCTCAACAAAATTATGTTGCACAGTGTGAGGTCAGATACAAAAAAATAATGGGAGAATTAATAAAGATGATGAACATGCAATCGGAAGGTTGATACCACAGTGATGACAAAAATATAAATAGTGTGCAGGAGGAAGCAATAAAGGTTTAAGGGGAGGTGATACGTTTGGTACTAGAACCCTACCTGATTGTGAAAATTTAGGGAATTACCACGTACATATATGCAAGGATGTAGAACTCATTTTATATACTCTCAATAATTCATGTATAATCCACATCTATTATATAACTATACATATGTATTCATGTGTCACTGCTGTATGTATAAATATATGTCTCTGTATACATATACGTGTATGCACATGTCTATGTATGTGTGTAAACCGATATTCGCTGGGGACAATACAGTGTTCCTCAACAGATTTTGGATTGTGATGGACCTAAAATAAAATTCTGGATCTCTTGCCTACTAAATGTGGGTAAAGTATTTAACCTTATTTGTCTGCTGGTGCCTCATCTAATATTACAATCCAAATGGAGTTATTTGTGAGCAGTACATAGCAAGCACTTAGTGCAATGTATGACGCAAAAGTATTCAATACATATTAGCTACATGATACAGATAAATACGTAGTTAAGGACATGAATATGTTATCAATATATTTATAGCTACTGCTAAGTCACTTCAGTCATGTCCGACTCTGTGCGACCCCATAGACAGCAGCCCACCAGGCTCCCCCGTCCCTGGGATTCTCCAGGCAAGAACGCTGGAGTGGGGTGCCATTTCCTTCTCCACACAAAACCTAGCCAGGCCTAATTCCATGGCTCCTGCCCTTGCCCTCGGCCATGGTTCACACCCTGAAAGACTTAATCACTGATTATGAAAACAGTTTATTTCTCTTATCCCTTTAATACCTATGGGAAAAAAGGTAACCGTCTTTATTATTTGAGTTTTTACATATATATTTTAGAAATGTTTACAAGACATATATATATAAATGAGATGAGTGAATAATGATTTGACTTGATGTTGTTACAGCCCTTGGGTGTGAATGTAGACCTAAGTCATTTTTCTTCTTCATAACATACTCCTTAGATGTTCATCTATAGCCAGAGTAACTATTAGTGACAAGGTTCCATAATTTCACATTTGACCTTTGACACAAAACAATTAATCTAATTCATAAGATCAAAGCTTGTGACAGTAGAATTTCCTAGAGATTTTAAGCTATGATTTAGTGAATCCTGAAAGTATGTGAAATGGAACATTCCAGGTATATAGTTGTGAAAGTGAAAGTGTTAGTCGCTCAGTCGTGTTCGACTCTTTGTGCCCTCGTGGACTGTAGCCCACCAGGCTCCTCTGTCCATGGGCTTCTCCAGGCAAGAATACTGGAGTGGTTGCCATTCCCTTCTCCAGGGGATCTTCCTGACCCAGGGATCAAACCTGGATCTCTGCATTGCAGGCAGATTCTTTACCATCTGAGCAACAGGGAATCCCATTCCATGTACATATATAATGATTATTTGAACACCTGGGTATCACCTCTGTATTTTACACATACAGACTTATATAGCTGTGAATACACTAAAAACACATTGATTCTGATAAAGTTCTAATAAAATTATTGACTAGCTGGTCCTATTTATAATCAAGAGGACTCGGATGATATTGATGTTCCTGTTGAAAAGGCTTATGTGGTGGGTTTAGATACTGTGGCTACAATAAACGTTAGAGATACACCTAAACTATAGAGCTAACATTTGAAATGAGCCTGGTTTTACTTTGAAATTTGTCACCTTTCTAAAGGACAATCCTGGGTCCACTGGCTAAATTCTCTGTTATTTTTTTAACAAGAAGAGGATAGAATAATGAATGCTATTTATTCCCTCTGAATGGCAGAAAGAATCTCACAGATTATTGTTTCTACCCCAATAGGTTCTTAAAAACATTGACAGCAAACACAGATTTATTTTGATCATTAGTTGCCCTCATGCATCAGACAACTGAACCATTAGTTGGTTTATACACAAGAGCTCTTTAATGCTGAGCTCTTACAAACATGGGAAATATAACATATATAACTTTAAAATCATAGAAACTTTTTTCTTTTCTTTCATCAAACTAGACTCATGCCCTTGGAAATACAAAACCATAAATGTGGTGACTTGGGAAATAACTTCTTTTTAACTCAATTCAGATTAAAAGGAATCTATTAAAATTCTCTTAAAAGTGAACATTAGTATAAACTGAATCTCAATCTGGAGTTTGGGGTGATGATTAATTAGATTTTTTTTACCTCCTCTCAACTGATTGTTATTATAGCTTAATCAGGCATTTATCAGTATCATGGAACTAAATGTAAATTTGCCTTCAATGATTTAAAGTGATTTTATTACTTCATTTCCACATTAACTGTAATTGTTGCAGTAGAGAGTGTCTCAAGCCCTGGTAATAACATTTGATGTAGTGCCACTAGAGGAAGGAAGAGGCTGCTGTCTTCAGTAGTCCTCTCTTCTTACCTTTTGCTGCAATTTAACATAATTCAACTGTATAGAGAAAAGGGAAACAGGGAAAAAAATGTTCTTGACATTTTACTTAAAAGAGAGTTCTTGGATACATCATTTGATTGGTTTCAAATGCAAATGTCTAAAGAAACCAGACAGATTGTCTCTAAATAACTGGTCTACGGGAACAGGGAAATCAGAGGGTGTTATTACTTTTAGGGGGGCAGTAGGTCTCAGACTGCAATTTACTGGGGCCAGCAAGAATGGAGTCCTATGTGTTGATGTAGCTACAGATTGCTCCAGGGAAGCCAGATATCTGAATCTGTGTATGTGTGTGAATTCTTCCAATTCACAAAGTACTAGCTCAATTTTTAAAAAAATACAGCTTCCTTTTCTTCCCTTATCTCAATTCCATTTCCCCCTCAAAAAAGTTATAGGTATATCTAGTTCAGAAGTCACCAATTTGCAATCTCTATATATCATTATTATCATTATCTATATTAATATTATAGTGCTTATCAACAGTAATTTAGTCAAGGTTTGTTGTGAAAATAATGAATAATGTATTATAGAGTTGTGATGGATATATTAATAGCAGTATAAGAGTGGTAACATTCTACACAGAGGTTGCCTGGTTTAGTGGAAAGAGCAATGGTTTGGAGTCAGTCCCTCTCAGTACTCCCACGTAAGACTTTAAGGAGTTTGATTTTCCTAGACTTTTAGACTTGGGTTTTTCCCAAGTCTAAATAAAGATAATACTACTGACTTCACAGAATGATTGTGAAGAATGAACTGATACACATTCTAAGTTCACAGAATAGTAATAGGCCTGAGTACCGAAGAATTGATGCATTTGAACTGTGGTGTTGGAGAAGACTCTTGAGAGTCTCTTGGACTGCAAGGAGATCCAACCAGTCCATTCTGAAGGAGATCAGCCCTGGGATTTCTTTGGAAGGAATGATGCTAAAGCTGAAACTCCAGTACTTTGGCCACCTCATTCCAAGAGTTGACTCATTGGAAAAGTCTCTGATGCTGGGAGGGATTGGGGGCAGGAGGAGAAGGGGACGACAGAGGATGAGATGGCTGGATGGCATCACTGACTCAATGGAGGTGAGTCTGAGTGAACTCCAGGAGTTGATGATGGACAGGGAGGCCTGGCGTGCTGCGATTCATGGGGTAGCAAAGAGTCGGACACGACTGAGCGACCGAACTGAACTGAACTGAACTACGTGTTAATCATCCACTCATCCATTCATCCACACAGCCACATAACGCTCATTCATTCACTAAAAGTATCTATGAAATGTGAATGTTAACTGCATGCCAAGTACTGTCCTAGGCAAACTGCATTTAAGAACACAAATAAATGTCAGTTATTGTTTTAGAAATCTGGGAAGAAAGTGGAAACTGAGATAGAATGATTGCAGAGGTGAGAATGGAGTTGGCAGGAAGATGCAACTTGGATTTGACTTCTAAACCAAAATATGAAAATTAAGCATTTTCTAGCATAACAAAGAGTTGGGATAAGATTATTTTTTATGTTGAAAGGCTCCAGAAGTGAAAAAATGGCTCCAGAAACCTCCAGAGTTGAACTCATTAGAGAGGAATTGAAAGGATGACAGAATTATATATTGTATGATGAATACAAATAACCTCAACAAACTTTCCCACTGAGTTTGGAGTTGACTCACAAATCTTCTCAACAATCCATTCTCAATAGAATTATACTGGCATACAACATAGAACCTATTTGTATTTATCTTTTCTATTTTACTGTTCTAATATTCTAATTTCTTTTCTAAAATTTTATCATGAGGAAATAGATAATGATTTATTGTGTGTGTGTGTGCGCTTAGTCATTCAATCATGTCTAATTCTTTGTGACTCAATGGACTGTAACCCATCAGGCTTCTCTGTCCATGGGGATGCTCCAGACAAGAATACTGGAGTGGGTTGCCATGCCCTCCTCCAGGGGATCTTCCCAACCCAGTGATCAAACCCAGATCTCCTGCATTTCAGGCAGATTCTTTACTATCTGAGACACCAAGGAAGCCCAAGAATTCTAGAGTGGGTACCCTATCCTTTCTCCAAGGGATTTTCCTGACCCAGGAAATAAAACCAGGGTCTCTTGCATTGCAGATAGACTCCTTACCAGCTGAGCTACCAAGAAAGTCAGAACTAATAATAATACACCACTTTAAGGAAAATGGTGATAACAAATTGGGCAAATATAAGATTTAATATAATGACCAAAGTGAAATTGGAACAGTACACCATCTACTAAAAGGATGGGAGCTGGAGAGTCATATAAAAAAGAACTGTACTAAAGAAAATAAAACAAGCAAAAAAAAACCAATGAAAATGAAACACTATCTGAAAATGCCCAAAGATGAGGTATTCCTAGACTGAAATCACCATAAATAAGACCTAGCTATGACTCAGTTCAGTTCAGTTCAGTGGCTCAGTTGTGTCCGATTCTTTGCTACCCCATGAATAGCAGCACTCCAGGACACCCTGTCCATCAACAACTCCCGGAGTTCACTCAGACTCACATCCATCGAGTCAGTGATGCCATCCAGCCATCTCATCCTCTGTCGTCCCCTTCTCCTCCTGTCCCCAATCCCTCCCACAATCAGGGTCTTTTCCAATGAGTCAACTCTTTGCATGAGGTGGCCAAAGTACTGGAGTTTCCGCTTCAGCATCAGTCCTTCCAAAGAACACCCAGGACTGATCTCTTTTAGGATGGACTGGTTTGATCTTCTTGCAGTCCAAGGGACTCTCAAAGAGTCTGCTTCAACACCACAGTTCAAAACCATCAATTCTTCAGCACTCAGCTTTCTCAACAGTCCAAATCTCATATCCATACATGACCACTGGAAAAACCATAGCCTTGACTAGACAGACCTTTGTTGGCAAAGTAATGCCTCTGCTTTTTAATATGCTATCTAGTTTGGTCGTAACTTTCCTACCAAGGAGTTCAGTTCAGTCTCTCAGTCGTGTCTGACTCTTTGCCACCCCGTGAAACACAGCACGCCGGGCCTCCCTGTCCATCACAAACTCCCGGAGTTCACCCAGACTCATGTCCATGGAGTCAGTGATGCCATCCAACCATCTCATCCTCTGTTGTCCCCTTCTCCTCCTGCCCCCATCCCTCCCAGCATCAGAGTCTTTTCCAATGAGTCAACTCTTGGAATGAGGTGGCCAAAGTACTGGAGTTTCAGCTTTAGCATCATTTCTTCCAAAGAAAGCCCAGGGCTGATCTCCTTCAGAATGGACTGGTTGGATCTCCTTGCAGTCCAAGGGACTCTCAAGAGTCTTCTCCAATACCACAGTTCAAAAGCATCAATTCTTCAGCACTCAGCCTTCTTCAGAGTCCAACTCTCACATCCATACATGACCACAGGAAAAACCGTAGCCTTGACTAGATGAACCTTTGTTGGCAAGGTAATATCTCTGCTTTTGAATATGCTATCTAGGTTGGTCATAACTTTCCTTCCAAGGAGTAAGCGTCTTTTAATTTCATGGCTACAGTCACCATCTGCAGTGATTTTGGAGCCCCAAAATATAAAGTATGACACTGTTTCCACTGTTTCTCCATCTATTTCCCATGAAGTGATGGGACTGGATGTCATGATCTTCATTTTCTGAATGTTGAGCTTTAAGCCAACTTTTTTACTCTCCACTTTCACTTTCATCAAGAGGCTTTTGAGTTCCTCTTCACTTTCTGCCATAAGGGTGGTGTCATCTGCATATCTGAGGTTATTGATATTTCTCCCGGCAATCTGGATTCCAGCTTGTGCTCTTCCAGTCCAGCGTTTCTCATGATGTACTCTGCATATAAGTTAAATAAGCAGGGTGACAATATACAGCCTTGACGAATTCCTCTTCCTATTTGGAACCAGTCTGTTGTTCCATGTCCAGTTCTAACTGTTGGTTCCTGACCTGCATACATATTTCTCAAGAGGCAGATCAGGTGGTCTGGTATTCCCATCTCTTTCAGAATTTTCCACAGTTGATTGTGATCCACACAGTCAAAGGCTTTGGCATAGTCAATAAAGCAGAAATAGATGCTTTTCTGGAACTCTCTTGCTTTTTCCATGATCCAGCGGATGTTGGCAATTTGATCTCTGGTTCCTCTGCCTTTTCTAAAACAAGCTTGAACATCAGGAAGTTCACGGTTCACATATTGCTGAAGCCTGGCTTGGAGAATTTTGAACATTACTTTACTAGCGTGTGAGATGAGTGCAATTGTGCAGTAGTTTGAGCATTCTTTGGCATTGCCTTTCTTTGGGATTGGAATGAAAACTGACCTTGTCCAGTCCTGTAGCCACTGCTGAGTTTTCCTAATTTGCTGGCATATTGAGTGCAGCACTTTCACAGCATCATCTTTCAGGAGTTGAAAGAGCTCACCTGGAATTCCATCACCTCCACTAGCTTTGTTCATAGTGATGCTTTCTAAGGCCCACTTGACTTCACATTCCAGGATGTCTGGCTCTAGGTCAGTGATCACACCATCATGATTATCTGGGTCGTGAAGATCTTTTTTGTGCAGTTCTTCTGTGTATTCTTGCCATCTTTTCTTAGTATCTTCTGTTACTGTTAGGTCTATACCATTTCTGTCCTTTATTGTGCCTGTCTTTGCATGCAATGTTCCCTTGGTATCTCTAATTTTCTTGAAGAGATCTTTAGTCTTTCCCATTCTGTTGTTTTCCTCTATTTCTTTGCATTGATCACTGAGGAAGGCTTTCTTATCTCTTCTAGCTATTTTTTGGAACTCTGCATTAAGATGCTTATATCTTTCCTTTTCTCCTTTGCTTTTTGCTTCCCTTCTTTTCACAACTATTTGTAAGGCCTCCCCAGACAGCCATTTTGCTTTTCTGCATTTCTTTTCCATGGGGATGGTCTTGATCCCTGTCTCCTGTACAATGTCACGAACCTCATTCCATAGTTCATCAGGCACTCTATCTATCAGATCTAGGCCCTTAAATCTATTTCTCACTTCCACTGTATAATCATAAGGGATTTGAGTAAGTATCTTTTAATTTAATAGCTGCAATCACCATCTGCAGTGATTTTGGAGCCCAAAAATATAAATTCTGACAGTGTTTCCACTGTTTCCCCATCTATTTCCCATGAAGTGATGCCATTACCAACACTAATACACATACTCTATTTCCTGGCATAGGTAAGTCACCCTCCTTCCTTTGTCCATTTAAATTTCTTAGGAAATTAAATCGCTTTTAATACCATAAGATCAAATGATTTCAAATTGTAACAATAGTAATTTATTTGTAATCAGCTCATAATATGAAATATGATGCTAGCATTTTATTTTTTAATTCATAAGTTCTTCAGTTATGATGTATAACATGGTCAGTTTACAGCTGGGAAGAAAATATAAATAAACAATCTCTATCCCAAAGAATGAATAGAGTATGGCAACATGGATGGACCTGGAGATTATCATATTAAGTGAAGTAAGTCAAAGACAACATCACACAATACACTTACACATGGAAACTAAAATATAACACAAACTTACTTTGAAAAAAAGAAACAGATCCAGAGACTTAGAAAACAAATTTATTTATTACCAAAGGGGAAAAGGAGAGGAGGGATAAAGTAGGAGTTTGAGACTAATGTACACACTATTATAAATAATAAGGACCTGCTGTATAGCATAAGGAACTGTATTCAGTATCTTATAATAACCTATAATAGAAAATAATCTGAAAAAGAATATATATATATATATATAGGCAAGCTGATCACTTTGCTATATACCAGAATCTGAAGGAAATGGCAACCCACTCCAGTGTTCTTGCCTGGAGAATCCCAGGGACGGGGGAGCTTGGTGGGCTGCCGTCTCTGGGGTCGCACAGAGTCGGACATGACTGAAGCGATTTAGCAGCAGCAGCAGCAACACAACATTATAAACCAATTTTACTTCAATAAAAAATAAAATAAAATTTTAAAGAATATCCAGATAAAGTAATTATGGTACTGAAAAAAAATTTTTTAAGTCAACAGGAGAGATCAATAGGAATATTTGCAATAGAAAGTTTGATATTTTAAAGATATGGAACAGATATAGAGGCAAACGGGGTAAGGATTTAATTCTTACAGAGAATTCACAGATTTTTCAGAAAAATAGTGATTTAAGAAAGGTTTTATAAATGCACATGAGCTTACAAGTTTATTCTATGAATATACTACAGAGATCTTCAGCTTTTAATGTAGAAACAAAAGATAAAACAGGGCATTATATGTTAAATACTGAAGTATGCTGTATTAATTACTAAATATTATTGGTGTTCAAGAAGATATGAGAAATTATTATTGAAGAAACCTTCTAAAAAATTGATTTGTGTCTTTCAAGGTATTCATTCTAAGATAGAAAAACCATGGAAAAATCACTGAAGGTTACACAGTTTGTACCAAATGAAAGAATGACTCACAATTATGGGGACAAAAACCACCTGAGCCCACATCCTCCTCCTGTTCCCTCCTGCTTTTACAGATGAGCTGTCCACATTGTTATGAAAAGCTATCCCTTCCATTTATGTACCAGATCCCACATTCTTTTGCCTAATCAAGAACATGAATCCTGAAGTTTCCTCTCATCATATTGACACTATTTCTTCTCTGTTTGCCGGATGTCTTCACTTGACTTATACATACAGTGTAATTTCTACCATCATATAAAAAGCCCTCTATTTTTTAAATTTTTTAATAGCATCATCTTTTACAATTTTAGTTTTTAATTAATATAACTGGAGGATAATTACTTTACAATATTGTGATGGATTCTGCCATACATCAACATGAATCAGCCACAAGTATACACCTGCTTCCCCTATCCTGAAACCTGCTCCTATCTCCCTTCCCACCCTATCCCTCTGGGGCTTTGGGTGCCCTGTTTCATGCATCGAACTTGCACTGGTCACCTATTTTACATATGGCAATGTACATATTTCAGTGTTATTCTCTCAAATCATCCCACCCTCATCTTCTCCCACTGAGTCCAAAAGTCTGTCTTTACATCAGTGTCTCCTTTGCTGTCCTGCATGTAGGATCCTCTTTCTAAATTCCACATATATGTATTAATATAAAGAGCATTTATCGTTCTCTTTCTGACTTACTTCACTCTGTATAATAGGTTCTAGGTTCATCTACCTCATTAGAACTGACTCAAGTGTGTTCTTTTTTATAGCTGAGTAATATTCCATTGTGTAAATGTACCACAACTTCCTTTTCCATTCATCTGCCAATAGACATTTAGGTTTCTTCCATGACCTACCTACTATAAACAGCCCTGTAATGAACACTGGGGTACATGTGTGTCTTTCAATTCTGGTTTCTTTGGGGTGTATGCCCAGCAGTGGGATTCCTGTGTCATATGGCTGTTCTATTCCCAGTTTTCTAAGGAATCTCCACACTGGGCTCCATAGCAGCTGTACCAGTTTGCATTCACACCAACAGTGTAAGAGGGTTTCCTTTTCTCCACATCCTTTCCAGCATTTATTCTTTATAGACTTTTTGTTGATGGCCATTCTGACCAGTGTGAGATGATACCTTATTGTGGCTTTGATTTGCATTTTTCTAATAAAGAGTGATGCTGAGCATCTTTTCATGTGTTTATTAGCCATCTGTATGTCTTTGGAGAAATGTCTGTTTAGGTCTTTGCCCACTTTTTTATTGGGCTGTTCCTTTTTCTGGTATTTAGCTGCATGAGCTGCTTTAAACAAGCCCTCTCTTGACCCTGTTTCCCCTTTCAAGTAATACCAACATTCCATTCACTTTACATCAAAACTCTTCCAAAGTCCTAATACTCCTTTTATCCAATGTTTCTATACCAATTCAGCCTGTTGTCTCCAAGCCTCCAACATACCTGCTGTTGTCAAAGTGACTGATGACTTCATATTATCAAAAGGAATATCTAAGCCTCAGAGGTCATCACTGTTGAACTTTCTGCACATTTAACATTTCATACGTCCTTATTAAATAACTTTCTTCCCTTGGCTTTCACAACACCATGTACTCCTGGTTTCCCCGCTTCCTTATTTTCAGTTCTTCTTTGCTCATCTCATCTCATCTCCTCAACCACTAAGCAAAGCTCAGTCCTAAATTTTCTACTCTTATCAATGCACATTACCTTGCTGATTTCATCTAATCTCATTGTATTAAATCCAGTCTATAAGATAACCTTCACAAATTTAGTATCCTAATCCAAACTCCACTTCTATGAGCTTCAATTTTAAATGTTTAACAATTTATTTGATGTCTATATTTAGATGTCCAATAATAGACATTTTGAAATTCTTATATTTCAAACTGATTTTTTTTTTAATTTCACCCCATCACCCAACCAAAATTTCTCATTATCTTACCCATCTTAATTATGGGAATCCTTTCAGTTCCTAAGGCCAAACCATTTGGATTTATTCCTGATTTTAAATCAACTAGCAAAATCCATTGTCTGTTCTTTCCAATATATTCAGAAAACTCATCACCGATAGTACAACTCTGATCCAAATCAACAGTATCTCATGCCTCAATCATTACAACAGCTAATTGTTTTCCCATCTTCAGTGACTGTACATTCTGTTAATGGTAGATAATCCATTATCTACATGATCATTTAAAATGTACCTCAGAATGTACTCCTAACCACCACATAACCACTATTTCACTCAGAGGAAAAAGCCAAAATTCATGCCGTGCCTGGCATAACCCTACATGATCTAGCCCCTCACTACCCCTCTCATTTTCTCTTCCCTTCTACTCCCTCCATCAATCTACTCCAGCAGCACTGATGACCTTGCTGTTTCTTCATACCTAAGGGTCTTATGTTCACTCTTCCTTTGCCTGGGATATTCTTCAGCAAGGTATTTACCATCCATGTATCAACACTACTCTTCATTTCATTCAGGACTTAGATCAAATACCATCCTTTCATTGAGCCCTTTCCTGCCCATCCTTCCCTGTCCCCTTTTCCAAGGTTACATTCCTTTTTAACACTGATCATTGTCTATGGCTGTCTACCTACCTACTTATTTATCTGCTGACTGCTAGTTTTCACGAAGACAGGGATTTCTTCTTGTTTGTTTTGTTCATCTACTGAATCTCTGGTACCTAAAAAAAGTGTCTGGCACCTAATAGACACTCAATTAATATTTGTTTAATGACAATGAATAAATGAATGGACCAGTTTTAGGGAGGTTAAAATGCTATGGAGTTTTAATAGTGAGATATAACAATAATAATCCCATAAAAGTTACTTAGTATATAAGCTATCAATGTCAGTGTGGAGAACATAAATTTTAAGTCACTACAGAGCTTATGGCACATGCAAAATAAAGCTGTGTCGCTGTCCAGTTGGGCACCAACAGGCTTGCATTACTCTAGCTGTCTTTTCTTTTCACTACTGTCTCTCACAATTTCAGTGGTGAGCCAGATGGCTTTACACAGTGCCTAGACTTAGCATGAAGCAATATCAAATCACATCATGAGATCATGTTCTTTTGTCAGCCTTCCTTTCACAAATCTTGCTTTTTAACTAAGAGAATAAGGGCTTCTGAGAGAAAATTTTCAGGGAGCAACCATATTTACAGATAGGATTTTGGTTTTATTATTTCTGCCAAATACATATTTTTATACAGAGCAAACAATACTGGTCTTCCATTCCTATTCTCGGCATAAAGTCCTTCTCTAAGACGCATTTATTTAATAAACATAAAAATGACTTGAGAAATGTTGAGTAATCAACAAGTTTTTGATCTGTAAATATGGCAAAAATAATTAAGGGAATAAAAGAGTAAGTGTATATTTTAAAATGTCAGTGGAATAGGCAAATGACTATGTTTGAGAAAATGGTGGTTGTTTATCCCAAATTGGAATATTTAAGCAATAGTGTTGTTTGGGGCCTAGCATAAAACCTAAGAAAAAAGGACAGACTGACATAAAATAAAATCTCTTTAACTTCTCTGTGGATCCCTTGAGGCACAGCAAGTGGTCTTTAGAATTAGTTAATACATGTCTAATTAATGAGGCTTGGTACTTGAACATCTGCATTTTGCTCTTCATTTATTTTCCTTCTCCAACAGAATAAACCTCTGAACAGTCAAATTATATATAATAGGGCCAATTAGTAGAGAAGGAGCCTGAACATCTTTAGAGAAGATGTGAAAAGGTATGGTTGGCTTAAGATTAAAACTAATTGTCTTACTTCATTTGTTCTCATTTCTTTTTCTCTACAACTTTAAATAAAGTACCCATAAATTTCAGATTAAAACAAAAAAAAGAAAGCCAAGGTAAAGTTATGACAAAGATAGCAACACTGTGTTTTGCAGGCCATTTACTTCTTTCCAGCCTTTTCCTTATCTGTGGTGGTTACGAAGCCTGAACAAAACTTCTAAGAATTAAACACATTTCCAGATATCTCCTCCACCCAGCTTCCCTTGGAGATAGAAGTTATTATTGTCTCCTACTTTTCAATATGGTTGTGGTTCCTATAATCTTTTTCTGATACCATTTCTCTTCTCTGAAATCGCCACCTCCACTGTTCTCTAACACATTGTGTTTCAAAGCCCAAACAAGTCCAAGCTCCTCATGCAGACTTCCTAGATGATTCCAGCAACCAGAACCTTATTGAGCTCTCTGTATTATCATTTCAATCACAAAATTAAAATTTGGTTATGAACAGGCTATTTTCTGTTGCACAAAATTAGCAATTTATTATATACAGTCTTGTTCTCAACCATCATTTCATGTATTTAACATGTGTCTTTTAATTACTAGGTTACATCATGTTACTTTTGATCTCTACAAAACTGTGTGTGTATCGTGCACAATCATCTCATAAATTTCATGATCTTGTAAACCATGTGGAACACAAATGTTAGTAACTTACATATCCTAATTATGTAAGAGAATGCCTGCATGTGTTTTGAAATTCCTGTTCTTGCTGATGAAATGCTTATATTTAATAAATGCCCAGATGTGACAGCTAAAATTAACACATCTCCCTCTAACATTAAGTAGAATGCTCTCTAAGCCTGCACTGGAGCGGAATGTATATCTGCCAATTTTTAGAACCTCTAGGAAAATAGGGCACCTTTTAGCACAACTGACAAGCATCAGTGTGTCTAACATTGGAGGCTTCACCTTCCTAAATTTGTAAGTATAATATAATTATTTTCATAATAACAAAACTTACCATTTAGCGATGCATTTACTGGGTTCCAGAAACTTAAGAGCTTTACATGTGTAAAAATTGTACCATCCTCCTGTAAACTATATTAGATGGTATAACTGTTTCCATGATTTTACAAATGAGTAAACTGAGGCCTGTATAGCACATAAAAGAGCCAGAAATAAAACTCAGTCTAGTTCATTATAAAGTTAAATGCATTAAAATATTAAGACCTTAATCAATTAACACAAAGACAACAAGGTAATCTCACTGAGTGAATATATTAATAATTCAGAATCACCTATCATGTCTAAATCAACCAGTTTCTACCCTATCTTAAGGAAGACCACCCCCATGCATAGCTTCAATCACCAGGAAGCCAGTGATATCAGAGAGAGCCTCCTCCTCCTTCTGTTTCGAATACACTTGTTCTGCTTTGGAAGATCCTCTTTCAGTCCTCTTGCTCCATCCCACCGTCTTCCTTCTTTGCTAGATTTTAGCTGTATTTTAGAACCTTAACTTCAGAAAAATTCCCTACTAAGTACAGACAGGCCTCTCTACACACACACTAGTCACCACACTCCTTCAACTGAATATTAATAACATATGGAGTGTCCTTTTCCTATGGGAGACATTTACTAATTACCAACCCAATATGCATTCACTAAATTTCAACATCCGCTGGATCATGGAAAAAGCAAGAGAGTTCCAGGAACATCTATTTCTGCTTTATTGACTATGCCAAAGCCTTTGACTGTATGGTTCACAACAAACTGTGGAAAATTCTGAAAGGGATGGGAATACCAGACCACTTAACCTGCCTCTTGAGAAACCTGTATGCAGGTCAGGAACCAACAGTTAGAACTGGACATGGAACAACAGATTGGTTCCAAATAGGAAAAGGAGTTCATCAAGGCTGTATATTGTCACCCTGCTTATTTAACTTATATGCAGAGTACATCATGAGAAATGCTGGACTGGAAGAAACACAAGCTGGAATCAATTTTGCCGGGAAAAATATCAATAACCTCAGATATGCAGATGACACCACCCTTATGGCAGAAAGTGAAGAGGAACTCAAAAGCCTCTTGATGAAAGTGAAAGTGGAGAGTGAAAAAGTGGGCTTAAAGCTCAACATTCAGAAAACGAAGATCATGGCATCCGGCCGCATCACTTCATGGGAAATAGATGGGGAAACAGTGGAAACAGTGTTATACTTTATATTTTGGGGCTCCAAAATCACTGCAGATGGTGACTGCAGCCATGAAATTAAAAGACACTTACTCCTTGGAAAGAAAGCTATTACCAACCTAGATAGCATATTCAAAAGCAGAGACATTACTTTGCCAACAAAGGTCCGTCTAGTCAAGGCTATGGTTTTTCCTGTGGTCATGTATGGATGTGAGAGTTGAACTGTGAAGAAGGCTAAGCACCAAAGAATTGATGCTTTTGAACTGTGGTGTTGGAGAAGACTCTTGAGAGTCCCTTGGACTACAAGGAAATCCAACCAGTCCATTCTGAAGGAGATCAGCCCTGGGATTTCTTTGGAAGGAATGATGCTAAAGCTGAAACTCCAATACTTTGGCCACCTCATGCGAAGAGTTGACTCATTGGAAAAGACTCTGATGCTGGGAGGGATTGGGGGCAGGAGGAGAAGGGGACGACAGAGGATGAGATGGCTGGATGGCATCACTGACTCGATGGATGTGAGTCTGAGTGAACTCCGGGAGTTGGTGATGGACAGGGAGGCCTGGCATGCTGTGATTCATGGGGTAGCAAAGAGTCGGACACGACTGAGTGACTGAACTGAACTGAACTGAAATTTCTTCTATATGTAAAACATAATCCCAGCAATTCTGAAAGCCACAGAACATCATGACAGAGCTTCTATCATCATGGATTCTAGACTACGCATTTCAATCTATGAAGGAATATTAGTTTCCTATTGCTTCTATGGCAAATTATCGCAAATTCACTAGCTTAAAATAACATGAGTTGATTATCTTACAATCCTGCAGGTTAGAAGTCCACCACTAAATTCAAGATGTAGTTAGGGCTGTGCTTTTTTCAGTGGATACACCATTTTCTTGCACATTCCAGCTTCTAGATGCTGCCCACATTCTTTGTTTCATGATCCCTTCCTCCATTTTCAAAGTCCTCATCTCTGCATCTCTGTGCCTTTCTTCTATAGCCACAGATCTCTCTATCTCTCTCTTCTTCTGTATCTTTCCTCCAATTAAATACCTTTGTGATTATATGGTGGTATCCTGGATAATCCAAAATAATATCCTTATTTTAATGTCAATTGGTGGAAGGTATTAAGTCCACCTGAAATCTCAAGCCTACTTTGTCAGGTAACCAGGCATATATATATATATATATATATATATATATATATATATATATACACACACACATACATGTGTGTGTGCGTGTTACAGGAATTAGGACAAAGACATCTTTTATGGAAATAGCTCTATTCTGTTCATCAAGAAGGGTAAAGGAGAAGAACATCAAAGGAAAAAGGATCCACAAGGAAAAAAAGGACAGAAAAAAAGAAAAACAGAGATTTGTCAGGGAACACTCAAGGATAGAATTCCCACCAAGTGTTCCATCAAGACATCTTGCAGACGTTACAGATTACTGACGAGATTGCAAGAACATAAGTATTTTCTGTATGGTGGTCTCATTTTTGAAACTAAGTTATAAAATATTAATAAATAACTAGAGGGGAAGAGAGAGAGAGGTGAGTGAAAGAAATCCAAGAGATCAATCTTAAATGCTATTAAGTTAGCAGATTTACTCTAGCCAAAACTTTAAGTCCTGATCTTTCTCTTATAGTTTTAGCATATCAATACAACTCTTAGAAAGAAGGCTATCTTCAAGCAATACTCAAGGGGTGCATGAGCAAGAGAGACAGAAAGAAGGGGAGGAGGGGGATGGGGTAAGTGTTGCCTACTGAGATGCCAACTTCAGCCCTCTTGATGTCCAGGCACAGAACATTTGTTTAGACCCAGCTAAGGGCTTCTGACTGGAGTCAAGATATAGAATGTTAGGTTCTAAGATGAAGAGTATGGAGTTATATTGTGATGGGCCACACATCTGCACAGTATTTTTGGTGAGAGATCATATATTCACTTTTAAATAGTGATAGCATCTGAAAGAACTCCCTGGACAGAAAAAATTCATTAATAGTATTAACAGTTTGATTTTCTTTATCTCTTTAAAATAAAATTACCTAAATTCTCATCAAACTCAAAGACCCAAGCAGGCTTTACCCCTCCAAATAATTTTCCAAACTCTATTTTTGTCATATTAAAGCCTATGTCATACTGTTTAGCATTTGATCATACATCATTATCTACTATTCTGTAACTGTTTTGCAGCCTTGATACTTCCCAACTCATTTACACGCTCTTTAAGACCAGTTTTTTAAAAAGTTCTCATGTTTCTAGCCATACAGATTAGTACTCAATGGATGGAAAGGAATACAACTGAAAGGTCCTGATCAAAAATACTTCCCTTGAATTTATATTTTGAATTTATATTTCAAAATATATGTATAAATATATTTCAAATGTAATCATTATTCAAATATGTTTGAACTTTTCGGGGGGCTTCACTGCAACTACTGCAGATATTTATGATCATAGTTCACATAACAGCACAGTAAGAAATTACAAAAGGAGTGATACTTCCATGTATTGCATAATGACTGCGTGCCAGAAACCATTCGTTTTAAGTATTCTGTAGGCATTATCTCATTGTATCTTGATCAAAACTCCAGATCGCAAATCACTGTAAAATTTAAATGAAGGATTTACATAAAGTCCTAAACACAGAATCTTACCTACCAATGATCAGTGAAAGGTAGCAGAATATATAACCCCAAAACATGATGGAGGAGTTTAGAACATGCTACCCCAAAATATGCCACTTTGGTATACTGATTATTTTGCACTGGAAGCACTAGCAATTCAACCGCAAATTCAGGAAGAGGCTTTCTCTGAACTGCTCTTATCTGCCTAAAAATATAGCCTCCAAAAGGAAACCAGCAGTCACAGATCCCCTCCCCTGGGGTTTCATTAGCCAAGAAAGACAGACTCTTATCAGAGGAGAGATGACTCTAAATTGACGCCACATCCAGACAAACTTTGTCTTAAACTGTCACACCTCCCATCTATTCTTTGAAGATCCTGTTCAACTTTCCCTAGAAGTCATTCACTCTCCTCTAGGAGGCCTGTATTTCCCCTTCCTTTTTCCTATTAAGATGATATTTAATCCTGAATTCTAAGCCACTTCAGGAAGTTAATAATTTTTCCCTGGGTATCTCTCATATGTACATGAGCTACACATGTTAATAAACTTCTGCTTGTTTTTCTCTTGTTAATATGTCTTTTACTGCAGGGGTCTCAGCTAAAAATTCAAAAGAGAAGATGCAAATTTATCTCTCCTCCTTTACAATCAGCCATCTAAAACTGTCAGCTACTTTTCAATTTTTATACTATATCTTTCATGAAAACAACTGGAATTCAATAATTACAGTGACCTATTTCTCGGTATTTAATAAAAATTAACAATACAACAACTAATAAGACGTTAACAATGGAATAATAAGTTATTCCAACCTGGTATGGCTCATTTTCTTGTCCCCAGATTCTTCCTAGTATGCATAAGCATTTGCAGTATTTCTCAATGAGAGCAGACAGCTTGCTTAATTTTGTTCCTGCGGCATTAAAACTATTCCTTAACTAAAGTTTTTAAGCGAAAGGCCTTAGGTGTCTGAATTATAACAACCAGTCATTTCAAAGCATCAACTAAAGCACTGTGAGCCCTCAGAAGAGTTGAATGCATTAAAGAAATAGCCTCCCCATGGAGAGAAATACAGAGAGTCCTATTTTCTCTGTTTGAAAATAAAGCATCTGGTTTTCAGGGGTCCAGACCATTAGAAAAGGATTATGCTCTTGCTCTTTGGTTTGGAGGACAGAACAATTAGGTGGTGGGAAGCACACCTACATTCTCAGGTGAGGGTGTGTCAGAAAGACATATTAGAGTTCTAGAAGGGTGAGTGATCCATGCAGAACCTGAGGCAAGTAACAAATGAGTCTGAGTATCTTTGAAAAAATGTTGCATACTATAGCAGAACTTGAAAGAAAGTAGGCGTTTCTTTAATTTTTGGAATTACAGTAGTAATTGCCATTATAATTCATCTAGCATCAAAGCAAGCTTATGGAATAAAGCTTGGGGTGCTGTTCTTCAAAGGGCTTCTTTATTTCTCAGGATTTAGCATTGCCCTTCAGCCAAAACCACGAAAGAAGTCTCACCTGCTATTTCAGTGTAAACTTAAAATATTAATGGGGCTGAAGAGCAGTACTGCCTCTGGAAAGGCATCTATTATTTTGCAACCATATTTTACTGTCCAGGGAACTGAGATACTTCAATGCTGAAATGGAAACCGGTGGAGGAGGAAGGGCAGATTTTCTACTCCTTTTCAATCCATATCTTTCATGTAAGTAGAACTATGAAACTCTTTTCCCGTCCAGACTTTAAGACCCCCTGAGTACATTTCAAATCTTGAATATCTCTACCTTGTTCCATTTTGCTTTTCACAGCTCTTCTTCACCAGCTCTGCAGTATGAAAGCAAAATTTTAGAGTCTCATTTTGATATACTTCCTATCAGGACAAGTAATAATCTCAAATAGTAGGAAAATCACCTGGGTAATAAAATACCTAACTTTATATATTTAAATACAATGATATTAGTTTTGAGATGATTGAAAAAGAAATAATTCACTTTTTAGATTATTTTTACACCCATTTTATTTCATTCTTTCACACTATTCACTAAATTCATAGGTGTGCCAATAATGAAAAAATGTTGGAAAACCATTCATTAAACCAAAAGACATAAAAAACCAACTTAGGTGAAAAATATTACCCTCTTTCAGATACTGATTTAATATTTTATTGAACTGTCTGCATACTAACAATAATAATAAAAAACAGCATCATTGAAAATTTACAATGGCATTGTAATGAGGAAGCCCTTAGCAGCCATTATTTTATTTTATCCTCAGAGCAAACTCTATTTGGAAAACTCTATTTGTGTTATTTCACAAATGAGAAAAACGAAGCACAGTGTGGTTTTAAGGCCCTTACCTAAGATCGCACATGTACACAAGGAGTCAGGATTTGAATCCAGGCAGGAAGTGTGACAACCAATGACCACACTCTAAAGCTTATCATTCATTTTGAAGAATGTGTTTTCTTTTCCCATACGGGAAAAATGGAATGAGGAAACAGAAATCTGGTATTTAATAAAAACTAGTGTGCACAAAGGGTTTTCCAGGTGGCTCAGTGAAAAAGAATCCTCCTGCCAATGCAGGACATGCAGGTTGATCCCTGGATCAGGAAGACCACCTGGAGAAAGAAATGTCAACCCACTCCAGTATTCTTGCCTGGGAAATCCCACAGAGAAGCCTGGTAGGCTACAGTCCACAGGGTTGCAGAGGAACCAGACACGACTTAGCAACTAAACAACCTTGAGACATTGCATTGTTTCATCCTGGTGCCTTTGTTTTTGTACAGCACAAAAACAGTGAGATGTTTCTAAAACGTTGGAGGTGTTAGGTGCTTTACAGTATGAACTCATTTCATCTGCATGATAACCCAATTAAGTAGATATTGTTTTTATACCCATTTTCCAATGAAGCATCTTCAACACAAAAAATTTTAGTAATTTAATGAAGATTATGAAGCTGGTAAATGGCAAGATATATTCATACATACTTCTCTATAGCCAATGTGAATCTCATTCTCAGTTCAATGAAGTGAATCTTTCCTACACTCAGAGGAGACTCTTATTAATATCTATGCCCTAACCAAGGCAAGCTGGTATATGACTCAGGAACAGGTATTTCTATTTTCTATCCTCTGGGATTCTTATTTATTGTTTTTTCCACAAGGTTCACTGGACTAATTCCAATTTATTACATAATTTCTAAGTTACTCCTCTTAGTTCCTTGTAAAACAGTGGCCTTCATAGGTGTCTAAACAAAGAAAAGCCAGTTAAGCAGTTGTAATATAAGTGAGCAATGGTGGAACAGGTTTCTCCCTGGAAGGTTTCATACCAACTTCTCCAATGCTCTAAGGAATGCTTTTGACAAGCTGCAAAATCATACTCTTAAAAACTCACTATTTGTATGAACCACATGACTTAGTACGACAGGAATTCTGAAATTGAATATTACAAATAATATTGTTAATAACAAATTTATTCCTTAAATATGTATTTTCTTGCATATTTTAAAAACAAATATTTCTGACATATTTTTATAATAAAAAATTGTGATTATCTCTGGAAATTATCTTAGTAGTTTCAAAAGGTGCAGTCAAATAAGCAAATGAATAGAGGTAAATGGAGAGAAATTCTTAATGAAACAAGATTGATAAGGGTAGTTTAACTGGCTTAATTGGGTCATCAGCCATAGTTAAATACACCTGGGACTACTGACCATCTTGAGACAAGGAAATCATTTCTACACAGTATCTTTAGGAGTCTTGTCTTCTTTCTTTTCTCTTTCCAAATGTCGAGGAGAGATGAATGACCAACCAGTCCTGCCAAATGAAACAGTCATCTTTTCAGTTTATCTCTAGAAGATTAAATGTAGTTCATGAAAATTAGTTTTATATAATCTAAAAGTCCACATATTGCTGAAAATGTGTGATCAGCGACTTTTCATGATGAATTTGGAGAAAACCAAACTGAAGTCCTTTACTGCAAATTATTATACTTTAAATAATTTGACTTATTTACAAGCACTTAAGCTGATACATGGCACCCCACTCCAGTACTCTTGCCTGGAAAATCCCATGGATGGAGGAGCCTGGTAGGCTGCAGTCCATGGGGTCGCTAAGAGTCTGACACGACTGAGCGATTTCACTTTCACTTTTCACTTTTCATGCATTGAAGAAGGAAATGGCAACCCACTCCAGTGTTCTTGCCTGGAGAATCCCAGGGACGGGGGAGCCTGGTGGGCTGCCGTCTATGGGGTCCCACAGAGTTGGACACGACTGAAGTGACTTGGCATAGCACCAGTCTAGAATGATCACCCTCTTTCTTCACTGTCTCCTTGCCCTGGAGTATGGGAGCCACTCTGTGAACCTCCAACACTCTCACTCCCTTGCCCTGCCTCTTCAGGACTCAACCTAACAAGGCTAGTTCATCCAAATTTCATGTCAGTGAGACAAAACGGGATCAATAGTTTATTCTCAGGAAAAGAGGTATGGTTGTGGGTTATAGACTTACGCAGAAAAGAAACTTGTAGAAAGGAAAAAAAGGAACTTATTTTGTTACTTATGCTATGAAGTGAAAAGAAAACATAAAAATTACCTGTGCTTCGTGAAAATCACAGCTCTACTGCTGCAGTTCTCATCTTGGACAGAATTCTGTTGTACTAATGATGCCACTTACTCTGGTCCCACCTCTCTATGGAGCAAGTTACTATGTCTGAAATTGCATCCCATCTGTGACAGACATTCTTCTGCAAAGATTCCATTATATTTTGAGTTTGGAAAAATCCACTTTAAATATGTAATCCTTATGCAAGTGCAATCTGTGCACTGTACATGAAGACTCTGCTTTCACACCAAAACCCTGATTCTGTTTTATTTTGCCTCTGATTTTCAATCAGTAATTTTCCTCCTCTGATTCCAAGAGAAAGACCAAAATTCAAAAATTAAATGTACATAGCCCCTCCATAATTTGTATGTGTGCTATGTATAATCAGATTATGGGCTTCTTCCCTGCAGAAGCTTAACTTTCAGAGGTCAGATAATGTGTGTCATAATCTGTAGGAACACCCTGGTTTTCATGCTGGTACACATGCATTAACCCTAAACAGTTTCCCACTTAAAATGTTTCACTAGAATCATGTACAAGTATGTATAGACTTGGACCTCCCTATCCCCAAAAAGGAATAAAATAACTTGGTGTTTAGCAACCAGCTAAGACCATACTTTGGCCATCTGATGCGAAGAACTGACTCATTGGAAAAGACCCTAATGCTGGGAAAGATTGAAGGCAGGAGGAGAAGGGGACACAGAGGATGAGATTGTTGGATGGCATCACCGACTCGATGGATGAGTAAGTTCGAGTAAGCTCTGGGAGTTGTTAATGGACAGAGAAGTCTGGTGTGCTGCAGTCCATGGGGTAACAAAGAGTCAGACACGACTGAACAACTGAACTGAAGAGCATACTGTGACATGTTTCCAATGGAGTATCTCTCTGTAAGACAGTTCTTGTGGATTGTAAACAATGACATCAACCAATAATCACTAAAAAAAGGTCACATGGTAGTTGATATTTCTCCTAGAGTGACCAAGGGAAAGGCTTGACTATATTTGTGAGAATTAAAAACAAATTGCAAGTTCCCAGTCTATCCTTTGTCCTTATAAAGAACCAACAATTTTTTGTTGTCTCTCAGTACCCCATTTGGTGCATCTTGACCTGTTTTTTTATGTCTTAGTTTATTAAAATAAATGTTGTACATTCTTGGTGTGGCCAAAAATAAACGATGGTTCATATTGTGCGTAGGTTCTTGCTCATAACAGTCCAGACTGCTAACAGATTGCTAATGTGTTAACAGCTCTATTATAAGACTCTTAAGCATGCATTTTTTGTGCCATTTGTGAAGTCAAATTCTCCATGCTAAAGGAGTACTGCACAGGAACACTGGGACACATGCCCAGACTCTTCCTGCATGCAGATATCCACAGCCAGTGTAATATATCCAGATGGCAGAGTGTTCTTACATTCTTCAAGGTGTGCTGATTATTCAGGTGTGCCCACACTGGAAGCCAGAATATTGATCTGAAATTCTCAGATAGGCTTTCTGCCTCCTGCTTCAGACCTGCATATAATAGAATTAAAGGTACCTTAAATGTAGAAGCTTCTGGGAATGATGGCAGTTAAAAAAATTAAGAATGGGTGGACTCCATAAAATCAGATAATTTTTCAGTTTCTCCTTCCAAAGATACCAGTGAAAATCTTTACACAGATGTGATTCAGAGTATCTCTAATTCTTGTGTGATCCAGACTTTTAAAACTGTAAATTATTTACATTGGTTAATATCTATTTATAAATTTTATGCTGTTGTCCCATGGAGTCTAGGTATTGATATTGTCAAGAGAGATTCTGACTTTAGATTGGAACATGGATGGTGGCTAGGAGCATGAATACATGTCTGATACATGCAGTGTGCTACATAAAGGCATTTCAGGGACGTTGTTTAAGATAACTGGTTCTAACTTTAATGTTATCTTTTCTGTTTTACGAAGTTACTCATTAGTGCTAGGAGAATATTCTGTAGAAGACTGTCATGGTCCCTCAATCTTCAGTTCACAGTGTCAGTGGGGTTCAGGCATTGATTTAGATTTACTCAGGTTGTTGTTATTGAGTGGCTAAGTCACGTCCAATTTTTGTGACCCTGTGGACTGTAGCATGCAAGGCTCCTCTGTACACTACTATCTCCCAGAGTTTGCTCAAATTCATGTCCACTGAGTCGGTCATGCTATCTAACCATCTCATCCTCTGCCACACTCTTCTCCTTTTGCCTTTAATTTTTCCCAGCATCAGGGTCTATTCCAATGAGTAGACTCTTTGCAGCAGATGGTCAAAGTACTGGGGCTTCAGCTTCAGCATCAATCCTTCCAGTGAATATTCAGGGTTGGTTTCCTTTTGGATGGACTGGCTTGATCTCCGTGCAGTTCAAGGGACTTTCAAGAGTCTTTTCCAGCACAACAATTTGAAAGCATCAATTATGGTCCAACTCTCACTTCCTTACATGACTTCTGTAAAAACCATAGCTTAGACTATACAGACCTTTGTCAGCAAAGTGATATCTCTGCTCTTTTATATGCTGTCTAGGTTTGCCATAGCTTTCCTTCTAAGGAGCAAGCACCTTTTAATTTGGTGGCTGCTATCACTGTCCACAGTGATTTTGGAGCCCAAGAAAAGAAAATCTATCACTGATTCCATTTTCCCCCCTTCAATTTGCCATAAAGTGGTAGAATTGGATGTCATGATCTTCTTTTTTTTGAATTTTGAGTTTTAAACCAGCTTTTCCATTCTCTTTTTTCACCATCATCAAGAGGCTCTTTAGTCCTCTTCACTTTCTGTTATTAGAAAGTGAATAGGAACTCAGATATGCCATTTCTGCATATCTGAGGTTGTTGATATTTCTCCTGGCAATCTTGAATCCAGATTGTGATTCATCCAGCCCAGCATTTTGCATGATTTACTCTGCATATAATTTAAATAAGTAGGGTGACAATGCACACCCTCGTTGTACTGAGTCAGGTAACACACAGACAAATCATATTGAGTACTTATTTATAGTCATTATGCCAAAAACATACTTTATATGCACAAAATTCCTATAACAATATAAATATTACAAATCTTACTTTGTATTCAATACTTTTGTAATAACAATAATGATAATAAATGAGATGTATTTGTTCATGAAATTGAAATTTTAAGGAGGAGGTTTGTCTTCAGGCACAGAAGGTCAGGATGACCAAACAATATTGCATGGATTCTCTGTAGTCTCCAGTTGTTTTGTTTTCCACTATGCTGACTTTGGTGGCTCAGATTGTAAAGAATCTGCCTACAATTTGGGAGACCTGGATTCGATCCCTGGGTTGGGAAATCCCCCTAGAGGAGGGAATAGTAACTCACTCCAATCTTCTTGCCTGGAGAATCCCCATGGACAGAGGAGCCTGGTGGGCTACAGTCCATAGAGTCCCAAAGAGTTGGACACAACTGAGAAACTAAGCACAGCAAGCACAGCACCTGCTGACTTAATCTGGAAGCAAATTCTTAAAAAAAAAAAAAAAAAATTAACTACCCATCTGGTTTTTCAGTCCTATAGATTTTCCAGTAATTTCAACTATGATCCTGGGCTGTTGCTTGATCGTTGATATTCTGTGATTGTGCCTAAATCATGTGCCTACCTCTGAAGCCACACGGCACATTCAGCATTGTCTGAAATCCAAGCATTGGACCCAAGGGAGGGTAGTTCACAGATAAAAAAATGTGTGTGCATGCTGAATCACTCAATCATAGCTGACTCTTTGCAACCCCACCGACTGTAGCACACCAGGCTCCTCTGTCCATGGGGTTTTACAGGCAGTAATACTGGAGTGGGTTGCCATTTCCCCGTTCAGGGGACTTTTCCCACCCAGGGATCTGTGTCTCCTGCATTGGCAGGTGTATTCTTTACCACTGAACCACCTGGGAAGACCAAGAAGAAACTCAGGAAGCTGTTATTATAAGAGAACTAACAGGATGTTGTGCTGACTAAAACAGTAAGTATCCAGTGTATTGTCACCTTACAGCTAATTACACTGAAGCTTTGGTAATGTCCTATGTAAGTAAAACCAAAACTCACACGCAGGCCTGCTGACCTCAGAGTCACTCTTGATAATCATCCCTTATAGTCTACCAGAACCAATTAGATGAGCTCTGATATCAAACTTAGGGAGGACTGTTTATTCTGATCCAAACTCTAGAACTCAAACAACAGTAATTTAACAAGTGAAAATAAATTGTTTTCATTTTTAATCTTTAAAAATAACATATTTGTTAAAACTCAGATATATGTATGAATATCAAGAACTTCAGAGTGAAGTAAGCCAGAAAGAAAAACACCAATACAGTATACTAACGCATATATATGGAATTTAGAAAGATGGTAACAATAACCCTGTGTATGAGACAGCAAAAGAGACACTGATGTATAGAACAGTCTTTTGGACTCTGTTGGAGAGGGTGAGGGTGGGAAGATTTGGGAGAAAGGCACTGAAACATGTATAATATCATGTATGAAACGAGTTACCAGTCCAGGTTCGATGCACGATACTGGATGCTTGGGGCTAGTGCACTGGGATGACCCAGAGGGATGGTATGGGGAGGGAGGAGGGAGGAGGGTTCAGGATGGGGAACACATGTATACCTGTGGCGGATTCATTTTGATATTTGGCAAAACTAATACAATTTTGTAAAGTTTAAAAATAAAATAAAATTAAAAAATAAAAGAACTTCAGACATATATCCCACTAAGATCATGCTCTGCTTTAAGAACAATTTATGAAGGGCTTCAAAATCTCAGAAATGATGAACTATTTGACAAGCCCATTATGAATTTTTTTTGCTGTAGCTTGGATTTTTAAACTAAAATTAAATAATTTTAATTTAATTTAAATAATTGTTTTAAATATAAGTAACTCAAAATTGATTTTCTATAAGCATAGCTATGATATATGACAAGGAGTTAAGACAGACAAAGTAGAGGGTGATTCAAAGACCTTCCTTTCAGTCTCTTCTTTAAAATCTCTGCCACCCCTCATCTTTTTTAATCCTTGACAATCATTTTCAAAAAGGCTTTCCGAGATCATAAAACAGATCAAGTTTCACAGAACTGGATACATAACGTCTACTCACATAAGAATGTAGCCTTCTAGTTCTATTTCTTCTGCTGTAAGTCAGCTAACTAGCCTCACAGTATGACTGCTAATAAAAATTCTCATTATACCACAGCATGTTTGGCAGAATTCATACCGCTTTACATAAAACAGCTTCAAAAATGAGGAGGAAAATATCCATCGCCTCACATGGGAGTTGTGTTGATTATGACATTATCATTTTCAAGATGAGAAAACACAGAAAGGTTAAGTGACTGTGGAAGGTCACACATTTCCTCCGTGTGAAGGAGGATGACAGTTTTGTTTGCGAAATTTGGAGAAATGGAAACAGCATTATCTAAGCAGTCGCAGATTAACAGTCACTGCACCTTCTGGCTGGGGCACACTATTAGGAATGCGTTTATCCTCATATATCATGTGTCATTGTTGTTTTGCTCTTGCGTGAGTAATTAATTAATCGTTAGAGTGATGCTTAACTTGCTAGATTGTTTTCAATTCTCACTTAGTTTTACATAAAAGTTTACCAATTTATTTAAAGTTGGTTCTTCTAAATCTTATGAAATGTTGGCCTTTTTTACTGTGTAGGGTAACTGAAGCTCTATAACCTTTACCTTTAAATAATTTAACATGAGAAAACATGGAGGGAAGACAAAGATATTCAGTTGATTCAACTAAAATCTGATTCTTTTTAAATTACCTTAAGTTTTTTCACTGATTTCTTCAATGGCACAAATCAGAATGTCATCAGCACCAACCTACCATGTGAATCAACAGATGGGTTAATCTGAAGGGCGAACTTTAGGAGTAGAAGCCCAGGTGACAATAATTGCTTGATGTAGCCTTCTAAACCCACATACTCTGTAATCACATCAGCCATTTTTCTTCTTAACTTTCACACTGACCGATTTTGAAGCTCTGTTTTCTGTTTTACAGCATTTCAAAAACACTAACAAGCCATTTCAGCTTTCTTAATATATGCAGGTCCTCTCATATATTAATATTAAAGGAATTATCTTTATAGATGAATTGATCAAAACCCTTATTCATGGAACACAAAACAACTGCGCCTGTGATTATAATTACAAAATTATTTTTATTCACAGCTCAGTTCAGTTCAGTTGCTCAGTTGTGTCTGACTTTTTGTGACTCCATGGACTGTAGCACGCCAGACTTCCCTGTCCATCACCAGCTCCCAGAGCTTGCTCAGACTCATGGCCATCAAGTCAGTGATGTCATCCAACCATCTCATTCTCTGTCATCCTCCTCTTCTGTCTTCAATCTTTCCCTGCATCAGAGTCTTTTCCAATGGCATCAGGTGGCCAAAGTGTAGGAGCTTCAGCTTCAGCATCAGTCATTCCAGTGAATATATTCAGGATTGATTTCCATTAGGATTGACTGGTTTGATGTCCTTGCAGTCCAAGGGACTCTCAAGAGTCTTCTGCAACACCACAATTCAAAAGCATCAATTCTTCAGCACTCAGCTTTCTTTATAGTCCAACTCTGACATTCATACATGACTACTGGAAAAACCATAGCTTTGACTAGACAAACCTTTGTTGGCAAAGTAATGTCTCTGCTTTTTAATATGCTGTCTAGGTTGATCATAACTTTTCTTCCAAGAAGCAAGTGTCTTTTAATTTCATGGCTGCAGGCACCATCTGCAGTGATTTTGGACCCCAAGAAAATAAAGTCTGTCACTGTTTCTGATGTTTCCCCATCTATTTGCCATTAAGTGTTGGGACAGGATACCATGATCCTTCATTTTTGAATGTTGAGTTTTAAGTCAGATTTTTCACTCTCCTCTTGAACTTTCATCAAGTGGATCTGTAGTTCCCCTTTGCTTTCTTCCATAAGGATGGTGACATCTGCATTCTGAGGTTACTGATATTTCTCCCAGCAATCTTTATTCCTGCTTACGCTTCATCCAACCCAGCATTTTGCATGATGTATTATGCATATAAGTTAAACAAGCAGGGTGACAATATACAGCCTTGACATATTACTTTCCCAATTTGTAACCAGTCTGTTGTTCCATGTCCAGTTTTAACTGTTGCTTATTGATCTGCATACAGATTTCTCAGGAGACAGGTAAGTTGGTCTGGTATTCCTGTCTCTTGAAAAATTTTCCACAGTTTATTGTTATCCATACAGTCGAAGGCACTGTTGTAGTCAATAAAGCAGAAGTAGATGTTTTTCTGGAGCTCTCTTGCATTTTCAATGATCCAAAGGATGTTGGCAATTTGATCTCTGGTTCCCCTGCTTTTTCTAAAGCCAGCATGAACTTCTGGAAGTTCTTGGTTCACATACTGTTGGAGCCTTACTTGGAGAATTTTAAGCATTACTTTGCTGGCATGTGAGATGAGTGCAATTGTGTGGTAGTTTGAACATTCTTTGGCATTGCCTTTCTTTGGGATTGGAATGAAAACTGACCTTTTCCAGTCCTGTGGCTACTGCTGAGTTTTCCAAATTTGCTGGCATATTGAGTGAAGCACTTTAACAGAATCATCTTTTAGGATTTGAAATAGCTCAACTGGAATCCCATCACCTCCACTAACTTTGTTCATAGTGATGCTTTCTAAGACCTACTTGACTTTGCATGTACTGCTTACATATGAATTAAAAAAGCATTATGTTGCTATATCCTAATGGCTCAGCAGGTAAGGAATCTGTCTGCAATTCAGAAAACACAGAAAACTTGAATTTGGTCCCAAGGTCAGGAACACCCCCTGGAGAAGGAAATGGAGTGGTTGTTTAACCTTAGTTTATGTAAGAGTAATGGAAGGGTCAACTGAGAGAATGTAACATAGTATGCTGCTGCTGCTGCTCAGTCGCTTCAGTCGTTTCCAACTCTGTGCGACCCCATAGACAGCAGCCCACAAGGCTCCCCTGCCGGAAGCCACCACGGGAGATCCCACCCATGACATAGTCATGTGGAAGAGATCTGACGAGCAAAGTGGATCAGAACTCGAGGGACTGCTGGATCTGCTTGAGCATCTACCCCAAAACCAGAATCTGTCTGTCTTACTATTTTGTGCCTTTCACCAACTCTTCTGACATTAATAGGGGGCTATCCCCGATCACCTTTCTCTGGAAAGAGTCAATTTAGAGCTTTAGTTAATAGGTCTCCTGGGCATGATAGGAGTGTTTCAATTCAGACCCCTCTGATGGCTTTCTAGCTTACCTGACAGGCTTATCCAGACTCTTGCAGCTACGCATGTGATTGTTCACAGCCTCCCAACCGTGAGAGACACAGGAAGCCTAAAACATTCTAAAAATATAGAGCCTTTTGAAGAGTTAAAAACTATTAGAGTAGTGTTGGTGTAGGACTTCATTGTTGAGCCAATGCTTGCTGCCAAGTGCCCATATCTCTTATCCATTGTGCACCTGGGAGTGCATTGGTTAACATAGTTGGAATGTAAGAAAAACAAGTGGAAGGCAATGGCAACCCACTCCAGTACTCTTGCCTAGAAAATGGACGGAGGAAATGAAAATTCTCCTCCTGCCATGGATGGAGGAGCCTGGTAGGCTGCAGTCCATGGGGTCGCTGAGTCGGACACGATTGAGCGACTTCACTTTCACTTTTCACTTTCATGCATTGGAGGAGGAAATGGCAACCCACTCCAGTGTTCTTGCTTGGAGAATCCTGGGGATGGCGGGGCCTGGTGGGCTGCCATCTATGGGGTCGCATCTATTCCAAGGCAGAAACAGCCTTGGAATTAACCACATCAGACCTTTAAGCTAATTGGTTCTTTCTTTGTTGTAACTCACTGCACCTTTGCTCCGTGAGAATGTAACTCTGTTTAGCACTTTCTGAGGCCTACATAGATTAGAAATATAAAGAAAAAACACTTCAAGGGAAAATACGTTTTCTGGTTGAGCAGCCTTTATCAAAAAAGTGTCATAAAATGTCCACAGGCCTCCAAGGCCAGAAGATAATGTACACAACATTGTTTGTGGGAAAGGTATGCAGAAAAAATCCTGGTTTCAATAAAGACAAAACAGATGTAATGTTTGGGCTGACTCTGCATGATTTTGCATCTTTCATTTCCCTCTATGTACAAGTCAAGGTATAAAAGTTTGTTTTGAAAATAAAGTTATGGGCCTTGCTCACAGAAGCTTGGTCTTCCCGTGTCATTCTTTTTTCCTTGTCTCTCTTTTTCTCTCTCTGTTCTTCTTTCAGGATGACTCCTTGGAATACAGGAGCTTTATTGGCTTTCTGTGTAAACCAAGGAAGATCAAGCCTCTTTCTCTTCCTCTTTTTACTTTCCTTATCGCCGATGCCATCATCCTGAGGGTACCCCTGGATCCTGCTGGGGCTGGACCCTGGCACTCCCCTGTCTCTGAGATTCTCCAGGCAGTAACACAGTATGAAGTGAAGTGAAATCACTCAGTCGTGTCTGACTCTTTGCGACCCTGTGGACTATAGCCCACCAGGCTCCTCCATCCATGGGATTCTCTAGGCAAGAATACTGGAGTGGGTGTTACCAAAACTGCTGAAGAAACTGAAACAGTTCTATACTTAACTGATAGAGGAAGAATAAAAGAGTGATATATAAGTAAAACGGGGATATATGGTAAGAGGAATTTGTACATACACACACACACACATACACACACACTATTTATATCAAAGAGATTCTGAATCAGTATTGGAGCCACCATTTCAGAAGTAGAAAAGAAAGACAGACTTAAAGACACTTTTCTGTCACTGCCAAGGCCTAGGCAGAGAAGAAAAGAATGCTTGGCTTCTCAGTACTGCCTCAGAGACTTAAAAATCTGAACTAGGGCCTTACTAGTTTCCCAGGTGGTGCTAGTGGTAAAGAACCCACCTGCCAATGCAGTAGACATAAGAGACATGGGTTTGATCCATGCGTCAGGAAGATCTCCTGGACAAGGGCATGGCCACCCACCCCAGTATTCTTTCCTGGAGAATTCCATGGACAGAGGAGCCTGGGGGGCTACAGTAGATAGGGTTGCAAAGAGTAGGCCAAAACTGAAGCGACTTAGCATACACACAGGGCCTTACTAATAGGGCAGATAGCATTTATTCAACATGAGATAAGTTGTTCTGCTCAGTTAAAAACTTATTTTATTAGAGATACATGTTACCTAATGGTTCAAGTATTAAAGGATCCAGCAAATCCAGATATCACCTTTTGGGAGCTTTAAATAGAACAGAAAACTCTACTCATCCTACTGTTAGAGAACATATTCCTTCTTCCCTTCCTTTCCCCTTTTCAAACAGGGTAGAGACAGTAAGGAGCATCTGATTAAAGTATTAGATGTTACTCAAGATGACAGAATGCATTACAGATGCAAGATAGACACCAGGAGGAAATCTCTTTTTGAGGAAGGAAGCAGTATTTTTCCTGTGGAAGAGATGCGGTGGTTAAGTGGGTGAGTTCTGGGGAAGGAGAGGTAGACAAACAGGAAAGAGAGCGTCTACAGAACTATGAGTCAAAGCAAGAAAGCTCAACTTCTGTACCATAAATTAGTCAATAAAATCAAAATAATAATTCAAGAACATGAAAATGCTTACTTGACTTCTGTTTATATTGATGAAGGATTAGCTTGTTGCCAGTCAACACAACAGTAAACACTTTATGATAACCTCTATACATAACTCTAGAAAATGCAAACTAATTTATAGATTTTAAAAAGTTGAGGTTGGCCGCTGGGAAAGGCAAGAGGGAAGGATTACAGAAAGGCATGAGAAAACTTTTGGGGGTAACAAATATGCTCAGTATTTTATGGTGATGATTTCATGGATACGTACATGTGTCAGCTATACATTTTAAATATGATAAGTTTACTGTATATAAATTATACCTCCATAAAACTGTTTTTAAAAGATAAATAAGAATAATAATAACAATTATTTTTGTCTCTATATTCTACAAATGTTTATTGAATGGGTTTTCTGTGCTGGGTTTGAGCCTCTTAGTAGAGATTAGATCAAATGTAGTTCTTGCACCCTGGAGTTTAGTTTAGAAAGGGTAACAGACATTCTTTAAATTTAAGGGTAATATGCAATACAAAGCATGTTGTGAAACTGCACAATAAAGAATTTAACCTAGTCTGGGGTTTAATCAGAGTTTTCCAAGAGTTAAAGGATGAGAATCATATGGCCAGGCTAACAGTGGAGGAATGATCTTCTCCAGGCAAAGAGAATACCATATACAAAGCTTACAAATAGAAAGAAATTTCTCGTGTGGCATAAAAGGTCCATCCAACTCAAGGAGCCACCAGAGAATAACTGAGAAGTATAGCAGATAAAGAAGAGTGGGTCATTGGTAAAGCTCTAACTATATGCAATACTGTAGACATACTAAAAATTGTTCATTGCTTATCTGAAATTCAAATGTAACTGAGAATTCTTTATTTTTTACTTCCTAGATCTGGCAACCCTTGTTACTAGGGATGTCAAGATTAGAAAATATTTCAAGGAAAGAACAACAATTACAAATCCTATTTATGAAGCATTGTGCCAAGTGCTCTGCATGGATTATTTAATTTTATATCCCCGCCTCTGCCAGTTCCACTGGTCATAGCTGGATGGCCTGATTTGAATTTCCTGATAACCTCAGTCTGTTGCAGGCAGACACAGAAAGTTTCAATATCTTTTCCTATTACTCTCAAAAACCCATTTATATTTGCCTAGCATCTATGTCGGAGAAGGCAATGGCACCCCACTCCAGTACTCTTGCCTGGAAAATCCCATGGACAGAGGAGCCTGGTAGGCTGCAGTCCATGGGGTTGCTACGAGTCGGACACAACTGAGCGACTTCACTTTCACTTTTCACTTTCATGCATTGGAGAAGGAAATGGCAACCCACTCCAGTGTTCTTGCTTGGAAAATCGCAGGGACGGGGGAGCCTGGTGGGCTGCCATCTCTGGGTTTGCACAGAGTTGGACACGACTGAAGTGACTTAGCAGCAGCAACAGCAGCAGCATCTTTGTACTAATATAATCCCTACTTTGCCAACAGCAGGATTATTTTGGAACCGCATTGTCTTTCTAGAACAAAGCACTTACCCTTAGAAAGTAAAAGTGTTTGTTGCTCAGTCATGTCCAACTTTTTGTGAACTCATGGACTGTAGCCCACCAGGCTCCTGTGTCCATGGAATTCTCCAAGCAAGAATACTGGAGTGAGTCATTCACTTCCCCAGGGGATCTTTCAACACGGGGATTGAACCCAGGTCTCCTGCATTGCAGGCAGATTCTTTTCCATCTGAGCCTACCCTTCAGTTCAGTTCAGTTCAGTCACTCAGTCATGTCCAACTCTTTGCGACCCCATGAATCGCAGCACGCCAGGCCTCCCTGTCCATCACCAACTCCTGGAGTTCACTCAGACTCACGTCCATTGAGTCAATGATGCCATCCAGGCATCTCATCCTCTGTCGTCCCCTTCTCCTCTTGCCCCCAATCCCTTCCAGCATCAGAGTCTTTTCCAATGAGTCAACTCTTTGCATAAGGTGGCCAAAGTACTGGAGTTTCAGCTTTAGCATCATTCCTTCCAAAGAAATCCCAGGACTGATTTCCTTCAGAATGGACTGGTTGGATCTCCTTGCAGTCAAGGGACTCTCAAGAGTCCTCTCCAACAACACAGTTCAAAAGCATCAATTCTTCGGCGCTCAGCCTTCTTCACAGTCCAACTCTCACTTCTATACATGACTACAGGAAAAACCATAGCCTTGACTAGACGAACCTTTGTTGGCAAAGTAATGTCTCTGCTTTTGAATATGCTATCTAGGTTGGACATAACTTTCCTTCCAAGGAGTAAGCGTCTTTTAATTTCATGGCTGCAGTCACCATCTGCAGTGATTTTGGAGCCCAAAAAAATAAAGTCTGACACTGTTTCTACTCTTTCCCCATCTATTTCCCATGAAGTGATGAGACCGGATGCCATGATCTTCATTTTCTGAATGTTGAGCTTTAAGCCAACTTTTTCACTCTCCTCTTTCACTTTCATCAAGAGGCTTTTGAGTTCCTCTTCACTTTCTGCCATAAGGGTGGTGTCATCTGCATATCTGAGGTTATTGATATTTCTCCCGGCAATCTTGATTCCAGCTTGTGTTTCTTCCAGTCCAGCGTTTCTCATGATGTACTCTGCATAGAAGTTAAATAAGCAGGGTGACAATATACAGCCTTGATGTACTCCTTTTCCTATTTGGAACCAGTCTGTTGTTCCATGTCCAGTTCTAACTGTTGCTTCCTGACCTGCATATAGATTTCTCAAGAGGCAGGTCAGCTGGTCTGCAAATTTGGAAAACTCACAAGTATCCACAGGACTGGAAAAGGTCAGTTTTCATTCCAATCCCAAAGAAAGGCAATGCCAAAGAATGTTCAAACTACCGCACAATTGCACTCATTTCACATGCTAGTAAAGTAATGCTCAAAATTCTCCAAGCCAGGCTTCAGCAATATGTGAACTGTGAACTTCCTGATGTTCAAGCTGGTTTTAGAAAAGGCAGAGGAACCAGAGATCAAATTGCCAACATCCGGTGGATCATGGAAAAAGCAAGAGAGTTCCAGAAAAACATCTATTTCTGCTTTATTGACTATGCCAAAGCCTTTGACTATATGGATCACAATAAACTGTGGAAAATTCTGAAAGAGCCTGCCCTTAAGCCCTGTCTAATTAGATTTATGCCAGTGCTACTTTTCCCCTAAGTAACAATGGGTCTCATTCTTCATATTTTCTAAACCCCCAGAGTTCTGAATCACAATTGGCAAAGACTATCTTAATTATAATCATTATAATATTTAATATTTGCTGGTTCTTATTGTATATCAGGTGCTCTGCTTAACGTTCTATATAAATTATCTCATTGCATTTCACAACAGTTTAATAACATTAGTTTCATCAATTGTTCCTCATACACATGAAGAAACTGACACGTACAGCCATGTCACTTGCCAGAATAAGAGAACTGAGGCTCTCAGAAGTCACTTGTTCAAGTTCAAAGTGAAGTCCTTCAACCAACACCATTCAGTTATGGATTCAAGATTCAATTTAGGTGATCATCAACCAGGCCCAGTCTCTTAATAAATACCCTTTACTCACTTCCCACATCCTCTCCCATCAACTGACACATTTCCTTGTCATTTTTAAAGCCTGACTTTGTTCTGTTGTCTTGGTTATTTTCCCAAATGTCTCTGTCAGAAACAAGGACTTGGATTTTTGACAGGGTGGCCTTTATGTCAGAGCTCCCCTTTTCATCACCCTGTTTTAGCATATCTTATACTTAAAACAACTCTTATTATCTCCAATGTACCAACTGTACTCTACCTCTAAAAAGTCCACTTAACATTTCGGTTTAGGATTCTCTTTTACATCTCAAACTACATGTGAAATTAAGAGAAATGATGAATTATGTATCTGAATTAGATTGTGAATATACAGAAACATTGGTTTGTTTCTTTTAAATTGTGAATGCAATACAGAAGTTTTTTTTTTTTTTAAATCTCTTAATCATGTCAGTTAGCTCTTAGCATAGGCTCTGCTTCACTAACTCTCATTTTGATTACATTAGTACCTTCATTTCTCTTCCAGTTAGTTATTCAGATCTATAAAGTACAAAAAAAAATGCTAATGAAACTATTTGAAATGGTAGGTCAAATAACCTGAAAGATAAAAGGGAGATTATGTAGGCTCTAGGTAATCATTTGAGGGATTTAAATCTCCTTAGAAAGATGCAAAAATTGCTTAATATTTTGGACTATCAGTTGAAGGACATAAGCATGTTTAGAGAATAACCAAAATGATATTGCCAAAAATAAAATAGGTACTGCAGGACAGCACAGCAACTGAAATGAAATTTACCCAGTAAGGATTTTTTTTGTTTACTACACATGATTTGGGGATAGAAATGACACTCCAATATAGGATACACATCTATTCTGAGGTAACATAAGTTCTAAATGAAAAAAACAAAACAAAACAAACATGATCAGTGGGATTATTTTCTTATTATAACTAAGAAAATATAAGTCAAACATAATAAAACACTCTCAACTCAGTTCATTAAAATTAAAGCTACCTGTGGCAGGCTACTGAAATTAATCCAAGGAGCCCAGAATCATCTGATGTTTTAGATTCAGGCCAAGCAAAGCTTTGCCAAAAAAAGGTCCATATAGTCAAAGCTATGGATTTTCCAGTAGTCATGTATGGATGTGAGAGTTGGACCATAAACAAGGCTAAGCACTGAAGAATTGCTTTCTAACTGTGGTGCTGGAAAAGACTCTTGAGAGTCCCTTGGACTGCAAGATCAAACCAGTCAAATCCTAAAAGAAATCAATCCTGACTATTCATTGGAAGGACTGATGCTGAAGCTGAAACTCCAATACTTCGGCCAACAGATGTGAAGAGCTGACTCATTGGAAAAGTCCCTGATGCTGGGAAAGATTGAAGGCAGGAGAAGAAGGGGACCACAGAGGATGGGATGGTTGGATGGCATCACTGACTCAATGGGCCTGAGTTTGAGCAAACTTCAGGAGATGGTGATGGACAGGGAAGCCTGGCATGCTGCAGGCCATGGGGTTGCAAAGAGTTTGACATGACTTAGTGAACAACAAAAACAAGAAAAGCTTCCCCCACTAAACTGTATATTATTCAGGATGCTTTCATTGAAACAATAGACATCCAACTCAATCTTACTTTATGTAAAGCTTCCTTTATGTAGCTCCTATAACTGAAAGGCATATCGTGTGTGAGATACGACCATGTGACCAGAGGTTAAAATAACAACTTTATGGGCTAGTAAGTAGTTTTCTCTTAAATTTACTGTCCCAGGCCTTCTCCATGCCACCTGTTAAAGCTTTCAACTCCCATCCCATTTGAAAGAGAGATACTTTATTCCCAAGAGACTGGGCAAAGTTTCTAGAAGTAATGTCACATACCCTGATTGGGTAAACAAGTCAATCCCTGAACCAGTCATTTTGGTGAAGGAGATATATATAACAGATGGTTAAGCATGTTTAGAGCCAGAGGTGGATTCAGTTCCCACTCAAACCAGTGAGGCTTTATGACTTTGAAACTAGAACAAGACACTATCATTGGGTGGAACAGAAATGGGTACTGGAGAGACCAAAGCCACAGATGTTTCTTTTGTATCATTTTCTTTCTCTAAATACTGTAACAGTTGTCAAAACATCCTTTTTTCCTCAATATTTATGCTTCATGGTAGCTCACACAACTAAAAGTAGTTCTTTGAGTGGATTACAATGTTTTAAATCTCTGAGACCCCACAGAGACTGAGATAGAACTGTGTCTGAGCATCTCCTGTGGAGGTATGGGTCAGCAGTGAACTGCCACGGGGCAGGGGCTCTGGGTGCAGCAGACGTGGTATGGCATAAGCCGTCCTGGAGGAGGTCGCCATTAACCCCACCATAGAACTGCCAGAACTTACACAGGGCTGGGAAATAGAGTCATTGAGGGCACAAACAGAACCTTATGCACCAGGACCCAGGAAAAAGGAGCAGTGACCCCACAAAAGACTGACCCAGACTTGCCTGTGAGTGTCCAGGAGTCTCTGGCAGAGGGGTGGATTGGTGCTGGACTGCTGCAGGGCTGGGAGCACTGAGTGTAGCAGTAGATGCATGAGATCTTTTGAAGGAGATCACCATTGTCTTCATTACCTCCACCACAGTTTCAGTTCAATTCAGTCACTCAGTCGTGTCCGACTCTTTGCAACCCCATGAATTGCAGCATGCCAGGCCTTCCTGTACATCACCAGCTCCTGGAGTTCACCCAAACTCATGTGCATCGAGTCAATGATGCCATCCAGCCATCTTATCCTCTGTCATCCCCTTCTCCTCCTGCCCCCAATCTCTCCCAGCATCAGGGTCTTTTCCCATGAGTCAGCTCTTCACATGAGGTGGCCAAAGTATTGGAGTTTCACCCTCAGCATCAGTCCTTCCAATGAACACCCAGGACTGATCTCCTTTAGAATGGACTTGTTGGATCTCCTTGCAGTCCAAGGGACACTCAAGAGTCTTTTCCAGCACCACAGTTCAAAAGCAGCAATTCTTTGGTGCTCAGCTTTCTTCACAGTCCAGCTCTCACATCCATACATGACCACTGGGAAAACTACAGTCTTGACTAGATGGACCTCTGTTGGCAAAATAATATCTCTGCTTTTGAATATGCTATCTAGGTTGGTCATAACTTTCCTTTCAAGGAGTTAGCATCTTTTAATTTCATGGCTGCAATCACCATCTGCAGTGGTTTTGGAGCCCAAAAAAATAAAGTCTGACACTGTTTCCCCATCGATTTCCCATGAAGTGATGGGACCAGATGCCATGATCTTTGTTTTCTGAATGTTGAGCTTTAAGTCAACTTTTTCACTTTCCTCTTTCACTTTCATCAAGAGGCTTTTTAGTTCCACCATAGTTTGGGCCCAGGTAAATAGCAGGGAGGGAACACAGCTCCACCCATCAACAGAGAATTGTATTAAAGATTTACTGAGCATGCCCCTGCCCATCAGAACAAGACCCAGTTTCATCCTCAGTTAGTCTCTCCAGGAAGCTTCCATAAACCTCTTATCTTTCTCCATCAGAGGGCAGACAAACTGAAAACCACAATCACAGAAAACTAACCAATCTAATCACATGGACCACAGTCTTGTATAAGTCAATGAAACTATGAGCCTTGCCACGTAGGGCCACCCAAGATGGACGGGTCGTGGTGGAGAGTTCTGACAAAATGTGGTCCAGTGGAGAAGGGAATGGCAAACCACTCAAGTATTATTGCCTTGAGAGCCCCATGAACAGTACAAAAAGGCAAAAAGATAGGATACTGAAAGATGAACTCCCAGGTCACTAGGTGCCCAACATACTACTGGACATCAGTGGAGAAATAACTCCAGAAAGAATGAAGGGATGGAGCCAAAACAATAACAACAACAAAAATACCCAGTTGTGGATGTGACTGGTGATAGAAGAAAGGTGCAATCCTGTAAAGAGGAATATTGCACAGGAACCTGGAATGTTAGGTCCATGAATCAAAGCAAATTGGAAGTGGTCAAACAGGGGATGGCAAGAGTGAAAATCGATATTTTATGAATCAGTGAATGGGTGAATTTAACTCAGATGACCATTATATCTACTACTGTGGGCAGGAATCCCTTAGAAGAAATGCATTAGCCATCACGGTCAACAAAAGAGTCCAAAACATAGTACTTGGATGCAATCTTAAAAACGACAGAATGATCTCTGTTCATTTCCAAGCCAAACCATTCAATGTCAAGGTAATCCAAGTCTATGCCCCAACCAATAACGCTGAAGAAGCTGAAGTTGAATGAATCTATGGAGACCTACCAGAACTTTTAGAACTAACACCCCACAGAGAAGTCCTTTTCATTATAGGGGACTGGAATGCAAAAGTAGGAAGTCAAAAAACACCTGGAGTAACAGGCAAATTTGGCCTTGGAATACAGAATGAAGCAGGGCAAAGGCTAACAGAGTTTTGCCAAGAGAACACACTGGTCATAGCAAATACCCACTTTCAACAACACAAGAGAAGACTCGACATAAGGATATCACCACATGGTCAACACCAAAATCAGATTGATTATATTCTTTGCAGCCAAAGATGGAGAAGCTCTATACAGTCAGCAAAAACAAGACTGGGAGCTGACTGTGGCTCAGATCATGAACTCCTTATGGCCAAATTTAGACTTAAACAGAAGAAAGTAGGGGAAACCCCTAGACTCTTCTGCTGTTGCTGCTGCTGCTGCTAAGTCACTTCAGTCGTGTCCAACTCTGTGTGACCCCATAGATGGCAGCCCATCAGGCTCCCCCATCCCTGGGATCCTCCAGGCAAGCATACTGGAATGGGTTGCCATTTCCTTCTCTGACTAGACTCTTCAGGTATGACCTAAATCAAATTCCTAACTATTATACAGTGGGAATGTGAAACAGATTTAAGGGACTAGATCTGATAGACAGAGTGCCTGATGAACTATGGACAGAGGTTCATGACATTGTACAGGAGAGAAGGATCAAGACCATCCCCAAGAAAAGGAAATGCAAAAAGGCAAAATGGCAGTCTGAGGAGGCCTTACAAATAGCTGTTTAAAGAAGAGAGGCGAAAAGCAAAGGAAAAGGGAAAGATATACCCATCTGAATGCAGAGTTGCATAGAATAGCAAGGAGAGTTAAGAAAGCCTTTCTCAGTGATCAGTGCAAAGAAATAGAGGAAAACAATAGAATGGGAAAGACTAGAGATCTCTTCAAGAAAATTAGAGATACCAAGGGAACATTTCATGCAAAGATGGGCTCAATAGAGGACAGAAGTAGTATGGACCTAACAGAGGCAGAAGATATTAAGAAGTGGCAAGAATACACAGAACTATGCAAAAAATCTTCATGCCCCAGATAATCACGATGGTGTGATCACTCACCTAGAGCCAGACATCCTAGGATGTGAAGTCAAGTGGGCCTTAGAAAGCATCCTTACAAACAAAGCTAGTGGAGGTGATGGAATTTCAGTTGAGCTATTTCAAATCCTAAAACATGATACTGTGAAAGTGCTGCACTCAATATGCCAGCAAATTTGGAAAACTCAGCAGTGGCCACAGGGCTGGAAAAAGGTCAGGTTTCATTCCAATCCCTAAGAAAGGTAATGCCAAAGGATGCTCAAACTAGTACACAATTGCACTCATCTCACCTGCTAGAAAAGTAATGCTCAAAATTCTGCAAGCCAGGCTTCAACAATACATGAACCATGAACTTCCAGATGTTCAAGTTGGACTTATAAAGGCAGAGGAACCAGGGATCAAATTGACAACATCCCTTGGATTATTGAAAAAGCAAGAGAGTTCCAAAGAACATCTATTTCTGCTTTATTGACTATGTCAAAGCCTCTGACTGTGTGGATCACAACAAACTGAGGAAAATTCCAAAAGATATGGGAATATCAGACCACCTGACCTGCCTCATGAGAAATCTGTATGCAGCTCAGGAAACAACAGTTAGAACTGGACATGGAACAAAAGGCTGGTTCCAAATAAGTAAAGGAGTTCGTCAAGGCTGTGTATTGTCACCCTGCTTATTTCACTTCTATGCAGAGTACATCATGAGAAACGCTGGGCTGGAGGAAGCACAAGCTGGAATCAAGATTGCTGGGAGAAATATCAATAACCTCAGATATGCAGATGACACCACTTTTATGGCAGAAAGTGAATAAGAACTCAAAAGCCTCTTGATGAAAGTGAAAAAGTGGGCTTGAAAATCAACATTCAGAAAACTAAGATCATGGCATCCCACCCCATCACTTCAAGGCTAATAGATGGGGAAACAGTGAAAACAGTTATTCTGGGGGGCTTCCAAATCACTGAAGATGGTAACTTCAGCCATAGAATTAAAAGATGCTTATTCCTTGGGAGAAAAGTTATGACCAACCTAGACAGCATATTAAAGAGCAGAGACATTACTTTGCCAACAAAGGTTCATTTAGTCAAGACTATGGTTTTTCCAGTAATCATGTATGGATGTGAGATTTGGACTCTAAAGAAAGCTGAGCACCGAAGATTGATGCTTTTGAACTGTGGTGTTGGAGAAGACTCCTGTGAGTCCCTTGTACTGCAAGGAGATCCAACTAGTCCATTCTAAAGGAAATCAGTCCTGAATATTCACTGGAAGGTCTGATGTTGAAGCTGAAACTCCAATACTTTGGCCACCTGATGCAAAGAGCTGACTCATTTGAAAAGTTGCTGATGCTGGGAAAGATTGAAGGCAGGAGAAGGGGACGACAGAGGATGAGATGGTTGAATGACATCACCGACTCAATGTACATGAGTTTGAGTAAATTCTGGGAGTTGGTGATGGACAGGGAGGCCTGGCATGTTGCAGTCCATGGGATCGCAAAGAGTTGGACACGACTGAGTGACTGAACTGAACTGAATTGCCTGAATCTTTGTATATGTCATTTGTCACTTCCTGGTATTCCTGTCTCTCCTTATTCTTTCTCATTTTTGTTGCAGGAACAGCTTCATTAATTCCCCATGTAAATGTCAGTTCCTTAAAGAAGACTTGGAGTAAAGGTTCAGAGACTTTGATATATCATTGCCCTCTTTGAGTAAAACCAAATGAAAGCCTCTGCCCCATGGCACATGAGAAAGCATTTGCATCACTAGAGACCCAAAATCCAGATCTCATGAATGTGCTATAGTGCAGCATAACCAATATTGAATGAGAACAGAAATGTACTGAAAATGGAGATGGGCAGAAAGGAATACAATCTGACAAGAGTGAGTTATTATGGCTGGAGGGTAATAAATAGAAAAGTTTGTTGAAGAGTGAAAAGTTAGAAAGGCAGTAACTACACATGGGTCTTTGTGTATTTTACAACGTTCTACAGCTGCACTGATCCAAGCATAAGATGACATTTGCAAGTTCAAAAAACCCAATAGCAATAAACCCATGAAATCAAAAGTGACTATATAACTTAAAAATAACAGCAAAACTAAATTCAAACAATGTTCTAATGACTATTTCAAAATATCTTCTATTCCCTCTTAAGAAAATTTTTTGAAAGACAGAGGAAGAAATCAAAAAAGGAAAAGGAAGATATTTAAGGCTCTTAACCTAAGAGTTTCCAAACCATCACTTCTGGTTTAATCTGTAATTTTTTATACCTTTTTTTTTTGTTTTTGTTTTGTTTTTAGTTGAGGAATAACTCACTCTTAACCTTGTGTTTGCTAGAGTATACAATGGGATGATTTGATATTTGTATATATTACAAAATGATCAAAACAATAAGTCTAGTTAACATCTGTCAACATGCATAGTTACAAAAAGAATTTAGTTTTCATTTTTTAAATAACAATGCATCGTGTTCTGAAAATGTTTTACTACGACAATATTCAGAGAAGGCGATGCTTTAAAAATTCTTTTTCATTTTTTTGTTTGGTGGTTATTTCAGGGCAAAATTCTTTGAGTAAAAGAACAAGATGGCAGAGGTATAGGTGGACATGGAGTACATCTATCTCCAAATCAGGAATATACCGTCAGACACCATCAGAAGTGCATGCAGAACACCAGCAGAGAGAGGACAGGCGTACCTGATCAGGGGAAAAGAATATATAGAACCATGCAAAACTCAGTAGGATGAAGGAACAAGGGGGAAAAACTGGAGTGTTACTAGGACTGGACCTGCCCTCAGTGGGTGGGGGAACTGAGTCAGAGGGTCCAATACCCACAGGGGGGCAATTGTCTGAGTCAGAGGAGAAACATTTAAGGCTGAGAGTGAAACAGCTGATCTGTGGCAGCCTAAATGGAATGAGAATCAGACAGTCCTTGCTGCAGCCATCCGTACCCCAGACAGGGATGCAGGTCCCTGAGAAGATGCAGAGAGAGGCTGGGAGCTGGAGCTTAGGGATTGTGGAGCAATCTCACGGTGAGGGCTGTTGTTGACTGTAGAGAGATGGACCTAGGGGATGTGAGGGAGGAGACTGTGGTGGGAAATGCCTGTGGAGGAAAGCCAGGAAGCCAAGGAAGCAAGGCGATACTGCTGAGTCAGTGTAGGGGGTGGAGCCACATCACAGCTTCTCTCTCCCCACATGCCAGCATCTGCAGCTGAACAATAGAGAGGCTGGCCTGTCAAGTGCCTGACACACAGAACTACAGAGTAGGACCCCACCCAGGGTGCTCCCTTAAGTGACTGATGTGCCAAACTACAGAGTAGGACCTCACCCAGGGTGCCCCTTTAAGTGCCTGATGCACTGATCTACGGAGTAGGACCCCAGCTAGGGTGGCCCCTCTATCTGCCTGATACACCAAACAACAGAGAAGGACCCCAGGCAAGGGAGCCCTCTAAGTGTCTGAATAGGGGAGCTATGGAGAAAGACTAGCCAGAGGGGCCTTCTGATCGCCAGCTACCAGAGGCTCAAAGAAAGACTCTGTTGTGCCTTAATTCCTGCAGCTGAGGCAGTCCATGTCCCTGCACACTTGGTGCCAACAGGGTCCCCACAACCCAAGCATCAGTGCCACCTTCACGTTCAACCCTCACTGGGGCAGAGCTGCCCAAGGCAAAAAGAAAAAAAGTCTTGGGTCTATGCATTGAAAGTCGCTTCAGTTTGCAACCCTGTAGACTGTGGCCTGCCAGGATTCTCTCAGGGGGATTCTCCAGGCAAGAATACTGGAGCATATTGGCCAATACTGGTTGCCATAGCCTTCCAGAGCACTATATTTCCTGCTGCCCTAGCTTCCAGTGCTCCTGCGTACCTAGTGCTGCCAGAACCCCTGCGACCCAAGCAGCTGCATTACCTCCACAACAGGCCGTCACAGGGGCAAACCCACTTCTTCAAGGACAGCCTCAGGAGCAAACCCCAGTGGATGACCCACATGCAGAGGTGTAAGTAAAACCACAATTGAAACCCAGGGACAGTGTGGCTAAGGAAGAACACCCAAAAACTTCCCACCAGCTGTACAAGCAACAGAATAAATCCACATGATCAACTAGGCAAACTCTGAGTCTATGGAATATATAAAAGGCCATTGAGAGCTCCCACAAATAAAATGCACGAGTTCTGATGGCTGTGGACATTGGAGGCAAGAACATACAGGGGTAGGACCAGATTAGAATCTGAGCTGCCCCCCAAAGAGGTCCAGAGATCAGCACAGTGTTGGAGGACTGTGAGATGAACTGTGATTCCCAGTGAGGGAAGGGCTCAGAAAGCAGTGACTCAAGAAAAACATTTACTATTCTTATGTTTTGACTCTGGAAAATGCTTAAAGAGATGGGAATACCAGACCACCTGACCTGCCTCATGAGAAATCTGTATTCAAGTCAGGAAGCAGCAGTTAGAACCAGACATGGAACAACAGACTGGTTCCAAATCAAGAAAGAAGTGCGTCAAGGCTGTATATTGTCACCCTGCTTATTTAACTTATATGCAGAGTTCATCATAAGAAATGCTGGGCTGGATGAAGCACAAGCTGGAATCAAGATTGCTGGGAGAAATATCAATAACCTCAGATATGCAGATGACACCACCTTTATGGCAGAAAGGGAATAAGAACTAAAGAGCCTCTTGATGAAAGTGAAAGAGGAGAGTGAAAAAGTTGGCTTGAAACTCAACCTTCAGAAAACTAAGATCATCTGGTTCTATCACTTCATGGCAAATAGATGGGGAAATAGTGGAAACAGTGAGAAACTTTATTTTGGGGGCCTCTTAAATCACTGCAGATGGTGACTGCAGCCATGAAATTAAGAGAGGCTTCCTCCCTGGAAGAAAAATTATGACTAACCTAGACAGCATATTAAAAAGCAGAGACATTACTTTGCCAACAAAGGTCTGTCTTCAAAGCTATGGTTTTTCCAGTAATCATTTATGGATGTGAGAGTTGGACTATAAAGAAAGCTGAGTGCCAAAGAATTGATGCTTTTGAATTGTGGTGTTGGAGAAAACTCTTGAGAGTCCCCTGGACTGCAAGGAGATCCAACCAGTCCATCCTAAAGGAAATGAGTCCTGAATATTCATTGGAAGGACTGATGCTGAAACTGAAACTACAATACTTTCACCACCTGACGTGCAGAGCTTACTCATTTGAAAAGACCCTGATGCTGGGAAAGATTGAAGGCAGGAGAAGGGGATGATAGAGGATGAGATGGTTGGATGGCATCACCGACTCAATTGACATGAGTTTGAGAAAGCTCCAGAAGTTGGTGAGGGACAGGGAGGCCTGGCGTGTTGCAGTCCATGGGGTCACAAAGAATTGGACATGACTGACTGACTGAACTGAACTGAACTAATGGAGAAACAGACATAGAGAATAGACTTATGGACATGGGAAGAGGGGAGGACAGGGTGAGATGTATGGAGAGAGTAACATGGAAACTTACATTACCATACGTAAAATAGATAGCCAATGGGAATTTGCTGTATGGCTCAGGAAACTCAAATGCAGGAGCTCTGTATTAACCTAGAGATATGGGATGGGGAGGGAGATGCGAAGGAGGTTCAAAAGGGAGAGGATATATGTATACGTATGGTTGATTCATGTTGAGGTTTGACAGAAAACAACAAAATCCTGTAAAGCAATTATCCTTCAATTAAAAAATAAATATATTTTTTTAAATTCTTTGAGTAAAATAAATGAAATTTTGCTACCTAGAATGCTCTTTTCTGTCTTTGCTTAGCTAACTTCTACTCCATTTAAGGTGTCAACTCAAATATCATTTTCTCTAAGAGAGGCTTTCCCTGAGCAATTTATTAACATTTGGTCTATCTGCAATGTTCTCTTATTGAATTTTCCTCACTTAGCATATGTTTTTATTTGTTTTATGTCTGTCCCCCTCACAGGCTATGAGTTCATGATGGCAGTGTTCGTGTCTGTCTTTTTCCCCATAGTATATTCACAGTGTAGCCTAGTTTCCTTAAAAGTCATTCAGTAAATATTTGTGAAATGGATAAATGCAACTCCATCTCAAAACTCAGCACAAGTATCTGCAACTCCAGGTAGCCATCCTTGATGCCGTTGTCCTGTAGATCTCCTTGTTTTTATTTCCAGCGCAGTCAGCATATATACTGGTATCACAGCATATAACATTTTACTGAATCCATCATTATTATTGTCTCTCATCTTCTAGAGGTTGCCTAATAGTTTTTGGAATAACAAAGAATACTACTAGAAGGAATATTTTTGAAAGAATGAATATAAAAATGAACAAAATATTATATATGCCATATTTGGTAGTATAGCCAAGCTGAGGATCCAACGAACTGCTATATTAAACACCCCTAAAAGGCACTTTCAGTTGAAAAGGCTATTATCCAGAGAGAAAAGATGCAATTATAATAGTCTCATCCTTTAAAAATAATTTTAAAAGTAAGCTTTTAGTGTCCTCTCTCCCTTATACCAAAAGAAAATATTTTTAGCCACTTGATTCTAAAGTTTTTCAATGTGACAATGTAACAGTTTCATTAACTACACTTTTCATCATGTGAATGAAGACAAATAGCTGACACATTCCTTATGAGGCAATGTGATTGCAGCGTGATTCGACTGCTTTTCACGTACATTAAGTGAGAGTGATTCATAACACCTGAGGGTGGTGTGACCCTCTTGAAAAGAAATACTAATAAAATATCTTAATTAAGACCTCTGGGTCCCTTTCAAATATAAAAGATGAGGCGATCTATTCAAGATTACCAAATCCTCTTTTTATTTTGGACTTATGGGACATTCCTATGCCTTTGAATAAAAGAACTTTCATGACTAATAAAATGAACTTTTATGAGCATCTACAATATTACACAAATATTGTGTGTGCACATGATTGGGTAATATGTCAACCTTATATATTGACACATGGCTTATCTAAATAATGGTGTGTATATATATAATACATGATCTATAAATTCAACAAATATGTACTGATCCCTATTATGTACCAGTCACTATTATAGGGTCTAGGAGTGCATTGATGAATGTATCATAGAAAGTTCTTATCCTTTTGGAATTAACATTCTATTAACAGAAGACATAACAAATATTTTTTTTAATTCAATACTTTATAAAGGGTTGCATAAGAAAATACGGTAAATAATTAGGGAAACCACTTTAGATATTTCATTTGTATACATATATGTATGAGTAATACATAAAATCTTACTGAGTATCTCAGTAGAAATTTAGTATACTTTTTAAACAAACAAGAGAGTAATAACTTTATTTTTAAGGAGTGTATAAGTAATTAAGGGTTGTTCCATGTTTAGATATTTAATAAGTCAAATATTTTAATTAACTTTAGTATGGTTAAAAAAAATCAGATCATTGCCACGTTCAGATTTTTCTAAAACTGTTGAATACTGAAGATGAAACTGCTATTAATGTGCTTTTAGAAAGTCATCCCAAGTGTGGCTTTGATAAGAATTATATGAGGTGCTTTTGTAAAATATGGATTCTGGTTGCCCATCTTAAGATCTACATAATGATATTTGTGTGGATGAGAGCTGTGACTGTAAGTGCTTGAATACTCCCAAGGTGATTATGATAACTGGCCAGAATTAAGATATGTTCATCTAAAATGTTCAATGTATGCAAATTCAGAAAACATTCACTAAAGAGCTTTCCAGATTCAGAGAAATAAACATGCTCATTTGGTAAAAATGCAGCCTACAGTTTCCAGCCTAGAAAGTTGGACTCACTAGGCTTTGCATGCTGTTTGTCCAGCTTTTATCAAGCTGCCTAGAGAATTCTGATGTACAAATAAGTTTCTGGAAATCATTGTTTTGAATAAAATGTATTAGACAGGAAGAACTGCCTACAGGTACAAGTATGGTAATTCTTTGAACCAACCTGGGGCAGCCTACTAGCAAAATTTCAAATAACTTCTCCCTATGATGAAATGCTATACAGACCATGTCAATAATTACTATGGCTTCATAAGAAAATTGTGCTTTGGAAAAACACAGCAATAGGTGTGTATTATACCTGAAAGTAAAGTATATTTGGCTGGTTTTCATGAGCATCTTCTGGTTGTTGCATTTAAGTGACAACAAAGTTTTTTATTTACAAATGCAAAAGGAGACTTAAGGATTTTTCTGACGTGGTTCTTTATGATAATTATTGGGCATGAAGACCATAATCATAAATATAGCATTCATTCAGACATGCAAACAGTCTGCTTTGGGTTACTTTTCTCACGTTTACTTTTCTATTACTTGGAAAAATAATTCTGCTCTCCATCCCTTTTCCATATTCATCTAGCTTCATCTTCTAATGACTTTTTACTCCTCTCAACCAAAACTCACACCTATTAGAACAAGACATTCCTATCCTGATCTTGGAATTAGAGAGAAGGGTTTGAAGAAGCATCAATGTTGGACCAGATGTAAGAAGTAATGAAGGAGAAATGTGTAAATGGTCAAAGAGCATCTATAAAGCCACCAAAGATGGCTGCTCACAGCACTCAACTGGGAACTGTCTTAGTGGGAAGGTATATCACAGTGGCTTACTGTGAATGTAAGAGATTTGTCGTACCTTGGGTATCAGGATTTGGAAAAGGCAGGTGACTACAAGATGCTCAATGAAAAGGAAGAAAATAAATAGAGTGTAGTATACCCTATAATCACTGAAAAGTAAACACATCATTAACCTACAGTAATTTAAACTGTATGGCACTGAAAAAAGATTGACCCACAACCTAATTAAAGGAATTAGACCTTTTAGAAAAAGAAGCAACAACATGTGAAAGTAAAGGAGTCATTTAAATTCAGCTTAATATACATTGCTATAAGAATCAGAAACTGGGTGAGTAAAACAGCATAATTCAACACGTTGCTATTGTTAAAAATAATATCAAGCAAAATGAAATGTGTAACAGCCCTGGGAGATGAACTTGGCGAAGAATTTGGAAACTGTAGGTCCTTATCCCATTCTTTCATCTTGGTTTGGGGACTATACATCTTGAACTCACCAAATAGTTCACACCTTCGATGGCAACTCCCTGCCACTGCTGTTTATTCTTCAGGCTTTCTTCTTTCTCCAAAGCTCCATTCCAGGAAGCCAAGTCTCTGTTTTGAGAAGCACACTGGTTTCCTTGATGTAGAACCAAAGAATAGAAAAATAGGTAAGAATTAGTATACCCTTTCCCATTACACAGTCACTTTCAGAGAAAAGAAAAATAAAAATGCTTGCATTGACCTAAGGTTGACAATTATTAATTAAAAAAACTCAGGTTATTAGTACATCATATATTTGGTTTTAAAAGTTTTTAAAAGTTATCATGTTAGAAAGTGTTCTAGTTTCATTCTTTTACAAGTGGTTGACCAGATTTCCCAGCACCACTTATTAAAGAGATTGTCTTTATTTTTTTTTTTTAATTTTATTTTATTTTTAAACTTTACTTAACTGTATTAGATTTGCCAAATATCAAAATGAATCCACCACAGGTATACATGTGTTCCCCAACCTGAACCCTCTTCCCTCCTCCCTCCCCATTCCATCCCTCTGGGTCGTCCCAGTGCACCAGCCCCAAGCATCCAGTATCGTGCATCGAACCTGGACTGGCAACTCGTTTCATACATCATATTTTACATGTTTCAATGCCATTCTCCCAAATCTTCCCACCCTCTCCCTCTCCCACAGAGTCCATAAGACTGTTCTATACATCAGTGTCTCTTTTGCTGTCTCGTACACAGGGTTATTGTTACCATCTTTCTAAATTCCATATATATGCGTTAGTATACTGGATTGGTGTTTTTCTTTCTGGCTTACTTCACTCTGTATAATAGGCTCCAGTTTCATCCACCTCATTAGAACTGATTCAAATGTATTCTTTTTAATGGCTGAATAATACTCCATTGTGTATATGTACCACAGCTTTCTTATCCATTCATCTGCTGATGGGCATCTAGGTTGCTTCCATGTCCTGGCTATTATAAACAGTGCTGCGATGAACATTGGGGTACTCGTGTCTCTTTCCCTCCTGGTTTCCTCAGTGTGTATGCCCAGCAGTGGGATTGCTGGATCATAAGGCAGGTCTATTTCCAGTTTTTTAAGGAATCTCCACACTGTTCTCCATAGTGGCTGTACTAGTTTGCATTCCCACGAACAGTGTAAGAGGGTTCCCTTTTCTCCCCACCCTCTCCAGCATTTATTACTTGTAGACTTTTGGATCACAGCCATTCTGACTGGTGTGAAATGGTACCTCATAGTGGTTTTGATTTGCATTTCTCTGATAATGAGTGATGTTGAGCATCTTTTCATGTGTTTGTTAGCCATCTATATGTCTTCTTTGGAGAAATGTCTATTTAGTTCTTTGGCCCATTTTTTGATTGGGTCATTTATTTTTCTGGAGTTGAGCTGTAGGAGTTGCTTGTATATTCTCGAGATTAGTTGTTTGTCAGTTGCTTCATTTGCTATTATCTTCTCCCATTCTGAAGGCTGTCTTTTCACCTTGCTAATAGTTTCCTTTGATGTGCAGAAGCTTTTAAGGTTAATTAGGTCCCATTTGTTTATTTTTGCTTTTATTTCCAATATTCTGGGAGGTGGGTCATAGAGGATTCTGCTGTGATGTATGTCAGAGAGTGTTTTGCCTATGTTCTCCTCTAGGAGTTTTATAGTTTCTGGTCTTACGTTTAGATCTTTAATCCATTTTGAGTTTATTTTTGTGTATGGTGTTAGAAAGTGTTCTAGTTTCATTCTTTTACAAGTGGTTGACCAGAGTTCCCAGCACCACTTGTTAAAGAGATTGTCTTTAATCCATTGTCCATTGTATATTCTTGCCTCCTTTGTCAAAGGTAAGGTGTCCATATGTGCGTGGTTTTATCTCTGGGCTTTCTATTTTGTTCCATTGATCTATATTTCTGTCTTTGTGCCAGTACCATACTGTCTTGATAACTGTGGCTTTGTAGTAGAGCCTGAAGTCAGGTAGGTTGATTCCTCCAGTTCCATTCTTCTTTCTCAAGATTGCTTTGGCTATTCGAGGTTTTTTGTATTTCCATACAAATTGTGAAATTATTTGTTCTAGCTCTGTGAAGAATACTGTTGGTAGCTTGATAGGGATTGCATTGAATCTCTAAATTGCTTTGGGTAGTATACTCATTTTCACTATATTGATTCTTCCAATCCATGAACATGGTATATTTCTCCATCTGTTAGTGTCCTCTTTGATTTCTTTCACCAGTGTTTTATGGTTTTCTATATATAGGTCTTTAGTTTCTTTAGGTAAATATATTCCTAAGTATTTTATTCTTTCCGTTGCAATGGTGAATGGAATTGTTTCCTTAATTTCTCTCTCTGTTTTCTCATTATTAGTGTATAGGAATGCAAGGGATTTCTGGGTGTTGATTTTATATCCTGCAACTTTACTATAGTCATTGATTAGTTCTAGTAATTTTCTGGTGGAGTCTTTAGGGTTTTCTATGTAGAGGATCATGTCATCTGCAAATAGTGAGAGTTTTACTTCTTCTTTTTCAATTTGGATTCCTTTTATTTCTTTTTCTGCTCTGATTGCTGTGGCCAAAACTTCCAAAACTATGTTGAATAGTAATGGTGAAAGTGGGCACCCTTGTCTTGTTCTGACTTTAGAGGAAATGCTTTCAATTTTTCCCCATTGAGGATAATGTTTGCTGTGGGTTTGTCATATATAGCTTTTATTATGTTGAGGCATGTTCCTTCTATTCCTGCTTTCTGGAGAGTTTTTATCATAAATGGATGTTGAGTTTTGTCAAAGGCCTTCTCTGCATCTATTGAGATAATCATATGGTTTTTATTTTTCAATTTGTTAATGTGGTGTATTACATTGATTGATTTGCGGATATTGAAGAATCCTTGCATCCCTGGGATTAAAGACCTAAACGTAAGACCAGAAACTATAAAACTCCTAGAGGAGAACATAGGCAAAACACTCTCTGACATACATCACAGCAGGATCCTCTATGACCCACCTCCCAGAATATTGGAAATAAAAGCAAAAATAAACAAATGGGACCTAATTAACCTTAAAAGCTTCTGCACATCAAAGGAAACTATTAGCAAGGTGAAAAGACAGCCTTCAGAATGGGAGAAGATAATAGCAAATGAAGCAACTGACAAACAACTAATCTCGAGAATATACAAGCAACTCCTACAGCTCAACTCCAGAAAAATAAATGACCCAATCAAAAAATGGGCCAAAGAACTAAATAGACATTTCTCCAAAGAAGACATACAGATGGCTAACAAACACATGAAAAGATGCTCAACATCACTCATTATCAGAGAAATGCAAATCAAAACCACTATGAGGTACCATTTCACACCAGTCAGAATGGCTGTGATCCAAAAGTCTACAAGTAATAAATGCTGGAGAGGGTGTGGAGAAAAGGGAACCCTCTTACACTGTTGGTGGGAATGCAAACTAGTACAGCCACTATGGAGAACAGTGTGGAGATTCCTTAAAAAACTGGAAATAGACCTGCCTTATGATCCAGCAATCCCACTGCTGGGCATACACACTGAGGAAACCAGGAGGGAAAGAGACACGTGTACCCCAATGTTCATCGCAGCACTGTTTATAATAGCCAGGACATGGAAGCAACCTAGATGTCCATCAGCAGATGAATGGATAAGAAAGCAGTGGTACATATACACAATGGAGTATTACTCAGCCATTAAAAAGAATACATTTGCATCAGTTCTAATGAGGTGGATGAAACTGGAGCCTATTATACAGAGTGAAGTAAGCCAGAAAGAAAAACACCAATCCAGTATACTAACGCATATATATGGAATTTAGAAAGATGGTAACAATAACCCTGTGTACGAGACAGCAAAAGAGACACTGATGTATAGAACAGTCTTATGGACTCTGTGGGAGAGGGAGAGGGTGGGAAGATTTGGGAGAATGGCATTGAAACATGTAAAATATGATGTATGAAACGAGTTGCCAGTCCAGGTTCGATGCGCGATATTGGATGCTTGGGGCTGGTGCACTGGAACGACCCAGAGGGATGGTATGGGGAGGGAGGTGGGAGGAGGGTTCAGGATGGGGAACACATGTATACCTGTGGTGGATTCATTTTGATGTTTGGCAAAACTAATACAATTATGTAAAGTTTAAAAATAAAATAAAATTAAAAAAAAACTAATCAAATGATATATATTAAAAAAAAATTATCATGAACATGAAATAAATTATAAAAACTCACTCCATAATATTACCTAATAACATATAGCATGCTGCTTGATTTCTCTCAACCACACCATCTTTAGGTTTGCATTTACACTGAGCAACAAGTGAACTTGAAGTTGCTTAGCTTAAAATAGTAGCAATTCTGTCACATATCAAGAATGCTGAGAATCATTGCATTTCTTGGACACAATTTTGCAAAATGGCAAGAGCATGATGTTTCTAAGGAAGATGCCTTTAAGTGGCTCTGAAGCAATCACCATTTCTAGTTTTGTACTGAAATGAAGCCAAAAATATACTTTTATTGTAGATTTCTGCCAATGAATAGCAGAAAATAATCCTCTTCAAAAAAATGAAAGAAAAATAATCCTATTTACTTACATTCCTACAGCATCATATCAGTGTATAAAGCCTGACACATTTATACATAATGCTTTTATCTGAGCACTTACTCATTCTAGGCACCTATAAACATGTACAAACAGATTAAAGAACAATATTTATCCCAAGTTGCCTATGTTTTGGCAGATGCAAGCTTAACAAGACTTTCTACTTATATCCTATGTTATCACTTGATTTTAGAAATACTTTATGATTTGCTGCAGGACACTGCTATGAATAATCAGCAGTTAATTAAAAAAATTATTCAACCAGAACCTTTTAAAATGGTAATTAATAATGTACCTTTAACTGATTTTTCCAAAATGGCTTAATAACAAAGGAGAATATATTTATAATTAAATAAATAGCTATTTTGAATAGCATCCATTGTGTGGCCTCATTTCTCCAGTTCTAACAAAGGTAGATCTAACAAAGATCGTGATAGTGCTTTTCACAATGAACATTAAACACATCATTTCAACATAATTTCAAACTACTGTCCTGCTCCATTTAATCCTTTAACTTTTTCAAATATAAAAGCTGAATATACTAACCACATAGTCCTTCTCTCTGACAGATCCAACAAGCAAGACAAACTTTCTGAAAACTTTCTTACACATGAAAAAGAATCAAGACTGCCATTAAGTTTTCTAAAATATTTTTCAACTTCTACTTGGAAAACTTTGACAATTTTCAAAAACTTACTCTCTATATGATTTTTTCTCACTCCTTCAAAGCTCCTAAAAGACTAAAAATGGAAAATGGAAATCTGATGCATTAGCTTGTGTACATATCAGCTGTTGCTATCTATATTGGGGAACATTGTTTCATCTATTTTATCAGGTTTAGAATGCATTGAAAGTTAATTGAAAAAGTGTTTTTACTGAGTAGGTTAAGAAGTATTTGTGATTATAACCTTCAAGGTCCCTAGTACAGGAGCTTGATTTTAAAGTGCCCTTTACAACATTCTTTACTAATAGATTAGGATCTGCTGTATTCTTGCCTGTATTTTTCATTTTGCCTATTTTCTCTTTTTCCTCATCTCCACATTCTAAAATACCTCATAGTCAATGACATCATCTCAAAAACTTCCTCTCCCAGGTCACTTTCCCCAGTTGCCTGACTGGGTATTATATTTTCTTGCTGATACTTACAGCTTAATCTATATATGATTATACATACATTTGTCCTATGTATTCATCAATATTTTGAGATTTGGAAGTCACTGATATATCTGAGTTATCCTTAGCTTTCATAGTACAGTTATATGTACAAAATAAACATATTGTCTTAGAGAATCTGAATATGACTCCTTAATCTGTGGAAAGAGAATGAAGTTTTGACTAAATATATTCTGGCCCCCAGTGAGAGCCAAACCTATCATGTGTGTACCTGCAGGATTAAATGAAGTTCCAACTTGGAAAAAAAATGTCCTCAGTTATTATGATTCGATCCAATGTTGAAGTGTTTCAAACTGTTGTCAAATCTCTTTATAGGGTTAAAATTGAGTGACCAAGAAGAAAAAAAGACAGAGGAAAAAAAAATCTGAAGTTCATGAAAATGTTTTGAAGTGATCTTAGAAGTTAAAATGTACTAAAGTACATTTAGTACTATGAAGAATCTATGAGACTGTAAGTAATGACTATACCAATAGTTACTTTTCTGAAAGAAAGTAACAATGAGAGTAATTATTTCTTTAGTACTTGCTCTATAACAAATGTGCTAAACACATTAGATCTACAATTTCATTTGTTATATAGTGGTCCTAGATTACTACATAGCACTAATTTATAATAATCCTATGCAGCATGGTGCGCACACCCATTATAGCGACAAGAAACAGAATGACAGAGAAATTGTATATTCCCTGGATATGCCTCTCCCAATTCCCAGTGTGCCTATAGGAAGCAAGGCGATGTGATTAGTTCTGGACCATGGACTTTGTATGGGAATTGATGGGTACTGCTCCAAATATTTAGGATGGAGTTTGCTTAGCTATTTCTTCCCCTGGAAGCTAGCTCTTGAGATGGTGATGTCACAAGATTGACTCTAACAGGCTTGCTGAGTTTCATGTGGGATTCAACTGCCCTGGAGTCATTGATCTGCTGCAGATTAAATGACCAAGAAATAAATCTTTATTATCAGTTCAGTTCATTTCACTCACTCAGCCATGTCTGCCTCTTTGTGACCCCATGAACAGCAGCACGCCAGGCTTCCCTGTCCATCACCAACTCTCTGAGCTTACTCAAACTCATGGCTATTGAGTCGGTGATGCCATTCAACCATCTCATCTTCTATCGTCTCCTTCTCCTCCCTCCTTCAATCTTTCCCAGCATCAGGGTCTTTTCCAATGAATTTCCAATGAATTGGTTCCAATGAACCAATTCACATCAGGTAGCCAAAGTACTGGAGTTTCAACATCAGCATCAGTTCTTCCAATTGAATATTCAGGACTGATTTCCTTTAAGATTGACTGGTTGGATCTCCTTGCAGTCAAAGGGACTCTCAAGAGTTTTCTCCAACACCATAGTTCAAAAGCATCAATTCTTTGGTGCTCAGCTTTCTTTATAGTCCAATACTCACATCTATACATGACTACTGGAAAAACCATAGCTTTGACTAGATGGACCTTTGTTGGTAAAGTAATATCTCTGCTTTTTAATATACTGTCCAGGTTGGTTATAGCTTTTATTCCAAGGAGCAAACATCTTTTAACTTCATGGCTGCAGTCACCATCTGCAGTGATTTTGGAGCCCAGGAAAATGAAGTCTGTCACTGTTTCCTTTGTTTCCCCGTCTATTTGCCATGAAGTGATGGGACTGGATGCCATGATCTTAGTTTTCTGAATGTTGAATTTTAAGCCAACTTTTTCACTCTTGTCTTTCACTTTCATCAAGAGGCTCATGAGTTCTTCGCTTTCTGCCATAAGGGTGGTGTTATCTGCATATCTGTGGTTATTGATACTTCTCCCAGCAATCTTGATTTCAGTTTGTGCTTCATCCAGCCTGGCATTTTGCATGATGTACTCTGCATATAAGTTAACACCTGCATATAAGGTGACAATATACAGCCTTGACGTACTCCTTTCCCTATTTGGAACCAGTCTGTTGTCCCATGTCCAGTTCTAACTGTTGCTTCTTGACCTGCATACTGATTTCTTAGAAGGCAGGTCAGGTGTTCTGGTATTTCCATCTCTTGAAGAATTTTCCACAATTTGTTGTGATCCACACAGTCAAAGGCTTTGGAGTAGTCAAGAAGGCAAAGTAGATGTTTTTCTGGAACTCTCTTGCCTTTTCAATGATCCAGCAGATATTTGCAATTTGATTTCTGGTTACTCGACCTTTTCTAACTCAACTTGAACATCTGAAAGTTCATGGTTAATGTACCTTTGAAGTTTGGCTTGGAGAATTTTGAGCATTACTTTGCTGGTGTGTAAGATGAGTTCAATTGTTCAGTAGTTTGAGCATTCTTTGGCATTGCCTTTATTTGGGACTGGAATGAAAACTGACATTTTCCAGTCCTGTGGCCACTGCTGAGTTTTCCAAATTTGCTGGCATATTGAGTGCAACACTTTCACAGCATCTTTTAGGATTTGAAATAGCTCAACTGGAATTCCATCACCTCCACTAGCTTTGTTCATGGTGATGCTCCCTAAGGCTCACTTGACTTCGCATTCCAGGATGTCTGGCTCTAGGTGAGTGATCACACCTTTGTAGTTATTTGGGTCATGAAGATCTTTTTTGCATAGTTCTTTTGTGTATTCTTGCTACCTCTTCTTAACATCTTCTGCTTCTGTTAGATCCTTAACACTTCTGTCCTCTATTGTGCTCATCAACATAAAATGTTCCCTTCGTATCTCGATTTTTCTTGAAGAGATCTCTAGTCTTTCCCATTCTCTTGTTTTCCTTTATTTCTTTGCATTGATCTTTGAGGAAGGCTTTCTTATCTCTCCTTGCTATTCTTTGAAACTCTGTATATAGATGGGTATATCTTTCTTTTTTCCCCTTTGCCTTTGGCTTCTTTTCTTTTCTCAGCTATTTGTAAGGCCTCATCAGACAACCGTTTTGCCTTTTTGCATTTCTTTTTCTAGGCAATGTTCTTGGCCACTGCCTCCTGTACAATGTCAGGAACCTCTGTCCATAGTTCTTCAGGCACTTTGTCTATCAGATAATCCCTTGAATCTATTTCTCACTTTCACTGTAAGGGATTTGATTTAGGTCATATCTGAATGGTCTAGTGGTTTTCCCTACTTTCTTCAATTTAAGCCTGAATTTGACAAAACCACTAAATCAGGGGACCTTAGGTTGGGAAGATTCTCTGGAGAAGGGAATGGCTACCCACTCCATTTTTCTTGCCTGGAGAATTCACTGGACAGAGAAGCCTGACAGGTTATAGTCCATAGGATCGCAAAGAATCAGACATGACTGAGCAATTTTCACTGTTACCACAATATAAGCTAGCCTACCCTGACTGATATGTTGAAACTCCAAAATATAAGTTGGAATTTGGGGGAAAATGTTGATTAATATTGAGGAAAGTTCAGAGCTTACAATCTTGCACGGTACGCTTCTTTCAAGAAAGCAGTTCCAAGTGGCTCCTCTAGAACAGGGCTGCTCATTTCATACGTACAACATCAAAAAACATTTCCTGGTTTTCTTCGGTGGGACCAGTGAATAGTGCCTAAGCCAAAGTTACTCTGTGAACATTGAATATGAGGAAAGCCAATGCTCCCTGAGATGGCACACTACCCAATAAGACTGACATCTGGGAGGTGTAAATTCCCGGTGCCTAGGAAGAAACAGGTCAAAGGCACTTGGATTGAATTCTCTGAACATCTCTGAACTCAGCTTCCAGTTCTCCATGAAACCATCCAGGCTACCTGTGAAGTCTGAGATTAAAAAAAAAAAAAAAAAAATGTTAACTTGCCAAGGTGGTCTCCCCTCCTCCTTTTTATTTTTTTTATTTATTTTTTTTTTTTCTGTGTGCTTGTTATAAGTCCATAGCAACAAAACAGTCTGGGCTTGACTCTCCTTGAAAATTGTAAAGATACTACTCCTTTTCTAAACAATATGTTTTCAAAAGCTGGAATGATATTTGCATGTTCTTTTAGCCTAAATGTCCTACAAAGTCATAGCCTAAGTACTCTACACTTTTAATCACAATTACATTTCCTAAGGCGAATATTGATTTGCAGTTAGCTGGAAAAAGATAGGCTTTCCTGTGGCTCAGATGGTAAAGAATCTGCCTGCAATGCAGGACTGCCCAGGGTTTGATCTCTGCGTGGGGAAGATCCCCTGGAGAAGGGAATGGCTAACAAATGATAATCTGGGGATTCAGAAATGTTATGTGTTGCTTTTCTAACTTCCAAGTTTGCCTGTGTGTGTGTGTGTGTGTGTGTGTGTATCAGAAACTAAAATGAACGCTGTTGTTTCTTTTCACAAGAAAGCTCAGTTAATCTTTAAAAAGACAGCTTTGCAACTAAAATGACCTAGAAGGACATGTGCTTCTTAGCATGCTAATTGCTTTTGCCTGAGGTGGGATAAATACTTTGTAGCTGGCTTTGCATTTCCTAAGCTACATATGTAGACACTCTACATCCAGGAGGGAAATTCACTTAATGTGCTTTGTAACTTTTAGAACTGACTACACAGCTGACCTGCAGGTACCCTATGCTTTCAGCATGTAGTTTTGCAAATGCAGTAATTATTTTTAAAGATATGTGACTGCTCTGTTGAAAAATACTGGGAGAAGGGAAGAGAATTGAAGGTGTATTGGGGCCATGGAAAACTGGAAAAGTGATTCCATTTTTAAAAACTTAATTAACAGTATTTAGTTTCTTCAAATATTCAGGTGAAAATCATAGATGCCAAGTCCTCATTAAAACAATGAGTTTACAGGGATTGCAATATAAAATTATACACAATGATAAAACCATTAAAAACCCAACAGTTTATATTTTCTTTGTTTATAAAACCGTGAGCACCCACGTTAGGAGATTTTAAAATTCTCCCATAAGACATTATAATCAAGAGCATGGCTGGAGCTACCATCTTCAAGTAACTGACTTACCAATTTTGTCCATCAGAATCCACACCCACTGCTACTGGTAACAGAATGAGTTTTATTTGAGAACCTTCTCCCCCACTCTCAGTTAATGTAACTTACTTTATCTGACTACCTTTGTTCAAGGAGATAGTATGTGAACAAGTTTTATAAATGAGAGCATAATGATACCCTACTATAAATGGCTAATTCAGGCATAGAAACAATCCAACTCATACTAATGAAGTTCAAAATATTTGTTGCCATGAAGAAAAGAAACTCTATTGGAGAATGATTTGCCTCACTGAGAAGCCAATATAAAAGGAAGAGCCCCCAAATCCAGATACTAATGGACAACCTGGAGTTTTTTAGTGACTAGAGGCAATACATTCTATTTTGATGAATTCAGCTTGATTTCAGTTTTAATCACTTTTATTTGTGTTTTGATTTGTGCAATTAAGAAAATCTGCAAGTAAAATTACACTTGACCACCATGCTTTTTTGGATAGAATCTGAAATTCACTACTACATGTCAATCAACTTCTGAAAAAGCCCCACTATTATTGATAAGACTGATTTCCTCTTGCTGTTTGTTGTTCAGTCACTCAGTCAGGTCTGATTCTTTGCAACAGCATGGACTGTAGCATGCCAGGCTTCCCTGTCCTTCACCAACTCTGAGAGCTTGCTCAAACTCATGTCCATTGAGAATGTGATACAATCCAACCATCTCATCCTCTGTCGTCCCCTTCTCCTCCTGCCTTCAATCTTTCCCAGCATCAGGGTCTTTTCTAATGTGTCAGCTCTTCGCATCAGGTGGCCAAAGTATTGGAGTTTCAGCCTCAGCATCAGTCCTTCCAATGACTATTCAGGATTGATTTCTTTAAGATTGACTGGTTTGATCTCTTTGCAGTCAAACGGACTCTCAAGAGTCTTCTCCAACACCATAGTTCAAAAGCATCAATTCTTCAGCACTCAGCTTTCTTTATAGTTCTCTCTCTCTCACATTCATACATGACTACTGGAAAAAACCATAGCTTTGATTAGATGGACCTTTGTTGGCAAAATAATGTCTCTGCTTTTTAATATGCTGTCTAGGTTGGTCATAGCTTTTCTTCCAAGAAACAAGTGTCTTTTAATTTCATAACTGCAGTCACCATCTGCAGTTACTTTGGAGCCAAGAAAATAAAGTCTGTCACTGTTTCCATTGTTTCTCCATCTATTTGCCATGAAGTGATGGGACCAGATGCCATGATCTTCATTTTCTGAATGTTGAGTTTTAAGCCAGCTTTTTCACTTTCCTCATGACTTGCTATAAATGGTCCATCTCCTGTTTTTATTTCCTTCATTCATGGAGGAAATATTTGAAGTCCACTACATGCTAGGTTCTTATACTATCACAGGTAATAAAAGTCTGTGAACAATGCCTTAAAATCCGGACCCTCACATAGTTTTATATTTAGTGAGGGAGGCAGAACATGCTTCATGATAAATAAGTTAGAGAGCAAATGTTGTTGTGGGAGCATGGGGACACATAGGAGAGTGCTCAGTAAAGGGGTTGACATTTATACACTACCAAGATAGATAACTAATGAGAACCCACTATGTAGCACAGGGAACACTACTCAGTGCTCTGTGGTGACCTAACTGCAAAGAAAATCCAGAAAAGAGGGGATATATGTATACATACAGTTGATTCATTTTGCTTTACAGTATAAACTAACACAACATTGGAAAATATATTCAAATAAAACTTAAAAAAAAAAAAAAAAGGTTCCAGGAGGAGGTACCACATAAGACCAAAGGATGTGTACAAGTTGTCAGTAGCTGTATCCATGAGACAGTTTGTAAAAGGAAAACATGAAAGAAACAGCAGGCTTGAGGGGGTCCCAGAAGCAGGGAAGGAATAATGATAGCAAAAGATATCCAAGAGTAAATACTGGATATTTAGCTCTAGAGTTCCAGAGATGAAGAGTGTGAATCATCAGCGAATCTTTGGAATTTGAGGCCATGAGAATAAAGGAGTTTTCCTGGACAGTGTAGAAACTGGGGAAATGTAGAGTGTGGAGTGTCAAGATTGCAGACAAACAGGATCAAAGGGCACTGAAAAGGAAGGAAAGAACTATCCACAGAAGGAGACTGAAGAACAGGAGTCTAGCATCACAGGGGTCAAGAGAACATGTTTCAGGGAAAGAGTAGTTGTTCTTAACAGGGACAAACAGTGTAGAGAAGTTAAATAAGTTAAGGCTTGAATAGTGGTCATAATATTTAACACCTAGAGAATGGTTCATTTCTTGGATGAGATCAGTTTTAATGGAGTGGTGAGTACAGAAGACAAATTATCATGTGTTGAATGTTTGGTGAATAAGAGAAGAAGCAAAGACATTCTTTCAAGTAGTTTGACCCTAAAAGGAAAGAATGAGATTTTGGTGGCTTGATGGGGGGCATGTATTAGATTGGGAAAATTAAATATGAATGCACATTTGTTCAAGTTGACAGTTATTTGAGGATTTTTAAATTTTTCTTTAAAGAAGAAGTTGGCAGAAGGAGAGGTTTAAGATCTAGGAGAGAGAAAAAAAAAATGTTAGTGGATAATTAGGCACAAAAAACACCAGATGGAGACACACGGAAACTAGCTCACCTTTTCCTTTGTGTTGAAAAATACAAAGCATGGCATTTCCATGAGCAGCGCTGAATCTTCACGTATCTAAATACTCTAGCTCGACTCAGGTAGTCATCCCTTTGCTGTATGCTTTGTCTTCAAAATTCCTGAAGGACTCAGGCATCAGACGTTGGTACATTATGCACTGAGTGGTTTTATCTGTTCTCTTAAAAGAAGAGAAAACAAAGAGAATCTAGGTAAGCAGAAATGCTGCATTCTCATCATACTTACAGAATTTATTCAGACACATCTCTTTTTTTTAATAGAATAATAAGTGAGGCAAACATTTCAAATTGCATGGTTCTTTTCAACTTAATCCACACAAAAACCTTATTTCTTTGTTTTTATCTATCTTTCTACCCTACCTACGATCTATATTTCCAACTATCATCCATCTACCTTTACCCACTTACTTTCTGTTTCAGATGAGACAATTTAACTCTATCAGATCAGATCAGATCAGTTGCTCAGTCGTGTCCGACTCTTTGCGACCCCATGAATTGCAGCACACCAGGCCTCCCTGTCCATCAGCAACTCCCGGAGTTCACTCAGACTCACATCCATCGAGTCAGTGATGCCATCCAGCCATCTCATCCTCTGTCGTCCCCTTCTCCTCTTACCCCCAATCCCTCCCAGCATCAAAGTCTTTTCTAATGAGTCAATTCTTCGCATGAGGTGGCCAAAGTATTGGAGTTTCAGCTTTAGAATCATTCCTTCCAAAGAAATCCCAGGGCTGATCTCCTTCAGAATGGACTGGTTGGATCTCCTTGCAGTCCAAGGACTCTCAAGAGTCTTCTCCAACACCACAGTTCAAAAGCATCAATTCTTTGGTGCTCAGCCTTCTTCACAGTCCGACTCTCACATCCATACGTGACCACAGGAAAAACCATAGCCTTGACTAGACAACCCTTTGTTGGCAAAGTAATGTCTCTGCTTTTCAATATACTATCTAGGTTGGTTATAACTTTCCTTCCAAGAAGTAAGCGTCTTTTAATTTCATGGCTGCAGTCACCATCTGCAGTGATTTTGGAGCCCCCCAAAATAGAGTCTGACACTGTTTCCACTGTTTGCCCATCTATTTCCCATGAAGTGATGGGACCGGATGCCATGATTTTCGTTTTCTGAATGTTGAGCTTTAAGCCAACTTTTTCACTCTCCACTTTCACTTTCATCAAGAGACTTTTTAGTTCCTCTTCACTTTCTGCCATAAGGGTGGTGTCATCTGCACACCTGAGGTTATTGATATTTCTCCCGGCATTCTTGATTCCAGCTTGTGTTTCTTCCAGTCCAGCATTTCTCATGATGTACTCTGCATATAAGTTAAATAAACAGGGTGACAATATACAGCCTTGACGAACTCCTTTTCCTATTTGGAACCAGTCTGTTGTTCCATGTCCAGTTCTAACTGCTGCTTCCTGACCTGCATACAAATTTCTCAAGAGGCAGATCAGGTGGTCTGGTATTCCCATCTCTTTCAGAATGTTCCACAGTTTATTGTGATCCACATAGTCAAAGGCTTTGGCATAGTCAATAAAGCAGAAATAGATGCTTTTCTGGAACTCTCTTGCTTTTTCCATGATCCAGTGGATGTGGGCAATTTGATCTCTGGTTCCTCTGCATTTTCTAAAACCAGCTTGAACATCAGGAAGTTCACAGTTCACATATTGCTGAAGCCTGGCTTGGAGAATTTTGAGCATTACTTTACTAGTGTGTGAGATGAGCGCAATTATGCAGTAGTTTGAGCATTCTTTGGCATTGCCTTTCTTTGGGATTGGAATGAAAACTGACCTTTTCCAGTCCTGTGGCCACTGCTGAGTTTTCCAAATTTGCTGGCATATTTAACTCTATAATTGCCCCATATTTTATGGAGCAATGTGTTTCCTCAGTAAATCTCTATTCAATATATTAAATATAAAAATCTGGAAATATTTCTTCAGTTAAAGAAAAGCACAATCAGGAATGAAACCTTCAACAGATCCTTAAAAATATATTTGAGGAAGTTACTCTATTAAAAATATAAATAGGCAGATGTCCTCTGTACATACAAGTATTTGACTGATTTTAGAAATATCCTTTACTCTCTTGGAAAAAACATTTGGATTCTGAATTAAAGCATTCAAGTACAGATGGATTAAATTCAGCAGATAATTAGCTCTTTATACAACTATCTCATATTTCAATCCACAAAAAAATCATACAGGATCCAATGTACATTTAATTTATGAGTATCTCATTAATTGCACTGCGGTTTTAACCAGTACTCAAAAAGAATATTGAAGACTTTGCTATTATATGGCTTAAAGCCATAAGTATCTTTCACATTCAATCTAAAAGACATTTCATGACAGATGGAAATAAAAAAATGACATGGAATTTCAACAATCTGAAAATGACCTTATATTTCAGTAAATTTATAAGCTTTTCCCATTTACAGTTCTTTTTAAAAGTATCACAGACATTTTAAATTTCTTCATATATCTTTCTTTGGGCAGATGCAAGAAAGCTGAATAATCACTAACAATCCATCAGCAATATAATGGAATTTATGCTTTAACAAATTGACTAAATAATGGCTCACATTTAGGAAAACAGACCTTTTAAATGGCCTAACTATAGTCCTCATATATTTTAGAGCTCTTTCTTCTGAAGGCTTTAAACACTGTATAATTGGGTTGATAAGTAATGCATTATATCATGTGTTTGCTCTAGGGCACACAAAACAAACTTACCAACTAGTCTAGAAAACAACTCCCAAGAAGAGTGAGAGAGAAAGAGGCTGCCACACTTCCTAGAAACAAAATGAATATGGCATATTCCAGCCTCAGGCAGCCAAGGAAGCCACAAGAAAATCAGAGAAGCTTAGGACAGGTGGAACTCAGTTGTATAATGACTACAATTTAGCCTACTTGGAAGGGAATGTAAACTAAATGTCACAGCCTTTATAGGCAAAATTAAAAAGCATTGCAAAACCAGCCAACATTCTCTTCAGGCTAATTCATGTTACTGGAGTCTAGGAGGTACTATATACATGAGACTACCCACCCACCAAAATGGAGAAATGAGACTCAATGCAGCAGGTAATGTTTAGTAAAGTGCAGCAGGTAAAGTGCAGAGGAAATTAGTACATATGGTAGTAGCCAACTCTACTAACATGAAAGTGATAGTTTCTTTTGATTATAAATTAATATAACCCTTAACTTTTATCCCTCATGGCCCATGAAGACAGAGAAAACAAAGTACAAATCCCATATTGCAAAATAAGTCATATAAATTATTGCAATCATATTCCACTTTGCTTGGCCTTATTATGACAAATTTTGGTCTGGTTTTACTCTTAGCAGTTGCCTCTTTTTAAATGACCCACCAAGCTTACCACATATGAGACAGTTGTTCAAAAACAGTCTTACCCTTGATTATCAACAATACAATTCAGTAGCCCATACAGTAATTTTTGAGGAAATTAAAGTCAATATCAACTGAGCTAAAAAGTCATCAGCATCAGGTCAGCCAGATTGACAGATCAGCTAAACAAAAAGATTATTTTTTCACAAATAGGTCACCTTTCAGAATTAAAAAGCTTTGTGTGATCTTGCAAAAGTAATCCAAATAGACTCATTTAATAATTTTTTCTCTGTTTTGAGGCAAAATAATTAAGAAACCAGAAATATTTTTCTTCATCATGGTTTTTATTTATTTACTGTAACTAGATTTGGAAAGGGTTGTTGGGAAACTATGAACAGAAAGCCACTCTGCTGGGGTAAGTCAACTGACATTTCCCTGGTGGTCTAGCAGTTAAGAATCTGCCTTACAATACAGGGGACATGGGTTTGATCCCTGGTTGGTTAACTAAGATCCCACATGCTGTGGAGCAAGTAAGTCTGCATGCTGCAACTGCTGAGCCTAATTCGGAACCTGGGCAACACCACTAGACAGGCCATGCACGGCAACGAAAGATCCTGTGCAAAGATCCCAAATCCCACAGCTGAGACCCCGGAAACCCAGTAAATCAATAACATTTTTAAAAAAGAGAAAAATATGAAGACTTCCAAAAGGGCAGACACAAGGGAAGCTTGAGGAATCTAGGGGACAGAAACAATTGAATAATCACCTTAGTCCATCCCTGCATGAATGACTCAAGATTCAGTTTCTCAGGAGAAAAACCTGTACTTAGGTTTCATGGCCATCTCTTGGCTGGTTGAGCATGGGTGTACCTATGGCTGATTCTTGTTGATGCTTGAAAGAAAACAACAAAATTCTGTAAAGCAATTATCCTTCAATTAAAAAATAAATGATTTTTTATAAAAGTACCCCAGAGATTATACATAATGAAGATAGGCAAAGGAAAGAATTTATAATCAAATATCTGGCCTATAACTTACATATATTTTTGGATAAATTAATTCATTATAAAAGTCATCCACATTTTCTTTTCCTTGAAAATTTGAAGAGATAATAATCAGTTTTCACACTAGTAAGCCTATATTGTGCCTACAACGTACCAGGAAAAACATAATATAAATGGGTAACTAGAAATTAAACCAAATTAGGTTTTGTGAAACTCAAGGCATTACTAATAAAAATAAAAAAGGCAACTAAGTTTACAGTACAAAAAGATCTATGCTAGATGCACATGGATAATGGAATTTTTGATGAAGCAATTTGTGATTATTCTACAAGAAAGAGAAAACAGATCTATAGACAGAGAAATGTTACAAGGCCCACCATGCATGCCAGTGACATGTCATTGTTAGAAAGCAATGATGAGTCCTTGCAAATTGACTCTAAACTGAAATTTAAGGTTGCCTACCTTCTTTTGTCATAATATACCTGGTACACTAAGGGAATAGCAAAGCACTCCAGTATCCTTGCCTCAAGAAACCCATGAACAGTATGAAAAGGCAAAAAGATAAGACATCAGAAGAGCACATAAATAGATCCAGAAAGAAAGAAGAGACTCAGCCAAAGCAGAAATGATGCTCAGTGTAGATGTGTTTGGTGGTAAAAGTGAGGTCTGATGCTGTAAAGAACAATATTGCATAGAAACCTGGAATGCTAGGTCCTATGGACAGTAGTCCGACAGACTCCTCTGTCCATGGGGTTCTCCAGGCAAATACTTGGGTGGATTGCCATCTCCTCCATGGGAACTTCTGCCCCAGGAATCGAACCCCCATTTCTTGTGTCTCCTGCACTGGCAGGTGGGTTTTTTGCCACTAGCACCATCTGTGAAGCCCCATATGCAAAATACATCATGCAAAATGCCAGGCTGGATGAATCACAAGCTGGAATCAAGATTGCTGGGAAATATCAAGAACCTGAGATATGCTGATGAAACCACCCTAATAGCAGAAGGTGAAGAAGAACTAAGAGCCTTTTGATGAGGGTTACAGAGGAGAGTCAACTGCATATCTGAGGCTACTGAGATTTGTCCCGGCAATCTGGACTTCAGTTTGTACTACACCCAGATCGGCACTTCACAAGAGGTACTCTGCATATAAGTTAAAGAAGCAGAGTGACAATATACAGCCTTGACGTACTCCTTTTCTGATTCAGAACCAATATCTTGTTCCATGTCAGGCTTTAACTGTTGCTTCTTAACCTGCGTACAGATTGCTCAAGACACACATCAGGTGGTCTGATAGTGCATCTCTTTAAGAGTTATTCACAGCTTGTGATCCACACAGTCAAAGGCTTTGGCGTAGTCAATAAAGCAGAAGTAGATGTTTTCTCAGACTCTCTTGCTTTTATAGTGATCTAGTGGATCTTGGCAATTTGATCTCTGGTTCCTCTGCCTTTTCTAAATCCAGCTTGAACATCTGCAAGTTCAAGGTTCACATATTGTTGAAACTTGGCTTGGAGAATTTTGATCACTACTTTGCTAGCATGTGAGATGAGTGCAAAAGTGCAGTAGTTTGAGAATTCTTTGCAATTGCCTTTCTTTGGGATTGGAGTGAAAACTGATCTTTTCCAGTCCTGGAAAGCAAAGAAGAACTAAAGAGCCTCTTGATAAAAGTGAAAGAGGCGAGTTAAAGTGTTGGCATAAAACTCAACATTCGGAAAACTAAGATCATGGTATCTGGTCTCATCACTTCATGGCAAACAGATTGGGAAATAATGCAAACAGTGACAGACTCTACTTTTTTGGGCTCCAAAATCACTGCAGATGGTGATTGCAGCCATGAAATTTAAAGATGCTTGATCCTTGAAAGAAAAGCTATGACCAACCTGGACAGCATATTAAAAAGCAGAGATATTACTTTGCCAACAAAGGTCCATCTAGTCAAAGCTATGGTATTTCCAGTAGTCATGTATGGATGTGAGAGTTGGACTACATAAACGAAGCTGAGCACTGAAGAATTGATGCTTTTGAACTGTGGTGTTGGAGAAGATTCTTGAGCATCCCTTTGACTGCAAGGAGATCCAACCAGTCAATCCTGAAGGAAATCAGTCCTGAATATTCACTAGAATGACTGATGCTGAAGCTGAAACTCCAGTACTTTGGCCACCTGATACAAAGAACTGACTCATTGGAAAAGACCCTGATGCTGGGAAAGATTGAAGGTGGGAGGAGAAGGGGACAGCAGAGGTTGAGATGGCTGGATGGCATCACTGACTCAATGGAGATGAGTTTGAGCAAGCTCCAGGAGTTGGTGAGGGACAGGAAGGCCTGGTGTGCTGCAGTCCATGGGGTTGCAGAGTCAGTTAAGACTGCACACCTGAACTAAACTAAACTGAACTGAAAAAGGAGAGTGAAAAAGCTGGCTTAAAACTCAATATTCAAAAAACTAAGATCATGGCATCTGGCCCCATCACTTCATGGCAAATCAGTTCACCTTAGTTCAGTCACTCAGTTGTGTCCTACTCTTTGCAACCTCATGGACTGCAGCACGCCAGGTCTCCCTGTCCATCACCAACTCCCAGAGTTTACCCAAACTCATGTCCATTGAGTTGGTGATGCCATCCAACCATCTCATTTTCTGTTGTCCCCTTCTCCCCCTGCCTTCAATCTTTCCCAGCATCAGGATCTTTTCAAACGAGTCAGCTTTTTACATCAGGTGGCCAAAGTATTGGAGTTTCAACTTCAACATCAGTCCTTCTAATGAACACTGAGGACTGATCTCCTTTAGGATGGACTGGTTGGATCTCCTTGCAGTCCAAGGGACTCTCAAGAGTCTTCTCCAACACCACATTCAAAAGAATCAATTCTTCAGTGCTCAGCTTTCTTTAGAGTGAAACCCTCACATCCATACATGACTACTGGAAAAACCATGGCCTTGACTAGACAGAACTTTGATGGCAAAATAATGTCTCTGCTTTTTAATACACTGTCTAGGTTGGTCATAACTTTCCTTACAGGAGTAAGCATCTTTTAATTTCATGGCTTCAATTACCATCTGCAGTGACTTTGGAGCCCCAAAAAATAAAGTCTGCCATTGTTTCCACTGTATCCCCATCTATTTGCCATGAAGTGATGGGACCAGATGCCATGATCTTAGTTTTCTGAATGTTGAGCTTTAAGCCAGCTTTTTCAGTCTCCTCTTTCACTTTAATCAAGAGGCTCTTTAGTTCTTCTTTACTTTCTGCCGTAAGAGTGGTGTCATTTGCATATCTGAGGTTATTGATATTTCTCCCGCCAATCTTGATTCCAGCTTGTGCTTCATCCAGCCCAGTGTTTCTCATGATATAGTCTGCATAGAAGGTACATAAGCAGGGTGACAATATATAGCCTTGACGAACTCCTTTTCCTATTTGGATCCAGTCTGTTGTTCCATGTCCAGTTCTGTTGCTTCCTGACCAGCATACAGATTTCTCAAGAGGCAGGTCAGGTGGTCTGGTATTCCCATCTCTTTCAGAATTTTTCAGTTTACTGTGATCCACACAGTCAAAGGCTTTGGTGGTGAAAAACTGGAAACATTGACAGACTTTATTTTCTTGGGCTCCAAAATCATTTTTGATGGTGACTGCAGCCATGAAATTAAAAGACGCCTGCTCCTTGGAAAAACAGGTATGACAAATCTAGACAGCATATTAAAAGTCAGAGACAAAGGTCCATCTGGTCAAATCTACAGTGTTTCCAGTAGTCATGTGGATATGAGAATTGGACTATAAAAAAGACTGAGAGCCAAAGAACTGATGCTTTCGAGCTGTGGTGCTGGAAGCTGGAGAGGACTTTTGAGAGTCCATAGGAGAGTAAGGAGATTAAATCAGTCAATCCCAAAGGAAATCAACCCTGAATATTCATTGAAACGAGACAGCAAAAGAGACACTGATGTATACAACAGTCTTATGGACTCTGTAGGAGAGGGAGAGGGTGGGAAGATTTGGGAGAATGGCATTGAAACATGTAAAATATCAGGTATGAAACGAGTTGCCAGTCCAGGTTCGATGCATGATACCGGATGCTTGGGGCTAGTGCACTGGGACGACCCAGAGGGATGGTATGGGGAGGTGGGAGGGAGGAGGGTTCAGGATGGGGAACACCTGTATACCTGTGGTGGATTCATTTTGATATTTGGCAAAACTAATACAATTATGTAAAGTTTAAAAATAAAATAAAATTAAAAAAAAAAAAGGATGATGTTGATGCTTAAGTTATAATACTTGACTACCTGATGTGAAGAGCTGACTCACTGGAAAAGACTCTGATGCTGGGAACTACTGAGGGCAATAGGAGAAGGGGACAGCAGAGGAAAAGGTGCTTGGATGGCATCACTGACTCAATGGACTGGAGTTTGAGCAAACTCTGGGAGACAATGAAGGACAAGGAAGACTGGTGTCCTGCCATCCATTGGGTTCCAAAGTGTTGGACACAAATTGGTGACTGAACAATAGCTAACTCTTCCCCTCTGTCAGGTTATTCCTCCATCTATTGCTTGGACTGACCGGCCCTTCGGGCTCTAAGTGCATTCCCACCTTGCAGTCAGCCAGGGAGGACGGGCGCCAGGGAGGACGGGCGCCAGGGCCCGCCGCCTCCAGTGGTTGGGAATCCAGGGGGTCCGGCCCGGGGCGGGAGGGAGGGGGCGAGAGTCTCTAGGTCTCTCTGCACTCGTCCCTCTAAATTCTCCTTTTGTGAAATGCTGCTACCAGTTTACTAACAAAATTGCAAAGGAAGGACCGCGTGAAAGGAAGGCCAGCAAAGTGAGTTCAGAACTCTATAGCAAACCAGCTATAAAAAGTGTTAGTCTCCCACCCCAGAAGAGGTGCGGACGCTTCCCAGCCCTGGTGAGCTGGGACCTCAGTTGCAGGCAGGCACAGAAAACCTGTGGGAGAGGTTACCTTTAACACAGCGACAGAAGCATGCATCTCATCTTTGCATTTTCTGTTTTTAACATGGCCCTAAGCGTCTGAGGCAGTGGACAGTACTGCAGCCTCGGTTTGCACCCCACTGGCCAGCTTTCCCATCACGGTGCCTCAGCTGTAGCGAGCTGCTGGCATCAGGCAGGCCGGCTGGCCACCCAGTTCAACCCATGCTCCCTGGGCGTCCACACATTTGTATCTGGTTTCAGTTACAGCCCAGTTTTTAAAGAAATGCTGCAGAAATTTGTTTTCTAAAGTTTATTTTGCCCCTTCTTCCATCTGACCACCAGACGAGTAACTTGCCTTTTGTTCTTCCCTCTTCAGTTTCCCCTTCCCACACATATCTAGAAAAGTTCACCTTTCTAGAGTTCCCTTCCCCTCAAAACACAAAAGTAACCGCGGGTGCTACTGGTGTGTAAGCTGTACTGTTGGGCGAGAAGAGACCTGTCTGTATGCTGGAAACACTCATAACCATTCCTTTAGATTCGTTTGCCTTATGGTTATTTGTCATAAACGCGATTTGCAAAAACAAGGAGCCTTAGTGAATGTACAGTACCTAGACTTCTGTGTTCTCAGGATGCAGAAGGGAGCAACTTTGCTATTTGGTCCAGTAAGTGGACACCTTGTGATATAAATGTGGAAATAATAAAAAAAAAAAAAAATCACGTTATTGCTAACACATGGAGAAAACAATGACAAAAACTCTCTTGAGCTTTGGAGGACACTGAAGAATTCCCTATTGCACAATGGTATTTGTGGGTGTGTTTGGTGTGTGGTGTGTTTGGGGATGACATTTCTTGTATGTAAATATACCCTCTGAGATTTATCTAAAATTATCTAGCTATGCAAAGCCTCTAAACATTTGCAAAACAAAGTGTGGATTACATACCATGAGCAAATGTTTAGACATGTAAAGAGGTAATATTTTAATACTTTCAGTGCAATAAAGGAACTCACAGTCTATTAAGCCTCAAAACTTGCTCTAATTCAGGGCATCCCCTGTGACTTTTAAAATAAATTTTAAATATATATTTGTGATTAAGAGTAGTAACAAAGCAGAACCTATTTAAACCACAATAAAAGGTTTATTAAACATTGGTAAATTGCTTGGGATTCTTCAGGGAAAGATCTTTTTCTTCTCCTGAACTAGTGCTCTCCTTCTCTGCAGAGTTTCATCAACTGCATGCCCCTTGAGTGGGATTAGAATTCTTGCTGCTACAGTAAAAAGCTTCTCTCAAGGTGTTTTTCCATAAATGGCTATGCTATGCTATGCTGTGCCAAGTCACTTCAGTCGTATCCGACTCGTGCGACCCCATAGATGGCAGCCCACCAGGCTCCCCTGTCCCTGGCATTCTCCAGGCAAGAACGCTGGAGTGGGTTGCCATTTCCTTCTCCAATGCATGAAAGTGAAGAGTGAAAGGGAAGTCGCTCAGTCGTGCCTGACTCTTAGCGACCCCATGGACTGCAGCCTACCAGGCTCCTCCGTCCATGGGATTTTCCAAGCAAGAGTACTGGAGTGGGGTGCCATTGCCTTCTCCGATAAATGGCTAGTATCCCAATAGAATACATTGAAAAGGTCACTGAGAAACTTTTGGAGTCCCAGCAGAAAAGGCAGCAGTGAGACAACAGAATCCTAAGGAGAATCTGACCATTTTGGTCCACACTATTTTTCATCCATTCTATCAGGAAAGTTAACATCTCAACAATATTTTCTTTTTCTTGGAGGATGTTACAACTCCTCTCCTCTAAAAAACACACACATTTTCCTCCTGATGAAGCCAGTTTGCTAATCAGCCAAGGTGCACTAAAAAGTCAAGTGCAATCAGGTATTAAGAGACAAGTGATTACGGAAAGTATTTAAGAATCAGAAGCAGAAGTCATATTAAATGTAAATGCTTCTGTTTCTAAACTTAGAAAGTTTTTCTTTGTGACATTTAATTTCTCTTCTCACCTATATTACCCATCTGCTTTTCTACTTAACATTTTGCATTTAGTCCCAGCATCAGCTTCTCCTATTGGTTTATGTCAATATGAAGCTGGTTCCTCTCCAGCAAAGTCAGTCTTGTGAATCATAGTGGGGTAAAGAGATGAGTTATTTAGCCACTAGTCAATATGCTTTATGTTAAGTTCGTTGATTAGAAAATGGAAATACCACTTTTTAAAATATGAATCTTTAATATGGTCAAATCAGGGTATATTTCATGGGAACTAACATAGAAAAGCTATGACGAACCTGGACAGCATATAACAGAGATATTACTTTGCCAACGAAGGTCCATCTAGTCAAAGCTATGGTATTTCCAGTAGTCATGTATGGATGAGACAGTTGGACTATAAAGAAAGCTGAGCACTGAAGAATTGATACTTTTGAACTGTGGTGTTGGAGAAGATTCTTGAGCATCCCTTTGACTGCAAGGAGATCAAACCAGTCAATCCTGAAGGAAATCAGTATTGAATATTCACTAGAAGGACTGAGGCTGAAGTTGAAACTCCAGTACTTTGACCACCTGCTACAAAGAACTGACTCACTGGAAAAGACCCTGATGCTGGGAATAATGTTCCAATAAGTCTTCAAGCTAACACATGATAATAATGATTGAGCCAGACATACTTAAAAACTATTCTGATATGGAACTACGTGTGGATCATGTTCATAGGCTTATTCTTCCATACAAACAGAGTGGGTTTAAGATAGGCATTCATCATACAGGCACTTCACACTACCTTGCCTCTAACAATGTAAAGTACAGAGAAATAAAATTCATCAAAGTTTGGGAAAGTTTTAAGGATTGCAAAGCTAAATGAAAATGTTTTTTCCTAAAACAGTGTTTCTCAACCATAATAGAATATATTTTTTTAAATGTGGAGGCTATTTAAGAGTACTCACATCCAGAATCCAACAAACAAACAAACCTAAAAGTTAAGGTTTTCTGGAGATGAGCCCCAGGCCCTGGTATTATTAATATCTCAAAGTCCACAGGTGCCACTAAAGTGCTACTAGGGTTGAGATTCACTACCCTAGAAAGCACACAAACACACTCAACATCCAAAATAGTCATTTTAAGTTTATGGTGAAGGGGATTTAAATATTTTTCCCTGAGTTTCTAAGAATAATAGAAATAGATGTATCAAAAATTAATGTGAACTTTCTCATCAACTTTTTGTTGAATAAGAAATGTTTACACATTTTCCGAGATGCATTCCAAGCTAATATACAAAGATGAAAAAGTCCACATTTTCATAAAATATAGAGTAAGCCAAGCATTTGTCAGTTTAGGGCCATTGGGGGAAACCTGATAGGTCCACAAGAACCAAGGGATTTGTGGAGCAGAAACAGGTGGCACTAGTGGTAAAGAACCTGCCTGTCAATGCAAGAGACATAAGAGATGTGGATTTTATCTCTGGGTTGGGAAGATCCCCTGGAGAAGGAAATGGCAACCCACTCCAGTACTCTTGTCTGGAGAATCCCATGGGCAGAGGAGCCTGGTGGGCTACGGTCCATAGGGTCGCAAAGAGTCATACACGATTGAAGCAACTTAGTACACATGTGATATTATAGTTGTTTTCATTTTCTCTTAATACTTTCAGATATTTTCCAAATATTTCTCAAAATGCTACTTGAACACAAAGCATTATATTCTTGGAAGACATCTGAAATATGTTAAATAGAAAATTTATCCTACCATTAAAAGAAATTACTTGTTGTTTCTGTCAGGTTTTTCTCCATCTATCATGAATTTGTTATCAAACAGAGGTATTTTCTAGATGTAATTTTTCTATTAGCTGAATGAATTATTCATTTAGAAAACTTCTTTTTCAGTTCTCTTTCCTCTCTCTTGATTCTCCTTCATATAAAGCCGTCACTGGTATCTGTTGTCTTCCTGTTCACTATTTCAAAAATTCTTTTCTAGGATCTGAAGTCCCATCCCATTGGTCTGTGTTTGGATATTTTGTGATTCCTGGTGTGGGTCAGGAAAGCAGGAATCGTTCAGATTATTCATGGCACATTTGCCAAAAATGAATGTCTAATGTCATTAGAATACTAATGAAGACAATGAGACCCAAGTGGCCCAGATTAGCCTAATTCACAATAAAAGAACCCACAAGTGTGAATGTGAAGATAAGGACACAACCCATTAATTGTCATACTTTATTTTTTTAAATTATCTTAATGTTCCTACATCCCATTAACTCTCGAACATGTTGGGTTGCCCAAAAAGTTTGTTCAGGTTTTTCTGTTAAGATGTTACAGAAAAACCCAGAAGAACTTTTTGGCTAACCCAATATTACCCAATTTGTGCTGGCTCCAGACCACCTTTCCCACTCATGGGACACAGAATTCCTTGCAAAATCCAACCAAAATAATTTTTGATGTTTCCATGCACTTATATTTACTTATAAATAATTTTTGGATTTTGATGCGCTGATGTACCTCATTTATGCTTCAATTCTTATATTCCATAGCAATCCAGCAATCTTTTATTAAACAAAGATTCCCTTCACGGGTTACCCACAGTAAAGTGCTCAGGGCACTGAAATGTCCCTAGAAGATTAAGATCTTTTAACTAACAAACTCTATTTCCCCTACAAGATGAAAAACTGTTATCATTTTTCTTGATCAGAGCAGTGTTAGTCACCATAACACATCTAAAAATCTGCTTACTTTTGAAGATAATGTTCTGTTGTGAAATCTCGTTAAATCAGACCACATATTCTCTTAGTCTCCTTTGCCATATAAATGCCACTGTCTTCCCCTCTCCCCAGTCCACAGTACAATAGTTAAACCTGTATCTGCTTGTCACTGATACAATGTGAGTGATTATCCTTATGTTAGTAATTGGATGCAAATGACTATGAGAGAGTTGGTAGGGGTTCCCTAGCTCTACCTTTGAGTTATATAAATCTGAATTATGACACCAGTAACGCTGCTACATGTGATTTTCTTTCATACACAATAGCAACTCCTTGAGAAGAAGGACTGTATCCCCAAAGTTTGACTCCTTACTACAGTTCAGTAAAGATGTATGGGATAGTCATACAAATGAAATACCAGAGGATTATTAAGAGGTAGGAAAAAATTAGGTATATCTGAAATATACTTGTCTATGTTCCATAGCATTCTTTTTCCCTGAGAACATGGTTTCTCCCCTTGCCTAAAAAAATACAAAAGATATAAAAAAATTCATAAAGCCTTCTTTATCCTCCTCTACCTCAGCCAACAGAGAGGGCACTGCTGCTCTTGTTTCCCTTGGAAGAGGATTTCCCTTAGAACCAGCTTATCAGAGCACTTCTTCCAGCAATAAAGGTTAAATCTATCTAATGCTAATTTGCTTCAGTCGTGTCTGACTCTTTGTGACCCTATGGACCACAGCCCACCAGGCTTTCCTGTCTATGGGATTCTTTAGGCAAGAATACTGGAGTGGGTTGCCATGCCCTCCTCCAAGGGAGTGTTGAACCCTCTTCCCAATGGAAGGGTTGAACCCTTGTCTTTTTATGGCTCCTGCGTTGGCAGGCAGGTTCTTTACCACTAGTGCTACCTGGAAAGCCCATCTATCTTGCTGCTAAGTTGCTTCAATCGTGTCCGACTCTGTGCGACCCAACAGACGGCAGCCCACCAGGCTCCCCCATCCCTGGGATTTTCCAGGCAAGTACACTGGAGTGGGTTGCCATTTCCTTCTACAATGAATGAAAGTGAAAAGTGAAAGTGAAGTCGCTCAGTTGTTTCCGACTCTTCGCGATCCCATGGACTGCAGCCTACCAGGCTCCTCCGTCCATGGGATTTTCCAGGCAAGAGTAATGGAGTGGGTTGCCATTGCCATCTATCTTGAGTAGCATCAATTCTGCACAAGTAGGGCCCACTGTGGAATGCTTTACTGTGCAACAGTTATCTGTTACCAAAAGAACATTGGAAAAGTTGATGTGATCATTTTGTTCAGTCTGATTTCTAGATGCTCAGCCTGATAACCTGATATACAGCCTCTCTTCTGAGTAAAAGTATGACTCATGAAAGCAAATTCGATCAGATTCATGCTTATATCCTTTCTTTTCAGGAGGGAGGGAGAAATTATATTTTCTGATATTATAGCAAAGACGAAATTAGTTTTTCTCTTCTTAATATGCTTTGCAGCTCCCGGTTTCCACCTCAAACTCAGCCAGAGTCATTAATCTTTTAAAATATAGGCCTAGCACAGTCTCCTGTCCATTTACATTTTTGTTACTTCAGTAAGTATTTATTGAGATTCTACTAATTGCTCAATAAGTATTTATGATAGTCACATAACTCAAAGTTGGAAAGAAGATAAATTAAGACTATAGAAGTATAAACATAAGGATAACATTACTCAGTACATGTGGAAATTTTCAGAGCAAGGACCATTTTTAAGCATCTAGCAAGGTGTCTGGACTCCAATCAATATTTGCAGAAGTGAATTGTGGACCAATCAGGAAATAAGACCTAAAGTAAGAAATCAGAGCAAAATTAATTTTATCTAAAAATGAGTAAAAAGGGTAGTTAAGGAATAAAAACCTTTAAAGAAGAACATGGATATCCTATTTGTCTCCCATGCTTATTCTTGGAATTCTGTAAGAACATGAGGAACTATGTTCCTTTTCTTGCCCGTATTACAGTCTTAGTCATAGAAGCAAGACAAAAGAAGGATTTGCTTTGGTTAAACAGTGAGCACATTTGCATAGGGCACTACTAGAGAATTCAGAACTCAGTGTCAAATTAAATACTGCAGACATTGTAAAGTACATAGGACTGTAATATTATTGTTGGTTTCATAAATATTATAAGATTTGGGCTATTCTCATTTAATAAATTATCTAAGTGTTTCTCCTAAATATAGATCTCAACATACTTCCATCTCTAAAAATACAAGTAAAATATTCCCCATGAATAACATAAACTCTATGTGTGTGTGTGTGTTTCAGAAACACCAAATATATTTTATGTGTTGATCACAATTCGTCTGCCAACCTGTGAAAAGTACTCCATGACATGTAATACTTGTCCAAAATCACTGATTTAAATATTTTGACACAATTTGATTGGCAAAATAGTTGACAACTCATAAAATAAGGTCTAAAATGTTAATTGCTCACATTTATTCCACATATGATTATCTTGTGACAACTGTAACATAAAATATCTGAATATTGATAAAACTATTTGATATATTTTTGCTTACAAAACAGTGTCTGGTATGATGCTTAGGAATCTACTAGTTTACATAGAGACATTAACTGTTGGACAATCTGAAGCTATCTAATCTGATTTCTAGGTAAGCAGATATTCAGGAAACTATCTAGAAAATTCCAAGAGTTAGAAAAGGGAATATTTAGTTTTCTATACTTAAAATCTCAATGTTTTTCATAAGTTGACTCTGAAAAGATTCTAAAACTGCACAACTTCTGCTGGCCTGGAAATCATGATAAAAAAGATGGAAATAGGCATTACTAATCAGAATTCGGTCCACTGACAGAATGTGGTCCACTGGAGAAGGAAATGGCAAACCACTTCACTATTCTTGCCTTGAGAACCCCATGAACAGTATGAAAAGGCAAAATGATAGGATACTGAAAGAAGAACTTCCCAGGTCGGTAGGTGCCCAATATGCTACTGGAAATGAGTGGAGAAATAACTCCAGAAAGAAAGAAGGGATAGAACCAAAGCAAAAACAATACCCACTTGTAGATGTGACTGGTGATAGAAGCAAGGTCCAATGCTGTAAGAGCAATATTGCATCAGATCAGATCAGATCAGATCAATTGCTCAGTCGTGTCTGACTCTTTGCGACCCCATGAATCGCAGCACGCCAGGCCTCCCTGTCCATCATCAACTCCTGGAATTCACTCAGACTCATGTCCATCGAGTAAGTGATGCCATCCAGCCATCTCATCCTCTGTCGTCCCCTTCTCCTCTTGCCCCCAATCCCTCCCAGCATCAGAGTCTTTTCCAATGAGTCAACTCTTTGCATGAGGTGGCCAAAGTACTGGAGTTTCAGCTTTAGCATCATTCCTTCCAAAGAAATCCCAGGGCTGATGTCCTTCAGAATGGACTGGTTGGATCTCCTTGCAGTCCAAGGCACCCTCAGGAGTCTTCTCCAACACCACAGTTCAAAAGCATCAATTGCATAGGAACCTGTAATGTCAGGTTCATGAATCAAGCCAAATTGGAAGTAGTCAAACAGGAGATGGCAAGAGTGAATGTCGACATTCTAGGAATCAGTGAACTAAAATGGACTGGAATGGGTGAATTTAACTCAGATGACCATTATATCTACTACTGCGGGCAGGAATCCCTTAGAAGAAATGGAGTAGCCATCATGGTCAACAAAAGAGTCCAAAATGCAGTACTTGGATGCAATCTCAAAAATGACAGAATGATCTCTGTTCGTTTCCAAGGCAAACCATTCAATATCACAGTAATCCAAGTCTATGCCCCAACCAGTAATGCTGAAGAAGGTGGAGTTTAATGGTTCTATGAAGACCTACAAGACCTTTTAGAACTAACACTCACAAAAGATGTCCTTTTCATTATAGGGGACTGGAATGCAAAAGTAGGAAGTCAAGAAACACCTGGAGTAACAGGCAAATTTGGCCTTGGAGTACAGAATGAAGCAGGGCAAAGGCTAATAGGGTTTTGCTAAGAGAATGCACTGGTCATAGCAAACACCCTCTTCCAACAACACAAGAGAAGACTCTACACATAGACATCACCAGATGGTCAACACCAAAATCATATTGATTATATTCTTTACAGCCAAAGATGGAGAAGCTTTATACAGTCAAAAGCAAAAACAAGACCAGGAGCTGACTGTGGCTCAGATCATGAACTCCTTATTGCCAAATTCAGACATAAATTGAAGAAAGTGGGGAAAACCACTAACCCATTCAGATTTGACCTAAATCAAATTCTTTATGATTATACAATGGAAGTGAGAAATAGATTTAAGAGCCTAGATCTGATAGACAGAGTGCCTGATGAACTATGGATGGAGGTTCATGACATTGTAGAGGAGACAGGGATCAAGACCATCCCCATGGAAAAGAAATGCAAAAAAGCAAAATGGCTGTCTGGGGAGGTCTTACAAATAGCTGTGGAAGAAGAGAAATGAAAAGCAAAGGAGAAAAGGAAAGATATAAGCACCTGAATGCAGAGTTCCAAAGAATACCAAGGAGAGCTGAGAAAGTCTTCCTCAGTGATCAGTGCAAAGAAATAGAGGAAAACAACAGAATGGGAAAGACTAGGGATCTCTTCAAGAAAATAAGAGATACCAAGGGAACATTTCATGAAAAGATGGGCTCGATAAATGACAGAAATGGTATGGACCTAACAGAAGCAGAAGATATTAAGAAGAGGTGGCAAGAATACGTAGAAGAACTGTACAAAAGAGCTTCATGATCCAGATAATCATGATGGTGTGATCACTCACCTAGAGCCAGACATCCTGGAATGTGAAGTCAAGTGGACATTAAAAAGCATCACTATGAACAAAGCTAGTGGAGGTGATAGAATTCCAGTTGAACTATTTCAAACACTGAAAGATGATTCTGTGAAAGTGCTGCCCTCAATATGCCAGCAAATTTGGAAAACTCAGCAGTGGCCACAGGACTGGAAAAGGTCAGTTTTCATTCCAATCCCAAAGAAAGGCAAAGCCAGAGAATGCTCCAACTAATGCACAATTAAATTCATCTCATACGCTAGTAAAATAATGCACAAAATTCTCCAAGCCAGGCTTCAGCAATATGTGAACCATGAACTTCCAGATATTCAAGCTGGTTTTAGAAAAGGCAGAGGAACCAGAGATCAAATTGCCAACATCTGCTGGATCATTGAAAAGGCAAAAAAGTTCCAGAAAAAACATCTATTTCTGCTTTATTGACTATGCCAAAGCCTTTGACTGTGTGGATCACAATCAACTGTGGAAAATTCTGAAAGAGATGGGAATACCATACCACCTGATCTGCCTCTTGAGAAACCTATATGCAGGTCAGGAAGCAACAGCTAGAACTGGACATGGAACAACAGACTGGTTCCAAATAGGAAAAGGAGTACATCAAGGCTGTATATTGTCACCCTGTTTATTTAATTTATATGCAGAGTACATCATGAGAAACGCTGGGCTGGAAGAAGCACAAGCTGGAATCAAGATTGCCAGGAGAAATATCAATAACCTCAGGTGTGCAGATGACACCACCCTTATGGCAGAAAGTGAAGAGGAACTCAGAAGCCTCTAGATGAAAGTGAAAGAGGAGAGTGAAAAGGTTGGCTTAAAGCTCAACATTCAGAAAACTGAGATCATGGCATCCGGTTCCATCACATCATGGCAAATAGATGGAGAAACAGTGGGAGCAGTGGCTGACTCTATTTTTTTGGGCTCCAAAATCACTGCAGATGGTGATTGCAGCCATGAAATTAAAAGACGCTTATTCCTTGGAAGGAAAGTTATGACCAACCTAGACAGCATATTAAAAAGCAAAAACATTACTTTGTCAACAAGTGTCCGTCTAGTCAAGACTGCAATTTTTCCAGTAGTCATGCATGGATGTGAGAGTTGGACTGTGAAGAAGGCCGAGTGCCAAAGAATTGATGCTTTTGAACTGTGGTGTTGGAGAAGACTCTTGAGAGTCCCTGGGACTGCAAGGAGATCCAACCAGTCCATTCTAAAGGAAATCAGTCCTGGGTGTTCATTGGAAGGACTGATGCTGAGGCTGAAACTCCAGTACTTTGGCCACCTCATGTGTAGAGTTGACTCATTGAAAAAGATTCTGATGCTGGGAGGGATTGGGGGCAGGAGGAGAAGGGGACGACAGAAGATGAGATGGCTGGTTAGCATCACCGACTTGATGGACAGGAGTTTGAGTAAACTCCAGGAGCTGTTGATGGACAGGGAAGCCTGGCGTCCTGCTATCCATGGGGCCGCAAAGAGTCAGACACGTTGAGCGACTGAACTGAACTTACTGAATCAGAATTTGAATGCTTGAAATTTATTAGATTATTTTAAATTTTGCTCTTAGAAATTAGCTTTACAAATATTTAGAAAATTTAAACAATTGTAGGTATATTTTTTTTTTTTAAGATTTAAATGTGACTGAAGCAATACTGATTGATTTGCTTTACAACCTTGGTGGAAAATAATTGTAAATAAAAGAGCTAAGATTACGCACTGAAAGAGTAGAGGAGTCACACAGGAGTTAGTCAAGTCAGCACAGAAGGCAAAATCAATTATGAAAAAATTGCCTTAAAATTCCCTGGAAAATACAGTACACACAATCCTGTGTACCCAATGTAATCCATAAAATTTTTTGCACACTAAAATTTGAGAAACATTGAAATAGAATAAGGAAAGGACAAAAGAAATTCTACATATCACTTTGCTTTAACTATAATGAAATCTGTAGAAATAAGCTGGGGTAAGTGGGGATTGCAAAGTGTTTGACCTTGCACATCAATTCAACCAATAACACTAAGCCCTTATCTCAATTTATTTTAAGAGATTTGTTATGTGGTGTGAGAGGTTAGATTCCAAAGTTAGCATATCATGTAACTGTACCCTAGTCTATGACTCCACTGATCTAAAAGGACCTCCTGTCCCCAAATTGTTCCTACTGCCGCTTCAGTGTTCCTGACTATCTCACAGGCAGAAGATGCTTGAAGATCAGAGGAAAGGCAAATGTTTTATAGACAAAGTAATTGCATCTTTTTGGCTAGGTACCTAATCTCTCTGGATAGTTTAATTCATACTGTCCAGATCTCTATGTATCAGAGAGTCAGTTCAGTCACTCAGTCGTGTCTGACTCTGAGACCCCACGGACTGCAGCATGACAGGCTTCTCTGTCCATCACCAGCTCCTGAAGATTACTCAAGCTCATGTCCATTGAGCCAGTGATGCCATCCAACCATCTAATCCTCTGTCATCCCCTTCTCTTCCCAGCCTCAATCTTTCCCAGCATTACGGTCTTTCAAATGATTCAGTTCTTCATGCCAGGTGACCAAAGTACTGGAGTTTCAACTTCAGCATCAGTCCTTCCAACAAATATTCAGGACTGATTTACTTTAGAATGGACCATTTGGATCTTCTTGCACAATCCAAGAAGCTCTCAAGAGTCTTCTCCAACACCACAGTTCAAAAGCATCAATTCTCAACACTCAACTTTCTTTATAGTCTAACTCTCACATCCATACATGACTACTGAAAAAACCTATAGTTAGTTCCACTAAGGGTATTGTTAGGGCTTCCATGATAGATCAGTTGGTAAAGAATCTGCTTGCAATGCAGGAGACCTGGTTTGATTCCTGGGTCGGGAAGATCTGCTGGAGAAGGGATAGGCTATCCATTCCAGTATTCTTGGGCTTCCCTTGTGGCTCAGCTGGTAAAGAATTTGCCATAATGCAGGAGACCTGTGTTCGATCCTTGGGTTGGGAAGATCCCCTGGAGAAGGAAAAGCTACCCACTCCAGTATTGTAGCCTGGAGAATTCCATGGACTGTATAGTCCATTGGATCACAAAGAGTCGGAGAGAACTGAGTGACTTTCACTTCTCAAGCGTATTGTTAACTACCTGCGCTGTCCAATATGAAAGCCACACGTGGCTACCTAAATAAAAATTAATTTAAGACAAGTAAAACTTAAAACTGGACATGGAGCAACAGACTGGATCCAAATAGGAAAAGGAGTATATTTTATACAGTCAAGGCTGTATATTGTCACCCTGCCTATTTAACTTCTATGCAGAGTACATCATGAGAAACGCTGGGCTGGAAGAAGCACAAGCTGGAATCAAGATTGCTGGGAGAAATATCAATAACCTCAGATATGCAGATGACACCACCCTTATGGCAGAAAGTGAAGAGGAACTTAAAAGCCTCTTGATAAAGGTAAAAGAGGAGAGTGAAAAAGTTGGCTTAAAGCTCAACATTCAGAAAACTAAGATCATGGCATTTGGTCCCATCACTTCATGGAAAATATATGGGGAAACAGTGTCAGACTTTATTTTTGGGGGTTCCAAAATCACTGCAGATGGTGATTGCAGTCATGAAATTAAAAGACCCTTACTCCCTGGAAGAAAAGTTATGACCAACCTAGATAGCATATTGAAAAGCAGAGACATTACTTTGCCAACAAAGGTCCATCTAGTCAAGGCTATGGTTTTTTCAGTGGTCATGTATGGATGTGAGTGTTGGACTGTGAAGAAAGCTGAGTGCTGAAGAATTGATGCCTTTGAACTGTGGTGTTGGAGAAGACTCTTGAGAGTCCCTTGGACTGCAAGGAGATCCAACCAGTCCATTCTGAAGGAATGGATCAGCCCTGGGATTTCTTTGGAAGAAATGATGCTAAAGCTGAAGCTCCAGTACTTTGGCCACCTCATGCGAAGAGTTGACTCATTGGAAAAGACTCTGATGCTGGGAGGGATTGGGGACAGGAGGAGAAGGGGACGACAGAGGATGAGATGGATGGATGGCATCACTGACACGATGGACGTGAGTCTGAGTAAAGTCTGGGAGTTGGTGATGGACAGGGAGGCCTGGCATGCTGCGATTCATGGGGTTGCAAAGAGTCGGACCCGACTGAGCAACTGAACTGAACTGAAAACTTAAAATTCAGTCCCTCAGTCATACTAGCCACAGTTCATGTGCTCAATAACCACATGTGTATAGTGGTTGCCATTTTGGACAATACAGATTCAGAATATTTCCATCATCACTAAAACTTCTACTGGGTAGCACTGGTATAACCATGGATATCAATGAAAGTGTTAATCCCTCAGTTGTGTCTGACTTTTTGCAGACCCCATGGACTGTAGCCTGCCAGGCTCTTCTAGAAGTCCATGGAATTCTCCAGGCAAGAACATTGGAGTGGGTTGCCATTCCCTTCTCCAGAGGATCTTCCCAAGCCAGGGATTGAACCCCGATCTCCCACATTGCAGACAGATTCTTTACTGTCAGAGCCATCAGGCAAGCCCCATGGGTCTCATTGCCTCATAATATCATTTCTGGGGAAAATTTAACAAGTAATTGGGGTAAATATCATATTATAACTAACAGACTAGTAATTTAATTACTTATAAGAATTCATTTACCTATACTTTGAGTAATACCCATTTGTAATCAATAAAGTCATTTTGCTGATGAAAGAAATGTTTTATTTGTATTCCAGAAATAGAGAAATATTGTACCTAAGGTTATGGAAATAGCAAGATACAAACAAGCATATTAAGCATTATAAAACATTTATTTCTCTCCTCTATATACTCTTTGGGCACAGGGTATACTTTCTATATAATGCATTGTTATAAATTGACCAGAGTATTTGAGCCAAAAATAAAATTAAGCATAGTGTCTGCTATTGACAGAAATTGCACAACCCTTTATCCATCGCCCTTGGTGGTTGTTCATTTCTGGGAAAGTGAATTTGAGTACAAATGTCAAAAACATGCTAATCTCTACTGCAGGGAATTCATTTTCAAACACAAAGCTTTCTTGTTTGATTTTCATATTGAATCTGCGGGTTCAGAGAGATAGAACTACATAAGTATGACAGTCTATTGCCTTTTTCCATCCAATAACACACCCACAGGGCTTTGTGTCTCCCTCAGTTAACTGGTTTCCCACTTGTATCCAAAGCATAAAAGTAAATACACAAAGGCAGAGAAATAAATACTAGTAAAAGGACTTAAGTCAACTTTTCATGCTGGGTTCATTATTTTTTTTTTGCAACTCTAGTTCACTCATTTAACTATTATTACTGGGCACATACTGCATGCCAGACACCGTTGTATGCATGAGAAACAGCTCCTGTCCCTCATGGGCCTTTAAGTTTATGGAGCTTGAGTAAGTGGAAGGTAAGGTAAACAAGATAAAAATGTAAATAAATGCATAAATAAGATAATTTCAGTTAATGAGACAAATTCTGTGAAGAAATTAAAACAGGCTAATGTGGAAAAGGGCTTCCCTCCTGGCTCAGATGGTAAAGAATCTACCTTCAATGCAGGAGACCTGGGTTCAATTCCTGTGTTGGGAAGATGCCCTGAAGGGGAAAATCGCAACCCACTCCAGTATTCTTGCCAGAATCCCCATGGACAGAGGAGCCAGGCGGGCCCCAGTCCTCAGGACTGGAAAGAGTCAGATACAACTTAAGAGCTGAACAACAACAATGGGAAAAAAGTAACTAATGCAAGGGACTTTAGGTAGGATGCTCCAAAGGTCCCCCATAGTGGGTGATGACAGATGACAACTGAGTTGATATCAGCTGTGCAAAGACACAGAGGTAGAGGACTTCAAGAAGACAAAACAGTATGTAAAATCCCTGAAGCAGAAACAGTCTCAGGGTGCTTAAGAAAAAATATATTTTTATAAAGGCTAGGATTGCTAAAGTGCAGGAGAAAAGACAATAGTAGGGAATGAGTTTAGGCAGAGGTAGAAGGAAGATATTAAACTCTTACTGGCTTAGTAATAAGCTAGGAATTTATTCTAATTGCAATAGAGAGCCATTAGAAACATTTTAAACATGGAAATGATACTTTTTGTTTTCTATTTTTAAAAGATCATGATGACATCTTTGTGCAACTAACAGAAAATGGTAACATGACTAGAATGGTAACAGAGGAGATGGGAAAATATAGAACCAGGATGTATTTTGGATGTAAAGTGAACATAACTTTTTAAATAGTGATGGGCAATGAGAAAAAAAGGGTGGTTAAGGATGAATCCCAGTTCCTGTCCTGAGTAAATGTATGGATGGTGGTTCCACTGAAAACAAATGCAGTTGTAATAAACTAAACTACACAATCTTATGAATCTCTGTCCACAGTTCTACATGCACATTGTCTATCAGATCTAATCCTTCAAATCTATTTGTCACTTCCACTGTATTAATTGTAAAGGATTTGATTTAGGTCATACCTAAATAGTCTAGAGGTTTTCCCTACTTTCTTCAATTTAAGTCTGAATTTGGCAATAAGGAGTTCATGATCTGAGCCACAGTCAACTCCTGGTCTTTTTTTTTTTTTTTTCTTTTTTGCTACCTGTATAAAGCTTCTCCATCTTCAGCTGCAAAGACTATAATCAATCTGACTTCAGCATTGACCATTTGGTGATGTCTATGTGTAGAGTCTTCTCTTGTGTCATTGGGAGAGGGTATTTGCTATGAACAGTGTGTTCTCTTGGCAAAATTCTATAAGCCTTTGCCCTGCTTCATTTTGGATTCCAAGGCCAAGCTTCCTTGTTACTCTGGGTATCTCTTGACTTCCTACTTTTGCATTCCAGTCCCCTATGATGAAAAGGACATCTTTTTTTTTTTTTGGTGTTAGTTCTAGAAGGTCTTGTAGGTCTTCAAAAAACCGTTCAACTTCAGCTTCTTCAGCATTAGTGGTTGGGGCATAGACTTGGATTACTGTGATATGAATGATTTGCCTTGGAAATGAACAGAGATCATTGTTATGTTTGAGATTGTACCCAAGAACTGCATTTCTGGCCCTTTTGTTGACTATGAGGGCTACTCCATTTCTTCTAAGGGATTCTTGCCCACAACAGTAGATATAATGGTCATCTGAATTAAATTTGTCCATTCCGGTCCATTTTATTTCACTGATTTCTAAAATATCAGTGTTCACTCTTACCATTTCCTGTTGGACCACTTCCAATTTACCTTGATTCATGGACCCACATTCCAGGTTCCTATGGAATGTTGTTCTTTACAGCATCGGACTTTACTTCCATCACCGGCCACATCCACAATAGGGCATTGTTTTCACTTTGGCTCAGCCTATTCATTCTTTCTGAAGCTATTTCTCCACTCTTCTCCAGTAGCATATTGGGCACCTACCGACCAGGGGAGTTCATCTTTCAGTGTCATATATTTTTGTCTTTTCATACTGTTCATGGGGTTCTCAAAACTATCACATAATTGCACTCATCTCACACACTTGCAAAATAATGCTCAAAATTGTCCAAGCTAGGATTCAACAGTACATGAATTGAGAACTTTCAGATGCTCAAGCTGGATTTAGAAAAGGCAGAGGATCAAGATATCAAATTGCCAACATCCACTGGATCATCAAAAAAGCAAGGGAATTCCACAAAAATATTTACTTTGGCTTCATTGTCTACACTAAAGCCTTTGACTGTGTTCAGTTTTTTAGTTCAGTCACTCAGTCATGTCCAACTCTTTGTGACCCCATGGACTGCAGCATGCCAGGCTTCCCTGTCCATCACCAACTCTTGGCTCTTGCTCAAACTCATGTCCCATCAAGTCGGTGATGCCATCCAACTATCTCATTATCTTCCATCCCCTTCTCCTCCCACCTTCTATCTTTCCCAGAATCAGGGTCTTTTCCAATGAGTCAGGTCTTTGCATGAAGTGGCCAAAATATTGGAGTTTTAGCTTCAACACACGTCCTTTCAATGAATATTCAGGACTGATTTCCTTTAGGGTTGACTGTTTGGATCTCCTTGCAGTCCAAGGGACTCTCAGGAGTCTTCTCCAACACCACAGTTCAAAAGCATCAATTCTTCGTTGCTCAGCTTTCTTTATGGTCCAACTCTCACATCCATATATGACTACTGGAAAAACCATAGCTTTGACCAGATGGACCTTTGTTGGCAAAGTAATGTCTCTGTATTTTAATACGTTGTCTAGGTTCGGCATAGCTTTTCTTCCAAGGAGTAAGCATCTTTTAATTTCATGGCTGCAATCACCATCTGCAGTGATTTTGGAGCCCAGGAAAAAGAAGTCTGTCACTGTTTCCCTTGTTTCCCTATTTATTTGCCATGAAGTGATGGGACCAGATGCCATGATCTTAGTTTTCTGAATGTTGAGTTTTAAGTCAACTTTTTCACTCTCCTCTTTCACATTCATTAAGAGGATCTTTAGTTCTTATTCCCTTTCTGCCTTAAGGGTGGTGTCATCTGCATATCTGAGGTTACTGATAGTTCTCCCAGCAATCTTGATTCCAGCTTGTGCTTCATCCAGCCTGGCATTTCACATGATGTTCTCTGCATATAAGTTAAATAAGCAGGGTGACAATATACAGCCTTGATGTACTCCTTTACTGATTTGGAACCAGTTCATTTTTCCATGTCTGATTCTAACTAGTGCTTCTTGACCTGCATACAGATTTCTCAAGAGGCAGGTCAGGTGGTCTGGTATTCCCATCTCTTTCAGAATTTTCCACAGTTTGTTGTGATCCACACAGTCAAAGGCTTTGGCATAGTCAAGAAAGCAAAAGTAGATTATTTTCTAGAACTCTCTTGCTTTTTCAATGATTCACCAGAGGTTGGCAATTTGATCTCTGGTTCCTCTATTTTTTCTAAATCCAGATTGAACCATGAAATCATGGTTCACATACTATTGAAGCCTGTCTTGGAGAATTTTGAGCATTACATTGCTAGCATGTGAGATAAGCACAATTGTGTGGTAGTTTGAGCTTTCTTTGGCATTGTTTTTCTTTGGGATTGGGATGAAAACTGACCTTTTCCAGTCCTGTGGCCACTGCTGAGTTTTCCAAATTTGCTGGTGTATTTAGTGGAGCACTTTCACAGCATCATCTTTCAGGATTTGAAATAGATCAACTGGAATTCCATCACCTCCACTAGCTTTGTTCATAGTGATGCTTCCTAAGGCCCACTTGACTTTGCATTCCAGGATGTCTGGCTCTAGGTACGTGATCACTCCATCATGGTTATCTGGGTCACAACAACCTGGAAAATTCTCAGGAGATGGGAATACCAGATCACCTTACCTGTCTCCTGAGAAATCTGTATGCAGCTCAAGAAACAACAGTTAGACTCGAACATGGAACAATGGACAGGTTCCAAATTGGGAAAGAAGTATGTCAAGGCTGTATATTGTCACCCTGCTTATTTAACTTATATGCAGAGTACATCATGTGAAATCATGGGCTGGTGAAGCACAAGCTGGAATCAAGATAAGGTGGAGAACTATCAATAACCTCAGATATATGGATGACACCAATTTTATGGCAGAAAGTGAAGAGGAACTAAAGAGCCTCTTGATGAAGGTAAAAGAGGAGCATGAAAAATCTGGCTTAAAACTCAACATTCAAGAAACAAAGATCATGTCATCCAGTCCCATCACTTCATGGCAAATAGATGTGGGAACAAAGAAAACAATGAGATACTTTATTTTGGGGGGCTCCAAAATCATAGCAGATGGTGACTGCAACAGTCAAATTAAAAGACACTTGCTTCTTGGAAGGAAAGCTAAGACCAGACTAGACAGCATATTAAAAAGCAGAGACATTACTTTACTGAAAAAGTCATATAGTCAAAACTGTGGTTTCTCCACTAGTCATGTATGGATATGAGTGTTGGATCATTAAGAAAGCTGAGTGCTAAAATTTGTTGCTTTTGAACTGTGGTGTTGGAGAAGGCTCTTGAGAGTCCCTTGGGGTGCAAGGATATCAAACCAGTCAATCTTAAAGGAAATCAACCCTGAATATTCACTGGAAGGACTGTTGTTGAAGCTGAAGCTCCAATACTTTGTCCACTTGATGCAAAGAAATGACTTGTTGGAAAAGTCCCTGACGCTGGGAAAGATTGAAGGCAGGAGGAGAAGGGGATGACAGGATGAGATGGTTGGATGGCATATCTGACCCCCGATGAACATGAGTTTGAGCAAGCTCCAGGTGTTGGTGATGGCCATGGATGCTTGGTGTGCTGCAGTCCATGGGGTCACAAAGAATCAGACACAACTAAGCAACTGAACTGAACTTGTGTAGTTTCTAGTCACTAAGTTGTGTCCGACCCTTGCAACTTCACAGACTGTAGCCCTCCAGGCTCCTCTGTTGTGAAATTTTCCAGTCAAGAGTACTGTAGTGGGTTGCCATTTCGTTCTCCAGTTAATCTTCCTTACCCAGGGATTGAACTCTCTTGTCCTGCATTGTAGGCAGATTCTTTACCAATTGAGCTACTGGGGAAGCTTGAACTGAACTGAACTGAGCACAATCTCTCATGGAAAAAGACTAGCAATGTCTATCTGGCTCAGCATACCACAGAAAGAGATGTTTCTTGGTCACCAATTCGGCCTTGGCCAAAAACATCCTCTAACCAGAGATTTGATTTCCTATCAGGATTGATGTAGTTGCTTTTTAGCAAAAAACCACTGCATAATATATAATTTTATCTCAGCACACCATAATAACCTTAACATATGCATAAATGTATGAAAGTATTAGTCATTCAGTCATGCCCAATTCTTTGCGACCCATGGACTGTAGCCCATCAGTCTCCTCTGTCCATGGAATTCTCTGAGCAAGAATAATGGAGTGGGTTGCCATTTCCTATTTGAGGGGATCTTCCTGTCCAAGGGATCAAACCCAGGTCTCCTGCATTGTAGGAGATTCTTTACCATCTGAGCCTCCATAAACTTATATGTATGCTCTTAGGCTATAAGAACACTCAGATTGGAAAGAAATTGTAAATATAACCCATTTCAACATCTCACACACCTGAGTTCAAATTCTTGCTTTGACACTGTGTAATCTTAGACAAGTTACTTAACCTCTTTAAGTCTCATCTGAAAATGAGGAAACTAACATTGGCTTTACAGAATTTGTGTGAGATTACATGATACACTCTATGTAAATCACCTCAGTTATTGCCTGTGATATGAGAGATGTTTGATAAAGAAGAGAGCCCCCTTTGCATTTCTTCTTACTCCTCCACTTCTAGGAATTTCCAGGGTGTCCCTTAGCCTCATCTGTCCCATCAACTTAGCAAGCTTAGCATAGTGTCTCTTTCCTGGTCATTTCAGCAAAAGTTCTAGATTTGTCTTATTTTCATGTGTGCATCCCAGAACTAAATACTGATAGTTGAGATATAGAATATGGCCACATCTGGCTCACTTGACCACTCCTGGAATAAGAGAATGGGCTGAGAATTCCCCAAACCATGTCTAATGAACATGAGAGAAGGGTGGTTCCACAAAAGGAAATAAAATTGAGGTTACAAAAATGAGTAATGAATGCTGAGCAGAAGAAAAACACATCCACTATCATGTATATACATTCATTTCTTGAAAATATTTAGAAATGTTAATAATTTTTGCCCCAATTCTATTTTAAAAATGCAAATCTTTCAAGCCTCCTGTCACCACTGCACTCCCAGAGGAGTCAGTATCATACTGTAGGATTGGTTCTAGAGGACAGGTTTGTTGTTCAGTTGCTAAGTTGTGTCCAACTCTTTGCAATCCCATGGATTGCAGCACATCAGGCTTCCCTGTCATTCACTATCTTCTGGAGTTTGCTCAAACTCATGTCCATTGAGTCAGTGATGCTCTCTAACCATCTCATCCTCTATTGTCCTCTTCTCCTTTTGCCTTCAATCTTTCCCAACATCAGGGTCTTTTCCAGTGAGTTGGCTCTTCCAATCAGATGGCCAAAGTACTGGCACTTCAAGTTCAGAATCAGTCCTTCCAAAAACCATTCAGGATTGATTTCTTTTAGGATTGACTGATTTGATCTTCTCGCAATTCAAGGGATGCTCAAGAGTCTTGTCCAGCACCACAATTCAAACAGGTTACTAGTGCATTTCTACTACAATCATTGTTCCTATCAGCTCATAAAGTGGAGGTAATAGATGATTTTGTTTGCTACACTCTCAGGATGAGAGAAGAGCAAACTCAGTTTAAAGACAGACTCTTCCCAGACATCTTTCCTTTCAAATGGAACAAGGTATTGGATTCTCATGCTTTATTCTACCTAATACTAAGCTCACTTAGTATATCTTTAATTTGACCTCTCTCTTTTTTATTACTATTATTATTATATTGAGAGAATCAACTTTTTACAGGCAATGTGAACTGGAAATTCAAACAAATTCAGTTGAATTCATCCTTAAGCCTTCTCTTACACTGTTCTTTTAAAAGGATAGTTACTTCTTTTGAATGCTCAATGACATTTGAAAGAGCATCCTTTAAAAATGGGCCCAGATTCAGTAGTTTGGAATATTAGATTATATTTCTGTTCAGCTACTTACTGGTGCAACTTTAGGCAAGTCAGTTTACTCTTCTCTGCCTTGGTTTCATCAGCAGCAGATGGGAAGTGATTCTTGAGCCTCAAATATGATAGTCAGATGAGACTATATTTTGGAAAGTAATTTCTAAGCTTTAAAGATGTACACATGTGTGACAGATACTCTTATTCATCTACTCAACAGACATCCCACCTGTCTTCTTTGCTAAAAGAATTTTAATTATGTTCTGCAAGGCAATGTACCCAGCTCCTGAAAATAACTTCTTATTGATCTAATCTAGTCATGGATAGGTATTAATTCCCAGCATTGCTTGCATTCAAGGGTTTCCATATTACTCTCTTTTGGCTGAATGAACAGAACAGGAAGTCTGCTAGGATGTTAATAGGAAAAAATCTCTGCTCTCTAATGTGAGGTGAGAGAATTAAGGTCCTTACTTTCCTAGTCAATCACTGTTTCCCTTCTTTGAATGAAGTCCTACAGTCTGAAGTCAATACCCTTTCTAACAAAAGGAGAGAATTTAGTTGAAAGGTGTTGGGTCTTAGAAGAAGTCACTGAAGAACTGAAGAAATCCCAGCAACTTCCAAAATCTACAATTAGTTTTAAGTAAGAAAGACAAAACTATATTGGTTTAGTACAGTATTACTCAAGATTTCTATTCAATCAGTTCAGTTCAGTCACTCAGTAGTGTCCGACTCTTTGTGACCCCATGAATCGCAGCACACCAGGCCTCCCTGTCCATCACCAACTCCCGGAATTCACTCAAACTCATGTCCATCGAGTCTGTGATGCCATCCAGGCATCTCATCCTCTGTCGTCCCCTTTTCCTCCTGCCCCCAATCCTTCCCAGCATCAGAGTCTTTTCCAATGAGTCAACTCTTCACATGAGGTGGCCGAAGTATTGGAGTTTCAGCTTCAGCATAAGTCCTTCCAAAGAACATCCAGGGCTGATCTCCTTTAGGATGGACTGGTTGGATCTCCTTGCAGTCCAAGGGACTCTTGAGAGTCTTCTCCAACACCACAGTTGAAAAGCATCAATTCTTCAGAGCGTTCTTCACAGTCCAACTCTCACATCCAGACATGACTACTGGAAAAACCATAGCCTTGACTAGACGGACCTTTGTCAAATGCATAAGACAGGTATTATTATAAGTAAACTTATTACTCATAATAATGAGAAAACAAAAGCAAAGTAACTGCTAAATTTAAAACGGATTACCAACAAAGGTCTATTGTATAGCACAGGAACTCTGCTCAATATCATGTGGCAGCCTGGATGGGAGGGAAGTTTGGGGGAGAATGGATATATGTGTATGTATGGCTGAGTTGCTTTGCTGACCACTTGAAACTACCACAACATTGTTAATCAGTTATACTCCAATACAAAATAAAATTTTTTTTTTCTTTTTTTAAAGATAAGTAGTTAGGGAATTTTAACCAAGAGTACATGAATCTCTGGGTTCTATGAACTCTGTGGAATTGTGTGTTAACCTGTGTGTGCAAATGTATCATTTTAGAAAATTTCTGAATTAATATTCAAAAAGGTATGTGATCCAATATATCTTATCCCATCTGCTATATTGGTTGTGTTTGTACAAAGAAGGCTCTCAGTAAGTATTTGATGAATAAATGAATAATGTCAACACGTTGCCTTTTATATGCTGGACAGTGTGCCTTTTATGTGCTTGCCTAAGGTTTCAAAAGTGCCAGCTCATGCTCTCTCTCCTGAAAAAGCTTATATTCTCAAAGAGAAATGGAATAGAAATGACTTTTTCTTGATATTAGTAGCTGAGAAGGTAGATTTGTATAACGATGGTGTCCAGGCAGAATCTGCGTACTGGCAAAAAAAAGGACCCTATACTTCATACACTCCAGATTATTTCAGTGGTAAGAGAAATGACTCCAGTCCAGAGAAATGACAACAGTATGAGTTTTGTTGAACTATGAAGAAGAATCCAATACATTGTGTAACAGGTTGCATAATGCCCCCCACCCCAAATTCATGAACACCAGGAATCTCATAATGTGGAGAGTTTTGTTGAACTATGAGAAGAATCTAATACATCATGTAACAGGTTGCATAATGCCCTCCCCCTCCAAATTCATGAACACCAGGAATCTCATAATGTGGCCTTGTTTAATAGTTAAGATGAGATCATATTGGGTTAGACATACTCATTCAATGACCCATATACTTACAAAGAGAATAGAGAACACTTAGAGAAATGCATGGGGAAGAAGGGCATTGGAGTGGCAGGGATCAAAGTAATGCAGTTTCAAGCCAAGCAATGCTAAGGATTACTGGCAACCACCAGAAGCTAGTTTCTCTGGTAGCTCATATGGTAAAAAGTCTGCCTGCAAAGCAAGAGGGCCAGATTTGATCCCTGAGTCAGGAAGATACCCTGAAGAAGAGAATGACAACCCACTCCAGTATCCTTTCTTGTAGAATTCCATGAGCAGAGGAGCCTGGTGGGCTACAGTCCATAGAGTCAAAAAAGCTGGACACAACTGAGTGGCTAACACTTCCACCTTTTTTTTTTTTCCTGCCAGAAGCTAGGCAAGTGGAAGGTAACAGATTTTCAAAGGCTTCAGAAGGAACTAATCCTGCTGGCATCTTGATTTCAGACTTCTATACTCCTGAACTGTGAGAGAATAAATTTCTGTTGTTTGGAGCCGTTCAATTTGTGTAATTTGCTACGGCAGCCCTAGGAAGTCAATACAGATGTAGGGCCAACAGGAAGGCTCAGCAGAGTTCTCATAAAGAAAAAAAAAAAAATATGAGTTCAATTTAGAAAGTATTTCAAGATTTTTTTATAGGTTCATTCAAATTTAAAACAAAAAAGAAATCCACAATACAATATCTCAAACCACTTCATATACTGTAGACTTTTTAATGGTCATAAGAAATCCACACTAGAATCAAAAAACAAATACTGCCAGAGTCTGAGCTTTGTTAAACTATAAGGGAGAGCTGAATACCAAGTGTTTCCATTTTCTGTTGCAGTATGAATTCAATAGTCAAAGTGATAAAATTTATTAAAAAGCAAATTCTGTGCCTACTATTGTTTTCAACTTACTAAACCTCAAAACAAACCAATGAGGTAAAATAGCTAACATACTTGGAAACTCATGGAAGAAAAATACATATCCTGCTAAGGGAGTAATATGTTATATATTTCTAAGTGAAAAAAAAAATTGTTTTCCATGTGGTTTTACTTTCTGTTAACAGCTAAGAACATCTCATTCTTGGTGACATGCACATTACTTTTTACATTAATTTTATTTTTAAATTGCATACATATAAGTTCATTTGTACACAAAAATTTTCTATAAAAATAGTTATAGAATAAACATCAGATCAGATCAGTCACTCAGTCATGTACAACTCTTTGCGACCCCATGAATCGCAGCACGCCAGGCCTCCCTGTCCATCACCAACTCCCAGAGTTCACTCAGACTCACGTCCATCGAGTCAGTGATGCCATCCAGCCATCTCATCCTCTGTCGTCCCCTTCTCCTCCTGCCCCCAATCCCTCCCAGCATCAGAGTCTTTTCCAATGAGTCAACTCTTCGCATGAGGTGGCCAAAGTACTGGACTTTCAGCTTCAGCATCATTCCTTCCAAAGAAATCCCAGGGCTGATCTCCTTCAGAATGGACTAGTTGGATCTCCTTGCAGTCCAAGGGACTCTCAAGAGTCTTCTCCAACACCACAGTTCAAAAGCATCAATTCTTCGGCGCTCAGCCTTCTTCACAGTCCAACTCTCACATCCATACATGACCACAGGAAAAACCATAGCCTTTACTAGACGAACCTTTGTTGGCAAAATAATGTCTCTGCTTTTGAATATGCTATCTAGGTTGGTCATAACTTTCCTTCCAAGGAGTAAGCGTCTTTTAATTTCATGGCTGCAGTCACCATCTGTAGTGATTTTGGAGCCCAGAAAAATAAAGTCTGACACTGTGCACATTACACATTATAAAGCATAGTTTCAATAATAAGCATCTGAATTACACATACTGAGAAATAGTTACATTCTGGTATTTAAATTTAATAAGTACTTTAAAACAGTCACTAAAAAGTAATTAAAAGCAGTTGTGCAGTTCAGTTCAGTTCAGTTGCTCTGCTGCTGCTGCTGCTATGTCGTGTCCGACTCTGTGTGACCCCATAGATGGCAGCCCACTAGGCTCCCCTGTCCCTGCAATTCTCCAGGCAAGAACACTGGAGTGGGTTGCCATTTCCTTCTCCAATGCATGAAGGTGAAAAGTAAAAGTGAAGTCGCTCAGTCGTGTCCAACTCTGAGCGACCCCATGGACTGCAGCCCACCAGGCTCCTCTATCCATGGAACTTTTCCAGGCAAGAGTATTGGAGTGAGATGCCATTGCCTTCTCCTCAGTTGTTCAGTTGAGTCCTACTCTTTGTGGCCCCATGGACTACAGTATGCCAGGCTTCCCTGTCCATCACCAACCCCCGGAGCTTACTTAAACTCATGTCCATGGAGTTGGTGTTGCCATCCAATCACCTCATCCTCTGTCGTCCCCTTCTCCTCCCACCTAAAAGCAATTGAGAAGCTTGCAAAGTAGTAACTCCAGAAGTTCAGTAAGTTTGGTAAGATTTTCAAAATGTTATTCATATCTGCCCTAAGTACTCTTCCCCAGGATTTGGAGTAAGAAGCAAAACCTAAAAAGCTATTCAAATATAGAAAGATGTTTGTATGTCGTATCACCTGACAGGAACTCATTCTGCACACTGTGCATTAGTATCATTCTTATAATAATAATTGCTCTTTTTCTTTTCAATGAGGAATTTAAGGTTATTCAGGGCTCTGTTTCTCAACTGAAGGGAAGAAGACAACAGAAGCCCAGGCTCTTGGACGAAGAATTTCACTTGGAAATTGAAGGCCTTTTAACTATTCCCTCCTTCAGTTTATCTAGGTCCAGACTCCAGATCCAGCCTTTTCCTTTTATACCTTGTCAACCACTGTGTTACTGGCAAATAACCACTGGCACAATGTGGAACATGACTGAAATACCATGGAGCAGAATGCGTGAGATCATTAGCCCTGATCGCATTTTACTATGGCAGGTTAGTAGTGTCAAACGCCAAACATTTTTTGAGTGCTTACTCTGTGCCAGTCACCATGATAAACTGGATTTTCAGTGCTTAAAACAGACATAATTCCCTATGGAAGACAGTGCTACTTCTCTTAACACTGGGATGTTTCTATCACTGGTCCAACTTCTCCTAGAGAGATTTCTTACTCCAATGCTCACCATATTGGAACTTTTAACTTTGGAATGCTGTGTAATTATTAGTACTGTAACTTCTCTTTTAATCTACATAGTTAAGGAAATATTTTAATATTACTAGTATGTTTCCAAATTTAATATTTTCCGTACCTTGGGGTGTTTTGAATGTGTACTGCCGAAGGGTGTCTGGAATTCTCCCATGACCTCTTGAGCTTCAGATGATGACTCATCTCTCCTATTTGGTTGGTCCAAAATCACTATGAAAAGAGCAGTTTTAAGACACTTAACAGGCTACTTTTCCTCTAAGACTTTTTTCATTCTGTCCTGAAAAGTGCAATTTAGTTCACTTCTGTAATAGTTACAACCAAAGGGCCAAATTGCCTACCTTTCTGTATTCTGATATGTAATTATCTGTATAAAACTAAAATAAACAAGCAAAAGTCTATGCAATAGCAAGAGCACTGAAATGCTCAAAACAAGAAGTGATCTTATACATGTTTTGGGATTTTTTTTTTCCAGAAATGCTTATGAAATAAAAGGACTATGGCATATAAAATAGCCTTCAACAGGCTAAATCCTATAATCAAGATAAAGAAATCTAAATCTGTCAACATCAGAAGCTTTTATTATACTACTTTTCTCTTAAATTCTTGCTATATTCATTTGCTGATGTAGTGTGGTAGCTATGTCAAATTGCTCTAGTGTTACCCTTAGGGACCATAAATGAGCTGAGTTGTTAAATATATGTGTTTCATACCCAATGATTATACCCACACACACTTTCTGTGCTAACGACACTTATTTTATTTTCCATTGTTAGAAAGTTTAAAAAGTTTTCTGCCTTTTTCTAATTTAAGAAATTTAATTGAAATCTTCCAAAGCTTTTTGGTATATTTTTATTCATCTCTTATGTAGATTTATTTAATTAAAGTATCTTTTATATATAAGGCCAAGAAGTTCAGCCTTTAAATAAATATTTTTAAAGAAATACAACTCTTATCCTGAACATAAAGAAACATTAAAAGTTCATGAGGAAATATTTTACACCAGAATTTATAGGCAATTATCTTCCAGAAGATATCGATGAAAGTCTTTTAGTGATGTAAAATAATAGTAATAAGTAACTGTATTTATTAGAGCCATTTGTTTTGTTTATTGTCTGAAGTTAATTTTGTTCTGTCTAAAGCTATTTTAATTAAATTTACACTGCAAGGAGGTCAATGTTGTTAGATATTGGGTCAATATAGTTATGAGTCAGTTTATAATGACTCTCTTGCTCCTTTCTAGCAAAATTTAATGAACTATAAATTAAACCAGCTGAATTGCCACTTGAAAATAGGACTAAGAATTATTTTCAAAAAATGAATATTCAAAGCAGGTTAACATTCCATGAGTGGAGTTGGGAACTGGTTTACTTCACACATATATAGTATCTGTGTGGGTCTGTATGTACATATGTCTTCATGTGTGTATATGTGTTCAGTCATGCACTCATGTTTCTTTGTGACCCCATGAACTGTAGTCCACCAGGCTCCTCTGTCCATGGGATTTCCAAGGCAAAAATACTGCAGTGGGTTGACATTTCCTCCTCCAGAGGATCTTCCTGACTGAGGGATTGAACCCATCTCCTGCACTGGCAGGCGGATTCTTTACCACTGAGCCACCTGGCAGGCCCATGTATTCATACAACCAAGCTAACTTGAGTAAGAAAGGTCACTTATCAGAAAAAAAAAAGTTATACAAAAGGCTTATGCTTTCTCACATCAAGAGAAAATATCATCAAAGGTGATAGACACTTGGTGCTAATAATGAGTTTAAGAAGGAAAACCTCAATAGCTTCCAAAATTGTAGATATAGAGTCTCAAAATCATTATGTCACTTCATTGGCCAGAATCTTTTTTGATTCCTCTCATAGGTCCAATTATGGTATCTACAGCTAAAACTTCCAAGACCCACCAACTAGAAGGTCCCATTGACTCAACTATCATATTTTAACCATACAAACTGAATGTTTGACAAACATATTGAAATATTCAACCACCTTATGACTTCATATTCCTTGATCATTCTGAAAAATAAATTGTCCCTGAGGCGTGTAAAAGGATGGTTCTCCCCTTTGGAACATAGCCTGACTATCTCTTTCTTGGTCCCTTGTAATATGGGATTCTCAAATGACAAAAAAAAAAACTTTAGGTTTTAACACCAGTCTCTTCCTGAGGTATGGGAAACAATAAAGGATAGACTCTTCTTGCACAAATCTTGTTTAATAAATGTAAAATTGACTTTTAGATCTACTGAATCATCTTTTTGCATTGTGGGCTTTTCTATTGGAATAAATGCAACTAGTATATCCAATGAATAAGCAAACCATAATCTAAAAGACGTCATGTTTAAAATTTTAGGAAACAGGGTTCCATAAATTTGCTTAATTAATAAGTACTTTCTGCAGGCCTACATTGTATCAGGTATTAAGAAGAACTGCAGGATAATATAGTAGTAATATTGGATCAGTGCATTTGTAACAGAAATATCTTGCTTTCATGGAACTATCAATCTAGTAGATAAGGTAAGGAATGCATAACAACAAATATGATACAAAAATATAAATTTTCAGAACTGAGGGAAAGTGGTCCACTAAAATATAAATTTAGGTCATAAGGAAGGCATTTCTATTAGTTTTAAAATGCCCACATGGGCAAGCATCCATCACAAAATGTAAGATTTTGAACATTTGTATTTTAGTATATAAGTCATATAGTTTTTAATTTCTTTTTTTTTTAATTTATTTATTTTAATTAGAGGCTAATTACAATATTGTATTCGTTTTACCATACATCAACATGAATCTGACATGCGTGATGTGCAAATTTTTAAACTGTCAATATTTTTACAAAGGAAGAGAATAATATGACAGGAAAGAAGAGTAAACCAGTTGTCTGTTCTTTATAGGCAGTGACCCAGGGAAAAAAACTGACATTCTACAAATGTTAGTTACTGCTTTTATTAGCAATTATTACTATTTCTTAACCTGTGCCAAAGTATATTGAGATCTCTATATTCTTAATATAGGTCAACAATCCCCAAATTGAATTTCTCATAATACTAACTGTGAAACATGTGTCTTAATGTTATATTTTTAAAAAGAAGCTTCTTTCAGTGTCAAATACATTTGGAAAATGCTTGGTTAGTCCTTCAGGGAGAATCTGCAGGACTTTTCTGGGCCTTTAACATGCTTCTCCAAGAGGACACAGCAGTTGCACAAATTATTTGAACAGAGAAAATTATTTTGTCTCAGTTCACTGAAAAATAATCTTTATAAAGTGTGCAATCTGAACCAAGGTTGTTGTTTTTCAGTCACTCAGTCATGGCTTCCCTGTCCATCACCATCTCCCAGAGCTTGCTCAAACTCATGTCCACTGAGTCAGTGATGCCACCTACCATCTCATCTTCTATAGTCCCCTTCTCCTCCCGCCTTCAATTTTTCCCAGCATCAGTGTCTTTTCTAATGAGTCACCTCTTTGCATCAGGTGGCCAAAGTATTGGAGCTTCAGCTTCAGCATCAGTCCTTCCAATGAACACCCAGGACTGATCTCCTTTAGGATGGACTGGTTTGATCTCCTTGCAGTCCAAGGGACTCTCAAGAGTCTTCTCCAACATCACAGTTCAAAAGCACTGGACTTCTGTTAAGTCCAAGACTGGCTAGAATTCACTCTTTTGCCATTCCTGGCCAAGTCTATTTTAAATTTATAACTAATTCCTCACTTTTTGCTTCTCTCCCTCTTACCTTCTTCCATTTCTTATGTTGATTTGTTTAAAAAGCATATGGAAAAAGTACCAAGCTGTACTTGGTAAAGTACCAAGTTGTCTGATGTTAGGGCAGTTGAGTTTCTCCAGAAGATCTAGTATTTTGAGAACTAATGTCAGTTTTCTTAGGAGAAACACATTCTGAGATGGTGAATCATGTTCTGAAAAGGAGAGAAGAGGACTAAAGGAAGATATAAATTGTGGATTGTTTTGGGGTTTCCTAGGTGGCACAGTGGTAAAAGAATCCACCTTTAGAGATGTGGGTTCAATCCCTGGGTTGGGAAGATCCCCTGGAAAAGAAAATGGCAACCTATTATACTATTCTTACTTGAAAAATTCCATGCACAGAGGAGCCTGGCAGGCTACAGTCCATGGGATAGCAAAGAGTCAGACAAAACTGAGCATGAGCACTTTAGATATGTTCCCCTTTAGTTTGTTTTTCTCTCTGAAATAAGCAATTAAACCAACAATTACAAGTGCACTCTATAATATAGCTATAAAGAAATACACAGTCAAGGTAGTAGTGCCTACTTGTTCTTGAAGGAGAGAGTGGCATTTCAAATATGCTGAAAACATAATTTATCGATATAAATTTCATTGTGTATCAAATTAAGAATTCTCCACAGCAGGACACTTCACTTATGATAGTTTTTCTGAGATTTCCATTTCTCTTTCTATCATCCCATCTCATTCCATTTTTTCTTAACGCTGCTGTGATGCAACAGTATTTTGGTTTGAGTAACTATCCAGGGTATGATTAGGATGTAGGGAATGAGATACTCATCTTAGGACCAAATTCAAGGAGATGCCAAACAAAAAAACACTAATCAAGATACATAATATTGTAGTGAATGTTTCTAAATTAAAATTAATATCAAAAAATCCACAATGAACAAACCATAAAAATGCTAAATAAGGACAGGATCATAATACTGATTTTTTTTGTTGTTCTGTTAACTTAGTCTCTATGTGGCTCAGCATAGCATTAATAGATGCCTCTTTAATCAGAATTTCCCTGAGTCTGCACTTTGTCACTTTCCACCTGAGGACACTTAGTTTGCAGGAGTTGATTTTTACATAATCCATGTGAAAAAGCACATTTGAATACAAATGGTTGAATTCAATCACTTATTGTGTTATTTTTCTCAACTACCATACAGTACTTAGTAGCTAGATTAAACTGATTCCTTTTCTTTTTCTCTAAACTTGTGAACAGATATACCCTGTGTAACAAGATCAATGGGCAACATAAATATTGCTTATTAGAGCTCTGGTAGAAACTTCAAACCCCAGGAAAGTTAACACAAGGTCAAAGAAAGAGTGCCAGATTCTGGACACTTCCACACTGCCTTATCTTCCCTCACAAAAAAAAAAAAAAAAAAAAAAAAATTATTCTAGACAAATAAAAGCAAAACCATGACACTGACTTTTCTTCTTTGGTAAACATATTAGAACTATTTTGATCATTTTTCTAGAGGTTAGAATGAAGGATCTGGTTAGTTTTATCAAAAATAAATTTATGAACCATTATTCTACTGCCCTCTATTGTTAAAAAGTGAACAATAATGTCCTTGAACACAGTGAAATATAAAGTGGAATGTCTTTTACCAAGGCGTCCTATATATAACTGTGTCCAATATATATTGATCACCTCCAGTATTCTTGGGAAGGGAAAACACATGTAGTTTTTCTTTGGAAATTCAAGACCCATTGGGAATAGTTTTTATTTTGGCATATATAGTTCAGTACATAATAAGACATTCTATTAAGCTTGATTAAAATTAACATTTATTTCAATAAAAATACTACACACATTTAAATAAAACTGTGTACTATAGAAAAGTTTGAAAAAGCGACTAAAATACTTCCAAATCATATAAACACTAGTGACATTTGACGCTATACTTCCAGAGTTTACTGTATACAATTTGACTTACAAAAAATCAGGAATATTCCTAAGAAAACTTGAGTTTTTACTCAAAGTAAAAGGCATTTCATCTTCTTCTTGATTGGTTCTTTCAAATATCTTAGGAATTCAATTGTTCAAGGATATTGCATCATGCTAGGAGCAATGACGGAGAAGGCAATGGCAGCCCACTCCCATACTCTTGCCTGGAAAATCCCATGGACGGAGGAGCCTGATAGCCTACAGTCTATGGGATCACTAAGAGTCGGACACGACTGAGAGACTTCACTTTCACTTTTCACTTTCATGCATTGGAGAAGGAAATGGCAACCCACTCCAGTGTTCTTGCCTGGAGAATCCCAGGGACAGGGGAGCCTGGTGGGCTGCCGTCTATGGGGTTGCACAGAGTCAGACACGACTGAAGTGACTTAGCAGCAGGAGCAATGAGGACTACGATGAAAACTACCCAATAACCTTGAGAAACATATGACAAGGACACATGAAACAACCGGCTACAGAACATCAGTGACAGCATAATGTTATGAAAATAAGTTAAAAACTAAAGAAATGAAATACAGAACAGCAAATGTATTTAGTGGAGCTGACATCTGCTCTGAAGATAGGGAAAGTTCACTCATTCTGGAAAAAGCAAGAATGAAGAGAGGGCATAATGACATTCCTGCATATGTCAAGTGAAGGCTGAGTACAGGGAACGGTGGGTCGTACCACAGTGAGAATAAACATGATTCTAACTAAGGATAGTGAAACACACACATATACAAAACAAACAAAACAAAAAATTGAGTTGGCTCACTCTAGACTGTGAGCTCCTTCAGTACAGTAACTATTCATAGCATTTGCGGCATTTTCAGATCAAGATGTAGCAGATGATAAACAAGAAGAAATGTTAAAGAGAAAGAGGAATAATGGAAAGGAAAGGAGGAGGGCATGTTAAATGTGGTATAGGAGGGAGGAGGGAGAGTGGCAGGGAAAACAGAAAAAAAAAGGACAAAGAAGAAGATGGATGGAAGGAAGGGAAGAAGGATGGGAGGTAGAGGCATAATCATAGGGAATACTTAGAAGTACAATATTCATATATTCAGATATATGTGCTGCTTTGTTGGATAAAGAACACAGTTAATAAAAATGCCATAAATGAAACAGTAAATAAAACTTCAAATTCAATCATTAATATACCAAGGCAGACACTGAATTTTGTGCAGTTGAATGATAGAATGAAAATATAATTTGCCCTTGAGTGGTAAGCACAGGTGCACAACACATAAATGTTGACATTACCTGATCATGCAGAATGATATTTATAATAACACATTATTGCTAATGATAATCTTCCTATAATTGTAATGTACGGGATAACATTTCCAAAACTCCCTAGTTTGCTTAATCTGTCTGCTATTCATTCATACATTTATTTATAGAGGAAACATCTATTGTATATCTTATGTGTAAGGAGCATTGTTCCAGATCTAACAAGAAAAGGATGATTATTTCTTTGCATATGTACATGTGCTGCACCTTATTCCAAAAAGGATTCAGGGAAAGAAAATGTGATTAATACATGATTGCTTCTCTTAAGAAGGTTATAGTCTCAGTGGTGATTATATGCATGCATAATAAAACAAAGCAAAATAATTAATCATCCTATAAAAACTCAAAGGAGGCTAAGTTGAATTCCAAGTTGCTGAATTGGGGAAGTCTTCAAAAAAGGTATGGCGTAAGAGCAGAAACGTGAAGGAATCCAGAAACCTAACAGGCCAAGGAGACATACCTATACTGGGCACTTCCCATAGAAGGTGAAGTAGTTGATCAGAAATGGGCTGGTTTCAAGAAACTACAAAACCAAGAACGTGACTACAGCCAGGTGGCCCATGGTAAGTAGACAATAGTGGTGATGTATTTGCAGTGCTGGAGGATATGAGAAAAATTAGTGAGATTTAAATTATTGGCAGTTAAGAATATCAAATGAAGTGTAGATTTTCAGACGGTGACTGCAGCCATGAAATTAAAAGGCGCTTACTCCTTGGAAGGAAAGTTATGACCAACCTAGATAGCATATTGAAAAGCAGAGACATTACTTTGCCAACAAAGATTCATCTAGTCAAGGCTATGGTTTTTCCTGTGGTCATGTATGGATGTGAGAGTTGGACTCTGAAGAAGGCTGAGCACCGAAGAATTGATGCTTTTGAACTGTGGTGTTGGAGAAGACTCTTGAGAGTCCCTTGGACTGCAAGGAGATCCAACCAATCCATTCTGAAGGACATCAGCCCTGGGATTTCTTTGGAAGGAATGATGCTGAAGCTGAAACTCCAGTACTTTGGCCACCTCATGTGATGAGTTGACTCATTGGAAAAGACTCTGATGCTGGGAGGGATTGGGGGCAAGAGGAGAAGGGGACGACAGAGGATGAGATGGCTGGATGGCATCACTGACTTGATGGACGTGAGTCTTAGTGAACTTCGGGAGTTGGTGATGGACAGGGAGGCCTGGCGTGCTGCGATTCATGGGGTTGCAAAGAGTCGGACACGACTGAGCAACTGATCTGATCTGAAGATTTCTATTCAAGAGGAGAATTAAATAGATTTTATGAAGCAACAAATGCTAAGAATACAACTTTGCTAAGAGTACAAAAGTGAATTACAGAAATAACACGTGGGAATCAAACAGACCATAGAGAAGTATTGTAACATTCCAAAGTAGCTATGATTAAGGCTTTAATTTAGGTTTTTGTGATGGAAAAAAAATGCAGAATTTAAAGAATCAACTAGATTTAGGGACCAATTTATTGAGAGACAGTAAGTATAAGGATGAGGTTAAAAAGACAATATTTCTAGCTTTAGTAACCAAGAGGTTAATGACTTCAGAGGAATCTTAGACTTTAGAAGAGCAATTAATTAAAATTTTTGGAAAGTGATTTTTTTGGACTAGTGGGATATTTAAAAGAAGATATTATACTAACAGCTATAAATAGAGATTAAAAAGACATTAGGATTGCAGGTACAGATTTAGAAGTCATCTTCATCAAGAAGATTTTAAATCAAGCAACTGGACTGAAAGAGATTTCTCCAGGAGAGGATGCTACACCAGAAGAAATTAAGATGAAGATACAACCTGGAGAATACCTATACTTTAAGAGCAAATAGAGGCATGAAGAAGATTTAAAAAAAAAAAAAAATATGGGTCAGTACAATTTGATTTGTTGCTGATTTGTACTGCAGGTTATTAAAACAGACATTTTTATTATATTAGACATATGTGTTATATTCTGTCAGGAATAAACATGACCCTGAGCAGCTAGCATGGCTTTATCTATAGGAATTATTATATTTCTTGTTCAAAGGAGAACTCAGAGGCAAAATTATGGCTTGGTTCTTCTAAATGTGTGTGTTCTTTTTATTATTACATTTATTAAATTATCATGTAATACAATTGACTTTTTGGTATGTATATCTATGTATTTTAAAATAAATATTTATGTAAACATCACCATAATCAAGATACTTAAGAGTTTCATGATATGGAAAACTTTCTCATGCTACCTCATTTTGCAATTGTATCCTTTTCCACCCCAGCCTCTAGCAGCCACTAATCTATTCTCCATCACTACAGTTTTGCTTTCTTCCAGAAAGTCTTCTAAATGAAATGATCCATTACAGACCTTTGAGGACTGGCTTCTTTCCCACATCTTCTCCTACAGAGAAGCTCTGTCCCACATCTAAAAGGAATCCCATGGGTAAGAGAATAGGCAGATGGTGGAGAGGATGTACTCAAAGAGATAATGCCTACAAAATTCCAGTTTTTGTGAAAAATATAAATCCTCGGCATGAGGCCTTTGAGATACACACATGATTTTGTATGCATCAGTAGTCCATTCCTCTTTATTTCTGAGTAGTATTCTACTGGATAGATATACCACAGTTTTATCTATTCACTCATTGAAGGACATTTGCATTTTTCCATTTTTTGGCAATCACAAATAGAGTTTCTATAAACATTCATATACAGGTTTTGTGTGATTATAACCTCATTTATGTAAAGTGAACACCAAGAAAGGAATTGCTGGGTCATAAAGTAAGAAACCACCAAACATTTTTTTTGTAACATTTTATATTTCCACCAGCATGTGAAAGTGCAAGTTGTTCCACATCCTCACAGGTATCAGGTACTGGCTGTTAGACATTTTAATGAGTATGAAATGGTATTGCATTGTGGTTTTAATTTTTATTTCACTAATGGCTAACAGTGTCAAAAATCATTTTATTTGTTTATTTGCCATGTATGTATATTCTTTGGTGAAGTCGTGTGTAAGGTTAAAGGGCATTTATAAAAGACGCTTACTCCTTGGAAGGAAAGTTATGACCAACCTAGATAGCATATTCAAAAGCAGAGACATTACTTTGCCAACAAAGGTTCGTCTAGTCAAGGCTATGGATTTTCCTGTGGACATGTATGGATGTGAGGGTTGGACTGTGAAGAATGCTGAGCGCCGAAGAATTGATGCTTTTGAACTGTGGTGTTGGAGAAGACTCTTGAGAGTCCCTTGGACTGCAAGGAGATCCAACCAGTCCATTCTGAAGGAGATCAGCCCTGGGATTTCTTTGGAAGGAATGATACTAAAGCTGAAGCTCCAGTACTTTGGCCACCTCATGCGAAGAGTTGACTCATTGGAAAAGACTGATTCTGGGAGGGATTGGGGGCAGGAGGAAAAGGGGACGACAGAGGATGAGATGGCTGGATGGCATCACTGACTCAATGGACGTGAGTCTGAATGAACTCCGGGAGTTGGTGATGGACAGTGAGGCCTGGCGTGCTGCGATTCATGGGGTCGCAAAGAGTCGGACACGGCTGAGAGACTGAACTGATCTGATCTGATCTGATTTTGCATAATATATTAACACTTTGCTCGAGTCGGACACGACTGAGCGACTTCACTTTCACTTTTCACTTTCATGCATCGGAGAAGGAAATGGCAACCCACTCCAGTGCTCTTGTCAGGAGAATCCCAGGGACGGGGAAGCCTGGTTGGCTGCCCTCTATGGGGTCTGACATGACTGAAACGATTTAGCAGCAGCAGCAGCTACTTGTTTCCATATATTTCCCCCCTCAATTTTTAGCCTGTTTTTAAGTGTATCCATTCTTTATTATATGCCCTCTAATAAGCCACTTTAAATATTTGTGAAACAAGTGTCAGGTATTGGATAAGAGAGAGAGAAAAATTCATGGTTACATATAAATAGTTAAATATGCAAGAAATGGAATCCCTCCTGCAATTAAAAACTAGGTAAAATTAATTTAATTCTCTCAAGGGCATTTCTAGTTTACCAAATCAGACTTGTAATTATGTAGTCATATGAAGGGAACTTGGATAAAAGATGGGAACAGAAAGAGTCCTAGTTTTCCTCACTATCTTTTTATAGAAAGAATTATTTTGATGGGTAAAAAAGACAAAATGGAATCTGGAACATGTTAATCAATGAAATCCACATTTGCACAAAAGTGCTATAAATTCCAACAGAATGCTTAGTTTTTCTTTTCAGGAGAACTGAAAGCCTTAGGGTAAGAGGTGCCTTGTAAATAAATATTATTATTTCCCTAGGCTCTGAAGAGAGGTTCTGGAACATCAGCCAGAGTTTAATTAGAGACTCTCAGCACTGTCTAACCTGTCTTGTGCTGCTTTCTCGGGCTGCTTGAAGAACTGTCCAGCAAATGAACTGTTGAAAACCAATGTGGCCGCAGGTATACATGTGTTCCCCATCCCGTGTATACCTGTGGCGGATTCATTTTGATATTTGGCAAAACTAATACAGTTATGTAAAGTCTAAAAATAAAATAAAATTAAAAAAAAAAAAAGAAAACCAATGTGGCATTTATACTGTAATTAGCACAAATAAACCTGTAATACTATGGCAGACCTTATGACTTCCACTTTACATTTGGTTGCATATCACTGGTTAATACAGAGCAGTGAAAATTTCCCAAAGAGATGAAAAATACTTAACCCAAAGGCATATCTCTTTTGTCACCTCCAGTTGATATCACGTATCTTAAATCCTGAAAGTCAGGCATCACAATCTAAAAACACTACTTTCTACAGAGCCAATCAAATAATAGCTTTGGAAATTATACAAGAATAAATGCTATACCTTAGAGAAAAAAAAATACAGGTCAGAGAACTGGATTGGAATCATAAAATACATCTTATTCAAATTTTGAGAAGTTTTCAACACTTTTCTGTGTAATTTAAGTAGTTATTTTTATCACAACTTCATCAGATCTTCTGCAGAGAGGCTTTCAAGACAGAAAAAAATATTTCAACGGAAATTTCAAACATAATGATAAGAATTTGTGTTTACAAATAAAAATAAAATTATATTTAATGTACCTGTGCTTTTCTATGGAAAAATAATGCATTTTGCTGAATTTATTTAAATTATCTTTATGGAAAGCAATGTTTCTGGCAGCTTCAAATCAAACTTTAACTGACATCTATTAAAACACACATCTTAAAATTGCCTGCAGATATTAATTTTTCACATTGAGTAAATGCTTAATTTCCCTTTAAAATACCTTTGTTATTAATCAGTATTTTAATTAAAATATCAATTCACATTAATATCTTGCCTGTGGCCAAAATTCCAATCTTTATTACCCATGTTACTATTTGCTAGAGATAATTAAAGGAAGAATGAGATATCACATACCCCTTTTTAAATTCACAGTGCACTTTACAATGATGACTTCAATATTTTCCCATGCACTAGAAAGCTTATGCAGAAATTATTCAGTCTCCTCCATTTTCTGGTGATGCTTCATCTTTACAAAGTGGAAAGAAAATAAAACATAATTTGAGAAAGAAGGTAAGGCTTTGCATGCTGAAAAAAAAAAAAAGACAACAAGGCAGTAAAGGGAAGTTCTGTTGGCTTTGAGCTATTCTGAAAGAAATCAAGCCAGGCATATCAGAGTGAATGATCTCAAAGTCCAGCCTTGATGCTCACAAAATGTCAGGAGAAGGCAGTGAGCAAGGAACATGAAGTGAGACTTAAAAACAGCCTGCCATGATCAGAGATAGCACTTCTTCCTTTTCCTCAAGGCAATGAAAAGAAGGAAGAAAGGAATGAAAGAACGACAGGGGAGGGAATTATAATATATGATATATATATATGTATATATAATATATCAGATCAGATCAGATCAGTCGCTCAGCCGTGTTTGACTCTTTGCGACCCCATGAATGGCAGCACGCCACACCTCCCTGTCCATCACCAACTCCCGGAGTTCACTCAGACTCATGTCCATCAAGTCAGTGATGCCATCCAGCCATCTCATTCTCTGTCATCCCCTTCTCCTCCTGCCCCCAATCCCTTCCAGCATCAGAGTCTTTTCCAATGGGTCAGCTCTTTGCATGAGGTGGCCAAAGTACTGGAGTTTCAGCTTTAGCTGAAACTAAAGAAATTTAGTTTCTTTAGTTTCAGAAATTTAGTTTCTTTCAGTTTCAGAGAAATAAAGAAATTTCCTCCAAAGAAATCCCAGGGCTGATCTCCTTCAGAATGGACTGGTTGGATCTCCTTGCAGTCCAAGGGACTCTCAAGAGTCTTCTCCAACACCACAGTTCAAAAGCATCAATTCTTTGGCGCTCAGCCTTCTTCACAGTCCAACTCTCACATCCATACATGACCAGAGGAAAAACCATACCCTTGATTAGACGAACCTTTGTTGGCAAAATAATGTCTCTGCTTTTGAATATGCTATCTAGGTTGGTCATAACTTTCCTTCCAAGGAGCAAGCGTCTTTTAATTTCATGGCTGCAGTCACCATCTGTAGTGATTTTGGAGCCCAGAAAAATAAAGTCTGACACTGTTTCCACTGTTTCCCCATCTATTTCCCATGAAGTGGTGGGACCGGATGCCATGATCTTTGTTTTCTGAACGTTGAGCTTTAAGCCAACTTTTTCACTCTCCACTTTCACTTTCATCAAGAGGCTTTTGAGTTTCTGTTCAATTTCTGCCATAAGGGTGGTGTCATCTGCATATCTGAGGTTATTGATATTTCTACCGGCAATCTTGATTCCAGTTTGTGTTTCTTCCAGTCAAGTGTTTCTCATGATATACATATAAAAAATTTAGATAATAAAGTGAACAATATTCACAGGTATGAACTCTGAATTTACAATTGTTAGGTGAATACTGAAAACCAAACCATAAGTGCAAAATTAGTAGGAAATTAGATAGCCTGAATATTTCTTCAGAGAGCATTAGCCTTAATCTTTTGAGACTGACTAGTATTAACTTTTTTTTTTCCTGGAACTCTCTTGCTTTTTCAATGATCAGTTCAGTTCAGTCGCTCAGTCATGTCCGACTCTTTGCGACCCCATGAATCGCAGCACGCCAGGCCTCCCTGTCCATCACCAACTCCCAGAGTTCACCCAGACTCACGTCCATTGAGTCAGTGATGCTATCCAGCCATCTCATCCTCTGTCATCCCCTTCTCCTCCTGCCCCCAATCCCTCCCAGCATCAGAGTCTTTTCCAATGAGTCAACTCTTCGCATGAGGTGGCCAAAGTACTGGAGCTTCAGCTTTAGCATCATTCCTTCCAAAGAAATCCCAGGGCTGATCTCCTTCAGAATGGACAGGTAGGATCTCTTTGCAGTCCAAGGGACTCTCAAGAGTCCTCTCCAACAACACAGTTCAAAAGCATCAATTCTTCAGCGCTCAGCCTTCTTCACAGTCCAACTCTCACATCCATACATGACCACAGGAAAAACCATAGCCTTTACTAGACGAACCTTTGTTGGCAAAGTAATGTCTCTTCTTTTGAATATACTATCTAGGTTGGTCATAACTTTCCTTCCAAGGAATAAGCGTCTTTTAATTTCATGGCTGCAGTCACCATCTGCAATGATTTTGGAGCCCAGAAAAATAAAGTCTAACACTGTTTCCACTGTTTCCCCATCTATTTGCCATGAAATGTTGAGACCGGATGCCATGATCTTCGTTTTCTGAATGTTGAGCTTTAAGCCAACTTTTTCACTCTCCACTTTCACTTTCATCAAGAGGCTTTTGAGTTCTTCTTCACTTTCTGCCATAAGGGTGGTGTCATCTGCATATCTGAGGTTATTGATATTTCTCCTGGCAATCTGGATTCCAGCTTGTGTTTCTTCCAGTCCAGCATTTCTCATGATGTACTCTGCATATAAGTTAAATAAGCAGGGTGACAATATACAGCCTTGATGAACTCCTTTTCCTATTTGGAACCAGTATGTTGTTCCATGTCCAGTTCTAACTGTTGCTTCCTGACCTGCATACAAATTTCTCAAGAGGCAGATCAGGTGGTCTGATATTTCCATCTCTTTCAGAATTTTCCACAGTTGATTGTGATCCACACAGTCAAAGGCTTTGCCATAGTCAATAAAGCAGAAATAGATGTTTTTCTGGAACTCTCTTGCTTTTTCCATGATCCAGCAGATGTTGGCAATTTGATCTCTGGCTCCTCTGCCTTTTCTAAAACCAGCTTGAACATCAGGAAGTTCACGGTTCACATATTGCTGAAGCCTGGCTTGGAGAATTTTAAGCATTACTTTACTAGCGTGTGAGATGAGTGCAATTGTGTGGTAGTTTAAGCATTCTTTGGTGTTGCCTTTCTTTGGGATTGGAATGAAAACTGACTGACTTTTTCCAGTCCTGTGGCCACTGCTGAGTTTTCCAAATTTGCTGGCATATTGAGGGCAGCACTTTCACAGCATCATCTTTCAGGATTTGGACTAGCTCAACTGGAATTCCATCACCTCCACTAGCTTTGTTCATAGTGATCCTTTCTAAGGCCCACTTGACTACACATTCCAGGATGTCTGGCTCTAGGTGAGTGATCACACCATCATGATTATTTGGGTTTTGAAGATCTTTTTTGTACAGTTCTTCGTGTATTCTTGCCATCTCTTCTTAATATCTTCTGCTTCTGTTAGATCCATACAATTTCTGTCCTTTATTGAGCTCATCTTTTCATGAAATGTTCCCTTGGTATCTCTAATTTTCTTGAAGAGATCCCTAGTCTTTCCCATTCTGTTGTTTTCCTCTATTTCTTTGCACTGATCACTGAAGAAGGCTTTCTTATCTCTTCTTGCTATTCTTTGGAACTCTGCATTCAGATGCTTGTATCTTTCCTTTTCTCCTTTGCTTTTTGCTTCTCTTCTTTTCACAGCTATTTGTAAGGCCTCCCTGGACAGCCATTTTTCTTTTTGCATTTCTTTTCCATGGGGATGGTCTTGATCCCTGTCTCCTGGACAATGTCACGAACCTCATTCCATAGTTCATCAGGCACTCTATCTATCAGACCTAGGCCCTTAAATCTATTTCTCACTTCCACTGTATAATCATAAGGGATTTGATTTAGGTCATACCTGAATGGTATTGCAGCCATGAAATTAAAAGACGCTTAGTCCTTGGAAGAAAAGTTATGACAACCTAGATAGTATATTCAAAAGAAGAGACATTACTTTGCCAACAAAGGTCCGTCTAGTAAAGGCTATGGTTTTTCCTGTGGTCATGTATGGATGTGAGATTTGGACTGTGAATAAGGCTGAGAGCTGAAGAATTGATGCTTTTGAACTGTGGTGTTGGAGAAGACTCTTGAGAGTCCCTTGGACTGCAAGGAGTTCCAACCAGTCCATTCTGAAGGAGATCAGCCCTGGGATTTCTTTGGAAGGAATGATGCTAAAGCTGAAGCTCCAGTACTTTGGCCACCTCATGCGAAGAGTTGACCTATTGTAAAAGACTCTGATGCTGGGAGGGATTGGGGGCAGGAGGAGAAGGGGATGACAGAGAATGAGATGGCTGGATGGCATCACTGACTCGTTGGACATGAGTCTGAGTGAACTCCGAGTGTTGGTGATGGACAGGGAGGCCTGGCGTGCTGCGATTCACGGGGTCACAAAGAGTTGGACATGACTTAGCACTGAACTGAACTGAACTGCATGGTCTAGTGGTTTTCCCTGCTTTCTTCAATTAATTCTGAATTTGGCAATAAGGAGTTCATGATCTGAGCCACAGGCAGCTCCTGGTCTTGTTTTTGCTGACTGTATAGAGCTTCTCCATCTTTGGCTTCAAAGAATATAATCAATCTGATTTCGGTGTTGACCATCTGGTGATGTCCATGTATAGAGTCTTCTCTTGTGTTTATGGAAGAGGGTGTTTGTTATGACCAGTGCATTTTCTTGGCAAAACTCTATTAGTCTTTGCCCTGCTTCATTCTGTATTCCAACGCCAAATTTGTCTGTTACTCCAGGTGTTTCTTGACTTCCGACTTTTGCATTCCAGTGCCCTATAATGAAAAGGACATCTTTTTTGGGTGTTAGTTCTAAAAGGTCTAGTAGGTCTTCATAGAACCGTTCAAGTACAGCTTTTTCAGCATTACTGGTTGGGGCATAGACTTGGATTACTGTGATATTGAATGGTTTGCCTTGGAAACGAACAGAGATCATTCTGTCATTTTTGAGATTGCATCCAAGTACTGCATTTTGGACTCTTTTGTCAGTAGATGATGGCAATTAGATCTCTGCTTCCTCTGTCTTTTCTTTTTTATTATTATTAGTTTTTTGTTTGTTTGTTTGTTTTTTGTTTGTTTGTTTGTTTTTTAGTTTACAATATTGTATTGGTTTTGCCTTACATCAACATGAATCCGCCACGGTGTACACATGTTCCCCATCCTGAACCCCCCTCCCACTTCCCTCCCCATACCATCCCTCTGGGTCATCCCAGTGCACCAGCCCTAAGCATCCTGTATCCTGCATCGAACCTGGACTGGTGAATCATTTCTTATATGATATTATACATGTTTCAGTGCCATTCTCCCAAATCATCCCACCCTCTCCCTCTCCCACAGAGTCCAAAAGACTGTTCTATACATCTGTGTCTCTTTTGCTCTCTCACATACAGGGTTATTGTTACCATCTTTCTAAATTCCACATATATGTGTTAGTATACTGTATTGGTGTCTTTCTTTCTGGCTTAGTTCACTCTGTATAATAGGCTCCAGTTTCATCCACCTCTGTCTTTTCTAAAACCAGCTTGAACATCTGGAAGTTCACGGTTCACATATTGCTAAAGCCTGGCTTTAAGATGTTGCGCATTACTTTACTAGCATGTGAAAGTGTAAGTGAAGTCGATCAGTCGTGTCTGACTCTTTGCGATCCCCTGGACTGTAGCCCACCAGACTCCTCCATCCATGGGATTCTCCAGGCAAGAATACTGGAGTGGGTTGCCATTTCCTTTTCCATGGGATCTTCCCAACCCAGAGATCAAACCCAGGTCTCCCGCATTGCAGACAGACGTTCTAAACTCTGAGCCACCAGGGAAGCCCACTAGCATGTGAGATGAGTGCAATTGTTGGCATTGCCTTTCTTTGGGATTGGAATGAAAACTGACCTTTTCCAGTCCTGTGGCCACTGCTGAGTTTTCCAAATTTGCGGACATATTGAGTGCAGCACTTTCACAACATCATCTTTCAGGATTTGAAATAGCTCAACTGGAATTCCATCACCTCCATTAGCTTTGTTTGTAGTGATGCTTCCTAAGGCCCATTTGATTTCACATTCCAGGATGTCTGGCTCTTGGTGACTGATTACACCATCATGATTATCTGGTCGTGAAGATCTTTTTTGCACAGTTCTGTGTATTTTTGCCACCTCTTCTTAATATCTTCTGCTTCTGTTAGGTCCATACCAGGTCTGTCCTTTATTGAGCCCATCTTTGCATGAAATATTCCCTTGGTATCTCTAATTTTCTTGAAGAGATCTCTAGTCTTTCCCATTCTATTGTTTTCCACTATTTCTTTCCATTGATTGCTGAGGAAGACTTTCTTATGTCTCCTTGCTATTCTTTGGAACTCTGCATTCAAATGGGCTTACCTTTCCTTTTCTCCTTTTCTTTTCACGTCTCAGGTCAGGAAGCAACATGTAGAACTGGACATAGAACAATAGACAGGTTCCAAATAGGAAAAGGAGTATGTCAAGGCTATATATTGTCACCCTGCTTATTTAACTTATATGAAGACTACATCATGAGAAGCACAAGCTGGAATCAAGATTACCAGGAGAAATATCAATAACCTCAGATAGGCAGATGACACCACCCTTATGGCAGAAAGTGAAGAAGAACTGAAAAGCCTCTTGATGAAAGTGAAAGAGGAGAGTGAAAAAATTGGCTTAAAACTCAACATTCAGAAAACTAAGATCATGACATTTGGTCCTATCACTTCATGGCAAATAGATGGGGAATCAGTGGAAACAGTGGCTGACATTATTTTGGGGGGCTCCAAAATCACTGCAGATGGTGATTGCAGTCATGAAATTAAAAGATGCTTACTCCTTTGAATAAAAGTTATGACCAACCTAGATAGCATATTAAAAAGCAGAGATATTATTTTGCTAACAAAGGTCTGTCTAGTCAAGTCCATGATTTTTCCAGTAGTCCTGTGTGGATGTGAGAGTTGGACTATAAAGAAAGCTGAGCAGTGAAGAATTGATGCTTTTGAACTATGATGTCAGAGAAGACTCTTGAGAGTCCCTTGGACTGCAAGGAGATCTAACCAGTCCATCCTAAAGGAGATCAGTCCTTGGAAGGACTGTTCATTGGAAGGACTGATGTAGAAGCTTTGGCCACCTGATGTGAAGAGTTGACTCATTTGAAAAGACCCTGATGCTGGGAAAGATTGAGGGTAGGAGGAGAAGGGGATGACAGTTGGATGGCATCACCGACTCAATGACATGAGTTTGGGTAAACTCCGGGATTTGGTGATGGATAGGGAGGCCTGGCATGTTGTGGTTCATGGGGTCACAAAGAGTCGGACACAACTGAGCATCTGAACTGAAATGAACTGAGTATTAAGTTTATCTTTTGTTAGAAGTCAGTTCTTAAAGTGCACTTTTTGGACTAGCAGCATCAACAACCCCTGGGAACTTAGAATTGCAAATTCACAGATTTCATTCCAGACTTATTGAATCAGAAAGCTTGCACTGGAGAGTTAAGCAATCTGGATTTTAGCAAGCCCTTCAGAAGTTTCTGATGCACACTGAAATTTGAGAAGCACTGTTCTAGGTAAAACTGTGGTATACTGAGATAGTGTAGGTGTAGCTCTTTATTTATTTGATCATCTGTTTATTGAGCAACTACTAAGTATCAGACAGGCACTAGAGATATTATGAGTAATGTAATATGGTCCCTGAGTTTGGTAAATTTATAATCACACAACAGATAAAAAGTAAACAAATATTTAAATATTTTAATTAATAAAACACAGATATAGATATAGATATATGCATCCTCAGTTGCTCAGTTGTGTCTCACTCTTTGTGATGGATGGCAGCCTACCAGGCTCCTCTGTCCATGGCATTTTCCTGGCAAGAATACTGGAGTGGGGCCATTTACTTCTCCTCCAAGGGGTCTTCCTGACCCGGAGATCAAACTCATGTCTCCTGTGTCTCCTGCATTGACAGGTGGATTCTTTACTACTGAGCCACCTGGGAAGCCCACCTGGGAAGCAGCCTTAAAACAGGGTGCTGGAATAGAAATATTAGCAAGAGAACTACTTTAAGTTGTATGACCATGGAGGTCTTTCTAAGGAACAGATATAATGCCTGCTAATTAGAATATGGTCTGTGAATAACAACATCAGCACTGCTTAGTAGTTTCTTTGAAATACAGAATTTCAGGCTGCACCCCGGACTTAATGAATCAGAGTCTGCCTTGAACAGTCTCCAGGTATGTGATTTCATAAGTACGAGAAGAAGCACTGTTGTAAAGTTAAAGAAAAAAATCCTGGTGGTGGGATAGCTTGGTCCAGTCAGGTACATTTTCATGTGAAGTGGCCCTGTAACCAGGAAAAATTTGTCGAGTTTAGAGACTCCATGGAATTTAAACATTTACTCCTATGCAACCAGATGTACTCCAAGCAGAAGCAGATGAGGTAAGCTCTGCCATTTATTAAACATTTATCATCAATATTCTATGCCATTTATTATTATTTTAAACACAGTCCATCCCCATTCATTTTTCTAGTAAATTTCATATTATAAAAAGTATCTGTAAGGAAACTTAATTTCTGACCTTTATTGACAAAGTACTGTGGTCACATTCTGATTATCTTTGTTACTTGAATTATATATAACCACTCATAGTTTGATTGATTCATGATAAGGAAAAAATAAATGATTCAGTTCAGTTCAGTCACTCAGTTGTGTCCGACTCTCTGCAACCCCATGAAACGCAGCACACCAGGCCTCCCTGTCCATTACCAACTCCCGGAGCGCACCCAAACTCATGTGCATCGAGTCAGTGATTCCATCCAGCCATCTCATCCTCTGTCGTCCCCTTCTCCTCCTGCCCCCAATCCCTCCCAGCATCAGGGTATTTTCCAATGAGTCAACTCTTCGCACGAGGTGGCCAAAGTATTGGAGTTTCAGCCTCAGGATCAGTCCTTCCAATGAACACCTAGTGAGAGTGTCATTTCCTAGGCAGGTTGATAAGAAGTCTAGGGGTCCCCAAGGAGAGAGGGGTCTGGAATTCTCAAGGAAGAAGAAAGGACAATCTTTTTTCCCTCTACATTCCTTAGGATTATATAACAATAATGTATTCTGCCTGTGACAGTCTCTGGATTAAAGCTTCTGGCTAATCCTGTTATCTTAAAATGTAAATAATGGGAGTGGGTCTGATGAGGTCTTTGCAAGCTCCAGACATTCTTTGGATTCATTGGAGAGTATATAACTCCACTGCTAACACTAGCAAGGGGGTACTCTTTCTGCCCCCTTCTGATGCCTATGTCAGAAGCTTTCTCTATCTCCTTTATACTTTAATAAACTTTATTACACAGAAGCCCTGAGCAATCAAACCTCATCTCTGGCCCCAGATTGAATTCTTCTCCTCTGGAGGCTAAGAATCTCAGCATCTTTTCGTGTGTCAGCAACAACCTTTCACCAGGACTGATCTCCTTCAGAATGGACTGGTTGCATCTCCTTGCAGTCCAAGGGACTCTCAAGAGTCTTCTCCAACACCACAGTTCAAAAGCATCAATAAGCACTATACATATTTACACATTTAACAATACAAAGAATTTTGTAAGATTTATATTCTCTATACCATTTTTTTAGGTGCAAATACTAAGAAATTGATTATTTTAGCAGGTTTGTACAGAAGAACAAAATGATGAGGACAGGTGGCAGGTGGTGAGGGGCTGTTGGACCGCGTGGCAGAATTTAAATTCAAAGCTGTAGATTTCAAAAAAACTACTGAAATACAGTTTTTTCAAAGCCTTCCATTTTTGTACTTCTATTGGATTTTTTTATACCCAAATGAGTGAAAATCACTTTGTATCATGCTCATAAAAATTTATATTGATAGAAAATGCACTAAAATAAATTAAACAAAATGTTGCTGTTGTTCCATTGCTAAGTCACATCTGACTCTGCGAACCCATGGACTGTAGCATGTCTGGCTTCCCTGTCTTTCACTATGTCCCAGAGTTTGCTCAAACTTATGTTACTTGAGTTGGTGATGCCATCCAACCATTTCATCCTCTATTGCCCCCTTCTCCTCCTACTCTCAGTCTTTCCCAGCATCAGGGTGTTTTCCAGTGAGTTGGCTCTTTTCATCAGGTAGCCAAAATATTGGAGTTTCAGCTTCAGTACCAGTCCTTCCAATGAATATTTAGTGTCATTCCTTTAGGATTGACAGGTTTGATCTCCGTGCAGTCAAGTGATTCTCAGGAGTTTTCTCCAGCACTACAGTTTGAAAGCATCAATTCTTTGATGCTTAACCTTCTTTATGGTCCAATTGCCACATCTGTACATGACTATTGGAAAAACCATAGTTTGACTATACAGACCTTCGTCAGTAAAGTGATGTCTCTGCTTTTTATTTATTTATTTTTTTTTTATTTTATTTTTAAACTTTACATAACTGTATTAGTTTTGCCAAATATCAAAATGAATCCGCCACAGGTATACATGTGTTCCCCATCCTGAACCCTCCTCCCTCCTCCCTCCCCATTCCATCCCTCTGGGTCGTCCCAGTGCACCAGCCCCAAGCATCCAGTATCGTGCATCGAACCTGGACTGGCAACTCATTTCATACATGATATTTTACATGTTTCAATGCCATTCTCCCAAATCTTCCCACCCTCTCCCTCTCCCACAGAGTCCATAAGACTGTTCTATACATCAGTGTCTCTTTTGCTGTCTCGTACACAGGGTTATTGTTACCATCTTTCTAAATTCCATATATATGCGTTAGTATACTGTATTGGTGTTTTTCTTTCTGGCTTACTTCACTCTGCTTTTTAATACACTGTCTAGGTCAGACACAACTGAATGACTAAGCACAGCACAGCACAGATTTGTCATAGCTTTCCTTTCAAAGAGCAAGTATCTTTTAATTTCATGGCTGCAGTCACTGTTTGCAATGATTTTGGAGTCCAAGAAAAAAAAATCTGTCAGTAAACAAAATAAGGCTGTGTAATTCTATCTAGGCACTGTTGTTTACCTGATACTGATGACCACAAATTCTGAGGACAACTCTATAAAATATAAATCTTGTGTTCAAAAAAGTGAAAGCAATGATCACCAGAGTCATGCTTTCTTCTGGAGATAATTCTGGATGAGCAAGATTGAACAGGGAATAATTTTCCCACCCTCAGCATTATTTAATGCCAATTCTATAAACCACTTAAACTCTCTTATATGGTCAGAGTTGACTATCCCCTATGTCAAAAACTATTAGATGATATCTTACGTTCACATGTTGAAAAAAACCACGTTTCTCACTAAATTTCAAGGAATATGTATACTATCCATCATACCATATATGAATAATATTACACAGAGGTTAAGAATGGAATCCTGAGTTCAGTACTGCTCTGTCATGTATTAGCTGGAAAACCAGGAATAAATAACAAATTTGAGCAATAGTTTCCTAAGGATAATTGAGATAATAAATGTACATAATTGGTAGCATTGTTGGGGAATTAAATGAATAAAAACAGGTAAGATTTAGTATGCTGACTAGCCTAGAGTAAATATCCAATGAATATCATCATCATAATAATTCTATTATCTGCTAACAGTAGGCTAACAGGAAGCATCAAATTTTTCAAAGTATGCTACTCTTCATATGAAAATTAAGCTATAAAATGACAAGTAAGGACATGTTATCATTGCAGATTTTAAATATGATTTCCACCAGAAAGGTCACTGCATGCAAATAGGTTATTTGTATGACTATTTAAAAAATGCATGCTGCAATTTTGGACTGAATTTGGAATCAAATCAGTTTCAGTGATACTTGGATTTATTTGATTCTCTCAGCATAGGATACCATTTTATTATTTTGGTTTCTGCTACCAGCCTTCACAGTGCCTCTCTGCCATTGTCCTCAGAATGATACATTGATTTGGTTATCATCATGATGATATGGCTCAAAATTTGTCAGTTGTATATTTAAAATTTTTTTCTGGTACTTCGGACCTTGGCATAAAACCAGAAGAGATTCATTTTAAAGAATCTCACAGATCTCCAAAAAACAATGGATTGTTCTGTCATTTATAGGACTATATATAAGAACCAAATTATACAAAAAATAAAATATCCTTACTAGATATGATTCAAATTGTAACCATTCAAATGGGTCTTTCTTAACCCAAACAACACATTCTGTGCATTTGTCTGCTATGTTCTCAGCTCTAGTTTTAGGAATAAATAATATATTTGAGGAATTTTTAATATATGGTACACATATCATGACATTAATAAAAATGGCAATATAAAGAATGACTTGTACCATTTCATTCAGTGATATAATAATTAACATTGAGTCAATACAGTGAACTTGGGTTCTGTTCTAAGCTATGTTATACATATTAACTCATTTAATCCTCTCTGAAAGCCTATGAGGTAAGTAATCAGATTATCCCTTTTATAGATGAAACAAAGAACAAAAAAACAAACAAAAAAAGAAATATAGCCAAAGTCACACAGCTTGTAAGAGATGGCATAAGGCTTAAACTCAGGCATTTAAACTCATAAATTATTATGACCTCATAATTTTCAAAAATGATATTAATAACACTTTTCAAGTTTTCCTACGTAAACTAGATTATCAATTTTTACAAACTTCCCTGGACTTCCCTGGTAGCTCGGTTCAATCCCTGAGTCAGGCAGATCTCCTGGAAAAGGAAATGGCAACTCACTTCAGTATTCTTGCCTGGTAAATCCCATGGACGGAGGAGCCTGGTAGGCTATAGTTCATGGGGTCACAAAGAGTCAGACACGATTGAGTGACTTCACTTTCTTTCTTTCTTTTACAAACAACCTTGCTATTTCTGTCCTAAGTCATGTACATTATAATGGATGGAAAAGCAGGACACAATAGAAGATGTTTCTGAAATTTATTCTGAAATATTATATACTCCAGTATTGAGTCTAGCCTGCTTTTATTGTGATAAATCTTTTTCCTATCCAGAGTATTTAGCTTTTAGGACCCATGTCCCTAAGCTAATTTTGTTTATATTCATGCAGCTAAGAGTAACCTCACTTAATTCTATACCCAAGACAAGTATCTTCTCTGAGGTTCACTCAGATGTCTTCCCAAACTGAAACCCATTCATATTTCTTCATATGGGAATTTCTGTGCTTTCTTCCTGACCATCTGCCAGACTAATACCATCCGGACTAATAATCATTCTTTATAATACTCACCACCAGTAAGAACTATGGGCTCTGGAACTAAATCATCAGTAAGAGCATACCTAAATCATTCCTTTTTTAAAAAATTTTAGTCACATGTAAATATACCCATATCATCACTTATCAGTAGTATTACATGACGATGTCAATGCAAATGGCATAATTCTTGGGAATGATCAGAGCACTGATCTCCATTGGTCCCTTTTTCCTCCATGAACTGTCCCTGCTACAGTAGGTCTGTTACCTCATTCCTCTGCCAAAATTCACCGATCATTTCAAAGATTCATGTATATTTCCATAAAATAACCTACTCTAACTAAAATATGAAAATAATTAGAAGTAGTGATAGAAAAATCAAGAAAACAAGAGGAAAATTAAAAGTATACCTGTGAACAAGAGAGAGAAAATAAACTTTGACTGTGTTCAGTATTTTCTATCTGCAAGTCATTAGATAAACTACTTTTCATGCATTATCTCACAAAGTCCCTGTGCCATGAATCCCATGAATCTGGTAGTGTGCTTATTCTACAAATAAAGAAAACTGAAATTCAGAGTATTTAAGTTGCTTGCCTAATGTGATACATTTTGTAAGTATCAAGACAGATATTTGAGCAAGTTGAAGTGATGTGCATGAAACTGGAGCCTATTATACAGGGTGAAGTAAGTCAGAAAGATAAAAAGTAAATATTGTATATTAATACATATATATGAAATCTAGAAAAATGTCACTGATGAACCTATTTTCAGGATAGGAATAGAGACACAGATGTAGAGAATGGACTGGTAGACACAGCAGAGGAAGGAGAGGGTTGGATGAACTGAGAGAGTAGCATTGACATATATACATGTTTAAAATAGACAGCTAGTGGGAAGCTGCTGTTTAACACAGGGGATCAGCTCAGTGCTCTGTGATGACCTAGGGGGATGGGGTGGGGGGTGAGGGGGGAGGCAGACTCAAGAGGTAGGAGACATATTGTATCAGAGAAGGCAATGGCACCCCACTCCAGTACTCTTGCCTGGAAAATCCCATGAACGGAGGAGCCTGAAGGCTGCAGTCCATGGGGTCACTAAGAGTCGGGCACGACTGAGCAACTTCACGCTCACTTTTCACTTTCATGCATTGGAAAAGGAAATGGAAACCCACTCCAGTATTCTTGCCTGGAGAATCCCAGGGACAGAGGAGCCTAGTGGGCTGCCATCTATGGGGTCGCACAGAGTCAGACACAACTGAAGCGACTTAGCAGCAGCAGCAACAGCGTGGCTGATACACATCATTGTGTAACAGAAACAAACACAACATTGTAAAGCAATTAAGTGCAGTTTAGTTCAGTTCAGTGGCTCTTCATGTCCAACTCTTTGCAACCCCATGAACCGGAGCATAGCAAGCCTCCCTGTCCATCACCAACTCCCAGAGTCCACTCAAATCCATGTCCATTGAGTCGGTGACACCATCCAACCATATCATCCTCTGTCATCCCCTTCTCCTCCTGCCCTCAATCTTTCCCAGCATCAGAGTCTTTTCCAATGAGTCAGCACTTCGCATCAGGTGGCCAAAGGACTGGAGTTTCAACTTCAACATCAGTCCTTCCAATGAACACCCAGGACTGATCTTCTTTAGTATGGACTGGTTGGATCTCCTTGCAGTCCAAGGGACTCTCAAGAGTCTTCTCCAACACCACAGTTCAAAAGCATCAATTCTTCGGTGCTCAGCTTTCTTTATAGTCCAACTCTCACATCCATACACAACCACTAGAAAAACCAAGGCCTTGACTAGATGGACCTTTGTCAGCAAAGTAATGTCTCTGCATTTGAATATGCTGTCTAGGTTGGTCATAACTTTCCTTCCAAGGAGTAAGCATCTTTTAATTTCATGGCTGCAATCACCATCTGCAGTAATTTTGGAGCCCAGAAAAATAAAGTCAGCCACTGTTTCTACTGTTTCCCCATCTATTTGCCATGAAGTGATGGGACCAGATGCCATGAATTTAGTTTTCTGGATGTTAAGCTTTAAGCCAACTTTTCCACTTTCCACTTTCACTTTCATCAAGAGGCTTTTTTCTGCCATAAGGGTGGTGTCATCTGCATATCTGAGGTTATTGATATTTCTCCCGGCAATCGTGATTCCAACTTGTGCTTCCTCCATCCCACCATTTTTCATGATGTACTCTGCATATAAGTTAAATAACGTAGGGTGACAATATACAGCCTTGACGTACTCCTTTTCCTATTTGGAACCAGTCTGTTTTCCATGTCCAGTTCTAACTGTTGCTTCCTGACCTGCATACAGATTTCTCAAGAGGCAGATCAGGTGGTCTGGTATTCCCATCTCTTTCAGAATGTTCCACAGTTTATTGTGATCCACATAGTCAAAGGCTTTGGCATAGTCAATAAAGTAGAAATAGATGTTTTTCTGGAATGCTCTTGCTTTTTCGATGATCCAGTGGATGTTGGCAATTTGTTCTCTGGTTCCTCTGCCTTTTCTAAAACCACCTTGAACATCTGAAATTTCATGGTTCATGTATTGCTGAAGCCTAGCTTGGAGAATTTTAAGCATGACTTTACTGGTGTGTGAGATGAGTGCAATTGTGTGGTAGTTTGAGCATTCTTTGGCATTGCCTTTCTTTGGGATTGGAATGTAAACTGACCTTTTCCAGTCCTGTGGCCACTGCTGAGTTTTTCAAATTTGCTGGCATATTGAGGGCAGCACTTTCACAGCATCATCTTCCAGGATTTGAAATAGCTCAACTGGAATTCCATCACCTCCACTAGCTTTGTTCATAGTGATGCTTCCTAAGGCCCACTTGACTTCACATTCCAGGATGTCTGGCTCTAGGTGAGTGATCACACCATCATGATTATCTGGGTCATGAAGATCTTTTTTGCACAGTTCTTCTTGCAACCTCTTGCCACCTCTTCTTAATATCTTCTGCTTCTGTTAGGTCCCTACCATTTCTATTCTTTATTGAGCCCATCTTTGCATAAAATATTCCCTTGGTATCTCTAATTTTCTTGAAGAGATCTCTAGTCTTCCCCATGCTATTGTTTTCGTTTATTTGTTCGCATTTTTCGCTGAGGAAGGCTTTCTTGTCTCTCCTTGGTATTCTTTGGAACTCTGCATTCAAATGGGTATATCTCTCCTTTTCTCCTTTGCTTTTCTCTTCCCTTATTTTCACAGCTATTTGTAAGACCTTCTCAGACAGCAATTTTGCTTTTTTGCATTTCGTTTCTTGCGGATGTTCTTGATTCCTGTGTCATGCACAGTGTTATCTTTCAGTTAAAAATAAATTTAAAAAATAAGTTAAAAAGAAAAGTAAAAATGACTGAGATATAAATAAAGGTCAGTCTGACTTGAGACTAAATTATTTTAACTCTGCAGTTGGTAAATAATAGAACTGCCTGCCTAGAAAAATAATAGTTCACAAGACTTAGAAATTTGGATTGTTTTTTAAATTATGCCATGTATTAAAATTAATAAAGTTAAAGTAATATCAGTAATATGTTCTATGTTGCAGCAAAGTAAATGGAAAATTATGTTCGTGATTAGAAATTCAAGTTACACCTTGCAGAGTGATGTGTGGTTGAATGCAAATGAGCCTCACTTGGCAAAATGCCTATTGAAGAATTCAGTGTCAGCAAAAGATGATCATTGATTAGAAAAGATCTTAACATTTGTTTTCAATAAAAATAAGTTATCAACAGGAGATGAGTCAGTGCTATGAGGTGAGCTATTTTCTACTACGAGGGTGAGAAGTCAAAGTCAGTTAAAAAGTTTGCTGAGCAAGTATGCAAAGTTCGTCACATTTTTCACATTCTGTTTGATGGTGGTTGATGACTAAACCACACTTGGAAGAAGTATTTTATTAGCAATGACTTTAAAATTCTGTCATTTACTAACTCAACTCTATTAGGTAAGTACCACAGGCTATGTATACATGACACAACAATATATTACACACACACACATATACATGTAAGTTTGCATCACAGATTTCTCTTTCTGACTGTTCACATGCCCTCAGATAATTCATTTAGCTTTTCTAAACTTTGGTTTCTCCTCTTTCAAATTGGAATAATATAAGAACCTTTGCCATTGGCTGGTTGATATTATGAAATAAGAAACATACGCAAAGTACTTAGTCCATTTTTCAGTAAGCACTAGCTATTAGCATTATCAATATTATTTCCCTATTTTCATTCAAAATAGGCTGGTGCTCTTTAGCAGACAATTTGAAAGAAGGTGATTTGATTGTGCTTTTGATGAAGCTGACTTATCTGGTTGAATCTGTCAAAATAATTTGTGGCTATAGATTTAGCCTAAGCTGCATATACCCTAATATTTGGTCTCAGTTAGGCCAGATAATTAGATTTTTTTTTTTTTTTTTACAGCTGCTCCACTGGATTATTTAAGATTAATGGCTTAATAGCTTTATACTCAACTTACCACCTTTCTTCAGAAGAACTATCAAGTGCAGGGAACTCCAATACCAATAAATAAAAGTCACTTTGTAAATTCTTCTAAGTAAAGGCCTAGTATAAGATGCACTTTTTATCACTACTGTATTTTTTGTTTCCAGTTTATATTAGGGTTTTAGTTTTAAAGTATCCCTGAATAACAAATGTTCTCAAAGCTTCAGGCCACCAGCACAGAACATTAATATCCCATTTCTACTGAATTTCAAACTATTTTCTTACTCTCATACCCTTGTTCATCTGTCTGAGATATAATTATTAAAAACAGTCAAGCCATAATCACAATGACGCTATTTAAGCAATTATTCTCTGCAGGGAAGCTACGGTGGGTTTTGAGCAAAAAGAAAAAAAAAATTCAGGAGACAAGCAATATACTTCCTGATTCTCTCAGTGAAGCATATGTAGCACTTCAAGTCATAACTTATTTTCGTACTAAGAATTGTTCCTGCCTCAGAACAGAATTGCCCAAGGGAACTTCTTGAGGAGATTTCCTGGTATAGAAAAAAAGTCAGTCATATTCATATTCAATTTATTTCTGTCTTGGGACAGAAACACAACTAGGCCCACTCATAAAGTCAGAGGTCATTGTCTTCAAAGTCTGTAGGTTCAGAGAGGTAACGGCAACTTCTAATCTGTAGTTGATGCCTGCCATGTAGGAACAGGGTCTGGTACTGCAGTATTTTGCCATTTTTTTCCCCCACAGGAAGAAGGAAATCTTAGACTAGCTGTGAATTTCTGGACTTATATATGTCAGTGATGAATTCACGTATTTAAGATATATTTTGTTTGTCACACTAAACTTTCAGGCCAGACCTACCTAATGAGCTGCTGGATTAAGACTTCTGCTTTAGGTCCGGTATGACTGCCCAAATTCATTTATTCAGAGATCCTAATCTGAGCAGAAAACAGTGCTAGATAGTGAGATACTACATCATTTCACAGCTACCAAAGGCAGGATCTGTGCAGCTAATTACAGTTCTGGTCTTTATTAACCACTGGCTTAATGGAATCCATTGTAGGGAGGCCACTGTGACCAGAGGAACTGAGCTATTTTTCCCTACTGGGTGAAAAGTGCACTGTTTGCTAATACCATGACAATGAGTCAAAGAGCTATCATCTTTTAAAATCTTTTCTTGGTCTCTCTCTAATTGCTGATAAGAAAATAATAATAATCCTCTTTGACTGGGTTCTACATATCTCCTTCTATGACTCTACTTCATATTAATATTATTCTAGACCAGCAAGTATCTGAAAGAACTGTCAGTGATAATATATCTGAACCTTTATCATAGGTCAATACTATTAGTTTTTTTTTTTCTTATCCCGTGAATCGACTACCAGTTCCTAATGATCTTTCTGGAAACTATGAACCATGAACAATGAACAATGGCTTTCCAATCACTTTCTGAACTGAATAAATTTTTTCAAAATAACTATTTTATTCAGAAACTAGGTATGTAAAAAGAAACAACTACTCTTAATGAAGAGAGAACTCTCTTACTATCAACCATTCTGTTTCTTTGTTTTTCTTTCTCTCTCTCTCTCTCCTTCCCAGTATATCTTTGGATATTCATGGAGTTCTGGAGTACAAAAGAACAACTTGAACCTTGAACACCTCTATACAGAATACAATGATATCACTTGCTTGAATCTGTGACCAAACTCAGAATGTAGAAATGTGCGTATGTGTGTGTTTGTGTACCTTAAATTGACTACTGTATTTATGTAATAGTTTAACTGAATTGAGAAGCTACTCTTCCTATTGCTCATTTCTTCTTTATGCATCTTCCTTTAAGATCTACTTTTTATTTCTTGCTTAGAAATAAAAGTATTCTTCTTCCTACTTTCTATCTCTTACAATTATCTCTGAGAACTTGATACATCAACTATTTACACTTCTATCTCTTTCACTCTTCACTTCATTTAAAAAAATATATATCAATCTTGAATTTCTACAGAAAGAATTCTTAAATTTTATGTTACTTTTACCATTGCTTACCATGTTAACCAATTTCAGCAACATCTCTCTATCTTTATTGAGGTATGTTAGCAAATAACATTGTATAAGTTTAAGCTATAGAAATATGGTGATTTGAAATATGTATATATTGTAAAAATGGTTACCAATGTAGGGTTAGTTAATACACACATCACTTCACATAGTCAAAATCTGGGAGGAAGTGTGATGGTCAGAAATTTAAAAATGTACTCTCTTAGTAACTTTCAAACATACAACAGCATACTATTAACTATAATCACTTCACTGTACAGTACATCCCCAGGACTCAGTCATCTTATAACTGGAAGTTTGTACTCTTTGTTCATCTTCACCTATTTTCCCCTCCCATCCACTCCCCGAGAAAGGGAGACAGTTTATTTAAATCTATTTCAACATTTTTAGACAAATAAAATATCTTACAATACATTTACAATGCTGACTAAAACATTGCCATTTACATTGTTCAGAATTATAGTAAGTGTTTTTGTCAAGTCATAGTTTTACTTATTCTGTAAAAGCTATCATATTAAAATGAAAATGATACCAAGATAGAAGAATAGGATATATACTGTGACATCCCTGGGCTTGAAGGAGGTTGACAACACAGTACACTGAGGCTCTTTGTTGCTGATTGAGTAATATTTATCTAACTATAAATGTGTTTTAGAAACAAATGGAAAAACTAGGGGCAGGCAGAAGAAAGAGAATGCAAAATCTACGAAATGTAGTGACTGTGTTCATGCTACCAAGATCTTGAGGAGAAACAAACAAACAAAAATCCTTCAGATTGAAGTGCAATGCATTACTTGAAACTTAAGAATGATGCACTAAAGAGCCTCTTGATGAAGGTGAAAGAGGAAAGTGCAAAATCGGCTGAAAACTCAATATTCAAAAAACTAAGATCATGACATTTTGTCCCATCACTTGGTGGCAAATAGATAAGGAAAAAATGGAAACAGTGACAGACCTTATTTTCTTAGGCTCCAAAATCACTACAGATGGTGACTACAGCCATGAAACTAAGAGACGCTTTCTCCTTGGAAGAAAAGCTATGACAAATCTAGACAGTGTATTAAAAAGCAGAGACATTACTTTGCCAACAAAGGTCTGTATTGTCAAAGCTATGGTTTTTCCAGTAGTCACATATGAATGTGAGTGTTGGACCATAAAGAAGGCTGAGTGCCAAAGAAGTGATGCTTTCAAACTGTGGTGTTGGAGAAGACTCTAGAGAGTCCCTTGGAGAGTGAAGGGATTAAACTAGTCAATCTTAAAGGAGATCAACCCTGAATATTCATTGCAAGGACTGATGCTGAAGCTGAAGCTCCAATACTTTGGCCACCTGATGTGAGGAGCTGATTCATTGGAAAAGACCCTGATGCTGGGAAAGACAGAAGGCAGAAGGAAAAGGGGACAGCAGAAGATGAGATGGTTGGATGTCATCACTGACTCAATGGACATGAGTTTGAATAATGAAGGACAGGGAAGCCTGATGTGCTGCAATCCATGGGATGGGAAAGAGTCAGACACTAATAGCTACTGAACAGCACCAACAAGAATAAGATGCATGTATACATTCACAGTTTCCTTGAAATATCCTAATCACCACCCTCATCTAGTCATGGCAGTAAATAGTTACACAGACAAATGTTATCTAGACAGAATCACTTTGGAGGAAAATGTGGGGAAAAATCTGGAATAATTAGTTCCTCAAAGTGAGACTGTGAGAAAAAGAAGGCTAAATAAATAAGTAAATAAATAATTATTACAGTGAACACCTGTGGTGGTATCCAATTATCTTTGCCCTTGTGCTTAATCAAATCAGTGGTTCAAATCATGCAGTTACATTTCTTCACTGCCTCATTATTTCACCTGTCATCATCTTAGGAATACACTTGAAAAAGAATGTATTCATCTGATGATAATCAGACTAAAGCTAATTTTATCATCACAAAAGATGATATTTAACTCCTTCACAGTATGTTCAATTATTATTTAATCTTGTTGTTTCAATACACAGGCCAGAATTTTAAAAACAACATTCTATAATATATTAATAGTTCAGTTAAGTTGCTCAGTTATGTCTGACTCTGCAACCCCATGGACTACAGCATGCCAGGCCTCCCTGTCCATCACCAACTGCCAGAGTTTACTCAAATTCATATCCGTTAGGTCAGTGATGCCACCCAACCATCTCATCTTCTGTTGTCCCCTTCTACTCCCGCTTTCAATCTTTCCCAGCATCAGGGTCTTTTCAAATGAGTCAACTCTTTGCATCAGGTGGCCAAAGTACTGGAGTTTCAGCTTTAGCATCAGTTCTTCCAATGAATATTCAGGACTGATTTCCTTTAAGATTGACTGGTTGGATCTCCTTGCAGTCCAAGGGACTCTCAAGAGTCTTCTCCAAAACCACAGTTAAAAAGCATCAATTCTTTGGCACTCAGCTTTCCTTATAGTCCAGTTCTCACATCCATACATGACTGGAAAACCATAGCTTTGACTAGATGGACCTTCGCTGGCAAAGTAATGTCTCTGCTTTTTAATATGCTGTCTAGGTTGGTGATAACTTTTCTTCCAAGGAGCAAGCATCTTTTAATTTCATGGCTGCAGTCACCATCTGCAGTGATTTTGGAGCCCCCCCAAAAATTACGTCTGTCAGTTTCCACTGTTTCCCCATCTATTTGCCATGAAGTGATGGGACCAGATGCCATGATCTTAGTTTTCTAAATGTTGAGTTTTAAGCCAACTTTTTCACTCGTCTTTTGCTTCCATCAAGAGGCTTTTTCGTCTTCTTCGCTTTCTGCCTTAAGAGTGGTGTCATCTGCATATCTGAGGTTATTTATATTTCCTCTGGCAATCTTGATTCCAGCTTAGGCTTCATCCAGTCCAGAGTTTCTCATGATGTTCTTTGCATATAAGTTAAATAAGCAGGGTGACAATATACAGCTTTGACGTACCCCTTTCCTGATTTGGAACTAATCTGTTGTTCCATGTTTAGTTCTAACTGTTTCTTCCTGACCTGCATACAAATTTATCAGGAGGCAGGTCAGGTGGTCTGGTATTGTCATTCAGAATTTTCCACAGTTTATTGTGATCCACACAGTCAAAGGCTTTGGCATAGTCAGTAAAGCAGAAATAGATGTTTTTATGGAACACTCTTGCTTTTTCGATAATCTAGTGGATGTTGGCAATTCGTTCTCTGGTTCCTCTACCTTTTCTAAATCTAGTTTGAACATCTGAAAGTTCATGGTTCACAAACTGTTGAAGCTTGACTTTGAGAATTTTGAGCATTACTTTGCTGACGTGTGAGATGAGTGAAATTGTGTGGTAGTCTGAGCATTCTTTGGCATTGGCTTTCTTTGGAACTGGAATGAAAACTGACCTTTCCCAGTCATTAATAGTAAGAATCTTTATTCAGTTTTTATGTCTGCTTGTAGAAATATCTCTGGTGTTTCATTGCTACATTCAATATTTTCATTTAATTTAGCTATTAACCTTAAAAATCCTCCTGGAAAGATTTTAATATGTTTATGTATATTTTCAAGAATGTGTATTTAATTTTCTCTAATGATCTTTACTAACACCAAGATAGTTTTGCTCAGTTTATTGATGCAATTCAGCAGACAGATGTTAAATCAACCTTACATTCCTGAGGTAACCCAACTAAGTTACAAAGACTTATACTATTAAATTACCTTTGAGAATAAATTATCCAGTATATTTATATGTATATTCAAAAGTGAATTTATTCTACAATTTTATTTTTCAATGTTGCCTTGCTTATTTATTATTATGCTTAATTTCTTCTTCTTCTTCTTCTTTTTTTTAACTATACTCTTCTCTATTTCTAGAACATCATATCCTTTTTTTGGGAAAGCAAGGCTGATGGACTGTTTTAGAACCAGAGAGGGAAAAAAATAGGCCAGCAAAAATTATAGTCAAAAAATGAAATTCTAAAGACAGAAAATGTCCTGTTTCCGTGAGGAAATGTTCATGTAAAGACACAGGAGAAATCTTTCATTATACCTCCAGAGTAATAATTATCCATTAGGCAGCATGGTCTGACAATATGTCTATTTTTTTGTTGTTGTTGTTAGTACATTTTTATTCTAGGTACATTTTACTTTTTCTTTATAAAATTTACTATTTTAAATCTGTAATAAAGCATATAAGATCCAACAGATCCCACTGGACACACCTGTTAGGTGTTGCCTACCTTAACATTTTTTTTTTTTAATTTTATTTTATTTTTAAACTTAACATAACTGTATTAGATTTGCCAAATATCAAAATGAATCCGCCACAGGTATACATGTGTTCCCCATCCAGAACCCTCCTTCCTCCTCCCTCCCCATTCCATCCCTCTGGGTCTTCCCAGTGCACCAGCCCCAAGCATCCAGTATCGTGCATCGAACCTGGACTGGCAACTCATTTCATACATGATATTTTACATGTTTCAATGCCATTCTCCCAAATCTTCCCACCCTCTCCCTCTCCCACAGAGTCCATAAGACTGTTCTATACATCAGTGTCTCTTTTGCTGTCTCGTACACAGGGTTATTGTTACCATCTTTCTAAATTCCATATATATGCATTAGTATACTGGATTGGTGTTTTTCTTTCTGGCTTACTTCACTCTGTATAATAGGCTCCAGTTTCATCCACCTCATTAGAACTGATTCAAATGTATTCTTTTTAATGGCTGAATAATACTCCATTGTGTATATGTACCACACCTTTCTTATCCATTCATCTGCTGATGGACATCTAGGTTGCTTCCATGTCCTGGCTATTATAAACAGTGCTGCGATGAACATTGGGGTACTTGTGTCTCTTTCCCTTCTGGTTTTCTCAGTGTGTATGCCCAGCAGTGGGATTGCTGGATCATAAGGCAGTTCTATTTCCAGTTTTTTAAGGAATCTCCACACTGTTCTCCATAGTGGCTGTACTAGTTTGCATTCCCACCAACAGTGTAAGAGGGTTCCCTTTTCTCCACACCCTCTCCAGCATTTATTACTTGTAGACTTTTGGATCGCAGCCATTCTGACTGGTGTGAAATGGTACCTCATAGTGGTTTTGATTTCATTTCTCTGATAATGAGTGATGTTGAGCATCTTTTCATGTGTTTGTTAGCCATCTGGATGTCTTCTTTGGAGAAATGTCTATTTAGTTCTTTGGCCCATTTTTTGATTGGGTCATTTATTTTCCTGGAGTTGAGCTGTAGGAGTTGCTTGTATATCCTCAAGATTAGTTGTTTGTCAGTTGCTTCATTTGCTATTATCTTCTCCCATTCTGAAGGCTGTCTTTTCACCTTGCTAATAGTTTCCTTTGATGTGCAGAAGCTTTTAAGGTTAATTAGGTCCCATTTGTTTATTTTTGCTTTGATTTCCAGTATTCTGGGAGGTGGGTCATAGAGGATCCTGCTGTGATGTATGTCAGAGAGTGTTTTGCCTATGTTCTCCTCTAGGAGTTTTATAGTTTCTGGTCTTACGTTTAGATCTTTAATCCATTTTGAGTTTATTTTTGTGTATGGTGTTAGAAAGTGTTCTAGTTTCATTCTTTTACAAGTGGTTGACCAGAGTTCCCAGCACCACTTGTTAAAGAGATTGTCTTTAATCCATTGTATATTCTTGCCTCCTTTGTCAAAGATAAGGTGTCCATATGTGCGTGGATTTATCTCTGGGCTTTCTATTTTGTTCCATTGATCAATATTTCTGTCTTTGTGCCAGTACCATACTGTCTTGATGACTGTGGCTTTGTAGTAGAGCCTGAAGTCAGGTAGGTTGATTCCTCCAGTTCCATTCTTCTTTCTCAAGATCGCTTTGGCTATTCGAGGTTTTTTGTTTTTCCATACAAATTGTGAAATTATTTGTTCTAGCTCTGTGAAGAATGCTGTTGGTAGCTTGATAGGGATTGCATTGAATCTATAGATTGCTTTGGGTAGTATACTCATTTTCACTACATTGATTCTTCCAATCCATGAACATGGTATATTTCTCCATCTGTTAGTGTCCTCTTTGATTTCTTTCACCAGTGTTTTATAGTTTTCTATATATAGGTCTTTAGATTCTTTAGGTAGATATATTCCTAAGTATTTTATTCTTTCCGTTGCAATGGTGAATGGAATTGTTTCCTTAATTTCTCTTTCTGTTTTCTCTTTATTAGTGTATAGGAATGCAAGGGATTTCTGGGTGTTGATTTTATATCCTGCAACTTTACTATAGTCATTGATTAGTTCTAGTAATTTTCTGGTGGAGTCTTTAGGGTTTTCTATGTAGAGGATCATGTCATCTGCAAACAGTGAGAGCTTTACTTCTTCTTTTCCAATTTGGATTCCTTTTATTTCTTTTTCTGTTCTGATTGCTGTGGCCAAAACTTCCAAAACTATGTTGAATAGTAATGGTGAAAGTGGGCACCCTTGTCTTGTTCCTGACTTCAGAGGAAATGCTTTCAATTTTTCACCATTGAGGATAATGTTTGCTGTGGGTTTGTCATATATAGCTTTGATTATGTTGAGGTATGTTCCTTCTATTCCTGCTTTCTGGAGAGTTTTGATCATAAATGGATGTTGAATTTTGTCAAAGGCTTTCTCTGCATCTATTGAGATAATCATATGGTTTTTATTTTTCAATTTGTTAATGTGGTGTATTACATTGATTGATTTGCGGATATTGAAGAATCCTTGCATCCCTGGGATAAAGCCCACTTGGTCATGGTGTATGATCTTTTTAATGTGTTGTTGGATTCTGATTGCTAGAATTTTGTTAAGGATTTTTGCGTCTATGTTCATCAGTGATATTGGCCTGTAGTTTTCTTTTTTTGTGGGATCTTTGTCAGGTTTTGGTATTTTTCACTTATGAAGTGAATGAGTGAACTAAAGATTAGGTGAACATTAAATTTAAATTCTACTTTATTTTTAAACTTGTTACCTGTCATTTTAGGGCATACTTCCAAATATGTGAGAAACCTATGAAACTTTAAAGGGAAAAAAATGTGAATTTTTTATCCTGAATATATGCATTTAATATATTTAGCAGTCTAAGCATGTTCACCCTAAAATCAATAGAAAGAAACTGAAAAACAGCTAATTTCTAAAAATTTTGGGCTTATTCCAATATTATGCCTCTGAAGAAAAGGAAAGTTAAGGAAGAAATTAAAGTTTTCTTTAAAGATCATAAATCTACTGAGAAATGTCAAAACGTCTCATAAAGATTAATTGTTTAAGCTTCACTGCATCTCAATAAGGTGGAAATCTTTTTTTGTTTAAATAACTGTAGTTTGTCACTTTATAGACAAAGATAGTTGGAAATTTTACAGTAATTTACAGTACCAAATTTTTAAAAAATGTAATCCAATTACTTGTATATGAATCAAAAATAATGCATATAAACAAACAATATCTATTTAGCAAGAATAAAATAAATCAAAATAAACTCATCAAACATGTTAGAAGGAAATGTCTATTATGAAAGAGAAAGGGAGGTAGAGTGTAAGGACAAAAGACAGAAAAAAAGAAATTTTGTAGAAGCTTTTCATTACTAAGCTACCTTAAGTAAGTAAACCTGATATTTTTGAGTGTCACCATGAAGCTTTTAAAGTTTAATTAGCTGTTGACTAAAACAGTTTTCTAGTTGTCCTAGAATGATACAGCCTCTAAAATCTCATGGTTAAAAATACAGGGAAAAATTAATATGTTTGAATAAGCTGACCCTTTTTTTTGTTTGATTAAGGATATTTGATGGCTCTGATTCAAAAATATATAAGGTACACATCACGGAAAAAAACTCCTCAACCTCCTGTATTCACATCCTTTTCTCAAAGACAAATAAGAAGACAGCGAGAGTTTACTTTCTACCTAAATAAATACACAGAGTTTACCATTTGCCAAAGACTATGGATTCTATTGGACCAATTTAAATTGAAAATAGAATTACTATACAATACAGAAACCTCTTCTGGGTTTATTTCCAAAAGCTCTGAAAACAGGATCTCAAAGATATACATGCCCTCATATGCTTATTTCAGCTTATTCATAATAGCTGAAATGTGAAAATAACCCAAATACCCATCAACAAATGAATGGATAAAGATAATGTGCTATATACATACAATGGAGTATTTTTCAGCCTTAAAAAAGAAGAAAATCCTGCCATTTGCAGCATGAGCCTGGAGGACATTAGATTAAGTGAAATATCAGTATCAGTTCAGTCACTCAGTTGTGTCCGACTCTTTGTGACCCAATGGACTGCAGCATGCCAGGCTTCCCTGTCCATCACCAATTCCTTAAGTGAAATAAGCAAGTTACAAAAGAAAAAATAGTGAATGATTCCATTAATATGAGATATTTAAAAGAGCCAAACTCACAGAACCAAGAGATAAATGGTGGTTGATTATGGCTGAGAGGAGGGAAGTAGAGAGTTGTTATTCATTGGGTATAAAATTTCAGTTATAAAAGATGAACAAGATCTAGAGATCTGCTGTACAGCATTATGTGTGTAGTTAGCAACATGGTAAATTTTTTTACAGGGTAGATCTTGTATTAAGTGTCCCTACCACACACAAAAGTTTGTTTTTAACAAATTTTAGTTGGAAAATTTAATTTCTGATCTCTGTTTGTAAGGAAGAGCAGGAGCTAAAACACTGCCAACTTTACCTTCATACACGGCCAAGTTTAGTAGGTACTACTGGGAAGCTTCTCCCCACCTATCAGGCCCCCTTTCTGTAATTAAGACAAGTCAGCAGTTAAGTCAGAAAAGGCGATGGCACCCCACTCCAGTACTCTTGCCTGGAAAATCCCATGGACAGAGAAGCCTGATAGACTGTAGTCCATGGGGTTGCTAAGAGTCAGACACGACTGAGTGACTTCACTTTCATGCATTGGAGAAGGAAATGCAACCTACTCCAGTGTTCTTGCTGGAAAATCCCAGGGACAGGGGAGCCAGGTGGGCTGCCATCTATGGGGTCACACAGAGTCAGACACGACTGAAGCGACTTAGCAGCAGCAGCAGTTAAGTGGCTACAATATATCACTTCATGCTTCCTAAAGCTGATATAGTCTGTTCATGGCTCTCATTGTGCTCGCATTGTTGTTCTCCTTGAATCAGAAAGAATGGGATATATTTCTGTTCCCATGTCTCTGTCAAAAATAGAAAAATTAATGATAAACTGAAATGCCTGCCTATTTCAATATAACTGGAAGAAAAAAAATTCTATGTAGAAATGAAGATGCCATTCAACCAGCTTCAATCAAGCTACCAACCTGGTCCATGAATGCATTCAAGTTTGGGATCCCTGCTGTATGAAACTGAGGTATAGCAGATAACTATAGTAACTACTAAAAGAATTAAGATTTTCTATTTTTCATGAAGAAATAGAGCATCAAAGACTATATATTGAAGGTTCCTAAACTATAATACTACCCAATCTTAGTTTTTTTTCATAAATTAAATGAACTACCCAGCTGGTCATAAAACTTTAGGAAAGAAATAACAGGAACCTTTATAGGCTGCTGCCCCACACCCCACCCCACCCCCATTCAGAAACTCTTCTGACAGTCTTATCACCATGGCAGAATAATATTTGGTATATTTAGTAATTTTTATAAAACTTCAATCAGGCCTAATAGTGTCTACTGTGTTAATCAAACACTCTTTTTTGTTGTTATTGTTGAAAATTTTCATAGATTAATTGGGAACATTATGTAGATCAGGTTATCTCAAACTTTAGTTTGAATCAAAATCACCTGGAAGACTTATTAAAACACATTTTTCTCAACCACATTCCCCAAATTTTTGACTTAGTCAATCTGGGATGGTGCCTGAGAATTTTTATTTCTTTCAAGTTCTCAGGTGATGCCACTGGTCCATGGTTCATATACGAAGAAACATTGAAGCCATAATGCAATTGGGAAGTAATATATAAAATTTTTTAATCAAAGGCTGCTAATGGAATTTATGTCATGGTAAATATTTACAGCTTCAAATAACATTTTTATATAAAAGCAAGTAGCTTGACTTCTGTATTAGCACTTCCTAATAGGTAAATCCTCTAAGTATATTAGCACTTCCTAATGGATAAAACCTTCCACTAACTTCAATATTTTTATTTGTGTAAGTGGCCTCTGGTTAGCATATAAAGTGGACTTCCATAGCAAGTATCTTTTTTTTTTTTTTTTGGTGTATCTTTAGGAAAAACATAGAGAAAAAAAAAAGTAACATCTTAGTACTCTGCCAAAAGAAAGATATCTAGCTCAGAATTTTATAGTTTATTAATTTTGAAAACAGATCTATATTCAGGATTGTAAAAAGCTTAAAAGGGATTTTTTTTTAAATGTTGAAAAGGTAAAATGTCTTACTGAAAATAAACCTTTAAAAATTATACAAACATATTTGTCAAAGCTATGGTTTTTCTAGTAGTTATGTATGGATGTGAGAGTAGGACCACAAAGAAGGCTGAGTGCTGAAGAATTGATGCTTTTGAACTGTGGTGTTGGAAAAGACTCTTGAGAGTCCCTTGGACTGCAAGGAGATCCAACCAGGCCATCCTAAAGGAGATCAATCCTGAATATTCATTGGAAGGACTGATGCTGAAGCTGAAACTCCAATACTTTGGCCACCTCATGCGAAGAACTGACTCATTTAAAAAGACCCTGATGCTGGGAAAGATTGAAGGTGGGAGGAGAAGGGGACAACAGAAGATGAGATGGTTGGATGGCATCACGGACTCAATGGACATGAGTTTGAGCAAGCTCTGGGAGATGGTGAAGGACAGGGAAGCCTGGCATGCTGTAGTTCATGGGGTCACAAAGAATTAGACAGGACTGAGCAGCAACTGAACAACAAAATTCTCTAATATCCATCACTGTTCATATTCAAAATTACACATTTCATTCAAGTCATGATTCAAATATAATTCAAATATATTTTATATATTAGAATATAATATATATATAAATAAAATAAATATATATAAAATATAAAATATATAAAATATAAAATATATATATAAATAAAATATATATAGAAATATATAAATATATCTTGAAAAATTAATGTATATAAAATACATTTGAAAATATTCATGTACATTAACTCATTCATAAGCTTAAACCTATTTTCTATGGGGTAAAAATAAACATTTTTAACTATTTTGAATGCAGCATATAAGCTCATTCCACAACAAAATCCATATTAAAGATGCCACTGATTTTTATATCTTTTACAAGATACCTCTTATATCTTTTACAAAAATTACAGTTATCAATAATTCTAAGAAATAAAATTAGGAGAACTGACTTTATTGGAATATTTCATTAAAATACCTTATATTCATAAGTTAATGCCTACTGGGCTCCATGATTATTCTCCACATATACATTCTTTTTAGTCACTCACATATGAAAATAAAGATCACCTGACCAGAGGGTTTCCCTGTTGGCTCAGAGAGTAAAGCATCTGCCTGCAATGCAGGAGACCTGGGTTCAATCCCTGGGTCAGGAAAATCCCCTGGAGAAGGTAATGGCAACCCACTCCAGTACTCTTTCCTGGAAAATCCCATGGATGGAGAAGCCTGGTAGACTACAGTCCATGGGATCACAGAGTCAGACACCACTGAGCGACTTCACTTCACTTCACCCGACCAGAACAGAGACTATTCAGAGCTTGTAATAGCAAGGAATTCTAATCATCATCACTTGTATTAAACAGAGAAACAAAGACAGGGAGGGAAATGAGATAGTTTTGTAATGAAAAGAAAGGAGGGCTTCAGGTATTTTCTTTCTTTTTTTTTTTTTAATTTTTCATTTTATTTTATTTATTTATTTATTTTTTAAATTTTATTTTATTTTTAAACTTTACATAATTGTATTAGTTTTGCCAAATATCAAAATGAATCTGCCACAGGTATATATGTGTTCCCCATCCTGAACCCTCCTCCCTCCTCCCTCCCCATACCATCCCTCTGGGTCGTCCCAGTGCACCAGCCCCAAGCATCCAGTATTGTGCATTGAACCTGGACTCGCAACTCGTTTCATACATGATATTTAACATGTTTCAATGCCATTCTCCCAAATCTTCCCACCCTCTCCCTCTCCCACAGAGTCTATAAGACTGTTCTATACATCAGTGTCTCTTTTGCTGTCTCGTACACAGGGTTATTGTTACCATCTTTCTAAATTCCATATATATGCGTTAGTATACTGTATTGGTGTTTTTCTTTCTGGCTTACTTCACTCTGTATAATAGGCTCCAGTTTCATCCATCTCATTAGAACTGATGCAAATGTATTCTTTTTAATGGCTGAGTAATACTCCATTGTGTATATGTACCACTGCTTTCTTATCCATTCATCTGCTGATGGACATCTAGGTTGCTTCCATGTCCTGGCTATTATAAACAGTGCTGCGATGAACATTGGGGTACACGTGTCTCTTTCCCTTCTGGTTTCCTCAGTGTGTATGCCCAGCAGTGGGATTGCTGGATCATAAAGCAGTTCTATTTCCAGTTTTTTAAGGAATCTCCACACTGTTCTCCATAGTGGCTGTACTAGTTTGCATTCCCACCAGCAGTGTAAGAGGGTTCCCTTTTCTCCACATCCTCTCCAGCATTTATTACTTGTAGACTTTTGGATCGCAGCCATTCTGACTGGCATGAAATGGTACCTCATAGTGGTTTTGATTTGCATTTCTCTGATAATGAGTGATGTTGAGCATCTTTTCATGTGTTTGTTAGCCATCTGGATGTCTTCTTTGGAGAAATGTCTATTTAGTTCTTTGGCCCAAAACAATAAAACCAAAGCTTAATTTTCTCATATCAAATGAAATTAAGTGATTCCCATAAGCAGCTAGGGGTGCAAACCAGGGTCATAAACCAATTGTTCTGCATATCAACAGCACCTGGGAACTTTTTTTTTTTTTTTTTAATTTCAGTATTCTGGTTCTACAGCCCAGACCAACTATGTACAATTTCAGGAATGGAGCCAGGTAACAGGTCATAAAGGAAGGCAGGCAGGCAGGCAAGAAGTAAAGAATATGTAAATGGATGGTAAATAAACAAGACAATTTCCTGAGGGATTGTAACAATAAGTTAGAGTTGAAAAAGCAGCTCTACTCTAGATGTTTTCATTACCAATAGTTCTCTTGCCTCTAAAATCTTTTTCTTTTAATTTTAAGTGAAAAAAATTTAATATCTCTGAAATCTCATTTCCCTCAAAGAGCCTGAAATCAACCACATAGAGACTTCTGATCTGTTGACTTTTCTCCCTTATGTTCACATTTCCCTCCCTAATCAATTTAAATTCCAAATTTACCATGCTATTCACTCACTTACAAAAATGCTCAGATCACTCGTCCCACTCTTTCCCTCTCTTTCCCTGCTGTAACAGTGAACTGGTCTTACTCCATTTATCTGAACTATCCTCTTGCTCACTGTAGGACTCTTTTCCTACAGCTGACTGCTCTATCTCATTCATCACTTATGTCTCTTTCACTGGATTATTTCCATAATCAAAAAATTGTTATGATAATTCTGTATGTAACAGTAAAAGCTCTTATTTTGCATTCCTTTTCAGTTAGCATCCCTTTAACTGCTCCTTTTCACAGCATACCTCTTTGAAATGCTGTCTACATTATCTTTTCACTCTTTTTCAACCTGCGCCAATCATCAAATCCATTCTTGTCAAGGTCAGTAATGACTTCTACATGAAAAAGTACAGTGGCCAATTTTTAGTTCTTATATTATTCTACCTGTTAGCTAGCATTTAATGTAGACAGTCACTTCTTTCTTGTAGAAATACTGTTATTTGATCTATAGCCTAGATCAGTTTTTTTAATTTCCTCCCACCTCACTCCTACTTCCCAGTTCAGTGTCCTCTTTCCTGAATGTTTATTTTCTTCCCAAATTCTAAATAACAGAGTGCACAAGGGTCTGTCCTTGGATATCTTATTTTACCTATGTACACTCAATCTCTAGGTGACCTTAGTCTGTCTCATTGTTTATATGCCATCTTTATGCTGATGACTCACAATTTAATTTCTTCGGCCTCGGCTTTCCTCTGAACTTAAGACTCCTGTATCCCATCTGCCTCCTTAATTCAGCCTTGAATAGGAGCCTCAAATTAAACATGTCCAAAAACAAACTCTTGATGTTTCTCCCCTACTTTTTTCTCAATATCCTCTACCTCAATAAATGATGATAACATTCTACCAATTCTCAAAATAAAAATCTGGCATTTACTTTTGAGCTCTCTCTTTGTCTTATACCCCAATCCAAAAGCAAATCTTGCTCTTACGCCCTTCAGAATCCATCCCACCCTGCTCCAACCATCCACTGGGGCCATTACCTCTCACCTGGGCCACCTCATGAGCCTTCTAATTAGCTCCCCTGTTTGACTCCTACACTCTTCATGTCATTTTTATCTCCACATATCAGTGTGATTCTTATACAATACATGTCAAATCAACCATCACTTTCTCATGCTAAAGAGAAGTAAAAACCATTCTTTAGAAATTCAATTTAAAAGTTTTACCCGGTTCCCAGATATCCTACCTCCTGTGATTTTATTTCACAATCACTTTTCTCCAGGCTTAATAAACATTTTCCATTATCTGCTGCTGCTGCTGCTAAGTCGCTTCAGTCGTGTCCAACTCTGTGCAACCCCATAGACGGCAGCCCACTAAGCTCCTCTGTCCCTGGGATTCTCCAGGCAAGAATACTGGAGTGGGTTGCCATTTCCTTCTCCAATACAAGAAAGTGAAAAGTGAAAGTGAAGTTGCTCAGTTGTGCCCGACTCTTAGCAACCCCATGGATTGCAGCCTACCAGGCTCCTCCATCCATGGGATTTTCCAGGCAAGAGTACTGGAGTGGGGTGCCATCGCCTTCTCCTTCCATTATCTGCACATGTCCCCAAACAATACTATTTCGGGGATTTTACACATGCTCTACCTTCTGCCTGGAAGGCTCTTCTCCCAGATATCTCAGTGACATATTTCCTCACTTAATTCATCTCTGTTGCAATATCATCTCCCCAGGGAGGTTTTATCTGAACACCATAACTAAAAGAACACCTTTCATGGCTCTCTATTCTCTTCCTATAGTTTTAAAATTTTATTTTATATTTTTCTTATTCTTTTATCTATACACATACTACTTGTATTATTTGTCTTTCCTCATGAAAGTCTTAAGTTTAAAGAGCAAGGACTTTGTCTATGTTTTCCCTATAGTATTTGGGGAGTCCAAACCATGCCTGGCACATACTGAATGTTTGCTGCTGCTAAGTCGCCTTCAGAGACGGCAGCCCACCAGGCTCTCCCATCCCTGGGATTCTCCAGGCAAAAACACTGGATTGGGTTGCCATGTCCTTCTCCAGTGCATGAAAGTGAAAAGTGAAAGCGAAGTTGCTCAATTGTGTCCGCTGGAAATCTGCAAATTATTAACCAGTGGCTTTGGTAAGAGATAACTATAGAAAAAAGCTTGCCTCTATTTCTTATTTGAACTGTATAAATGGATAATGGGTGGGACAGAATGAACATTATTAGGAGAATTAAAGTAGAGGCAAGAACAAGCCAAGGTATTTTAGCCTAGCATAAGAGGTTCAGACTAGAAAAGGTCTTCAGCATCAAACCAAAAAAAACCTAAGGTTTCAGAATAGGGAAATCATAGTATGAGAATGATTTTTAACACTACTGATTTGATGGGATGAGTAAGCAAAGCTGGAAAGCATCAGAACATTTAGAATGAGGTAATAAGGGTGAGCATCGAGGAGGAAGTACTGACTATAGTAACTAGAATGTCAGAGAACACTGGTAAAAACGGTCAAACTTCCTTTCACATATGTAAGGACAGGAAGTTAGGATTAAATAAGAGATTTAAAATATTATAAACACAAGAGTAATCAAAATAATAATAGTAAAAAATAGTAAGAACAAAATAATCTTCAACAGATTTTTCAGATGTTTACTTGCATGATTCTTGAAACTCCACTAAGAGCTCAGGAGCAGTTTGTATTGCCTTCTTTTAATGGAGATTTGGGAACAAAATTTTCTTTACTTTCATGAAGAAAAGCCTTTGAAGGAGCAAAGTGATACCCAGAACTTTATTCAATTCCTCCTGAAGTTTTGCTTCACTTTGTTTTCTTTTAGTAAGCTGAGCACAGAGTTTTAACACCTCCAATTTGAGATTGCTATTTTCATCTTTCAATTTCACAACACGCTTGATTTTTGCTTTAGATTCTGATGACCCAATAATTTAGCATATGAATCTCTTAGATTATTTAGTTGTTCCTGAGCCACACCATGTTCAGTCAACAAAGCCTGTTTCTCTGCTTCAAATGCATCCAGTTGTAGCTGAAAAGGCTTTGTTTTATTATATAATTCTTCATAGAGGAGACGCCACTTATTCATTTCCTCAGTTAATTCTGCTATTGAGTTTTCTTTTCCAGCTTTTCTTCCTCTTCCAGTTGTTTCTTACAGTCTTTGCTTTGTTGCTTAAGTTGGTTCTGCAAATCAGTTATTCTTTTAAGAGAAGAAATTGTAATTTCTTTAATTTCTGCTGCTCTAAGTGCTGATTTGGTCTGCAGATCTAGAAGCATCCTTGCATATTCTTAATTTGAGTTCTCAGTTGCCAATATCTGATCTCAGACATCCTCTGCACTTTGCTCAGCCTTGGCCGGTTTTTCCTTGAATGATTCGTTCTGCACCTTAAGATCTTCTAGCTCACTTGCTGTTGATGCTTTATAGCTTTCACATTGAGCAGTAACATCTTCCAGGTTCTGCACTGTACTGTTATGTTTTTCTTGCAAAAGCAGGGTGGCCTGAGTATAAGCAGCATTACTTTCCTCCAGCTTGGCTTCTTTCCCTTTCAGCTTTTCTTCGAGGTGTTTTAGTTCTGCAGCTCTAGATTCTGCTTCCTCTTCCAGTTGCTTAAGCAGGTTTTCCACTTGTTCCTCCTTTTGCTGTAATTTATCCAGCTCATCCAAGGCCTGCTTTAATTCTCCCTCAAAGACAGTTCTCTCTTTAATCATTTCTTCTTGAAAAGAACATAACTTCTGCTGAAGACCAGAAGATAATTCCTTCTCTTGTTGCAGAAGTGAATCCATTTACAATACTTTTTGTTGTAGTTCTTCATGTTCTTGTTTTTCAAGAATAGACTTCTCTTTTAAGCTTTGTATCTCAGAATTTAGATTTTTGTCCCATTCTCTGTTCCTATTGATGAGGTCTTCTTTTTCTTCTTCAAGTACCTGGCATTTAGACTTCATGTCTTCTACTTGTTTAGACAATATATATTTTCCTCAAGAGTCTGCTTAAGGCTTAAAACTTAAGAAATAAGTTGTGCATCAGATCAAGTGGAAAAATACAAGCTAGATATTGCCCAGTTAGAAGAAAATCTGAAAGAGAAGAATCATGAAGTGAATGTTTAAATACACTTAAATGAAGTTTTGAGTAAACATTTACTGTAAGCCAGGCTTTTTTTTTTCTTGTCCTACCCTCCTGCAGAAAATAAGCAAATAGAAAATAAACTAACCCAAACAAAAGTCAGATAATTACATATGGTAATAAGTACCCTGAGGGAAATGCATACAATGATGTGTTTTATGAAATTACATTCAGTTGGCCAGGGCAGGCATTTCTGGAGAAGTGCTATTTAACTTGATGCATATAGGCTAAGCAGAAGCTAACCACTGAGAAAGTTAGAAGTAAAACACTCTAGTAGAAGAAACTACATATATTAACATTCATGTGCTTAGTCATTCAGTTGTGTTCGACTCTGAAATCCTATGGACTGTTGCTCACCAGGTTCCTCTATGGGATTATCCAGGCAAGCGTATTACAGTAGATTGCCATTTCCTCCACCAGATAGTGAAGTTGCTCAGTTGTGTCCGACTCTTTGCGACCCCATGGACTATAGCCTACCAGGCTCCTCCCTCCATGGGATTCTCCAGGCAAGAGTACTGGAGTGGGTTGCCATTTTCCTTCTCCAGGGGATCTTCCCGACCCAGGGATCAAACCTGGGTCTCCCACATTCCAGACAGACGCTTTAACCTCTGAGCCACCAGGGAAGCACCAGTAGGATCTTCTTAACCCAGGGATCATACCTGCGTCTCCTCTGGCTCCTGCATTGACAGTCAGATTCTTTACCACTGAGCTACCTGGGAAGCCACAAATATTAAGATCCTATATTAAAAGAAAAATCTAAATGCTATGTAATTGACAGAGGGACTAAGACTACCACAGGGGAGGTATCGGAATGAACACAGGAGTAAATCAGTGAATCTAACAGCAGGGAAAGAGATGTCACTTGAGAGGATTTGTGTAATTATCTGGGTAAATGGTAAGATTTAATTTTACCATGATGACTTTCTGCATTACCAATGCCCTACGACCTAAATATTACCCTGACTATTTTTCCAACAAGAGTTACTTCTCCTGCACCACATGGGCTAAGCTATTCCACACTCATTCTAACCAGCACCACACACGTTGTCATTCTTCAAAAATACAAAATATATAGCTTGATTAGAGTATCTTGACATCTGTTTAAACAACATTATGAGAGTTTTTAAAAAATGATTATATCTGCTGCAAAGACAGAAAAATAAATTCTAGTTCCAGTTAACACCTTACAGTTCTTATCAATACATTACAGTGTTATCAATACATTAGTGACTGCATCTCAGTTTTTTTATCTGCATAATAATGGAGTTTGGCTAGATCACTGGTTGTCAAATTGTGTTCAGAGGAACTGACATAGAGGTCTCCTCAGGGAAGAGCTAACCAGAGCAAATGGACTTCTGGACATCAAACTCTAGTGTGAAAAAAGCATCCTTGAGTTAATTTTAGGAAATATTGGAGTCCCATGTAAGACTAAATTTTAAAATGTATGTTTCTGTACACGTTGACAGATTTGTGATAAAATATAGTTCAAATTTTAATAGTAGAACATGCTGTGAATATACTGTTCACTATGAAATTATTTCAAATTTTCTTTGTATTTGAATATTTTCTTAAAATGTTGTCAAAAACGAGTTTTGGACTTTATTTTAAAGCTTAATTAGCACTTATATCCTATGAATCAATGAAATTGTAATCTAGCCTTTGGATTTAAGGAACAATTTTTAACATGCTAGTAATACACCATGTTTATATTGTAGAGAAATGATTAAATCTACATAATCTTTTGGAAGACTGTATGCAGCTTTTTAAGTTTGGAGGATAATTATAATATCATGGTGGTTTTTGCCATACATCAACATGAATCAGCCACACATGTGTAGGTGTCCCCCCATCCTGAACCGCCTCCCACCTCCCTCCCCACTCCATCCCTCTGGGTTGTCCCAGAGCACTGGCTTTGAGTGCCCTGCTTCATGCATTGAACTGGCACCGTTCATCTATTTTACATATGGCCACATACATGTTTCAATGCTATTCTCTCAAATCATCCCACCCTAGCGTTCTCCCACAGAGTCCAGAAGTCCGTTCTTTACATCTATGTCTCTTTTGCTGTCTTGTATATAGAATTGTCATTACTATCTTTCTAAATTTAGAAGACTGTATGCAGCTTTGAGGCAGAGGTACTCATTTCTTTCCATGCTTCTAGGTACTAGAACAGAGACAAGCTCATTAGAGGCTCATAAATATGCAGGTGTGAGGGAGATTTTTAACGAACGAATAAAGAGATGGCATAATAGCTCAGTACTCATTTTGCTAAATAATTTCATTTTATTTTATTAAGTGATAAAGCCTTCAAAATCAATTTGTATATTTGAGTTTACATGGTTGCTTTTGTACAAGTGTAATATTCCTTTGTTTCCTTTCTTTGGCATATATTAAAAAATAATACAAAGCAAAGAGAATAAAAAAGTCTGAGTTCAGTAAAAAGTACTTACCAAAAAAGGCCCTGTGTGCTTTTTAAGCCACCATTCCAGCAAGGGACAAAACTAACTGGCATCATAGTGTCCCAAACACTGCAGTAATTAGCAAACCCCTCTCTCCCCCATGCCCAGTGAAGGGACAGCTTTTTTTCTTTCCTTTTTCAAAACAGTATAAGATTTCACTCAGCCTCACAATGGAGTAGGAAATGGAAACCCACTCCAGTTTTATTGCATGGAGAATCCCATGAATAGAGGAGCCTGGTAGGCTACAGTCCATGTGGTTGCAAAGAGCTGGACATAACTGAGTGACTGAGCATGCACATAACCTTACAACGTCAATCCTTTGAAGATGGAATTGAGGTTGTCTACTTTTGAACCTTTATTGCAAACAACTGATTTCCTTGTGTTCACTTGGCACAGAGATTGGGATATCAACTCCTTCATGGGTGTCTCTTAAGCACATTTTAGAGGAACCACTTACTGTCAAAATTATCAAAACAAAACAAGCAATTAATGAAAACCTGATGTTCCAATAGTCATACAGGAGAAAACAAATAATAAAACCTACAAAGGAGTGTCACGCCTGGCTCACAGGTTGTGACAATAAGCAGTCAGATATTTCAATTAACGTTGACTACATTTCATAATGATGGCAGCAGGAGGTTACGAACAGTTTCATTTGTGCTCTGCTGACATATTAGCAAGTAAGTACTTCTCCCCAAATGTAAATGTTTTCTACTAAGTGAGTAAACATGCAGAGAATTTTACTTGTGATCAAACAGAATTTTTCTCCCAAACTTTAATAAATTTTAAATGGTATGTGTTCATTTTCCTTGTTAATTATAGTCATGTGCACACTGACGCTGATGAAAATCTAATTCACTCAAATTAGGACTGAGTGGTGTATTTCCAAATGTCTTCACTAATGAGAAGGTAGTCCACTGACAGAGCAAATAAAGCAGAGTCTCAAACAACCAGCTGGGAAGGTTATGCCCTGAATCACTACAGTTGAGAAGTCATTCCTTAGTGTGTTCCAATAAGAAAATAAAGAATGACAAACCGAATGCTTCTTTTGTACCAGGGATTGCAATGACTGTTTCAACTGCTTAATCCCATATACTCCTGACCATTTATGGAAGGAGATAATTTGATCTTAATTTCAAAGATGACAAAACTGAGACTGGTGAGGTAAATTGTTCAAGGTCACCCAGCTGGTAAGTAACAAAGCTGACTCAGCCCAGTTCTATTTGATTCTAAGGCATAAATGCTTAACCACCAATTTGATGGCCCCTGTTCAATCATGCCTCACTGTAGTGCAGCACCCTGACTAGACTGTAGGAAACTAATTTTCACCCAGAGCTCTTTTGTTTGCATAACAGTTCTAGTCTGTGGATACAGAATATCAAGGTGTCAACTCTTACAGGCATGTCCTTTCTGAATTCTCTTCTCAGCATAGTGAAAGTGAAAATTAAAATGTTAAAAAAAAGAAAAAAAATCAAATCAAAGTTACCACAACTTTACAGAGTATATTTTGACAAGGAATATATATGTTTTTTTTATTAAGTATAAATTAAGTATAAAATAAATAAAAAATTAAGTATAAAAATATGTAATCATCAGTAGAAATAAAAGATAGGAAATTAAGTAACCTTCCCTTTTAAATTTATTTTTCATTTGCCAATAAAAGTGAGGACATGACACTAATTAACCAATCAGTTAACATTCTTTATTTACAACCTTTAAAAGAATAAAGGACTTTGCAATACTATGATCAGTATTATTACTTAACAAAAATTTTCTATTTTTACATGTAAAATATGAATAGCTCATTAATATCCTGTGGTATTATTAACTTATATATATCAAGGAAACATTTTCCCAAAGTACTTTGTTCTCTCTTTTTTTCCTACAAATACATCAAAAAACACATGACTTTATTTAAATTTAAAGGAATGATTTCATTGTTTGAGTATGCCCAGTATCTATTTTTCCCTTCTGCTAAGTAGTACCTTGATTTTCTTCTGGTGGGTCCCCCTAACTCATGCTCAGACAATGTGATTAAAGGGGTCTGAGACTAGTCCAAGGACTGAGAGATTAGCATATGGTCAGTTAGAGCTACATATCATGATTTAAATGTGGCCAAATGACCTGATATAGGCCAAGCAACTCAAGCCTAGAATTTTTATTGCTGTTTTTTGAATTGGGAAATAGAATATCTTTCAAAGAGGGTTACTAAGCTGGGAAAATGTGAGCCTGAATATCCTGGTGATCCTTCACCTACTTTATAGGACAGCTTGCCAGAGACTAAGGTCAACTTCTAGGACAGAAGATCCACGAAAAGGAACAGAAAGATTCTTGGAGACATTTTCCAACACCTGGATCCAACTGTGCCAGAAGCTTGGATCTTTCCAGGCAGATATTCATTTCCTAGGCTTCTAAATTCCTTATGTTGTGTAATTTGTGTGAGCTGGGTTTTTATGACTTATGCCCCAAAGAGTCTTGCTAGTATAGTTTGAACCAAAGGAAAGAAAAATATTCACCAAGATGCTACAACACACAAAATTGAGAGGGTTACTTATTTCAGACTAAAACTAGCCTTCCTATAGGATTTCTCTTCTCTATGATATAAGGCAATTAGATAAAGTGTGGAAATTTTATGAAATGGACTTTTAGGCTTAGTCCTCAGAATTGCTACATAAACCCAATATAACACAGCTAAATATATTCACTTATTCTAGAGTTAGGGGTGCTGCAGTCCATGGGGTCACAAAGAGTTGGACATGACTGAGTGACTGAACTGAACTGATTCTAGAGTTAACACCAAAAATTCTATAAATTCTTTTTGATTATAAAAGTAAAGAATTATTAACTTAAAAGCTTTATTACAAAACAAGGAGATAACTTTCAAATAAGAAACAATACATAAAGGTAAAGTTGAATCAATAGACCTGGTTCTAAGCCCCTGTGACTTTTCCCTTTCTGCTTATCAATTTCCTCATCTATAAAATGAAGATGATAAAATATTCTCTGTAGTAATAAAGCTCCTCAGTTTTATTGATAACACTACAGAGTATTTATATGTGGTTAATTGGAAGACATGACCCACATAAATAGTGAAGCTTTATTGTCTGGATTCATTTAAAACCTATTTCACAACAGAAGGCTGACTTTATATCATAAACAAATCACTTTTTACCATCTCAACAGAAACATATTATGACATTTTTCAAGGCATTTTACTTGTATAAGTCATGCTTCCTTAGTTTCCCAGACACTTGAGGCAGAATAAAAGGGAGAAAACTAAGCATGTCTATCTCCTCTGTGTTGGCAACCATGCCATTTCTGAGAATCTAGAAAGAGATTCCCAGATCCCAACCCTGAAGTTGAATACTAGTATTTCTTCAATGGTCCCTACCATATTCTTATAGAGTATTAAATTGTCTTCTGTAAATGTTATTGGCTGTTCACCTCTATGCCCTGCCACACATGACCTTCTTCTGTTGTCCTGCTGATATTGTCACTTCACATGTGCTTTAGCAGAGTTTGAACTGGCCACGCCCATTATCCCCAAATGACTTTAGCTACAGTCTGGGAAACTAAATGCCAAAAGGCATCCCATTGACCATCACAGGATGCCTGTCTGAGCTTTTCAGGAAAAACTATGAAGAAAAACACTTGAGTTCACTGCCATACACAAATCCCCACCATTCTCATATCTCCTGCTGTGTGGCTGCCAGAACAAAGTGCCATGCTCATAAACTGACATTAATTAGCACATGTAACCAAGGATGATTGTAATTAAGCACACAATTATGAACATTTCAACTTTAATCCCCAGAAAATTACTTCATGAACTATGTTATGAGCCTGGCTCAAAGAAAATAGGTATGACTACTTTTAAGCCATATTTGGAGCTTCCCAGGTGGTGCTAGTGGTAAAGAATCCATCTGCCAATGGAGGAGATATGAGACCCAAGTTTGATCCTTGGGTGGGGAAGATCTCCTGGAGAAGGACATGGCAATCCACTCCAGTATTCTTGCCTGGAGAATATCATGGACAGAGGAGTTTGGTGGGCTACAGTCCATGCAGTCGCACAGAGTTGGACATGACTGAAGCGATTTAGCATGCATACAAGTTGCATTTAATAGTCATTTGCCAACAATCCAAGCAGCCAGCTTAAATATGCAGAATTCTGATTATGTATATGTTTGCTGCTGCTAAGTCACTTCAGTCGTGTCCGACTCTGTGCAACCCCATAGATGGCAGCCCACCAGGCTCTGCCATCCCTGGGGTTCTCCAGGCAAGAACACTGTAGTGGGTTTCCATTTCCTTCTACAATGCATGAAAGTTAAAAGTAAAAGTGAAGTCTCTCAGTCGAGTCTGACTTTGCAACTCCATGAATTGAAGCCTACCAGGCTCCTCCGTCCATGGGATTTTCCAGGCAAGAGTACTGGAGTGGGGTGCCATTGCCTTCTCCAATGTATATGTTTACTGATACAATATTAACATCTCTAATTTTGTACACATTTCCAAAGATATGGTTTGAACTTCATGCCAGCTTTGGCATTTAGTACTGCTTTGTTAACTCAAATTAAGTCATGTCCTATAGTGGTATAAGTTGCTCTGCTTAAGTCAAAAGGAAGTTCTCTTTCCACAGAAGATATGCTTCATACCTCTTTGCCTCCTTATTTTTATCTCCTCCTCTCTCTATTCCCTCCTTCTTTCCTATACTTCTTCCTTCCTCAGTCTTAATTTATCTCCTTCTATATTTTGGATATTATACTAGGATGTAGAGAATATAACATTGAACAAGACAGAAGCTCATTTTCCTTCAAGGATATTAAAATACAGCTGAAAAGAGTAAACTGGAATAATGAATAGATTGAGGGATGAATAGACGGACAGATATGCTAATGTGAATATACCAAAATATTAATTATGAAATTTAGGTGGTAGAATTAATATAAATGCTCAATCTGCAATTGTTTCTGGAGAAGGCAATGGCACCCCACTCCAGTACTCTTGCCTGGAAAATCCAATGGATGGAGGAGCCTGGTAGGCTGTAGTCCATGGGGTTGCTAAGAGTCGGACACCACTGAGCGACTTCCTTTTCACTTTTCACTTTCATGCATTGGAGAAGGCAATGATAACCCACTCCAGTGTTCTTGCCTGGAGAATCCCAGGGATGGGGGAGCCTGGTAGGCTGCCGTCTATGGGGTCGCACAGAGTCGGACACAACTGAAGCGACTTAGCAGCAATAGCAGCAATTGTTTCAATTTTTCTGCACGTTAAAAAATTTTCACAGAACTATGGAGAAAAATTCAGTAGAAGAGATAGAAAATAAAACAAGCAATTCTATAAAGTATAATAATTGCTCTAAAAAGAGATGTACAAAATATTAGAGGAGCAAGTCTTGTCTACCCTGGAGAAGGAAATGGCAACCCACTTCAGTGTTCTTGCCTAGAGAATTCCATGAACAAAGCCTGGCAGACTGTACAGTCCATGGGATCTCAAAGAGTCGGTCACGACTGAGTGACTATCACTGAGTATTTTCTGGAGATTGAAATTTCTTTCCTTACATTTAAAAAAAATGATACAGAAGCCATAATGTCTCTCTTTTTGAATAGTGTGATATGGTTTGTTTGACAGCTAGGACTGCTATATTCATTTTTCTATCATGATAAACAAGACTTAAGATGTGACTGACAACTGAGATCTTCATGACATCTTAGAACCAGTAATGCAGACCAAATCTAAGGCCACATTTACATCTAGATTTTCAAATTATGAGAGACAATAAAGTTCCTATATTTTAAAAATTACTTTGTGTTTTCAATTATTGCAACAGAGAATCCAAGCTTGTATAGAGGACTATTTTTGTTGTTCATTTGTTTGTTTTATTTCTAATTCCCTGTTTACCTCTGATTCCTGGTTCATCAATTTAAGGGACTAGTTTTTCCAGTGCTTTGCAGCCCTTGACATGCAGCCTCAGGGGATGAGTCAAAAGACACAAATATGAATGAAAATACATTACTAAACCAAATAAAAAAAAAAAAAAAAAAAAAAAAAAAAAAAATAAACCAAATACTACCTCTAGATCAAGATACATATGGTAACAAAGCTGGTATATTTTGACCCTCTCTCCCTGGTTCTGACTTGCTTAGCTGTTGTCAACCCTAGTCAGTGTAATATAACTTATCCTCAACATTCCAAAATTTTCAATTTAGTCATATATTAAAATGAACAATAAACCTTTTATTATTATAAAACAATAAACTTTTGAAAATGTAACATTCATTGATCCAGAAGTCTTTAATTTCTTATCACAGGTTAGTTAAAAAAAAAAAGAAAGGGTCTGTTTGGAAATAACTCAATCCATCTGTATTTTGTTCCTTTATTTAAAACAAAATCTTCTCATGTTTGTAATCATAGAAGAAAAAACAAAAAATAAATGTTGGCATGGTTAAAAAATAGTTCAGTGTTTGGGAAATGGGGTTTCTTTCTATGTAAGTATTGAATATATGACATTGGCTCACTTTTTACACCTATGTCTGCATATTTGTTGAGAGGAAAATTTAAAAAAAATGTCTATTTTATCTGATATGAGTACTGGGTTCAAGATGGGGAACACGTGTATACCTGTGGCGGATTCATGTTGATATATGGCAAAACCAATACAATATTGTAAAGTTAAAAGATAAAAAATTTAAAAAAAGTTCTGTGTACGAGACAGCAAAAGAGACACTGATGTATAGAACAGTCTTATGGACTCTGTGGGAGAGGGAGAGGGTGGGAAGATTTGGGAGAATGGCATTGAAACATGTAAAATATCATGTATGAAACGAGTTGCCAGTCCAGGTTCAATGCACGATACTGGATGCTTGGGGCTAGTGCACTGGGACAACCCAGAGGGATGGTATGGGGAGGGAGGGGGGAGGAGGGTTCAGGATGGGGAACACATGTATACCTGTGGTGGATTCATTTTGATGTTTGGCAAAACTAATACAATTATGTAAAGTTTAAAAATAAAATAAAATTAAAAAAAAAAGTTCTGAGTATTTTTTGAGCTTTATGGGTCAGGCCAACATATTTTATCCCCTACAACAATCAGCAGGAATTCCAACCTGTCCTCCATTTTTATTGGTCCTTCTTGCAGTTATCAAATAAGTATCTTTTGATCTATAAATGGTGGTAGTACTATTCTATCAGGAGAGACATATTTAGGGTGAAACCACTTAAGAGCAAGAACAGCCAATCAAACAAAGATCAACTGTGTCTTCAGTAGCCTTCAAATTGTTTTTTATGGTCCTCCTTTTCTCTCCCAATTCTGTTTCCCATTTCAATCCCTACACATAACATACTTGGTGCTGGGATGTGGTGTTTATCCATATGGCTCATTTTTTTGTACCAGAAGTCCAATATCACTCTTTATTCCCATCTTTTCTTATTCCCTTGTATTAGCTTTCTATTTGAAAACAAATCACCATATGCTTAGAGGCTTAAAACAACCCAAATTTATCACATCACAGTCCTGAAGGTCAGAAGTCTGGGCTACCCCTGGTTCAGCCGGTTTTCTGCTCCAAGTTTCACCAGGCTGAATTAATAATATTTCCCTGTATGTATATATCACATTATCTTTATCCATTTATCTGCAAATGGACATTTGGTTTATGTTCATATCTTAGCTATTGTGAATAATGCTGCAGTGAACATGGGAGTACAGGTATCCCTTTGATATCCTGATTTCAGTACTTTTGGATATACACCCAAAAATGGAATTCCTGGATCATGTAGTAAGTAGTTCTATTTTTGATTTCTTGAGGAACTTCCATACTGTTTCCTAGAGTGGGCTGCAGTTTTTTACATTCTCACAATAGTGTACAATGGCTCAATTTCTCCACATCCTCTCCAAAGCTTGTTATTTTTTGTATTTTTGATAATGTCCATCCTAACATGTATGTGGTGGTACTCATTGTGGTTTTGATTTCCATTTCTTGGATAATTAGCTACGTGGGGCATCTTTTCACATACCAAGTAGTCATTTTATAGGTCTTTGGACAAATGTGTTATCAGGTCCTTTGTCCACTTTTTGTGTTATTTGTTTTTTTTTGTTTGTTTGTTTTATGGCTATGGTGTTGTAGGAACTATATATATTTTGGATGTTAGCCCTTTATCTTAAAAATGGTTTGCAAGTATTTTTTTTCAGATTTTATAGATTGTCTTTTGACTCTGTTCATTGTTTTCTGGGAACCTTTTTGTTTGACATATTTCCACTTGTCTATGTTTGCTTTAAAGTAGTGTCAACAAGCTTTTCTCTGTATTTTCTTCCAGGAGTTTTACAGTAGAGATCTTATGTTTAAGTCTTTAATTAGACTTGATTTTTATATACAGTATACAATAGAAATCCAGTCTCATTCTTTTGCATAAAGATATATAGTTTTTTAGAGTCATTTATTGAAATAATATTTTTCTCATTGTGTATTCCTGGCTCCCTTGTCAAAGATCAGTTGACCATATATGTGTGGGTTTATTTCTGGTCTGTTTTGTTCCATTGATCTGTGTCTCTGTCTTTATATAAGTACCATACTGTGGCTTTGTGATATATTTTGAAATCAGGCATTGTATTGCCTCTAGCTGTGATCTTCTTTTTTTTAAAGAAGAAAGAGAGGCTTTCTTGGGTCTTTATGGTTCTACATAAATTTAAAATAATTTTTGCAAAAAAAAACTATTGGATTTTGATGGGGATAGAATTAAGTATATAAACCATTTTAAGTAGTATGGACATTTTAAAAATATCAAGTCTTCCGATTCATGAACATGGGATCTTTCCATTTATTTGTCTTTAACTTCTTGCATTAATGTTTTGTAGTTTTCAGTACACATGTCTTTTACCTTCTTGCTTATATTTACTCCTAAGTATTTTATTCTTTCTGATGTTATATTAAATGGGATTGTTTTCTTAATTTCCTTTTCTGATAAGTTCTTGTTTGTACATAGAGTAGGGATCAGTTTTAGTGTGTTGATTTTCCATTCTGTAACTACAAAATTTGTTTATTACTTTAAAGTTTTTGGTGAAATTTAGAATTTTCTATATATAAGACCTGTCATCTGCAAAAAAGACAATTTTATTTTTTTCCTTTCCAATTTTAATGCCTTTTATTTAACTTTCTTGCCAAATTGCTCTGGCTACAACTTTGAGTACTGTATTAAATAGAAGTGGCAAGAGTGGGCACCCTTGTTGTGTTTCTAATCTTGACAATCTTTTAGTTTTTTACTATTGAGTGTGATGTTAGCTGTGACCTTGTCATATATGGCCTTTAATATGCTGAAATATATTCTTGCTATACCCAGAAAAGCAACAAAAAAGAGGGAAGAGTTGTTGTGTTTTTTTTTTTTAAAGGATGTGTTGATTTTTTGAAAAGATAAATAAAATTGACAAACTTTTAGGTGAGTTAAGAAAATTAGAAATAAAAATAAAATTAGAAATGAAAGAGAAAATATTACAGCTGATGTTACAGAAATGCAAAGAATCATAAGAAATCATGAACAATACACCAAAAAATTGGATTATGTCAAAGAAATGAATAAATTCCTGAAAACATATAACCTACCAACAAAGAATCATGAAGAAGTAGAAAACCTGAACAAATCAAAATCAGTAAAGATATTGAATTGTTAATCAAAATGGCCACCAACAAAAAGTCTCCAAATAATAAATGCTGAAGAGGGTGTGGAGAAAAAGGAACCCTCCTACAGTGTTGGTTGGAATGTAAATTGATGCACACTCTGTGGAAAATGTTTTCAAGTTTCCTTAGGAAAAAAACTAAAAATAGAGTTTGTATATGATACTGCAATCCCACTCCTGGGTATATATCTGGAGAAAAGTCTTAATTTTAAAGATACACGCACCCTACTGTTCATAGCAGCACTGTTTACAACAACCAAGACATGGAAGCAACCCAAGTGTCCATCAACAGATGAATAAAGAAGATGTGATACATATACACAATGGAGTATCACTTATATGTGGAATCTAAAAAATGATACACATAAACTTATCTACAAATTAGAAATAGACTAACGGACATAGAAAACACATTCATAGTTTCCAAAGGGAAAAGGGAGAGGGGGGCTAGATTAGAAGTTTGGGATTAAAATATACACCTACTCTATATAAAATAGATAACCAAAGAGGACCTACTGTAGAGCACAGGGAACTATGCTTGGTCTCTTGTAATAATACATAATGGAAAATAATCTTAAAAAAAAGAATACTGTGTATTTAGCTGTTTCCTTAGCTAAAGTCTGTTTTAGTTGCTTTCAACCAAGAACACTGAACAGTACAGAACATCAAATGTGCTAATGGAGACTCTGAAGGAGCTAATAGAACTTCACAGGGGACCTGATTGACTGCAATCCCAGGCTCAGATTCTAAAAGAGGAATACAGCCTTGCCCCTGATGTAGTTTTGCCACTCATCCAGGGATTTTCATTTGAAAGAATTTAACTATGCATTTGGAAAATGCCAATTTAATTCTCACTTTGTTGTTGTTTTGCTATCATGTCATTTTTTTCTATTTACATGACTAAGTGTTCAATGAGTTGTAAGCAAAATAAAAATTTTCAATTTTGACATATTTACATAAGAAATTAGTGTAATGATTTTTAATTGCATTCCAGTGAAATAAACTCATAGTCACAGTAATTCAGATGGAAAACCATGCATATTTTTCCTTTAATGAAAAATGAAGTTTCTCATTTAGAAGACTAAAATTAAACTCAGCTATGTTCTTAAGAAAGTCTTGAAAGTAATTTCAAACAAGAATAACAGAAACAGTAAAAAGTCAAAATTAAACATCATACCTAGCTTAAATCCTTCATTTGGCCACAACATTCATTTTTTTAATTCTTTGGTTTCCCACTCTTTCTTCTTTTGCTGTAGATAATATGGAGCTAAAGAGAACTAAAGATCTAGTGGTGGCAACTTCATCAACAATTCGAATGATGAGTAAAATAGAAGACAGACATCTCTTACATGTGAATGCCAATTAAAATCAAATGAAAAAGAGAGAGAGCACGAAAGTCACATATCAATATTTACTGATCAATGAAACCACTTCCACTTTATTTCAGATATTGGCTAGAAAAGGAAACAGTCAAATTACCCAGAATACATCTTTGTATTCTTTATCCTAGCTTAAAACAAAGGCAGGTTCTGAGTCTGCATAGTGGGTATTATGGCTTGATTCTCTTTACATATACTTGGTTTATTATGAGATACAGTTTTAAACGTAATATTAATACTAACCAATTCTTTAAAGCATGACATTTTGGTGAATTATGATTCTTTCCAGTCAAGCCTAAAGGAATCAACCCTGAATCTTCATTGGAAGGATTGATGTTGAAACTGAAGCTCCAATATTTTGGTTTTCTGATATGAAGAGCTAACTCACTGGAAAAGACCCTAATGCTGGCAAAGATTGAAGGCAGGAGGAGAAGGGGACAACAGAGGATGAGATGGTTAGATAGCATCACTGACTCAATGGACATGAATCTGAGCAAACTCTGAGAGACAGTGAAGGACAGGGGAGCCTGGCATGCTACAGTCCATGGGGCCACAAAGAGCTGGACATGACTTAGTGACTGCACAACAACAACAACCAGTTTTGTCAAAGAAACTTTTTACCAGAAACAATATTTATTTTGTGCCAATTTAAAACTCATAGAAAGCAGATTCCAAGATTTCCTCTCTCAGCAGTGACTAGCTTTAACAAATTTTTATTAGGAAGTCATTTCAGATGATTGTTTTACTAAATTAGAGTTATTTAGTCTTATTAATCTCAATTGCAATAAACAAGTATTTTCTGAACACTAAGTGTATATGTTTCAGGCTGTATATGTAGATTTCTGTGTGTGTGTGTGTGTGTGTGTCCATCCAAGTCTCCATGCCCTTCTTCCTTTAAGGGAACCCTTCACTACAAATATGATTGGGGGGGATATTTTCCATCACATCCCCCTCTAGAAGGCTGGTCAGTGGAGAACTAAAGAATCTTTAATCTTTATTCTGCCCCCTTTGCTGGCAGTTGTATGCAAACACATGGACTATGTCACGAATCACAAGTTTGCAAATCTTTTATTCATTTGATTGTGAGGTAAAGAGGATGAGCACCTGCCTCTTTAAACACAGCATATGCTTCCTACTATCATATCAGCTTTCTTTCCACACCCCCGCCCCCAACCACCCATATGCACACTTGACAAGTTTGGTTCTCCAGCCTTTATTTTCCTCTGTGAATTCCAAAAAGCTTTTTATTAAATTTCTTTTTTCAGGATAGCTAGAGATGGTTTTAGTTGCTTGCAATAAGGAAATTTAAAACTCAAGAGGCCTGATACACTATCAGATTTAAAGGATGGAACTGACTACTCATACATGCCAGACATTCAGGAAAAGTAACTGCACGTGTGGGTAAAAGGGATGGGAGAGAATATTGATTGATGCTAGTTTTGCAAATGCTGATTCACTTAAAACCCCTGCCTTTCCATCTCCTTTTTTTTAACAACCTTAGAATTACTGAAGGAAAATCTCTCAGTATTCTCTTTTCCAAGTAAGACTGTCCCACTTTTAAGGTTTAAAAATGTGTAGTTTAAAGCTTTCATTTAGCAAATATGTACCCTTAAAATATTAGAAAACTAAACATTTATAAAATAAACTTTGCCATCATCATTACATACAAAATTTTAGAAACCTAATTATGTTCACATCTCTACCCTTCTACAGTTGAGCTTATGTACTGTCACTGTTTAAATTTTATTTGACATAAATGAAAAGGAAAGTAGCTTTAAAACAGATCTGCAACTAGCATCATTGTGTTAGAGTTGCAGGCGACCAAACTCAGGCTCATGAGCTTGCCTTCAGATTTAATTCTAGATGTCCTTTCTCTCCTGCACATGTGAATAAATAGGGAAATGATTTCTGTTAGCTAGATCTCTGGTTTAAGCAGAAATGCAATCATCATGGTTCCTAAGTGTTGTGTGTACACTCTCTAACTCAATTTTCTCAGCATTATTTAGACACGCTCACTGCTTAAACCTGATAGGAAGCCTTCCCGCCCATACCAATTAACCTAACCCTGCAATTTAGTTTTACCCAGTCGTCCTTGAATCCTCCCTTGTTCTCCTCTGTGCTGCCTATTTGAATTGGTTTGAATCCTTTCCCAGAAAGTGTTTCTAATCTAAAAATTGTCTTAATCTCTTTGGTCCAATTTTTTCCTGCTCTTTAATTTCCCACAGGACCCAAGTGGATTTCCAAACTTTTCCACACATCACATGGAACACTATTTTTTAAGTACAATTTTCTTTTTGTGTTTTGCCCACGGGAAATGGCACTCTCAAAACAGCAGTCAACGGCCAAACCGCATGAAAGAGCTTCTCTCCTTCCAATTCTCCAGGTATTTCTAGATGTTTCTCTCACAGGACCCAGGAGGGAAAAAAGAGACAAAAATATGTCTTACCTGCCAAGCTAATGCCACTCTCAACAGGTTAGGCATTAGCTAATATAAATCAATTGAGTGCTATGGAGTCAACTGTGCCCTTGGAATGACTAATTCAATGGGTATTTGGGACCAGATTTACATAAATAAATGAAGCTTAGAGAAATCTTCAGTTTGGCTCAAATGGGAAATTAATTATTAACCCCATATCACCTCTCATCATAAAAGCAAGATAAAAGCATAAGAGGAGATAAGCTCTCTGAAGTCTTCATTTAAAGCTTGGTTGTCTTTTAAGTCCTCACCTTTACATTTCCTATTATTGCCCTCAAAGTGATGATATGGATTCACAGGTTTAATTGGTTTGAGTACATAAAAGATGCTGTTAAAGTGCTGCACTCAATATGCCAGCAAATCTAGAGAACCCAGCAGTGGCCACAGGACTGGAAAAGGTCAATTTTCATTCCAATCCCAAAGAAAGGCAGTGCCAAAGAATGCTCAAACCACTGCACAATTGCACTCATCTCACACGCTAGTAAAGTAATGCTTAAAATTCTCCAAGCCAGGCTTCAGAAACACGTGAACCATGAACTTCCAGATGATCAAGCTAATTTTAGAAAAGCCATAGGAACCAGAGATCAAATTGCCACATCTGCTAGATCATGGAAAAAGCAAGAGAGTTCCAGAAAAACATCTACTTCTGCTTTATTGACTATGGCAAAGCCTTTGACTGTGTGGATCACAATAAACTGTGGAAAAATCTGAAAGAGATGGGAATACCAGACCACCTGACCTGCCTCCTATGAAATCTGTATTCAGGTCAGGAAGCAACAGTTAGAACTGGACATGGAACAACAGACTGGTTCCAAATAGCAAAGGAGTACATCAAGGCTGTATATTGTCACCCTGCTTATTTACCTTCTTTGCAGAGTATATTATGAGAAATGCTGGGCTGGAAGAAGCACAAGCTGGAATCAAGATTGCTGGGAGAAATATCAATAACCTCAAGATATGCAAATGACAACACCCTTAAGGCAGAAAGTGAAGAGGAACTAAAGAGCCTGTTGATGAAAGTGAAAGAGGAGAGTGAAAAAGTTGGCTTAAAGCTCAACATCCAGAAAACTAAGATCATGACATCCATTCCCAGCGCTTCATGGCAAATACATGGGGGAACAGTGGCTGACTTTATTTTTCTGGGCTCCAAAATCACTGCAGATGGTGATTGCAGCCATGAAATTAAAAGACGCTTGCTCCTTGGAAGGAAAGTTATGACCAACCTAGATAGCATATTGAAAAGCAGAGACATTACTTTGCCAACAAAGGTCCATCTAGTGAAGGCTATGGTTTTTCCAGTGGTCATGTATGGATGTGAGAGTTGGACTATAAAGAAAGCTGAGTGGCAAAGAACTGATGCTTTTGAACTGTGGTGTTGGAGAAGACTGTTGAGATTCCCTTGGACTGCAAAGAGATCCAACCAGTCCATCCTAAAGGGGATCAGCCCTGGGTGTTCATTTGAAGGACTGAGGTTGAAGCTGAAACTCCAATACTTTGGCCACCTGATACGAAGAGCTGACTCATTTGAAAAGACCCTGATGCTGGGAAAGATTGAGGGCAGGAGAAGAAGGGGATGACAGAGGATGAGATGGTTGGATGGCATCACGGACTCAATGGACATGGGTTTGGGTGGATTCCGGGAGTTGGTGATGGACAGGGAGGCCTGGCATGCTGCGGTTTATGGGGTTGCAAAGAGTCAGACACGACTAAGCAATTGAACTGAACTGAACATAAATTCATGACTCTCTACAAAAACACTGACACATATTCATGTCTCTCTTTCTGTGTTTACAATTTAGTTATATTTGGTGAGAATTTTATTTATTGATATTCTCTATCCAGTAAACAAATTGAGCCCTGTAATAATATGTTGTATAATAACAAACTGATTGGCCTGGGATCTTACATCTCCAAAACACAGATTTTATATGGAAAAAAAACCAAGTAACATAAAATATGGTTACAGATCTAATTTTTCTTTGGCTTTTTAATGATTTTAAATTGTGCCTCTAAAGAATTATGTATGTTGAACAAAATTAGTTTAAATAAATAAAATTTCCAGGGTTTGTTTTTACTTCCTCCATTTCTTCAAATCGTCTCGATTGTTTTCCTCAGAAAATATGGACCAAAAAAATCTAACAATAATAACTTAAATGCTAGACATTATATTTGCATCATTTCAGTTTGCCTCAAAATAAAAATAAGTATCCACATTATTTCAGTTTTTCAAATGGTGAGACTTAGAATTGTTACCTGCCCAAAGTGACACACCTAGCAGCTTTTAGAGCCAGTTTTTGAACACAGGTCTATGTGGATCTGTGTGTGTGCGTGTGTGTGTGTGTGTTAGTCGCTGAGTCATGTCTGACTCTTTGCAACCCCATGCACTGTAGCCTGCCAGACTACTCTGTCCATGGGATTCTCCAGGCACTGTTGTACGTTGCCATTTCCTTCTCCAGGGGATCTTCCTGACCCAGGGATTGAACCCAGGTCTCCTGCCGGCAGGCAGAATCTCCTGCAGGCAGATTCTTTACCATCTGAGCCACTAGGGAAGCCCCTATGTGATAACATAGTTCAAATTCTTAAACATATCTTATTTCCATGTAGAATCACAAATGTTTATATCATACATGTAAATCATACAAACGACAATTTTGAGATTAAGTCTATGCTTGGTAGGAACAACTGTACTTTGCTATTTATCTTTGGCAGTGGGAGGAAAAATCTTTCTCAGATACACCAGAGTTTTCCATTTGTGCAATAATGATTTGCATTTCTCTCTGAAAAAGTTGAGAAGATTCAAAATTTCCCCAAAGACAGTGACATTACCAATCTACTTGGAGCTTTTTGCTTAACCTGAAATTATATTAAACTTTATGTCCAAAAGTTCCAACCACTAAGAACAAACATACTTGGAAACAGTGACCTGGTGATTGAGTATTTCTGAAGTATTATATAATGGAGCATGATAATATTAAATATATATCCTAGATAAACAGGAGTACAGTTGCACATGTGGCTTTTAGTATACATGTAAAAAATACATGTAGGAGTTCATATGGTGGACATAGAGAAAAAAAAGAGAAATTCTAAACTGTCTAGTCTCACAGATTTATTTTAGGAGTCATGAAATGATGGATGTCTTCAGAGTATTGGGTATTTTAATCACTTATCTAAAGAATCCCATGTATCCTGTAATTCATGCATTAGTTGAATTTTCTTTAATATTTTGAAAGTTTTATCCATTAAAAGTAAAAAAAGTAGAAAATTAATAAGGAAACACAAGTCTTAAATATATGCTAGATGAGATGGATCTCACTGATATCTTTAGGACATGCCATCCAAATGCAGAAGAAAACACCTTCTTCTCAAGTGCACATGGAACATTCCTAGGATAGATCACATCTTGGGTCACAAATCAAACCTCAGTAAATTTAAGAAAATTTAAATTGTATTAAGCATCTTCTCTGACCACAATGCTTTAAGACTAGATATCAATTATAAGAAAAAAACTAAGAAACACAAACACATGGAGATTAAACAACACGTTTCTAAATAACCAACAGATTACTGAAGAAATCAAAAGGGAAATCAAAAAAATTCTAGAAACAAATGACAATGAAAACATGACAACTCAAAACCTATGGGATGCAGCAAAAGCAGTTCTAATAGGGAAGTTTATAGCAATACAATCCTACCTCAAGAAACAAGAAAAATTGAATAGATAACCTAACTGGAAAAAGAAGAAGAAAAAAAAAACAAAATTAGTAGAAGGAAAGAAATCATAAAGATCCCAGCAGAAATAAATGAAAAAGAAACAAAAGTAAAGATTAATAAAACTAAAAGCTGGTTCTTCGAGAAGATAAATAAAATTGACAAGCCCTTAGCCAGACTCAAGATAAAAAGAGAGAAGAATCAAATCAACAAAACTAGAAATGAAAAAGGAGAGGTTACAACAGACAATGCAGCAATACAAAGGATTATAAGAGACTATTATTAACAACTATATGGTAATAAAATAGATAACCTGGAAGAAACGGACAGATTCCTAGAAGAGTTCAGTTTAACAAGACTGAACCAGTAAGAAACAGAAATTATGAACAACCCAATTACAAGCACTGAAATTGAAACTGTGAAAAAAAATCTCCCCAAAAAACAAAAGTCCAGGACCAGATGGCTTCACAGGAGAATTCTATCAAATATTTAGAAAAGTGCTAATGACTATCCTTCTAAAACTCTTTCAAAAAACTGCAGAGGAAGGAACACTTTCAAGCTCATTTTACAAAGCCACCATTACCCTAATACCGAAACCAGAAAAAGACAACACAAAAAAGAAAACTACAGGCCAATATCACTGATGAACATAGATGCAAAAATCCTCAACAAATTTTAGGAAACAGAATTCAGCAACACATCAAAAAGCTCATACATCATGATCAAGTTGGGTTTATTCCAGGGATGCAAGGATTCTTCAATATATGCAAATCAATCAATGTGATACACCACATTAACAAACTGAAAGATAAAAACCATATAACATCTCAATAGATTCAGAAAAACCCTTTGACAAAATCCAGCACCCATTTATGATTAAAACTTCAAAATATGGGCATAGAAGGAAGCTATCTCAACATACTAAAGGCCATATATGATAAGCCTACAGCAAACATTATTCTCAATGGTGAAAAACTGAAAGCATTCCCCCTAAGATCAGGAACAAGACAAGGGTATCCACTTTCACCACTATTATTTCACATAGTTCTGGAAGTCCTAGCTACAGCAATCAGAGAAGAAAAAGAAATAAAATGAATCCAGATCAGAAAAGAAGAAATAAAACTCTCACTGTTTGTAGATAACATTATACTATACATAGAAAACCCTAAAGATAGTATCAGAAAATTACTAGAGCTAATCAGTGAATTTAGCAAAGTTGCAGGATACAAAATCAATACACAGAAATCACTTGCATTTCTATATACTAACAATGAAAAATCAGAAACAGCAATTAAGGAATCAATCCCACTCACCATTGCAACAAAAAAATTAAATATCTTGGAATAATTTTACCTAAGGAGAGGAAAAAACTGTACACAGAAAATTATAAGGCACTAATGACTCATTGAAAAAGACCCTGATGCTGGGAGGGACTGAGGCAGGGGGAGAAGGGGACAACAGAGGATGAGATGGCTGGATGGCATCACCGACTCGATGGATGTGAGTTTGAGTGAACTCCGGGAGTTGGTGATGGACAGGGAGGCCTGGCGTGCTGCAATTCATGGGGTTGCAAAGAGTTGGACATGACGGAGTGACTGAACTGAACTGAATGAAAGAAATCAAAGATGACATAAACAGATGGAGAGATATTCCATGTTCCTGGGTAGGAAGAATCAATATTGTGAAAATTTCCATACTACCAAATACAATCTACAGATTTAATGCAATCCCTATCAAATTACTAATGACATTTTTTTCACAGAACTAGAACAAAAAATTTCACAATTCATATGGAAACACAAAAGACCCTGAAGAGCCAAAGCAGTCTTGAGAAAGATGAATGGAGCTGGAGGAATCAACCTTCCTGACTTCAGATTATACTACAAAGCTACAGTCATCAAGACAGTATGTTACTGGCACAAAAACAGAAATATAGACCAATGGAACAAGATAGAAAGTCCAGAAATAAACCCATCCACCTATTTTTGATGAAGGAGGCAAGAATATACAATGAGGCAAAGACAGCCTCTTCAATAAATGGTGCTGGGAAAACAGGACAACTACATGTAAAAGAATGAAATTAGGACACTTTCTAACAACATACACAAGGATAAACTCAAAATGGATTAAAGATCTAAATGTAAGACCAAAAACTATAAAACTCTTAGAGGAAAACATAGGCAAAACACTGGATGACATAAATGAAAGTAAGATCCTCTATGACCCACCTCCTGCTGCTGCTGCTAAGTCATTTCAGTTGTGTCCGACTCTGTGCAACCCCATAGACGGCAGCCCACTGGGCTCCCCCATCCCTGGGATTCTCCAGGCAAGAACACTGAAGTGGGTTGCCATTTCCTTCTCCAATGCATGAAAGTGAAAGTGAAAGCGAAAGTGAAGTCGCTCAGTCGTGTCTGACTCTTAGCGACCCCAGGGACTGCAGCCTACCAGGCTCTTCCGTCCATGGGATTTTCCAAGCAAGAGTACTGGAGTGGGTTGCTATTGCCTTCTCCAATGACCCACTTTCTAGGGTAACAGAAATAAAAGCAAAAGTAAACAAGTGGGACTCGATTAAACTTAAAAGCTTTAGCACAGCAAAGGACGCTATAAGCAAGGTGAAAAGACAACCCTCAGAATGGGAGAAAATAATAGCAAATGAAACAACTCACAAAGGATTAGTTTCCAAAATATACAAGCAGCTCATACAACTCAATACCAGAAAAACAAAACAACCCAATCAAAAAGTGGGAAAAAGACCTAAACAGACATCTCTCCAAAGAAGACATACAGATGACTAACAAACACATGAAAAGATGCTCAACATCACTCAAATTAGAGAAATGCAAATCAAAACTACAATGAGATATCACCTCACACCGGTCAGAATGGCCATCATCAGAAAATCTACAAACAATAAATGCTGGAGAGGGTGTGGAGAAAAGGGAACGCTCTTCCACTGTTGGTGGGAATGTAAATTGATACAGTCACTATGGAAGATAGTATGGAGGTTCCTTAAAAAACTAGGAATAAAACCACCATGACCCAGCAATCCCACTCCTAGGCATATTCCCTGAAGTGAAGTGAAGTTGCTCAGTCGTGTCCGACTCTTTGTGACCCCATGGACTGTAGCCCACCAGTCTCCTCCATCCATGGAATTTTCTAGGCCAAGAGTACTGGACTGGGTTGCCATTTCCTTCTCCAGGGCATCTTCCCAACCCAGTGTTTGAACCCAGGTCTCCCGCATTGCGGGCAGATGCTTTACCATCTGAGCCACCAGGGAATAGCAGTGGATAGGCATATTTCCTGGGGTAACCAAAATTGAAAGAGACACATGTATCCCATTGTTCGCTGCAGCACTATTTACAATAGCTAGAACATGGAAGCAACCTAGATGTCCATCCACAGATAAATGGACAAAGAAGTGGTGGTAGATATACACAGTAGACTATTACTCAGCCATAAAAAGGAATGCATTTGAGTCAGTTCTAATGATGTGGATGAACCTAAAACCTATTATACAGAATGAAGTGAATCAGAAAGAGAAAGATAAATACCATATTCTAACAGACATATCCAGAATCTAGAAAAGTGGTACTGAAGAACTTATTTACAGGGCAACAATGGAGAAATAGACATAGACAGCAGACTTATGGACATGGGGAGAGGGGAGGAGAGGGTGAGATGTATAGAAAGAGTAACATGAAAAGTTATATTACCATATGTAAAATAGATAGCCAATGGGAATTTCCTGTATGGCTCAGGAAACTCAAACAGGGGCTCTGTATTAACCTAGAGGGGTGGGATGCGGTGGGGAGATGGGAGGGAGTTTCAAAAGAGAGGGGATAGATGTATACCTATGGTTGATTTATGTTGAGGTTTGACAGAAAACAGAAAAATTCTGTAAAGCAATTATCCTTCAGTTACAAAATAAGTTAATTTAAAAATGCAGATTAAAAAAAGTTACTGTGCCTCCCCATGAGTATTAGAAGAAATACTTCTCCCTACGCTTTCTTTTTATTTTCTCTCTAGATCATGGATTCTGTGCTTTTATAAAAGCAGAGTTTGCAGAAAGGCCAGCAGAAAGTGGGGAAAATACAGCAGAGTTTTTAGTGACTAAAAAAAAAGAAATTCACATTCTGGAGGACCAGGAATTTGCATAGAAAGAACAACTCTCCCAACTGTTCTGGAAAATGGAGGACCTATTATCTAAGGCAACTCACACTCCCAACTTTTTTGCTCACTTTTAAGTCCTTGAACTAAGTGTATCCAAGTTTATAAAATGTTATGTAGTTTTTTCCACCTGCTCTGAATTAGGAAGCCTTGGTTTATATATTTGAAAGGATTTTGTAAAAACTATCACCATATCTATATACCTTACAAAGTGAAGTGAAAGTGAAGTTGCTCAGTCGTGTCCAACTCTTTGCGACCCGTGGACTGTAGCCCACCAAGCTCCTCCGTCCATGGGATTCTCCAGGCAAGAATACTGGAGTGGGTTGCCATTTCCTTCTCCAGGGGATCTTCCCAACCCAGGGATCAAATCCAGGTCTCCTGCATTGCAGGCAGACACTTTAACCTCTGAGCCACCAGGAAAGCCCATATACCTTACAAATTCACCTCAATTATAAAGCTCCAAAGATCAAGTGAAAGTAAAAACATTAGCTGCTCAGTCGTGTCCAACTCTTTGAGATGCCATGGACTATAGCCTGCCAAGTTCCTTTGCCCATTGGATTTATAAGGCAAGAATACTGGAGTGGGTTGCCATTGCCTTCTCCAGGGGATCTTTCCGACCCAGGATCGAACCTGGGTCTCTTGCATTGCAGGCAGATTCTTTACCATCTGAGCCACCAGGGAATCCCGTAAAGGACAAAAATGGTATTCAATGTATCCCAAGGGCATAGTAATTATCTTATTAATCCATATATTCAATTACCAAGATGTCTTATTCATTAAAAACATACTTAATAACTGGAAGCTCATTTAGACACGAGAAAGCATAGGCTTCGAAAAGACCAGTAAATATCAAATGGCAATAAGATTAAGAAATGATTACAATCCATTTCTGTCCTCTACCATCCAAGCAAACATCAAACTCAAACTGCCATCTTTTGATCCTAAATCATATAAAATTTTAACAAGGCTAATGACTTTAAAAACGAAGCAAAGCACAGAGCATTTCTATTAGGGAGTATGATTAGGGAATAAGATGCTCCCAGAAATTTAGGTTTTTGTTACTAGTTAATCAAAAGAATTGAAAAGTGACTTCTATCATTTTTACCCTTCCATCTAAAATATGAGTACTAGTTAAGAAAGTTCTCAGGTTTGTCTATGCATAATTTGTGACATCATTAATCAAAGAAGAATTGATTATTTTTACCAGCTAATTAGTGAAACAAACCTCCACTTAGCACCTTGTGCTGAAAACATGTCAGCACTTCATTACACAGATATTGGAAACTGCAATCTGGTTGCTATGGTAACAACAAGATCCAATGGGGATTTTTGTGTTTAGCTGACATATCTAGATCAAACAGAATACGATTAAAAGGAAAGAATCTAACTTAAAGCACTTTTGTACTCAAAACACTGCAAAAATTGTTTTTGAAACTGCCAATTTCAAATAATATGATCACATAAGACTCCATAGAAATTAAGAAAAAAACCTTCTTTTTTGCGTTTGTATCCTTGGACCTGTATTATTTTTTTAATTTGAAAATGAAAATCATTATTGCAGAAACACTCAGACTATAACTCCCATTGTTTAAAGATTTTATTGATTATAATAATGTATAAATCATGTTAGAAGTCACAGTTAAGCCAAAGCAAAGAAGACAAAAGATGTGTGGCCTTAAAACAACAAATAAACCAGAAGCAGAGATCGCTTTATGTTAATATGTTTTTGTGACAGTAACTGGCAGGGAAGCTTGTTAAAAAGGCAATTCATTAAAAGTTATAGCTTTGGTTGGCAGGGTCCCAGATTTTCCCCATCCATCCTTTATGCCATGCCTCTTTCTTCATTGCAATACCTGATTTGTAGAATTTGACATAAATATAATGGAGTTTGTGGGTCAGTATTAAAATACAGAAAGTATTTCTGTCAGCAAATAATTATTGAGCCCTAACTCACTCCAAAATAAATATAACACACTATAAATTTTACACTTTAATTCACCTTTTAAAATTTCAGTTGATCTCAAAATAAGCAATGTCTGATTTGCACCATCTGATTCAGCATCTAAACAGAGAATAATGCTGCCTGTCAAGACTAAGGTGCCATTAGCAACAGAGCAGGCAAGACCCAAGAAAGGAAACAAAGCCTAGAGTGAGTGTGTCTTGTCCTTAACCATGTGAACTCTAGAGCAAGTAATGCCAGAAAAGTGTAGCAAATAGAGAAGTTGCTTGACTGTTGGAACCCCAAATGATCAGTGCCCAGGAAAGGCTCTTAGCTGCAAAATGATTTGAGATTTAATTGCAGCAAAGATTTCACCATCAAAAAACATAAAATGTTGGGCAGGAAAGCAAGGTATTGGTGAACCTGCAGCCTAGTTTGGGAAGCTGTTTTAAGAAATAATTTCTGCTGATGCAGAGTCAACAGGAGCCAACAAGCCATTACTGAAGTCCCATATGGCACGGAATAGTTAGCTCTGGCACTGAACATGAAGTTTGAGCAGTGGTAACTCTTTTAAGGATCTGACCATACAATGTATTAGAATATACTAGTGAACAATGATTCAAGAGAGCACTAAGTACAAAAGTGCGTTCATAGACAATCTTTAAACAGAAACCATTTTGCCAGTCTTAATAAAGAATTAGCAGGATTATAAAGACAGGGAGACCCTATCCACACAACTTCACGAGTCATGACCAAAGCCTTTAGTATAAATTATTTTGCTTGCTTCAACTTCACCGAAAGTACAAAAGGTAAATCATCTTCTAGAAAATAAAATATGAAGCCAAATTTTGATAATGTAGATCCCATTTACTCAAGGAAAAATATATATCAAATTTTCTATATTTCTGTAGAATTCTTAATTAAGTCAGTAACCTAGATAGCATATTCAAAAGCAGAGACATTACTTTGCCAACAAAGGTCCGTCTAGTCAAGGCTATGGTTTTTCCTGTGGTCATGTATGGATGTGAGAGTTGGACTGTGAAGAAGGCTGAGTGCTGAAGAATTGATGCTTTTGTTTTTTTTTTGTTGTTGTTGTTGTTTTGTTTTTTAATTTTATTTTATTTTTAAACTTTACATAATTGTATTAGTTTTGCCAAATATCAAAATGAATTCACCACAGGTATACATGCGTTCCCCATCCTGAACCCTCCTCCCCCCTCCCTCCCCATTCCATCCCTCTGGGTCGTCCCAGTGCACCAGACCCTAGCATCCAGTATCGTGCATCAAACCTGGACTCGCAACTCGTTTCATACATAATATTTTACATGTTTCAATGCCATTCTCCCAAATCTTCCCACCCTCTCCCTCTCTCACAGAGTCCCTAAGACTGTTCTATACATCAGTGTCTCTTTTGCTGTCTCCTACACAGGGTTATTGTTACCATCTTTCTAAATTCCATATATATGCGTTAGTATACTGGATTGGTGTTTTTCTTTCTGGCTTACTTCACTCTGTATAATAGGCTCCAGTTTCATCCACCTCATTAGAACTGATTCAAATGTATTCTTTTTAATGGCTGAGTAATACTCCATTGTGTATATGTACCACTGCTTTCTTATCCATTCATCTGCTGATGGACATCTATTCTCTACACCCTCTCCAGCATTTATTGCTTGTAGACTTTTGGATCGCAGCCATTCTGACTGGTGTGAAATGGTACCTCATAGTGGTTTTGATTTGCATTTCTCTGATAATGAGTGATGTTGAGCATCTTTTCATGTGTTTGTTAGCCATCTGTATGTCTTCTTTGGAGAAATGTCTATTTAGTTCTTTGGCCCATTTTTGGATTGGGTCATTTATTTTTCTGGAGTTGAGCTGTAGGAGTTGCTTGTATATTCTCGAGATTAGTTGTTTGTCAGTTGCTTCATTTGCTATTATCTTCTCCCATTCTGAAGGCTGTCTTTTCACCTTGCTAATAGTTTCCTTTGATGTGCAGAAGCTTTTAAGGTTAATTAGGTCCCATTTGTTTATTTTTGCTTTTATTTCCAATATTCTGGGAGGTGGGTCATAGAGGATCCTGCTGTGATGTATGTCAGAGAGTGTTTTGCCTATGTTCTCCTCTAGGAGTTTTATAGTTTCTGGTCTTACGTTTAGATCTTTAATCCATTTGGAGTTTATTTTTGTGTATGGTGTTAGAAAGTGTTCTAGTTTCATTCTTTTACAAGTGGTTGACCAGATTTCCCAGCACCACTTGTTAAAGAGATTGTCTTTAATCCAATGTATATTCTTGCCTCCTTTGTCAAAGATAAGGTGTCCATATGTGTGTGGATTTATCTCTGGGCTTTCTATTTTGTTCCATTGATCTATATTTCTGTCTTTGTGCCAGTACCATACTGTTTTGATAACTGTGGCTTTGTAGTAGAGCCTGAAGTCAGGTAGGTTGATTCCTCCAGTTCCATTCTTCTTTCTCAAGATCGCTTTGGCTATTCGAGGTTTTTTGTATTTCCATGCAAATTGTGAAATTATTTGTTCTAGCTCTGTGAAGAACGCTGTTGGTAGCTTGATAGGGATTGCATTGAATCTATAGATTGCTTTGGGTAGTATACTCATTTTCACTATATTGATTCTTCCAATCCATGAACATGGTATATTTCTCCATCTGTTAGTGTCCTCTTTGATTTCTTTCACCAGTGTTTTATAGTTTTCTATATATAGGTCTTTAATTTCTTTAGGTAGATATATTCCTAAGTATTTTATTCTTTCCGTTGCAATGGTGAATGGAATTGTTTCCTTAATTTCTCTTTCTGTTTTCTCATTATTAGTGTATAGGTGCTTTTGAACTGTGGTGTTGGAGAAGACTCTTGAGAGTCCCTTGGACTGCAAGGAGATCCAACCAGTGCATTCTGAAGGATATCAGCCCTGGGATTTCTTTGGAAGGAATGATGCTAAAGCTGAAACTCCAGTACTTTGGCCACCTCATGCGAAGAGTTGACTCATTGGAAAAGACTCTGATGCTGGGAGGGATTGGGGGCAGGAGGAGAAGGGGATGACAGAGGATGAGATGGCTGGATGGCATCACTGACTCGATGCACATGAGTCTGAGTGAACTCTGAGAGTTGGTGATGGACAGGGAGGCCTGGCCTGCTGTGATTCATGGGGTCACAAAGAGTCGGACACAACTGAGCGACTGATCTGATCTGATCTGAGCCATGTGTATAGCATGTCTTCAGGGCTATTTGATGGCTTCAGTTTGGTGGTGTAACTTTTAGCTGTCTTTATGCTACCCAAGCTTTCATCTCCATGGCTAGAGCTGTAATACATAGTCTTATAGCTGTGGAGCAGATTTAAGTTTCATGCATGATGTATAAATAACTATCTGAGCTTTAAACATGATTGTTAGGTCAATGTATTTCAATTTCTACTTATCATTTAGGAAGACGGATGACTATATTTTTGAGCTACACAATAATACTTGAACATCAGTCTCTAGACAAATGTGAAAGGATACACTATTTTTTATGTTTGTTTTATAATTAAGCCGCTTGTATTGAGGTCATTTTAGATCCAAATACAGTTTTAAGAAATACTATAAAAAGGTCCTGTGCACCTTTATTCAGTTTCACCCAATGATAACATCTTGTAATACTATAGTACAATATCCCAGTTGGGATATTTTAAGACGGTGTACAGATACCATCAAGTCACAGAACAAGCCATCACCAAGTATTCCTCATGGTTGCCTTTTTACAACCATACCCACTTTAGTGACAGCCCCAGGTCTCTTCAGTCCCTGTAGCTGCTAACCCGTTCAATGTGTCTGTAAGATTTCCAGAACATTACATAAAAGAGAATCACAGAGTATGTAATCTTTAGTTTTTTTTTTACACAGCATAATTCTCTGAAGATTCATCCACAGAGAACTGTTGCACTTATCTAGTTTTTGTTCCTTTTTTATTGCTGAGTATTATTTCATATTAATCATTCATTCATCTAAGGACATCTGGATTGTTTCCAGTCTTTAGATCTATGAATAAAGCTACTATAAGTATTTTTTTACAGTCAGGCTTTTCTGTGAATATGCTTTCATTTTTCCATGAAAAATGCCCAGGAATGCAATTGATAAGTCATATGGTAGTTGCTTATTTAGCTATTCAACACACTGCTAAATTGTTTTCCAGAATAGGTGTACCATTTAACATTTCCAAAAGTGCTGTGTAAGTAATCCAGTTTCTTAGCTTTCTTGCCAGCAATTGGTATTATTACTTTTTTTTGTGGGGGGGGTGCATACTGATTAAGGCATAGTGAGACCTCATTGTGGGTTTGATTTCCCTAATGAAAATGATATTGATTTTCTTTTCATGAATTTATTTGCCATCTGTATATATATTGTATCTTATTCACATATTTTGCTTATTTTGAAACTGGAATTTTTTTCACCTTTGGGCTTTTTAATTGAGACAACATTGATTTATAATATGCGTTTCATATGTACACTACTCAGCTATCAATAAAGATAGAATCTTGCCATTTATAACAACATGATGGACCTTGAGTGTATTACTCTAAGTTGTTTAATGGCTAAGTCATGTCCAACTCTTTTGAGATCCCATGGACTATAGCCCGTCAATCTCATCTATCCATGGGATTTCCCAAACAAGAATACTGGAGCAGTTTGCCATTTCCTCCTGCAGAGGATCTTCCCAACCCAGGGATTGAACCTGAGTCTCCTGCTTGGCAGACAGAGTCTTTATTACTGAGTCACCAGGGAAGCCCTAAATGAAATGTCAGATGAAGAGAGAAATACTATATGATTTCATTTGTATGTGGAATATAAAAAAAAACAAGCAAAAATACTGTTGGACTTTGAGATATCTTTATATACTCTAAATTCTAGTCCTTTGTCAGATATATGGTTTACAAATATTTTCTCCCAGGCTGTAGCTAGTCTTTTTACCTTCTTCACAGAGGAAAAGTTTTAAATTTTGATCAAGTCCAATTAATCACTTTTTTTATTTTATATATTATGTCAAGTGATAGAATGTTTTGCCTGGCTGTGCATCCTGAACACTTTATCATAACTTTTCTTCTAAAAGTTTTATGGTCTTATATATTGTATTTAAATTCATGACCAATATTAACTCAATGTTTTTATAGTGTATGAGGCTTAAGATGACACTCCTTTTTTTGTATGTTTATGCTACATATTTGCTCTGGCACTGTTTTTTTCTCCACTGAATTTGAATTAATTTACTCCCTTGCTGACAATGAGTTGGTCATATTTGTATGGCCCATTTCTCTGTTTTTTTTTTGTTTATTTGTTTGTTTTTTAACGACCTTTGACTGCAGGCTCCATAATTGTAGCACATGGGCTTAGTTGCTCTGCAGCATGTGGAATCTTCCCAGTGAAAGTGAAAGTGTCACTCAGTCTTGTCCAACTCTTTGTGACTCCATGGCCTGAATTCTCCAGGCCAGAATACTGGAGTGGGTAGCCATTCCCTTCTCGAGGGGATCTACCTGACCCAGGAATCAAACTGGGGTCTCCTGCATTGCAGGCAGATTCTTTACCAACTGAGTTATCAGGGAAGCCAGTATCTTGCCAGACCATGGATCAAACTGGCGTCCCCTGTAATGGCAGGTGAATTCTTATCTACCACACCAACAGGGAAGTCACATTTCTCTGTATTATTCTGTTTAATTGGTATATCTCTATCAATATCATTTATTTTGGATTATAAGATTCAAAAATAAGCATATTGGTTCTTCCCACTTTATTCATCTTATTCAAAATTGTTTCAGCTTTTCTATATCCTTTGTCTTTCTATTACATTTTAGAATAATTTTGTCTGTACAAAAACTGTTGCTGGGATTTTGATAGAAATTGTGTTAGTTTATATATCCATTTAGGGAGAACTGATATCTTTATTAGCTGAGTCTTATTGATGAACATGTTACATCTATGTATGTATTTAATTCTTCTTTGAATTCTTTTATTAACATTTTATAGTTTTCAGCAGACAAGTCTTGTACTGTTGGCTTACATTTAAGTATTTAAATTTATTAATGATTATAAGCAGCTTTTTATATTTAACTTCAGTGTCCCAAGTTCATTGCTAACATACTGAAATACAACTGATTTTTTTAAGTGCATCTTGTGATCTTGATGAATTGACTTACTAGTTTTAGGAATTTTTCTGGATACTTTGGATAGCTTATGTAGAAAACTATGTCATTTGCAGATAGGGAAATTCTGAGATCTTCATTTCCAATGTGTATGCATTTTAATATATCCATTTTTCACCTGTTGGACTGGCTAGAAATTCTAGAAATATGTTGAGTAGGAGTGTCAAGAATAGATATCTTTGTTATCAACCTTTAGGTGAAAAGTATCTAGCTTTTCACCATTAAATAAAATATTATATGTATTTTGTGGGATTATTTTTAGATGCTCTTTACCAAGTTGAGGAAGTTCCCTCTATTCTTATTTTTCTGAGACATTTTTATGATGAATGTGTGAAATTTTGTCAAATTTTGTCAAATACTTAAATTGTGTGATTTGTCATATGATTGTTATTATGGTACATTGCACTGATTTCTTAATATTGAACCAATCTTGCATGCATGGAATGAATCAAACTTGATAATGGTATGTAATTCTTTTTATGCATTGCTCAACTCTGTTTGATAGTACGTTTTAGGGTTCTGCATCTTATTAATGAGGGATATTGATCTACAGTCTATTTGTATTTTTTGCACTCTCTTTTTTGGGTACTGCCATCAGGGTGATAATTAGTTTATAAATGACTTGATGATCGGTCCTTCATTTATTTTCACGAAGCGCTTGTACAAAATTGGTGTTAATTCTTCTTTCAATGTTTGGGAGAATTCTCCACTGAAACCCTTTTTCCCTGGAGGATATCTTTGTGGGAAAGCTTTTACTTATGAATTAAATTTCCTTCATAGTTATAAGGCTATTCAAAATACTACTTCATACTGGGTGATGTAGATTAGTTTGTACTTTTTGAGACATTTACCTATTTCATCTGAGTTGTCAAATTTCCATGTGGAGAGTTTTTTTGTTTTGTTTTTTAACAGTATATGCTTACAGTCTGTGTGTGATTAGTAGTTTTTGTGTGTAGTAGCTTTGTGTCTGTTGTTACATCCCCTGTTTCATTCCTGCTATTGCTAACTTGTACTTTCTCTCTTTTTTTAATATTTTCTCTGTCAGCCTTCCAAGAATTTTGTCATTTTTACTGATTTTTCCTAAGAAATCTCTCTTTAATAGATGTGTTCTATTGTTTCTATTTTCAACTTAACTGCTTTCTGCTCTTATCCTTATTATTTTCTTCCTTCTGCTTATTTATTTGCCCTTCTTTTTCTATATTTTTGATGTAGAAGCATCAACTATTGAGTTTTTCTTCATTTAAAATGTATATTTTGTGCTATAAATATTCCTGCCAGCAATGCTTTAGCCATTTAGTCTCACAGATTTTTATATGCTGTAGTTTCCTTTTCATTCAGTTAAGTTTTTTTTTTTAATATTTTTCTTGATACTTTCTCTTTTACTCATAGATTGTCTAGAGGTGTGCTGTTTAATTTTCAAGTGTTTGGAGGTTTTCCTGATATATTTTATTAGGATTTCTAGTTTAATTTCATTTTAGTCAGAGTACAATTTATATGATTTCAATAGCTTTTTATAAAAAGGAATGCATTTGAGTCAGTTCTAATGAGGTGGATGAAGCTGGAGCCAACTATACAGTGTGAAGTAAGTCAGAAAGAGAAAGACAAATACTGTATATTAACACATGTATATGGAATTTAGAAAGACAGTACTGATGATCCTACATGCAGGGCAGCAAAGGAGACCTGATGTAAAGGACAGACTTTTGGACTTAGTGGGAGAAGGTGAGGGTGGGATGATTTGAGAGAACAGCATTGAAACATGTACATTACCATATGAAAAATAGATAACCAGTGTGAGTTTGATGTATGAAGCAGGGCATCCAAAGCTGGTGCTTCGGGAAAACCCAAAGGGAAAAAGTGGGGAGGGAGGTGGAGCTGTTCAGGATGGGGGATACATGTATATCTGTATGTATGGCAAAAACCATCACAATATTGTAAAGTAATTATCCTACAATTAAAATAATCAATTAAAAAAACAAAATTTAAAAAAAAAATTGTTCAGAATTTTTTATAAGGACACATTGGTCCACATTGGTTTACATTCCAATGGCACTAGAAAAGAATGTGTATTCTGCTATCCTTGGGTGGAAAATTTAATAAATATAATATTAGATTCTGTTTGTTAATAGTAATTAGGGGTTTTTCTAATTCTTGCTAATTTTCTATTATTTTAATCAATTATTGAGAGGAGAGATAAAGTTCAACTTTATTTATGGATTTGTCTATTTATTCATTCAGGTCAGTTCTTTTTTCTTTCAGTTTTTATTTTCTGTATTTTGCAGCTTTGTTAATTTTGTGGATACATATTTAGGATTGGTAGTATTCTGAAGGACTAACACTTATCACTATATAATGTCTTTCTGTATCCGTGGAAAATTTCTTTGTTCTGAAGTCTACTTTATAAGATACTAATATCTTATACAAATATATTTTTATGAATCTTTGTATGATATATATATATATATATATGTTTCCCTTTACTTTAAATATGTATATTGGGCTTCCTTGGTGGCTCAGTAGTAAAGAATCTGCCTGCAGTGCAGAAGATGTGGCAGGCAGAAGCTGCAGTTTCAATCCTTGAGTCAGGAAGATTGCCTGGAGAAGGAAATTGCAACCCAGTCCAATATTTTTCCCTGAAAAATCCCAAGGACAGAGGAGCCTGGTAGGTTACAGTCCATGGAGTGACAAAGTTGGACATGACTGAGCAACTAAACAACAACAACATAGTATATATATTTTACCTCCCTTTCATTATCATTAAACTCCATTGATAATTCTTTTTTTATTTATTTAATTTATTTATTTTAATTGGAGGCTAATTACTTTACAATATTGTATTGGTTTTGCCATACATTGACATGAATCCACCATGGATGTACATGTGTTCCCCATCCTGAACCCCCTACCCCCTCCCTCCCCATCCCATCCCTCTGGGTCATCCCAGAGCACCAGCCCTGAGCACCCTGTCTCATGCATCAAACCTGGACTGGTGATTCATTTCACATATGATAATATACATGTTTCAACGCCATTTATTAAGTATTTTCTCTACATACATTTAAAACCAAATCTGATGGGTTTTATAATTTTCACTTAAACCAGTTAAAAATTTAGAAAATTCAAGAGAAGTATTTGCTCATATTTTTGCATCCTGTGTTTGTACTAAGACTTTCTATTTATTTTACTGAGACTTTCTATTTGCCCATTTGTTTCAGGTACATTCATAATTTGTACTTTAAATATGTTTATTATGGCTGCTTTAAAATATTTCAGAGAATTCTAACATCCCTGTCATCTTGATGTTTGTATATATAGAGACTTTTTTCCTTCAGTGTGCAATCTTCCTGCTTCTTGGTATGACAAGGTATTTCCTATTAAAGCCTAGATATTTTGGATATTACATTATGAGATTCCCATAATTACAAATCCAGAGGTCAAGATCAATCCTTATCTTACTTAGTCTATCAGTAATAGTTAGCATTTGCTAGATTCTTCTTCCCTGGTGGCTCAGACAGTAAAACTGTCTGCCTACAAGGCGGGAGACCCGGCTTTAATCCCTGAGTCGGTAAGATCCCCTGGAGAAGGAAATGGCAAACCACTCCAGTACTCTTGCCTGGAAAATCCCATGGATGGAGAAGCCTGGTAGGCTACAATCCATGGGATGGCAAAAAGTCAGACACGACTGAGTGACTTCACCTTCCTTCTTAAAGGACTTTCTTCACTTGACCTCTTATCATCTTTCAACTCCATTAATCTTGCCTTCTCTAGTTCCTCTTGTAACTACTGAAATGACCAAGATAAGGCTCTAGACCTATTTTCATTCTACATTCCTTAAGCAATCTATTCCAAGTTTTAACATACTATAATATATATTGTCAATTCAATATACACAGGTTACACTTCATCTATAACTCAAGATTCTTACATTCTACCAGCTACTCAATGTCTTCATATCATTGTTTAATAGGCATTTCAAACAATATCATAAATGGAATTCTTGAGCTGTTCTTTCAAGACAGTGTTTCCTGTCATCTTGCATATTATCTCAGTAAATGGCCATACATTCCTTCATTTGTTCAAACCAAAGTCCTAGAATCATTCTTAGTTTTTATTTTTGAAAATATTTTATTTATATTTTATTAGAGTATAATTGTTCTACAATGTTGTGTGAGCTTATGTTGTACAATAAGGTGAATCAACCATATGCATACATATATCCCTCCCTCTAGAGCCTCCATCTCACCCCACTCCCCCAACATCAGTTCAGTTCAGTCGCTCAGTTGTGTCCGACTCTTTGCGACCCCATGAATCACAGCACGCCAGGCCTCCCTGTCCATCACCAACTCCTGGAGTTCACCCAGACTCACGGTCATTGAGTCAGTGATGCCATCCAGCCATCTCATCCTCTGTCGTCCCCTTCTCCTCCTGCCCCCAATCCCTCCCAGCATCAGAGTCTTTTTCAATGAGTCAACTCTTTGCATGAGATGGCCAAAGTACTGGAGTTTCAGCTTTAGCATCATTCCTTCCAAAGAAATCCCAGGGCTGATATCCTTCAGAATGCACTGGTTGGATCTCCTTGCAGTCCAAGGGACTCTCAACAGTCTTCTCCAACACCACAGTTCAAGAGCATCAATTATTCGGTGCTCAGCCTACTTCACAGTCCAACTCTCACATCCATACATGACCACAGGAAAAACCATAGCCTTGACTAGACGGACCTTTGTTGGCAAAGTAATGTCTCTGCTTTTGAATATGCTATCTAGGTTGGTTATAACTTTCCTTCCAAAAGTAAGCATCTTTTAATTTCATGGCTGCAATCACCATCTGCAGTTATTTTGGAGCCCAAAAAAATAAAGTCTGACACTGTTTCCACTGTTTCCCCATCTATTTCACATGAAGTGATAGAACTGGATCCATGATCTTCGTTTTCTGAATGTTGCACTTTAAGCCAACTTTTTCACTCTCCACTTTCACTTTCATCAAGAGGCTTTTGAGTTCCTCTTCACTTTCTGCCATAAGGATGGTGTCATCTGCATATCTGAGGTTATTGATATTGCTCCCAGCAATCTTGATTCCAGCTTGTGTTTCTTCCAGTCCAGCGTTTCTCATGATGTACTCTGCATAGAAGTTAAATAAGCAGGGTGACAATATACAGCCTTGATGTACTCCTTTTCCTATTTGGAACCAGTCTGTTGTTCCATGTCCAGTTCTAACTGTTGCTTCCTGACCTGAATACAGATTTCTCAAGAGGCATGTCAGGTGGTCTGGTATTCCCATCTCTTTCAGAATTTTCCACAGTTTATTGTGATCCACACAGTCAAAGGCTTTGGCATAGTCAATAATGCAGAAATAGATGTTTCTCTGGAACTCTCTTGCTTTTTCCATGTTCCAGCGGATGTTGGCAATTTGATCTGTGGTTCCTCAGCCTTTTCTAAAACCAGCTTGAACATTAGGAAGTTCACGGTTCATGTATTGCTGAAGCCTGGCTTGGAGAATTTTAAGCATTACTTTACTAGCATGTGAGATGAGTGCAATTGTGCGGTAGTTTGAGCATTCTTTGGCATTTGCCTTTCTTTGGGATTGGAATGAAAACCGACTTTTTCAGTCCTGTGGCCACTGCTGAGTTTTCCAAATTTGCTGGCATATTGAGTGCAGCACTTTCACAGCATCATCTTTCAGGATTTGAAATAGCTCACCTGGAATTCCATCACCTCCACTAGCTTTGTTCGTAGTGATGCTTTCTAAGGCCCACTTGACTTCACATTCCAGGATGTCTGGCTCTAGGTCAGTGATCACACCATCATGATTATCTGGGTCGTGAAGATCTTTTTTGTACAGTTCTTCTGTGTATTCTTGCCATCTCTTCTTAATATCTTCTGCTTCTGTTAGGTCCATACCATTTCTGTCCTTTATTGAGCCCATCTTTGCATGAAATGTTCCCTTGGTATCTCTAATTTTCTTGAAGAGAACTCTAGTCTTTCCCATTCTGTTGTTTTCCTCTATTTCTTTGCATTGATCGCTGAGGAAGGCTTTCTTATCTCTTCTTGCTATTCTTTGGAACTCTGCATTCAGATGTTTATATCTTTCCTTTTCTCCTTTGCTTTTTGCTTCTCTTCTCTTCACAGCTATTTGTAAGGCCTCCCCAGACAGCCATTTTGCTTTTTTGCATTTCTTTTCCTTCAGGATGGTCTTGATCCCTGTCTCCTGGACAATGTCACGAACCTCATTCCATAGTTCATCAGGCACTCCATCTATCAGATCTAGGTCCTTAAATCTATTTCTCACTTCCACCGTATGATCATAAGAGATTTGATTTAGGTCATACCTGAATGGTCTAGTGGTTTCCCTACTTTCTTCAATTTAAGTCTGAATTTGGCAATAAGGAGTTCATGATCTGAGCCACAGTCAGCTCCTGGTCTTGTTTTTGCTGACTGTATAGAGCTTCTCCATCTTTGGCTGCAAAGAACATAATCAATCTGATTTCAGTGTTGACCATCTGGTGATGTCCATGTGTAGAGTCTTCTCTTGTGTTGTTGGAAGAGGGTGTTTGTTATGACCAGTGCATTTTCTTGGCAAAACTCTATCAGTCTTTGCCCTGCTTCATTCTGTATTCCAAGGCCAAATATGCCTGTTACTCCAGGTGTTTCTTGACTTCCTACTTTTGCATTCCAGTCCCCTATAATGAAAAGGACATCTTTTTTGGGTGTTAGTTCTAAAAGGTCTTGTAGGTCTTCATAGAACTGTTCAACTTCAGCTTCTTCAGCATTACTGGTTGGGGCATAGACTGTGATATTGAATGGTTTGCCTTGGAAACGAACCGAGATCATTCTGTCATTTTTGAGATTGCATCCAAGTACTGCATTTCGGACTCTTGTTAACCATGATGGCCACTCCATTTCTTCTGAGGGATTCCTGCCCGCAGTAGTAGATATAATGGTCATCTGAGTTAAATTCACCCATTCCAGTCCATTTGAGTTCACTGAGTTCTAGAATGTCGACATTCACTCTTGCCATCTCTTGTTTGACCACTTCCAATCTGCCTTGATTCAGGGACCTGACATTCCAGGTTCCTATGCAATATTGCTCTTTACAGCATCAGACCTTGCTTCTATCACCAGTCACATCCACAGCTGGGTATTCTTTTTGCTTTGGCTCCATTCCTTCATTCTTTCTGAAGTTATTTCTCCACTGATCTCTAGTAGCATATTGGGCACCTACTGACCTGGGGAGTTCCTCTTTCAGTATCCTATCATTTTGCCTTTTCATACTGTTCATGGGGTTCTCAAGGCAAGAATACTGAAGTGGTTTGCCATTCCCTTCTCCAGTGGACCACATTCTGTCAGATCTCTCCACCATGACCCGCCCATCTTGGGTTGCCCCACGGGCATGGCTTAGTTTCATTGAGTTAGGGAAGGCTGTGGTCCTAGTGTTATTAGATTGACTAGTTTTCTGTGAGTATGGTTTCAGTGTGTCTGCCCTCTGATGCCCTCTTGCAACACCTACCGTCTTACTTGGGTTTCTCTTACCTTGGGCCTTGGGTATCTCTTCACGGTTGCTCCAGCAAAGCGCAGCCACTGCTCCTTATCTTGGATGAGGGGTATCTCCTCACCATCGCCCTTCCTGACCTTCAACGTGGGATAGCTCCTCTAGGCCCTCCTATGCCTGCGCAGCCACAGCTCCTTCGATGTGGGGTTGGTCCTCCCAGCCCCCGTCCCTGGCATCAGGGGTGGGGTTGGTCCTCCCGGCTTTGGCCTGTGGCCTTGGGCGTGGGGTAGCTCCTCCCAGCCCCCGTCCCTGGCCTCGGGGGTGTGGTTGGTCCTCCCAGCCCCCATCCCTAGCCTCGGGGGTGGGGTAGCTCCTCACAGCCTCCGTCCCTGGCCTCAGGCTTGGGGACGTGGGGTAGCTCCTCCCAGCCACCGCCCCTGACCTCAGACGCTGGGGTAGGTCCTCTCGGCCGCCGCCCTGACCTTGGACTTGGGTAGCTCCTCTTGGCAGTTCCTGTGCCATCACAGTCTGGTACTCTCGGCCGCTGCCCCTGAACTCGGATGTGGGGTAACTCCTCTTGGCCGCCGCCCTTCAGGCATGGGGTCCTCCCGGCTTCTGCCCCTGACCTCGGACATGGGCTAGCTCCTCTTGGCTGCGCTTAGTGCGCCGGTCGCAGCTGCCTGCACTTAGTGCGCCGGTCACAGCCGCCTTTAAATATGTCTACAAATTCTTTGACAATCTTTCCTTCAAGAGGTGGCAGTATATTCCCTTCCTCTTGAATGTGAGTTGGACATAACTGATACATTTCTTAAACCAAACAAACAAAAACCCTCTTTATTTTATATTGGGGTGTAGCTAATTAACAATGATGTAATAATTTCAGGTGAATGGCAAAGGGACTCAGCCATACATATACATGTTTCCCTTTTACCCCAAACTCCCCTCTCGTCCAGGCTGCCACATAATACTGAGCAGAATTCCATGCACTATACAGTCGGTCCTTGTTTGATATGCATCTTATGTGTCCCAAACTCCTTAACTATTCCTTCCTCCCATTTTTCCCTCTTGACAACCATAAGTTTGTTCTCAAAGTCTATAAGTCTGTTTCTGCTTTGTAAATATTAATAACTCCATTTGTATCATTTCTTTTTAGATCCCAAATATAACAGATGTCATATAATATTTCTTCTTCTCTTATTTACTTCACTCAGTATGACAATCTCTAGGTCAATTCATGTTGCTGTAAATGGCATTATTTCATTCTTTTTTATGGATGAGTAATATTCCATTGTATATATGTATCATCTCTTCTTCATCCATTCCTCGGTTGATGGAAGGTTGCTTCCATGTCTTGACTACTGTAAACAGTGCTGCAATGAACACTGGGGTGCGTGTATCCTTTCGGATCATGTTTTTCTCCAGATATATGCCCAGGAGTGGGATTGCAGGGTCATATGGTAGTATCTATTTTTAGTTGTTTAAGGAACCTTTATACCATTCTCCATAGTCACTGTACCAGCTTACATTCCCACCAACAGTGTAGGAGAGTTTCCTTCTCTCCACACCCTCTCCAGCATTTATTGTTTGTGGATTTTTTGGTGATAGCCATTCTGGCCAGTGTGAGGTGATACCTCATTGTACTTTTGATTTGCATTTCTCTAATACTAGTGATGTTGGACATCTTTTCATGTGCCTCTTGGCCATCTGTATGTCTTCTTTTGAGAAATGTCTATTTAGGTCTTCTGCCCATTTGTTGGTTGGGTTGTTTGTTTTGATGCATCATGAGCTGTTATGCATCATGAGCTGTTTGTAAATTTTGGACACTAGTCCCTTGTCAAACACATAATTTGCAAATATTTTCTCCCAATTGTGGGTTGTCTTTCATTTTGTTTACTGTTTTCTTTGCTGTGTAAAAGCTTTTGAGTTTAAATAGATCCCATTTGCTTATTTTTCCCCATTATTCTAGAATATAGATCAAAAAAGATATTGCTACATTTATGTCAGAGTGTATTCTGCCTCTGTTTCCCTCTAGGAGTTTTATAGTATCTATTCTCACATTTAGGTCTTGAATCCATTTTGAGCTTAGTTTTGTGTATGGTGTTAAAGAATAATCTAATGTTTAATTTATTCTCTTACCTCATATTTAAATCATCAGAAAAAAGAAAATCTTTTAAAATATACGTAAAATCTTATTAGTTCTGCAAACCATCATTGCTATTACCCTGGCCCAAATTATCATTTCTCACTTGTTCTTGCTTCAGTGCTTGTCTCCTTGCAGATTAGTCTCTCTTCTACAGTAGAAACAGAGAAGGCAATGGCATCCCACTCCAGTACTCTTGCCTAGAAAATCCCATGGACGGAGGAGCCTGGTAGGCTGCAGTCCATGGGGTCGTTAAGAGAGGGACACGACTGAGCGACTTCACTTTCACTTTTCACTTTCATTCAGCAGAGAAGGAAATGGCAACCCACTCCAGTGTTCTTGCCTGGAGAGTCCCAGGAAAAGGGGAGCCTGGTGGGCTGCCGTCTATAGGAACACACAGAGTCAGACATGACTGAAGCGACTTAGCAGCAGCAGCTACAGTAGAAATAAGATTATATGACACATCTGTTTAAAATATCCCAGTCTTTAATACATTTCATAGAATAGAATCACAAGGCCTTACCATGACATATTAAGCCTTGTATGATTTGGTCTTTTTGTATTTTAACAATATGATGCAATGGACAAAAAGTGCTAAAAGTAGCAAGTCCTGTAGTAGCTACATCGATTGAATGTTACTTTTATATCATCTTTTCTATTGAAAGTTAAATACAACATTTATTCATACTGTTTTAGGGGAGAAACTGGATTACTTAGGGCAGTGATCCCCAACCTTTTTGGTACCAGGGGCTGGTTTCATGGAAGAAAATTATTCCATGTACCAGAAGTGGAGGTAATGGTTGCAGGATGGTTCAAGGGCATAACATTTATTGTGCATTTACACTTTATTTCTAATGTTCCTGCTGATCTCCAGGAGGTACTGGGCCTTAGCCCAGAGGCTGGCGACCCCTGACTTAGAAGGTTACTAGTAAGTACTTTTTAAAATCAGATTTTATAGTGTTTTCTAAATTTAATGATTATCTTTATGAAATGGAAACCTTTCCATAGCAATCAATTAAAACAGAAATTGTGGCTAGAGCCTCACAATTCACTTTGAAATCTTACTATATCATGTAAAACTCAGAAACTGCACTCTAAAAATCACTGTCCTATAACTGTCATGGCCCATCTTTTTGAATCCTCAAAAGATGTTTCATAACTCCTTTAATACTCTACCTTAAAATTAAAAAATATAAAACCAATAGACTTTGTTTCGTGTCAGAGCATGGCATGGTATACCATGCTAAAATCTGTGAAGTACCCCACTTTAATTCAAAATAGTATACAGTTGAGAAGAGAGACATTTTATATTTGGAAAAAGTTATTGGGAAGATAATAGGGAAAAATTATATTCTAGATAAAGAGTTTTCTAGGTTTTTTTAAGAGTTCTTTTAAGATTCTCTTTATTACAATTATCAATGGCAGGTCTATGATTGTTATGCAGATATATACATCAAAGTTCTTAAACTGCTAATATAAAGGATCCATGACACCTAAGCCTATTTTTATTTATTCTATAAACAAAAACTGAGCATCTATTCTTATACAGAAAATTATATTTGACATTCTTATATTTGATGAATGTAAGCAATAAAAACTCTTAGTGACCTCTGAATTCAGGCCCACACATTTAGTTATATAAACTGGGGATTTGAATGACATTTTGCAGCAGAATATGATTTTCTCATCTAATCAGATTATCAATTTATTTTCTTAAGTGTAGAATTCAATTTCCTTCCTACATATATACATTTCAGGAGGCCTTTTACAAGTTCCTTCTGCTTTTAACATGACAGGTAGCTGTATTTACTGGTGTATAACATATTTATATCACTTAAAATGTTTATGGCATATTTTTTGACCTTTGAGTTATATAACTGGCATTTGTCATTATCATGACAAATGTAAAAAAAGTTTTACAACTTTTACAAATGTAAAAAAATTTTTAAATATTGTCAAGACTCCTACCTCAGGCAAAATAATATACTTATTACTTATGAATAATGGTTAGGTACTGTAGCTTATGTCCTACTAAACATGAACTTGAATATTTGTGCTAAATGGGTCTATATGTTTAGAAGTTCGTTCATTCCTCTATGCTGACAGGCCAGTATCATGCTGTATTATGGTTGTCTCATCAAACTATAGTGCACTGATCCATGTTTTAAACCAATAGAAATAACTTCATTGATAGATACGAATTTATAGCAGAGATTATAGAGGAGTCTGCCATTTTTTCCTCATTTTACTTCTCCTAGAGAAATAAAAGGTGGGATACCTGGCCTCTTGTTTGCTCTGACTTCATACTGACTCAGACTCGAATCAATAATGCCTCCTGTTGCTCCTACCCTGGGATTTTCATTTGCTGTATCCTCTATCTGATGCTATTGCCTGAGCTATCGGCATGGCGTGTTGCTTCTTTGGGGTATTTACTCAAATATCAGATCTTTAAGAAGGTCTTCTCTAATCACCTGATACAAAATATCCCTACCACATCACTCTACTTTTTATAACTTTTCAGTGAGTTGTAGTTAAACTATGTCAAATATTCCTGTTTGATCTTTCTAATGCCTTTGCCTTGAACTCAAATTTTTCTTATATAAATATCATCACCTCTGTTTCTATGTATTTTTATTTCTATATTTTCCCCATCCACTTATGTTCAATCTTTATGTATTCCATATAACTGTCCTCTAAACAGATATGTCAATGTGATCTTCAACCAAAGGATCAATAGAAAGTTTTGCATAGTCCTTAATAGTAGGCATAAGAAAAAGTTTCATAGAAATGTATTACTATTAGGGACTTGAGAGGCCCTTGCAAGTCACTCATAGTTCCATTCACTGCCAGGGAGTATATTTAAGCAAACATGTCTCAGCAGAAAGGATCTTAAATGCTCAAAGTTTTTGAGTTATAATTTCTTTCTGGTTAATATAACTGCCTTCCCAACCTAGAAAACCAGCTTTTTTGTTTACTTAATAATTATACAGCTTGCCTACTTCCAAAATAAACTTTAGTCAACTTATCAAAAAAAAAAAACCTACATATATAATAAAGTACAATAAAACATAAATAATGAACCATGAAAAAGAAAGAAAACATATGGCAAAAATCTCAGCTAATGTAGATTCTACATGTACTTAATTCTCATTTATTTTAGTTTTAAGTTGCTTTATTTTCATAGCAAAATAGAAGAGAGCGAAATAGGAGAGAAAGAGAGAGAAAGTGAAGGGGGAGAGGGAGAAGAATATGAGTTGTTATTTAAGTTGCTATTTCTTCATTAAGGAAAAAGTGAAAAGCAATGGGCAAGAGGAAAATAAGAAACATTAAGTGTCGACTTTGATATAGAAACTGTAGTAAGACATATGCACACATATATATTACCAAAAATACCTCATAAAAATTCTTTGAGATATAAATATTAACTTTACAGTTAAAAAATTTAGCCCCAAAGAGATGAATACTTTTCCAAAGTTCATATGACTGGCAGGTGGCATAGCTGGCACTGAGTTTTGGTCTTGCTACACCAAAACAGTCTTCATAGATCTTAAGACATAGCAGTTAACTTCTCCCGGATTGACTGATCCAAGAGACAAAGCATAAAGAAAGTCCAAGTGTCGTTTTTACTTACTCACTATCACTACTTCCATATTTCCATTTGTTAGAAGAAAGTCAGCAAGTTCAGGCCACAGTCAAAGCAAGAAAGTAAACTTAGGGTTACTGGGAAAGTGTAGGGGAGGGATAAATTGGGAGATTGGGACTGATATATAAAATCTACGATATATAAAATAGGGCTTCCCTGATAGCTCAGTTGGTAAAGAATCTGCCTGCAATGCAGGAGACCCCAGTTTGATTCCTACGTTGTGAAGATCTGCTGGAGAAGGGATAGGCTACCCACTCCAGAATTCTTGGGCTTCCCCTGTGGCAGCTAGTAAAGACTCTGCCAGCAATAGAGGAGATCTGGGTTCGATCCCTGGGTTGGGAAGATCCCCTGGAGAAGGGAATGGCTGCCCACTCCAATATTCTGGCCTAGAGTATTAAATGGACTGTATAGTCCATGGGGTCACAAAGAGTCAAGACCCAACTGAGTGACTTTCACTAGGAATAAAATTGTTGATGCAGACATATGCCTTTCAGATTTTTAAAGATACCATGGAGTTATCTTCAGTGGTGGTTGGAACCATTTATCTTTCATAGGAATCATAAGTGAATGTGCCTTTTCACCTATAGCCTAACTGCTATGGTTATTTATTAAACTTTCTTAGCTTTGCCAATTAGGCACTTAAAAAATATCAACTTGCAGTTGTAGTTCCATGGACTGTATAGTCCTTGGGGTTACAATGAGTCGGACACAACTGAGCCACTTTCACTTTCATATATAAAATAGATAACTAATAAAGATCTACTATACACCACAGGGAACTCTATTCAATACTCTCCAATGGACTTTATGGGAAAAGAATCTTAAAAAAATAGAAACAGTGTATATATGTGAATGTATAACTGATTGACTTTGCTCTACACCTGAAATTAACACTACAATGTAAATCAATTTATTCCAATAAAAATTAAACAAAAAAGAAGACTTTGATCCTCCTTTTGGAGGAAAGGGTATTGAAGAATCCACCAGCTAATTCCAAATAAGATTCTATTTAAAAAATTCCTATTTTAAAATCAAAAGGTTAGAAAATATTTTTCTAAATTAATTTTATTAGTGTACATTGCAATTCAATTATATCACTATTTAGACACCACGAAGGTTGTTCCTGGTAATCTCTCCTAGAGGAACATAGGAAATTGCAAATTGATGAATCAGTGGTATCAGAGATAGTCTAACATTTGATTATAAATTACATAAATGTTGCTGCTGCTAAGTTGCTTCAGTTGTGTCCGACCCTGTGCGACCCCATAGACGGAAGCCCACCAGGCTCCCCCGTCCCTGGGATTCTCCAGGCAAGAACACTGGAGTGGGTTGCCATTTCCTTCTCCAATGCATGAAAGTAAAAAGTGAAAGTGAAGTTGCTCAGTCGTGTCCGACTCTTAGCCACCCCATGGACTGCAGCCTACCAGGCTCCTCCGTCCATGGGATTTTTCAGGCAAAAGTACTGGAGTGGGGTGCCATCGCCTTAAATGTTAAGTGACATTTAAATGCTGTCAAGAATCTCTTTGTTTTCTATTAAGCTCTCATTAGTGTTTTTTTATGTTTAAGTTGGAATGAAATATATAGGAAACCTTAAAGCAGGGGGATGTAACTTGGACTTTAGACAATCCTGCTGGGCAGACAAGTACTGAATGTTGATGCTAATATGTTACCAGAGATCAGTGACACATACTAGTTACCAGTTTCATCTTTTTCAGGTTGTGCTAAGTTAGATATATATCCTATCGTTTGATTTGAGCATTAAGAGAATCATAAATTGACATCAGAGTGAACAAAACTATAAACATCAAATGGGAAGCAAGTTTACCAATCACAATAAAGTTAAGAGTCAAGATATTTTCCACTAATTTTCATCATAATGAACTAGTTTAAAAAGAAAAGTTGTGCTTGTGGAGAGCTTTGCAAGACAATTTTACATATACCCACCTCACCACCACCACCACCCCCCCACACACACACACACACACGAATCTTAACAGTTCATACCCATCTCCAGGCACATACACTCATATCCATTTGATTGTCTAATCCTAACTTTTCTCATGGGTAAAATAGTGATATTAAGAGTATATAACACATAAGAGTTTTGTGAGAGTAAAATGAGATAACACATGCAAAGCATTTAGCACAATGTTTGAGCCAAGGCTAGGGTTCAATATACATTAGCTATTTTTATTATTTTGTTGTTCAGTTGCTAAGTTGTTATTACTTAAGTGACATTATAACAAATATTCCTTTCCAGGGATTGCAAATGGGAATACAGAAGTTATACAGCACCCATACTACATTCTGGCATATATTCTAAAATTAAATTTCTCAAATCAGCTCAGTTCAGCTACTCAGTCAGGTCTGACTCTTTGAGACCCCATGAACTACACTGTGACAAGCTTCCCTGTCCATCATCAACTCCCAGAGCTTACTAAAACTCAGGTCCATAAAGTTGGTGATACCATCTAACCATCTCATCCTCTGTCATCCCCTTCTCCTCCTGCCTTCAATCTTTACCAGCAACAGGGTCTTTGCTAATGAGTCAGTTCTTTGCATCAGGTGGCCAAGTACTAGAGCTTCAGCTTCGGCCTCAGTCCTTCCAATGAATATTCAGGACTGATTTTCTTTAGGATGGACTGGTTGGATCTCCTGGCAGTCCAAGAGACTCTCAAGAGTCTTCTCCAACACCACAGTTCAAAAGCATCAATTATTTGGCACTCAGCTTTCTTTACAGTCCAACTCCCACATCTGTACATGACTACCGGAAAAACCATAGCCTTGACTAGACAGAACTTTGATGGCAATGTAATGTCTCTGCTTTTTAAAAGGCTGTCTACCTGTGGCGGATTCATTTTGATATTTGGCAAAACTAATACAATTATGTAAAGTTTAAAAATAAAATAAAATTAAAAAAAATAATAAAAGGCTGTCTAGGTTGGTCACAGCTTTTCCTCCAAGGACTAAGTGTCTTTTAACTTCATGGCTGAAGTCATCATCTGCAGTGATTTTGGAGCCCAAGAAAATAAATTGTTTCATGGTTTCCACTGTTTCTCCATTTATTTGCCAAGAAGTGATGGGACCAGATGCCATGATCTTAGTCTTCTGAATGTTGAGTTTTAAGCCAACTTTTTCACTCTCCACTTTCACTTTCATCAGGAGGCTCTTTAATTCTTCTTCACTTTCTGCCATAAGGGTGGTGTCATCTGCATACCTGAAGTTATTGATATTTCTCCCAGAAATCTTGATTCCAGCTTGTGCTTCATCCAGTCTGGTATTTCACATGATGTACTCTGCATATAAGTTAAATAAGCCGGGTGACAATATATAGCCTGAGGTAATCCATTCCTGATTTGGAACTAGTCTGTTGCTCCATGTCCAGTTCTAACTGTTGCTTCTTGACCTGTATACAGATTTCTCAGCAGGCAGGTCAGGTGGTCTGGTAGTCCCACCTCTTTAAGAATTTTTCACAGTTTATTGTGATCCACATAGTCAAAGGCTTTGGCATAGTCAATAAAGCAGAAGTAGATGTTTTTTTGGAACTCTCTTGCTTTTTCGATGATCCAATGGATGTTGATAATTTGATTTCTGGTTCTTCTGCCTTTTCTAAATACAGCTTGAACATCTAGAAGTTCATGGTTCACAAACTGTTGAAGCTTGGCTTGGAGAATTTTGAGCATTACTTTGCTAGCAGGTGAGATGACTGCAATTGTGTAGTAGTTTGAACATTCTTTGGTATTTTTTCCTTTGGGATAGGAATGAAAACACCTTTTCCAGTCCTGTGGCCACTGCTGAGAAGGGAATGGCAAACCACTTTAGTATTCTTGCCTTGAGAACCCCATGGACAGCATGAAAAGGCAAAAAGATAGGACACTGAAAGATGAACTTCCGAGGCTGGTAGGTGCCTATATGCTACTGGAGATTAGTGGAGAAAAAACTCCAGAAAGAATGAAGAGATGGAACCAAAGCAAAAAAAACACCCAGTTGTGGATATGACTGGTGCTGGAAGTAGTCTGATGCTGTAAAGAGCAATATTGCATAGGAACCTGGAATATTAGGTCCATGAATCAAGGCAAAGTGGAAGTGGTTAAACAGGAGATGCCAAGAGTGAACATCGGCATTTTAGGAATCAGTGACCTAAAATGGACTAGAATGGGTGAATTTAACTGAGATGACCATTATATCTACTACTGTGGGCAAGAATCCCTTAGAAGAAATGGAGTAGCCATCACAGTCAACAAAAGAGTCTGAAATTCAGTACTTGGGTGAAATCACAAAAATGACAGAATGATCTCTGTTCATTTCCAAGGCAAGTTATTCAATAGTAATCCAGGTCTATGCCCCAACTGGTAATGCTGAAGAAGCTGAAGTTGAACAGTTCTATGAAGACCTACAAGACGTTTTAGAACTAATACCCAAAAAAGATGTGCTTTTCATTATAGGGGACTGGAATGCAAAAGTAGGAAATTAAGAGATATCTGGAATTTGGACTTGGAGTACAAAATGAAGCAAGTCAAAGGCTAACACAGTTTTGCCAGGAGAACACACTGGTCATAGCAAACACCCTCTTCCAACAACACAGAAGACTCTACACATGAACATCACCAGATGATCAATAATGAAATGAGATTGATTATATTCTTTGCAGCCAAAGATGGAGAAGCTCTATACAGTCAGCAAAAAACAAGACCAGGAGCTGACTGTGGCTCAGATCATGAACTCCTTATTGCCAAATTCAGACTTAAATTGAAGAAAGTAGGGAAACCACTAGACCATTCAGTTATGACCTAAATCAAATCCCTTATGATTATACACTGAAACTGAGAAATACATTTAAGGGCCTAGATCTGATAGATAGAGTGCCTGATGAACTATGGAATGAGGTTCGTGACATTGTCCAGGAGACACGGATCAAGACCATCCCCATGGAAAAGAAATGCAAAAAAGCAAAATGGCTGTCTGGGGAGGCCTTACAAATAGCTGTGAAAAGAAGAGAAGCAAAAAGCAAAGGAGAAAAGGAAAGATATAAACATCTGAATGCACAGTTCCAAAGAATAGCAAGAAGAGATAAGAAAGCCTTCTTCAGCGATCAATGCAAAGAAATAGAGGAAAACAACAGAATGGGAAGGACTAGGGATCTCTTCAAGAAAATCAGAGATACCAAAGGAACACTTCATGCAAAGATGAGCTCGATAAAGGACAGAAATGGTATGGACCTAACAGAAGCAGAAGATATTAAGAAGAGATGGCAAGAATACACAGAAGAACTGTACAAAAAGACCTTCACGACCCAGATAATCACGATTGTGTGATCACAGACCTAGAGCCAGACATCCTGGAATGTGAAGTCAACTGGGCCTTAGAAAGCATCACTACGAATAAAGCTAGTGCAGGTGATGAAATTCCAGTTGAGCTATATCAAATCCTGAAAGATGATGCTGTGAAAGTGCTGCACTCAATATGCCAGCAAATTTGGAAAACTCAGCAGTGGCCACAGGACTGGAAAAGAGCAGTTTTCATTCCAATCCCAAAGAAAGACAATGCCAAAGAATGCTCAAACTACCGCACAACTGCACTCATCTCACACGCTAGTAAAGTAATGCTCAAAATTCTCCAAGCCAGGCTTCACCAATATGTGAACCGTGAACTTCCAGATGTTCAAGCTGGTTTTGGAAAAGGCAGAGGAACCAGAGATCAAATTGCTAACATCCACTGGATCATAGAAAAAGCAGGAGAGTTCCAGAAAAACATCTATTTCTGCATTATTGACTATGCCAAAGCCTTTGACTGTGTGGATCACAATACACTGTGGAAAATTCTGAAAGAGATGGGAATACCAGACCACCTGAACTGCCTCTTCAGAAATTTGTATGCAGGTCAGGAAGCACCAGTTAGAACTGGACATGGAACAACAGACTGGTTCCAAATAGGAAAAGGAGTTTATCAAGGCTATATATTGTCACCCTGTTTTTTTAACTTCTATGCAGAGTACATCATGAGAAATGCTGGACTGGAAGAAGCACAAGATGGAATCAAGATTGCCGGGAGAAATATCAATAACCTCAGATATGCAGATGACACCACCCTTATGGCAGAAAGTGAAGAGGAACTAAAAGCCTCTTGATGAAAGTGAAAGTGGAGAGTGAAAAAGTTGGCTTAAAGCTCAACATTCCGAAAACGAAGATCATGGCATCTGGTCCCACCACTTCATGGGAAACAGATGGGGAAACAGTGGAAACAGTGTCAGACTTTATTTTTCTGGGCTCCAAAATCACTGCAGGTGGTGACTGCAGCCATGAAATTAAAAGACGCTTACTCCTTGGAAGGAAAGTTATGACCAACCTAGATAGCATATTCAAAAGCAGAGACATTACTTTGCCAACAAAGGTTCGTCTAGTCAAGGCTATGGTTTTTCCTGTGGTCATGTATGGATGTGAGAGTTGGACTGTGAAGAAGGCTGAGCACTGAAGAACTGATGCTTTTGAACTGTGGTGTTGGAGAAGACTGTTGAGAGTCCCTTGGACTGCAAGGAGATCCAACTAGTCCATTCTGAAGGAGATCAGCCCTGGGATTTCTTTGGAAGGAATGATGCTAAAGCTGAAACTCCAGTACTTTGGCCACCTCATGCGAAGAGTTGACTCATTGGAAAAGACTCTGATGCTGGGAGGGATTGGGGGCAGGAGGAGAAGAGGATGACAGAGGATGAGATGGCTGGATGGCATCACTGACTCGATGGACATGAGTCTGAGTGAACTCCGGGAGTTGGTGATGGACAGGGAGGCCTGGCGTGCTGCGATTCATGGGGTTGCAAAGAGTTGGACATGACTGAGCGACTGATCTGGTCTGATTTTTAAGACTCAAGATTACTCAGCTAGTAAGTAGACAAATTGAGATTTAAGTTCAAAGTTTTCTGATCTTTCCTCTATGCTACATGGATTGGATAGATGGTCTCCTAATGCATATCTTTAAGTGGTGGCTTTTTGTAATCATCCACTCATGTACAGGTTTCTAATGTAATCTTCATTATGCAGATATAATCTATTCTAATTAGATGTGTGTGGCATAGGGGTAAGGTCTAAACTCTTGCTGCTTTCATTCTTCTCTTTCCCATCCCTTCCCCAACATAATCTCTCAAGACAATGCAATTCTATGGATATGTTCAATAAATTCATACTTCTTGATAAGATGAATTCCTTCTAGCAACTACTACTGGGAAAAAAGATAGTGGGTGGGGGAGGAGGGAGCAGCTTGATCCAATCAACAAAAAACAAAATGTAAAAAAGTACACAATAATATAAATTAAATAGTAAACATATATGAACTAGAAGAAAGAAAATCTATTATATCCACTATTTTGCTAAATAAAAGCATTTAAAAACTTTATATATTAGAAAAGATGTTATAATAGATGGGAAGGCACATGAAAAGATGCTCAGTATCACTAATTATCAGGGAAATGCAAATCAAAACCATAATGAGATACTGCTTCAGATCAGATAAGATCAGATCAGTCGCTCAGTCCTGTCTGACTCTTTGCTACCCCATGAATTGCAGCACACCAGGCCTCCCTGTCCATCACCAACTCCCGGAGTTCACTCAGACTCATGTCCATCGAGTCAGTGATGCCATCCAGCCATCTCATCCTCTGTCGTCCGCTTCTCCTATTACCCTCAATCCCTCCCATTATCAGAGTCTTTTTCAATGAGTCAACCCTTTGCATGAGGTGGTCAAAGTACTGGAGTTTCAGCTTTAGCATCATTCCTTCCAAAGAAATCCCAGGGCTGATCTCTTTCAGAATGGACGAGTTGGATCTCCTTGCAGTCCAAGGGACTCTCAACAGTCTTCTCCAACACCACAGTTCAAAAGCATCAATTCTTCGGCGCTCAGCCTTCTTCACAGTCCAACTCTCACATCCATACATGGCCACAGGAAAAACCATACCTTTGACTAGACGAACCTTTGTTGGCAAAGTAATGTCTCTGCTTTTGAATATGCTATCTAGGTTGGTCATAACTTTCCTTCCAAGGAGTAAGCGTCTTTTAATTTCATGGCTGCATGAAATTTCACCACCTGCAGTGATTTTGGAGCCCAGAAAAATAAAGTCTGACACTGTTTCCACTGTTTCCCCATCTATTTCCCATGAAGTGGTGGGACCGGATGCCATGATCTTCGTTTTCGGAATGTTGAGCTTTAAGCCAACTTTTTCACTCTCCACTTTCACCTTCATCAAGAGGCTTTTTAGTTCCTCTTCACTTTCTACCATAAGGGTGGTGTCATCTGCATATCTGAGGTTATTGATATTTCTCCCGGCAATCTTGATTCCAGTTTGTGCTTCTTCCAGTCCAGCATTTCTCATGATGTACTCTGCATAGAAGTTAAATAAACAGGGTGACAATATACAGCCTTGATGAACTCCTTTTCCTATTTGGAACCAGTCTGTTCTCCCATGTCCAGTTCTAACTGTTGCTTCCTGACCTGCATACAAATTTCTCAAGAGGCAGATCAGATGGTCTCGTATTCCCATCTCTTAAAGAATTCTCCACAGTTTATTATGATCCACACAGTCAAAGGCTTTGGCATAGTCAATAATGCAGAAATAGATGTTTCTCTGGAACTCTCTTGCTTTTTCCATGATCCAGCAGATGTTGGCAATTTGATCTCTGGTTCCTCTGCCTTTTCTAAAACCAGCTTGAACATCAGGAAGTTCACGGTTCACATATTGCTGAAGCCTGGCTTGGAGAATTTTGAGCATTACTTTACTAGCATGTGAGATGAGTGCAATTGTGTGGTAGTTTGAGCATTCTTTGGCATTGTCTTTCTTTGGGATTGGAATGAAAACTGCCCTTTTCCAGTCCTGTGGCCACTGCTGAGTTTTCCAAATTTGCTGGCATATTGAGTGCAGCACTTTCACAGCATCATCTTTCAGGATTTGGAATAGCTCAATTGGAATTCCGTCACCTCCACTAGCTTTGTTTGTTGTGATGCTTTCTTTTTTTTAAAAATTTTATTTTATTTTTAAACTTTACAATATTTTATTGGTTCTGCCATATATCGATATGAATCCACCACAGGCATACACGTGTTCCCCATCCTGAACCCTCCTCCCTCCTCCCTCCCCATTCCATCCCTCTGGGTCGTCCCAGTGCACAAGACCCAAGCATCCAGTATCGTGCATCGAACCTGGACTGGCGACTCGTTTCATATATGATACTATACATATTTCAATACCATTCTCCCAAATCATCTCACCCTCTCCCTCTCCCACAGAGTCCAAAAGACTGTTCTATACATCAGTGTCTCTTTTGCTGTCTCGTATACAGGGTTATTGTTACCATCTTTCTAAATTCCATATATATGCATTAGTATACTGTATTGCTGTTTTTCTTTCTGGCTTACTTCACTCTGTATAATAGGCTCCAGTTTCATGCACCTCATTAGAACTGATTCAAATGTATTTTTAATGGCTGAGTAATACTCCATTGTGTATATGTACCACAGCTTTCTTATCCATTCATCTGATGATGGACATCTAGGTTGCTCCATGTCCTGGGTATTATAAACAGTGCTGTGATGAACATTGGGGTACATGTGTCTCTTTCCCTTCTGGTTTCCTCAGTGTGTATGCCCAGCAGTGGGATTGCTGGATCATAAGGCAGTTCTATTTCCAGTTTTTTAAGGAATCTCCACACTGTTCTCCATAGTGGCTGTACTAGTTTGCATTCCCACCAACTGTAGTGATGCTTTCTAAGGCCCACTTGACTTCACATTCCAGGATGTCTGGCTCTAGGTCAAAATGGCTATTGTCTAAAAAGACCACAAAAAAACAAATATTGAAAGAATGTGGAGGAAAAGGAACTCTACTACACTGTTGGTGAGAATGTAAACTCATGCAGCCATTGTGGAAAAGGATATGGAAGTTCCTCAAAAAACTGAAAATAGAACTGACATCAGTTCAGTTCAGTTGCTCGGTCATGTCTGACTCTTTGCAACCCCATTGACTGTAGCACATCATGCTTCCCTGTCCATCACCAACTCTTGCTGCTGCTGCTGCTGCTAAGTCACTTCAGTCGTGTCCCACTCTGTGCAACCCCATAGACGGCAGCCCATCATGCTCCTCCGGTCCTTGGAGCTTGCTCAAACTCATGTCCATCAAGTCGGTGATGCCATCCAATTATCTCATGCTCTGTTTTCCCCTTTTCCTCCTGTCTCCAATCTTTTTCAGTATCAGGGTCTTTTCCAGTGAGTCAGTCCTTCATATCAGGTGCCCAAATTATTAGAGTTTCAGCTTCAGCATCAGTCCTTCCAATGAATATTCAGGAATGATTTCCTTTAGGATTGACTGGTTTGATCTCCTTGCAGTCCAAGGGACTCTCAAGAGTCTTCTCCAACACCACAATTCAGAAGCATCAATTCTTTGGTGCTCAACTTTCTTTATAGTCCAACCCTCACACATACATGACTCTCACATACACAACTTTCCATACATGACTATTGGAAAGACCATAGCTTTGACTAGAACTGCCATCTGATCCAGCAATACCATTCCTGGATACATATCTTAAGAAAAAAAAAAAAAAACCACTAATTCAAAAAGAGAAATGTATCTTAATGTTCATAGCAGCATATTTATAATAGTCAAGATATATAAGCAAGCCTAAGTGTCCAAAAGCAAATGAATGGATAAAGAAGATGTGGTATACATCACTTCCACAGTAGTGGAAGACTACTCAGACATATAAAAGAATGGCCATTTGCAACAACATAGGTCATGGATGGGCCTGGAAAGTATTATACCTATTGAAATAAGTGATACAGGCAAAAATAAATACATGTTATCATTTATATGTGAATTCTAAAATATAAAATGAATAAATATTTTTCAAATAGAAATAGACAAATGATTGATCATTCCTGGAGCCACATTGGTAAAGGGTCATTATCAGTTCCTTTTGGAAGAATTAGAAACGAAGCCAACTTTTTATCCTTTATATTTAATTATGTATAAATATGTTCAAAAGACTTTAGAAATTCCTTCTTGAAGGACATTGGATGGGAAGGTGGGAAGGAGGAAGGGAGAGAGCCAGAATGTAGTAAGGGAAGAGAAGGAGGAGAAAAGGAAGGAAGAGGTAGGACAGGGGGAAAAGAGGAAGAGAGGACTTCACTGGGAACTTCCTATCATGCTTATTAGAATTATTCATCAAGCTACAGAAGCAAAAGCTTATTTTAAAAGTTATCACTGGATTTGAAAAGATTTTTTAAAGTTCTGGAGATAGTTGATCATGCCCATTGCAGAACAATGTGAATGTATTTGTTGCATAGAACTAAACACTTACACAGCTAAAATGGTCAGTTTTATGTTATGTATATTCTACCACAATGAAAAGTCAAAACCATGGTATTTGTACTTTTAGTGTGCTGATAACTTTAATATCATAAGAAAATATTAAAGGAAGATTTTTTAATGAAAAAATAAACTTAATCCACTCTGCAGAAGTCTACTCTTTATGTTCAAATGCTAAATATGGAAAATTGGCCATCTGGCTTTTTAAATTTCTACCGTGTCTTTGATTTACAATGTGTCTTTTGTAATCAGAAAAATGGTCCTGGCTTGTAGTCTAAAGAGATACTAAGTGTTCACCAACAGATGAATAGATGAAGATGTGGCATATATATAAAACTGAATACTGCTGCTGCTGCTAAAAAATAAATAAATAAAAATAAAATAAAATAAAATGTCTAGAATAAGCAAACCTATTCAGACAAAATGTTCATTAGTGGTTTACCAAGGCTGGTATGTGGGAGTACAGGAAGTTAGAAAGAAATGGAGATTGTCTGCTAACGGATATGAGGTTTCTTAGGAAGTAATGAAAAAAAAAATGTTCTAAAGTCATGTTGATTGTTGCAGAACTCTGTGAATATGCTAAAAACTATTGAATTTTACAGTTTAAATAGGTATATCGTAAAGCTGTTTTTTTTTTTTCTGTTGTGATTCCTTTGGTGTATTTTTTTTTAATTGAAATGTAGTTCATTTGCAATGTTGCATTAGTTCCAAGTATATAGAAAAGTGATTGTTATGTACATATTTTCTAGATTCTTTTCCATTATAGATTATTATAAGATATTCCTGTGATATACAGTAGGCTCTTGTTCTTTACCTATTTTTAATACATTAGGTTGGCCCAAAAGTTCATTCAGGTTTTTCCGTAAGGTGCTAAAGAAAACCTGAACAAACTTTTTGGCCAACTCAACAGTTGTGTTTTATATGTTAATCCCAAACTCCTAATTTATCCCCTCCCCCTTCAAACCCCTTTGATAACCATAAACTTGGTTTTTATAACTGTAAGTCTTTTTCTATTTTGTAAATAAGTTCACGTGTCATTTTTTTAGATTCCACCTATAATTGATATATATTTATCTTTTTCTGTCTCATTTATTTCAGTTAGTATAATAATCTCTTAGTTCATCCAGGCTGCTACAGGTTGCATTATTTCATTCATTTTATGGTTAAGTAATATTCCATTTTATATCTATACCACATGTTCTTTATCCATTCTTCTCAATGGACATTTAGGTTGTCCATGTCTTGTCATAATGGTCACAGCAACACCATTTTCAGTCATTATTTTTAAAAAACCAGTTGCTGTCTATCATTTTAGGTGTCTATCTTGCCAATATGATCCAATGAAATGTAAAAACAGGCACTAAAGTATAACAACCATTACTGATATAAATTGATCAGGCAGATGAGCAGATTGTGTTTTTATTCTTCAAAATTTTCAATAAGATAATGGTTCAACACTAGCAAAGTCATGTAGGAATGGCATTCTTTTAGCTCACAGAACGATATTCTTTTTATTATATCAGTGTGATAGAATCTTTTCCGAGGTGTCACACAGCTTTAAAACACGCCATTGGCAAGACAGTGCAGTGAATGCACCCCCTTGGAGTTGGACAGTGGCACACCATGACCCTGACTGGGCCACTGCTCCAAAGAGTAATAAAAGGCTACTATTAAGTATTTGAACTTCCCCAAAGTAACATATGGGCTTCCCTGGCAGCTCAGTGGTAAAGAATCCGCCTGCAGTACAGGAGCCACAGGAGACATGGGTTTGATCCCTGGGTCAGGAAGATCCCCTGAAGCGGGGCATGGCAACCCTCTCTGGTATTCCTGCCTGGAGAATCCCCATGGGCAGAGGAGCCTGGTGGGCTATAGTCCATGGGGTCACAAAGAGTCTGACATGACTGAAGAAATTTAGTATGCAGGCATGCAAAGTAACATTCACCCTGATTTATTTACTGAGATTTATGATGCACCTTACTTTCTGTTATCCTTACCCAGAACCATGAAATCAGCATTAGGAAAAGCAAGGCATTTACTGACATCTGCAAGATACTGCTTGGAAAAGGAACCAGTATGCTGGTAGGAGTCACGGATTGCTGTCTGGGTGAACAAACTTGTCTCAGTGATTTTCTACAGTAAAGTAACCCCAAGCAACCTTCAAAACAAAATCTAAATCATTTTAGCTTTAGATGAATGTAGAAAAAGATTAACATAGGATAGAATTTGGCAATTTAATTTGTTTCCCTTAATTTAATTTTCACATGCCAAAAGTGCAGACTAAAGAGGTGTTAAAATGCAGGGAACAATTTTATAGAATTATCCTTGCTCCCTGTAAGAGGTTATGAAGATGACTTTGGTGAGCATTTCCCTGAACCACTCAATTTCAATGCATGGTTGACTTGGGTATTTCGAGATGAAGTGTGTAAAGGGCTGATTTCCTTGAGATTTCTCTGTGTACACAGATCATAAATGCACATCCTTGGCATTTCTCTAAGATCCTTATGTTGTCCATTTAGAAGGCAGTGAATTATACCAGCGAAATACTGAAGTCATGTCCACTGTATGTGGTTAGCAAGTAAAATTTCTTCTGTAAAAGTTGATTTTGTGAATTGATGAAGAAACAATTTAAAATTATAGACTGAAACAAATAAGTATGTTTAAAAAATCATTTGAAGACAACCTAATGAAACATATTTTTCACCAACAATATTTATAGATAAAATGATAAAGAATGTTAAGGATTTTACCTTTATTTTTCATTAGAAAAGTAATGCTTATTCCTTAAAGAAAACATTGAACATAGGGAATAGTTTTAACACCTTAAGAACACCATCATACATATATATGCATAAAATATCTTAGAAGATTTAAGATATGAAAAAAATAGGTACAATACTGTAAATTCAGCACGGTCATATGTTAGCAGTGGTTATGTCTTGAAAGTTGGATTACAGATGATTTGTTTTCCTAATACTTTTCTCTATTCCCCAACCTGTCCATAGTAAATATATTATACTGGACTTAAACAGAACAATGGGTTTTAGTAAAAATAAATAAATAAATAAGCTAACAGAAATATGAAGAACAGATAGACAAAAAAGGAAATATCCTTAAATGAATATGTGGGGTTTACTTTAAAATGCTCCACCACACTCTCCCTAAAGGTTGGGAGAAAAGTGAAAAATAATGGCAAAATGTTGAAAATCCCTGAAGGTGAGTGATAGAAACCCAAGGTTTATTACACTATCCTTTTCACTTTTATGTTCAACAATATCCAAAGAAACAGGTAAAAAAAAAAAAACACTATCATAAAACAATCAATGTTTTCTTTCATTTCCTCCCATTTTTTTCCTCAGGTATAATTTTTTGTTTTACAAAGCATCAGGGACTTCCCTGGTGGTCTGTACAGTAGATGGGGACCTGCCTGCCAAAGCAGGAGACATGGGTTGGATCATTGGTCCTGGAGGATTCCACATGCCATAGAGCAACTAAGCCTGTGCACCGTAACTACTGAACCTGTGCTGTAGAGTCTGGAAGCCACAACTACTGAGCCCACACACTGCAACTGCTGAAGCCCATGCACCTAGAGCTTATGCTCCACAACAAGAGAAGCTACCACAATGAGAAGCCCGTGCACCACAACAAAGAGTAGACCCTGCTCGGCGCAACTAGAAAAAGCCTGCACACAGCAATGGAGACCCAAATCCAGCCCAGTCAAAATTAAAAAACAAACAAAAAAGCATCAATCTTGGCTTCTAACCCTACTGTTTATCTTTACAGTAGAAACCAGGAACCAGGCCATGTGGTATACAAACACACACACACACACACACCCCTTCACCTAGAACTCTCTCATCCAAGAGACAAGTCCTATTCACCGTTATGTCTTCACTTTAGCCAGAATATGTATGAACTTTGAAGATGAAAGAGTCCAGAATAACTACTACTGCTTATTAGTCTGTTCCTAGGGAAATAGATGGGGAAACAGTAGAAACAGTGGCTGACTTTATTTTTCTGGGCTCCAAAATGGTGCCCAGATGGTGATTGCAACCATAAAATTAAAAGACGCTTACTCCTTGGAAGGAAAGTTATGACCAACCTAGATAGCATATTCAAAAGCAGAGACATTACTTTGCCAACAAAGGTCCATCTAGTCAAGGCTATGGTTTTTCCAGCGGTCATGTATGGATGTGAGAGTTGGACTGTGAAGAAAGCTGAGTGCCGAAGAATTGATGCTTTTGAACTGTGGTGTTAGAGAAGACTCTTGAGAGTCCCTTGGACTGCAAGGAGATCCAACCAGTCCATTCTAAAGGAGATCAGTCCTGGGTGTTCTTTGGAAGGAATGATGCTAAGCTGAAACTCCAGTACTTTGGCCACCTCATGAGAAGAGTTGACTCATTGGAAAAGACTCTGATGCTAGGAGGGATTGGGGGCAGGAGGAGAAGGGCACAACAGAGGATGAGATGGCTGGATGGCATCACCAACTCAATGGATGTGAGTTTGAGTGAACCCCGGGAGTTGGTGATGGACAGGGAAGCCTGGCGTGCTGCAATTCATGGGGTCGCAAAGAGCTGGACATGACTGAGCGATTGAACTGAACTGAACTGAACTGAACAGTTTTCAAAAACAGATGCCTGGGGTTGAATTGAAAACTGGAGAAAGGCAGAGATGCCACTGTGGAGTTGGAATATATCATAATCCCATATGAATCATAAGGAAGGCTGAGTGCTGAAGAAATGATACTTTCCAACTCTGGTGTTGGAGAAGACTCTTGACAGTCCCTTGGACAGTAGGAGATCAAACCAGTCAATCCTAAAGGACATCAACCCTGAATATTCATTGGAAGGACTGATGCTGAAATTCCAATACTTTGGCCACCTGATGCGAGTTGACCCTTTGGAAAAGACCTTAATGCTGGGAAAGATTGAAGGCAAAAAGGAGAAGGGGTGGCAAAAGATGAGATGATTAGATAGCATCACCAACTTAATGGACATGAATTTGGGCATCCCAGGGGCATATCCTTATGCCATTCATAGCTATAGCAGTCCTAGAACCCCATTCCCTTCTGACCTGGAGCTTTACAGCAATAAAGAGCCCACTGAATCATTCCATACTTTTCTGTTTTTATTCATAGTTTCCCTCTGAAGTCATGTTGCACTTGCCTGATCCCAGTACCTCACTCAGGACTTCCTTAGTCCAGTGGGCTTAAGAAAAAGAGGTTGAGTTTTGCTTCTTTCTCTTTTCTCTTTCTCTTTTCTTCAGAAAAGCTCCATGGCATCTTATGTAAATGAGCCCATTAATGCCAAGACAACCTTTAAGTCACACAATCAATGCTTTGGTCAAGCAGATAAAATAGAATTTTACCTCACCAGGCATAATCACTATATTTTACATTTAAGGCAACATCACCTGGCAGTTAAGAATATAAGTTCTGAAGTGTCAATACCTGGGTTCAAATATCATCTTTGCCATTTATTTTCTCTATGACCTTGATCAAGATAGTATAAGTTTTCTGTGCCTAGACTTCCTTATCTGTATAACAGAGACAATGTACCAGGGTCTTCTTCACATGAGTGTTATTCCAAGTTAACATATGTAATATATTCAGAAAAGCACCTGAAATATAGCAAATGTTGAATATGTGCTAGCTAAACAGTATCCTGATTTTTTCATTCAATATTATGAATATATTTCATCTTATTTTAAATAGTCGCTTATTTTCTATCAAATGAATATAAGTTCATCCAACAATTCACATAATTGGACAGTTTCTTTTCAGTTTTATTATTATAAACCATATGGGTATAAATATCTTTGTGGATGGATTGCCTCATGTTTACTGTCAAATCTTTACCTTGAAGTTCCTAAAACAGAAATGACTAAATCAAGGAATAAACATTTAAAATTGCCTGATAACTTTTTTCAAAACATAGGACCAATCTGATTGTTTTCATTAATTTTGATGCCAGTTTAGTCCCAGACTTCAAAAGATAGAATCTGAAAAAGAAAAAAAAGATTCTCCCAAGATTTGTAAAACAAATTTTCAGACACAACTTTCAGACATTATTTTGGGCATTATTTATCCTCATCTTTTGCTCTGAGAGCAATAATACTATGCTAAACCCACAAGCAGATGTCTTTTTTCTTTGACTTTTCTGGGATTTGAATTTAAACTTGATAAAAATGCAAAAGTGGTTGCTGACCTGCAGTACAAACTCCCAGTTATATACCTGTCTCTAAATATTGCTTCAATTTTCACTGTGTCCAAAGTCTTATAATGGAATCAGAGGTAATAAAGGGATGACTCAGAGATAAACACCACAGATACCAAAATAGCTGGGAACACATAAATTCAGGAAAGATGGAGAAAACTTGGAAAACCAAACCCTGCCATCAGAATGTTGCTATAGGATATCAGTAACATAGTGGTTACTACAACTCTGGGTTAGACTGCTTAGTATGAAGGTGTGATCTATCACAAAGAATTTTTATTTTGAGTTAGTGTTAAAATTAGGTAAAAGCTTAGGCAATGATGAATGTCAGTTTTTATTTGTGGAGATTATTTTGCATGGTACAGGTATGACTAAGTTTCGGTTGTTTATGAATATTTAGTTTTTCCCTCCTCATAAAGTTTTATATGAGCATGTGGCCACCCAGCTAAACTACATTTCCTGGAAATCTTTGCTTCTGGGTTTGGCCATATGCTAGAGTTCTGGTCATTGGAATATGAGAAGAAATTATGTGTGCAATGCCTGAATATTATCTTTAAAAGGAGTAAGTGTGTATCCTCTAGGCTTTGCTCTGCCCTGTAGTTTGACAGATGGTAGATGACTGAGAGGGACTCATGTATGAAAGTGTACTTTCTGTCCTCTTCCTAAAATATGACTCCAACAGAAGTCAAGTGGTTTTAAATTGTTGAAAAGAATGAAAAAAATGTCACCAGAAAAGCATATTCAATAATGTCTTCTATACTGTTCAGTGATCTTACCCCATCTGCTGGGAGTACTGTTGGCCCACCACCTTCATCTGTCAGTTCAGCTGGCAGACATTTGGTCTTGTATGAAACATCCATAAAACATTCGGATCCTGCCAAAAGGTCCTTAATATTTAGCCCAGTCCAAAACCAAGTGGCATTATCCAAATATGCCCATAGACTTTTTGGACAGGTGTGTGTGTTATTCGCTCAGTTGTGTCCTACTCTGCAACACCAGGGACTGTAGCCCGCCAGGCTCCTCTGTCCGTGGGATTCTCCAGGCAAGAATACTGAGTGGGTTGCCATTTCCGTCTTCAGGGGATCTTCCTGACCCAGGGATTGAAACAAAGGTCTCCTACGTTGTGGGCAGATTCCTTACCGTCTGAGCCACTAGATTTCAAATGGACCAAGAGTCTTATGAACTGAATGTCTTACAGATGATTTGGACTGGGCCAAATATCCTATGAGTGTCAGTTCTTCATAGCTTGCCTCAGCTACATAAAGCCACCTTGCCTAGGATCACACCCTAATAAATAACCTTTACACTAAACCTATCTCATGATCTAATTCCCAGAAGGTTCAACATGAAATAGTATGTATTAAGAGTGGTACAAAAATGGTAGGCAACAGAATGGATTTTGCAGCTGGATTAATTGCCTAGCAATTAGGGTCCCATCATTGGCTATAGATGGAACACAAATAAATCTTGGTAAAATAAGATGCTCCAATTGCTGAAGCTTTCACTAGTAGTGAATTGTGACAATGTGTTAGTGTAAGGGAGGCAAGAGCTAACACATTTCATCAGGTATTTGAAAAATACGGGAAAGTAGTAACTATAATGGTAACGGAAGTAAGTGGCTATAACTAAGCTCCACTGATGGAGTTAGAAAAAGACAATAAAAAGCTAAGAGCAATTAACAGGCAATTGAAATCCAAGTGTGAGATCCAGAGAGCCTCTTTGGTGGTATACAAATAAGCTGTTATTTCTTGCAGCAGGTCACAGAAAGTGAAGGACCAGATCGAGGATTTAATTGCCACTTAAGGAATTTGTAATTTCTTTCCCCAAAACTCTAGGTTCCCCAGAATGAGAGGTTTTAGTAACCATATAAGGCATATTTCCACTAGGGGACCAAACAAGAGTCCCCTCAAATCACAAACTAGCTGCTGCCTGAACATTTGGGCTCTTTATGTCCAGAGACCAGGGAGCAAAGAGTCACCACCTTGAAAGGGTTACTGTTACACAACGTAGGGGGCGGTGGGGCAAGAAGGAATATTTTTGGCCCTCTGGTGGTCCACTTAGATGCCATTTGATACTCTCTTATCAAGTTTTTATGGTAAATCAACAAGTGAAGTATTGATAACACTAATTTAAGAAGAGCATGGTGACCAAAAATGAGGTTCTGGCCCATGCCACCAGACATGGTGACCCTTGAAATCACCAGTGATGCTAACTGTTGGGAGAAATTTGGAATGTATAGCAAAGGAGAAAGATGGTGAGCATTAGTTGTGACCCCAAAACCAATGGGAATCAGGGAGGATTTGCTCTCTGAAATGAAATAAAACAAACAACAAACACATACTTAATGATTAATTGTGGCAAGGCATTAAATGTTCAACCACTCAGCTTAACAAGGGAAGACTATGATGAGCCATTTTACTTCTGTGGGATCAAACTAGGCTGTCATCACTTCACTGCAGCTCCATCTATTTGTCCCACACTGATCCCTTCCTCCTCCTCCTACAGTTCTTCCTCCATCAGCATTCCCTAATAAACGTGGCATATGTTGCAACTCATCTCAGAGTGTGCTGGCAGAGAACCCATCCTATTGTGACATACACTTTATTCCTCATACTCCTTGAAACATGTTATTCACTTAGATTATGAGACACGATAGTCTGGTCTTTCATCTACTTGATTGGCCATTGTTTCTTCCTCTGTTTTGTCATTTCTCTAACTTAACATGCCTCAGGACTCCCTTTCCAGTCTTTTTCCCTTCTTTTATCTCCCTATACTCTTGTTGATATTACTAGTCTTGTTGCCTTAAATACCATACAGTCTATTCTTTTTTAAAGCAGCCATTATGTTTAAACATCAAGTCATGTCATTCCTTTCCCAAAAACCATCCCATAATTTCTCAAAGAGAAACTCAGTTCTGTTCCTGTTGCTGTTTATTTTCTGCTACAATGGACTATAGGACAGATACCAGAGTTTCTCTACTCTGGATATACATACTGCCTAAGAAGCTGAAATTCCAATTATAGGAAGAATAAATGCTTTGACTTTATGAATTAAAAAGAATTTTATAAAACAGATATAAAAATAATTTTCCTTCTAAATCAAGCGCAAATAACATTAAAGATAAACAAAAGCACATTTTTTTTAGTTAAAGTCAGGTTTCTACTATGTCAATTACCCTTCTCTGCTAGCTGAAGCTCCAGTACTTTGGCCACCTGATGGGAAGAGCCAACTTATCCAAAAAGACCCTGATGGTGGGAAAGATTGAGGGCAGGAGGAGAAGGGGGTGACAGAGAATAAGATGGTTTGATGGCACCATCAAGTCAATGGATATGAGTTTGAGCAAACTTCAGGAGATGGTGAAAGGAAGCCTGGCAGGTTACACTCCATAGGGTCACAAAGAGTCGGACATGACTTAGAGACTCAACAACAATAACAAAAACAACCATTTCCCTAATTACACAGGTCAAGTCCTTTTTTCTCTCACCCTTCCAGTCCATCCATCACTAAAGCTTGTAGTTCTATTTTCAAATTTCCCTTATAGAAGTAACTGTTAATGTCCAACATAGATTTCCATTCCCCTTCACATTTCCAGTCTCCATGTGGTTAGGTTGAAACCATGGAATTAATTCAAGCCAAATAAGTTTGGATAGCAATGATGAGCATCACTTTGCTAATTAGGAGCTGGTGTGCTTCCTCCAACTCTCTCTTCCTCTGCTGTAGTGACCTTTGCAGGCCATGTGTTCCAGAGAGAAGCTTAAAGATGGAAGGTCTCCTCCACTTAGAGGAGACCCGCTGTGGAGAGCTGCCCAAACAGTGCCAGACAATGATATGAGAAATCCACTTTTTTTTGGGTTAAGACACAGTTTGGAGATCTATTACTCTAAAAATTAACGAGATTCATACCAGGAACAGGCAGGAGCTTCTCTAACAAAGACAAAAAGCAAAATATGTGGCATCGGCTGAGGAGTTGAGCTTTAGAGTAGCCAGGGAATGAAATTGTAACTTGAAAAGATATTAAACACTCTTATTAGTACCAAAACATGTAATCACACTATTACTTAGAGTAACTATGATCAGATCATTACTGAGCTAGAAACTCTAGAAGAAATGGGAAAAGTAGTAAGTGATGTTAATTGCATCTTCTAGGCTCTAAAAATGCCACATCATCACAGAAGACTTGTTCTCCTCACTCCCCACAAGTTAACCCTTCAGTACTCTCTCTGTCAGTTCATTACTCACCATTATCCTAAACTATATTATTGTTTACTCAATACAGTAAAATCTCTCTAGAATAAAATCTCCATGAGAGAAGGAATTAGAGTCCCATGTTTACAACTTTATCATCAAAATCTTAACAGTGTCTGCCATGTAGTAACAAAAATAAATATTAAACAAATGAGGAAAAGAAAGAATAAACTCACTCTAATGGTTTGTTTGAAACGAAGACTCCTTAACTAATATGTATTGATATCTGTCTGCCTTTCTTTCTAATTCTTCTTCACCTTTGCGTTCTAACACAGTCTCTCTTCTCCTTTTCCTTCTCCATGCATTTGCTCTATTCTTTTCTCCCTAAAGACTGGCTTCCTTGCTTCCAAGGTCACATAGCAGCCCCACAGCTTCCAAATCAAGTTAGTTCCCTCACTACACAGTAATTTCAAAGTATCTTGAGAAATAATCTGATGGAGCTGGTTTGGATTATTTATGAACATTCATTTACGAATATTGGCTGGGGAGAAGGGCGGAGGTATACACACAGCTGTCAATGTACTAAGCAGAAATATGGAAAGGTGACTACTACAAATGCTCTTGACCATGGACTAATAGAGAGAAAGCTGCTGAATAAATTTTCAAATGACTCTTTATCAAGTGGGGCCTCAGAATACCAATAATAAAAAAAAGTAATGAAAAAGTCCTAAAATTCACATTGTGAAAGGAAATAGATAGCTGAGTGATATTATTGATTAAAGAGCAAGTAAATAATTAAAAGTTTAATTAAATTATACATAAAGCAATATTCCAAAATTTTTGGAGTTATTTGTTCACAATTACATGTTTGAAGCAAAACTCTCTTTATTGGGAGCATACTTGATGACAGTGTGACCAAAAAACAATAAAGTTTAAAAATAGAATCATATGTAATTTTCCTCCTTTATTTAATTCTTTTATTCCCTCTGTCTTCCATTTAGGTATAGAAAAATTAAGTAGCTCAAACAACCAACTTGTAAACAGATGATAAAGAATGTGTGCAATAGTTTACTCTGGCACTTTCCTGGCAAAGTCATAGATCAAACTAAAAGATTCTGACAGTAAATATCCTGTGTATCAGTATGATTAATCCAGAGATACAGCTACTGATTTAAAGTAAACTTATGATTATATTTTATGAACTATGCTTTAAATATTACTCCAGTTATGTAATCTATTCTAATCAAGCCTGTGCGCATTCTAATTTGAGAACATAATTTTAATATATCATTTTATTATTGATAATTATGTAACATTCAAGTGATATACACAGTTGTCTGATATATTTGTTTATATTATATGATACATATATACACACACAGATAAATGACACAAATGTTTGTTGAAAACATTAAATTGAAATTATTTCTAAAACTATGTTGTGAGTGGAAATACTATTAATATCTTTTCATTCTTCTCAAATTCTTCAGATATCCATTATACTTTGCTGCCCAGAAGCTGTCATATTTTATTCCAATACTAACATCTCTTTATTTTCCTGCATAAAATGTCCCTTCTGTTTCTCTTCCCACATTAGTCAAAAGATATATCCCATAATATAATACAGATGATTATCTTATTATTTTACATTGTAAAAAAGTTTTAACACTCATCTTCATTGATTTAGGAACTATATATGCACACACACATTTAAGTGTATAAATACACACATAAACTGTCAATATGCTACATGCTGAATAAACCATGGTGAACAAGCCAATTTAGTTCCCTTAAATTGCTTAGAGTCTAATAAATAAAAATTATTAAGCTCTTACTCTATGCCAACAGGTGATGAACAAAAGATGGTAGCTAATTTTAGTCTTTAAACCCTTTGTTCTAGGCTTAATACTATTTTAAAGATGATGATAAATTATTTAACAAATCCAAGTTTAGATACTGTCATTTTTAAAGTTTCTGGAAATCTAATCTTCAAACACTAATATTAGTTATCAACATAGCATTTGAAGCACTAGTTGCTGACAAAACTAATACAATTATGTAAAATTTTAAAAAAAAAAATAAATAAATAAAAGCAGCCCTCTGCCAAGAAAAAATAAATAAATAAATAAAAACTAAAAAAAAAAAAATCTAACAGCCCCACAATTTTTTTCTCCAAACATTCTCTTCTTTTAGACAACTGCTGAGAAAGCTAAATACATATTTCACTAATAAATGGGAACCCAAAACAGCACTTTAATATCAGATAGGCTAACAGTGATACTCAAATGTAAAACTTTCTTGTAACCTAGATCAAACACACAGCTTACACCCAAGCCATAAACAGGCTTTCTCTATGTCAAAGAATGGAACCCCATCAGGATGATTCCCTAAAGGCTTGGGGAATGCTCTGAGCAGAAGCACAGAGATACAGATGGTAACTGGCCCTCCCCTTTAGTGTGGGCCTTGGTCACACGTGGGTCCTAGAGACAAGAAGGAGAAAGCAGGAGAAAGAGGTGCGCTGTGATCCTAACTAATGACAGTGGTCCAACCACTGATCAAGATTCTGAGGAATCGGACTTCTTTCTTTAGAGAAACAGAAGAAAAGAAATGTTCTGGAGAGAATGGTTCTCTTCTCCTGTGAAATTAGTAAACACTCAAGTCAGAATATAATCCAGGTATTTTCACTTCAATAATTATTATTTTTTACTGGTCTACTTAAAAAAAAGAAGAATATTGCTATATTGAAATTTAAAAAGAGCTTTATTTACAAAAATGAACATCTAATTAATGAAATACTTGAAGCATTCATTTTTAAGCATAAATGATTCCTCTGCTTTTCTTTTAAGCAAATAGCCTCTTTTCACTACATCTACTTATACCACTCATTACTCACAAGTGAATTCTTACCAAAGTGGTTTTCTCAGGTTTTATCAACCCTTACTACCCTCCAAGCTAAGGAACATTTAAAACTTTCCATTAGTGATACTTGATGAACACATGGAGATAGAAATAATTATCATGATTAAATAATAAGTAAAGTAATGACAATTTTAGAAGAAAAATTAGTTACCCTTTCAAGAAATATATTTTTTCGTAATTTTTTAAAACTGCAATATTAATGAAAGGAGAAAGTTGCCTGGTTTGTCAGATACTAACATTTGAGTAATATGGAACACACAGCCTATGAAATTCCACTATCCCTGTTAAGTAAGTTCTGTTGTTTTGTTTTTTTTTAATTTTTTAAATACTCATTTCTTTATCCCACCACCACGTTTCAGGATAATATTGACTTCAGTATTTCTGTGCCTTTGAAATGTGTTTTACCAATTTCTGTAATTATTTTCCTCTCTCTCTATTTTGTAAACCATGATTTGTCCATCTTTAACACTCAGAACTTCCAGATGTTCAAGCTGGTTTTAGAAAAGGCAGAGGAACCTGAGATCAAATTGCCAACATCTGCTGGATCATCGAAAAAGCAAGAGAGCTCCAGAAAAACATCTATTTTTGCTTTATTGACTATGCCAAAGCCTTTGACTGTGTGGATCACATTAAACTGTGGAAAATTCTGAAACAGATGGGAATACCACCTGACCTGCCTCTTGAGAAATCTGCATGCAGGTCAAGAAGCAACAGTTAGAACTGGACATGGAACAACAGACTGGTTCCAAATAGGAAAAGGAGTACGTGAAGGCTGTATATTGTCACCCTGCTAATTTAACTTATATGCAGAGTACATCATGAGAAACGCTGGGCTGGAAGAAGCACAAGCTGGAATCAAGATTGCTACGAGAAATATCAATAACCTCAGATATGCAAATGACATCACCCTTATGGCAGAAAGTAAAGAAGAACTAACGAGCCTCTTGATGAAAGTGAAAGAGGAGAGTGAAAAAGTTGGCTTAAAGCTCAACATTCAGAAAACGAAGATCATGGCATCCGGTCCCATCACTTCATGGCAAATAGATGGGGAAACAGTAGAAACAATGGCTGACTTTATTTTCTGGGGCTCCAAAATCACTGCAGATGGTGATTTCAGCCATGAAATTAAAAGACGCTTACTCCTTGGAAGCAAAGTTATGACCAACCTAGATAGCATATTCAAAAGCAGAGACATTACTTTGCCAACAAAGGTCCATCTAGTCAAGGCTATGGTTTTTCCAGTGGTCATGTATGGATGTGAGAGTTGGGACTGTAAAGAAAGCTGAGCACTGAAAAATTGATGCTTTTGAACTGTGGTGTTGGAGAAGACTCTTGAGCGTTCCTTAGACTGCAAGGAGACCCAACCAATCCATCCTACAGGAGATCAGTCCTGGGTGTTCATTGGAAGGACTGATGTTGAAGCTGAAGCTCCAATACTTTCACCACCTGATGTGAAGAGCTGACTCGTTTTAAAAGACCCTGATGCTCGGAGGGATTGAGGGTAGAAGGAGAAGAGGATGACGGAGGATGAGATGGTTGGATGGCATCACTGACTTGATGGACATGGGTTTGGGTGGACTCTGGGAGTTGATGATGGACAGGAGGCCTGGTGTGCTGCAGTTCATGGGGTTGCAAAGAGTTGGACATGACTGAGCCACTGAATTGAACTATGGATGTGAGAGTTGGGACTGTAAAGAAAGCTGAGCACCGAAAAATTAATGCTTTTGAACTGTGGTGTTGGAGAAGACTCTTGAGCATTCCTTGGACTGCAAGGAGATCCAACCAGTCCATCCTACGGGAGATCAGTCCTGGATGTTCATTGGAAGGACTGATGTTGAAGCTGAAGCTCCAATACTTTCACCACCTGATGTGAAGAGCTGACTCATTTTAAAAGACCCTGATGCTCGGAGGGATTGAGGGTAGAAGGAGAAGAGGACGACGGAGGATGAGATGGTTGGATGGCATCACTGACTTGATGGACATGGGTTTGGGTGGACTCTGGGAGTTGATGATGGACAGGAGGCCTGGTGTGCTGCAGTTCATGGGGTCACAAAGAGTCAGACAAGACTGAGCCACTGAATTGAACTGAATACTCAGATCGATAAAGGCAGTGGCTCTCTACCTCATAGATTTATGTGCCAGCAGAATTGTACACTTCCCAATTTTAGAATTTGCAACAATATTTTTGGTCCCATGACATTGTCGCATCCTTGAAGCAAGAGACCGTATCCTATTCAACTCTGAAATCTTCCTCCCTCAGAGTCCATCACAGTTTCTGTCTAAGAAATGAATGAACAATTTTTGGAAGGGAGTGAGTGCAGAAATTCATAAGTCTAAACTCTCAGAAAATTATTTCTCTCCCCTCAACTCTATATCTATTAATATCCATATGAATATAATAAGCAAGCTCTATTTTAACCTCTATATATAGTTTGGGGAAGTCTGTGTCTTACAGGAATGTTAGAGCATAAAAAGACTGATTTGTGATGATTAATTATGATCCATGTCAAGCAGGACAACAAAATATCTAAAATCTTTACAATTTCAGAGGCTAGCTTCTACATGATTTACTGGAAGAGAGATACGATTTCTTACATGAAAAGTAAATTGACTGGCCAGCTCTTTCACTATTTAATAACTACACTTGCATAAGGAAATATTTTGATTCAGCCAGTCAACTTCATAACACAAATCTACTTGTAAAAAAGAAATCACTGGCAAAGAATTTTAAACTTAAAATAGATATAACAATAGTCAGATGGGCAGCTAATTTAAACGACCTACATCATTTTAGATTTAGAATCAATTTTACTTGATTTTCAAAAGGTCTTTGTTTCATTCCACAAAGCTATTTGACCACTTACTATTAATAAGTGCCAGTCACCCCTGCTCTAGGTAAGGAAGAAAGCCAAACACAGCATCATTTGCAGGAGCTTTTATCAGAAAATGTCTGACAGAAGGTTTTTAAGGAGTATCTAACTCATGTTATAGGGCATTAGCAGGAGGAGGCTGGCTAAAATTCAGTCATTTTCAGGAACAACATATGAAAGATGATTCTGGGAAAAAGGAAGAATTTTTCCTGTAAATTACCACTCATTGAATGGACAATGTGGATTTTATCAACAGGGATGCACAGGACCAGTAAGGAGATAAAGCTTTGTGCAAGAGGGAGTGGGGGAAACAGCTGCAAGGGACAAGGAGATGCAGTTTATTAAAACGTACAGCGAGGGAATTCCCTGGTGGTTCAGTGTTTAAGACTCTGAGCTTCTACGTCAGGGAACGTGGGTTCGATCCCTGGTTTAACCAAGATTCCACATGCTGCACAACCAAAAAATAAAAAATTAGATAAAATTATAAATAAATGAGCAAATTGGGCCATAATATGAATAATAGGATAAAATAAAATGCACTGTGACAAGGGGATGAGGTACTATTGAAGACACATATTGCCACCAGCAATGCCAAAACAGACCGCTCTTTTGAAAAAAATGCAAAGTACACAGATACCCTACCTTTGATCCTCACACATAAATAAAAGTTTAAGGCATCAAGTTGTATTTACTTTGGTGGAGGCAGATTTTTTTCCTTGTATCTTACAATATCCAGAGGAAAAATCTTCACTCTGTTCATATATCCAGAAAAATGTTATTTCTTCTAATAAATGATTTTGTGCTTATTATTTAAAAAGAAATTTATTATATGCAAATTAAACATGGAATTGATCAGCATTCCCTCTTCGTGCTGCTAATTACTAGAAAACTCAGGAACTAGTTTTAATGCAAATGTTCAGGCCTTAAAGAGTGTAATTTTTTTATAGATACCATTCCTGTATTTATCATATTTTTCTTGCTTTGCCTGGATATCTTGAGTATAATTTATAATAATTCATCATATACATATTTTTAAATGACCTTAAATCATTTTTAGAAATTTGAGGAATAAATGAATAATCTGACAAATGAAGAAGAGAAAGAATGAATGAGTAAATGAATGAATAATAAAAAAGATCTATCCCTCCAGAAAAGTCTTTACAGGTAACAAGCAAATGCAAGTTTAATATAACACTACATTAAGTTGAACACTAAAAACAAAATTGGTTATTATTTAAAATTTGATGTTGGGCATTCTCTCAGCTCACATTTTCCATACCAGAAAGTTAGAGTTTGACTGGTCTTATTCCTGTCTCTAAACTCATTTCATATCCAAACAAGCTGTTTTATTCAATAAATATTTATAAAGCTCTCTCCTGACATGCATTCAAAGTTGTTCTGTCAAAGAGAAAAGGTTAGCGAAGCTCAATTAGACCAAATGGAATGCTTGAGAGAACAGAACTGTCTTTGGCATTTTTTGAACCTTAATACTGAGTTAGTCGATTCTGTGTCCTTGGACAAGGAATTTTGTAGCTCTGGGCTGGAATTGACAAATTTGTCAGTAACACCGGCCTACACCAATCTCTATATGGGAATGGGTAATAAGCCATCACATCAGGGTTACACATGATAGTGTAAAGGAAAAAAAAAAATTTTTCAGGTAAGCATTTCCCAGCTATTTCATGTCCTTAAAAGAGTGACTGCACTATTGCTCTGAGACTAATAAACAGATGCTCTATTTCACCTCAAAAGAATATACCATATAATACAGAAATATCTGCAGAAGAGACAAATAAGACCTATAGGGAATCTTATGGGAAAAAAGGAGGGGCTACTCTTAAGTCACTGAAACTATTTTTTCCTCTTCTAATTGTGCCTCTTAAGTAAAAGTTAAAACGTGCATGCAGTAATTCCCAGCTTGGTCACCAGAGAATTCTCATTTAAACACTGGATATAAACAGTTGAAATGGAGATTCAAACTGAGCAAATGTTCAGTTTAGTAAGACAAGCACGTGTTATAGCTGCAGATTTGGGAAGAACCATGTGGATCTAAAATGCAGTGCCCATAACTCTATAGGATAAAGCAAGATGCAGATGTTTTTGTTACATGACTGATTTGTGTAACTGGACAGAGGAGACTTACTAATAATTTAGGGGGTACATAGGAACATGAAGAAATCTCTGATGGAAATGAAGTAAAAAGAGTAAAGTGGCTTAAATATCAGCAGTTTTACTTTTCTCAACTATGTGTTACCAATAGAGGTTAACACATAAACACATTTTTAAGTCATTAGTCAATGCTGGACATTCTCTCACCACATCAAAAATGCATAAGTTCTGGTACTTAGCTTTAATACTAACTTGCTATTTGAGTTTAAGCAAGGTTCTTTCTAAGACATTGTTTTTATTAATAAAAATGAAACTAATATAGTTCTTTCCTATCTTCCAAGATCATTGTAAGGTTAGAATGAGATGGTAGGTGAATGTACAGCCTGGCATCTAAGTTCAAAATGTCAATTGTTCAAAATAAATCAGCTGTCCAAATATAGGATATGAAAAAATATACTTAAAATTATATTGTTAAAATAAGATTACAATCACCTATGAATGGACATTTCAATTCACTGGTTGCTAAAAGCTAATGAAAACCAAGACTACAACAACAGAACTGTTGTCTAGCTTAAGGGACAGACAGGGTACTCTACTCTGTAGTGTCACATCAAGTGGACATCGCTCAGAACTTAGAGCGCCTCCTAAGAAGGGTTAAGTAAAGTATTTGGAAACGTTGTCATAAGAACAAACTTTGAAACAATCAGGGATGATTACCCAGGACAAGTAAAGTTTCAGAAGCGTTGTCAATAGAACATTACATTAGAAAAAAGAATTCTGAGTTGAAATATGCCTAGCAATTAGAGCTGTCCATAAATGAAAAGACAAAGCTGCAATGTAATGAACTTTCTGTCACTAGATGGGTTCAAGCATAGGCTAGGTAATCAATCAACTGTCAGTGTGCTATACAGAAGACAGTACTAGATATGCTCTAAAGTCTCTTCCAGCTAATTATTTTAAAATTGTGAACATATCCAGTGCTCTTTCCTACTGCATGAAGTTATTTTCAGTTCGGTATTTGAGAGCTAACCAGAAAGGAAAAATGGAATTATTGTCAGGACATCAGCACGTTGAGAAGAGATGGGAAATGCTACACCTTTGTATGCAGGGCTGGGGTTGTCCTGATGGAAATACTGTATAATTATTAAGAAGGTGAATTCCACTATCCTTAAGCAGTTGGATGGGGGCGGGGGAGAAAAATAGGAAGAGAAGGAAAGAATTGGTAGAGAAAAGAAAGAAAACTAAGTGCTGTAATTCCTTACTAATTATTGTATTTGTCTGAATTTTTTTTTCATCTGCAAGTGGAAGAATCACAGATTGTCTTAAGAAAAAAAAGGGAAATGTATTTACTCACATAATTGTCAAGTCCAAGGGTTCTAGCTGGCCTGGCTTGATCCCATGCCTGAACCAGTCACCTCAGCTGGGGGATGGAGGATTCTCATTGGCTGTCCTGGGCCTTTGGGTCCACCTTTTGTACCAGTCGGTAAAGTCGGTAGCTAGCCTCCTGGAATTAGCAGGAGGGAAAGTGGGATCAATTACAAGAAGAAAGAATGCTGGCCAAGGTAAATACATGCCCAACACATTCATCATATACAGCAATTGGACAGAAAGGAGCTGATGGTGACCCTCTTTTTCCCTTTTGAATGATATTCTTTAATAAAACAATAATACAAAGAAAAAGAAGATGGATGGAAGCTTTGAGGCAGAAGATCTATAGGACTTTGCACTTTCCCATACATATGACAAGTGGGAAAGGAAAAGAGGCAGAGGGGCTGGAGGGGTTTGCCAGGAGTTCAGAGACAAGGCACAAGCAACAGTTTGGGAGGTGAGCCAGGTTACCAAAGTTGGCGGGTGTGCTTGCATGTTCAGTCATGCCCAACTTTTGTGACCCCATGGACAGTAGCCTACCAGGCTCCTCTGTCCATAGGATTCTCCAGGCAAGAGTACTGGAATGGTTAACCATTTCCCCCTTCATGGGATCTTCCCAATCCAGGAATCAAACCCATATCTCTTGCGTCTCCTGCATTGGCAGGTGGATTCTTTATCACTGAAGGTTCTATTATGCTATGGCAGTTTTGCTAGATCTAGTGTTAATAGCCTCTCACTCTGTGAGTGAAGAATCCCAACATTTATACAGATCTCACCACTGCCCACAACACACCCCTTTCCATAAAGTCTCCCTCTATGAAACCTCTCCTTTGAAACCATATGCCAGTGGCATATGGCATTTCCCTGATCATGGGCAGGGGGAGCAGAATGAGATACATTCCAACAGAAGATAATGTAAAAAATAAGCCAAAATCTCCTTTTTCCATGGCTAAGTCAGAAAGGTTAGTCAAAGCAGAACATCCATGGACGCATTCATATGGCAGAGTGAAGACTGGCTCCTTTGTTCATGAGAGAAAATGTAAGCAGTATTTAGAGAAGCAACAATACCTACAGCATTTTGTGTGAATTCTCTGCCATGTGTTTATTGTTTTCACTTTTGCACTGGCTTTCCCAACTATAGTTTTAACACCCATGGGACACCCTCACTATCACATGCCTCATCTATTTGGAGCAGTGTATTTCGTAATCTGCAAACAGCACATGCTTAATAAATGTTTGTTTGCTGATGATAAAAAAATGTGACTCTAATGGTAATTTTGAAATTAACAATATTATGCAAACGAAAGACATTGTCATCTTGTGGAAATGCATTCTTCCAATGAAATATCATTGAGTAATACACTAATACACCATTACTCTGAAGATGCTGGTTCTGAATTGTAAAAAGAAGGGGAAAAAAGCAATTAGTTCTTATTCACCATTTATACTGTGAATGCTTATGAGTTAGCTGGTACTGTCAAATGCATGATTAAAAACATACTTTCAACATGAATATGCAACTTATTCATCATTTCTGTTAACAGAAGAATAAATTGCTCTTGTTTTGAAATAAACTTTATAAAAACTTCTCGGAAAAAACCTTAAAGGAGAAAAATTGATTTTATTTACAGTTACTACTAGGAAAACAATATTTAGATGTGTTATAAAAAGAAAATCTGTTTCATGAAATAAGTTATGGCCCAATAATTTGAGGGTCTTTTTTTAATTTAAAACTCTCTAGCTCATTCAATGGCACCCCACTCCAGTACTCTTGCCTGGAAAATCCCATGGACGGAGGAGCCTGGTGGGTTGCAGTCCATGGGGTCACGAAGAGTCAGACACGACTAAGCAACTTCACTTTTACTTCTCACTTTCATGCATTGGAGAAGGAAACGGCAACCCACTCCAGTGTTCTTGCCTGGAGAATCCCCGGGGATGGGGGAGCCTGGTGGGCTGCCGTCTATGGGGTTGCACAGAGTCGGACACGACTGAAGCAACTTAGCAGCAGTAGCTCATTCAGACTGAACCTGATGACATTCCCTGGTGGCTCAGATGGTAAAGAATTTGCCTGCAATGCAGGAGGCCCAGCTTCGGTCCTGGGATCGGGAAGAACACCTGGAGAAGGGAACGGCTACCCACTCCAATATTCTGGCCTGGAGAATCCCACAGACAGAGAAGCCTTGTAGGGTTCATGGGGTCTCAAAAGAGTCAGACACCAGTGGTTAACACTTTCACTTTTCACTGTTAAATAAGCTCGAGCAGAGTTAGTTAGCTCATTTCAAACCTACGTGGAATCATAAGATTATGAGAACATAACTATCCTCAGGGAACATCTCCTAAAAGGAACACAAAATTAACTGTCTTCAAGGACCAGGCAGGTAATAGAAATGTAAAACATCAGAGAGTGATAGAGCCTGTGGAGTATTGCAGACTATCCTCAGACAAGCTGCATCAGATTCAACTTATAAAAATGATGATGATGGAACAAACTTCTCTGTACTGGATCTGACTCAGACCCAACTAGGTGAAACTCCAGGCCTAATGATCAGCTATCTTATTTCATAGATAGAAAATTGCTGTGGATGTTGGGTTAAATAAGTGAATTAAAGATGTTATAGAAAGTTGTGGCAAAGCTAGATCTAGATTCTAATTTTTCTGTCTTTTGGTTGTATGACTTTTACATTATATAACTGATTCTATTTCCAATATTCAGAGCCTATCATTCTGGCCTTTAAAATCTATTCATGTATATAAAAATTGTGTTGAATTGTGCATTGATGTCTCTGTTCTTTTTGCTTTTTCCTATTAACAAAAGACTATTACATGAAGTAAAATACAGTGAAAAAAACATAAATATATTGAGGTTTTGGTGGGAAAGTAATCTTCCTTTATAAGTTACAAAGAACCAAAATTTTCTATTCTCAGAGGTGGACTTAACTAATAATAAAAACTGAGCCTACCATGTTCTTTATTCATATCTAGTTCTGCTACATTTGCATAGATATTTCCTTGGAGAGAATGATAGACCATTTTATAATCCCCTCTGCAGTTACCCTGCCATGGATCTTCATAGTTTGCTATTAATAAAAGAAGTTTGTCAGGACCAACCAAATAATAATTAATTTTTTGCTTTCTAGACTGTCTATTTGCAAATAGACTGTCATCCCACTTTTTTTTTCCCCACACAGGTTAACCATATGTCATTACACTTTAGGAAAGATTTAGTTTTGCTTAGATGAGACAAGGCAAGCAAAAGGAGGCTTCAATCTGATGATCAGCAAGGATGACATCATGCCAGGAATAATCACCATGTTTACATTGGTTATGTCCATCAGGACATAAGCAATTGCTGCTCCTATATAGTCCAGAGAAGAGAAACAAAAAAATCTAATGAGTATCATTATTGAAGTGGCTCCAATCCCTTCTGTTCAAATTACAATTATTATTTGCCTCAAAGCCTTCCAATTATATAGGAATTCTTCAGTAACAAGTTATCTCTTCTGGAAATTTGTTTTTCATTCTTCAAATAGAAGTATAGCTCTACCTTGAACACAATGATGAAAGATGAGAGAATACAGCCCAATCTGTTTGTATGAATGATTTGGACTGACTTCCTTTTTGGCAACTGCATACTCAAAGCATTAGGAATAAATGTGTTCATTCAACAAAAATGTATCTTGTTTGATTGAATAACAGTCTGATCCAAGCAAAAGAGTCTCAGAAAAATGGAAAAGATTTGTGAAGAAGTGAATAAGATATTCATGGAGTAATGGAAATAAAACAACACACTAGAATTTGTTAAAGACATATCAATACATAGAATATAATAGATGATATATACATATCATCTAGAATATAAGAATGATATACAGTTCTTCTCACCAACCCGTAGTTGCTAAACAACTATAGTTATTCATTTATGCCCTAGTCCCAAGACTTCCAGTATTAATCGAGCTTCCAGTATTAATGTTGCCTGTGTAAGTTAGGATTTTTTTGGTTGTAATCAATAGACATCAACATTGAATAACTACAGATATTAAGCTAAACAGTTGTCATGTAGCACACAAATTTAATGTTAATACTAGTGAGCCAGATTCAAAGAAAGATAGGAATCAAGGAAATTACTTGAATTCTCAGAGGAAAGGATCTGATTGGTTTTATTTGGGACATTATGTCCAGAGAAGGCATGATGCTTTACTTGGTAATCCCAAAAAAACTGCATACCCCTATGCAGTTTGAAGCTGATTCTTCAAAACGAAAGAGAGATATTATCAAATGGGAGTAAGATGAATGAAATAAACTCTATTGGAGTTTCCCAGGTGGCTCAGTGGTAAAGAAGCCACCTGCCAATGCAGGAGATGTGGGTTCAATTCCACGTCTGGGTCAGGAAGAACCCCTGGAGAAGGAAATGGTAACATGCTCCAATATTCTTGCCTGGGAAATTCCATGGACAGAGGAGCCTGGTGGCCTACAGCCCATGGGTTTGCAAAAGAGTTGGACTAAATGAAATCCTTATCAATAGTAGTAATATCAGGAGCATCAATCACTAAAATTTGCTATTTCAGTCCTATAATGGGTGCTCTGCCAACAATAGTCACTGATGCTTACAGCCACTGGTGATAAGAATTTTCTTATTCACATGTCATAGGTAAAGAAGAAAAAGTCTACAGTGGTTAAGTCTAACATACTGTACTTAGAATCATATAGCTACTAAATGCTTAGAACTGGTGGTTAAGGCTTCTTAGACCTCAGTTTTTATGAGCAATATTTAAGAAAAGTTAATCAAATTTTTTTCTTAATTGAATTGTCTTAGTCACAGATATTGTCTATAAAATTTTATAAAATCTAAAGGAAGTAGAATTCAATGTGGGGGTCAAGAGCAACCATAATACATTTAACTCTAATGTTCATTAGAGAATTACTTCTCTAATGAATCCTGCTAATTCCTTTTTTTTTAATGCCCATTATTTAGATGTTACTAGAAAGTAGACATTAATAGAGATTTAGTTTAATTAACCATGGCTAATATCTATTGAGTAGTCACTATGTGATTAATATTAGATATAAAAACATATCCACGTCTTACTCCATTCTATCCCTCTACTCTTTTCTTACATTGAATCTCTCTTCTTCTAAACATGGTTATTCATCATCAACATACTGACATTTTGAACTGAATGATTCTTTTTTGTGGGGCCTGTCTTGTACATTGTAGAGTGTTGAGCACCATGCCTGCCCTCAGCCTACTAGATGCCAATAGCACTGCTTTGCCAGGTGAGACAATAAAAGATATATCCAGAATTTCCCAAATGTCCCGGGGTGGTGGAGGAGGAGGTTACACATAAAATCACTCTTGGTCAATAACAACTGCCCTGGAGTTAGTCTTCTCTGTACCTATTTCTTGTTCTCATCCCTGACATTTTTTGAAAATCTTACAAAATCATCTGTATAATCATCTTTCCAGAGTCTTTAAGCTCTCTCTTTTAAATAGATTATTTCCATTGGCTTCAAATTCAGAAGCGACCCCTTTTTAAGAATACTAATTAATTAAAAACTTCACCTGGTCCTTATGTTTGTCTCAACCCTGTGCAGTCTCTCTTCTCCCCTTCATAATCCAAATTTATTGGAGAGATACCCATTCTTAGGTCTTTTATTCACTTTCTTTTTATTCCTTACTCCACCTCAAACTGGTTTCCATCTCTTTCTTTGGCTTGTGCATAACAATCTCCCAATTTTCCTTCCTTTCTGGGAAATCTCTCTCTCTCTTTTTCTCTCTCCCCACTTTTCTCCTCCCTCCCTCCCTCTCTTCTCCACTATCTGGCCATAAAATGGTGGTGTTTCTCAAGGCAGATTTCTAATTCATTTTTTCTTTTTGCTCAATATTCTATGCCTCAGAGACCCTGTGGCTTTAATAGCCATGTATATGGTGAGAGCTCAGAATTTTCCCTCCACTCAGGCCTCTCCTCAGAGACAAACCCACTGTGTCCAACTGATCATTTGACATTTCCTTTTGCAGATCCTAGAGCACCTCACACTCTACATGTCCAAATAAAACTTATGACCATGTCATCTCTAAATCTACCCTTGTCCATCTCTCTATACAGTCATGGACCCTTGACGCATCTTGTTATGCTACTGAGAAACCTAGAGGTTATTCTTGAAATCTCCATTTCCTTTGACCTCCATCTCCATTTAATCACACAACTATGTAAATTTTCCACTTAAAAAATCTCTCATTCTATCCACTTTTGTCATATTCATCAATTCTAACCTAGTACATACTACTTTTTCTCATGCTCAGAGTTATGACAACAGTTTCCCAATAAGTCTGGCCAATCCTCTCTAACTTGCTCTAAGGAGAGCGATATATGTACTTTTACGTCTTTAATGAATTTATTACAATATTGCTTCTGTTTTATGTTTTGTTTTTTTGGACATGAAGCATGTGGGATCCTAGCTCCTCAACCAGGGATCAAACCCACACTCCCTGGATGGGAAGGCAAAGTCTTAACCACTGGACCACCAGGGAAGCCCCTCAAGAGTTATATATTTTAAGAAGAGATCATTGATTTCGCTATTCTCTATGCCTCTAAAAATTTTAAATGTCTCCCTGAGGATTTCTCAGGTGGCTCAGTGGAAAGAACCTGCCTGCCAATGCAGGAGATGTGACTTTGATCCTGAGTTGAGAGGATCCTCTAAAGAAAGAAATGGCAACCCACTCCAGTATTCTTGCTTGGGAAATACCATGGATAGAGGAGCCTGGTGGGCTACAGTTCATGGGGTCACAAAAGAGACACAGCTTAGAGACTAAACAACAACAATGCCATGTGAAACACACATTATTCAAAATTTATACTACAAGCAAATGACTCTATAAAGCACTGTAGCTAATTCCTCATCAAACTATGTAGCAGTGAAATCTACAAACACAATCGTAATAACAACAACAGTAACAAAACAACCAAAACACAAAAACTTTATTATGAACCATGTACTATCCTAAGCATTTTATATACATTAAATAATTTCACCCTAACGACATTCCAAAGAGGTAGATATTATTATTATGCCCATGTCATAGATGAAAATATGAACTCACAAACAGAAGTGATCTGAAGAGGTCACACAACTATGAATGGTCAGAGGCAGGATTCAAATCCAGACAATCTGCTTTTGGGTTCACACCAGGTCCTGGACAATAACACTATTATATTTACTCTATAATGTGTAAGCTGTAACTACCTCACAAAATATTCATCAGGATTTTTATTTAACTGAATTTTCCTTGCTCCTTTTACAGTGATAACAGCTGTAAAATTGGAAGAAAAAAAAGTATGCAATTGCTACCATTTCATGCATTGGAGAAGGAAATGGCAACCCACTCCAATATTCTTGCCTGGAGAATCCCAGGGACAGAGGAGCTTAGTGGGCTGCCGTCTATGGGGTCGCACAGAGTCAGACACGACTGAAGCGACTTAGCAGCAGCAGCAGTGTTTTCAATCAAGTGTGTATTATAGCAATGCCCCCTTCCAATCAGCCAGGACATGAGAGGAAGTAGGATCCCCCAGCTAACTGATCCTGAACTGAATATATCAGGGAAAAACATGACAGAAACATGCTAATGACATAAAATGCTATCCATGATACAAAACTAGATTAAACGCATTACAACATCTAAAGGAGAAGAGGGCATTAATCAGAAGGGAAGAGGGGATTCACAAAGGTATACTTTTACCATTGATAATCACTAGCAAGAACACAGGGAGACCTGATATTTACTGACCAATTACAAAGGTTAAAAAAAAAATGAGTGGAGCATGTTATGTGCAATAACTCATTTATTTATCATAATAACTAATAAATATTATTACCTATAATTTACAGGTGAGTCAACTGAGACTCAAGACCACAGAGCTAGAAAACTTTGAGGCTGGAATTTGAACCCAACCTAATCTAACAATAGTGAACATAAAAACAATACTCTTATACAAAGAATAAAATCATAAACCATACTGATGCAAAACACAGGTAGAATCTTTCCAGGTTATGGTCCAATGGAGAACCTGCCTTTCCTAGAAGTGACAAAGAAATGTATGAGAAAACCTTCAGAGGCTCAAGGAAAGGAACTGGGTTTCCTTATACAACTGTCCTTTTCACCTGCTCTGCTTTTTGCTTCTGTTCTGCTCTGAGAGCTTAGTAATTGGTTTTTAAAGTGAAAGTTGTTCGCTAGCAAAAGGCTTTTGGTCCAGTCTTTCAGTAGATTAATTTTTTAAGCTTTCGCAACTTGTTCTTCAAAAGCTACTCTCTGGTGCTACGTGAAGACGGCAATCACTGAAGACCCTAGACACACAGCCAGTACTGGGGAGTGTAACTAACTGAACAACAATGAAAAGGAAGAGATGATGAAATTCAAAGCTGAACTGAAAGTTTTCTCTGGAGGATTTGCATGAAAATAACTTCTCTTAAACATGTATTTTACCTAGAAGGGTAGGATGGGGAGGGAGGTGGTAGGGGGTGGGGCGGTTCAAGAGGGAAGGGACATACGTATATCTTTGGCCAATTCATGTTGATGTATGGCCAAAAAATCACAATACTGTACAGTAATCATCCTCTAATTTAAAAAAAAAAGGTTAGAAAAAAAAAACATGTATTCGAAATGGCTGAATCAGAGACTGCCCTTCTGATGTACACAAAGTATTACTGAAAAAACTGATTATCCACAGACTTCTTTATGTGACAGACTCCTTAACACAGATCTTCACGTAGAATTCTTTTCTTGATTTGCCCAACCATAAGCTTCTCTCTCAGAGGCATCTGTAGCAGTAAGATAACTTTTACAAATATGAAAAATTAAATTTCAAAGACCAATAGGAATTCAAAGAGAACAAAATTATCTGGTTGTGAAAAAATAGCTTATATAATACTTGGTGACATTTGTTTAAAAAAAAAGTGTCTTTTGCTTTTTTCCTTCAGATGGATCCACTAAAAAGCCTATCTCAGGCTCAGTGATTTAACATATGTCAAGACTTCAATAAACACTCATGCATTATGCTGTGGACACAATATTAATAATTATATAATATATGATAAACAAGCATAATCAAAATTTCTTCTGCACTTTGAAGGAGAAAGAAGTCTGACTTGAGGATGCAAGCCACAGTTCACAACCCAAACCTAAATCCACACCACAAAATAATGTAAGATGTCAGGTAGCCTGAAAGAGCATCCAGGTGTCTTACAGAATATAACATAAAACTATATTTCACTATTGTTATTATAAAATAAAACCAATTTTATTGATAATAGAAATGTTACCACTGTTAGACTAAAATATTCTAAAAACAAAAACAAAAACCAAAACCTGTCCAAAACTCTGATGTCTCAGACACAGTAGTTGTTTCTTTCTTTCTTAGAGCAAAGCAGGTGACTCTTCTCTGCACAGTGACCTGGAGTGCATAGTTCTTCCATTCTGACATCTCCAGAACCTGGCTGGTGCCAGGAACCCAGTAGATGAAAGAGATAAAGACCTACACCTGTTTATTTTAAAGTCCATAACGCAGAAGAGGCACACAGCAATTCTACTCACATTAATGGAAACTGGGTGCATGGTCCTGTATAGATGCCAAAAGAGCTGGGAAGCATAGTCCCTGCTGGGTAGCCCTCATATGATGTTTCTACTGATGCAGAGGACAAAGGGTTTTGATAATCACCTAGTAATCTTCATCTCAACTCAACAAGAGTCAAGTAAGCTCAGCTTGACTGACAACAGAATTTCAAAGGCAGAATATTACGAGTTCAGGTTCAAAGAACCACTAATTCAAATTTCATGTAAATATATCCGGAAAAAAAACAAATTTAAAAATAGAATCAAAATGTTGGAATAACATTATACAGGAGAACTGAAAATTCAATCTTGGATCAATGGTCAATAGTTATGCTATTTTATGTTGTTCTATTTCACTGAAACAGTATGTAACAGGGTAATTAGACCTGATTTAAACTAAGGTTTTGAATATTTCTAGCTGTATGATCTGGAGAAGGCAATGGTACCCCACTCCAGTACTCTTGCCTGGAAAATCCCATGGACGGAGGAGCCTGGTAGGTTGCAGTCCATGGGGTCGCTAGGAGTCAGACACAACTCAGCGACTTCACTTTCACTTTTCACTTTCATGCACTGGAGAAGGAAATGGCAACCCACTCCAGTGTTCTCGCCTGGAGAATCCCAGGGATGATGGAGCCTGATGGGCTGCCATCTATGGGGTTGCACCGAGTCGGACATGACTGAAGTGACTTAGCAGCAGCAGCAGCAGCAGTTGTATGATCTTGGGAGAGTCAGTTAACATTTCTTATTCTCAGTTTCCTATTCTCTAAAAGGAGTTAACACAATCTACTCATAAAAATTTTAATCATTAACATATAAACAGAACTTAGTAGAGTTTATGGTACAAATAATGTTAAATAGGTATTGTTATTGTTCAGTTGCTAAGTCAAGTCCAACTCTTTGTGACCCCATGGAATGTAGCCCACCAGCCTCCTCTATCCTCCATTATCTCCCAGAGTTTGCTGAAATTCATGTTCATTGAGCTAATGATGCTATCTAACCATCTCATCCTCTGCCACCCCCTTCTCCTATTGCCTTTAATCTTTCCTAGCATTGGGATTTTTCCCAATGAGTTGGCTATTTTTATCAGGTGGCCAAATAAAGTGGGTAAATAAGCTACTATTATTATTATTATTAGCCATGTGTTTTAATTTTAGAGGTTGCTGTAACATATCCAAAACCAAGTTCATTATCTTCCCCTGTAACTCATTTTAAGTCCTTTGCCTGACAGATACTTCTATTATTGGAAAAAATACTGGACTTTGGCTCAAAATTTTGTAGCCAGCTTTGACTTCTTCTTATCTTTTTATCCAAATTCCAGCTAAATAAATATCCATCATGTTTCTATTAAATCTCCCTAATTCACATCTATGTCTTTTTATAGATTACTACAACATCACCCCAGACTGCATGGCCTATGGAAAACACCTTCAGGAAAACAGGGAGGGAGAAAAAGTGAAAATTAAATCTATGTGTTTAAAGTCAGAAAATGAAATGACTCTTCAGTATCTCTAGTTTGAAGCTGGAGATTAAAGTTGTGGAAGCTGGTAAGGATTTGTCACCAAGGGCATCAAATCCCCTTGACCAGGTTTCTAATTCAAGGGGGCTTTATAGATATCATCACTGTTATGGTATTGCTATTATACTAAAAGTAGGACAATATTAATAAAAACCTCTTTAATTTCTTGTGCACTGAGACCATCAAAATATGGTAAAGACCTAATAGCACCACCTGCTTATCTTTTTACTGATCCCTGAACTAACATGTTCTACTCACTAAATAAGCATCTCATTGTTGAAATCATAAATTGATCTTTTTAACCACAGTTTTTTTTTTCTTTTTTTGGAACTGCATGTTCCCATAAAACAATAAGGTATATTTTAATTTTTACTGCATGACATGACACATTCAGCTTCAATGACTTTTGTTGAGTCACTCGAATCAAAAACAGCAGTTCCAAGGCAAAAATGCAAACTAGGTCTGGTCATGTTTTTGCCGTTTAAAATACAGGGGGAAACGGCAGTTGGAACAACCACTGTTCAGTGTCTTGCAGAGCACTGTTTTTAGTCAATGCCACAAACCGAGTCACAGATTTCAGCATGGTTCCTCTAAAACCAAGTGATCAATAGCTTACCATAAAGATATAGTGTTGGCTGACTTAGTAAGCTGTGTATTATGAATTCCTATTTTCTGGTATCTCAGCACTTTCTAGCTCTTTTTCACAGAAGTGACTTTCATATGCATCAAAGAAGCAGCCCTGCAGTTCTGCTCCTTCTTGAGTCTGTATTTATCAGAATATCAAACTGAACAGCAGAAACCACAATTGGAAAAAAGACAATGTAAGAAACATGTCTGAGAAGAGGCAAAAGACAGGGTTGCTTCGGTTGATTTTCCTCCCTTCAGCTGTGATTCTTTGTAAGGTTAAAATAAGGGTCAAGAAGAGGAACTAAAGAGTCTCTTATGAGGGTGGAGGAGAGTGAGAGAGCTGGCTTAAAACTAAATATTAAAAAACTAAGATCATGGCATCCAGCCCCATTACTTCATGGCATATAGAGCAGGGAAAGGTGGAAGTAGTAACAGATTTCCTCTTCTTGGGCTCTAAAATCACTGCAGTTAGTGACTGCAGTCATGAAATCAGAACACATTTGCTTCCTGGCAGGAAAGCTATGACAAACTCAGTGTGCTGAAAAACAGAGACATTATTCTGCCAACAATGGTCCCTATAGTCAAAGCTATGGTCTTCCCAGTGGTCACACACGGTTGTGACAGCTGGACCATAAAGAAAGCCAAGTGCTGAAAAATTGATGCCTTCAAACTGTGGTGCTGGAGAAGACTCCTGAGAGTACCTTGGACAGCAAGGAGATCAAATCAGTCAATCTTAAGGGGAATCAACCCTGAATACTCATTGGAAGGACTGATGCTGAAGCTGAAACTCCAGTATTTTGGTCATCTGATGCAAACAGCTGGCTCACTGGAGAAGTCCAAGATGCTGGGAAAGATGGAGGGTAGAGGGAGAAGAGGGCATCAGAGGATGAGATGGCTGGGTGGCATCACCAATGCAATGGACATGAACTTGGGCAAACTTCAGGAGATGGTGAGGGACAGTGTGGCGTGTTGCAGTCCATCGGGTCGCAAAGAGTTGGACACAACTGGGTGACTGAGCAACAACAACAATCACTGAAGCACGCTTATATGGTGTAGGACTTTGAAATAATCATATTCTCTCAGATGGGCCTGTAACATAACCCCTGCTAGCACTGAATCACAGGGCTCAAATCTACAGAGGAAGCCCAGGTTGCAGGAAATTGTAGCAATAGCACCACATCCTTTAGTGATGCAAATAATAGTTGCCTGGAAATCATTAAGGGAGCCATCAAAGTGAGTGGGAATGAAATACCATTTATATAGATACCTCAGTTATAAAAAATAAATAAATCTTTGTAGTGAAATCCAGATATCTCAAAGTCCTCTGGCCTCTGAAGGTCCATTTGCAATATATAGATAAGGTTGATCCATTTCATGCATAGTAGGAAAGCATCCAGTATCTTCATAGTCTCCCAAGGGGCTCACATTCCTTTTGATCCATTTATAATATAGTCTAATTTCTAACTATTACTCTCATCTTCTCTGTTTCTCTTCTAAGGATGGGGCAGGCATTGTAGCACATGGGGAAAAGAAAGTTGAAAGAAGAACAGAATTCAAATAGCTGCTCTGTGACTTGTAACACAATTCAAAGGATTAAACACTGATTAAAATTGATAAAGGTCTTAATGTCCTGGCAGGAAGTTCCTGGTAATTTGGTATTAATAACTCTGTAATAGGATTTCTGAAATGCATTGTCCAACTTTATCAAGCAAAAATGCTACATTATTGCAATTATTGTTTAATTCATGAGTTACTTAAGAGGTAGCCAAAGTTTTCTGAAGGCCTCCAAGGAAGGATCAGAGTGCATACTTAAAAGCATTATCTATTTTTCTAACCCTAGCAGTTAAGTTGCCCTATTTTAGAAGGACAAATATCAAGCTCAAAGTCACAGATGAAAGCAGGAATCCATTTTAAAAATACACTCTTTCTGACTGGTACGTTGTTTCTTTGCTGGGCAGAGGGCCTGGGCTTTCCAAACCAGCTCTGAGATTTCCATCTTCCTCCTAGAATTTACATTTTATTTGAAGCCAACAGGTCTTTCAGATTCTTCATCTCTAGGGCACTGATTAAAGCCAGCAAGGGGACAAATGCAAAAGACTCTGTGGTGAAGCATGTTCTCATAATGCTTGGACACAACTGACTGCCATCTTGACTTGCAGCCACATGACCTTTCCATATGGAATTACATTCATGTGAAGATACTACAAGGAGACCTTTCCACATTGAATTACATTCATGTAACGCTACTACAAGGAGAGAATGCTTCAAAGATGGTAGGGTTTCATAATGAGGATTCAGTTCAGTTCCGTTCAGTCGCTCAGTCGTGTCTGACTCTTTGGGACTCCATGAATCGCAGCACGCCAGGCCACCCTGTCCATCAACAACTCCCGGAGTTCACTCAGACTCACGTCCATCGAGTCAGTGATGCCATCCAGCCATCTCATCCTCTGTCGTCCCCTTCTCCTTCTGCCCCTAATCCCTCCCAGCATCAGAGTCTTTTCCAATGAGTCATCTCTTCGCATGAGGTGGCCAAAGTACTGGACTTTCAGCTTTAGCATAATTCCTTCCAAAGAAATCCCAGGGCTGATCTCCTTCAGAATGGACTGCTTGGATCTCCTTGCAGTTCAAGGGACTCTCAAGAGTCTTCTCCAACACCACAGTTCAAAAGCATCAGTTCTTCGGTGCTCAGGCTTCTTCACAGTCCAACTCTCATATCCATACATGACCACAGGAGTTTTATGCAAAAAAAAAAAAAAAAAAATTTCCTAGGCTTCATTCTTTTACTGCTTATAGGGGTAAAAAATAATACCTGGAAGCTTCTAGGTGCAAAGAAAAGACATTTACATTTTTGTTGTTGTTACTACTGTTGTTATTATTTTAATGTTCTTAAAGAAATAAAGTTGATTAATGCCCTCAAATCTGAATGGCACAAAGGTATTTTGAAAGAAATACATTACCTAGGTAAGTCTAGAAGTCAAACTTCCAATCTGTTTTCCCTTTAGAAACATTTCAATGAAAATGAATAACAGGTATGGGATTAAGTATGTAACAAAATGTCCTTGGTTCAATTAACTAATGTGATGACAGTTATCTTTATTTGAGTGCTATGTGATAAATTGTGGGCTAAACGCTTTGCATAAGTTTAATTACTACACTTCTTTGAGAGATGAGCTTTATACAGCTGTCAGAATATACTAACACATATATATGGAATTTAGAAAGATGGTAACAATAACCCAGTATATGAGACAGCAAGAGAGACACTGATGTATAGAACAGTCTTGGACTCTGAGGGAGAGGGAGAGGGAGAGGGTGGGATGATTTGGGAGAATGGCATTGAAACATGTAGAATATCATATGTGAAACGAGTCACCAGTCCAGGTTTGATGCACGATACTGGATGCTTGGGGCTGGTGCACTGGGACGACACAGAGGGATGGTACAGGGAGGGAGGAAGGAGGAGGGTTCAGGATGGGGAACATGTGTATACCTGTGGTGGATTCATGTTGATATATGGCAAAACCAATACAATATTGTAAAGTTAAAAAATAAAATAAAATTAAAAAAAAAAAGTAACAGTGTCAGTCTAGCATGGTCCCTCCTTTCCTATAGCTCTTGTGGGGCATCCTTCCTATCCTGTGTGCTCTGGGTATGTTCAGTCATGCTGTTCTACTTTCTTGTACCAAAGGGAGGGAGCACAAACTCTAGACTGGCCATGGGGAATACCGTCATGTGCCTAACCACAGGTAAGAGATGCAATGAGATTACTGCCTAGGCCTCTGTTAAGCAATAATTCCTACTGCGGGGATATATGTAGAGATTGGCAGAGGTCTCTTTGCCTGGTTCAGAGAAACTGAGATGAAGCTGAGCAAAGAAGAACACCCAAGCCAAGAGGTGAAAAGAGAAACACTGTCTCAGCAACATCTTTTGAATCTCTGCACCAAATGACTCCAAAACCAGAACTACCTTTGGATTTCACTGACATGACCAATCACTTTCCTTTTCTGGACAATGGAGTTGGATTTGGATTTCTGACTTTCAGCAGACTAAATTTTATGAATAAAACCCATCTTACAGATGAGAAATAAATGAGATATCAAATCATTTACTCAAGGTCACTTAAGTGGTGAAGTTGAGGTTTAAAAATAGATCTGTGGACCCTACAACACATGTGTGGAAGTTGGTATGAGAATCCAATGCTTGCTGTCCTTGCAGACATCATATACCAAGAGACTTTTTTCCCTCTGCTGCTGCTGCTGCTGCTAAGTTGCTTCAGTTGTGTACAACTCTGTGCAACCCCATAGACGGCAGCCCACCAGGCTCCCCTGTCCCTGGGGTTCTCTAGGCAAGAATACTGGAGTGCGTTGCCATTTCCTTCTCCAATGCATGAAAGTGAAAAGTGAAAGTGAAGCTGTTCAGTCGTGTCTGACTCTCAGAGACCCCATGGACTGCAGCCTACAAGGCTCCTCCATCCATGGGATTTTCCAGGCAAGAGTACTGGAGTGGGTCGCCATTGCCTTCTCTTTTTTCCCTCTAGTTGGAGATAAGTCATCAACTCTCAATCTCAATCTTCCTTATCACCCATAAAGCACTGTGCTGAGACAATGACTGAGACCACCACAACAAAACTAAATGGCTATCTGATATCCAATTTTTAGCATTGTATTCATCAATGGGCAGAAGGGGGTGTGGGGATAATGAAAGAAGAAAAACCTTTCCCTCAAGAAGCACTGAATTAAAGTACAGATGAACAGAAGAATAAGCCATTACAATATAATATTATAAGTACTAGACTTTATTAATGCAGTGAGCTACAAGGATAAGAAAAAAGTGTGAAAAGATAACTAAAGAATGTGAGATTTCCCAAAGGGATAACACTTAAACCAAGGATTAAAATGAGAATATAAACTTGACCATTTGAGAAAATAGAATATTCCTGACCAACAACATTTTTTCAAAGACACACAGAGCCAGTCAGATATAGTTAGAAAATGGATATGGATAAGTGTCAGATCCATGAGGCTAATTTCATTAGTGCTGTTCTTGCATTTCTTTTTTTTTTTTTAATGTATTTTTTATTGAAGGATAATTGCTTTACAGAATTTTTCTGTTTTCTGTCAAACCTCAACATGAATCAGCCATAGGTATATATATATATATCCCCTCCCTCCATCCCATCTCCCACTCCATCCCACCCCTCTAGATTGATACAGAGCCCTGTTTGAGTTTCCTGAGCCATAGGGCAAATTCCCACTGGCTATCTGTTTCACATATGGTAATGAAAGTTTCCATGTTACTCTTTCCATACATCTAATCCTCCCCTCTCCCCATGTCCATAAGTCTGTTCTCTATGTCTGTTTCTCCATTGCTGCCCTGTAAATAAATTCTTTTCTAGATTCCATATATATGTGTTAGAATACAATATTTGTATTTCTCCTTCTGACTCACTTCACTCTGTATAATAGGTTTTGGGTTCATCCACCTCATGAGAACTGACTCAAATGTGTTCCTTTCTATGGCTGAGTAATATTCCATTGTGTATATGTACCACAACTTCTTTATCCATTCATCAGTTGATGGACATCTAGGTTACTTCCATGTTCTAGCTATTGTAAATTGTGCTGCAATGAACAATGGGATACATGTATCATTTTCAATTTTGGTTTCCTAAGGGGATATGCCTAGGTGTGAGATTGCTGGGTCATATGGCAGTTTTATTCCTAGTTTCTTAAGCAATCGCTATACTGTCTTCCACAGTGGCTGTATCAATTTACATTCCCCCCAAGAATACAAAAGCATCTCCTTTTCTCCACACCATCTCCATCACTTATTATTTGTAGACTTTTTGATGAGGGCCATTCTGACTGGTGTGAGGTGATATGTCATTGTAGTTTTGCTTTTCATTTCTATACTAATGAGCGATGTAGAGCATCTTTTCATGTGTTTGTTAGCCATCTGTATGTCTTCTTTGGAGAAATGTCTGTTTATGTCTTTTCCACACTTTTTGGTTGGGTTGTTTGTTTTTCTGGCACTGAGTTGTATGAGCTGCTTGTATGTTTTAGAAACTAATCCTTTGTCAGTTGTTTCATTTGCTATTATTTTCTACCATTCTGTGGGTTGTCACTTTGCTTATAGTTTCCTTTGCTATGAAAAAGCTTTTAAGTTTAATCAGGTCCCACTTGTTTACTTTTGTTTTTATTTCCATTAACCTAGGAGGTGGGTCATAGAGGATCTTGCTTTGATTTATGTCATCCAGTGTTCTGCCTATGTTTTCATCTAAGAGTTTTATAGTTTCTGGTCTTACATTTAGGTCTTTAATCCATTTTGAGTTTATCTTTGTGTATGGTATTAGGAAGTGTTCTAATTTCATTATTTTATAGGCAGCTGTCCAGTTTTCCCTGAACCATTTATTGAAGAGGCTTTCTTTGCCCCATTGTATATTCTTGCCTCCTTTGTCAAAAATAAGGTACCCATAGGTGCATGGGTTGATTTCTGGGCTTTCTATCTTGTTCCATCAGTCTATATTTCTGTTTATCTGCCAGTGTCATACTGTCTTGATAACTGTAGCTTTGTAGTATAATCTGAAGTCAGGAAGGTTGATTCCTCCAGCTTCACTCGTCTCTCTCAAGACTGCTTTGGCAGTTCAGGGTCTTTTGTATTTCCATATGAATTGTGAAAATTTTTGTTCTAATTTTGTGAAAAATGCCTTTCGTAATTTGATAGGGATCACATTAAATCTGAAGACTGCATTTGTTAGTATAGTCATTTTCACAATATTGATTCTTCCTACCCAGGAACATGGAATACCTCTCTATCTGTTTATGTCATCTTTGATTTCTTTCATCAGTGTCTTATAAATTTCTGTGTACAGTTCTTTTGTCTCCTTAGGTAAGTTTATTCATAGATATTTAATTATTTTTGTTGCAGTGGTGAATGGGATTGATTCCATAATTTCTTTCTGATTTTTCATTGTTAGTATATAAAAATACAAGTGATTTTTGTGTATTAATTTTGTATCCTTCAACTTTGCAAAATTCACTGATTAGCTTTGTAATTTTCTAATACTATCTTTAGAGTTTTCTATGTACAGTATCATGTTATCTGCAAACAGTGAGAGCTTTCCTTCTTCTTTTCTGATCTGGATTCCTTTTATTTCTTTTTCTTCTGTGATTGCTGTAGCTAGGACTTCCAGAACTATGTGAAAAAATAATGGTGAAAGTGGACACCTTTGTCTTGTTCCTGATCTTAGGGGGAATGCTTTCAGTTTTTCACCATTGAGAATAATGTTTGCTATAGGCTTATCATATATGGCCTTTACTATGTTGGGATAGTGTCTTCTCTGTCCATATTTTGAAGAGTTTTAATCATAAATGGGTGCTGAATTTTGTCAAAGGCTTTTTCTGCATATATTGAGATTATCATATGATTTTTATATTTCAATTTGTTCATATGGTATATCACACTGATTGATTTGTGTATATTGAAGAATCCTTGCATCCCAAGGATTCATGATAAATCCAGGTTGATCATGGTTTATGAGATTTTTGATGTGTTGCTGAATTCTGTTTGCTAAAATTTTGTTCAGGATTTTGGCATCTATGTTCATCAGTAATATTGGCCTGTAGTTTTCTCTTTTCGTGCTGTCTTTGTCTGGTTTTGGTATCAGGGTGACAGTGGCCTCGTAGAATGAGTTTGGAAGCGTTCCTTCCTCTGCAATTTTCTGAATGAGTTTTAAAAGGATAGTCATTAGCTCTTCTCAAATGTTTGATAGAAATCTACTGTGAAGCCATCTGGTCCTGGGCTTTTATTTTTTGGAAGATTTTTGATCACAGCTTCAATTTCAGTGCTTGTAATCGGGTTGTAATTTCTATTTCTTCATGGTTCAGTCTTGGAAGATTGAACTTTTCTAGGAATCTGTCCATTTCTTCCAGGTTATTCATTCTATTGCCATATAGATGTTCATAAGAGTCTCTATAGCCTTTTGTATTTCTGCATTGTCTGTTGTAACCTCTCTTTTTTCATTTCTAATTTTGTTGATTTGATTCTTCTCTCTTTTTTTCTTGATGAGTCTGGCTAAGGGTTTGTCAATCTGTTTATCTTCTCAAAGAATCAGCTTTTAGTTTTATTAATGTTTACTATTGTTTCTTTCATTTCTTTTTTATTTATTTCTGCTTGGATCTTTATGATTTCTTTCCTTCTGCTAATTTTGGGGGTTTTTTGTTCTTTTTCCAGTTGTTTTAGGTGTAAATTTAGGTTGTCAACTCAATGTTTTTCTTGTTTCTTGAGGTAGGATTGTATTGCTGTAAACTTCCCTCAGAACTGCTTTTGCTGCATCCCATAGGTTTTGAGTTGTCGTGTTTTCATTGTCATTTGTTTCTAGAATTTTTTGATTTCCCTTTTGATTTCTTCAGTAACCTGTTGATTATTTAGAAATGTGTTGTTTAATCTCTGTGTGTTTGTGTTTCTTACAGTTTTTTTTCTTGTAACTGATAGCTAGTCTCATACTGTTGTGGTCAGAGAAGATACTTGATGTGATTTCAATCTTCTTAAATTTACTGAGGTTTGATTTGTAACCCAAGATGTGGTCTATCCTGGAGAATGTTCCATATGCACTTGAAAAGAAGGTATTTTCTTCTACATTTGGATGGAATGTCCTGAAGATATCAATAAGATCCATCTCATCTAAAGTATCATTTAAGACTTGTGTTTCCTTATTAATTTTCTGTTTTGATGATTTGACTTGCATTTCTTTTTGAACTGACTAAATCACTCCTTGAAGTCCAGAGTTTTACTTACTCTTCTAGAATGTTTTAAGATAAATCTATTTCATTCAATTCAATAAATATTTACTAAGCACTATTTATTATTTTTTTAGTTTGTGCTGGGCTTGCAGGATCTCAGTTCCTCAACCAAGGATCAAAACCATGCCCTCCTTTGGCAGTGAAAGAACTGAGTCCTAACAGCTGGACTGTCAGGGAATTCTCATGAAGCACTTTTCATATCCAGGCTCTATGCTTGGAAATGAGTACATGCCTGTGGACTGAAGTGGGGCACAAGCAGGAGGAGTTGCTGGGGAATAGAATTCTATTAAGGAGGGCTGAGATGGCATTTCAGATAGGAGTAAATATAAGCAAATACCTTACACAAGGTATGCAAATGATTCACAATAATATGGTATTATTATATCAGCAGCAAGTGGCTGAGAAGTAGATACAGACCAGGACACAGAAGACTGAAAGATCTAAAACTTTAATCCATATGCAGTGAGCGACCATCAAAATGTTTTAAGCCGAAGTATGACAATACCATTCTGGTTTTTTAGCTACAATACAGGGAGTGTAGCTAAGCAAGGAAGAAGTGAAGATCAAATTGTTAGTAAGAAGGCTAGTGTCAAATTTAAACCTATCAGATGCATTTTAGAATCTAGTTTGGATAGTAGCTATAATTCAGAAACATTTAGCCTACATTCGCTATTAGCCAAGCCATTGGTGCAAAACTGGCCTCTTTGGATTAGAAAAGCAAGGTAATCAAACAGTTGGCTGTGTAGGCAATAGATGAAAGCTATATGTAAGGTTAGCTGTTAAAGAAGCCTCTCTATTCTTTAAACATTCCTCTACTCAAAAAAGAGTTTTACTTGGTTCTCCCTTTGGCAAGCCTAACCAAACAAAATATTCTTGGCAGGAAAATAAATTCTCTGGTTTACTGTGAAAACCAATGCAAGAAAATCGACTTGTTTAGATGGCTTTTGTTTGTTTCAAAGTCACACTGAAGCTCTTATTATAACACCTCAAAGGTGAATACCAAATACAGATCATTTCAGAGTTAGACTAGAATAGGTTAAAAAAAATTAAAAAGTACATTTATCCATTAATCTATTAATCTTGGGTTTTTAAATATGACTTTTTCCCTAGATGTGTGAAGTTTGAGCATGCAATCCATAATCACCACTATGCTGCTGCTGCTAAGTCGCTTCAGTCGTGTCCGACTCTGTGCGACCCCAGAGATGGCAGCCCACCAGGCTTCCCCGTCCCTGGGATTCTCCAGGTAAGAACACCGGAGTGGATTGCCATTTCCTTCTCCAATGTATGAAAGTGAAAAGTGAAAGTGAAGTCGCTCAGTCGTGTCTGACTCTAGCGACCCCATGGACTGCAGCCCACCAGGCTCCTCCATCCACGGGATTTTCTAGGCAAAAGTACTGGAGTGGGGTGCCATTGCCTTCTCTGAATCACCACTATAGTAAATAAGAAAATTAATTTCTAAGACAGTATTTTTCACAGTTAAAATACACAAACTGGCAAGAATTTTCAGAGGTAGTGTAAACTAGGAGGTGGTGAGGAACTTGTTTTTGGAATATTTGAAATGTTTAGAAATTGTCTAAGCAGCCCAATATAAACTCTGTTTTTTGAAGGTATTCTGTGCTCATGTGGCACTGTCATTTCCTGAGATTCTTCTACACTGTAGAATTTATGAAATAGTGGGAATGATCGATATTTATCATTACAGCATAATCATCTAAACTGATGAGTTTTAATTTAAGAATTCAAAGTTTTGACTTGGGTTACTTTGTCACATTGACCATAATTGAAAGTCAATTCAATTTTTCTCATGCAAGGCAAAAAAAATATTTGAAGACTACTGGTATATTTCATAAAATCCAAAGAAAATAGAGCTATGAAGGAACTAGATGTAAATGAAGAAGATGATAGTAGATCAGATAGATATTAATCTAACCACCCCTTCTCCATTCAACCCCTTCTATTCTAAACAGAATATTCATTAAATGCTATACTTGTGAAACAAACTCCATTCTTTCAGCCCAGACCTGGTGATCTGATCAATATGTCATCTCCCAGCAAGTCCTGTGGCCTGTTCATGAATTACTCAAATTACTCAGCATGTTATTCTTTTCACAGCAGTGATTTGTTCAAGGATGTAATTATGCCTTATAACAATTATAAACATAAAGCTTACTTCTAGAAGTTTTTTCAAACTGTTAGTAAAGCTGATTATCCATCAAGCTAGGATAGATCACACTCTATATTGGCAAGGGGCCTCTGCATGATGGAGAGTTTCCAGAACTCAAACTGATGAGAGCACCATCTTGACACAGACTCTCATGATCACAGAGCTAGGAAGGAGAGAATTTGGCAAATTGTGTATTTCCTTTTCCTTTATATTTCTCCATCAATTTTGAATGAAATGCTTGCCAGGTACAGTAATCTTGTAGATTTTTCCCTTTCGGTACTTTAAATATATCCTGCCACTCCCTTCTGTCCTGCAGAGTTTCTGCTGAAAGATCAGCTGTTAAGCGTATGGGATTTCCCTTGTATGTTACTTGCTGCCTCTCCCTTGCTGCTTTTAATATAGTTTCTTTGTGTTTAGTCTTCATCAGTTTGATTAGTATGTGTCTTGGCATGTTTCTCCTTGGGTTTATCCTGTATGGGACTCTTTGTGCCTCTTGGACTACTATTTCCTTTTCCATGTTGGGGAAATTTTCAACTATAATCTCTTCAAAAAATTTCTCATACAGTTTCTTTTTCTTTTCTTCTTCTGGGACCTCTATAATTTGAATCTTGGTGCATTTAATATTGTCCCAGAGGTCTCTGAGACTATCCTCAGTTCTTTTCATTCTTTTTACTTTATTCTGCTCTTCACAAGTTATTTCCACCATTTTATCTTCAAGCTCACTGATTTGTTCTTCTGCTTAATATATTCTGCTATTGATTCCTTCTAGAGTATTTTTAATTTCAGTAATTGTGTTGTTTGTCTCTGAATGTTTATTCTTTAATTCTTCAAGTTCTTTGTTAATTGATTCTTGGATTTTCTCGATTTTGTTTTCAAGTTTTTTGATCATCTTTTCTATCATTATTCTGAATTCTTTTTCAGGTATTTTGCCTATTTCCTCTTCATTTATTTCGACGTCTGTGTTTCTAGTTTGTTCCTTCATTTGTGTAGTATTTCTCTGCCTTTTCATTATTTTTTTTTAACATATTGTGTTCAAGGTCTCCTTTACCCAGGCTTCAAGGAAAGTTGAATTTTTTCCTTGAAGAAGGTTGAAATCTTTATTCTTTTTGGTTTCTGGCCTCCTAAGGTTGGTCCAGTCGTTTGTGTAAGCTTCACATAGGGTGAGATTTGTGCTGAGTTTTTATTTGGTTGTTTTTCTTCTGATGGGCAAGGCTGAGTGAGGTGGCAATCCTGTCTGCTGATGATTGGGTTTGTATTTTTGCTTTGTTTGTTGTTTAGATGAGGCATCCTGCACAGGGTACTACTGGTGGTTGGGTGATGCCAGGTCTTGTATTCAAGGGGTTTCATTTGTGTGAGTTCTCACCATTTGATACTCCCTAGAGTTAGTTCTCTGGTAGTCTACGGTCTTGGAGTTAGTGCTCCCACTCCAAAGGCTCATGGCTTGATCCCTGTTCAGGAACAAAGATTCTACAAGTGGTTTGTTATGGCATTAAGTGAGATGAAAACAAATATACAAAAATGAGAAACCAAAAATGAACCCCAAATGACATTTCCAAAATCAGGCAAATAATAATTAAAATAATGGAATATACATATATACCAATGAGCAAAGTCAAAACAGTCCAACAAAAATAAAGTACAGTAGATTGACCCAGTGAACAAAGGAAATAAAGAATTATATTTACCAGTTAAGAACAAAACTAACTAAAGCACAAACTGGAAAACAAAACTAAAGCAAGGTGCCACGTGGGGAATTAAGCAATGAAAACAAAACTAAAAAATATGTTGAGAGGAAAGGAAAGCAAGATAGATATGCAAAGTTAAATAGAGGTAAATGAAGAAGATTTATATATATAAAGATTAACTGCAAGGGGAAAAGAACAGTAGGAAAAGCAAACAAAAGAATAAATGTAGAAAAATAATAGGCTTAAAAATTTTTAAAAAGAGAAAAGGAAAACTTCACAGAACTGTAAAAGCCCGACATAGAGGCAGAGGTTTATAACAACAATAAAAATTGTGACTGAGAAAAAAAAAAAAAAGCTCAAAAGCTTAATTGGATCTCATAATGCCAATAAAATTGACAACTACAAAAGAAAAAAAAAGGGGGATGGGAGAAAAAATCCAAAAGTTTCTACAGAACAAGTCAAAAAATAAGAATAATAAATATTTTTATTGAGTCACTGCTGCCAGAGTCCTTTCCCTCACTGGGAGTCAGAGTCCACCTTGCCTCCCTAGGATGCCCTCCAACACTATGCTGGTCTCTGGACCTTCTGTGGGGGCAGCTCAGATTCTAATCTGGTCCTTCTCCTGTATGTTCTTGAGTCCAGTGTCCACAGCTATCAGAACTAGTGCATTTTTCTTTTGTGGGAGCTCTCAATGACCTTTTATATATTCCATAGACACAGAGTCTGCCTAGTTGATCATGTGGATTTAATCTTCAGCTTGTACAGCTGGTGGAAAGGTTTTGGGTCTTCTTCCTTAGCTACAATGCCCATGGGTTTCAACTGTGGTTTTATTTCCTCCCCTGCATGTGGGTCGTCCAGTGGGGTTTGCTCCTGAGGCGGCCCTGGAGGACTTGGGTTTGCCCCTGTGAGGGCCAGGTGTGGAGGTGGTGCAGCTCCTTGGGTCGCAGGGGTTCTGGCAATACCAGGTACTCAGGGGAGTTGGCAGCTAGGACAGCAGGAAATATAGTGCTCCAGAAGGGTACAGCAACCAGTATTGGCTAATATGCTCCAGAATTCTTGCCTGGAGCAATCTGGAAGGCCACAGTCTACAGGGTTGCAAAGAGCCGGACACAACAGAAGTGACCCTGTGTGGGTTGCAAGACTTTTTTTTGCCTGTGGTAGCTCTGCCCCAGTGAGAGTTGAGTGTGAAGGTGGCGAAGCTGCTTGCCTTGCAGGGACTCTGGTGGTGCCAAGTGTGCAGGGACACAGACTGCCTCCACCACAGGAGTTATGGCCCTATCAGAGTCTTTTTTTGAGCCTTTTGTAGCTGGCGATCAGAAGGCCCCTTTGGCTAGTCTTTCTCCATAGCTCCCCCTGTTCAGACACTTAGAGGGCTCCTTTTCCTGAGGCCCTTCTCTGTTGTTTGGAGCATCAGGCACAGAGAGAGGCCCCCCTAGTTGGGGTACTACTCTGTAGATTGGTGCCTCAGGCACTTAAATGGGCACCCTGGCTGGGGTCCTACTCTGTAGTTTAGTGCGTCAGGTGTTTGATGGGCCAGCCTCTCTATTGTTCAGCTGCCGTTGCCGGACTGTGGGGAGAGAGAAGCTATGGTGATGGCTCCACTCCCTCAGCAGTATCGCCTTGCTTCCAAGGCTGCCCGGTTTTCTTCCACAGGCATTTCCCACCACAATCTCCTCCCTCACATCCCCTCCATCTGTCTCTCTGAAGTCAACAGCAGCCCTCACCCTGGGATTTCTCCACAACCCATTAACTCCAGCTCCGAGCTGCTGCGCCTTCCGGGGAACCAGCGCTCCTGTCTGGGGTATGTATGGCTGCGGCAAGGACTGTCCATTTCGGCTGCCACAGATCAGCTATTTCAGTCTCAGCCTTAAACGTTTCTCCTCTGACTCATACAATTGCCCCAATGTGGAAATGGGACCCCCGCTTCAGTTCCCCCACCCACTGAGGACAGGTCTGATGCTACTAACACTCCTGTTTTTCCCCCTAGTTCCTTCATCCTACCGAGTTTTGGGTTGTTCCAGATATTCTTTTCCACTGGTCAGGTAGTCCTGTCCACTCTCAGCTGGTATTCTGCATGCATGTCTGTGTCTGAAGGTGTATTCCTGATGTATCCATGAAGAGAGATGTATTCCACATCCACCTACTCCGCCATCTTGTTCTCTCCCCCCTTACAGTTTTGACAGAAAGAACTCTGACACACACTTCAGTGAGTTAAAATCAAGGTGTCAGCATTATTATGTTCCTTTCTGGAATCTATCAGGGAAAATCTGTTTCCTTACCATTTCCAGCTTTTAGAGGCCACCCATACTACTTGTCCCATGGGCATCTTCCAAACCAGTAAAACTAAATCTTTCTGGCTCTTGTTACATAATCATCTCTCCCTTTAACCACAGCAGAAAAATGATCTCTGAGTTTAAGGACTCATGATTAGTTTGAACTCATCCAGATAATCCAGGATATTCAACTAATCTCAAGGTCTGTAATCACATCTACAAAACTCCCTTTTTCCATATAAGTTAACACATTCATGGTTTTGAGGATGAGGAGTGACAGTTTATGGGCATTATCTTGCCTGCATTTTTTGGATGCTTCAAACCTTGTTAAGTAGACAAACCAGATAAATACATGTATCGTACAAGTTAACCCTGCACTTAGGTGTTGCATGCTTATGCTCAGCTGTGTGCAACTCTTTGCAACCCCAAGGACTGTAGCTTGCCAGGCTCACCTGTCCAAGGAATTTTCCAGGCAAGAATACTGGAGGGATTTGCTATTTCCTCCTCCAGGGGACACTTATACAATTTTTTCTGAAAATAACACCAAAGGTTTAAGAAATTTGTGAACCATTTTTAAACTAGTTTTTTGTCATCCTAGAATAATAGATAGGCTTACTTTGAGATGTCCATCAGGAAAACGATTGTGAAATCCAATTGTAAGGGTAAGATGGACTCTTAGAGTCCCCTTTTAAAGCTCGCATGATTCAATCCATTGTTCTTTCAGTTTACCATATTGACCTGATCCATTAGAATTATTTAATAATTGATGCATCCCTTATCAATAGAATATTGCAATTAGCAGGGCCATGTAGAGGTTTCATCTCTGAGGAAGTAAGAAATTGAGTCTAGTAGTTACCTGTCTTTTTTTGAGAAATTTGCCTAATTTAATATCCAGAGACAGGCTGTGTAAATTTTTCTACTTGATAATTGTTAGGAACTTATCATTCCTTGCCATACAATAGAGCTCTCAGATTTCTAAGACTACTTGTCTTAATTTACAACTCCCTTGTGTTCATTCTTCACTGCTTATACAGTTAGAAAAATAATTTTGTTAGATGTAATATAAAGACAAATATCTAATGAATATAATATTTTTTACAAATATATGTATAAGTATGTGTATATACTTATCCAAATCATGAAGATAAATTTGAAAAAAAAATTAACAACTGGAGTGTTCAAATGTCAATGTATCAAAAAAGATGCCAGCAGCCAAAGAATAAATGCCAGCTATAAAAAGCCACTGGTACATCCATAAGAAATTATGCTATTGAACCTTTTTAACACTATGTAACTTTTATACTTTCTAAGTATATAAAAAAATATACTATATTTTCCTTTTAAGTATCATTATGAACATATTAACCTTAATACACTAAAATTATTTCAATGGGCCCTAATAGCCATGATATTTTTATTGTTGTTTTTATTATTTTTACTGATACTGTGCTCCAATTTTTTTGTCAATTGGAATTGAATACTAAATATACTCCAATATCTATACAATAATCTCAAATATGTATATACATGTACATACTGGAGAAGACTTTGGGGAACCCATATCAAGGGGTGAAATGCATGAGAATTGGTGGTCAAAATTGTCTCTCTAATTGGGCCACTTATGAAAGAGCTGTAAAAAAAAATTAAAGTCACCAAATATTCTAATATATACTGTGATGTTTTATCTTACTATTTTTAAAGAATAAAGTTCAATACTTTAAAAACTTTCTACTACATAAACACCTCAAAACATATCTATATCAAACCCTTTACTTCATTTCTTGAGGAAATAATTTCTCTTTTCTTCCCAACTTTTCAAGCTGTGCAAATCTTTAAAACTTAAGAAAAATCTGAGGACTGTAAACTTAAGTATTGAAATACATTTTACTAGCAGTTAAGATGTTTTGATAGCTGATTGGAGACACACCACAAAATGGGTTGAACTGCGTTGAATACCTAGCCAAATTGATAGATAAGTTAAGATATTTATGAACACTAGAATTATGAAAATACGTACTTAAGTGAAATAACCATTTTCCCTGTTTTTCATAAGCCATATAGAGAAAATTGGGTGAATAGTTATTAGGGACTTAAAAGCTTTTAAAATGGCATGACTTAGATTTAAAAAGCATAATCTTACTTAAAAGTTCATGTATTTAGCCTCCATATTTTCCAGAATTCAAAAATGTACATGAGAACTATATATACCATTATGGCTAATCATTGAGAATAACGTTGAAAGATAATGTCTTTTAGAGAAACCACTAGTTGGGAAAAAGTGATTTTTTTTTTTCCTTCTCTTCTCTTGCTAATATGACTATGAGGCTATTTAAAATAGTAGGTATATTAACTGTTCTATGTTTAAGATATTTTAGTCTTTTCCATATTCTGTTTTGTGGCAGTGATTTCCACCATTCTGTCTTTCAGGTCACTTATCTGTTCTTCTGCCTCCGTTACTCTGCTACTGATTCCTTCAAGTGTATTGTTCATCTCTGTTTGTTCTTTACTTCTTCTAGGTCTTTGGAAAACATTTATTGCATCTTCTCCATTTTTTTTTTTCAGAGATCCTGAATCATCTTCACTATCATTATTCTGAATTCTTTTGCTGGAAGATTGCCTATCTCCATTTCATTTACTTGTTTTTCTGGGGATTTATCTTATTCCTTCATCTGGGACATAATCCTATGCCTTCTCATCTTTATTAGCTTTCTGTGATTGTGATTTTCCTTCTGGAGGCAGTGGGATTGTTTAATTCTTCTTGCCTCTTCTGCCTGCCCTCTGGTGAATGAGAGTAAGAGGCTTGTGCGAGCTTCTTGATGGGAGGGACTAGTAGTGGGGAAAAACTGATCTTGCTCTGGTGGCAGGGCTGTGCCCAGTAAAACTTTATCCAATTGTCTGATGATGGGTGGGGCTGTGTTACCCCTCCCTGTTAGTTGTTTGGCCTGAGGCAACCCAGCCCTGGAGTAGAGCTAATGGTGACCTCCAAGAGGGTTCACTCCAAGGGGCACCTCCCAGGACTGTTGCTGCTCCCAGTGGCGTGGTCCATGTGGCAAGCCACTGCCAACCCACACCTCCATAGGGGACCCTCCAACACTCACTGGTTCAGTGTCCTGGGTTACTGCTTCTTTCCCCTAGGTCCTGGTGTGAACATGGTTTTTTTGTGCCCTCTAAGAGTGAAGTCTCTATTTCCCCCAGTTCTGTAGAAGTCCCACAATCCAATCCCACCAACCTTCAAAATAAGATTTCCTGGGGATTCCTAAACTCTTTGCCAATCCCCAGGCTGAGAAGGTTGATGTGAGACTCAGAACTTTCAGAACAGTGTAAGAACTTCTTTGGAATTATTGTTCTCCAATTTGTGGGTTACCCAAATGGCAACTATGAGATTTGATTTTATCATGACTGTGTCCCTCCTATCATACAGTTTCAGCTTCTCCTTTGGCCTTGAATATAGGGTATCTTTATTTGGTGGGTTCCACTGTCCTCCTGTCAATGGTTATTCAACAGCTAGTTGAGATTTTGGTGTTTTTGCAAGAGAAGATGAGCACACATCCTTCTACACCAACATTTTGAATCAATCAATCTCCCTAGGAGAATTGTCTCTTCAATCTTGGGTTCTTGAAATTTACCTACCCATTTATGCAATTATAAAAACTCTTAAGACTCCCATGGACTGCAAGGCTATCCAACCAGTCCATTTTAAAGGAGATCAGTCCTGGGTATTCTTTGGAAGGAATGATGCTGAGGCTGAAACTCCAGTACTTTGGCCACTTCAAGCAGAATTGACTCATTGGAAAAGACTCTGATGCTGGGAGGGATTGGGGGCAGGAGGAGAAGGGGACGACAGAGGATGAGATGGCTGGATGGCGTCACCGACTCGATGGATGTGAGTTTGAGTGAACTCCAGGAGTTGGTGATGGACAGGGAGGCCTGGCGTGCTGCGATTCATGGGGTCACAAAGAGTCAGACACGACTGAGCAACTGAACTGAACTGAACCGAACATTCATGGTTCTAAGTACAAGGGATAAAACAGTGAAGAACTCGCTAGACAAGAATTTGAGTAAGCTCCAGGAGATGGTGAAGGACAGGGAAGCCTGGTGTGCTGCAGTCCATGAGGTCACAAAGAGTTGGACACAACTGAGCAACTGAACAACAACAACAATCACTATTTATGGTTCTAAGTACCAGGAATAAAACAGTGGAAAAAAGTAAATGCACTTTTCCTAAAATTACATTTTGTCTTTTGCTATCACACCCTAGCTGCATCCTCCTGCATATTTCTTATTAATACTTAAGAATTCTGCTTAGGTATCATATTTTCTGGAAAACTATCTTGATTCCCCAAGACTGAAAGATGTTCTTTCCCTACGCTTCCATAATAGTCTCTCTTTAGTTCTTTGGTAACATTTTTATCTTGGAGAGTCACTAGCTATTTTCTTATCCAGATTCTCCCTGTCCCTCACTGTCCTACAAGCAATTACTGTGACATACACCATAGTGTTTCCATTGCCTGAAATGTGCTTGAAACAATCAGATACCATAAATATTTACTAATTAAATTAATGTGGGTTAATAGAGGGGTGGTGTGCCTATTTATAGATACTAGTGCAGGATAATTAAGTCCTACAGTCCATGGGGTTGCAAAGAGTCGGAGACTGAGCGACTTCACTTTCACTTTCACTATATAGTTAAAAAGTGTAATGAGAGCATGAAGGAGGGGCAATTAGATGGGATTTGGTAAGGGATTGTCCGCTCAAGAAAGAGATGACATCTCCATGTCTGCATCTGAAGGGCAAAGCAAATATGGCCCCTGTGTTTCCTGACTGCTCTGTTTGAACCTTACACAAACTATAAGTAACATTTTCCTGTTTATCTTTATCCCCAAAAAGATCATGGAATGCCCTACTCTGAAAGACAGATGAGAACAGAATGTCTCTCAATTTCAAGTTAATCATTGTTTTACTGTGAACTGAATAAGTAGATAAATATTCCACACCAAGGGCTAAATGACTGAAAGACAGAATCTTATCAACAGTCACTTTTGTCAAACCACCCCAACTTCACACTCTGGCATGATTCCTATTGTGGAAGGGGAAAGATACCAACTTGGAACAAATATCAAGAGAAATATAGACTGAAATGAAACTGGTCTGTCATCAAGACAGGTAACTAAAGGTAGCGATTAGAAAGTCACATTAAAATAGTGGAAGAATGACATCTACTGGTTGAGAGAACATGGCCTCCTGAGCAGTTGGTATTGGTTTCTCCCTTTAAAGTTTAAATGTTTCCCTTTCTTCTTACACAGAAAACTCCGTTTAACAATAAAGGGAATTATCTACATGTGAAGGGGGATGAATGGACCTATTATCTTACAGGTATAATAATAATGAAAGAAAATTAATCCTCAACTGCCTAGCACTGCAATTGGAAATATTTTACAAATGCTTTTAAATGACTTTGACTTTATTTCTGTATGTTATGTAAGCAGTATTTCATAACCATCTCTGGTACAAAATTAAAAGTCATCTTTCTTATTAATAAAATATAGACATTTGGCTGAAAGTTTTTAAAAAATCATTAATTGCAGTTATCACAGATGCTTCCTGCAGTAAAAAAAAAATTATTTGTACTCTGAAAAATAACCATCAGGAGAAAATGTGTATGCCCTCAGGTTTAGTGATGAGTTCTTAGGCAGAGCACCAAGGCATAATTCCTGAAAAGTATCTGATAAGTTGGACTTCATTAAAATTAAACACTGTTCTGTTAAAGACACTGTTGAGAGACTATAAAGACAAGCCACAAACAGAGAAAATATTTGAAAATCAAATATCTGATAAAGGGCTTTTATCTAAAACATGCATAGAAATCTTAAAACTCAACAATAAAACACATTTTAAAATAGCCAAGATAATTTAAAAATAGCCAAAATTTCTGAACAGACATCTCCCCAGAGAAGATGCAGAGATAGTAAATAAGCATAAGAAAAAAGCACCCAGCATCCTTTTTCATTAGGAAAATGCAAAGTAAAACAACAATTTGATATCACTACACACCTATTACAATGACTAAAATCCAAAACACTAACTCTATCAATTACATGGAGTAATAGGAACTATTACTCATTGCTGGTGGGAAGGCAAATGGTATATTAACTTTGGAAGCTTAACAGTTTCTTACAAACCTAAGTAAATCATTGCCATATACCCTAGTAATCAAGGTTTTAGGACTTAACCAAATGAGTCAAAATTTATGTCCACACAAAACCTTCAAATGAATGTTTAAGCAGCTTTATTCATTATCATCAAAAACAAAAAGCAAGCAAGAAGTCCTTCAAAAGATGAAGGGATAGACAAACTTGATGTGTGCATACAATGAAATGCTACTCAGCAATAATAAGCAATGAGCTCATCAACCATGCAAAGACAATGATGAATCTCACATACATGCTGCTAAATGAAACAAGTCCATCTGAAAAGGCTACCTTTTGTACATTTCCACTTGTATGGCATTCTGAAAAAAGCAAAACTATACAGATGATGAAAAAGATTAGTATTTGACAGGTATTTCAATAGATGAAGAAAGGAGATTTTTTAGGTCTGTGAAATTATTCTGTATAGCAATGTAATGTTAGATACATGATGCTATATATTCATCAATATTCATACATTCTTACAACACAAAAAAATTAACCTTAATATATATAAATAGACCAATCAACTAGGAGATTGAGGAGCCCAAGATGCAATGCAGACACTGGCAAAGTATCTAACTGTGTAGAAGGAAAAGTGCTGCCCTGAGTAACATGGGAAACAATGCTGGGCTATAACTCTAAAGACCAAAAGAACTGTAGGTCAGCACTTTATGCACAGTAGTTGCTAAAGTGGTTTCCCATAGGGATATGGGTTAATAATTCTAAAATCACAGGATATATGTACTAGGATTGAACAAATAAGTAAATGGATATCAGATGGTAGAAGCCAGGTTTCTCACTGTTGGAGTGAAAGATTACAGATAAGTAAGGGAGAACCTATATGCAGGTTAGGAAGTAACAAAACTGGACATGAAACAACAGACTGGTTCCAAATAGGAAAAGGAGTACATCAAGGCTGTGTATTATCACTCTGCTTATTTAACTTATATGCAGAGTACATCATGAGAAACGCTGGGCTGGAAGAAGCACAAGCTGGAATCAAGATTGCTGGAAGAAATATCAGTAACCTCAGATATGCAGATGACATGACCCTTATGGCAGAAAGTGAAGAGGAAGTAAAAAGCCTCTTGATGAAAGTGAAAGAGGAGAGTGAAAAAGTTGGCTTAAAGCTCAACATTCAGAAAACTAAGATCATGGCATCTGGTCCCATCACTTCATGGGAAATAGATGGGGAAACAGTGGAAACAGTGGCTGACTTTATTTTTCTGGGCTCCAAAATCACTGCGGATGGTGATTGCAGCCATGAAATTAAAAGACGCTTACTCCTTGGAAGGAAAGTTATGACCAACCTGCATAGCATATTAAAAAGCAGAGACATTACTTTGCCAACAAAGGTCCATCTCGTCAAGGCTATGGTTTTTCCAGTGGTCATGTATGGATGTTAGATTTGGACTGTGAAGAAAGCTGAGTGCTGAAGAATTGATGCTTCTGAACTGTGGTGTTGGAGAAGACTCTCAAGAGTCCCTTGGACTGCAAGGAGATCCAACCAGTCCATTCTAAAGGAGACCAGTCCAGGGTGTTCATTGGAAGGACTGATGCTGAGGCTGAAACTCCAATACTTTGGCCACCTCATGCGAAGAGGTGACTCACTGGAAAAGACCCTGATGCTGGGAGGGATTGGGGGCAGGAAGGGAAGGGGACAACAGAGGATGAGATGGCCGAATGGCATCACTGACTCGATGGACTGAGTCTGAGTGAACTCCGGGAGATGGTGATGGACAGGGAGGCCTGGCGTGCTGTGATTCACGGGGTCACGAAGAGTTGGACCCAACTGAACTGAACTGAACTGAAGGGAGGAAGACTAGAGTAATCCATGTGGTACTGGATAAATGTCAGAAACATTAGCACAAATTCATGTTTAGCTTAACATTGATACAGATGGACAGTGCATTGTACATAATTATATATTTATATACACACACACACACACACATATATATACATACATAAACATATATATACATACATACACATATATATATCAACCTGTGAATGCAGTTATATAATTTTATATAAAATACATAAAATTATATATATATACACACACACACAGGTTGGTATTCACACATATATTTCCTACCTCTATTTTCTGAAAACACCTAGAGGCAATGACATTCTATAGCAAAAAGGTCCTTTAGGCCCTAAATTCCACATTACTTAGCATTATCATTTCACTGCATCCATTTAGTCATGTGTGAGTTTCACAATCTGCCCCTGACTTTAAGACTATATAAAGAGGATCCATATCTCTTCTAAATAGCTGCTCCAATAGGATGGTAAAAGGCATCATACATAATTGTAACCAAGGGGAAATTCCCTATGCCATTAAAGTTATGAAGTTAAGAGTTACATATACTATTCATCTATTGAGTCCTTCACAAAATTTAATGAGTATCTATACATTCTGGTAACTTTAGTAGGTACTGGAGATACACAAAAGAACCAAAGAGTAAAACCTCTGTTTTCATGAACATTAGGCTAGTAACAAGAGACAAAGAAGTCAATACAAGTAAAATTTAATAAGACTAAGAATATTAAAATTGTGACAAATGTTACACAGCACATAAATCAGGGTGATGTGCTGATTTATGATACAAATAATAGATTAAAAGAATCTGGGTAAAGAATCTGGGTTAGGCCTACTTTAGAATAGGAAAAGTCTCCCTCAGATTACATTTGGATCTGAAGTTGAAGGAGTTAAAAGATGAACATATATTCTCTTATTAACATGTGAAAAAGTCTAGGAGAGAGCTTGACAGAAAGAAGGAAAAGTAGATCCAAAAAAAAATGTTCAAAGAACAGAGGATGAATAGAACTAGAAGAGTGAAATTAGTCAGAAAAAGAAAAACAAGTATCGTTTAGTAATGCATATATGTGGAATCTAGAAAAATGGCACAAACGAACCAGGGCAAAAACAGAGACACAAATGTAGAAGAAAGACCTGTGGACGCAAAGCAGGAGAGGAGGGTGGGATGGATTGGGAGACTGGACTTGACATACATACACTATCATGTGTAAACTAAATAGCTAGTGGCAAGCTGCTGTATCATACAAGGAACTCATCTCAGTGCTCTGTGATGACCTAGAGAGGTGGGATGGAAAGTGAATGGGAGGCTCCAGAGGAAGGGATATATTTATGCATATAACTGATTCATGCTGTTGTACAGCAGAGACTAACACAATATTGTAAAGCAATTATACTTCAATGAAAACTAATTAATTAAGACAACAGCAAAAACAAAGAACAGAGAGGAGCCTGTGTGGCTGGGGCATATAGTTTTGGAGAAAGAGCCAGAGTGGCCTCAAGCTGTAACTGCACGGGGAGGACAGTGCAAGGCCCTGCAGACTGCGGTAAGAGAAAGCACTGGAGTATTTTGAAACAGGATGATTTGACATACGTTGGGCTTCCCTGGTGGCTCAGACAGTAAAGAATCTGCCTGCAATGCAGGAGACCCAGGTTCAATCCCTAGGTTGGGAAGATCCCCTGGAGAAGGGAATGGCAACCCACTCCAGTCAGTATTCTTGTCTGGAGAATTCCATGGACAGAGGAGCCTGGTAGGCTACATTCCATTGGTTTGCAAAGAACCGTACATGACTAAGTGACTTTCACTTTCACTTGTTAAAATATTACAGCTCTGGCTGCTCTGTGTAAAATGAATTGTGTCAGATTACAATTGGAAGCAAACAGACCAATTAGGATGCTTACTTTAATAGACAAGAGGAAACTACCCAAAGTTTGACCAGCATAGGACTCCCCAAAAGCAGTCCCTGGCTTATATTAGCCCTCTACTAAAGAGATACCACAAATAACTTTTTTGGGGAAAAGCTCTCAATTCTTCATTTCCCCCAGTTAACCTTCTGGAAAAACCAATCTCAATTCATCTCAGCTCTACTGACAGTGTTTGTATTTTGGCAGATGTGAATGATAAGACATGTAGGAACAGACCCCTGCCCACAAGATCTCCCAGTCTAATACAGGAGATGAAATGGGTACAAATAAAATCAGAGAATCAGCCATTTGCCTCATGAAATAAAATTTCCATTTGTTTCTCTAAAATCTACCTCCTTCACACTTCAAAGGATGTTTCTAGGACTGGATAGTCAAGTTTAACAGTTATGATTTTTGAGTCTCCTTTCTAAACCCTATCCACCTTTTTTCTTTCTTATGTGAAAACCTATTTTTACCTTCATTCCAAAGAGAATTGAGGCTTCCTATGGCATTGATATACACTCTTATGAGGTCATAGCTGAAGGCAAGGATGAAATCTAGGCAGGCTGTTTTTTGTTTTTTGTTTTTTTACATATAAAAGTGCCAGATGAAAAGCAAAAGGCTCAGAGATTAATATGTATTTTCACAGCTAGGGGAAAGATGCGATGGAAGCAAATTAATTTGAGCAGATATCTTGCTTTAAACATTTCAGAGCAATTTCATCACAGGCTCAAGTGGAATTATCCATATGCTAGAGATATTATAATCAACTTAATCATTTAATCTTAACCTTTCCAGCACTTGCTTTCTTCTCATAAATTATACTTAAGGACACCAATTCAAATCAATATTACCACACTCACCTAAATAAATCTAAGTAAAGTATCATTGCACTCCAACTAATCTCCACTTTCCCACATTTATTCTACATGTTTCAGGTATTAGAACTCCATTTCTTTAATACTGATTTTCTTCACAAATCAACTGGGAAAAATAAGGCAGTTTTTTTTGTTTTGTTTTGTTTTTTAACCACAGCAGAATAAAACATGTATAACAAATTAATTGAGCGTGGTTAGAAAAAGGGAGTCATGACCCACTCGTAATCATACCTACAAAATTTGACTTTTGGGAAATGACAG